>NC_073625.1:82413739-83663739 GCF_029407905.1 Bubalus kerabau | reverse complement strand
GATGACACCACCCTTATGGCAAAAAGTGAAGAGGAACTAAAGAGCCTCTTGATGAAAGTGAAAGAGGAGAGTGTAAAAGCTGGCTTAAAATTCAACATTCAGAAAACAAAGATCATGGCATCCATCCTGTCAGTTCAGTTCAGTCACTGTCATGTCTGACTCTTTGCAACCCTATGGACTGAACATGCCAGGCTTCCCTGTCCATCACCAACTCCTCGGGCTTGCTCAAACTCATGTCCATTGAGTCAGTGATGCCATCCAAACATCTCATCTTCTATTGCCCTCTTCTCCTACTGCCTTTAGTGTTTCCCAGCATCAGGGTCTTTTTCAATGAGTCAGTTCTCCTCTGGTTCCATCAGTTCATAGCAAATAGATAGGGAAGCAGTGGCAGCAGTGACAGACTTTATTTTCTTGGGCTCCTAAATCTCTGCGATGGTGACTGCAGCCATGAAAATAAGAGACACTTGCTCCTTGGAAGAAAAACTATCACAAAACTAGAGAGCACATTAGAAAGCAGAGACATTACTTTTCCAACATTAGCAGAATAGTTAAAGCTATGTTTTCCAGTAGTCATGGACTGATGTAAGAGTTGGGCCATAAAGAAGGCTGAATGCCAAAGAATTGATGTTTTTGAACTGTGTTGTTGAAGGAGAGTCTTGACAGCCCCTTGGACTGTAAGGAGATCACATCAGTCACTCCTAAAGTAAATCAGTCCTAAATATCCATTGGAAGGACCGATGCTGAAACTGAAGCTCCAATACTTTGGCCACCTAATACGAAGAGTTGACTCATTTGAAAAGACCCTGGTTTGGGGAAAGATTGAAGGCAGGAGGAGAAGGGGACGACAGAGGATGAAGTGGTTGGATGGCATCACTGACTAATGAACGTGTGTTTGAGGAAGTTCTGGGAGATGGTGAAGGACAGGGAAAGCTGGCATGCTGCAATCTATGGGGTCGCAAAGAGTGGGACGTGATTAAGTGACTGAACAACAACAACAATTTTGAAGAGTTTGTATGGAAAATGATTTGTGTAGGAAAGAGAGATGCTATCTCTAAAATGACAAAAAATAAGGGTATAAGAAAAGTGTACGTATATGAATTCCTTTGTTCACCATGTGTGTCTCCATTCAAGGAAGTTACCCACATTCTCTTATTGCTTTATATTGATATTGTGCATATACTAATAAAAAAGCACAAATCTTAGTAAGTAAAAAAGCCATCAATATTCAGACAAAAGATGCATCCATTGTATACAGATATTTGAACTAACCTCTGAAAGGATTTCTGGAGGAGTGAGAAAGCATATCGATAATCATAGAAATATTATAATCTGTAACAGTGAATGTTTGCTCTTTATTCACTTAAAATTTAGTACCATATTATTATCAATATTGTAGTACTGTATTTTACAATTCTCTTCTAACTTTGACTTTTAAAAATATTCTAGGTCAAGACATGCAGAAACCAAGCTTATTCAATGATTTCAGATATTATAATAAAATGATCAAACAAGGTCTAAATAAAAAAATTAAATGGCTAAGGAATCTTACTCGATTTTTTTGTGATGAATTTAGAGGTATATTAAGTCAGGTAGAGCAAATGCAATCTTACTAAACCTGTCAGGTAAATCTTGGGTTTATTACTGGACTAAGAATAAACAGAAATCATCTTCTACAAATGGAACTGACAATTCCTTTGCAATGCTGACCCTTGTCTGAGGTTTACAGCATGAGCTTGGCCACTGGCCAATGTGAACAATGTTTAAATTTCTTTATGGCAGTTCAATGAGCTTTCAGACGTTCATCTGCTTTACCTACTGTGCTTAATAAAGAGCAAGCCAATGCATTTTCTCATCTCCTTTTCATCACTAATAAGAGCAACCATCAACCTTATGAAAGATATAGTCTGCTTTTTCTTTCAGTTTTCTTTTCCAGTAGCTCTGCTCTGAAGCTTTAATAGAGCACCATTATCCCACCTATCATTATTACATAGATTTGGATATAAAGCCATGTACATCTTGTCACTAAAACACAGTAACTACAAACAGTAAAAGCCTTAGGGAATTACTTCTGTTCTTGAGCATCAACATTTAAAAAGAGTTTCAGTATATTAATGAAATAGTTGATTTATATAAGCCTTCATATTCTGGAAAACTGAAAAGGTTAAGAAATTTCTAATAGCAAAACAAGATTTTATAATGCATAACACCAATAACTTTTCAAAGAAAAATTAGCTTTATATATTAGTATATAGTGCTTATATATATATATGAACATGTAACCTGCATGCATATATGTATATAATAGACATGTACATGTTGTATACATCCATATACATATAAAGTTATTCATATGTATACATGCATATATACTTACATATGCATGTATATTTTTACATATACCAATATTTATGATCTTCAAAAAAACCCAGTACGGTAGCAGATACATCAGCCAAATCTAAAATTCACTCCCAGTCTGCCACTTGGAGATCTGTCAAGTTAATAATGAAGCATATTGTGTGAGCACACACACTGGGCACAGAGCGAGTGTTTTGTGAACCCTGGTTCTACACTCGCCATCATCTCCTATCAATCATGTCTTCAGCAACAGCAGGGGCAATGGAAATAGAAGCAGAGGTAATTGGAGGCATGACTCAGTTCCACATGCCTGAAAAATAAAGGCCCCAGATACCCTGTTAAAACATTTTTGTGTTATAATCTTACCCAATTCTATACTGAAAAAAAAAGAGGAAAGTATTATATTAATGAATATATTAAGTTCTTGCCTCTTTAAATAACTATTGTCAATCTCTTTTTCTCAGTTCCAATAACCAAGGGAACTTGGTTCTCCAGTCACTAATTCAGCAGCAAGAACTTGCAAATTTTCACATTATGATGCTGTGCAAAATATCATCAAAAGAAAAGTATTTGGTTACTAGATTAGAAAAAGGATTGGGTTTCTTAATTAGACAGACCTGAATTTATATCCTGGCATTAAGACACAGGGAAAATCAGTAAGTTCTCTTAGCCCTGTCTAGGTAAAGTGTGGCTAACAATATTTACCTTGTAAGGCTTATGCTGAAGATCAAATGGTATGTTAACCACTGAGTACACACAAGGCAATCAATAAATGCCAATTCAAATGTATTTATGACTTACACTTCAGACAGGATATGCACAATTCAAGATGGAATTGGTTACTATAAAATACTCATTAAAAAGTGAAGAAGAGCACACAAAAAGAATATAGGGAGAAAAAATAAAATTGTGAGTTTAGTATCCAAAAGACACGTTGAAAGGGTGTAGCTCTTTGTAAGATGTAACAAGTCACATAATTCTGGGTTCTTGTATAGAGAATGCAAGCAAGATATCATGGCCATGACATGAATCAAATTATAAACATGAAAACAAGCCCAAGGAACTGTACAAGCTCTTCTGGTACTGGCATGCATGTTCAGTCGTGTCTGACTTTTTGTGACCCCATGAACTATAGCTCCTCTCTCCATAGGACTTTCCTGGCAAGAATACTGGAGTGGGTTGCCAGTTCCTCCTCCAGGGTCTGGTGCTAGAGCTAGAAGTAAATGTAAGGGGCCTCAGAGAGAAGACATAGTGAAAAGTATTGAATAGCATTCTTAAAAGCATTCTTGCAATATCTACAGCCTGGAGCTTCACAGGTTATTTCTGAAAATAGAGGTTGATGGGCTTCAGGTTTCTTATTTCCCCAGGTTCTCTACACAAGAGAGGCACAAGGTCATGTACATTGCCCCACACTTAAGGTCCAGTTTCACACTTACTAATTGTATGTGACCTTGGACAACTGGGCAGTTTCTCTAAGCCTCTAGTTTCCTCTCATGGGAAATGGGGACATGACGGTGCTTCTCCATGGGCCTTTGTGTGTGTGTTAGTCACTCAGTCATGTCTGACTCTTTGTGACCCCACAGACTGCAGCCTGCCAGGCTTCTCTGTCCATGGAATGCTCCAGGCAAGAATACTGTAGTGGGTTGCCATCCACTTCTCCAGGGCCATGGGCCTTTGGGGGAATTAAATGAAGTGTTGAGCTTAGTTACATGCCAAAGGACAGAAGTGGCTATTTCGGGAAAAAAAAAATAGATCTGATGTTGGGGGGTTCTTCTAATTTTCAAAAAAGGCACAGTCACTGAACTCGATCTATAGGAACTTTTTTCTATCAAGGTTATTATTAATACATCCCGTAATATAACCACATTTACCTGTCATCTTTGCATTAGTATCACATTACAGGATAAAGGGAATCAAATGTCAGATTTGAATTTATGTCAGCATGTCAGAGTATCCTAAAAGAGAACTAACTCCATAGCAGCTGTCTGAACCCTTTGCTTGAGAAAATTCCCTAACTCCAAAGGCTTTCTCCTTGATATCTCTTTTATTACTTTCTTCACATTCTTAGTTCTTGCACTACCACATCCTAGTCACTTTTTCTAGCTCTGTGCAGGTAATGTTCATTTCCTGTTTTTAAATATTCACCTTCATGTGACTCTTCCTGAAATTTTTATTTTTTTCTCCCAGATAAAGAAATTTCATTTTATTTTTTTTTTTTGCATAAGTGTCACTTTCGAATTAGCTAAGTAGTAAGTATGACTTTGTATGCCTTCAAAAGTTACATATATTTCTAAGTAAATCCCAGAAAGGATGAGTCCTGAGGCAAAATTGTGAGTGAGATGCTTTAGCTTGGGTTCCGATTTAGGCTCTGCTAATGTATGATTTGAGATTTTAACCTTAATTCATAGCTGTGTAAAAGGAGAGATTATTCTAGATCAGGTTTTCTCAATCTTGAAGAGATTTGCCTAGGCAATTCTTTGTTGTAGAGGATGCTCTGTGCATTACAGGATATTCAGCAACACCTCTGGCCTCTAAGCACCAGATGCCAATAGCAATCTCCTTCCCCAGTTGTGACAACCAAGAATGTCTTCAGACATTGACAAATGTTGCAAAATTGCCTGAGTTGAGAATATCAGACTAGGCTTTAAAATTATATGAGTGTTATGCTGAAAAAGTCTGTATCAGCATTTTATTTCTTCATATTTCCACTAAAATCCAAGTTCCTTGAAGGCAGGGACATTTTTCTGGTTGGTTCAGAGCCACATTTCCAGTGAATACTTGGTAGAGTAGGCACTCATTAGATGTTTGTTGACAAAAATGAATAAATGATGGAACAATATCTAACTCCATAAAGGTTGAAATCTCTCCATTTATTACATCTTTGCAGCATGTTTTGATGGGTCCTTAAACACTATTTGTCTTTCATGCTTATTCCACTTTTATTTCCTTAAAAATATTGTCTTTCACCCTTTTAACATAAATTCAGTTCATATACCTTTTTAGAATCCAAGATACTTGGAAGGAAGAACTGTATTCTCTTTCTTTCCGATTTAGCACATTGATAAATGTATGCCAGAGAAATATTACATGTGCTAAATCAGATTGAAATATTTCATATATCTTCAATACAGTAGTATGATATAGACAGTAAATAGATCCTAATTTCTGAAATACAGATTTTCTTCCTTAATAACTACCAGATAAGCAAAATTATTTATTCCCAACCATTCATATACACAGGTTTGTTTCCGAGCTTCACAAACCTTTACATGTTCTTTATGCATTAATTCAAGATCAGTATTCTCCCATTCCATAGCATATGCTTTCTCTTTTCTTGTTGAAAGTGAGTCTTCATGTCAAAAAATAGCAGCTGTTCTCAATTAGAGTATCCACTTTTAACCTCTTGTGGCTTTGTAACTGACCACTGAACAGAGAGTTCAGGGATATTTCACGTTCAAGATCTTTAGCTATTAGAAGCCATTCTTATTATTTTTAAAAAATCACACAAAAAAATCTGTAACTAATCATATGATGATTTTGAGTTTCATAATCTCGATGCTCCCTTGAGATCCCTGGGTCTCCTCACACACAACAAATCTGTGATTAAATGTCCACATTGCGACTGTGTTTCTGAAAGACAATCGATAGCTACACATTTCTGAGGACTGCAGGGACAGCAGTAGATGAGAATATGATCAAAGTTTTATTCTAGGATAGTTCTATTACTATCATAGATTCTATTCTCTCATAGAAGGGGCCATAAGTGATTTTAGAGTTATTTGCCAACAGGATGTTTTGCCTACATCCTAGAAGATGAGAATTTACAATAGCAGAGTATACATTCAGTCTTTCCAGTCGTATGATTCTTTCCAAATGGCTCTGACTTTGGAAGCACTTTTATCAAATATTATCAAGACTCATACTTCTCTGTACAATTACTCTCTATTGAAGTTTAGTGCCAGCTGTCAGAGCTGTAATGTAAACCCTTATTAGCTCTTGTAAGTTCTACTCTGGAACTAATAAGGGATTGTCAAAACTATCCAAACACAGAGAGAAATGGGGGGATAAATCACAGAAAAGAGGATGGAAATTGTTCAATGAATCTGTACTAGCAAAACAATCTTTGTGAAATGATTACCGATGCATTTCGCAAAATCTCAAGGTGGAGAAAAAGATCTAGTTTTCAGTTTATTTTGCATAGGGTTTGATTTTCTTTCCTTTGGGAGAGGCTGACTAAAAGCAATAAAACAAATTGAAGAAGTTAATGAAATATCAATAATCTCCTTTAAAAATCTTTCCATGTATTCTGTAAAAATGTTACACTGCATTCCTCAAATTTTAAAATATGGAAGATTTGATAATATCTGAACAGCTAGAAAGAAAAAGTATAAGTTTGACAAACTGAAGACGAATATTCTTTTAAAAAGCAATAGATTATATAATATCTAAGCTTTAAAAACTTTTTTTACATACTGGAATGCAGCAGATCAGAAGGAAGGAAGGCTGTCTATATAAACCCCAAAGTAATCTAAGTTAAAGAAATGAAATTTAAGACTTCCTACAGGGTCCAACTAGACTTGATGGTAAATTACTATGACAGATCCACAATCTATTTGACAAGGTAATATTCATTAAGAAGTCAAAATAACTATAAATTTTATATATTTGAAATAACCAATATTTCCCCTTTCACAGACATGGCTTTTTCTTGGAAAATTTGAATCTCTTTTCAGATGAGTTTACATTGATTAGATATTTTGTAAGTGGTATCAGAGCAATATTCTGATCTTCCTTTGAAATGAGACTGAAAATGCAGTGACAGAAATAACCCATTTCAAGGAAAATCAGAGCTATTTTACTTCCTGCAACTGAATTTTTTTTTTCATGTCTTAAATTCGCATAGTGAATACTATCCTGAGAAGCTTCATCCATATTTGTCACAGACATACTCTCAAACAAGCTACACAATGAACAAATTATTTGTGTCTCCCAAAGATTATACATGTGACATATAGGGGTGACCCAAATTATTATTTCCCACTTTAAAACATTGGACCAGACAAAGTATCTGAAATTTCACAGACCTTGCTGCTGCTAAGTCACTTCAGTCGTATCCGACTCTGTGCGACCCCATAGACGGCAGCCCACCAGGCTTCCACGTCCCTGGGATTCTCCAGGCAAGAATACTGGAGTGGGTTGCCATTTCCTTCTCCAATGCATGAAAGTGAAAAGTGAAAGTGAAGTCTCAGTCATGTCGGACTCTAGCGACCCCATGGACTGCAGCCTACCAGGCTCCTCCGTCCATGGGATTTTCTAGGCAAAAGTACTGGAGTGGGGTGCCATTGCCTTCTCCGTTACAGACCTTACCATAGCTAAAAATAAAAGAAAGATAGAAAAGAACTTTATATTCTAAAAGCAAATACCCTAGAGTTATTTCATGTAAGACAACTGCAAACTAGGTCAGAACCTCAGGAAAATACCTTAATACTGACCTATAAAATGGTCTTCTGGGTTAGGATAAAGAGTAGTAAAATATTTATTAAAAGAAGAAATTCTTACTATTTATCCCTCTTTGAACAATGCAGTTTCTATAACTGAAGATAAATCTATATTTTACTAAAATTTAATTCTTATTTATTTATAATCTTGCATGATAGTTTTAACATCTATAAAACTGTCTGGATCTTTTAAGGTCTTTTATGTTGATTTGTTGCTGATCACTTGACATTCTTATTTATTATGAGGTATTTAAATCATTGGATATGATTTTGTTCTACTCTCTAAATTTAATGATGGTCATATCTCTCCTAATATGTTTGCAATTAAATTGTCTCTGACTACTCAAAATAATCTGATTTGTAGTGTATACAGAACAAAGATTTCACATTTCTTTCTAGTATCTTAAACATGCAAATTCATGGTTTAAACTTTATACTGTTTGTTTTTATATAGACTAAAAATGAACTATAATACTTAAGTCACAAATCAAATACACTCCCTTATTTTTCCTCTCATTTTCAGATTTGAAAAGAGTTTTTACTTAATTACTGCTCAGATAGTGTGTTGACATGCTTGGATTGAAAGTTTCTAGTAATATCACATGATAATTCATGTAAGCATATTTGGCATTTACTTCATAAAATTTATGCTGTTTCCTCTACTGTTTTCTTTTCTCTTTGTGTGATTCTCAAGTGAACATAAATACCTAAAATAAATCAAATAGATATAGTTATTTTCTATATAAAGTAAATTGGTTTGAATAATATTTTGACTCACTTGATTACTTATTTTTGACTCAGATAATTTCCTCAAGGATATTATTATATCCTCACCAACTATCTAAGATAGTCTTGTATACAATAAATATTAGGGTATAAAACAGTTTGCAAAAATTTTAGGTTTAATGTTTTTGAAATTTAGCAATTTTATTTTACTATTATAATTGCTTGTTTCCTAAACTGTATTTTCTTAAATCAGTAAAAATCTATAAGTCCCTCTGGTTATACAATATAAAAATGTCCACATGTAAATTCAAAGACACTTTTGAAAAATCAGTGGGAAAAGCCTGTGCTAAAGAAAATTGGAGACTGAGTCAAATACTGGATGGGAAAAATCAAAGGTCATGAGTGTTTAGAAGAATAAAAATGAAAGCTAATGATATTATAAAAGAATACAGGGAATATCACCTATGATTGAACAGACTAGAGGTTTAATGGAACTAAAAATGAAGTCACCTCAGAAAACTTCTAATTAAAAGAAGGTAGGCAACCAATTAGAGAATGATAAATACTAAGCACTGAAGAATTGATGCTTTTGACCTGTGATGTTGGAGAAGACTCTTGAGAGTCCCTTGGACTGCAAGGAGATCAAGCCAGTCAATCCTAAAGGAAATCAATCCTGAATATTCATTGGAAGGACTGATGCTAAAGCTGAAGCTCCGATACTCTGGGCACCTGATGCAAAGAGCCAACTCATTGGAAAAGACCCTGATGCTGGGAAAGATAGAAGGCAAGAAGAGAAGGGGACAACAGAGGATGAGGTGGTTGGATGGCATCATCTATTCAGTGGACATGAGTTTGAGCAAGCTCTGGGAAATGGTGAAGGACAGAGAACCCTGACATTATGCAGTCCATGGGGTCGCAAAGAGTTGGACACGACTGAGTGACTGAACAACAAATATAAATTCATTGGACAGTTTCTCTCCCTCAAGGTATCTCTAAGTTCTAATGTTTAAGGTTAGATAGAGACTATTGAATGGGTGAGTCTGTCATTTCTAAGTGAAATGAATAATTCTTCATCTAGTTCCTATCTAATTGAAAACATCTTCAATTATAATCTGCTAGGCTGAAGGCACAACGTCCTTTAAACAGATATGATATAGTCCCTCCCCTCAAGACACTTCCAGTCTGAAAACAACTGTAAAGAAATACTTCTGAATTCATTAAAACATATGAACATCTTGTACTTCTGGAAGATGCACACAGACTAAGGAGGTGCTGAGAAACCTCTGAGGTTTTCGATTTTCTCTAGCACCTCTGTCAAAGCGAGCATTCTGTTACTGAAAGCGTGACTGTTTCTTTAAGAGACTTTCTGAACAGACAGAGAAATGAGTAAAGAGTAAGAGCTGGTAGGTTAAATAAACATAATTATGGAAAATCATCAAGAATTCAAATCTTCAAACTTCACATCAAACACACTTTTCTACTCAGCTGCTAATGTACAAGAACAAGGAATGAAGTTAGCATTCCACAATGAACCTACACAGATAAAACACAGAGCAACAGATTCTTCAGTGACATTAATAAGGTATTTGGTACATTAAGTCTAAACAAAGTTTGTAGGAGGAATATTTATAGTAACTCCCGGGTCTCTGGCTCAAATGTAATTAACTGACTAAATAAAAAGACATTAGCATTCTCATTTCTTCTCTCCAACTAAATCAAAATAGATAAAACAATTCATTTGCCAGGAGTAAAAATACATATGTAAAGATCACAAGGCTCCCTTGGTATTAATGTGAAATTTCCTCACACCTCCAATCTTCAAAACACAAAAGTGCTATCCTGGGATGTAAGAACTATGAAGGATTTCCCAAATGAAATGAACCAAGTAAACTCTGACTGTCAATAACTGAAAGCAAATAGCACAGGATTTAGGTTTATAATTGAAATTTTTCAATGCTATCTTATTAAAAAGAGGTTTATTAACATCCTATAATAACATCTCAACCTGTAATTTGACCATAGTCTCAACATCAAGCAAGTTTGTCAAAATCTGAGGAACATGGCCCCCAAAAGGTGTAAATCACACAAACACATGGTAAAATAAAACACATACTATGAGAGATAACATTTAAAGAAAGACCATATTTTAAAATGACATATTAGAGAAACTTCTAGAAAACCAAATTGGATGCATTTCTTACTTCCCTTACTAAATAATTATGTTACCATTAGTTTAAGTTTTTGTAGTTATTTATATGTGCATTTCTGTTTTACCAAATTCATCTTAATAAGTACTCTCCACATGGGAATTAGATGGGGAAACAGTGTCAGACTTTACTTTTTGGGGCTCCAAAATCACTGCAGATGGTGATTGCAGCCATGAAATTAAAAGATGCTTACTCCTTGGAAGGAAAGTTATGACCAACCTAGATAGCATATTCAAAAGCAGAGACATTACTTTGCCAACAAAGGTCCATCTAGTCAAGGCTATGGTTTTTCCAGTAGTCATGTATGAATGTGAGAGTTGGACTATGAAGAAAGCTGAACGCTGAAGAATTGATGCTTTTGAACTGGGTGGAGAAGACTCTTGAGAGTCCCTTGAACTGCAAGGAGATCCAACCAGTCCATCCTAAAGGAAGTCAGTCCTGGGTGTTCTTTGGAAGGAATGATGCTAAAGCTGAAACTCCAATCCTTTGGCCACCTCATGCAAAGAGTTGACTAATTGGAAAAGACTCTGATGCTGGGAGGGATTGGGGGCAGGAGGAGAAGGGGACAACAGAGGATGAGATGGCTGGATGGATGGCATCACCGACTCAATGGACAAGAGTTTGAGTGAACTCCAGGAGTCTGTGATGGACAGGGAGGCCAGGCGTGCTGCAATTCATGGGGTCGCAAAGAGTCAGACACGACTGAGTGACTGAACTGAACCCTCCTGAAAGTTTTCTTTTTTGTATTTTCAGTTTATTTGGCTATGCAATTTCTGATTAATTCTTTATCTATTAACCTTTCTTACAGTCTTCCCTTATTTTTTCCCTCTTACCAGTATGTGAAATAGAAAGGTTCATAATTTTCCACTCTTACGTTTCCTGTGTTCAATCTTCCCTAGCAAAAAAAGCCAGCAACATAAAGCATCTTATTACAGAAAATTCTGTTTTCCTCGCACTCATCCCCTCCCATACAAATACACTGCCCTCAACACACAACTTATTTTTAGGTGTAAACTATTGACTTAGCTCTGTTTAATAATTCACTTAAAAATATGTTTTTTTAGAGGCAGAAACCAAAATATTTTAAAACACATACACACATTTTTGCACTATAAACCAAACTAGTTTGGCAATGATAATATTCATCTTTCTCTTTCTAGCATCCTTGGCAGGATTTGGCATATATATTTAATAACTGAATCCACAGACAAAGTATAACTTTACTACTTTTCTTCATTCAGAAACATGAATTTATATAAAAGTTTGTATCAAGTACAAGACAAGTATAATGATATGGCTAAAATTGTGATCCTGCTTAAAGATACCTTTGGTTTTACTTATAGTTCTGAAATCGATGAGCTTTTTGTCTACAAAATATTTTTCCTATCAGAGATTGTCTCATTTTAATCATTTAGTTCAATGAACTTTATCCCAAATATCTAGCTAGAGGGGAATAGATAATTTAGAGTATTTCATTACTAACATCGGAAAATGACCTACTAATGAAATTTAGATCCTTTATAAGACCTCTGTATAGAATAAGCTCAGAACACAAAAACTAATGGAACTTCTACACATTTGGGATCTCTGAGAAAATAACTTGATAAACAAATTATAAACCATTCCTTCTGGAATGCATAAGCTGGGTAAGATAGTTCCCTTTCTCCCTAACCAAAAGTTTCTAAGCACAATAATGATGGGTTCAAAACTCAATGCAGAGTCTTCTCACGATTAATGAATAACTTCCATGATTAACTTTGAAATGCTCTAAATTAATCTCCTTCTGCTTCCTTGTCAAGAAAGTTTGTACCTAGTAGAAGGTTTATTGGTCTGTGTTGTATTAAAATTATTCATTTATTATCTCTTTCATATTAGATTGTAAGCTCTGAGAAGGGAGGTACACTGACTTATTTATCTACGTTTTCTCACTGTCTGGTACATTATTATTTAGAACTTAGAGATTTTTAGAGATATTGAATTAAATTTGCTATACATTTTGGCATATCTAAGTTGCTTGACAACTCGTTTATCCTGATTTTGTTAGATATCACCTGAGCTAATCTTAGTCTTCCCATGGTATTTTGTCTAATAATTCTTCTTTCCTAAAAATCTAGAAACAGAGAGCTGTGATAAATAAGCTGAAATAGATGGACCTTATATTGACAGATTCTTGGTTACTTTGTGCCAGTTGCCTATGGTCCTACTCATCCTTTAATATACTCTAACTTCAGTAGAATACGTGTCCTTGTGGGGTTTCCTGGTCTCTGCCACGATTGGACTGAAAAATGGGAAAGTAGTGTGGGTTGACGTTTCAACTGCCACATTCAGAATCAGACTGCCTGGCTTCAGATCTCAAGTTCAACATTCCTAAAGGACCTAAGGCAAGATATTTAATCTTTCAAAACTTTTTTTTTAACTTCCTCATTTAAAAAATGGAGCTAATAATAGGATGTACTCATAGGCTATTTTGAGAGATAAATAAGATAACTCATGGACATAACTTAGCAAATGAGCACAGTTTCTGACATCCAATAAAGGCTTAATGCATATTTTAAAAAATTCTTTGCTTTCTTACTATACTTCCTATAATTAAGTAGATTCTCTCTAAATATTTCTTGAAATAAAGTGACTGATTCTTATTTTCCTCTGTTTTAGAAAACTGTAAACCTCTGTTTGCTGATCACTGTGTTATAAAATTACCCTGAGGTGTTTAAAATCTAGCCACATATGTATGTCAAGGTATTGTTCCATCCTTCTGTAAAATGAAACAAAACAAAAAAAAATAAGCTCATGAAATACATGAAATGTATTTAGTTATCTTTTCATCTATATCTAAGTAATACCATTCCTTTGTGTGCCTGAATTGAAGCCCTGTTGATAAACAATGATTTGTGAGTCATAGCAAACGATCCTGACTAGTTCCCAAGCTTAAAAACCAACCAGATTTTTAAAATAAAAAAGGAAACCATAACAAACACCAGCACCACCACTGACAACAAAAGCAAAATTACAAGCCTCAAGCCATGCTGGCCTATTATATTACAGGCTGTAAATTAATTGGTTGTGTATTAGATATTTAAGACATAGTAGACTATGCATTTAAACTGACATATTAAAAAATTTGCTAATATACAGTTGATTTAGACTCAACACTACATGTAAATCAGCATGAAGTAGAATACCTTGACACATCCTCTAATAATTGGAATATACAGTATTACTTTTACTATGAAATAGGAGGAAGCCAAATAGGGAAAGGAGTACATCAAGGCTATATATTGTCACCCTGCTTATTTAACTTATATGCAGAATACATCATGAGAAATGCTGGGCTGGATAAAGCACAAGCTGGAATCAAGATTGCCGGGAGAAATATCAATAACCTCAGATATGCAGATGACACCACCCTTATAGCAGAAAGCAAAGAAAAACTAGAGAGCCTGTTTATGAAAGTGAAAGAGGAGAGTGAAAAAGTTGGCTGAAAACTCAATATTCAGAAAACTAAGATCATGGCATCTGTTCCCATCATTTCATGGCAAATAGATGGGGAAACAATGGAAACAGTGGCTGACTTTATTTTTGGGGACTCCAAAATCACTGCAGATGGTGACTGCAGCCATGAAATTAAAAGGCGCTTGCTCCTTAGAAGAAAAGGTATGACCAACCTAAAGAGCATATTAAAAAGCAGAGACATTGCTTTGCCAACAAAGATCCATCTAGTCAAAGCTATGTTTTTTCCAGTAGTCATGTATGGATGTGAGTTAGACTATAAAGAAAATTGAGCACCGAAGAATTGATGCTTTTGAACTGTGGTATTGGAGAAGACTCTTGAGAGTCCCTTGGACAGCAAGGAGATCAAACCAGTCCATCCTAAAGGAAATCAGTCCTGAATATTCATTGGAAGGATTGATGCTGAAGCTGAAACTCCAATTCTTTGGCCATCTGATGTGAAGAACTGACCCATTGGGGAAAGGGATGACAGAGGACGAGATGGTGGATGGCATCACCGACTCAATGGACATGAGTTTGAGTACACTCCAGGAGTAGGTGAAGGACAGGGAGACCTGGCGTGCTGCATTCCATGAGGGCACAAAGAGTCGGACACAACTGAGTGACTGAACTGGACTGAACTGAACTAAAATTCACCTGGCAACATAAGCAATTGGTAAGACATTACCCTAAGAACAAGCTGCACCTTGAAGTTACGTTACTGAAAAGTCATTACACTTGTAAATTCCAATCATATCCCATTTTATTTTCTATCTATTATTCTACTATAATTAGTTCTTAATTCAGAATATTTTTCTTTGAATAATTTGCTATTATGCATATGCATCTAATGCTGCAATTAGTATTTTTAAATGTTGTAAAAGTCTGATAATATATCATCACTATGTCGAGGAGGTGCTATTAATATTTTCAATATAATAAACTATAAGAATCAAGGAAATAAAACTTTGATACAAATATTATCTCTAAGAGTAATTTTGCCATAGAGTATCATTGAGTAACAAAAGTTACCAGTATGAGGTACCATTTCACTCCAGGCAGAATGGCTGCAATCCAAAAGTCTACAGGCAATAAGTCCTGGAGAGGGTGTGGAGAAAAGGGAACCCTCTTACACTGTTGGTGGGAATGCAAACTAGTACAGCCACTATGGAGAACAGTGTTGAGATTCCTTAAAAAACTGGAAATAGAACTGCCTTATGATCCAGTAATCCCACTGCTGGGCATACACACTGAGGAAATCAGAAGGGAAAGAGACACGTTTACCCCAGTGTTCATCGTAGCACTGTTTATAATAGCCAGGACATGGAAGCAACCTAGATGCCCATCAGCAGATGAATGGATAAGAAAGCGGTGGTACATATACACAATGGAGTATTACTCAGCCATTAAAAAGAATACATTTGAATCAGTTCTAATGAGGTGGATGAAACTGGAACCTATTATACAGAGTGAAGTAAGCCAGAAGGAAAAACACCAATACAGTATACTAACGCATATATATGGAATTTAGAAAGATGGTAACAATAACCCTGTGTATGAGACAGCAAAAGAGACACTGATGTATAGAACAGTCTTATGGACTCTGTGGGAGAGGGAGAGGGTGGGGAGATTTGGGAGAATGGCATTGAAACATGTATAATATCATGTATGAAACGAGTTGCCAGTCCAGGTTCGACGCACGATACTGGATGCTTGGGGCTGGTGCACTGGGATGACCCAGAGGGAGGGTATGGGGAGGGAGGAGGGAGGAGGGTTCAGGATGGGGAGCACGGGTATACCTGTGGCAGATTCATTTCGATGTTTTTCAAAACTAATACAATATTGTAAAGTTCAAAAATAAAATTAAAACAAAGGGAAAAAAATTCTGAAAAAAAAAAAAAGAAGTGGTTCGGTAAATTAAAATAAGTTTAAAAAACAGAAGCAATTCTGAATCTACTCTGAACTTTCTGAATACAATTTAATGTCACTTTCTTTTTAAGAATTCTTCTACTAAAGTTTGTCTCAAGGCAGCATGTAATATTGGTTGATTATGTGCATGTTTTATTTATTTATATTAACATTTTATGTGATCCTATTTATCTGGCTGACACATTTTTCTATTATATTTTTAAATAAGACACAAAGCATCATATAAAAATTATTTAAAATCTAAACAATTATTAGGCTCTTGCTCAATGGAAAAAAATGTGTGAGATATTTCGGCGCATACTGATGATATTGAGACAGAGACACGTCTATTTCTTTCCTGGTGTGGATATCAGAGACTGTCAGTAGAAAACAAACTGGAGGAAACAGTCAGTTTTTAAATTTTTCCTCATCTGTACTCAGTCACTCAGTTGCATCCAACTCTTTGTGACCCCATGGAACATAGCCCATGAGGCTCCTCTGTCCATGGGATTTTCTCAGCAAGCACACTGTAGTGGGTTGCCATTTGCTCCTTCGAGGCTCCCTGATTAAGCTTTTATTATTTTATTTAAAATAAATCCCACAAAGATAACACAAACAGTACCACAGTGATAAAATATAATTCAAAGTGGAATATAAAGGTTACTGAGACTTCTCTCTAAGCAAGTAGTAGCTAGTATGTTGTTTCCAGTTTAGAATTTTCAAAACCATATTTAGTAACAGTATTCTGATATCTCTTGCCAAGGATCTAAATAACATGGAGAAGTATCAGACTAGGGTGTATCATTTCCTGTCATTAAAAAAAAATCTATAAACTATCTATGCTGCTGCTGCTTCTAAGTTGCTTCCATCGTGTCCGACTCTGTGCGACCCCATAGACAGCAGCCTACCATGCTCCCCTGTCCTTGGGATTCTCCAGGCAAGAACACTGGAGTGGGTTGCCATTTCCTTCTTCAATGCATGAAAGTGAAAAGTGAAAGTGAAGTCGCTCAGTCGTGTCCGACTCTAGCAACCCCATGGACTGCAGCCCACCAGGCTCCTCCGTCCATGGGATTTTCCAGGCAAAAGTACGGGAGTTGGGTGCCAAACTATCTATAGTTAAAAGCAAAATGCTATGTCCTGTTCAGATTCTGAGAAAGGTCAGTTTATATATAAAGTAGATTCATCTCTTTCACATGGACTTGAGACTTACTAAATGGCCACAAGTAGAATACACACTCAATTCTTTTGATTAAGTTAACAGCAACAAAAAGGTATTAAAACAGACTAGATTCCAAAGACTGTATATTTAAATTCTCCCATGTACTGAAACATTTAAAATTATAATGATAATTTTTGTGTGTTCTTAAACACTAAACCTTGGCTAATGCTAAATAACAAACTTTGGGATTAAGTGGAATTTATCATCTAATATAATCTTTTGTGGAAAAGATGATCTTTTATTTGATTTTACTTACCATGATCAAAATTTTAAATAATTTAAATTATTCCTCTGTATACCAAAACTGAAGCATCAACCCTGGATTTTTAAATAAAATATTTTTTATTAAAACACTAATGTTTTATAAGTAAATCCATATTTTATGCACAGATCACTGAAGAGACACTATTAATATATTTTATAGCAATGAATTACATATTACTATGAGATTGATGAGCACAACCATAAATAGTCAGTGGAGAATCTAATTCTGTTAGAATCAGATTAGCTTAGTTCCAATGCTATTTCTTCCCTCTACGTAAAAGAGACAGCGATCCCCCCCCCCTTTTCAATTGGTCTAGTAGTATGTAGACTAGCACCACATAATAAAATATGCTAATATTTGTACAAAAATTATGAATCAACACATCAAGTGGGATAAATTTCATCTATAAGTAGTCTCTATTTAGTTTGAGTCACATTTTGCTGCTAAGTGAATTCGAGCTGGTTTCATTTATTTCAATTACTCTACCATGAACTCACAAGTAAGAAGTACCACTCTAGGGAAAATAGAGAAGGACTCTTACCTTGACACATGAAACCTCTTTCTTCATAGCCAGCATTGCAGGAGCACTTGCCAATGGGTACAAGCCATTCACCTTCTGTACTGCAGTACATCCTAGGAGGATCTTCCTCCTTAGAGTTGTTAACACAAGAACCTCTAACTTCCACCAGAGATTGGGAATCCATGGGTACTGTGTCTGGAAACATAGCCAGATTCTTCACTGTAAACGGGCACTTTTTGAAGTACACTCTCACAGACACTAAGGCAACACAAGCACCAACATCTTGAAAAGCCAAATAAAATCCCTTTTTGTTGACAGGACCTACTTCTCTAACCTCAGTGTTGAGTTTAAGAATACGGTCCCCAAGATCCATCTGCGTGAAACTTTCATCAGCTGCAATGGTGTCAATCTTTGTAAACTGATGTTCTCGGAATTTGACTCCATGATCATCATCAGACTCCATGTAGTACAGATTGAAAGTCTCCTTGCAAGTTCCCAAAACCAATGGAATGCTATTGCAGTCCCGGAGAGTGAACTTTAGCTCCACATAGATCTTCTGAGCTGAGTTCCTGGGGATCCAGTTTGTCCTCAGCCAATTATTTTGACTATGATCCATGACATTGCACACCTGGTAAGTCCGGATGGGTGTGTAATGTTCATCAACACCACTGATCTCTTCCCACTTGAAGAATGAAAGAAGAAGAAAAAAAGAAAGGCAGAATTAATGAATTAAGCATGATGAATAATTGTGACTACAAGATGAAGGTGTTAATGGCATCACAGGAAATACAAAACAAGCAGAAATTTCACTGTTGCTCATTAAAGATCAAGATGCGCAGCAATTCTGTAACATTCTTGTTTGCAGTTTTTATTATTTACAAGGTTCTCTGAGTTCTTTGACACAAAATAATTCAAAATTTTGATGAACACATTTGAATTTTATTTGAGTTTGTGTGATATTCAGGAAGAAGTTGCTTAGAAATTGATTGGACCTAGACAAACATCCTAGCATAAAAAATGTCAAATCAGTCATCTCTAATAACATGATAAGAATTATTTTGTCTTGTATTTTAGGGGATTTTTTTTTTTTTTGGTTTGCTCTTTTAAAAGAAAAAGAAAAATACCACTGCCTAGCATTTCTCTTTATTAAACTTTCCCCAATTTGGGCCAGACTTTGGTAAAATCAGTATATCACAAAGAAAGTGAATCTAAATTATTTCATTACCAGGTATCTTTATGCATGACATTACTAACATACTTGGTCATTTCAAGAAATATATGATGGAGAACTTTGAATTTCTGAAGTAAAAACATGAACATGTCTCCTTCCCATCTCCCCAAAATCCAACAAATAGTTATACATGTAGAACCGAAGATTTAAGTATAGTGAACGTTTCAATTCTTAATGTCTTTTATCCATGTTAAATTTTCCACATGCAAGAAATACACGGCTACTTAAGTTGTTGTTATAGCAGTTTGGGCTATGATGGTAATAAAACTTTTTTTCATTGTATATACACTCAAAAAGTTTCAAGACTTTTTAGAAAAGTTAAGCACTGCTTCTTTGATCCTTATACAGGTTTTGAGAAGCTTTCAAGTTAGCATCACATTGTTTGTGTTATTTATGATTCTATAACTATTATTCTATCTGTTTCTAGCTGTGTCTACACTCTGTTTACACCATGCCCAGTTATCTTATTGCTGCTAGGAAAGTACATCGTTTTCCATGTCATATTAGAGTTTTAATCTTCTATGGCCTTCCCGTTACTCATGTAAGAACTTCAAACTCTTCAGTTTGGCATTTGTGCTTTTCCAAAAACTATTCCCAACTTACATTTATTTTTTTCTAAAAGTTTGAATTGAGATTAGAGAATTATAAGTTTCACTTATGCACATACTTTTCTTGTCTCTGTGAACTCTTTTTTATGTTTTCAAAAGAAATGTTGGATCTTCTTTCGTTATGGTATAAAAAAAGAGCACTGGTCTTTGCTCATTTCTCTGTAATGCCTCCCAATAACCGTAATGTGCTTAAGACACTTTGTTTCGTATAACACTTATTAAATATCTTTTTCAGTTTTAGATTTAATTAGTGATACATCATTAGATTAGTTTAACATTGTTTCATATACATTTGTTAGATTTTAGAGCTCTTTATATCCTTTATAACTTCACACAACTTCACTTTTTAGGAATAAAAGATGAATACAATGCATAAAATTATGTTTTTTATAATATATTTAGTAAACTCAAGGAAATAATGAAGTTCATATTAGATAATATGTTTTAACTTTGTAAATAAATAAATGAAATCCTTGTGATGCCCATTATAAATGGGTTTCTAAAATCTTCTCCATTAAAAGAGTTACTTATTTTCATAAGGAAGAAGTTTTAAATAAATTTTAACTAAATCAATGGCATTTAAAATATTTTAATGTATTTCTACTTATATTTATTAAATACACATAGGAATTCCAATCCACAACTTCTAGTTACAAAGTAAGATAAAAACGCTATTTTTTTAAATTCACAATAACCAAAAGTAAAGAAATATGGCATTTATCTGGCCTTTGAACCTCATTAGCCAAAAAAATAATTATTTACATTAGAGTGTTTGAATTATCAAATCCAAGCTGCACCCTGCCCCACTACCAATGTGAGAAACACAGTTTTAAAACTCTTTAGTCTCCTTAGTTCTCCTACCAATCTAAGAACAAACCAAAAGCAAATAATTAAACAGCACCACTTATTTCAGTAACTTGGATCATTCAGGGTCTGGAATATATGAGAAGCATTCATTTTCTGGAGACAAAATTGGCTTGTCTTTATTGTCATGCCTAACATCCAACAAAGGAACCCATTTTGTTATTTTAGAAAACCCTAGAATAATATACAAGAAAATACTCATAATGTATTTTTAATAATCACCAATTAATCATTTTCAAACAACCACTCTATAAATATATTATATGGAGAGCTTTTAAGAAAAAAGTATATATCAGAGTCTCATTTCTGAGGATTTTACACTGAGGTGCCTATAAAAATAAAGTCACATTCAAAACCAAAATTAATGTATAACTTTAATATCAGAAAATTAAAAACCTGTGAACTGAGTTGAAGCTCAAAAAAAATTGTAATGTTAAATAGTATTATTATGTTGCATCTTTTCTATTAATATTACATTGATTCTATGATGGCATTGTAAAGTATAGAGCTAACAAAAACTCCAGAGAATAAATGCTTTCTGTGGGCATTTTACAGAACGTTAGATGATAAGGCCTATTTAAAAATTAGCCAACTGACTTCAAAAATTTTAGGTCAGAGTTTTCTTATCAGAATAGATAAGTTTGTAATTTGATGAATCAGTTGGAATTTTCTCCTGCTCTGGACAGCATTTTGTTAGACACCAAATAGAAATGACACAGAAATGACACCATGTAAAGATTTTCACAATTTGATGTAAAATATGATTTTAATTATGGAGATATCAATGTAGTCTAATATTTTCCTTTGAATGCTAATTTGGCCAGCTATCACAAGCCTTTGAATGCAGAGGTACAAATTGCAAGAAGATAATGCAAACAGCACCAGCCTGCTCTGTGCATAAAAAGGTTGCAGAGAGCAATTATCACTTCATTAATTTGTAATGAAAACCAAATTGCCTGTAAGTGATGGTGACTTGTCATCTCAGACCACTTGCAAAAAAACAGCAGATCTCTGACTCTAGTGTCTGCTGAGGACTTGTTTAGTTGCTCAGTCCTGTCCTCTTGCGACCCCATAGATTGTATGTAGCCACCCAGACTCCTCTGTCCATGGGACTTCTCAAGTAAGAATACTGGAGTGGGTGGCCATTTCCTCCTCCAGGGGATCTTCTGGATCCAGGGATCAAACCCACGTCTGCTGCTTGGTAGGCAGATTCTTTATCACTGAGCCACCTAGGAAATTGCTGAGGACTAGAGAGTGGAAATAAAAGTCCTAAAAAAGCAGTTTTGCAACAGCAGCAACAGAAATCATTAAAGCGCTGTTGTAATTCTTACATTTTATAAATTAAAAGGATACTCATATTTACCCAATCTTCATACCTAAGAACTAATGTGTACATTCGTAAATTATTAGAGATTATGTACTGTCATAGTCATTGTGTCAAGGCCAATGTGAACAAAGAAAATGGGTGATTTAGAATTAGTGACATATAAAATTGGGAGGTACAAAGCATTTATCGCTTCATTTTTCTAATCCTTAAGGAAGGATCTCTTCAAGGGATGTCCAGCAGTAACACTGTCCAGCAGAAAGGGACACAAAACTAGTAAGAACAGAACTAATAACACAGACACAGAACTAGTGACTAGTAAGAATGCAAATTCTTTCTAAAGCTTAAATTCTTCAAAATCAATAATTCCAGGAATAGCCTGGCTCCCATATTTTTACTATATAAGCTTTTATCATTAGACCACAGAGACCGGAATTGAATTTCTTTTTTTTTTTTCTTTTTCCAGATTATTACAACTATAAGAAAAACATTTGCCCAGACTTCTTTTCCCTAGAAGGATGATTCAGAATTCTATTCCCTGTAACATTAGCACAATGAGCCTCCTTATCAACAAAATACAGTGTAAGATGTGATTCAATTTATATTTTTTAGATAGCACAGCTTCTTGTCACTGAGTCAAATATATATTTTGAGGGAAAATATATTTTTAACAATTAATCAGCATTTAACCTAATAGCTCTCATTTTAATGAACCTCAATTATAGTAATAAAGGATTTATACTCATTGTTAACATTAATTACTCTCTTGGATACATTTTTTGCTACTTCCTAATAGAGAGTAGGAGGAAAGTGTTTACATTTTCTTTAAAAGAGGGAGAACATGGGATACAGCTAGTGCATAGACTAACTTAAATATTTAGAAAGTGAGAAACAACTTCGTGATTTACTTTATAAGGTTTAAATCACTTCTTAGAAATTTGCAGATGATATTAAAAAAGAAAATATACCAATATTCTTATGTTTGTAATACTACATTCATATTTCAATGGTGAATAAAAAGCACATAGTTCTGCACGTTAGAAAATGCCAATGTGACTAATGCTGCCCTTAATAACTGTGAAAGTGAAGTCATTCAGTCATGTCCGACTCTTTGCGGTCCCATGGACTGTAGCCTACCAGGCTCCTCCATCTATGGAATTTTCCAGGCAAGAGTACTGGAGTGGGTTGCCATTTCCTTCTCCAGGGGCTCTTCCCGACCCAGGGATCAAACCTGGGTAACCTGCATTGCAGGCTGATGCTTTACCCTCTAAGCCACCAGGGAAGTCCTCTTAATAACTTGTAAGTGATATTAAAGTTGATTCGTGTCATTCTTTCTCCTCTCCTGTTTCTACTTTTACATGTTTTTCCTTTTGCACATATCATAGCTGTTTCAAAATGCAGTGTTCATTACTCTTTGCAACCCTATGGATTATACAGTCCATGGAATTCTCCAGGCCAGAATACTGGAGTGGGTAGCTGTTCCCTTCTCCAGGGGAACTTCCCAATGCAGGGATAGAACCCAGGTCTCCCACATTGCAGGTGGATTCTTTACCAACTGATCTATCAGGGAAGCCCTCTTAATAACTGTAAGTGATATTGAAGTTGATTCGTGTCATTCTTTCCCCTCTCCTGTTTCTACTCTTACATGTTTTTCCCTTTGCACATATCATAGCTGTTTCAAAACACAGTTTTCATCCTAGAAATATTTGAACATTTATCACACATCAGCATAAGCTTGGGAATGCATAATCACTTATAGGAAGATGTCACTGGCAAGTTTCAGACCCAGAAGTATGTAACAAACTCACTATATTTCCATATATTATTAAATAGAATTTTCCTAGCCAATAGGCCTCAAAAGCATATATATATACACGCACACACATACTTGTAATAGTATTACATTAAAAAAAAGTAAAATAAAAGAGTTGAGACAAATGAGAAACAGAATTTGGGGGTTTGGGGGGCTTTGTTGGTGATGATGATTTGGGGTCAAATCAGAGAAATACATTTATAACCAGAGGACTGAGGAGAGAGAAGATGGGGATTTGATATTGAAAATTCAGCATCAGCAACAAGATGCAGGCCAAAGTCTAAAGATAATGATAGCCAGAAGTTACATGCCTGAGATGGCATGTCCAGTAATCTTAATAATAATGACTACTATCCATCCTCCCACCCACCTTTACCTCCTAAGTAATTAGCAGAAGTTTGATAATGATATTACAAATATCTTGTTGAAAATAGAGAGGACAATGTCTCAGTTTGGATACAGTATAGAGAAAAGAGATGGAAAACCAGGAAGGGAAAGAAAGACCAGAGATTATTATTATTATTGAGGAAAGCCATATTAAAAAGCAGAGATATTACTTTGCTGACAAAGGTCCACCCAGTCAAAGCTGTAGTTTTTCCAGTAGTCACGTATGGATGAGATAGTTGGACCATAAAGAAAGCCGAGAGCAGAATAACTGATGCTTTTGGATTGTGGTGTTGGAGAAGACTCTTGAGAGTCCCTTGAGCTGCAAGGAGATCCAACCAGTCTATCCTAAAGGAAATCAGTCCTAAATATTCATTGGAGGGACTGATGCTAAAGCTGAAACTCCAATACTTTGTCTGCCTGATGCAAAGAACTGACTGATTGGAGAAGACCCTGGTGCTGGAAAAGATTGAAGGCAGGAGGAGAAGGGAACAACAGAGGACAAGATGGTTGGATGACATCACCAACTGGATGGGCATGAGTTTGAGCAAGCTCTGGGATTTGGTGATGGACAGGGAAGCCTGGCATGCTGCAGTCCATGGGGTCACAAAGAGTCAGACATAACTGAGTGACTGAACTGACTTCAGAGGATAAGAGAAAGAGTTAGGACCAGGAAAATGTATCATCTCTGTTTGGGTATAGGGTAGGCCCTGGTACATTCTGTAGTTAGAACAAGATGCTGGCTATTCAAGGCAATGTCTTCTGAAAGTCTGAGCATGTGTGGGGGTCCTTTGGTCCCCATCAGCGCCTACTTTGGATTCTCTGTCTTTACTCAGCACTTTACAGTCACAAATACTTCCATCTTCAGTCTCAGGATTTCTCAGTTCCTGATACCCTTAGACTGAGGCAAGAACAAGGGCAGCCTCAGCTTCACCATTCTAGGCCTTTGATTTTAGTAATTCTCCCCTAAGTTGGGGTTGGTTTAGTGGTACTTTACTGAGATCTCAGAGCTGTTGCCATATCTTTGCATCTGTGGAAAAACATCCCATAATTCTGACTAGTCTGTCTAATTTCGTTACATCAAAGGTTCTTATTTTTGGCTAAGCATTAACCAGAGACCTTTTAAAAAATACTACTTCACAGATGTCTCTCCAAAATATTTCATTTTACATTACCTAGGAGATTTGGATGTGAGTAGGTGACTCCCTAAGGTTGGGAACCAATGTTCTATGTCCTTTGGGCAACTTTTGCCCTCAACTTCACCTGACAGCATATTCCACTATCAGTTTCCAAGACTTCCTTATTTTATACATTGGAGGATAATTGCTTTACAGTGTTATGTTGGTTTCTGCAGTTCAATTCAGTTCAGTCGTGCAGTAGTGTCCGATCCTGCGACCCCATGGACTGCAGCACGCCAGGGCTCCCTGTCCTTCACCAACTCCCAGAGTTTACTCAAACCCATGTCCACTGAGTCAGTGATGCCAACCAACCATCTCATCTTCTGTCATCCCCTTCTCCTCCTGCCTTCAGTCTTTCCCAGCATCAGGGTCTTTTCATATGAGTCAGTTCTTCACATCTGGTGGCCAAAGAATTGTAGTTTCAGCTTCAGCATCAGTCCTTGCAATGAATATTTAGGACTAATTTCCTTTAAGATGGACTGGTTGAATCTCTTTGCAGTCCAAGGGGCTCTCAAGAGTCTTCTCCAACACCAGAGTTCAAAAGCATCAGTTCTTCAGTGCTCAGCTTTCTTTATAGTCCACCTCTCACATCCATACATGACTACTGGAAAAACCATAGCTTTGACTAGATGGACCTCAGTACATCAATGTGAAACAGTCATAATTATATATCCCCTTCCTCTTGAGCCTCCCTTCTCCCCCCATCCCACCCCTCTAGGTTGTCACAAAGTGCTGGTCTGGGCGCCCTGTGTTATACAGTAGTCTCCCACTAGCCATCTATTTTACACATGGTAGCGTATATATTTCAATACTACTTTCTCAATTTTCTCTACCCTCTCCTTCCCAAGACTTCTGAATCTCCTCAGAAACCGTTGCTACGTCTAATGTTTCCAGATAGTCCTGCCTTTGTTTCTATTGAAGGCCCTATTGCTCAGCCCTCATCCCATATGTTGTTGATGCCCGATTTGCCAAGGCCCAGATGTGCCTTCGGAGAAGGCAATGACACCCCACTCCAGTACTCTTGCTTGGAAAGTCCCGTGGACAGAGGAGCCTGTTAGGCTGCAGTCCATGGGCTTGCTAAGAGTCGGACATGACTGAGTGACTTCACTTTCACTTTTCACTTTCATGCATTGGAGAAGGAAATGGCAACCCACTCCAGTGTTCTTGCCTGGAGAATCCCAGGGATGGAGGAGCCTGGTGGGCTGCCATCTGTGGGGTTGCACAGAGTTGGACACGACTGAAGCAACTTAGCAGCAGCAGCAGCAGCAGATGTGCCTTATGTAGAACCTGAAGAATCTCATCTTCTACCTCCCACAAAGATTTGTAAGATATTATTATAATAAACAACACAAGTCTAATCATATTGCTCTTCTATTTCACATCTGGTGGTAAATGCAAAACGTGTGCATTACAGAAAAATGTAAACTGTGTGTGGGAGGGCTACCTTCAGTCACATATCTCTCTTGGTGGAATGCAAGACAATTGATTTTAGATATGCTACAGTTTTTAGAGTTCACTATAATTTGGTAATCTCCTACTGTGATTTCTGAAATGATTTGTGATTTTTTAAGATACCTCTATAATAGTGGTTTAATTTGATTCCACATGCATTTATTGAATGTTTCTATATGCAAAGCCAAGAGTAGAAGCAGTAGATAGTAAAATGATAAGTAAAATGTGATTTTTGCTATCCAGAAATTGATGCTGGAAGGAAGGGCATGAGTATCACACAAGGCAGATAATGATACGTAGTCCATTTGAGGTGTTGCAAGGAGCTGTGGGGAAAGAAAGGATTACTGGTGGAAGAGGGTTCTGGAAAATCACTAAAGAAGAAATGGAAAGATAGGATGACTAGAATCTCTACAGGTGGAAATAGGAGGGTTCACTGAAAGAAAGAGTGTGAGCAAACAGGAAGACCCGTGAGGACAGAACCTGTGTAAGGAGTGGGGTTCCAGTATGACTGGAATTTAGGGCACTGAGCACCCGGGATGCGGACAGTTACTTAAAAAGAAAGGACTGGGCAATTTTGGGAATGTCAGCTGATATATCTTTACTTCATTTGCTACCATGAAAAACTCCTGAAAAGAGGCACAAGGTTTGCTCCAGACTGGGAGATGGTTCTCCAAAGAGAAGGAGAAAGAGGGGTTTCAGAAAGACCTCTGCAAGTTCCAGAAGAGAATTCTGAAGATGACCTCTGCTGAATGTATGAACAGTGAACATTTCCCAAAAGATTATAAAGAAATATATTTTTATTATGAATGTATATAGGATACAGCTACACATGCAGAAAGGAACACAGCTCATTATAATATAATTTTGTGACTACTAAAAGGTTTCAGAAAGATTCCCATTTGTACAGAAACACTGCAAACAACAAGAGAAAAAAAATTAACGGTACATGTATGTAAATAAATGTTTCTTTCATTTTTCTTTTGTGAAATAGTGTTCTCATTAGATCCCACATATCTGATTTCAAGAACACCTAATCAATATTTATTGAATAACTACTACCAAGCTCTATATTGATACTATGGTAATGAAGAAGATAGGAAAGGTATCTGTCCTTAAGGAATATACCATACTTACATTAAATCCATTGTTATATCCATTTTTATTTTGTATCCATTTGTATGTTATATGCATTTTCATTTATTTCTTTGCTCATTATTCTTTCTCGCCTTCATAGTCTCAGGTTTGACTTATTTTTCCCTCCCAAACATTTACGTGAAAGTGAAAGTTGCTCAGTTGTGTCTGACTCTTTGTGACCCCATGGACTATACAGTCCATGGAATTCTCCAGGCCAGAATACTGGAGTGGGTAGCCTTTCTCTTCTCCAGGGCATCTTCCCAACTCAGGGATAGAACCCAGGTCTCCTGCATTGCAGGCGGTTTCTTTACCAGCTGAGCCACAAGGGAAGCCCCCCAAGCATTTCACTCTGTGCCTAAAACTAAATACCTCATACAGATTTACTAAAATTAGATATCACGTGATGCACTAAATGTTAAACTCATGTAACTAACAAAGCACAGAAGTATGCTTTGGGGCACAGAAGGCATTGATTTTTAAAAATAAATACTCTGGTTAACTATGTGTCAAAGAGTGACCTTAACCAATTAAATATAAGATACATACCATGTCTATAAGCATTTTGTAAAAATAAAAATAAAAAAAGAATCAGGAAATGAATTTCTATAAAATGTGTGTTAGTAGATTTATGATAAAGATTTTGAAATGTATGATGAAAATTTTTTTAAAGATGGGAAACAATCTTAAAGTTTGAGAGATGGTGGGTGGCAATGAAAAAAACTTTCCAAAATAATGCAAAATGCTTAAAGATCTATCAAAAAGTGAATTTCTAGCCAGAAGAATAAGCTTGCAAAAGATATAATACATTAAAATATAAAATATACCATGGGAAGGTCATATCTACATTCTTCATTGTCAAAAGTTTTCAATTAAACCTGCTATTTGAATTTACTTTTCCTGTGAGGGGAAAAATATCAATGTAATGAAAGACAGGAAAAGTAAAATTTTAACTGTAGAGGTTTGATGTTAATGGTGAAATATTTCTATTTATAATGTAAAAGAAACATAATTGCAAAATGTTATTTTTAGAAGTATAACCGTGAAAAAATTTACCATTAATATGAAAATTACTTTCATAAAGAGAAAGACAAAATAGTATAAAAATCATCAATTAACTATTTATCTATTCCATAAAGTTGGGGGAAATTGTTTATATTTATCAGAAATTTTTCACTCTTTCTGTTGCTATATAGTCAAATAACTACACTTTTCATAGGTTAAATTTGCCCTTTAATGTCAGGGAGTAAAACAATGAGACTATCATGTCTCCAATTCTTGGAAACATATTTAATATGAAATTGCCCAATAAAAAGGTAATTTTAGAATTCAGTATAACTGCTTGAAAATGTGGGGTAAAATTCCACGCACTTTGGCTTAACTTGTCTAGACTGAAAACTGAGTTAAAATGGACATTTACAGAATTATTACAAACGGCCAACTACTTAGAAATTAATGCATAGCAGTGACAGCAGTACGTTTCATACCAGTTGTGAGAGTCATGTAATTTCCTGCTATGATAATGGGTCACAGACACGGTAATTCATAGCAATTTATGATATACCTGTGGAGCGCTCACAGTGACGGAAATGAAATTAACTCGTGTCACTGTGCAACATATGCTAAGTTTTACACATTTTCAGATAACTCAGTTTATTTTTTAACACAATATGTGTAATTCCTGAAAGCAGTTTTTTGAAATGTAAGCTGCTTTATAGCAACAATTTTAAAGCTGCAGAGACGCCTTTGGCTGTTGGGTGGCAACCCTGTTTCATAGGAACATTTTTAATCATTTATCCGTTTAGTATCTTAGGAAGGCCAGCTATGTTAGTGTCTAAGCTCTAGATACAGGCAGACCTTAGGTTTGAAGCCTACCTTTGCTAGTTAATAGGAGGTTTAAGAGCCTGTGACTAAATTCACACAACTCTAAAATGTGAAACATCATAGTAAACTCTTTCTAGATATGTGAACAAAAGTAGATTTTCCATTTTAAAACAATTGTAACAGTGCATGGCACTTGGGGAGCAGTAAACAAATATTATTATTCTGCTAAAGTTAACAAAAAATGTCATTGGGATATATGGATTTTTTTCTTATAAAATAATAGAAGTGTATTTTAAATTCAAGCTTTATCTATTTTCTATTCTTATTTCACTAGTCTAGAGATTTTTCAAATTTATTTAAGGTCACCACAGTTTCTGACAAGTGTAATTTGTTTTACTCTTTCGAAATCCAATAAATATAATTAATGACGAAAGTCAACTGACTATATTGTAAATGAGCCTGCTGTCTATTATCTATGATAAATATGCTATTCCATGTGGAGTAAAGTTTTGCCAATATTATTCCACACTTTCCCAGGTACTATAGTTCTGTAACATTTTTAGAAAATTGACTTCAATTCCTTTCACTATTTTTTTGAATGAACAGTATATGATCTATTTGTATATTAAGAGACATGTTTTAATAAAACAAAAATATGTATTATTATCATACTATGCTTTTAGTTCATACTGGTCACTGTGTTAAATCTGTTATGTCATGTCTAAATTGAGATGATAACAATACCTTTCTTACAGTACTGCTTAGTTTCTTAACAGATTATATTGGTAGTTAGTAAGTGCTTACATAGTTGCCACCTGCTAAGTAAAACAAATATGTATTAAGCACATACATGCTATAAACTTGTTTTCTAGTACTACCATTATGATAATGGTGCAGAAGTCATGGTTCCCTGACCTTGATAAATCTTAATCATAAGAATGGAAATATGTTTGTGTAAGCTTAATGTTAGACAGTCATTCATTTATTCAATAGAAATCCACCGAGAGCCAGGCACTCTTCTATTTCCTGGGGACCACCTTCTCCATGGGAAGAATAACAGTAAAGTCATCAGTGTTTTAATGGAGCTTAGGCTCTCCTTGAAAGAAAACAAAGAGTAAATAATCACACAGACACATGAAAGGTAAGCTGACCATAATTATTATAAAGAAAAACAAAGAGAATGGAAGACTATAGGCGGCTTGACGAAATGACATTTCAATAGGGTAACCCAGGTAAGTTCTCACTTTTGTAGCCACTTGTTTGAAGTGAGTAACCAGGCATAGAGATACATGTAGATACAACATCGCAGACTGAGAGAACAGAAAGAATACGAACTGTGAGATTGAGGGTGGTGGTATAATTAAAGCATGGCAAGGAGGCCACTGTGGCTGAAAGAGAGTGATCCAGGAATGAAGTGGTGAAACCTTAGACCTGAGAGGAAGTTGACTATAAAATCAAGTAGGTCCATGTTGGCCATGTGAGAGACTTTGGATTTTATTGTCAGACAAGAAGGAACTCAGTGTATGGTTTGGACAGAGGAGTGACATGATTTTACACATATAGGGCTACTGGGTGAAAAATACATTGTAAAGATCAAAGACCTATGATGTGAGATCATCAGGAGGTTATTACAGTGGCAGAGGATAAGACATTATCGGTAAAAAGGGGAGAACAGATTCTGGAACTCTTTTGGTGGTAGATCCAAAGGGCTTGATGATAGACGGAGTGCAGGACTTTGGAGAAGGGTGGAGACCGCAACACACGCACACACTCAAAGAATGGCAACACCTGATGTGATACCAGAGAAAGAGAACAGAAACAGGAGCTGGAATATAGGTGAGAAACTGAAATGCAAGTGGAATTTTGACTAGTGAGAAAGGGTGATGATGGTTAGAAAGAGGAAAAATAACACATTCTGGGCAGGGGAAGCAATGTGTAAAAAGACATGAAAACACAAAAACATCGACTGAGTTTGGGTATCATGAAGCTGCTAAAGTGAAAGATGGAGCTAGTCTTTCTTTGATTAATGTGACTCATATTAGACACTTGTTATATACTAGGACTCTATTTCCTCTATTAGAGACTCTGTTTAGGGACTCTAAATATTTTGACTCTTAATTCACTGCAATAAAGTACAGTGAATAAATAGTCAGAAATCTGTCTCCTCAGGAAGCTTACATTCTAGTGCCTGCGAAATTGCTTCAGTCCTTTCCGACTCTTTGCAACCCCAAGGAGTGTAGCCCACCAGGCTTCTTTGTCCATGAAATTTCCCAGGCAGGAATACTGGAAAATGAAAGTGAAAGTCATTCAGTCGTGTCCGACTCTTTGCAACCCCATGGACTATACAGTCCATGGAATTCTCTAGACCAGAATACTGGAGTGGATATCCTTTCCCTTCTCCAGGGGATCATCCCAACCCAGGGATCGAACCCAGGTCTCCCACATTGCAGGCAGATTCTTTACCAGCTGAGCCACAAGGGACTGGAGTGGGTTGCTCTTTCCTTCTCCAGGGGATCTTCCCCACCCAGGGATTGAACCCACATCTGTGACTCCTGCATTGGCAGGTGGGTTCTTTAACACTGAGCCAGCTGGGAAGCCCATGGGGAAGAATTGGTGGAGTTAAGTCCAATCCTGGAATCTGGGCAGAGGACTGAGAAGACTCAGCCTCTCCACGGTATCGCTCTGGTTTCTATGAAGAGAACAGCAGAGAATTAGAGGAGGAGTGGACAAGGACTGTGTGGATAGTATGGAATGTAACAGAGGATTTTCTCATCACGCAAGAGATTCAAACAAATATAAGATTTAGGGACATTACTTTGACAAGAATATTAAAGATGGGTTGGAGGAGGAGAGGAGGGAGATGAATTGAAGAAATTGTAATTAACCCATTACTGATTCCCAGCACCAACACAGTTCCACATAACCCATTTGCTGAATGAGTAAATGAATGGGTTAATTTTTGAGGGCAAGTAGTATTTTGGTGGTAAAACTCAGACTTGGCAATTGATGGGTATTTGCTTTGAAAAAAATGAAAACCTGATAATGACTCTGAGTCAAGTTAACATTTGATAATCATATTGACCATTTTATGAGGCCATTACAGTAATGGGCTTTCCCAGCAATGCATCATTTTATCCTGCAAAACCCCTGTGCGGCAGGTACTATCATCAATTAACTCTACAGAGGAGACAAAGGAAGCTGAGGAAGAGACTCAACTTCTCACCCCAAATCACACAGCTGTAAACGGTGGAGCCTCGATTCAAACCCAGAGCTCTTCCATTCCAAAGCCTTTCCTATTTTCCACTAATCTGCTTTGATGACTTGGAAATGAAAGTCATCAGCAGAGAGGGGCAGCAACATAGGTGGGACAGGTTATGTGAGGAAGAGGAACAGTTGTCTTTAACATAAGCTGGGCCTGATGTGTCAGTGAGAAACAAAGAAGTTTGCAAAAGTTGGCAGGTCACCCAGAAGTCAGCAGACATTCAGATTTTGGAGTTGCATAATCAAAGCTTTGGAAATGATTGAGATGATTTTTAAAATATATAAGACAAAAGGAATTTTAGAAACTGTATTTTGAGATGCTTATATTTAGCGCTTAGAAATAAACGATGAGCAGATGAAAGAAATGGAAATATTATAAAAATTGTTTTTTCAAAGCATTCATGTTGAAATGTTCCCTACATCAAAAAAAGTTTTTCAAATTAAGTATAGTAAATACTGCTAGAAAAGGAGCATTTACAGAGGTAGAGTTGAACAAGAAGAAAACAAGTCAGAGATACCAGATCAGAGAATTTCAAGAACTTTGTGTTTAATATGAAGAATACCTTAAAATAAACAGCATATGGTCTGAAAAGAATGAACTTGTTAGCGTAAGGATTCAGGTGACTTACAAAGAATTTTTTTTTTAAAGTAGCAGAGGTTTTTTTGAAACTTTTTGGAATTAAGGAGCAGACAGCAAAGAATACATTGAAGTAGCAATTGTACTCTTTTATAAAACAATGGAATGGGGAGGGAGGAGGGAGGAGGGTTCAGGATGGGGAACATATGTAAACCTGTGGCGGATTCATTTTGATATTTGGCAAATCTAATACAGTTATGTAAAGTTTAAAAATAAAATAAAATTAAAAAAAAAAAAAAACAATATTATTGAACAGAAAAGATTCAGTGATTCTCCAAAGAATGAGCCTGCTGTAATGCATTTTACCACATATAGAGACCTAGAGACTTTCTTCACAGATGAAGAAACTGACATCTGGAGAAATAAAAGTGTCCAATGTTACAGTGCTAATTAGGGACCAACATAGACCACACAAGATCCTGGTCTTATTCTCAGTCCTGCATTAGTGCCCATATACCACACTATCTTTTTGCAAGAGAGAAAAGACTAGTCTTAATGTCAGTTTTGATAGAACTCTGGTTCACTAGTTACGTACATGAAATTTTAACTAGAAATTTCCCTCAGTTATGGGCAAAGATTGATGAGTTTGAAACAGTATGTGGGATCTTACGTCTCAAGCAGGGTTGGAACCCACATTCCCTAAAGTGGAAGCATGGAGACTTAAGCACTGGACTGCCAGGGAAGTTCCTGCATTGCTGTATTTTCTGTTGTATTTTTAGATGAAACTCACTGCTTTATTAGATTTTCATTTTCTAAGCATATCAATTTATCTTCTTTACACCATGTTTTAACATGATCTGAACTATTGATTTTTTTGAAAGAAAATCTACATATCTGGGAGAATATTTGAGAATGCACTTAACCTTATGTCAGTCCTGACTTACAGAAAACTGTAAACAAATCAAAAGTGGTAAACATGCCACTGTGAAAATTATCATGATTATAACTGTTCTATAACATAGGGTATTCAGTTTCATAGCCCAAAGTGAATGTGATTATAATCAAAAACAATGAAATAAGTTGGGATCTTAAATATTCACAAGTCCAGAATTAGAAATAAGTGTTAACACATAAAGTTTTAAAACAGGGGTGAATTAAAATTTAAACATTTTGAGCTTGGAAAAATGGTTCAATATTATTTAGCTAATATTTAGATAGCAAGTAAACACATTGGAATAAACCTATCAAGCTAAGTAGTATGTGTTCAGAACAGTATTTTGTATAAAAAATATTACAAAGAAAAAGCAACTGACCTAATATAAAATGATCGAGGACATTTTTCTAATGACAAATTAAATTGTGCACAATAAATGATCAAGCTACAACAATTGTTACCACAGTAATGCCAAGGCCACTATCAACTGAAAAAACAACTATCTTGAAAGCAATTTGAACATTAAAAGAATTATACCCCAAAATAATAGCCAACTACATAAGTTACAGAATTCTTGTTTTCTTTGCTCACAGTTTGACCATTTGTTTATTTATGGTATCTCAAATTATCTTATAAATGCTCCACATAAAGAGAAGGCATTGAACAACATATATTATTTTGTGGTTTCAAATATTATAATAATATAAACTACAACTTTGTTATTATATCTCTATTCACTATCCAAATAAATTTTAGTTCAACTGTCTACAAAATATTTTAGAGAATATTTGATGATAAATTCAACATTTAGGTATAAATAACATATGTGCCCATACACAATTAATAGAAAATAATTTTCTAAATTCTGCTTCTAATTTTACAGAAACTGTTGATCAGTTTCTGTTTTCCTGATCAAATATGGCTAGTGCTGGTATATTTCAAAGCAGTTTGTGCTGGTTTAACAGCTGGATGGCTCCTAGAATTATTTTCCTAATATTACATGCCTCCAGAATTCTTCAGTATCTACAACTATATGGCACCCAAACTGATAACATATACTAGTTTGTTTACTATATTATGATCCTATTTAAAATATGGAACCCATGTAGTTTCTGGGGGATTAAAGAGGATTATAGTACTATATTGAAGAAAATTAACTATAATATTAGCTACAGATCACTACAAGTACACTGGAAAGAAAATATTCTGATAAGATGTCCTAGTCAAATTTATACTCTGATTAGCTGAGAAATAATTCCTAAATCTACAACTATTTGGTTGTTATAAATGCCATTTAGCATTTATTTCTATTTTATTATATATATAAATATGTATATATATAATATGTATTATATGTAATGTATACCACTTTACACTATATATGATATGTGTATATACACAAAAAACATATATTTGGTTGTGATTTTATACATAGAATGTTTTACATTTATTTGTATTCATTATCATAATTTACTGCTTTAAAATTTCAGCCTTGTTATTTTGAATACAAGTAACCCTTTATTCCTATAAATCTGGATCCGAGAAAAGCCTAGAGTATATTATTTTCAGTATCAGCAATCTACCAATAGTATTATAGATGGTGCAACCTAAGTTAATGAACACTATATTGCATAATGTGCTTTCTAGACCAATGTGCCTAGGATTCTCCCCTTGGATTTTGGTCTTCTTTTATTAGGCTTGCCTGTTGCTCCTGCTGCTAAGTCACTTCAGTCATGTCCAACTCTGTGCAACCCCATAGACAGCAGCCCACCAGGCTCCTCCATCTCTGGGATTCTCCAGGCAAGAACACTGGAGTGGGTTGCCATTTCCTTCTCCAATGCAGGAAAGAGAAAAGTGAAAGTGAAGTCGCTCAGTCGTGTCCAACTCTTAGCGACCCCATGGACTGCAGCCTACCAGGCTCCTCCACCCATGGGATTTTCCAGGCAAGAGTACTGGAGTGGGGTGCCATTGCCTTCTCTGTAGGCTTCCCTAGTCCCCAACAAATCATGCACTGACAGTTTTCAATTGAGCAGATAATTTTCCAAGTTTTGATATGTATAATCTAATATAATCCTCATCATTAACCTATAGGGTAAATGATTGTTTATATGTTATATAATAGATAAGGATGCTAAGCAGAGACATTACTTTGCCAACAAAGGTCTATCTAGTCAAGGCTATGGTTTTTCCTGTGGTCATGTATGGATGTGAGAGTTGGACTGTGAAGAAGGCTGAGCGCCGAAGAATTGATGCTTTTGAACTGTGATGTTGGAGAAGACTCTTGAGAGTCCCTTGGACTGCAAGGAGATCCAACCAGTCCATTCTGAAGATCAGTCCTGGGATTTCTTTGGAAGGAATGATGCTAAGGCTGAAACTCCAGTACTTTGGCCACCTCATGTGAAGAGTTGACTCATTGGAAAAGACTCTGATGCTGGCAGGGATTGGGGGCAGGAGGAGAAGGGGACGACAGAGGATGAGATGGCTGGATGGCATCACCGAGTCTGAGTGAACTCCGGAAGTTGGTGATGGACAGGGAGGCCTAGCGTGCTACGATTCATGGGGTCGCAAAGAGTCAGACATGACTGAGCTGAACTGAACTGAAGGATGCTAAGCTACCTAAATATTAAGTATGATTCTGTCCACACACTAGGAAGTGATGGAGAGATTTGAATTTAGGCACTCTAGTCACAGGCAGTACTCTTAATCATTTTTCTACATTGATTTGGCTTTGCTTGTTTTACTTTTCTTTCTAGTGTTTAGTATTAATATTTTTATTTAGAGGAGTTAATTCCAAAAGGCACTATATGTCATTCCTCTAATCACATAAAAACTAAAATTCCTCTTTTCCCTGCTCTGCCACTTCCCAGTGCCTGCACAGGGAGCTGTTCTGTGATTGTTAAGTCCCAATTCATACGGCACCCGGTCTGCTGAGATTTCTTCCCTCCCACCTAACCTGAGTCACTGGCTCCTCAGCTGTACATTTCTATCACTTCCTAAATAATTCCACCTTTGCATATATTACTTCTTACTGCACTGATTTGCAAACGCATTTTTCTCCAAAGAGGCAATATTTTCCCTGAAGGTAAATTTATGTGATCTCTAAGAATACAAATTCTTTGTATAGCTAAAGAATCCAGCAGAGTGCTTGAAAATTTATATACTTGCTGGGGAAGATCATATAAAGCATAAAGCTGGTTGGGCACAGTGAGGTCTCAAGAGAATCATGGTAAGCTAGAGAGTATATTAATGGTCTGAAGAAATTCCACTTTAATTTTTCTTAAATACTGTTATCTCCTAATCTGTCACCATATCTAACTAGGGTCATATTTGCTCAACCAATGAAGGAGAAACATTATATTTTATTTTTCTAATAAAATAACCAAAATGAAACAGCTAAGCATGTAACCATGTGTTATGGGCTGAATTGTGCACGTCCCAAATTCATATGTTGAAGTCCTAACCTCCAGTACCTCAGTATGTAACCATATTCAGAGATAAAGTCTTTAAAGAGGCAATTCAATTAAAATGAGGCTGTAAAATGCTAATCCAACATGACCAGGAAGGTCTTATAAGAATAGGATACTTGGACATAGACAGGTATAGATAATGAGCTATGTGAAGACACAGGAAAAAGAGAGCCATGTTTAAGCTAGGGAGAAAAGCCTGAAACAGATTCTTCCCTCATGGCCCTGGAAAACCAACCCTTCTGACACCTTGATCTTAGACTTATAGCCTGTAAGAAAATACATTTTTGTTGCTTAAGCCAGTCTGTGATATTAGGTTAGTGAAAAAGTAATTATGCTTTCAGGCTGTGAACTTTAAATCATTATATATATTAAGCTCAAAACATCTTTATTAATCAAATAGGAACAATAACAATCAACGCATTTTTGCCAAATGAGAAATGTTTGTTTATTCTTGTAGCATAAAAATCCATGGCTCAGGATTCAGTGAACTCTTGGAAAGCATTTTCTGTCTCCCACTGACTGTGGAAGCATCTTCCCCACAATTAGTTGTCGAGATGCTTGAAGAAGTGATGGTCGGATGGTGAGAGGTCAGTGAATAAGGTGGATGAGGCTAAACACCATAGCCCAATTTGTTCAACTTTTGAAGTGTGGTTGTGCAATGTGTGCTCAGGTGTTGTCATGGAGAAGAATTGGACCTTTTCTGTTGACCAATGACAGCTGCAGGGTGTTGCAGTTTTCAGTACATCTCATCAATTTGCAGAGCATACTTCCCAGATGTAATGGTTTTGCCAGGATTCAGAAAGCTGCAGTGGGTCAGACCACCAAACAGTGACCATGACATTTTTGGTGTAAGTTTTGCTTTGGGAAGTGATTTGGAGCTTCTTCTTGGTCTAACCACTGAGCTGGCCATTGCTGGTGGTCATATAAAATCCACTTTTCATCACATGTCACAATCTGATCAAGAAATGGTTTGTTGTTGTTGCATAGAATAAGAAAAGATGACACTTCAAAATGATTTTTTTCAGTTGTGGTCACTGTATGAGACACTCACTTATCGAGCTTTCTCACCTTTCCAATTTACTTCAGTTGCCAAACAACTGTGGAATGGTTGATGTTGAGTTCTGCAGCAACTTCTCATAGTTTTAAGAGGATCAACTTCAGTGATCCTCTCAATGGGCCACTGTCAACTTCCAATGGCTGGCCCCTGTGCTGCTGATCTTCAACGAGCTCATCTTCTTTGCAAAACTTCTTGAAGCACCACTGAACTGTGTGTTTGTTAGCAGTTTCTGGGCCAAATGTGTTGTTGATACTGCGAGTTGTCTCCACTGCTTTATGAGCTATTCTGAACTCAAATAAGAAAATCACTAGAATTTGCTTTTTGTCTAACATCATTTCAATAGTGTAAAATAAATATAAAATAAGCAGCAAGCAACAAGTCATTAGCAAAAAGAACATGAAGTAAGAACTGTGCATTACAATGATGTATAAGATAACCACTTTTATTTAAGAATGTATTTGAATATTAAACAGCAAAGTTCAACAAAGCAAAACTGCAATAAATTTTGCACCAACGTGGCAGCCCTAGCAAAGAAGGAAAGCTATGACAAACCTAGACAGTGTATTAAAAATCAGAATCATTACTTTGCTGACAAAGTTCTGTGTAGTCAAAGCTATGGCTTTTCCAGTAGTCATGCATGGATGCGAGGACTTGGACCATAAAGACGGCTGAGTGCCAAAGAACTGATACTTGAATTGTGGTGCTGGAGAACACTCTTGAGAGTCCCTTGGAAAGCAAGGAATCCAAACCAGTTAATCCTGAAGGAAATCAACCCTAAATATTCATGGGAAGGACTGTTGCTGAAGCTGAAGCTCCAATACTTTGACCACCTGATGTGAAGAGCCAATGCATTGGAAAAGACCCTGATGCTGGGAAAGACTGAAGGCAAAAGGAGAATGGGGCAGCAGAGGATAAGATGGTTAAATAGCATCACCAATTCAATAGACACAAATCTGAGCAAACTCCAGGAGACAGCAAAGGACAGAGGAACATGCTTTTCTACAGTCCATGGGGTCGTAAAAGAGTCAGGCACAACTTAGCAACTGAACAGCAACAGTTGTTGAAAGCAAAGGATATACTATGTAATAACATTTATGCAAAGCTTTAGAGTTTAATACTCAAATAAAGGTTATGTTTTGCTGTTTAGTTAATGGGTTGGTTTATTATATTGTTCTCTGAAACTCCTGGTTCAAATGTTTTCATAGATATGCTTGGCAAACAGAATGTCAAAGAGAATAATGAAAACAATATAAGGCCTTTTATTATATTTGAACTATCCTAGAAAAATTAAGTATTCTTTGTCAGAATTTTCTAGCAAGGGTTAAAAAGATAAGTAAAGAAAATTGCAACCTGATTTCAATAAGATAAATAAACTATATCAAACGAGCATAGATAGCCTTTAGGTTAAGTAGTCATGAAACAGTTAACAGCAAAACCTCGAATAGCTACAGATGGAGGATGTTTAATGGTGTTGCACAGGAAGTATCTTAGAGTCCAAGTTTCTGCACAATGAGAGACCTGTTTTCAGCTAAGACCTAATGTTGAAATTAGGCTTCCAAATAAAAGGAGCTGAGTTTAAAATTAGTTTTCCATTATTATATCTGGGTAGAAAATAACTGGGCTATTGCACAAAGAAGACATATATTAATAATAAATTGTAGAACATATTGAACAAAATTAATGTCTTCTTTCTAATTCTATTGTTAAAAATAGAGTAATTACAGTGATTTTTTTAAACAGAGCAGCTGATGTGGAAAAAAATATTGCAAATTAAAGTAAAGGTTCTTTTTCTGGAATAAAAGCAATTGTATCTGGCAGCTTGATTTGGGACAATGAACACTAAAAGAAATATCTCTGAAAATCAGGACTTTTCAAGAAAAGATGTGCTATTCAGAATAGAGATGTTTCTTAGTATAGTTTTCAATGGTTCCATGGTAAAGAATCCACATGTCAATGCAGGAGATGCAGGCTTGATACCTGGGTTGGGACGATTTCCTGGAGCAGGAAATGTCAACCCACCCACTCCACTATTATTACTTGGAAATCCATGGACAGGAGAGCCTGGCAGGCAAGAGTCCATGGCATCACAAAGAGTCAGACATAACTCAGCACATATACATACATAGTTTTCAATACTATACTTGGAATGAAAGATTGAGTATTAATACTAATGCAATAAAAGTTCAGACATTAATAGCAATTCTACATTATATCCATTATGGTCTATGGTATACTTCTTATTTCATAATGTAGAATCAATTATTTTTGTTTAGTTCTCTTTATATTCTTGAGAAAGGCTCAAATTTATTCCTTTCAAATATTTTTATAAACATTTTCTAAGCGGACAGGAACCCACTTAACTACTACACTCCAGGCACAAGCATCTGGTTTAAGTGGAACATGAAAGAAACACTTATTACAGTCTTACATTAAATCAATTCAAAAGTATTTATTGAGGGCCTATTATTGAGGGCCCAGACACTATTCATTACTGGGTATAGAGCCAGTAGGGGAAAAAATGAACAGCAAAGACCATGTTCCATGAAGCTTATTTTCTAGGGGAAGAAAGAGAGCAGATAATGAAAAATGAAAGATGGTAAAGGGATACATGGTAAAGTGGTCAAGAATCACTATGCTGACAAACTCTTATGGGCAGAGGTCTGAGTGATATGAGGAAGGAAACTATTTGTCAAGACAAGAAGAATAACTGTAGGAGGAGCAGGTCTGAGGAATGAATATGAAGGTACTTTGATATATTAGTTATAAATGCATGTTAGACATCCAAGCCAAGATAGCAATAAGCCTGTGTCCTTGTGAGTCTGGAATTTGGAAGCACAAGGGAGACAGAGATGTGATGTAGTGATATACAGATGGTGAGATTGATAAGGAAATAACCATGGAGAGCTGAGATTTGAAGAGTGAATTCTGGAGTTCTTAATTTATTAGAAAGCAAGAATAGTGGGAGAATCAAGCAAAAGAGTCAAAAGAAAAGTGATTAATAAGGCAAAAAACTACTAAAATTATGCTCGGATACCAAATGAATAAAAAGTTTCTAGAAGAAGACAATTAATGAAACGTTTTGTCAAATGTTCCTGCTGGATGAGAAAGTTGAGGTTTGAGGACTGAACCACTTCATTTAGTAGCATGCATGTCATTGGTGAGGGGTTTCCCTCATAGCTCAGTTGGTAAAGAATCCACCTGCAATACGAGAGACCCCAGTTCAACTGCTGGGTCAGGAAGATCCGCTTGAGAAGAGATAGGCTATCCATTCTAAGCAAAAACAATACCCAGTTGTGGATGTGATGGGTGATAGAAGCAAGGTCTGATGCTGTAAAGAGCAATATTGCACAGGAAGCTGAAATGTCAGGTCCATGAATCAAGGCAAATTGGAAGTGGTCAAACAGGAGATGGCAAGAGTGAATGTTGATATTCTAGTAATCAGCAAACTAAAATGGACTGGAATGGGTGAATTTAACTCAGATGACCATTATGTCTACTACTGTGGGCAGGAATCCCTTAGAAGAAATGGAGTAGCCATCATGGTCAACAAAAGAGTCTGAAATGCAATACTTAGATGCAATCTCAAAAACAACAGAATGATCTCTGTTCATTTCCAAGGCAAACCATTCAATATCACAGTAATCCAAGTCTATGCTCCAACCAGTAATGCTGAAGAAGCTGAAGTTGAACGGTTCTATGAAGACCTACAAGATCTTTTATAACTAATACCCAAAAAAGATGTCCTTTTCATTATAGGGGACTGGGATGCAAAAGTAGGAAGTCAAGAAACACCTGGAGTAACAGGCAAATTTGGCCTTGGAGTACGGAATGAAGCAGGGCAAAAGCTGATAGAGTTTTGCCAAGAGAACGCACTGGTCATAGCAAACACCCTCTTCCAACAACACAAGAGAATGCTCTACACATAGACATCACCATATGGTTAACACCAAAATCAGATTGATTATATTCTTAGAAGCCAAAGATGGAGAAGCTCTATACAGTCAACAAAAACAAGACCGGGAGCTGACTGTGTCTCAGATCATGAACTCCTTATTGCCAAATTCAGACTTAAATTGAAGAAAGTAGGGAAAACCACTAGACCATTCAGGTATGACCTAAATAAAATCCTTTATGATTATACAGTGGAGTGAGAAATAGATTTAAGGGACTAGATCTGATAGACAGAGTGCCTGATGAACTATGGACGGAGGTTTGTGACTTTGTACAGGAGACAGTGATCAAGACCATCCCAATGGAAAAGAAATGCAAAAAAGCAAAATGGCTGTCTGAGGAGGCCTTACAGATAGCTGTGAAAAGTAGAGAAGTGAAAAGCAGAGGAGAAAAGGAAAGATTATAAGCATCTGAATGCAGAGTTCCAAAGAATAGCAAGGAGAGATTAGAAAGCCTTCCCCAGCTATCAGTGCAAAGAAATAGAGGAAAACAAAAGAATGGGAAAGACTAGAGATTGCTTCAAGAAAATTAGAGATGCCAAGGGAAAATCTCATGCAAAGATGGGCTTGATAAAGGACAGAAATGGTATGGACCTAAAAGAAACAGAAGATATTAAGAAGAGGTGTCAAGAATACACAGAAGAACTGTACAAAAAAGAGCTTCATGACCCAGATAATCACAGTGATGTGATCATTCACCTAGAACCAGACATCCTAGAAGGTGAAGTCAAGTGGGCCTTAGAAAGCATCACTACAAACAAAGCTAGTGGAGGTGATGGAATTCCAGTGAAGCTATTTCAAATCCTGAAAGATGATGCTGTTAAAGTGCTGCACTCAATATGCCAGCACATTTGGAAAACTCAGCAGTGGCCACAGGACTGGAAAAAGTCAGTTTTCATTCCAGTCCCAAAGAAAGGCAATGCCAAAGAATGCTCAAACTACTGCACAATTGCACTCATCTCACACGCTAGTAAAGTAATGCTCAAAATTCTCCAAGCCAGGCTTCAGCAATATGTGAACCATGAACTTCCAGATGTTCAAGCTGGTTTTAGAAAAGGCAGAGGAACCAGAGGTCAAATTGCCAACATCCACTGGATCATTGAAAAAGCAAGAGAGTTCCAGAAGAACATCTACTTCTGCTTTGTTGACTATGCCAAAGCCTTTGACTGTGGGGATCACAATAAACTGTTTTTCTGGAACTATATAGGTTGGACACAACTGAGAGACTGAACTGAACTGAACTGAACCCACCCTAGTATTCTTGGGCTTCCCTTGTGGCTTAGCTGGTAAAGAATCAGCGTGAAATGCAGGATACCTGGGTTCAATCACTGTGTTGGGAATAGCTCCTGGAAAAGGGAAAGGCTACCCAGTACGGTATTCTGGCCTATATAGTCCATGGGGTTGCAAAGAGTCCATACCACTGAGTGACTGTCACTTTCACATCATCAATGAGACCATTATAAAACGTGATGTTAGCTAACTTATACCAGTCTGGATGTGACTCATCTATTTGTTTATCCAACAACATTTTATAGAGGAAATATTATATGTGAGTACTAAAGGGGTAACTATGAAAAGGAGTGAATCCCTTTCTTTTTATAATACAGTTAATTAAATCACAAAACAACTGAAAACAAAATGTCACACATCAGATAATTTTCGTTTATATTATTAGAATTAAGTTGTTTATATAGCCCATTAAAATTTTGTATTTCTTCAGATTATTTATTTTTACTTAGGATATACTTCTTACATAATTTAAAATATATTTAAGCTTGTCAAAGAAAACAGACTGAGGTACTAAGGACTTTCATGTTTATTAATATGTAGTAGATTTATTTTCTAACAAGACAAAAGATTCCTCAACCCAACCCTTTAAGTGATGCCACAGAGCTATGTCATGGCCAATTATTTCAGATAAGTGCCTATAGTGACAAGGCTGCTGCTTAATTTAGGCTTTTCATATACATACAAATGCACACACAATATATATACCAATCAATACCTTCTACAATATTTATCAATTAATTCTAAGAATATACACAGTCCATCAAAACAAGGAAATATTTTTATTTATTTATTTTTCTTCTTCCAGGTTTCTTTCTTTTTTTTTTTATTATATAAACTGGAAATTCTTTTTTTTTTTAATCTTGATAGACATTTAAAAAATTATTATTATAATTATTATTTTTACTTTACAATATTGTATTGGTTTTGCCATACATCAACATGCATCTGCCACGGGTGTACACATGTTCCCCATCCTGAACCCCCCTCCCGTATCCCTCCCCATACCATCCCTCTGGGTCATCCCAGTGCACCAGCCCCAGGATTCCTGTATCCTGCATCAAACCTGGACTGGCGATTTGTTTCTTATATGATATTATACATGCTTAATTCCATTCTCCCAAATCATCCCCCCCCTTCCCACAGAGTCCAAAAGACTGTTCTGTACATCTGTGTCTCTTTTGCTGTCTTGCATACAGGGTTGTCGTTACCATCTTTCTAAATTCCATATATATGTGTTAGTATACTGTATTGGTGTTTTTCTTTCTGGCTTACTTCACTCTGTATAATAGGCTCCAGTTTCATCCACCTCATTAGAACTGATTCAAATGTATTCTTTTTAATGTCTGAGTAATACTCCATTGTGTATATGTACCACAGCTTTCTTATCCATTCATCTGCTGATGGACATCTAGGTTGCTTCCATGTCCTGGCTATTATAAACAGCGCTGCGATGAACACTGGGGTACACGTGTCTCTTTCAATTCTGGTTTCCTCAGTGTGTATGCCCAGCAGTGGGATTGCTGGGTTGTATGGCAGTTCTATTTCCAATTTTTTAAGGAATCTCCACACTGTTCTCCATAGTGGCTGTACTAGTTTGCATTCCCACCAACAGTGGAAGAGGGTTCCCTTTTCTCCACACCCTCTCCAGCATTTATTACTTGTAGACTTTTGGATCGCAGCCATTCTGACTGGCGTGAAATGGTACCTCATAGTGGTTTTGATTTGCATTTCTCTGATAATGAGTGATGTTGAGCATCTTTTCATGTGTTTGTGAGCCATCTGTATGTCTTCTTTGGAGAAATGTCTATTTAGTTCTTTGGCCCATTTTTTGATTGGGTCATTTATTTTTCTGGAATTGAGCTGTAGGAGTTGCTTGTATATTTTTGAGATTAGTTGTTTGTCAGTTGCTTCATTTGCTATTATTTTCTTCCATTCCGAAGGCTGTCTTTCACCTTGCTTATAGTTTCTTTTGTTGTGCAGAAGCTTTTAAGCAATCTATAGATTCAATGCAACCCCTATCAAGCTACCAATGGTATTTTTCACAGAGCTAGAACAAATAATTTCATAATTTGTTTGGAAATACAAAAAACCTTGAAGAGCCAAAGCAATCTTGAGAAAGAAGAATGGAACTGGAGGAATCAACCTGCCTGACTTCAGGCTCTACTACAAAGCCACAGTCATCAAGACAGTATGGTACTGCACAAAGACAGAAATATAGATCAATGGAACAAAATAGAAAGCCCAGAGATAAACCCACGCACCTATGGACACCTTATCTTTGACAAAGGAGGCAATGGAGAAAAGACAATCTCTCTAACCAGTGGTGCTGGGAAAACTGGTCAACCACTTGTAAAAGAATGAAACTAGAACACTTTCTAACACCATATACAAAAATAAACTCAAAATGGATTAAAGATCTAAACATAAGACCAGAAACTATAAAACTCTTAGAGGAGAACATAGGCAAAACACTCTACGACATACAGAATATTGGAAATAAAAGCAAAAATAAACAAATGGATTTAATTAAAATTAAAAGCTTCTGCACAACAAAGGAAATATTTTTAGAATTATACAAATATTATAAGTTCAAACTCATAATTTTATTTAATTAATATTACTTTAATTTAACATGTTCAAGTAATTTTGCCAACATTTATCTGTGTCTCTTATTCAGTGTAAATCTACTACATATTTATATTTTAAAACATTGATTTGATGTAATAACATGATAAAAGACTACACAGTAACTCAACAAAGATAGGGCATTCACATGAAAATATTAGTGAAAATAAAAATTAAAGTCTGTATTACCACAAGAGTAAATTCAACATATGAAGTGAGAATCTAAACTGTACACTATTGTTAAGTTCAATACACTTTCATGATTAATATAAATCTGGAAAAAATCTAGTATTATTGGATGAGAAAAGCAAAGCAGTAATCATTTTGCATGGTATTACTCAGAGCTCTACAAAATGGGTACATAGAAAATTAAAGATTTAAAACATAGGTAACAAAAAAAAAGACAAAAATTCAACAAACAGGTGCATAAAGTATAATTTTCTTGGTTTAATAAGTCTTTGAAATGCTATATTTCTACACAGTGGAATTTCCTAGAGAATTCCCTATTCACAACGTGTTTTTCTATTGTCATTCACCTAAACACTGAGCATACTGTGGAGTCAGTATGCCAGGCTGAATGAAACTGTAAAAAGCACCAGCTGGCTGTATTCAAAATGGCACTTGTCCAGGTTTCAAATGTCTTATTTATATACATTGGAATTCTGCCAGCTGTTTAATATTTAGGACTAATAAATATAATTGGCAGTACTATATAAGCACAACTAACAAAATACCAAAAAATACTTCTCAATGTGAAGTTTGACTTGTTCTCATTTCATATAATTGAATTTGTGACAGTGGAAAATAAGTTTAATCAGTTTCTCTTTAGAAATAATTTTTTAAAACTTTTTAAAGAAAATGTAAACTAAGCTGTAGGTGAGTTGTAAGCTTACCATCTGGTCTACATTTTATTAAAGGAGGTTCATTTATTGATAGGTAAAGCTTGCACCATTATACAAATGAATAGGGTTATTTAGATAGGTCCCTGGGCCTCTTAGACAAGGTAAAGGTTATTAAACCCTTGAGGAAGTCACAATCTCGTGTCAAGATAGATTAGTATCTCGTGATAACAGAGTTGAAGTCCTACCAAGAGAGGTTTATATGAAAGTAAGACGGAGCTACTGACAGTGCTAATCAAAAATGCAATGTTGTGATTCAGGTTTTCATTTCCAGAAACATGCCCCTAAGAAGGAAGGAAGGAAGCCAGGAAGGGAGGGAGGGAGGGCAGAAGGGAGAAAGAAAAAGAACTGTCTTACAAACAAAATAAGCAGGTTTTTATATGCTTTAAATTTGATTAATTGACAAGAAAGTGAACTTCCTTTCAAAAAACTACTACTTAAGACAACAGAAATTCCACTCAAGTCGTTATTTCATCTAAATCAGACTGCCTGTCACTGCAAATGGCTGCATCCCTGAGTGCGATAGTATATAGAACCCAAATTGCCACCTGCATGACAGTATGAAGATCTCAACCAAGAGTGCTCTGATAGCACAGGGAGCGGAAGGGCAGGACTGAAGGGTGTGAGGACTCGCCAAGGTGAAGAATGAGAGACTCTAACTGGAGAAGCACATTCTTCAAATCCCACCTACTTTACATTTCTTCCAGGTTTTAGCCCTAGAAAGGATGTAAAAAATCTAGTCCTTTTAGCCAACAGTGAAACACTGGGGAGGCAAGAAGTGAGTGCGATAAGAAACTGAACAATTGAGAGACCTGAATTTTAAGTCTATTTCTAGCAATATCTGTGTGACATTTGGTAATTAATTAATGACCCTGAAGGCTTTATTTTCCCATCTACTAGATATATATCAAACAAAAGTCCCCTTCCTCATACATGGTGAGTTAAACGCATATTTCATTCACTAGTACTTGACTAGCTATCAGACAGGCCAACAGTCATCTAGAAAACTGCAAGTTCACCAAACTTTTAGTTTGCGCTTTTTTTCCTAACTCACAAAATCTAAAAAAGATGTTTGATATATTTAAAAAATATATAAATAAGTTATTTTCAGGGAAAAAGCTACCACTTTGCTAACCTATCTTATAATTATATTATTGATACTGTTTTTACTTTGAATTATGTATTAAAGGATAGCTTAGTATTTCTAAGTTCTTGGCCATCTCCTGTTAATAGGTGCACATACAAAGTCATATACTGTCTTCAAAACACATATGTGCAGATAAAGACAGAGCTTATATCAGAAGAATAATCTAGAAATAGGAATAAAGCAAATAATAAAACTGGCTCTTCTATTTTTAGACACATAGAGGTCTAGCACATGCTTTCCAAATTGGAGATACCTTTGCCCTGTTGGTAATGAATACAAAATTGGGAAGCACTTGGATTATTTAATCCTGGAAGCAGTAGTTCCACTCTTGGAAATACCAATATCCTAAGGCCCATATCTTCCCACTTGATTCCCCATCATCATCTTGCTACAAAACATCTTTTGTTAGAAAGAAGGAGAAAAATGGTTTAAAAAAAATGATTTTCAAAAGGAGTGTTTCATTTTGATACAGCAATCAAAATGGATACCAGGAATTCTGTCATGAAAAACTTTGATTGTCATGAAAAATATTTTTAAAGAGCTTTAAAAAGACTTTTTTAGTATGTGTTTATATTTTGAATTATATTCCTGAAAAATAAGAGTTCGCCTGTTCCACTGCTTGTCTATTTTAGTAGTCTACTGACTACTACATTGTAATTTCTGCATATGATTATTGAAAGTAGGATCATTTATGGCATATCTAAACTAAATTCAAACAACTGAAATGTAGTTAGATTAATGCCAATGTAAACCATCAAACCAATGAATGGAGGTCTTTTAAGTATAAATTAAGTGCAATGGTTTTGATGCCACAAAATCCCTGTGGCTTGGAGTGTACTAAGATTCCACTGCTGTGTCAGTTCAGTTCACTTCAGTCGCTCAGTCGTGTCTGACTCTTTGCGACCCCATGAATCGCAGCACGCCAGGCCTCCCTGTCCATCATCAACTCCCAGAGTTCACTCAAACTCATGTGCATTGAGTCGCTGATGTCGTCCCCTTTTCCTCCTGCCCCCAATCCCTCCCAACATCAGAGTCTTTTCCAGTGAGTCAACTCTTTGCATGAGGTAGCCAAAGTACTGGAGTTTCAGCCTCAGCATCAGTCCTTCCAATGAACACCCAGCTCTGGTCTTCTTTAGAATGGACTGGTTGGATCTCCTTGCAGTCCAAGGGACTCTTAAGAGTCTTCTCCAACACCACAGTTCAAAAGCATCAATACTTCGGCGCTCAGTTTTCTTCAGAGTCCAACTCTCACATCCATACATGACCACTGGAAAAACCATAGCCTTGACTAGACGGACTTTTGTTGGCAAAGTAATGTCTCTGCTTTCTAATACGCTATCTAGGTTGGTCATAACTTTCCTTCCAAGGAGTAAGTGTCTTTTAGTTTCATGGCTGCAGTCACCACTGCAGTGATTTTGGAGCCCAGAAAAATAAAGTCTGACGCTGTGCTGCTGCTGCTAAGTCGCTTCAGTCGTGTCCGACTCTGTGCGACCCACCAGGCTCCCCCGTCCCTGGGATTCTCTAGGCAAGAACACTGGAGTGGGATGCCATTTCCTTCTCCATTTTGGTGAAGTCACTCAAACAAATCACCCAGCCACTCAATTACTTTTGCATGCTTATCTTCATGTTTGCTTCCTGAATGCAAAGGAAAATAACATTTTCCTTTAGGGAAATTGGTTCTCTCAATTTCCAACTATTTGAGATTAAGTTGAGCAAGATAGACTATCATCTTTTGCTAGAGATCTCTATAACTACTTGGTCCTTGAAACATTTGATGAAAATTTCCCTGGTTGTTCAGATGGTAAAGAATCTACCTATATTGTAAGAAACCTGGGTTCAATCCCTGGTTGGGAAGATTCCTCTGGAGGAAGGCATGGCAACCCACTCCAGTATTCTTGCCTGGAGAATCCCCATATACAGTGGAGCCTGGTGGGCTACAGTCCAGGGGGTCGCAAAGTGTCTGACATGACTGAGCGACTAAGCACAGCACAGCAACGTCCTTAAAATTTCAAATGTTGCTCTGAATCAAGTGAACATTTTAAAAGCAAAAGATCAAATCTTTAAAGAACAGCAAGAAAAACTGACACAAAAAAAAGTCTATAAAAATTATATACAAAACACTTTTATATTCATAGGATATTTATTTAATCATTTAAATTTCAATAATTTTATCTCATACACAGAATCTCATAGGCATTTGCAGTCATGATTACATACAAGCCTAGAGTTTTTCAAATAAATTTCAGATAAGATACTGGTATAAAAATCTGTAGCTATTTTCCATTTCCTAAAAAATGATGAATACTTCTTGAGCACTAAAAAATGTTTAGAGTTGAAAATTCAAGGTTTCTTCTTATAAAGTAAAAAGAACATAAATTCTTTGAAAAGAAATCGTCATAATAACAGGACTAGAATGTATGTTTGGTTTTTTTGACAATTTTTTTTTTTTTTTTGTAAAGTGGATTAAATCACCACAGAGAAAAATTGGTGTGTGAAATGTGTGTATGTGTGTGTGTGTGTCTGTGTGTGTGTGTGTATATGATATTTAAGAAATTTAGACAATAATTAAGGACTTAAGTGATAGAGAAGGAAATGTGCAATATTGAACATAGTAAAATACTACAGCTCTGTGGGTTTAACACACACTGTTATCAGGATAATGTTAACATATCTTTGGGTATTAGACGGGGTGGGGCAGCAATAGAAGACTTAGTTGTGATACTGAGGAAAGACCAAATCCTGCAAATTACACCCTAAACTTAGCTTGAGTTGTACAAGAAATTACCACAGATTTGGTGCCTTCAAAAACATTCATTTCTCATAGTTCTAGAAACTCTGATATCGGTGATCAATGCACAAGCATATCCAGAATCTACTGAGGGCTCGCTTCCTGATTCACAGACAGCCCTCTTGGTTTTATAACCTCACACTGCAGACAGCAGAGACAGGTCATTTCTCTCATGTCTCTACTTAAAAGGGCACTGACCCCATTCAAGAAGCCTCCATCCTCATGACTTGATAACTTTCCAAAGGCCCACCTCCAAATCATATCACATAGGAGATTCAGATTTAACACACAACTTTTTCAGGAGACATGAACATTCAGACCATAGCAAGGACTATCCAAAATGAGATGAACTGCCTCAAGGGCTCAGAACATGTGCGGCAGGGGAGTATATGAGACATTCAATTTATGTTTATTAATTTAATAAATTGATTTAATTATCAGGATACATCACCAAACAGTTCAGATGGCTTTAAATTATACTGGGACTCTGACTTCAAGATTTATCTTTCTGAATCCTAAAAATAAAATCACATTTGTAATCAGTTTTCCTTTCAGGTTCAGAAATGTCTGACATTCTAACAAGTTTCAGTGCAGGTTTTGTGTATTTTAATCCAAAGATGAAGTTATTATAGATAAATTTTATTCAAAACACTTTAAACAAAGTAATATATACCATGTGATTCCTGAAAACAGTAATGTGTGGATTTTTACATTATACAGAGATGGATTTGATCTTTCTAAGTTTCCCTAGGAAGAAGTGAGTAGGGAACATCTCATCTCCCTTATATCGTTACATAAGTAGAGAGACAGGCTAATTTTGTACTGGTTATCTCAGTTTTCACATATATACTATTTCCAGGTGAAGCAAAAGAATTGCACACATGTACACATGTAAATTTAATAGCTCTGCAATTTTTTGAAAAGTAAGCCATACTTTTCCTGTTCAAATTTTGTATTCTATATACACTGATATTTGTTATCAAACAGACTTCAACATTTTCCTATTCCTAGCATAATGTATACTGTGTCTTTTGAAACTACAGAAGTAAAATTCTATGCAGACTATATGGAGAGTCAAGTCATTATCTATTCACACTTTAAAATTTCCTATACTAAACTATCAATGCATCCATACCTCTTAATTTTAAAGAACACCCTGATATATCCAAACTTCAGTGACTGGGCTAATTTCCACTATGAACAGCCATATTTTCTGTTCTGCACAGACTGCGTCACTAGCAATTATACATTCCTGAACTGATCTTTCACAGATGTCAAGAGAATTTGATGAAAAAATGTTCTCAGGTTGGATATGTGATTGGGACAGTCAAGTGCCAGCATGAGTACACCCTTGCTATGGGAAATAAAGGCTGGCACGAGACCAGTATTTGTTTTTCAGTCAAAGCAGGGAGGAGTTGGGGGAAGCTGATTTAAATAATGGAAAAGAAAAGTGGAGGAAAGTAGAAGAGAAGAGAAATTTAGGATCCTATGGTCAGTAAATAAGAGAAAAATTATAGTGCAATAAAACTAACATAAGAACAGAAACAAGAATTATCATTTTTCAAATGGTCTCTAAATGCCCATGTCTGCTTAAATAGTGTAAATTCAGTATTTGACCAATCTTCCCAGCAACCCTTAAAGAAGGTACTAGTATTTTGCCAAGGAATAATAATTCGAAGAATTGAAAACCAGGTCTTGCTTTGAAGCCTGTCACTCTCCCATGCTTTCAGGGCAGGCTTTTGGGACATGTGACCAGTGCGGCTGCATTGAGCTCTGTACTTAAAGGGTCTACATTCAGTTTAATGCTCTGCTGTCAGCAACTTAAAATAGTTCATAATTTTTGAACATGGCATTTTCTATATGCCCTGTACTTCTTAAATTACATCACTAGCACTGATACCTCATAATACGGGAGAACAACATTTAAGGAATATTTATTGACTGAGGCACTAAAAATTTAGAAACTCAAACAGGTTTAAAACAACACACAGTATTAAGTGTTTCAAGGTCCCTCTCCACTATCTCTATCACCTTGTATTTTAATTATTTCTTTCCAGTTTATCTGATTGTATCCTCTTCCGAGACGAGTATTGATAACCTATCAAGTAGATCCATTTGTCTGTCTCCTCAAAAATTTCAATCAGTGTATAAAGCTGAATTATATGGCATAGTCTATAATTGCTACCTTTTGCTGTAAGAAAAAAATTCTTCGGTAAAAATCAAAAGATCCTGACAGCATAGCATTATTTATCTATTTAATGTATCTTTGTTATATTTAATAAGCTAGATGTAAACGCCTCAGAATTTATCTGTGTTCTTCAAAATACTTCCTTCAATTTTGAGGACAAGGTAGACACCAACAAATACGTGTAAATTCATTAAAAGTCAAAAAAGAATAAACTGCAGTATAAACAAAAAGAGACAGATTAAGGGAACAGTTCAGATAACAAAACTAGGATATTGTTTCAAGTCTTTCAAGCACAAATTACATGATTATAATATAAGAGCTTTTGTGTTTAATACAAAGAAGTATTTTCAAAACTATGAAAGCAAGAGAGTATGGAAGGGGCATCTGAGGTGGTACAGTGGTAAAGAATCTGCCTGACAACACAGGAGACAGAAGAGACAGACGTGAGTTCAATCCCTATGTCAGGAAGATCCCCTGGAATAGGAAATGGCAACCTTCTCCAGTATTCTTGCCTGGGAAATTCCAGGGACAGAGGAGCCTGGAGGGTTACAGTCCATGGGGTCGCAAAGAGTCAGACATGACTGAGGGACTGAGAACACCCACAGAGTATGAAAAATATTCTGTTTAAAGTGGTTAACCATTCACTTGATTTGTCCACATCTTGGTCATAAGACTGTGACAAAGTTTCTCTTTTCTTCCTTATTAAAAAAAAAAAAAAAACTATAGACATTATTTTAGCTTCTCCTTTATAAATAAGTCTTAACAAATTACACAAATTGAACTTGTTGAAGTATTTCCATATGAATTTCACTTGCAAAAAATGTGTTGTTTTTTTTTTTTTTCATGTAAAGTACAGGTTTACCACCTCAGAGTTTCATGGAAATAAGTCTCCCCCCCTCCCCCTTAAAAAAATCATGACAGAGAAAAACAAATGACAAAGCTGGAGTCAAGGAATCTTGGAAACAGTCCAATTGTTTTATCAGCTGCTCCACAAAGCAAGCAAACTTTAACCTTGATTGGCCCTATAGTGCTACTAAACTGATGCTTTTCATACTCTGCATTTTGCATATATGAGCAGACTCTCCTCAGTTTAATACGCTGATTACTGTAAAGTAAGCATAATGTCAAAACAACATTTGACCCAAAGCAACATAGAGCTCTGGCTTTCTAAGCAAAGCTCCTGTTGTATGCCAGTCAGTAAATATTAATATACACATTATAAATTTAAGGATATGGTCTCATCTTTCTCTTTGGGGAACTGAGAGTACAGTTTCAAAAATCAAGAGAAATTAAATTCTGACTCAGTTTCTGGTAGAATGGAAAACTTACAGAAGAAAGGAAATACCAGGATTGGAATTGTATAAATGACAATGCCTAAAAACATTTTCACATTCAACCTGACCTAGCTAAGATATTTTAGATCTATGGAGGAAGCAGGAGGGCTATAATTTTGGACTATTTTTTCAAGGTATAGATGTTTTGCTATCTTATACTTGGTTTACCATGCATTTGTAGATTTTTTAAAGGAAGAAATTATTCACTCTGATCTAGAAAAACAAGGAAACAAAAAGAACAGGGTTTTCCTAACATCCTGAACTACATACACATCACATTGTTTTACTGTAACTTCTAGTTTTGAAATAGGAATTGATACAAATAAACCACTCTTGAGCTGTATTTCCCCTTATTCAGACATTCAAATCACTTAGCCTCTATGTCTCAGGGTATTTAAAAAAAAAAAAAAAAAGGGTCTCAGTGAGACACTGATTTCATGCTGTGACAAGCTCAAAAATGAAAACAACTACACACATGAGAGGATTTTTCACCAAACCGCAGCACTAAGCACAAATGAAACCCTGCTGGGAACATGTATCTACAAGTGTGAGTGTGTTTGACTTGGTAACAGGGGTTTGTGACTCTACGTGTTAATAGGAAAAAGTAAAAAAAAAGGAGCTAGACAAGGATTTCATTGTCCACGTTTTTTGAATTTTTTTTGCTTTTGGAGTTAGAGTTTAAAAATATTGGCAGCATTTGAACATAACACTTAGCATTGGCTCAAAGGCTGTCTTCACTACGGTTAACCACACAGTTCGCTGCTCTACACCATCAGTGACCTCAATCCAAACAACAACAACAACAAAAAGATGAGAGAAGATTCAAATTTTTTACTTTTACATTCCCCTTGGACTGGCCTGGACTGAAGATCATAGAGTCTCAGTATGGATCATATGAATTCTTCTTAGATAATGGAGTATGTGTTCTATTATTTCAGAAATAAAGTCAGACAGTAACTCATTCTTAAAGCTCTCCTCCTTTTTCTTTAATTAGACCTATTTAAAATCCCTTCTTTTATCACCTTGTCTGCACCTCACTCCAATGTGATAATTGAGAGAAGGATCAGAGGTATAGAGACGAGAGATTAGTATTATACTAGGAAAAATACTAGAGACATGTTAATCAGAATCTCAAATCACTTCTCTTTCTAATGTCATTTCACAATTTTTGTTTGGATCTTTGGTAAAACATGAAAATGCATATGAAATAACTTAACACTGGAAGAAATCAGAATAACATTTCTAAAATGGTAGGTTATAGAGGATAAAGACATTTTTTCTTCAGGTTAAAAAAAAGGGAGAATGCAAATTAATTTTATAATAAAATACAAGCAACATATTTTGTAGCCCTAGATTTTTGAGCAGCATCACATGTTAATAATACATTCCATTTATAGTTTCTATACCACAAACATTTATTGACTATCTTATTATGGTATGATGCACCATGACTGAAAGCAACAAAATTATCACCTTAGGCATACAGAGGAAGTTTTAGTCTCAAGATTCAGATGATACTGATAAGCAACAATTGATATAAAATACATCCTTTATTCTTCTTATCCCTAAATATGAAATTATTATTTATCTCAGCAAATAGAAGTTTAGGTATTCAAATGCTTTTTAAAATGTGGACCCTTTAAGATGTAATAGTCTTAAAATTATTATGTCAAGTATTAAATTATATTATTAAAAATAATAATACCTACAACACAAAAATCCTTAAAATATATTTTTCAATACATCTAAAATAACTAAAGCAAGACCTAATCCATGAACTTCATAGATAATGTAACATCTAAAGTAATAAATAATAGATTCACAGGAGCCATTATTTTCCAAGGCCCAAAAGTTCAAAATAAGAATTCCTTTCAAAACAATTGGTGGGTCTTTGCAAAGACATTTGACTCTACAGACAGGTTTTAATTTCTAATTCCTATCAACGATAGTATATGTGAAAATTATGAGTTATTTAATAGCATTCTTTCATATATATTAGTCCTGTCTTTCTATAAATGAAAAAATGGAACATCCAGATAGAAATAAAACATATTTACAATTGTAATAAATAACTTAAAATGAATTGAAATTAAAAAAGGCTACACATGCTGTCTGATTATAAGCCCTCAAATTATTGTTCACATCTTATTAAAAGTAATTTATCAATCATAATGCTAAAGGAACTACACTTTGAGGTGGTTTAATAAAATGATTGTTCTTGATATTTCAAGACCATCCCTATACAAGATGAAGTTTCAATATTGGTAAAATATTGGTTTCAACATTGTGGTAAAATTCAAAACAGAAATATAATATACTTGATTAAATATTTAGATATTAATCTAGTTCCACTTCTGGGCTTTTCCTTCAACACTTTTGCTCCTTTGGGGGAGTATTGTTTTCATTATCTTTAAAAATTGTATTTTTTTTCTTCTTTATGCCTCAAATTTATTTGGAAAATTCTGAGTAGAACAAATTAATCAATTAGTAACATTTCTTTGAATAGCACAATATGTAAATGGGAGAAAAATAAAATTAATAAGCAAAATAAAAGTGGAAAAACAGAAAACAAAGTAAGCAGTGGAAAACAGAATGTAAATATAGAACATGTGGACTGTTGTGAACAACACCACACTTTAAATTACCCACAGGGAGATGTACAGGGTGCTGTGATAAAAGAGTGCATTTAATTTGCAATTACTCATTTGAATTAACACTTGAATATTTGCTTTCACCCCTTACATTTTCTGGCACTTTGAGTGGCCTTTCAAAGCTCTTTTGTAACAAAGTAAGTCTTAGACCTAACTGACAATTCCCAAAAATGATGAGAAAAATGAAATCCAAAGTAGAAGGGGAGAAATGTAACCCTACCCATCAGCCGTGTGCTGTGAGCCTGTGTCAGTCTTTGAAGTTGCTGACTGAAATCTTACCAATGGGACAGAGAGCATCAAGTCAGAAGAGAGAAGGCAGATGCATGAGAGATAAATCATTTTTTATTGTTGGAGTTCCAAATGCGGACAGGCAATCCAAGGCATCAGACTTGCAGTCGGTCCTGAAGGCTCCCCTGAGATTTCAGCACTCAGTTGTCAGGGCACACACCAAGGCATGCAACACCCAGACAAGTGTCTGCTACAGACCTGCTGCAGAGAATTGCTGGCAGCTAGCTGGCTAGTGTTCTGCACATGCTTAGAGGTAAAAATGTCTGTTAGAAGATACGGAATCAGATGTTAGAAGAAAAATACCCTCACTATATTTAGGAAAATTCCAAGTGATCATGAGAAGTGGTAGACCTGAGGCACACGAATGCATACACATGCATACACAGGAACTCTTTATGCTATGCTGCTGCTGCTAAGGCGCTTCAGTCGTGTCCATGCCACATGTAGGCAAGTGTTTTGATTTTGTAAATTAATTATTCATCAATGTCTTGAAAACTCTTGCGTGTGTATGTGTATAGATGCCTGCATCTGCGTTTTGTGTCTATTTGTTGCTTGCATGAGTGTCTAAACAATTAAAAACAAAATTTGTATGTCTCTATTTTAATTGTCACACAAATCCAAAATTACACATTCTGAAAGTCATTTTTGGATTTGGAGTCCCCTCAATTATTTTTCCTATAGTACATTTCAAACAAATTCCAGATAACTTACACAACAAATTCTGACAGTGAAAATATTTTATTACGCATATATATATATATATATACTTAAGTACATTTATAACACTTCTTGGTCTAAGCAATATTTAAGGCAGCTAATACACATAAAGTGTTTTACAAACTACTGTCACATACAACTCTGTGAGACGTGTTATTACTCGCATTCTACAAGTGAATTTACTAAGAGTTAGAAGGATTGAATGACTAGGACAAGAATAAAGAGCTAGTGGATAAAAGATATCTCCAGGTCAAGTTCATTAACTTGGAAACTCATAATCTTTTTACTGTGCCATGCTACTGATCCCAAACTGGATTGTATTGAGATTTGCATCACAGGCACAGAAATGCAATAATACTAAAAGAGTTAGTTTCTGTGTTAGAATATTTAAAATATCTCTCATGGATATTTTATGGATATATATGGAATATATGGATATATATGGAACTTGCCTATAAAACAAGAAAAAAAGTTGCCTTCATGTTAGCAAAAATTGGAGGTGGTACTGACCAAAACAAAAACAAGTTAAAAAAGGATTAAATCTAGTTAGAAGGAAAAATTAAGTCCTGGAGAATGGAAAATCATGCCCTCCTCAGCCTCCTCTTCTTCCTTCCTTCTCTCCCTCTTTCCGCTCCCATTCTTTCCTACTCTGTCTTCTTTTTTAATGTCAGTGTATAAGAGAACCAGAATAAAATCATATGCATGGTTCAGAAACCATAGGAAATTTTTAGAAAGCAGCCTTTCCTTTAAGGAAAATATTTGAACAGATTTGTAGAAATACAATATTAAAATGGAATAATTTTTCAAACTAATATTTAGGAACAGTGATTTTTAAAGCCCATTAGAAGAAAACAAAACCTTACTATTTTACTAAAAGATCTTAAAAATTAATATTTCAACATGGTTCTAAATAAGTGCCTCTCTCTCTATATATACACACACACACACATATATATATATATAATATATGTATGTATATATATTTGCTCATTTGTTTTAGTATTTTAAAACATTGTGCTTTAATAAATGGCCAGTAACTATATTGCACCTGTAAATCACAACTTTAAATGAATAGTTTCAAACTGTCTAGAGCTTGTACTTGGAACAGATCTTGCAACCTGAGTATGACTGGTACAAAATATATCATAAAATATTGACACGTTTCCAACTTAAAGGAGAGCCAAGTTTCCTGGAGCAAATTGTACTTGTAAACACCAATCATTTTTACAACACTTTAAATTATCACGTGCTGGCACTTGTGACCCAATTTGTTTAAGCGTTATTTTGGATCACATCAAATAAAAAGGGCATATTTTCAAAGACAACATTCTACTGCCAAATACAACCAACTCATGTTTATTTCTTCAGGTGAAAGGTTCAGGGTCAAATTTTAAAAATACTATCACTATTTTTTCCCTTCACAAAACCTATTGTCATCAGATTTTCAAAGGTTGGTTTAACTGAAAAAGAGTTAGGCAGCACTGGAGAATGTTATTATTATATGCCTCTAATTAAACTGAGACAACAAAACCAGTATCACAAACTGCTGTCATTTTTTTTTCCTTTGCAAATGTTGTTGCTGTGAGATTTACAAAGTTTGATTTGATCTTTTAAACATGCAGGGCCAGAAAATCTTATAATTATTAGCCTTTGATTGAACTGTCTAGTGTAAGTTCTCTCCAAATTGTCTGCTTTTATAAATTATTATCACCTCTATCGATATCATACTCTGATATTTGTTTTATAGTTTTATCTGATGATGCTTAAGAAAAAAGAACTTCATCAAAATAAATATTTCCAAGACTATTTGTGCTAGCTAATAACTTGAAAATTAAGGGGACTGATAATTTCTAATTTACATTCAAGATAGGCATTCTTAGAAAACTCACAGACTTTTGAGAACATTGTGCAAAGATACTCTCACCAATTTTTCCATAATTTTATTTCCTGAAGTGATGAACAAATTATATATGAACATACTTGCTTGAAAATGGATTAAAAGCCTTTTATTTTTTTAATTATTTTTTTAAATTTTACTCTATTTTTAAACTTTACAATATTGTATTAGTTTTGCCAAATATCGAGATGAATCCGCCACAGGTATATCTGTGTTCCCCATCCTGAACCCTCCTCCCTCCCCATACCCTCCCTCTGGGTTGTCCCAGTCCACCAGCCCCAAGCATCCAGTATCGTGCATTGAACCTGGACTGGCGACTTTAAGATTAGATCGGGTAGATCCCCTGGAGGAGGAAATGTCAACCAACTCCACTATTCTTGCCTGAGACATCCCATGGACAGAGGAGCCTGAAGGGCTTACAGTCCATGGTGTCGCAAAGAGTCACACAAAACTGAGGAACTGAACACACACACAAACAGATCCGATCTACACATTGATAATAATTCATTGTATTAAAAAATAATAATAATTCATTGTATTTAGCTGCAAATAATCTCATTTCCCTAATAAAAATAATAATGAACTACTCATAATAGCCACACCCACATCTTTGCCTCAATCAATTCTATTCAGAATTCTTCCTAGTTATGAAGAAGACTCATATACCTCTAAAGACAGATATTATCATCTTTATTTTATTGCTATTTCAATTTATGAAGACACCTAGGGCTAAGGCGGAGAAGGTGATGGCACCCCACTCCAGTACTCTTGCCTGGAAAATCCCCTGGATGGAGGAGCCTGGTAGGCTTCAGTCCATGGGGTCGCTAAGAGTCGGACACGACTGAGTGACTTCACTTTCACTTTTCACTTTCATGCAATGGAGAAGTAAATGGCAATCCATTCCAGTGTTCTTGCTTGGAGAATCCCAGGGAAGGCGGAGCCTGGTGAGCTGCCCTCTATGGGGTCGCACAGAGTCAGACACGACTGAAGCGACTTAGCAGCAGCAGCAGCATACATAATTTTCGACCACTTACCAAATATAAACATATATTTAAATGTAAACTATGACAATAATTCATCTGTTACTAATTTTTTCCTACAAATATTCTTCTTGAGTTTGTTCTCTGTGATAACTAGAGAATGTTTTCTTGTTTCTACCTGCTGTATCAACCCTTTTCCTCCAAAATATACACCTCAAAACATACATGTGATGTCACCTGAGAACCAGACACCCCCAGACTGCCAGTCCCAACCACCATTTTCTGAAGTCATTCGGTGTTTTTACTGAACACTCTTTAGGAAATATCAGTCAGTATTTGAGAGGAAATATTGTTTTTCCTTAAATTGTAACAACACTTAATTATCATATAGCTTAAAAATAATCTAGGTTTAGACCTCAAGAGTAGCCTAGACTATGATTATTTTAGAATCTGCCTGAATAATAGTCATAGTAACTAACTACTGCTGGGAGTAACATAACTACACTGACTGAAAAGTAACAGGGGCAGTTCTCATAACCAGATTTTGAACATAGCTTCTCTCTCCCTAGCAATGCAGCTTAAAAGGATGGCAAAATTTACTTTTAGAATTACTAGTTTTACACAGCTAATGGGCATTCCTGGTGGCTCAGATGGTAAAGAACATGCCTGCCAATGTAGGAGGTATAAAAGACGTGGGTTCAATCCCTGGGTTGGGAAGATCTCCTGGAGAAGGAAATGGCTACGTACTCCAGTATTCTGGCCTGGACAATTCCATGGATAGAGGACCTTGGCGGGAAACTCATATGTTTAACAATGCTTAGCAATATATGAAAATTCATATATTTAACAATAAATACACAAATAACACATTGTACTTGTTCCTTTGTAGATTTTTATTTTCTGCAGAATATTAACTACAATATGAAACTTTGCTTAAGTTGTAAAAAAATCACAAGGTATAAAATGATGAAACAAGGCTGAATTTACTCTCTCAATGGACTTGGCAAGTGACTAATTTGCTGTGAGAAGTTAAAAGTATTATATCACTGAAGATTTATTGCTTACCAAGAGCAGAGATATAAAATGCATCTTTGGCCTGTGGACTTTTCTAAATTAATTTATATCTATAGACTATCTCTGCCAAGAAGTGTTCTATAAGCAAAACAAAGAAAAAATACTAATTAGGCTCATCTATCATTAAATTCAATACTCGATGCATCTATATTATCATAGTTCACATCATATGGTACTTGTTTATGTAATATAAAATAGCCAGGGCTAAATACACACACACAAAAACTAATCACTTTTTTGTCAACAAATATATTTACACATATATCTATATCTACCTATATATATATGAAACATTTTTACACATTCTGAATGCTCTAAACTTTTTATAATTTAAAAAACAGTTTCTATAACTTTCCTTTATTAAGACTTTTGTAACTTGTAAAAATTATTCAAAACCTTGAATCAATTTATAATCCCAAGGTCAAATTACTCTAGTCACTAAGACAATCTAAAATTCCTCAAAATATTGTTTTATAATATTTTCCTTTCTTTTCACTACAAAGACAGAAAAAAGCATGACAATTTTATTCCTATCAGCACATAATTACGTAGTAATTGATGTCCTGTTTTTATTAACAATATGGAATAGATCACCTTTCTGAGTAAAATATTGAAGAGCACACACTTTCCTTTTACACTTTTTTTTTCCCTGTATAAAACCAGTCTAGTGGTAGCGAATATTTTCTTGCTCTTACAGTTATTTTTTCCCAGTAATTTTGCATACATATTATTCTAATAGCTTCCCAGGGATCCACTTGAGTGTCCAATGGAAAGGTTAAGTTGGAATAAGAGAAAGCATTGCAACTAATTAATATGTCAGAGGAGTATAGCCCTAGCCAAAAGAGTTAATGAAGCTTGCTAAGGACACATGTGGGCCTTTTGTAACACAGGCCTGACTGTACAGCCTAGTTAGGTTAAATTGTCTGTCAGTTACTGACCAGTTGGCCACCACCTGGCTGCCTAGGCCAGTCTGTCCCCCATCCCCAACAGCCCTCTTCCCAGATCTCAATGGCAAGCTGCTGCCACTAACCCTCTAGAAGCCCCTGACAAGGTTTGGGCACACAATGGGCTCCTGACAAGTGAATGAAGGGCCGTGGTGACACTCTGAATGGGGAAGATTTTCCCCATTTAAGCTGGTAATGTTCACAACAACACACACAAAAGAAAAAAGCCCATCCTTGGTGTCAGGCCATTAACATGTATAACAATATGCTAATAACCTTCTAGATTACTTTCTGTTTCCAAGGACATTTAAATACATGAACTGATGCCTTCAAAACTTAAAGGGGATGATGGGAGAGGAGAAATGAAGGGGCAGTTGGTTAGGGAGGAGGAAGAAACAAAAAGCAAATGGGAGAGACTGCAATCTATCTCACAGTAAACTACTTATAATGTCTTCCACCCAAACAGAGGGCTTCTGTCTGTGGGAAGATTACACTGAGGCTCACACTGTGCCCCGAGGGAAACATTATCAATGACATGCACATCTCCATGAGACTTGCATTTAAACATGACTGTTGTGATCAGGAGGTGGCGAACTGTTTTTAAGTGCAACCATGGACCTCTGGTTTTGAGGTTGTATGTTACCCTTCCCTCATCTCTCTCTTTTGGGAGAATTTCTACAGGACTCTAGGTAGAACCTTTACCATCTGCCCAATTAACAAACATGTTTGAGGAGCCTGAAAAATTGTATCTCAAGAAAAAATTATGCCATTTTAGAAACAGGCCCTGCCTGAGGTTGTAGCATGAAGCAATTAAGAAATGAGTGAAGGAAATAGACTATAAAACACATTTTCTTGCCTGTTGTGTTATCATTTGCCATTGTCTTAGAATAAAACAAATGTGAGATGGAGTTTTAAATCCCACCATATTCATTCAATGTACATCTCAGAATTAAAAATCATTTTATGTTATCATAAGGAAAAAACTATCATATTCACCACCTGCCACACTGTATGTCAAAATTCATTGCTTCTGCCTTAAAAAAAAAACACACACACATACACAGCAACTCTTTCTTTAGTGCTGATTAGTGATAGTCAATCAATTTGAAAAATTACTGTTCTCATAGAATTCAATTTTGGGCTGCTGCCATGAAATTGAATCTGCCTGGCTTCCAATGAGAGAAGGGGTTTGGTAAATATGATATGCTTTTTAAAATTCTGTCACAAGGAACTTAACAGAAATAGGTAAATGGTATAACATTTCACTTTAATTTAGAGGGTAAAATGCTTCTTCCTTATACAGGTTTTGAAACAACTCATAAATTTGGAGCATCAAAATCTTCATGTAATGAAGAGTCCAATTTGTACCAGTCTGCAAATAGGTGCCCATGCGGTGATACTAAACAGGAACCCTTTTTGTAGAGTCAAATCTGTTAAAGGGTTTGCTTCCCTAAGCAGCTGAGCAAAAATATCAGAATATAATCCTTGAAAACAAGGTTATGAAGAGTAAACATTTGTTTTCAGGCTGTAAGCATCTTTTATTTTTAATGACGCATTAGGCAGGTGAACTACTGAACTTAATTCTAGGTAATATTAACAAAAATAACAATAGCAATGTGGATTTGTGTATTATTTTTCAGGTCTCTTATTTTAATTCAGATTTAAGATTCATTTACTATTTCTACTTGGCCTCAGGGTCTCATTATCTATCCTCTCTCTATCTTTAGTAGAGGGAGGTGTCCTGGGGGACAGAGAAGGAAACAGCAGAAAACAGTAGTTGGTATGCCGTCAGCTCCTTGGCCACATCTTACCATGTGTAAGCCGTATTCAAAGGACCGTGGGACACCTCCACTGCCGTGTCCCGCTGCTTCATTTCCATCAGGATGGAGAGCCAGAGTGAGGTGTCCTTAAAGGTTCCTTATTATAATCAAATATAATAAGCTACTTATCAAGAAAATAAGATAGGCCAAGTCAAGGATCCCCATGCTTAAACTTCAGTATTTCTACTTCTGTAATGAAATCTTCCTTTTTTGAGGCTAGTCTCAACATTCAGTCAGATGCTCAGCTGTGTCCAGCTCTTTGCAACCCCATGGACTGCAGCACGCCAGGCTTCCCTGTCCATCACCAACTTGCAGAGCTTGCTCAAACTCACGTCCATCAAGTCCATGATGCCATCCTACCACTGTTGTCCCCTTCTCCTCCTGCCTTCAATCTTTCCCAGCATCAGGGTCTTTTCCATTGAGTCAGTTCTTTGCATCAGGTGGTCAAAGTATTGGAGCTTTAGCTTCAGCATCAGTATACTGATATACATACTCTGGTGTCTCTTCAGATCATACATATCTCAACATTAAAGTTGACTGATTTCCAAAATCACTCACTTGACTATTTTTCTATCCATCAGTAAGTAACTTTATAGGATACTCTAATAAACAAAGTTCTTTAGTGAAAGCAGGCTCAATACTACAATTTCTATCAGAAAATGTGGATCAAAAACCAAAGTTAAGACTGTGAAGTGGCCATTTATATCACAGTCAAACAAGCTGTATTACATTTGGGTTGTAACCTAAAGAACAAAATGACAAAAGGGCTAATAAAAAACTCTTTCTTTAAGGTCCAGTAACTCTGGTCGCTCAGTCATTGCAACTCTTTCCGACTCCATGGACTGTAGCCTGCCAGGCTCCTCTGTCCTTGGAATTCTCCAGGCAAGAATGCTGGAGTGGATTGCCGTTCCCTTCTCCAGAGGATCTTCCTGACCCAGGGATTGAACCCAGTCTCCCTTATTGCAGGCAGATTCTTTTTTTTTTTTTTTTGGCAGGCAGATTCTTTACCATTTGAGCCACCAGGGAAGCTCGATGATTCCGCAAATAATTTGCTTTTCCGAGTTCAGGGACAGGGCATTCTGAAACACATGGTATCTGATAATACACAGAAAAAACTGTATGGTGACACATAACGCATCTTTCCTCTTCATTTGGGATAAGAGTTACACAAAATGGTTTTATTAATTACAACAATAAGCAAAGAAGTAGACATAATTTGTTGTTGTCAGATAGTATCACTGCCTCAATGGACATGAATTTGAGCAAACTCCAAGAGACAATGGAAGCCAGAGGAGCCTGGTGTGCTGCAGTCCATGGGGTTGCAAAGAGTTAGACATGACTTAGGGACTGAACAACAACAAGATATGTTTTACATGTCGATTATTTAAGATGGTAGTTTATACTATATGTAAGAGTCAAGATCATTTAAATAATGTCACCATGGTTAAAAGTAATAAAGTAATAAAACCAGATTAGACTTTGCATTTAAGAAGCAAAGCTAAGGTGCAAGTACTGTGTACAATATAAAAATGCATATTTTCAACCTGTAAAAATTATACTGTTTTTACTGCAAACTTGAGTATCTTAAGAAACTATTTTAAAATAGAGAATATAATATGTGCAATTAGTAGAGTGTCAAATTCAACTAGTATAGATTTCAAAGTTTGTTTAGATATTCAATCTTTTTATACATTTAAATTACTTTATGGTTTTTAAAAAATGAAGTGTAATTTTGCATTCATGTGACCTAAATGGGCTGAGGCTTTTTCAGTAAAACAAAGATTGTCTGGCTGTTTGTCCAAATCTCCAGTGAAGAGGCAATTGTCTCCTGACAGAGACAATTGTCGGTGTTTATTCTACTGAAAAATGTGAATATGTTGTGTTTCTGAATTTGCTTAATTAAGAAAGGAGCTTTGTACAATCTATGGACAATGAATAAAAATGATAGGTCTCTAAGACTCCTTTGCTTTGATTTTTCTCTAGCGCATCTGATGGTGCACCAGAACTACTTAGCATTGCCTATTTCAAGACATTTATCTATTACAATTACTGAAAATTATTATTACACACATTTGAATATCATTATATATAAAGATAAGCTGTCTTTACTTAATGATAATACTTTAGCATACAGCAAATATCCATTTTGTTTTTACTTCATAAAAGAATATGCAGAACATACATAGTATTTTTATGTATTAATTATTTAAAATTTTTCTATTTCAAAAGGCACTGTATTTAACTCATTATATCTTTTTCTTAACTACCATTATGGTATAACATACTAAACACTAAAAATTTTCCATAAGATCAAAATTGAAAGGAATTTATTAATTAATGTGACATTATATTTACTTTATATTTACCATATTTCCAGCTCTCAACAATAAGCTATATTTACCATTGTTCCAACTCTCAACAATAAGCATGCAAAAATTAGATATAAACAAACACTTTAGAAATTTTATAGAAATGATTTTTTAAAACTTTGTTTTTGGTTTGTTTTTAATCATAGGCTCCTTGATGATGGAAGTTTTTAGAGAATGACTTAAAAACAACCTATAAAAACCACACACACACATACAAAAATAAAACACAAACTTTCTACTTTCAGAGATCCAATAACAAAATACCACAGTTGCCAAAGTTATCTGCTTCCTATCAAGACCCATGTTTGGCAAAAGAAGTATTCAATTCATTCATCATTGTCAATGCGCTGGTACTCTAATTATTTCAAATTGTTTCCTCAGCCAGAGGTCTAGGACAAATCAGGCAAGCCAAAAATAGCAGTTATGAATAATTATGCATAATTTACCTCAAGGCCTAGGCCAGTCTATCATTAAAACTTTTACTTGCCACACTGTGATCTCTGCTAATTGCAAACTTTAAAATTAGTTCAAGGTTGTCTTTTTATCCAGTGCCAACCTCAAACCCTCTTCCTAGGGACTTTCTGGTAGTTTGAACACTTCAAATAAAGTGTCATCAGAATTTTGTAAAGAATGCATACATTAAATGAAAGATGGAACTTACTGGAGAAATATCGCTCTGACTTTTAGTAATGCTCAAATATGTTCATAAAAGTATAGTGATGAGAGGTTAGAAGTCAAAATAAGGTAATGGCCTACTTATGGGTATTCTATTGTGCTGAGAAAGATGAAAGAGTTTTAGAAATGTGCCAATATTTCTCCTAAGAATCAGTTCTTAGACAATCACTATACTTTCTTAAAAAACGGACCCTTGACATTCTGCTATTTACCAGAAAGTCAACAGAGCAATCTGACTTGGACCTTCATTTAGGACAAAAACTGAGATACCCATTTCTTTTACCACAGACATCAGCATTTCTAATAACTACAAATATTTCCAAATATGCAGTAAAGTATGACACTAAACTGAAAGCAATGCATTTTGATTTATTTTTACCCTCTTCAATGTTATTTCTTCCCATATAAGAAAAGGTTACAGACAAACTTAATTATCCCCCATCATTTCTCCCCTTTGCCCTACCCATGCTCTATCTTGTAGCTATACTTTATCTTCTTGTTGAAAGAAGAGAAAAGATTAACTAAAGAGAAAATAAATGTGATATCTTAAATTATTTATCCTTCATTTTACTTGAATTTTAACCTCTTTTTAAGGCCTTTGAATTTTAGGCCATGAAGACATGTATCACTAAACTGTCATCCTTCTGAATTATTTTCTTTATATAAAACAAAGGATGCTCCATTTCATCTCAGACATTCTGAGGAGAAATGGGCCAGTCTTCAGGAATGTTTTTCCTGGCTATGACCAGTCAGATAAATGTTCCCACTCCATTCCTTTTAATAACACCTCAGACTTGTTATGTTTCTGTGCTTATGCTTTATGCCTTTTATAAACTGATGGTTTTTGAGAGTCATCTGCTCAAGGAATCCCTTCAACAGTGCCAGGTCAATTTACTTAGAGTGAGTGCTATTCAGATCCTCTCTAAGCATCATTCCAAAATATTTTGAGCTTGAAGATTCTGCTGAAACACTGCTTCAGAAACTGGTGGTGGACGGTGCCAAGAAGCACAAACAAAAAAAGAGAGCAAATTGAGGGAAGCAGATGAATTTGGGAAAGAAAAGGATAAAAGCTAAAGACAGCAGATAACTAATTCATCTTCAATATTTTGAAGAATTCTGTTGCTTGTTTTTGCTGTTGTCAGTCTTTTTGCATGAAAGACCTTGTAGTATGGCTGTGTTATGATGGTGCCAGAATGAAAATCAGAAAATAGCAGTTATTATACCATAAATGACTTTGTGTTATTTCAAGAGTTCACAGGCATATCCAGCACCCACCTGGCCTCCTGGTGGGCCTCAGCTACTTCAAGCAAAACTGCCACCAGTGCTTATGTCAAAAGGAGAGTCCATGTATTAGGTATATTTTGCTCTTGTTCTCTGAAATCTTTTAATTTAGTGAACATTTTTAAAAAAATGAACAAGTTACCATAACAAATAATTAGAAATTGTGATAAATTATATAATGGAGAAGATAAGGGGAAAAAATAAAAGATAACAAGGATGGTTGCTAGGCTTAGTTTAGAGTATGGATCAAGGAAAGCCTGGCATTTAAGCTGAGAAGGAGACCAGTAGGGTGATACAATAGAGGTCTTAAGGTGATGAAGAACCCAACCAAGATCTGGAGTTAGATCACTGGGATCTTAACTGTACAACTTATTTGCTGCTAATTAGCCTTTGGGCAAGTGACTTAATCTCTCTGGCTTCAGTTTCATTATCTGTAAAGCAAAGATGATGATAGTCTTTAAACCATAGGCTGAACCACATCTGAAGAGACTGGGAATAGTGTTCCTGGCAAATGAAAATACAAGAAAAAGAACCCTAATGAGTGAAAGCATTTGGTGCTTCTGAGAAATTGAAACTTGGCCAGTGTGACCACAGCATGATCCGGCAGGGATGAAGTTCAAGAGAAGAACAGCAGGAGCTATACCGCGTAAAGCCTACTCAGCCTTGGAAAGAAGGCTGGACTTTGTTGTACAAAAGCTGATGTTTGCTCTTCCTTCAGAAGATGTATATGTCAGTGTTCAAGATAATGGAGGATAGAAAGGAACAATGTGAAAAAGATCCTCTTTTTCTGAAATAACATTAAAAATTAAACATTAACATATAATGGATGTTTTCAAATAGATGAATTTGACTGCAGTGTTGAGATTTTAAAGGGAAAGTTAGCTGGAACAGCAGCAACATTTGTATTAATGCAGGAGGCCAGTTAAGAGATGGCGGTCTGGTCCATGGTGGCAGCACTGGGAAGGAAAGAATTTGACCAACTTGAAATGTGTTTACATTATACTGCATTTATTTAAAAAATCATTTTTACAAAATATGTATTTCCTTGGAGAAGTTTTATATGCAGATAATACTTATTGGGTGGGTTGTACACTAATGATGTTTTAACTTTCAAGATCAATTTCTGAGGATCAGCACTGGCTAATTGTCTTATTCTTAAATGAAGTTTCTTTGTTTTCTCTTCCAACTTTCTCACTGTTGCTAGAAAGAATACTAGGCTGGCTTTTCCCATGGGCCCCTGTGGGATTGTATAGAATGTTGAATCAGAATCACGTACAGCATGTCTCCTTTATGAGTCTGTTTTATGCTCCTAATCCTTCACTGATTAGAAGTGACAGAAAAACAATACAGAGATCCTGTAATCTTTAAAAAACAAACTTCTAAAATATAAGTTTCTAAAGTACTAAGTGTATGAGAATTCCAAATTAGCAATGTTGTACTCAAGAAACTTTTTGAGTAATATTATCAATGATCTCTGTGTAGTTGTGTAAATAAAATTTCACTTACTGTATCTTGATTATCTTCAGGTTATTCCATTCTATTCTATTAAATTACCTTCAGTTTATTCCATTTATTCTATTAAATAGATTCATCTAGTTCCTAAGATATGGTTTATGGCTATTCTACTGGGTATTATGAGGCATTAGCATACCAGCATATATTTTAGCATAAATTTGATGGTCACAGAAGAACAAATGGGAAGAAAAGCACATGTTTTCATTGTATAATCTTGAGATTGTTTCCATCACCTACTTATTTGTTGTCCATGAAAGAAAAGAATCTTTGAGGCATCTAGAATTCTGTGTTGAAAATTTTCTGATAGGTCAGAGGAAGTCAGGATATACTAATAGGTTTCATCCCAAAGAGAGTCTGGGTGGAAACAGACCCAGTGGGTAGCTGTAAATGGCAAGAATCAGGATAGATGAAGTGTGGCATAAGTTTTGGGAAATGTCCCCCAACAAAGATTTCCCAGTTGATTCAAGCAAAGACATCCATTATACAAAAGTCTGGAGGCGTTAATTTTAGGCTGGATTTTGTCTAGGCTGCTTGGCAGGTTCATGCTTCTCTAGACCGATTCCTTTTCTCTGCTCCTTTCTGTCTGAAATTTTACTTCTCTCTGAACAATTCAAAACTAATACTGGAATAATTTCAGCCATTTTTGTTCGCTTAATATAACTTGATATCATTTTCTACACTGGTTTGGTGCTCTTAGCTGCTGACTTCTCTCCCCAAAATAGGCACAGTCAGATGCTGAAAGACCCCATTCTCTAATCTGACTCTACTGCTGCTGCTGCTAAGTCGCTTCAGTCGTGTCCGACTCTGTGCGACCCCATAGACGGCAGCCCACCAGGCTCCCCCGTCCCTGGGATTCTCCAGGCAAGAACACTGGAGTGGGTTGCCATTTCCTTCTCCAATGCATGAAAGGGAAAAGTGAAAGGGAAGTCGCTCAGTCGTGTCCGACCCTCAGCGACCCCATGGGCTGCAGCCTACCAGGCTCCTCTGTCCGTGGGATTTTCCAGGCAAGAGTACTGGAGTGGGGTGCCATTGCCTTCTCCGAATCTGACTCTAGTTCTGCATAAATCAACCAGACTTCTTGTATTGACCATACACATAGGGTCCTTTCAACATTTTCAAAAGGAACTGTCTTCTTTCCCTTCCCCAGTCCGTCACTCTGGGGATTAAACTTTGTACATTTCATCCTCTCAGTTGATTCTGAATGTTGTGTTTTTCTATGTCACATGGCTGTAGTGAGACAGGAAGGGAGGTGGCAGGGCACAACTAATAGAAGGACACAAGCATTAAGAAGAACAGAATAAGTCCAAGAAACCCAGAGAGTCCCAAACAGGATAAACCCAAGGCGAAACACCCCAAGACACATATTAATCAAATTAACAAAGATCAAACACAAAGAAAAAATATTAAAAGCAGCAAGGGAAAAACAACAAATAACACACAAGGGAATTCCCATAAGGATAACAGCTGATCTTTCAATAGAAACTCTTCAAGCCAGGAGGGAATGGCAAGACATACTTAAAGTGATGAAAGAAAATAACCTACAGCCCAGATTATTGTACCCAGCAAGGATCTCATTCAAGTATGAAGGAGAAATCAAAAGCTTTTCAGACAAGCAAAAGCTGAGAGAATTCTGCACCACCAAACCAGCTCTACAACAAATACTAAAGGATATTCTCTAGACAGGAAACACCAAAACGGTGTATAAATAAATAAAGTAAATGACAACGGGATCATACTTATCAGTAATTACCTTAAATGTAAATGGGTTCAATGCCCTAACCAAAAGACAAAGACTGGCTGAATGGATACAAAAACAAGACCCCTACATATGTTGTCTACAAGAGACCCACCTCAAAACAGGGGACACATACAGACTGAAAGTGAAGGGCTGGAAAAAGATTTTCCATGCAAATAGGGACCAAAAGAAAGCAGGAGTAGCAATACTCATATCAGATAAAATAGACTTTAAAACAAAGGCTGTGAAAAGAGACAAAGACGGTCACTACATAATGATAAAAGGATCAATCCAAGAAGAAGATATAACAATTGTAAATATATATGCACCCAACATGGGAGCGCCACAATATGTAAGACAAATGCTAGCAAGTATGAAAGGAGAAATTAACAATAACACAATAATAGTGGGAGACTTTCATACCCCACTCACACCTATGGATAGATCAACTAAACAGAAAATTAACAAGGAAACACAAACTTTAAATGATACAATAGACCAGTTAGACCTAATTGATATCTATAGGACATTTCATCCCAAAACAATGAATTTCACCTTTTTCTCAAACGCACATGGAACCTTCTCCAGGATAGATCACATCCTGAGCCATAAAGCTAGCCTTGGTAAATTCAAAAAAATAGAAATCATTCCAAGCATCTTTTCTGACCACAATGCAGTAAGATTAGATCTCAATTACAGGAGAAAAACTATTAAAAATTCGAACATATGGAGGCTGAACAACACGCTGCTGAATAACCAACAAATCACAGAAGAAATCAAAAAAGGAATCAAAATTTGCATAGAAACTAATGAAAATGAAAACATAACAACCCAAAACCTATGGGACACTTTAAAAGCAGTCCTAAGGGGAAAGTTCATAGCAATACAGGCATACCTCAAGAAACAAGAAAAAAGTCAAATAAATAACCTAACCCTACACCTAAAGCAACTAGAAAAGGAAGAAATGAAGAACCCCAGGGTTAGTAGAAGGAAAGAAATCTTAAAAATTAGAGCAGAAATAAATGCAAAAGAAACAAAAGAGACCATAGCAAAAATCAACAAAGCCAAAAGCTGGTTCTTTGACAGGATAAATAAAATTGACAAACCATTAGCCAGACTCATCAAGAAACAAAGGGAGAAAAATCAAATCAATAAAATTAGAAATGAAAATGGACAGATCACAACAGACAACACAGAAATACAAAGGATCATAAGAGACTACTATCAACAATTATATGCCAATAAAATGGACAACGTGGAAGAAATGGACAAATTCTTAGAAAAGTATAACTTTCCAAAACTGAACCAGGAAGAAACAAAAAATCTTAACAGACCCATCACAAGCACGGAAATTGAAACTGTAATCAAAAATCTTCCAGCAAACAAAAGCCCAGGTCCAGACGGCTTCACAGCTGAATTCTACCAAAAATTTAGAGAAGAGCTAACACCTGCTCAAACTCTTCCAGAAAATTGCAGAGGATGGTAAACTTCCAAACTCATTCTATGAGGCCACCATCACCCTAATACCAAAACCTGACAAAGATGCCACAAAAAAAGAAAACTACAGGCCAATATCACTGATGAACATAGATGCAAAAATCCTTAACAAAATTCTAGCAATCAGAATCCAACAACACATTAAAAAGATCATACACCATGACCAAGTGGGCTTTATCCCAGGGATGCAAGGATTCTTCAATATCCACAAATCAATCAATGTAATACACCACATTAACAAATTGAAAAATAAAAACCATATGATTATCTCAATCGATGCAGAGAAAGCCTTTGACAAAATTCAACATCCATTTATGATAAAAACTCTCCAGGAAGCAGGAATAGAAGGAACATACCTCAACATAATCAAAGCTATATATGACAAACCCACAGCAAACATTATCCTCAATGGTGAAAAATTGAAAGCATTTCCTCTAAAGTCAGGAACAAGACCAGGGTGCCCACTTTCACCATTACTATTCAACATAGTTTTGGAAGTTTTGGCCACAGCAATCAGAGCAGAAAAAGAAATAAAAGGAATCCAAATTGGAAAAGAAGAAGTAAAACTCTCACTATTTGCAGATGACATGATCCTCTACACAGAAAACCCTAAAGACTCCACCAGAAAATTAATAGAACTAATCAATGATTATAGTAAAGTTGCAGGATATAAAATCAACACCCAGAAATCCCTTGCATTCCTATACACTAATAATGAGAAAACAGAAAGAGAAATTAAGGAAACAATTCCATTCACCATTGCAATGAATAGAATAAAATACTTAGGAATATATCTACCTAAAGAAACTAAAGTCCTATATAGAGAAAACTATAAAACACTGGTGAAAGAAATCAAAGAGGACACTAATAGATGGAGAAATAGATCATGTTCATGGATTGGAAGAATCAGTATAGTGAAAATGAGTATACTACCCAAAGCAATTTATAGATTCAATGCAATCCCTATCAAGCTACCAACGGTATTCTTCACAGAGCTAGAACAAATATTTTCACAATTTGTATGGAAATACAAAAAACCTCAAATAGCCAAAGCTATCTTGAGAAAGAAGAATGGAACTGGAGGAATCAACCTACCTGACTTCAGGCTCTACTACAAAGCCACAGTTATCAAGACAATATGGTACTGGCACAAAGACAGAAATATAGATCAATGGAACAAAATAGAAAGCCCAGAGATAAATCCACGCACATATGGACACCTTATCTTTGACAAAGGAGGCAAGAATAACAATGGATTAAAGACAATCTCTTTAACAAGTGGTGCTGGGAAAACTGGTCAACCACTTGTAAAAGAATGAAACTAGAACACTTTCTAACACCACACACAAAAATAAACTCAAAATGGATTAAAGATCTCAATGTAAGACCAGAAACTATAAAACTCCTAGAGGAGAACATAGGCAAAACACTCTCTGACATATATCAGAGCAGGATCCTCTATGACCCACCTCCCAGAATATTGGATATAAAGCAAAAATAAACAAATGGGGCCTAATTAAACTTAAAAGCTTCTGCACAACAAAGGAAACTATTAGCAAGGTGAAAAGACAGCCTTCAAAATGGGAGAAAATAATAGCAAATGAAGCAACTGACAAACAACTAGTCTCAAAAATATACAAGCAACTCCTACAGTTCAACTCCAGAAAAATAAATGACCCAATCAAAAAATGGGCCAAAGAACTAAACAGACATTTCTCCAAAGAAGACATACAGATGGCTAACAAACACATGAAAAGATGCTCAACATCACTCATTATCAGAGAAATGCAAATCAAAACCACTATGAGGTACCATTTCATGACAGTCAGAATGGCTGCGATCCAAAAGTCTACAAGCAATAAATGCTGGTGGGGGTGTGGAGAAAAGGGAACCCTCTTACACTGTTGGTGGGAATGCAAACTAGTACAGCCACTATGGAGAACAGTGTGGAGATTCCTTAAAAAACTGGAAATAGAACTGCCTTATGATCCAGCAATCCCACTGCTGGGCATACACACTGAGGAAACCAGAAGGGAAAGAGACACGTGTACCCCAATGTTCATCGCAGCACTGTTTATAATAGCCAGGACATGGAAGCAACCTAGATGTCCATCAGCAGATGAATGGATAAGAAAGCAGTGGTACATATACACAATGGAGTATTACTCAGCCATTAAAAAGAATACGTTTGAATCAGTTCTAATGAGGTGGATGAAACTGGAGCCTATTATACAGAGTGAAGTAAGCCAGAAATAAAAACACCAATATAGTATACTAACACATATATATGGAATTTAGAAAGATGGTAACAATAACCCTGTGTACGAGACAGTAAAAGAGACACTGATGTATAGATCAGTCTTATGGACTCTATGGGAGAGGGAGAAGGTGGGGAAATATGGGAGAATGACATTGAAACACGTATAATATCATGTATGAAACGAGTTGCCAGTCCAGGTTCGATGCAGGATACTGGATGCTTGGGGCTGGTGCACTGGGACCACCCAGAGGGAGGGTATGGGGAGGGAGGAGGGAGGAGGGTTCAGGATGGGGAACACAGGTATATCTGTGGCGGATTCATTTCGATATTTGGCAAAACTAATACAATATTGTAAAGTTTAAAAATAAAATAAAATAAAATAAAAAAAAAAAAAGAAGAACAGAATACCACAAAAACTGGTTAGGACCTATTAGGCCCAAGATGGCAGAAGATATGACTTCCAGTAGACCTTGAGTCTCATTAGATGTTCATTATAATGCATTAGCATGCTAAATTACTCACCCACAGGGATCATGGCATTTAGGAGGCTGACCATAAAAGGCCAAAATGTGAGTGGTGGACCAACTCCTGAAAGTCCTCACCTCTTCTTCAAGATAGACTCTTTCCTCCCACTAGTGAGCCTGTGAAATTACCCAGCCCATAAAAAATAACCACCCACACCTCAAGGCACTCTTGTCTTTTGAGATGGACCACACTGTCTCTAGAGTATGTGTCTCTGTGAATAAACCTGCTTTCACTTTACTATGACTCACTCTTGAATTCTGTCCTGTGAGAAACCAAGGACCTTCACTTGGTGGCTCATTCCAGGGACTCACACAATTCCTGGAGCATGACCCTTTTCTCACACCCCATTTTTCCTACAACAGTAGTAGAGATCCAGAGCCCATGATAGAAACCAAGAAAAACTGAGGTCTCCCAATTTTCAGAAATAGATTTCAAATGTCCACAGTTAGCATCCATTTAGGTATTTAGAGTTGTTTCATTCTCATCTTTTCCTAGAAGCACACATTATATAGTTAAGGAACTCACACAAATTCTACATTTAATTTTAAAATCACAAATGTATCAGATTTGACATTATAATGCTAATAAAATATAACAGTGAAAGAGATAGCCTAACAAATCAAGAGCCATATAAATCAGGTATTCTGCGAAAGTTTTCTATCCTATCCCTTCCCCTTCCCCTTTTCGCTCCCCCAAATCAAAGTATTATATTTGAAACCAAAATTTAATCAAGTTATTTTTATCTTTTAAAAATATGAGTCATCATTGCTGAATGCTCACTACGCGCCTGGTAGTGAGTTAAACTCTTTATATATAAAAACTGTAACACTTAATTTGCGCAGTAGTTTCATGAAATAAGTAGCAACTCTGTCACCTTGGGGATGGAGAAAATGAAATTTATAGTGAATAAGAAGCAATGGCAGAAGTCAAGTTTAAGTCAGCCTGATTCCAAGGCTATAAGCACTCTAGTTTTGTTCACGTAACAGTGTAAATAACTATTGCTGAGTGATTCCCGATACATAGAGCTGACATTGCAGCTTGCCATCCAGGCCCTTCTTCACTGAAGGACTTGGTATCTTGGCCGCTGGGCGTGTTGCAGCAGGCAGAAGCAGCTCGCAGTCCCTTCAGAGGCTGCCTGTGTTTCAGAGAGCTTTGCTCCAAAATTCAAGCCCTTCCCCATGTGATGCATCCAAAGACTGAGCATGCAGGAATGAAAAGGCCTGGTTATCTTAGCCCAATTCAAGATAATTCTAAAAGATCATTTTGGGTCATGCAAGCTGGATGGGCCTGTCTCCCAGCTCCACTTCTTCTGCCTTCCTGATTCCTCTTCTTTCTTCCCCAGGGGCAGATCCCCAAGATGCTTCTTCATAAACGGTCAGAGTCTGCTTCTGGGGAAACCCAACTCACAATAATGGACAAAGAGGGAGACGCTAGGCATGTGGTTTTAGGCAAGACAGAAGTAAGAACAGTGACAGTGAGGAAAGCACCGCTGTACATGATGAGAAGAAGTTAGATCATAAAAAACGATGCACTTCACTGTGTTTTGTTCTCCATAAAATTAATATGGTCATTCTTTGTAGCTAAAATTATTTAATTCATTGGTTTATTCTTTATGATCTAACTTCTCCTGTAGAGAGCATGTTCATATATTTACTCCTGTTTTTCCTGTCTCCATAATGCATATCTCCTAGGATATTAGATAACCCAGAATGCCTAGAACAATCTCATTCATACCTGTTGTCTCATTTTAATTATCAGTAGTGCCTCTCTTCAGTCTTAAGCCTGCTTACAGGGATGATCATTATATGTTCATCTGACTAATTCCCAGAACTTGTGTATATCTTCTACTTGTTGTGATTTTAAGTGATTTGTGTCACTTGGATAAAAAGGGTCATTAAGCAAAGCATTAAGCACAGCAGGTTTAAAATAATAAAAATTATAATAAATTAAGGGTCTGCCAAAGATCTATAAACTTAACACCAGTATGTATGGGCAAGAGGGTACAGAAACCAATGCCTCCACGGACTGCTAGCAAGAGAGTAAACTGGAACAAGCTCTACTGAGGGCTATTTGAAAATATTTATAAAAACTTAATATGCATACAAATTTGCTCAGCAACTCTCATTCTAAATGTTTAACAGAGATCTAGTTATTCAGTTGTGAAATGATATTCATGCCAGGTTATTCATTGCAGCCAAATTTGTGTTCGGGGGAAATGAGAAAGAAAAATGAATGCCTCACTGGCAGTAGAAAACAAATAGACTATGGCACATCCATACTATGTGGTACCATGCAAACATAAAAATTTAAAAAGGAAGCTCTCTATATGAAAGATCCCCAAAACACATTGTTAGGTTTTAAAAAAACTAGGCTATTAAAAAAAATAATTGAAAACTTCCATTTGATTCAAATTATATACTATGACATAATACTTGTCCACATATAAATACACTAATAATATGAATGGCCTCCAGAAAGGTTAGAAGAACTGCTAGCAGAGATGAGTGAACCATATCAATGTATTGCCTATTTGAAACTTTCCCTTTGAATCTAGATTTCTGATATGTTATGGATCTCAAACTTTGGTTCAAGAAGGTCAAAATGATTATAATAATAATATGGTGGCATTTGCCTTTTCACTCTAATTGAATCTCTAGAGTTCAGAGGAGTTTACCAGAACCTCCATGAGTGTTTATCATTATATCTCTTAAGTTAACATCTAGTGAACTTACTATTATTTTTAGATGGATTAGTAATTTCTTTAAATTTCTCAGTTTAATTCCCATTAGGGTAATTATTGATGGACATAACCCATAAAAACAAAACCTCAGTAATTTTTAAGGGTATCAAGGGGTCCTGAGACCAAAAATGTAGAAGAACCACTCTGATACAGGAAATTAAAAAAGGAAAAAAAAATTGTAGTGTAGAGACATTTGAGGTTGTGAGATGGAAGCAATTAGTAAGCTGAGGAGAACAAAAAGTAAAACAATTTCACTGATGGATCTGGTATAAAAAGCCTGGACAATATTTGGCAAAGATATATGTCAAGTTTATAACAATACTAAAGAAAGCTTAAGCTACAAAATTAGGGGTGGGAATAAACAGGATACATGTTTGCTTATGCAACATGATTCTGAGTTAAAAGAAGTGTATAAGGAAAAAAAGTGTAGAGGGAAAAAAATATGCCCAATTCAAATGCTGGCTTTCTGAGTGCTCTATATAAAATGTTATTTACTTATGACATTTATTTACAATTATTTAGTTATAAATATTCATAATTTTATAATCCTAAAAACTTTTCATGGGGCCTTCACATGGAAGTCTCATTTTATTCTTCTAACAATTGAAAGGGAAAGAGCCTGAATATTACCATCATTTCATGGAAGAATTTTATACAGGATACTCTGCACTGTTGTTTCGATATCATTAAACATTAACAGATTACACAATTTACTTATTTAGTATATCTGTTGTCTATCTACCTCCAGATGAATGTAAGATTCATTTGAATTGCTCCATAACATTCAGTTCAGTTCAGTTCAGTTGCTTAGTGGTGTCCGACTCTTTGTGACCCCATGAATCACAGCACGCCAGGCCTCCCTGTCCATCACCAACACCCAGAGTTCACTCAGACTCACGTCCATCGAGTCAGTGATGCCATCCAGCCATCTCATCCTCTGTCGTCCCCTTTTCCTCCTGCCCCCAATCCCTCCCAGCATCAGAGTCTTTTCCAATGAGTCAACTCTTCACACGAGGTGGCCAAAGTACTGGAGTTTCAGCTTTAGCATCATTCCTTCCAAAGAAATCCCAGGGCTGATCTCCTTCAGAATGGACTGGTTGAATCTCCTTGCAGTTCAAGGGACTCTCAAGAGTCTTCTCCAACACCACAGTTCAAAAGCATCAATTCTTCGGTGCTCAGCTTTCTTCACATTCCAACTCTCACATCCATACATGACCACTGGAAAAACCATAGCCTTGACTAGACGGACCTTTGTTGGCAAAGGAATGTCTCTGCTTTTGAATATGCTATCTAGGTTGGTCATAACTTTTCTTCCAAGGAGTAAGTGTCTTTTAATTTCATGGCTGCAGTCACCATCTGCAGTGATTTTGGAGCCCCCAAAAATAAAGTCTGACACTGTTTCCACTGTTTCCCCATCTATTTCCCGTGAAGTGATGGGACCAGATGCCATGATCTTCGTTTTCTGAATGTTGAGCTTTAAGCCAACCTTTTCACTTTCCACTTTCACTTTTATCAAGAGGCTTTTTAGTTCCTCTTCACTTTCTGCCATAAGGGTGGTGTCATCTGCATATCTGAGGTTATTGATATTTCTCCCAGCAATCTTGATTCCAGCTTGTGCTTCTTTCCAGCCCAGCTGGATGTACTCTGGATTTCTCATGATGTACTCTGCATGTAAGTTAAATAAGCACGGTGACTATATACAGCCTTGACGTACTCCTTTTCCTATTTGGAACCAGTCTGTTGTTCCATGTCCAGTTCTAACTGTTGCTTCCTGACCTGCATATAGGTTTCTCAAGAGGCAGGTCAGGTGGTCTGGTATTCCCATCTCTTTCAGAATTTTCCACAGTTTCTTGTGATCCACACAGTCAAAGGCTTTGGCGTAGTCAATAAAGCAGAAATAGATGTTTTTCTGGAACTCTCTTGCATTATTGACGATCCAGCAGATGTTGGCAATTTGATCTCTGGTTCCTCTGCCTTTTCTAACACCACCTTGAACATCTGGAAGTTCACAGTTCACGTATTGCTGAAGCCTGGCTTGGAGAATTTTGAGCATTACTTTGCTAGTGTGTGATATGAGCGCAATTGTGCAATAGTTTGAGCATTCTTTGGCATTGCCTTTCTTTGGGATTGGAATGAAAACTGACCTTTTCCAGTCCTGTGGCTACTGCTGAGTTTTCCATATTTGCTGACATATTGAGTGCAGCACTTTCACAGCATCATCTTTCAGACTTTGAAACAGCTCCACTGGAATTCCATCACCTCCAGTAGCTTTGTTCGTAGTGATGCTTCCTAAGGCCCACTTGACTTCACATTCCAGGATGTCTGGCTCTAGGTGAGTGATCACACCATCTTGATTATCTTGGTCATGAACATCTTTTTGTACAGTTCTTCTGTGTATTCTTGCCACCTCTTAATATCTTTTGCTTCTGTTAGGTCCATACCATTTTTGTCCTTTCTTGAGCCCATCTTTGCATGAAATGTTCCCTTGGTATTTCTAATTTTTTTGAAGAAATCTCTAGTCTTTCCCATCTATTATTTTCCTCTATGTATTTGCATTGATCACTGAGGAAGTCCCTCTTATCTCTCCTTGCTATTCTTTGGAACTCTGCAAAGAATATATTTGAATACACAACCATCAAATGGTCTCTGCTTATTTTCTGTGGCTCCAATTAGCAGTTAGTGCTTGGTTCTTTGACTATTCCTGGCCAAGAGTTTGAAATGAATGTGAGAGACAATGCACAATTTATTCTTATGGCACTGGCTTTAGCAACACCATCTAACTCCATAGAAAGCTTTGTCACTAGTGGCAGTAGCCATGCATGAGTGTAAATGTGTGTGTGCTCAGTCATGTCTGACTCTTTGCGACCCCATGGACTTTAGCTCTTCAGGCTCCTCTGTCCACGGAATTTTCTAGGCAAGAATACTAGAATGGGTAGCCATTCCCTTCTCCAGGGGATCTTCCCAACCCAGGGATTGAACCTGATTGTCTCGTATCTCCTGCATCACAAAGGCAATTTTTTTTTACCACTGAGACACCAGGGAAGCTGGCAATAGCCATAGTCAGAGACTAAGTAAAAGCAGAGGTGATTCACTGAAAGATTTTGGTAATGTTTGCTGTGGTCCTCACTGTACCCTCCTCAACTGGACCTGTTGCCTTTTGAGCTGAGCTGTAAGTTCCTGCTGATATTCCTTTCAGTAAATTCCTTTTCTGACTAAATCAGCCTGAGTGAGTTTCTGATGCTAACAACTAGGTGCTAACAAGGGTGCTGAGACATAAAACAGTATCTGATTTAGTAAAAGAATTCCAGTTTGTTCTTTCCTCTGAAATTTTTCATAGTACCTTCAGAAGGATAGGTTTTAACTCTTCTCTAAATGTTTGGTAGAATTTACATATGAATTCATCTGGTCCTAGAATTTTTGGGGAGTTTTTAAATTACGGATTAAATTTCAATACTGGTAATTAGTAACATTTTCTATTTCTTCCTGCTTCAGTCTTGGGAGATTGTATTGAATTTATCTATTTCTTCTTGTTGTCCATTTTATTGACATATAGTCATTGATAGTGGTCTCTTATCATTCTTGGTATTCCTGTGGTGTTGTAATTTTTCCTTCTTCATTTCTGATTTTATTTATTTGGGCCATCTCTCTTTTTTATTGATGAATCTTGCTAAGGATTTATCAATTTTGCTTAACTTTTCAAAGAACCAGCTTTTAGTTTTATTGAACTTTTCTATTATTTATTAGTCTCTATTTCATTCATTTCTGCTCTGATCTTTATCTCTTTCCCTCTACTAACTCTGGGTTTTATTTCTTCTTATTATTCTTCTAGCTCCTTTAGGGGAAAGGCTCTAGGAGGCTAACATCACTCTGAAAGCAAAATAATTGGGAAGATATACCATGTTCTTGGAATGAAAGAAGCAACATTTTAAAATGATCATACTACCCAAGGCAATCTACAGATTCAGTGTAATCCCTATCAAATTATAAATGGCATTTTCACAAAACTAGAAGAAATAATTTTAATGTTATATGGAAACACAAAAGACCATAAATAGCCAAAACAGTCTTGAGAAAGAAAAACAGAGCTGGGGGAATCAATCTTCATAAATATCATACTATAGTACAACACGGCAGTAATCGAAACAGTATGGTACTGGCACAAAAATAGACCCATATATCAATGGAGCTGAATCGAGAGCCCAGGAACAAATCCACTCACTTAAGGTCAATTAATCTATGACAAAGGGGGCAAGACTATACAACAGAGCAGACATTCTATTCAATAAGTGTTGCTGGGAAGCTGGACTGCTCCATGTAAAAGAATGAAATTAGAGCATTCTCTAACACCATATACAAAAATAAACTCAAATGGATGAAAGACTTAAATGTAAGACCAGATACTATAAAATTCCTAGAAGAAAACATAGGCAAAACACTCTGACATAAATCACAGCAATGTTTTTGGATCTATCCCCTAAATAATAAATAAAAGCAAAAATAAACAAATGGGACCTACTTAAACTTTAAAAAGATTTTAAAGGAAAGTATTGACAAAACAAAGAGTTGACTCATTGGAAAAGACTCTGATGCTAGGAGGGATTGGGGGCAAGAGGAGAAGGGAACGACAGAGGATGAGATGGCTGGATGGCATCACTGACTCGATGGATGTGAGTTTGAGTGAACTCCGGGAGTTGGTGATGGACAGGGAGGCCTGGCGTGCTGCAGTTCATGGGGTTGCAAAGAGTCAGACACGACTGAGCGACTGAACTGAACTGAACTGACTGACAAAACAAAAGGTCAACATACTGAATGGGAGAAAGTATTTGAAAAGTATATGCTCTGTAAAGGATTAATATTCAGCACATATAAATAGCTCACACAACTCCTCATCAATGAAAAACAATCCAATTTTTCAAATATGCAGAGGAACTTAATAAACAATTTTCAAAAGAGGAAATGCAGCCAGCGAACAGGCACATGACAAGATGTTCAACATTGCTAATCATAAGGGAAATGCAAATCAATATCATAATGAGCTATCACCTCACATCTGTCGGAATAGCTGACATCAGAAAGAACACAGATAACAAATGTTGGTGAGGATGTGAAGAAAAGGGAAGACATATGCTGCTAGTGGGAATGTAAATAGGTGCAGCTACTGTGAAATGCTGTATAGAGATTTCTCAAAAATATTGAAAATAGACTACTACATGACCCAGCAATTCCACTAAGTATATATCTAAAAAACACACAAAAACACCAATTTGAAAAGATACCTGCACTCCAATACTCATAGCAGCATTACGTACAATAGTGAACATATGAAAGTAACCGAAGTGCCTAACAACAAATGATTGGACAAAGAAGATGTGGTATATACATAAAAAGAAATACTACTCAGCCATAAGAAAGAATGACATTTTGGCATTTGCAGAAACATGGATGGATTGAAGGGCATTTGCTAAGCGAAATAAGTCAGAGAAAGACAAATATCATACTCTATCATTTATACATAGAATCTAAGAAATAATACAAATTATTGAATATAACAAAAAAGAAGTAGACTGACAGAGAGAACAAACTTGTGGTTACTAGTGGGGTGGGTGGCAAGGCCATATAGGGATGGGGAGTGGGAGATACAAACCATTGACTGTGAGAGGCTCAGGATATATAGTACAACACAGGGAATATAGCCAACATTTTTTTAACAACTGTAAGTGAAAAGTAACCTTTACCTTTAAAAATTGTAAAAGTTAAAATAAAAAAGAATTGCAGTTTTGTATGAAAGGGTCAGGGCTGTAGAAATGACATTAAAATTAAATCTCAGTATATCAGAATATGAATGCTTCCCTGGTAGCACGGTGATAAAGGATATGCCTGCCAGTGCAGGAAACGCAAGAGACACAGGTTCGATCCTTTGGTCAGGAAGATGCCCTGGGGAAGGAAATGGCAACTCCAGTATTCTTTCCCGGGGAATCCCATGGACAGAGAAGGCTGGTGGGCTGCAGTCCATGGGGTCGCAAAGAGTTGGATAAGACTGAGCACTACTACTACTACTACTATATCAAAATATATATTAGATGTTTCATAAATATTGGATTCATGAATCAGTGAAATCTCATTAGAAACATTTGGTCAATATGCAGCCACAGTAGTACAAATCAAACTGATACATCATTAAATAATCTCCTTTGAAGATATGGGTAAAGTTACTTAAAATACATTGTCCTTGCCTATAAAACAATGTATTACTCAGGAAAATAACAAAAAAGATATGTCCTTTCTTCTTTCCACAATATATGTGTAAAAGATATTTTTGTTTATTTAAGGAAAATTAAGGGGAAGTCTATTTATAGTTTTGGTATGCAATAGCCTACCAGTTTTTCTCTTTTTCAGATACAACTAATTTCAGATGTGAAAAGCAGTTGACCTATTAAGTAGTGCTCCTTGGGGCATCGGAGTCCTTTGCAATATTAAGAGTTACCACATTACTGAAAATTGAAAGTGAAAGTTGTTTAGTCATGTCCAGTGCTTTGCGACCCACTGGACGGCAGCCCATCAGGCTCCTCTGTCCATTGGATTCTCCAAGCAAGAATACTGAAGTGGGTTGCTATTCCCTTTTCCAGGGGATTTTCCAGACCCAGGGATCAAATACAGGTCTCTTGAATTACAGGCAGATTCTTTACCATTTGAGCCCCTGGGGGAGCTCAGATTATTACTGAAAGACCCATTTTAAAATATGTTTGAAAAACAATGGCTTATAAAAAAAAAAAGAATCATGTGCCTTTAAAACAGGACTTCTCAGAATCTTTAAGACAGTATTGTGTTAGTTTGTTATGAATTTTTTGAAAGAAGGCAACATAATAAGTATCATCCTATAAGCTTATTTTATATTTTTGCAATGTTAATCCTAACATTTGGGGTATAAACATTGTCTCCTGATGGATTAGGAATTCTTGACCAAATCAAATAGCCAACCAATAATTGGTATGTTCTTTATTTCCTTCTAATAGATAGTTAAAAAAAAGTAAAACTCCACCAATTTATTAACATAATTATGCCATAATATAAAAGTGAGAGAGAGGATTTTATAATGAGAAATGACACACCTTTTATTATTAGTATTAAAGGTAATCTTCAATGGAGTCGTAGACTCTATAATGAAATTTCAGATTTTTGGAGAAGCATCTAAAATGATTTAGAACATTCTGGAGTCAAGATGTTTAAGTTTAAATTCTGTCTCCACCATACATTGGTTGTATGACTAGGGCCAGTTTTTTTTCCCCTTCATTGTATTTTAGTTTTCTCATCTATAAAATGATAATAAAATGTGGTTCATAGGGTTCAGTTCAGTTCAGTCGCTCAGTCATGTCCAACTCTTTGTGACCCCATGAATCGCAGCACACCAGGCCTCCCTGTCCATCACCAACTCCTGGAGTTCATTCAAACTCATGTCCATCGAGTCGGTAATGTCATCCAGCCATCTCATCCTCTGTCGTCCCCTTCTCCTTCTGCCCCCAATCCCTCCCAGCATCAGAGTCTTTTCCAATGAGTCAACTCTTCACATGAGGTGGCCAAAGTACTGGAGTTTCAGCTTTAGCATCATTCCTTCCAAAGAAATCCCAGGGCTAATCTCCTTCAGAATGGACTGGTTGGAAATCCTTGCAGTCCAAGGGACTCTCAAGAGTCTTCTCCAACACCACAGTTCAAAAGCATCAATTTTTCAGCACTCAGTTTTCTTCACATTCCAACTCTCACATCCCTACATGACCACTGGAAAAACCATAGCCTTGACTAGACATTTGTTGGCAAAGGAATGTCTCTGCTTTTGAATATGCTATCCAGGTTGGTCATAACTTTCTTTCCAAGGAGTAAGCGTCTTTTAATTTCATGGCTGCAGTCACCATCTGCAGTGATTTTGGAGCCCAGAAAAATGAAGTCTGACACTGTTTCCACTGTTTCCCCATCTATTCCCCATGAAGTGATGGGACCAGATGCCATGATCTTCGTTTTCTGAATGTTGAGCTTTAAGCCAACTTTTTCACTCTCCTCTTTCACTTTCATCAAGAGGCTTTTTAATTCCTCTTCACTTTCTGCCATAAGGGTGGTGTCATCTGCATATCTGAGGTTATTGATATTTCTCCCTGCAATCTTGATTCCAGCTTGCTCTTCTTCCAGCCCAGTGTTTCTCATGATGTACCCTGCATATAAGTTAAATAAGCAGGGTGACAGTATACAGCCTTGACGTACTCCTTTTCATATTTGGAACCAGTCTGTTGTTCCATGGTTACCATGTGTAAATTCATATTTTTAAAGCATTGGTATATATCAAAGTATGTAAGTTTGTTATAAATAAATGCAGAGTCTTCCACCTGGGATAGGTAAAGAGCCCGCACCACTGTTAGACCTTTATGATATCTTATCTGCTTTCTCTCTCTCGACCCTATCTAAAATTTCAGCTCTATCAGTGGATTCTCCCTATCTCCCTCACCTGCTTTAATTTTATTTTTTTACACAGCATAGGTCACCATCGAAACATCATATATATTATTAATGGTGTTTACTGTCTATCTCCTCCATTTCCAAGCACAAATTTTTATGTTTACCACTGTGTCACTAGAGACATGTAGAGATAACTTCCTGGAACTAGTCACCTGTAGGATAATTGCAAAATCAATATATGCACATCTTCAGCCCCCAGATGGTTTCATCTCTACTTCTGGGTCCCCCTGGCCTGGGCTTTATTCTTTCAACGTTACCCTTTTAAAACAGCCATCTGCTTCGAGCAGCACAGTTATTCAGATAACCATGAACTTAAGCACATATTTCAGAACCCACAGGAAATCAGGAAAAACACCTAAGAGAAATGTGATATTCTGTGCAACTCGCTTCTCTTCCCTTTCCATCAACTTTGTAAGAGATCTGGTTTTATGAAAGAACACCATAAGAATATGCTACAGGTGTTATGGATAACAGCTGAAGTATGAGAAAGGATGTCTGTTAATAAAGGTTAAATAGAGTTTGTTTTAATTTAACAAGCTGAGAAAATTGTATGAAAGCTGTATTAAGGAATAGCTGGCTATTGGTTTTTTTTAATGAAGTTATCTTTAATCATAATTTTTCTGAAGTTAAACTTGGGAAATCCTTGAATCAGAAAAGGGTAGAATTCAGTTGGCCAAGACTAGGGACGTGCACAACACTACTTTAGTGTCCTGGCTTTTATCCAGGTAGAAACCTTCACTTCATCACTATTTCAGTCTTAGATATCTACAAACCAAAAGTGTCCATGGAAGTTTATTCTATTCTTTCAGCTTTTACACTCTACACAGACACCTTGTTTCTGCCACATTATCTGGATTCATTAGTGTACTGACACTGTGTCAACTCTGAAAACTGTTCAAGCAATGAGGGGTGTCCTGTTTTCTGTCCTAGGCCATCTGGTTGCCCTTACGTACAATTTGTTCAGGAAAAAAAAAAGTGCAGTCGATATGAGTGAATATAAAGTGAGAATGGAAAGTGATGCTATAAAAAGTAGTAAGAAAAAATTGTCTTAATATATTTAGCACTTTCATGGTCTAAAAATATGGTAAAATATTGCTGGTCTGTCTGGCATTATAACATCTTTTAGCTTTTGCATGCTAACTAGTTTAGATGATCTGCCAACTAATTTCATTCTTATTTTTGCCTAGGATAAGAAACTAAAATTTTCATTAAGAAATGGGAAAGTAAATAGCAAACACTAGAAAATCAGAGCTTGAATTTTACCTCACAGTAGAATAAAAAACAAAAATAATATATTATCTTTTCCATCAATTTCCAAAACACATGAGCCTGACACTTTGGCCTAACTTTGCTAAAAGTACACCAAACCACTCTTCCATGTAGAGGAATAAGAGAGGAAGCACTATAAACTAAACCAATTGCTTTAACAAATTTTTTTTTTTTAAATTGGGTGTTAGTTAAAATTAAGAACATTTGTTCCTCAGTTTATAATGCTTTCAACTTTTTCCAGTTAACCTACTTTCTTCTTTAGTATGAAAGAGGAAGTCATGGGTCTCTAACACCCAAATAAAGATGTGAAGAACACCCAGATACCAAGGAAGCGCTTTCACAAAAAACAAAGCTCACGTGAAAGCATTTAAGACAAGTTTCCTGAGACACTATTCTCTATCCTGAAAAGTCTACTAGTCATTGTTCATTAGTCTTGGTCTTGTCCTGATAAGATACTTGGTACTCCTGTTTTTGTTTATTCATTCATAAACTCTCTCTGACAACGGGAACCACTAAGATTCTTGAACTAGAGTGTGATAGGACAAAAGGGCTGTTTTAGGAAACTGGGCTCTTCAGCCGCATGCCTAAGTGATTGGGGAATTCAAGGGGTTCTTGCAATAGCTCAGGCATGACCTCTGAGAGCACTGAGATCATATCCATTATTCTCTATTGTTCTTACTTGTTCAGAAGACCTTGACAAAACAAGGCTTTTGCCACATGGCTTGATCTCTGTGTGAAAGTTTCCTTTTCCACATCTCCTGCCAAGTCTCCTAAGGACCATCCCCCTTGCTTCTCTCCTTCAGGGTAGGGGTGACCTCCTCTTCAGAACCAAACTTATGGCCATTAAGTAGTAAAACACCCGTGTGATCGTAAGTTTGTGTCAGCTGAGACTTTAAACCCAGAAGGGTCCAAAAATTAACACAAATGTTTGTTTTGAAAAGTTTTAACTTCTTAAGAAATAAAAATATGGTAATTAAAAAAAAAAAAAAAAGGTAACTTCTATCCAACAGCCCCCAATAAATGTATCTTTTCAAATGTGCTAGTTGACTAATTTAACAATCACCACACTGTTCATCACATAAAGATTGCTATTTCTTTTCCTTTGGATACTTACAATCTGTTTCTTGTAAAGTTGAAAGAGGTTGCTTTCTCATGTTGAAAGAAATGACAGCTGTAATTACTCCTACCACTGCAACAGGACGTGTTGCTGATGTTCAACTACATACTGTATAAACCATGAATCTGTTCAGTGTTTTCAGATGAGAAAGGGTAATCTCAGAAAAGAAATCATAAGATCCTATTTTCACCCCCTAGGTACTCAACCTGCAACAACACGTATATAAAAGATTTTTTTTTTAAATTTAAACTTGTTAAAATATAATTGTAAAACTAAGATTATTTTGCTGTTTTGTTTTTCTTTCACAAATGATGTCTGTGAAGCCTGAGTGAAAGTTTGAAAGTGTTAGTGGCCCAATTGTATGCGACTCTGCTAACCCATGGACTGTAGCATTCCAGACTCCTCTGTCCATGGAATTCTCTAGGCAAGAATATTGGAGTGGTTGCCATTCCCTTCTCCAGGGGATCTTCCTGACCCAGGGATCAAACCCAAGTCTCCTGCACTGGCAGGCAGATTCTTTACCATCTGAGCCAGGAGGGAAGCCCCCTGTGAAGCCTGCTGCTGCTGCTGCTGCTAAGTCGCGTCAGTCGTGTCCGACTCTGTGCGACCCCATAGACGGCAGCCCACCAGGCTCGCCCATTCCTGGGATTCTCCAGGCAAGAACACTGGAGTGGGTTGCCATTTCCTTCTCCAATGCATGAAAGTAAAAAGTGAAAGGGAAGCCGCTCAGTCATGTCCAACTCTTAGCGACCCCATGGACTGCAGCACACCAGGCTCCTCCATCCATGGGATGTTCCAGGCAAGAGTACTGAAGTAGGGTGCCATTGCCTTCTCTGCCTGTGAAGCCTGGCATCATTTTTTTTTTAAAAGTATTAATTGCTTTCCTTTTCAGGATTTCCTTTAACAGTGCAAAAGGAACCCTGAAAATAAAAATGGATTGCTATCATAGGTGACCTAATCTGAAATTTTATTTAAAATTTTTGTTTAGTCTCTCATCTGTAGTAGCATCTTTCTGGTTAACACCATACTTGAAATTAACACATTGTTGGAAAGACTAAATGAAATCCTATACATAATACATATTGTCAGTGCCTGGTATAAGGTAAGCACTCATTAAATGCAACCTAATAATCTTTTTAACATACTTAGAAAAAAACTATTTCATGCTTCTGTATTTTGAGAAATGTATTAAGTGACATAGATCAAATGAAACCACAGTTACATAAGAAATAGTTACTAAGTTATTGAAGAATATACATGATCATTATTCATAATGCAGGAGACCTGGGTTTGACCCTTGGGTTTGTAAGATCCTCTGGAGAAGGGAAAGGCTACCCACTCCAGTATTCTTGCCTAGAGAATTCCACAGACTCTATAGTCCATGGGGTCACAAAGAGTTGGACACGACTGAATGACTTTCACTTTCACTATTCATGAGTACTGCTCATTACTTATCAATTGTGTGTGTGTGTGTGTGTGTGTGTGTGTGTGTATCTGACCCTACCAGCTCCAAAATTCCTCTAACCCAAGAATCATGTCATATATTTCTCTTTTCCTGTTTAATGTATCATGCTATCAGACATACTCACAGGAAGTACTTGATAGTGCCACATTGAAAAGACTTCAAAAATTCTTTAAACAAATTTAATCTTTAAAAAAACAAAGATCTTATAAATCTTTTAACACAATCATTTTTGTATTGATTAATAGAAACTAATACAAACGCCTAAATTATAGATGAAAACAGATTAAAAGCAGATAAGATAGTTTGTGAAGGAAAAGACGATATGACAGGAGGGGCCTCAGGGATGGGCTACATTTGCAGAAAGAGGGAGGAGGAAGTGCTGATATTTAGGGATAAGAGCAGACCTGGCTTGTCCAAAGTCACTTTGGAGGCCAGTGCGAGTGGAGCCACGTGAGGAGGGGACAGGATTAGGTCACTGACATCACTGGACAGAGATCTTCTGGGCCTTCTAGGCAATTCTGAGGACTTGTACTCTGAATGAGATGGGAAAGCATTGGATGGTGGGAGCATAGTAACATCAGTTCAGTTCAGTTGCTCATTCCTGTCTGACTCTTTGTGACCCCATGGACTGCAGAACACCAAGATTCCCTGTCCTTCACCATCTCCCCCTGAGCTTGCTCAAACTCATGTCCATTGAGTCAGTGATGTCAACCAATGATCTCATCCTATGTCGTCCCCTTCTCCTCCTGTCTTCAAACTTGCCCAGCATGAGGATCTTTTACAATAAGTTAGCTCTTTGAATCAGGTAGCCAAAGTATTGGAGCTTCAGCTTCAGCATCAGTCCTTTCAAAGAATACTCAGGACTTACTTCCTTTAGTATTGACTGGTTTGATCTCCTTGCTGTTAAAGGGACTCTCAAGAGTCTTCTCCAACACCAAAGTTCAAGAGCATCCATTCTTTGGCACTCAGCTTTCTTTATGGTCCAACTGTCATACTCATAGATAACTATTGAAAAAAAACCATAGTTTTACTTAGACAGACCTTTGTAGGTAAAGTAATGTCTCTGCTTTTTAATATGCTGTCTGGGTTGGGCATAGCTTTTCTTCCAAGGAGCAAGCGTCTTTTAATTTCATGGCTGTAGTCACTATCTGCAGTGATTTTGGAGCTAAGAAAATACAGCCAACTTAACATTTTAATTTCAAAATGGACTGCAGCTATAATGGGATAAAGGCAGAAGTAAGCTTAATTTTTACAGTAATCCAGGGAAAAGATGGTGGTGACCTGGCTAGGGTGATAGCAAGGGAGCTGATAAGAAATGGCTATATTCTTAACATATTTTGAAAGAAGAGTCAACACAATTTACCACCATTGCAAGTGAAATATAAAAGGAAAAAACAAAAAAAAAGAGTCAAAGTTGACTCCAAAGTTTTTGGTGTGATCACCTGCTAGGAGGAAGTGACCACAAACTGAGATGAGGAAGGCTACAGAAGTATGTTTGTGGAGTGAGGGAGAGAGATAAAGAGGAAATTACTTTTTAATCAGTGTAACTTGAAATGAATATGTTAAGAAGGAATTTGAAAATAATGAATCTGCATTTTAGAGAATTCTAGAAATGAAGAGGCAACAGCAAAGTCAATAAGGAAGGTGCCACTAGTGAGAAAGAAATAAGCAGGAGAGCAAGGTATCTTCTAAACCCCGTGGAGTGCATACAGAACATTCCTTGCTTCTCTCTGACTCATACACACCCTTCAAGATAGAGCTGAACTTGCAGCTTTGAAGGTCTCGCTCCCCAACCACTCCAGTTCATTGTGGATATCTTCAGTTTCTAAAAACCTATAGATTTATTGTATACATTGTTGCTGTTGTTTAGTCACTAAGCTGTTGAAAATGCTTTTTCAACCCCATGGACTATAACCCGCCAGGTTCCTATGCCCATAGGATTTTACAGGCAAGAATACTGGAGTGGGTTGCCGTTTTCTTCTTCAGGGGATCTTTCTGGTCCAGGGATAGAACCCTAATATCCTGCACTGGCAAACAGATTCTTTACTGCTGTGTCACAAGCGATGTTCCCCCACACCCCACTGTACACATACTGGTTATTAATTAACATATAGTGAGGTGGTTATGTGACCACCTAGGTGGCACAGTGGTGAAGAATCCACACAGGTTCCATTCTTGGCTTGGGAAGATCCCCTGGAGTAGGAAATGGCAACCCACTCTAGCATTCTTGCCTCGAAAATTCTATGGAGAAGCCTGGTGGGCTACAGTCCATGGGGTTGCAGAGTCAGACACGACTTAGAAATATCTATACATATTTAGATATTTCTCTCCACTCAGCTTATAAATATACACCAAGTGTTTACCAAAAAAAGACAATAAAATAATTAAATAATTATATATATAAGTAATAAAAACTGTACATTGACTCTTTCTAAACTTATCTAGCAAATTGGTTTCAAAAATGCTAGAGTTTAGTCCCTAGTTCATAATGAATTTTTTCAAATTGTTATTAACATATATATATACTCACATTCCCTCTTTCATATCGAAACATACTAACAATTGCCTTGTGATTTTCACATCCATCTTTGTATTAAATATATTCCTATAATCATAAAAGTAATTTTCTCTTTGTACTATACTGTCTTGATTCTGCAAATATATTTGACTAGACAAGCACAATCTTCTAGAAAATAATAAGCTTCTGAAGTTTGAAACAATACATGAAAGAATAATGATGTGAATTCCAGTTTTTTTTTTTCCATAATAAAGGTTTGTATTCCATTAGTCCTCTCTAAAATGTTTAACAGTACGAACCTTTAGGTCCTGAGAATTATTCATAAATACAGATGAGTAAAATCACCTAGACATCTTGAATGGTCTTGACCCTAAGTTAAAACTTCCATATGTGAAAGGAGGTTGGGGATGGAGAAAGAGGGCCTGTGTAGTTTGAGAGCCTTTAATCATAATAAGAAGCAGCATGAGGGGGTTGTTTTATGTTGAGCAGAAGTAGACAACTGAGAATATTTTGTTAATTCTAGTTTATATGATTTATACATAGTGTGTTGCCTCATATTGTTAATTGATCTTGAGACAGGATTTGTAATTGCTATCAGATAAGGCAGAGAATACATAGGTATAAATTAATATGGGCACCATAATGATGATTGCTTTTGTGATCCCGGTAAAAATGAGTTAAAATATCCAGGAATGTATGTGAAATAATATAAATAATCCAAATCACAATCTCCAGGTGGGACAGCAGTCTTTATCAAATGAAAACCTCCTTTCAAACAATATTGCATTTTTGGATACTTTTTCAACATAGGACATCTATGATTTCAAGAATAAAAAATCCCACTTTCGTCTCCAGTAAATGTCTCTCACTCTTTCTAACAGTAAAGATAAATAGGTCGCTACAAGCAGAATTTGGAAGAATATTTTCCTTTCTTGAGTTTCAGGGTATACCATACTATGAAATGAATTGGCAAATTTCATGTATTGATATTTAATGTCTATATTTTATTTAATTTCTATGAGTACAAATTCTATGCTTCTATATAGAATGCATAATATGTACTTTATGCACATATCCATACTAGACTTAGGTTTTTCTAAAATGTTATACAGTTGGTATATTAATAATCATTTTCTACTAGAGATGGGACCTAGAAAATCTTCACTAATATACAAAGTTTAATTTTCTCACATTAAGAGCCTAGAAGCAGACAGTTGCATCTGTTCTGGCAGCTCCTTGAAATCCTCAGTGGGCCAGGCTTCTTTCAGCTCTTTCCTACACTGCTCCAGTATGTGGCTCACATTCAGGTATTACAAGATCACTGCTTAGTGCCAGACAATACCGAAATGCCAGATTTCCTTACAGCATGTTCTTAGAAGTCCCATACCCCTGCTTATATCAAATGCATCAAAACTTTCTCATTTGTACAAAATTTGTCTTGATAGAATCTGGGGAATGTACTCCTCTAGCATGATACACTGTCAGTCAGAATAAAGTGGCAGTTCTTATTAGGAGAAAGGATTGAATGGATTTTGGAATAGGCAATTAGACACAGAGGATTTTCAGAGGCACACAATCCAGCCATGATAACTGGATCTACCTTTCTCCTGCTTTTATGAATCATCAATTGCCCCATTCCCCTTATAATAATACTTAATTTGTTCATAATATTTCTCTCACTTCCAAAATTAAAGCATTGAGCATGCCTTCTCCTATAGTGTTTAATCTCGAGCATAACCAACAAAAGGTGTTAGAACTTGTCCAAATTTATAAGCAGCAAATCCTTTACTAAAGACATTAAATTTATGAATGTCGAACAGATACATACGATGCTATGTTCTCCCTGTATCAACCTGTCATTTTGACTGTTTTATATGAGGTAAGCAATTAATGGTATGGAAAAAACAATATATATCAAATTCATATTGATAACTAATAACATTTCAGTAGCATAGAATGTTCATTTATTATCAGTATTTTGAAGTTTCCTCAAAGCTGTATACATGTCTTTGGAGAAGTTATATTAATTTTCAAATTCTGGAAATGACCGTTGATAATAAAATGAAGAATGTCATCTATTATCTACATTAGCAGATCTCCAAAATGAGATAAATTCATCCCGGCTATTGCTATTTGTTTTAGCCTTTTAGATTTCTTCTTTCCTCAATATGTGATGTACATTATTATCTGTCTATATATATAATGTAAACGACTGCATATATAAAAGGAATACATGTCAAATTTTATTGTCCAAATTTCCTGAAGACTGCTGATTTTATATCAAGTTCAGAATTCAAGGCATTTGTTTCAGTGATCGAACATGGATGTCTAGTTGTTATTAATTTGAGTTTAGTATGTGCAACATCTGTTGTGATTAGACACAACTGAACTTAGTATTTAATTAATCGTGAGGTCATTCATGTGCCACCGAAATATATCCTCCTTTTCTATCCCAACTGTGTCACTGAACAGAGAGGCAGAAATATGAGGAATGGATATACAGCAAAAAGACCTATTGCTGATGGTAGGTTGCAGTTATACTTGAGTGCTTCCCTGGTAGCTCAGTGATAAAGAATCTGCCTGCCAAGAAGGAGACATGGGTTTAATCCCTGGGCCAGGGAGATTCCCATGGAGGAGGAAATGGCAACCCACTCCAGTATTCTTGCCTGGCAAATCCCATGGACCAAGCTGGCAGTCCATGGACCTACAGTCCATGAAGTCTCAAAAGAGTTGGATATGACTTAGAGACTAAACAACAACAGTCATACTTGAGAACAAACTGGTATTTGTACATAGGAATACATTTTGGTGCCTTTATTTATGAATTCTACTACAAATGTTATTCTTTTATGAATTAAAAAATCTACCTAAAACTTTCTATTAATATCAATCTCTCCTTTGTCTATCATATGTTGGAACGCCAGTAACTTTCTTTTCTTTTTTTTTTTTGGACTTAAACTGTTTTAACTTGCTTCTTGCAATTTCTTAAAATTTTAAAAGATTGAAAGCTTTTATACTTTCTGTGGGATTTCTATACTGACTTTTCTGACTCTTTCTATGCATTTAATATAGGTAGTTTCCCAACAAGTATATCTTCACTGTTGTTAGGTTGAAATACAGCAGCAGTGAATATGAACATCAAAATTTTTTTTTAATATTTGAGAAAGAATATTAAGCAAGTAATGAATAGTTTTATATGAATAAAAAGAAACAATAAATCAGGATTGATTCAAAGATCTTGACAATAGGTGACCAAGTAGATATTTAATGCATTAGCTCAAAAAAAGAATACAGAAGAAAGAGTAGATTTTTAAAAAAATATTTGAGGTATTTCAATCATTTCATTCAGTGAGGAAGATGTAAATTATTGACTATTACAAATTCAGATAAATTTATGAAGAAAAAGCCAAAGATTTTCCAAATATCTACATCTGGGGATCACTCAACATTATTTTAAATAACTTCTATAAGAATCAATTTATTGAAATAATGCTGCGAAGAACATTAGGCAATATGCATATTTTCAAATTGATTTTTTCATTTTATTCAGATAAATACTCAGAAGTGTAATTGCTAAATTGTATGGTAATTCTATTTTTTAATTTTTTAGGACCTTCTATACTGTTTTCCACAGTGGCTGCACCAATTTGCATTCCCACAAACAATGCATAATTTCCCTTTTCTCTACATCCTTGCCAATAGGTACGTTTTTATTATCTTTTTGATGATAGTCATTCTAACATATGTGAGGTTGTCGTCTCTGGAAAAATATCTATTCAGGTTCTCTGCCCATTTTTTAATCAGGTTTCTTTTGCTTTTGTGATGTAGAGTTGTATTAGTTCTCTCTCTTCATTTTGGATAGGAATCCCTTATCAGATTTGTGAATATCTTATCCAATTCAGTAGGCTATCTTTTTGTTGTTGATGGTTTCCTTTGCCGCACCAAAGCTTTAAAGCTTGATGAAGCATCCTTCGCAATAGGCAAGATATGGAAGCAACCTAGGTGTCCATTGGTAGATGAATAGATAAGGAAAATGTGGTGTATATATACAATGGAATATTACAGTCATAAAAAATTAAGTAAAATCTTTCCATTTATGATAACATGGACGGACCTACAGAGTATTAGACTAAGTGAAATAAGTCAGATAGAGAAAGACAAATACTGTAAAAGTCCACTTATATATGGAATCTAAAAAACCAAATAGACAAGCTAGAAAACAGACTCACGATTCAGAGAACAAGCTATTATTTGCTAGAGGGGAGGAGGGTAAAAGTTTGACAAATTAGGTAAAGGGGATTAAGAGATACACACTTCTAGTTATAGAATAAAAACATCAGTGATGTAATTACAGCATGGTGATATATAGTCAATAATATTGCAATAACTTTGTTGACAAATGATAACTAGATTTATTATGGTGATCATTTCATAATATATAAAAATATTGAATCCTAATGTTATATATCTGAAATTAATATAATGATGTATATCAACTATACTTCAATTTTTAAAAACTGGTTTAGCTCAAAGAGCTTACCCACCTGAAAAAATGACTGAGTCCACATAAGAGAATGGTTTTAAGGGTGTTTGTAATGGATATTATTTTCAAAAATTTTCCATATGTTTACTTGAAGAATCTCTCTATAAAAGAAAAATCATTTTATGTGTGTGTGTGTGTCAATGTGTCTATATCTCTATATGTGTGGATATGCACATATACAACTTAAATTTCTAACACATTTTATTTAGAAAAAAATAAAGCAAGTTTATTAGGAACAACATTTTGAGAACAGTGATTTTAAGCAAAAGAATATATCAGTTTTGCAAACCTTTCCCTCTTCCTTTCTCTCTTTCTCAAACAGACCACTGGGGGTGGGAGGGTGGGGGGGAAATGTTCTTTATTCACTTTAGAGGGTTTCCCAAGTGGCGCAGTGGTAAAGAATCCACCTGCCACTGCAGGAGATGCAGGAGACTTGGGTCTGATCCCTGGGTTGAGAAGATCCCCTCGAGGAGGAAATGGTAACCCACTCCAGTATTCTTGCCTGGAAAATCCCATAGACACAGGAGCATGGCTGGCAACAGTCCATGGGGTCTCAAAGGGTCGGACACGACTGGGCATGAATGTGTGTGTAGCTGCATATTTTTTAGAAATCATTTTTTCTTTCTGTGAAGAAAAAGAAATGTGTCTACTTTATGAAGGTATATTTAATTTTATTTTTATCTTGTTGAATGTTCTATGAAATATTGTGGCATTATCAATTGCATGCTAGTAATACTATAGGAAAGATATGATTATAATTTCCTAACTTGTTTTAAATTATATATCTAACATCGATTGATCAACTGTTATATTTAAATCAGTAGATTGTGCCTATTCTGACTTTTTTCACAACTCTCATTAAACTCTCATACCCTAATAATTCGTCTTGGGAATGAAGAAGTATAAACAATTGCAGTTCACCATGACCAATTCAACTCATTTTATGAACAGATTCAAAGTGTTCAGAAAATGAGAAGTAAACTAATATCTAAGACTCTATTTTACCAAAAATAAATAATTGAATGGTATTGAAAAACTAACAAAACTTTAAAAGAACTACACTGTGTCCTTTTACAAGTGATGCTATGCAAAGAAAGGAAGGTCTTGCTATGTTTAGATATTACCTAAAGTAAACTGCCCTGAAAGTTTTGTAATAATTTCAGACTCAGAATTATGTGAAACAAAACAAAATGGATTCAAAAAATAAGCAGTCCTCATTAAGTAGAAAATGAAATGAGCATACAGACAGAAACATCTTTGGTAAACTTAGAATTCAAAACATGTGTAAAACTAGAAGTATAAATTGAAAGTCAGAGCAATATAAAGCAGCATCATACATAGAGGAAACTTAACTGCACATTGCTAAGTGAATTAAGCCATTCTGGAATGGTTACACACAATATTATCCCACCCTTAGCTTATTTAACTTATATGCAGAGTACATCATGAGAAACGCTGGGCCGGAAGAAGCACAAGCTGGAATCAAGATTGCCTGGAGAAATATCAATAACCTCAGATATGCAGACGACACCACCTTTATGGCAGAAAGTGAAGAGGAACTAAAAAGCCTCTTGATGAAAGTGAAAGAGGAGAGTGAAAAAGTTGGCTTAAAGCTCAACATTCAGAAAACTAAGATCATGGCATCTGGTCCCATCACTTCATGGCAAATAGATGGGAAACAGTGGAAACAGTGACAGACTTTATTTTTCTGGACTTCAAAATCACTGCAGATGATGATTGTAGCCATGACATTAAAAGATGCTTACTCCTTCGAAGGAAAGTTATGACCAACCTAGTTAGCATATTCAAAAGCAGAGACATTACTTTGTCAACAAAGGTCCGTCTAGTCAAGGCTATGGTTTTTCCAGTGGTCATGTATGGATGTGAGAGTTGGACTGTGAAGAAGGCTGAGCGCTGAAGAATTGATGCTTTTGAACTGTGGTGTTGGAGAAGACTCTTGAGAGTCTCTTGGACTGCAAGGAGATCCAGCCAGTCCATTCTGAAGGAGATCAGCCCTGGGATTTCTTTGGAAGGAATGATGCTAAAGCTGAAACTCCAGTCCTTTGGCCACTTCATGCGAAGAGTTGACGCATTGGAAAAGACTCTGATGCTGGGAGGGATTGGGGGCAGGAGGAAAAGGGGACAAGAGAGGATGAGATGGCTGGATGACATCACTGACTCGATGGACGTGAGTTTGAGTGAACTCTGGGAGTTGGTGATGGACAGGGAGGCCTGGTGTGCTGCGATTCATGGGGTCACAAAGAGTTGGACACGACTGAGCAACTGAACTGAACTGAACTGAGGACATTTTAGAAAAGGAAAAATATAAAGAGAATGAAAAGATCAGTGTTGCCACAGAAGGGAGAAAGGATGAATAGGCACAGCACAGGGGATCTGTAGTGTAGTGAAAACATTCTGTGTGATAATGAAACAGTGTGTACATACATTGTGCAGTTGGCAAAACCTAGGAAACTGTACAACATGAAGAGTGCACTCTAATGTAAACTATGGACTTAACTAAAATAATGCATCATATTGGTTCATCAAATTTAACATATTACTGCACTGCAAGATGTTAATTATTGGGGAACTCAGGGAAGGGGAACATCTATGTGAATTCTCTGTACAGAGTATAGTGTACTCTCTGTTCAACTTTTCTGTAAATCTAAAGTTGCTCTATGAAATAAACTCTATTATTTTGAAAAACAAACTGATGAGAGTTAAACTTATACATGATAATATGTATTAATCAATAGAAACTGACAGAAAAAAATTTTCATACTAAATGCAATGGGGTACCCTGCATTGGATACTGGAAAAGAAAGATGTTAGTAGAAAAACTGATGAACTTTAAAAAAATGTAGTTTAGTTAATAGTAATGTATCAGTGTGAATCTTTTAGTTTTTAGAAACATTACCATATGCATATAAGACATTTTAAAACTTTTTATTTTAGATTGAAGTAGAGTTGATTAATGGGCTTCCCTGGTAGCTCAGAAGGTAAAGTATCCCCTGCAATGTGGGAGACCTGGGTTCGATCCCTGGATTGGGAAGATCCACTGGAAGAGGGCATGGCAACCCACTTCAGTATACTTTCCTCAAGAATCCCCATGGACAGAGGAGCCTGGCAACCCATGGGGTTACAAAGAGTCAGAAACGACTGAGCAACTAAGCACAAGACACAGCACACGTAGCTGATTAACAATGCCGTGATAAAGTGTACAACAAAGTGTTTCAGTTATATATATATATATATACATGAATCTATTCTTTTTTTTAATTTTATTTTATTTTATTTTTAAACTTTACATAACTGTATTAGTTTTGCTATTCTTTTTTTCTCAGAAACCCATGATGTTTTCTCTGACTCAGATAATCAAGATGGTGTGGTCACTCACCAAGAGCCAGACATTCTGGAGCATGATGTCAAGTGGGCCCTAGAAAGCGTTACTACGAACAAGCTACTGGAGGTGACAGAATTCCAGCCAAGCTAGTTCAAATCCCAAAAGATGATGCTGTTAAAGTGCTGCACTCATTATATCAGCATATTTGGAAAACTCAGCATTGGCCATAGGACTGGAAAAGGTCCGTTTTCATTCCAATCCCAAAGAAGGGCAATGCCAAAGAATGTTCAAATTACCGTATAATTGCACTCATTTCACATGCCCGCAAGATTATGCTAAAAATCTTGCCAGCTAGGCTTCAGCAGTACATTAACCGAGAACTTCCAGATATACAAACTGGATTTAGAAAAGGCAGAGGAACCAGAGATCAAATTGCCAACCGGATCATAGAAGAAGAAAAAGCAAGGGGATTCCAAAAAAAACACATCTACTTATGCTTCATTGCCTAGGCAAAGGTCTTTGACTGTGTGGATCACAACAAACTGTGGTAGATTCTTGAAGAGATGGGAATATCAGGCCACATTACATGCCTCCTGGGAAATCTATATGCAGGACAAGAAGCAACAGTTAGAACTAGACATGGAACAACGGACTGGTTCAAAATTGGGAAAGGAGTGCATCAACGCTATATATTGTCACTGTGCTTATTTAACTTATATGCAGAGTACATCATGCGAAATGCCAGGGTGGATGAATCTAAAGCTGGAATCAAGATTGCTGGGAGAAATATCAACAATCTCAGATATGCAGATGATATCACTTAAATGGCAGAAAGTGCAGTGGAACTAAAGAGCCTCTTGATGAAAGTAAAAGAGGAGAGTGAAAAACTTGACTTAAAACTCAACATTCAAAAATTGAAGATCATGGCATCCAGTCTTATCACTTCATGGCAAATAGGAAAAGTGTGGAAACAGTGTCAGATATCATTTTCTTGTGCTCCAAAATCGCTAGAGACAGTGACTGCAGTCATGAAGTTAAAAGACACTTGCTCCTTGGAAGAATAGCTATGGCAAACCAAGACAGTGTATTAAAAAGCAGAGACATACACTTTGCAGACAAAGCTACAGTTTTTCCATTAGTCCTATATGCGGTTGGATCCCTGGAATGGTAAGATCCCGTGAAGAAGGAAATGGCAACCCACTCCAGTATTCCTGCCGGGGAAATACTATGGACAGAGGAACCTGGCAAATTATGTCCAGGAGGTCACAAAATGAGTCAGACATGACTTAGCAATTAAACAACAACAAAAATTATTCCCAAAGAGCCAAAATGTAAAGACCAGAATAAAATATGACCAACATATTAATTATATATATATATATATATATATATATATATATATATATATATAAAATAACCAACAGCTAGAATGAAATGTCCAAACACTGACTGGCCGTATTCCTCCTTGGCTCTGAAAGCTGAATGTATTACATAAGAACAAGACAAACTATACTAGTGTACTAGAAACACATGAGACACAGAAAGACAGGGAAGCCTGGCGTGCTGCAGTCTGTGGGATCACAGAGAGTCAAACACAACTTGGCAACTAAATAACAACAATACTGGAAACTCCTTGCAGGCAGTGATTTTTTTTCTCTCTCTTTTGACTCTAAACTGTCTAGCAAAGGAAGTGCTTATACATGTTCAATGACTGATTCTCGATTATCTAGAATCAAATGATACAAATATCTTCTGAAGCCACTTTTTAAAACAGCTTATGTTGTATTAATTAAAATAACAGTTTTTTCTTTACTATTACTCACAAGTCACATTATGTATTCCAAAAAAAAGCTAATAAATTACTATAGAATAGCAAAGAGAAATCTGGCCTCGTTAAAAAAATTTTTTTTTTCTCCCAAACTATGTAGATACTTTTGTAAGGCAAGTTTTTCATTTTTCAGATTCATTATATTTTACGAAATACCCTGTATGTAACATTTAGTGATTCTTCCATATTTTGGTATCTACTAATTAGCTGAGAGGTCGTTAGGGATTTCCTCATCCTATTGTTAAACACATTACATTTCATTAACTGTTCAGTCAACTTAAGTTTTTAAATAATTGTTAATACTGTGCTAGGTTCATGATCTTTTTTGAAGAACCAAAAAGTGAGCCCCTGATGGATGAGGTTATTGAAAGACTTGGTGAATCAGAGAGCTAAATCAGTATACTAAATCCCAATTAATTATAAGAATAAAAGTTAGTTATATAAAATTTAAAGAAATAGCTGTTCTTTACATAAAAAAATGCCCTTCTTTTCTACACTTTGACCAGGGTATTTAATGAGAGATATATGTTGTAATTTTCCAAGGTAATAATTCAGACTTATGTCTGTTTCCTAAGGAACATATAAATTTAAGTAACATATCTCATTTCAATATTTTGCTTGTAAGTGGGTTGAGATGTTTCATGCTGTATTTATTTATACTCACTTCCTATGGAACATTTGCTTCTATAACAGGTTATAAACACTATCCCTCTCCTATTTAAACATTATTGAAAATATCTACCTATATCTCTGTTGAAAATCATAATTTCTACAACTTATATCTAATAATATCAGTGTTTTTTCAAAGGAAAATTGATTGCTGAGAGAAAACCTATCTGGTGAACATTTTCTAAGTTTGTCACTGGTTAAAATTCTATTCAAAATTTGTCTTTTATTTTCTATTTATCCTTTGTCTATCACATATCATGAGTGCATTCTATAATGCTTATCTAGAAATTACCTTTTTTATACTGTAGATACAATTTATTATAAAATTAATAATGAAATTAAAAGTTTACTTTTGTTTTTATGTATCCTTTACTGCCAAAATACCCATAGCTGGATCTGCCCAAACTCTAAAAGTTTATTATATGACTTTCTGCATCTGTGACCTTCCATTTGAAAATTTAATCTTCATAGAATCTATATTTCTCTGTAATTTAGAAACTATAACATTGGGGCAATGATACAGAATTTCAAATGCAAAAGCACATAAGATACTAATAGGTATATTATGTGTTACAGATGTATATCTGTGAGTGTGCATATACATACATAAATATAAATAAATATGTCATCCATTAGCAATACAATTCATATCTATAGTAGTACTGTTCAACAGTTGATTCTGAAGAACTCTAAAAGTCAAGAAACTTCAATCTAGGAGAAATTAAGATACATATCAGTCATCATCAGTAACATGCAATATCATAGAAATTACCCTAAAATTCTCCATATCCTATATCCTGTTGACACCATTTCTTTTTTTTAATATAACCTTATTGGACATCATAAATGACCAATATCCATAACTTCAATTCTATGCCATGCCAGATATCTTTCTTGGATGACCTTAATAAACCAACTGTTCTTTGCAGCTCTATTGTAAGTCCACAGAGTGAACTTCCTAACTTCTGGACTGCTGAACAATTTTCCATTAAAAGAATTCCAACCCTCTGACATGGTGTATGAGGCTCTTCACAATCCAGGATAATTCTGTTTTTCCCTTCACAAATTCAATGTTCTGCTTTTCTCTACACTACTTTCAGAATACATGCGCTATATTTTTTTTTTCTCAATATACATGCTATTTTATAGTCTGTGTTTTGTGTATGTGATGCCCAATCACATATACCTGGTAAATTACTATTTATCTTTAAATCTTCGCATACTTTACCCTTGACATAGTTTACTCTGACTCGCGTTAAGCAGAGCTGATGACGCACATTACAGTATTATTGAATCACTGTGTATCTTAATTGATGACTATCACTCTATTGTAGTTACTGCTTCATGCATTCTCTTCTATCAGATTGTTTGTCAAGGAAATGGCTTCATTAACTCTCTTACAATAGGCAGTATAGAATAATGGTAATGTACATAATGTAAAAAGTCAGACTAACTGGTTTTATGTACTTTGGCCACCTCATGTGGAGAGTTGACTCATTGGAAAAGACTCTGATGCTGGGAGGGATTGGGGGCAGGAGGAGAAGGGGGCGACAGAGGATGAGATGGCTGGATGGCATCACCGACTCGATGGATGTGAGTTTGAGTGAACTCCGGGAGTTGGTGATGGACAGGGAGGCCTGGCGTGCTGTGATTCATGGGGCCGCAAAGAGTCGGACACAACTGAGCGACTGAATTGAACTGAACTGAACTGAACTCTCTTACAATAGGTAGTATGGAATAATGGTAATGTACATAACGTAAAAAGTCAGACTACCTGATTTTATTCCTGACTCCGTCACTTACTAAGTGCATGATCTTGTTTAGTTATTTAAATTTGGAGGTGGGGTTTATTTTTTCTGTAAGATGAAAGTAAAACATTATAAGACTGTTGTGAGAATTAAACAAGTTGACATATGAAAAGCATTACAAATAGAGCACAGCACATTGTTGAAATATTAGCAATGGGTATTGTTTTTTGCATCTTTTACTGCCTATGATAGTACCAGTACATAGCAGGAGCTCAGGCAGTTACTAAACAGGATGAATAAATTCCAATACACTGAAGCTTGTGCAAGCCCCGTTTATACCACATACTATATCCAGAATTCGATTCCAATAAATAATGTGACTCCACAGAATTTCCTTTCTAAAATAATGTTAGCATCTTTAGTTCTTCCTGTAGTGTTTAACACTACAGAGATTATCTTTGAATAGGATCATATATTTCAGAAATGAAGAAGTATTTATTTTAGAGGAGATTATTACCATGGCAAATTATACCACAAAATATTTTTTGGGTTATAAAACTCCTGCCCTGATTTTTACATTCTAGTTTCCAAAATCTGCTGAAAAACTAACTTGCTATCCTAACTTATAATTATCACATTACAGAAAGCTACATAAGAATGCCATATATTTCTATAAAAATATTCCATAAAAATTACTGTTGAGAAGGCAAAAATATTGCTAATAATTTTGAGATGTTTAAAATCTTGAGGATTTATTGCTTAGAAGATAACACATCTAGCCTTCTATCTGAAGACTAGTCACATTAAAGTGATGTACTAATTTTTTTAAAAGATCTCAAAACAGTCATTGGTTCTTATGAAAACTAAGAGTAAATGAGATTTGTTTTGATTATGAGCCAACATATAAAACTACTCTTTTGACGCAAGTACAGTTATATTTGAATCTAAGCTAAAATCAATTTTTAGTTGTCAGAGAATGAGTTAAGAATTTTTAGGCAGAGAGTGACAACTCAGTCCCTGGATCATAAATCAAGTTGTGATGAGAGGATAGGGATACATGAGAGAATGGAGAGCTAATAATAATCCTATACAACCCAATTTTCCTCTTGGCCTTATGAAAGATCAGCATTTTTCAACTGCTGAGAAAAGAGCACAGCACTGACTGATGTATCCCAAGATTTGGTTATTCTTTAGGGTACTGTAAGGCAAGACATTCAGACTCAATAGTCCTGAAATTCTGTGCAATGTAATCTCTTCAACATTAAATCACATAATCTTGAATTTTTCTTTGGTACTGTCCTCAGAAAAGACAGAGAGGATTAATGAAAGACCACTATACAGACCCAGAAAACAATGACTTTGAGGATGACCTTGAGGGTCCCTGAGCTTCAACTGCTTGTCTGTGTAATTAAGGAATTGCAGTAGATGATTTCTAAAGTCCCTGCTGGCTCCAAAATTGATTACTCATTCAAATATATGCTACTGCTCCAAATAAGATAAAAATATGCCCCCTTTATAAGAAAGTGAAGCAGCTCTATCAACAAATATTTTCACAAAATTCTATACAGTAATCTTTGGTTTAGGACTACACTGTTACTTGTTTTTCAACACTCAAGAGAATGAGTAAATTGAAATTATACTGATTCTACTTTAAAAACTGATTACCCAGCACATCCATCCATTCAGGATAGACATGACAAACGGTTTTATAGCACAGTGTACAAAATCGATTCATATCATCCATGAGCTTTAAATTCCATTGAAGACTTTTGAGAAGATCGATGTTCATGACTACCAGATGCCTTGATATTCACAGTACTGAGTAAGTATCCAAGTGTAGACTAAGAGTTAAGGTTCTTTGAAACCACCACGCTGTGTGTCTCCTCTCTTCCTGCACTAGCTGAATCTCCCTGGTTGCTGGACTCATGGTCTTGTCTCTTTATGTTGAGAAAAAAGATCACTCTTTACATTTGTCTAAAGTTTGAAAAATTCCAGACAAAGGAGCCTGATGGGCTACTGTCCATAAGGTCCTGAAGAGTTGGACATAATTGATTGACTGAGCATGCATGGGCCACAAAAACTTTAACTTATTCTTAGCCCTACACCCAAAAGAAAATTAATTGGTATTGTCACTTGGAAAGGAAATTTGATTACATTTGCCAAGCATCTTATGCCCTCTTTTTTACCTTTTGCTTTGTCTTCCTTAGTTCATTAATTTTTCTTCTGTGGAGTTCCACAAAGGTCTTACAACTTACACAATACACCAAATTTGGTTTCTCTTTATTTTATGCCTTTATTATAAAAATGATATATTAATAAAAATTCTTTTTTTCTAAATATCCCTTCTTGGAGTGTCAGCAAGATAATGAAAATTTAGCCTATGCCAAATCACTAAAATGCATAATTAGAAGAATAGAGGGCTGACCCTTGGTTTCCATAATCTATTCTGAGAACTTTTACAGTGATTTCTGACTGCTTTTTCTGACTCCTGTCTGTTCTTTGATTACAACAGTCTCCATAATCACCTCCATAATCGCTACGAACAAAGCTAGTGGAGGTGATTGAATTCTAGTTGAGCTATTTCAAATCCTGAAAGATGATGCTGTGAAAGTGCTGCACTCAATATGCCAGCAAATTTGGAAAACTCAGCAATGGCCACAGGACTGGAAAAGGTCAGTTTTCATTCCAATCCCAAAGAAAGGCAATGCCAAAAATGCTCAAAGTGAAAGTGCGGTCGCTCAGTCATGTCCGACTCTTTGCGACGCCGTGGACTGTAGCCTACCAGGCTCCTCTGTCCATAGGATTCTCCAAGCAAGAATACTGGATTGGGTTGCCATTTCCTTCTCCAGGGGATCTTCCTGATCCAGGGATTGAACCCGGGTCTCCTGCATTGCAGGTAGATGCTTTAACCTCTCAGCCACCAGGGAAGCCCCAAGAATGCTCAAAGTACCACACAGTTGCATTCATCTCACACGCTAGCAAAGTAATGCTCAAAACTCTCCAAGCCAGGCTTCAGCAATATGTGAACCGTGAACTTCCAGATGTTCAAGCCGGTTTTAGAAAAGGCAGAGGAACCAGAGATCAAATTGCCAACATCCACTGGATCATCAAAAAAGCAAGAGAGTTCCAGAAAAACATCAATTTCTGCTTTATTGACTATGCCAAAGCCTTTGACTGTGTGGATCACAATCAACTGTGGAAAATTCTGAAAGAGATGGGAATACCAGACTACCTGACCTGCCTCTTGAGAAACCTATACGCAGGTCAGGAAGCAACAGTTAGAACTGGACATGGAACAACAGACTGGTTCCAAATAGGAAAAGAAGTACATCAAGGCTGTATATAGTCACCCTGCTTATTTAATTTATATGCAGAGTACATCATGAGAAATGCTGGGCTGGAAGAAGCACAAGCTGGAATCTAGATTGTTGGGAGAAATATCAATAACCTCAGATATGCAGATGACACCACCCTTATGGCAGAAAGTGAAGAAGAACTAGAAAGCCTCTTGATGAAAGTGAAAGAGGAGAGTGAAAAAGTTGCCTTAAAGCTCAACATTCAGAAAACTAAGATGATGGCTTCTGGTCCCATCACTTCATGGGAAACAGATGGGGAAACAGTGGAAACAGTGTCAGACTTTATTTTTTCGGGCTCCAAAATCACCGCAGATGGTGATTGCAGCCATGAAATTAAAAGACACTTACTCCTTGGAAGGAAAGTTATGACCAACCTAGATAGCATATTCAAAAGCAGAGACATTACTTTGCCAACAAAGGTCCGTCTAGTCAAGGCTAAGGTTTTTGCAGTAGTCGTGTATGGATGTGAGAGTTGGACTATGAAAAAGGCTGAGCACCGAATAACTGATGCTGGTGTTGTGGTGATGTGGTGTTGGAGAAGACTCTTTAGAGTCCCTTGGACTGAGAGGAGATCCAACCTGTCCATTCTGAAGGAGATCAGCCCTGGGATTTCTTTGGAAGGAATGATGTTAAAGCTGAAACTCCAGTACTTTGGCCACCTCATGCGAAGAGTTGACTCATTGGAAAAGACTCTGATGCTGGGTGGGATTGGGGGCAGGAGGAGAAGGGGATGACAGAGGATGAGATGGCTGGATGGCATCACCGACTTGTTGGACGTGAGTTTGAGTGAACTCCGGGAGTTGGTGATGGACAGGGAGGCCTGGCGTGCTGCAATTCATGGGGTCACAAAGAGTGGACATGACTGAGCGACTGATCTGAACTGAACTGAACTTATAATCACCTCTTTAAAATATGGCCTTTGAATAATCTCCAATATCTTTAGTGGGGCACATAAAATCTATTATAAGCTGATCTCAGTAACTTTCTAGGAATGTTTCATAGTCATTTTCCAGACAACCTTAAATTCAAGTAACTCTTTGATGGGGAATTTTCATATTCCTTATTCCAATTTCACTATCACTTAATTTATGGCTTTTCTAATCTTTTGGCTTTAATGTTATCTCTCTTTTCATGAGCAATGGATGAAAATGTATAAATATCTTCAGCATTTACAAATACTCAAGCTACTACAATCAACTCAAACCAAGCTCCAAGATTACATAAGAGAAACTTGAGAATGCCAAAATGAATTCCTGTTACAAAAGTTCTAATAATAGATTCCTTGAGTGGCTGGTAAAATGCCTATTTTTCCTGCTATGTGTTTATTGTAATATCCTAAATTTTAAAATATCCAGAACTATATTTATCATGAATTATGCATAGTGCTACATCAACAGTTTGGAAAAAACTATAGCACAGCACCATATCAAGCAGAAGTCAATTATGTTCATAAGTAATACCTGCTTCATTATAGCAGATAATGATTTTCTAGCACAGTGATTCCCAAAGTTAAACAGCATGAGAATCACATGGAAAGCCTGTGAAAATACAGATTGCTGAAACCTGATCCCAGGATTTTTAACATAGTAGTCGGTCTTAGAAGCCCAGAATTTTGCATTTCTAATAATTATTGTTTAAAAATTAAAAACAATTTCAATATATTAGTTTATATAGATACAGCTATATATGTCTCTGTAGTTTAATATATATGTATATATGTAGTTTTATATAACTGTATATACATAACATATATGTGTGTGTGTGTGAGTTGTGTATAGTAAGCTGCCTTACTACCAGAATGAATAAAACAAACTTGTAAACAGGCTATTCAGAAAATTGAGTATACTATTCCCCTTGATGTTTTTCTTCTTATGTCCCCTGTAAAAGGGATAAATAATTTTAGCAAGAAATCTGGGCTATTACATTGATAATTCTTCTTCATATAACATTTCCTGAATAAAGTGAACATCATTAGCAAAAAACAAAACTGATAGTAATCAGTGAGCTACGAAGTTTGCAGAAATACTTGAAGTGGCTTGTATTGTAAATGTTATAACCTTTAAATGTTCTCAGGTCCAATGGCTATCATTTGGGACATGGGACTTATTTAAAAAGTGTTTTACGCCGTATTTTTTTACAGGCCAAATTTAATTTCTTTAAAAAAAAATCTTTCAAAAGAAATGAAACACCAGTGAATAATAAACCTAAAGGTCAAGACCATTAATTTATGAAATTAAAAAGAAAATATTTAAGGAGTAAAGTAAATAAGTAAAACTTTTGGGAAAATTATGATTTTTATAAATTCCCATCAAAATTCTTGACTTACACTTAATGAAATGACAGAATGGAAATTCGTCTCCATTGGAACACATATGCTACATTTATATCCCATATTCAAATGAAAACTTGGAAACTTGAAAATACAACATTTGTTCTAAGTATGCTCTTTATTTTAAGGGAGCTGGACATTTCCTAGCAATACAAAAATTGATATCCAATCTGCTATATACCCTTTTGTACATGTGTCAACAAATTTAATGTAAAATAAGTATGAAAACCATTCTTTTTTAAGTTTAATATCTATATTTTGGTTATTCTTACTTTAATAATTTCTTTTTTATCAGAAAGTTCTTTCACTTGAAGTTGCACAAAGTAAAATATTTTGGTGCTAAGAAAGTTGTTATTTTTATAAAATGCTATCAATATGACAAATCACTAGAAGCAAACCTTTACTGTCAATTTGAATTAAAAAAATGAAATCTACATAATAAATTTATTAAATTATTAAACATTCAAATTAGACATGAAAATTATTTGTGTATCTTAGCTTTTTATTTAACTTTATAATTACTTATGTTAAATGACTAATATCATTTAAATGTTAAATATCACAAAGCACAAATTTGTGGGTAAAGCTGAAATAAAGAAAACCCATTCAAATATGTTTCAAGACTCCTTTCCTCTAAACCCAACAAGGCTATACATCAAAGCAAAAAAAAAAAACAAAAAAAAACAAAGTATATCACATGTCATATTTAAAAAATTCTAATTCAATCCCCAAAATACAAACAAGCACTGTTTTGATACAGAGAGGAAGATTTATACAGAAATATACAACATTATCAAAGAAAAATATTTCTTTTTCTTTAAACACTAACATAATTTCTGATAAAATAGATACAAGATAACATTTTAAATTTTATAAATTTAATATTGCTAGAATAAATTCTATTTTTGTTGATTTCTACCACTTATTCACCTTCCACCTTATTCTATAGTGTATTTTGCTTCAAGGAAAGGTTAAAAAAGACCTATAAAACTTTGCCATGTTTTTCTAATTAATCTGACAACCTTCCTTGAAAGGTCAGCACAGTAGGTGAAAGTGAACATAAAATATATATATATAATAATATATATAAAATATATAGCATTGTTCATCCTAGGCAGAAAAATTTTAAATGACCAAGAATCACATATGTCAAAATTTTTATTTTCCTGGATGTACTATTCAGCATATGAAGCAGACTTTGGACTGTGATTCACAAAGGCAGAGTCCCAGGTGGTTATCATTGACACACAGTTGTCAACATATTCTTCCTACATTTCAGACACCGTTCATAAAATGAAAGGTAGAAATCCAGTAGATAAGACTTTTAGAACCCAGACTTCACAAATAGCAATAATTCCAATATTGAAGGCAAATTATACTACAATAGAGACTTGTTTTAGAGAGTACTTTTATTATTTCCATTATTCTTGATGATTCACTCAATTCTAAATATTTCTAGTTTTAGGTAACTGGAATTTATTTGCAGGATACCAGATTTTTACCCCTAGACAACAGCCTATATAATTTTCAATATAGAGCTATCCTAAGCTACTTATCTTTTTCAGTTAACTTCCAATGCATAGGCTTGTTGTATTTTCTAAATATGTTTAACTAAGTAGGTCTGCTAGTACAAAAAATAATATATGTAGTATAGACATAGATGTATATCTATACTATTATATATGCATATTTATATATTACATAAGTACATCTGTAATATACACTCGTACATATATAATATATACACTATAGTATGTGTAATTTTACCTAAGTTATGCCATTGAAAAAAGAGTGAAATCATTAACAGACCCTATCTAAAACAGATTGGAACATCAAATTTTTCTCAACAAATGCAAAATCAGTGTTAGTTTCATTGTCCTCCCTTGTATTGGAAAGATTTTATTATTTACTTATCCAGGTAATTTAAATTTATGGGCAATTAATCTAAGAAACTTAAATGGGAGAAAAACAGGGAGAATTTCATGAAATGGGAATTGGTGTCAAAGAACTTGCCATTTCCAGGCTGAGATAAATATCAATGAAATAACTGCAATAACATTTAACTACATGCTGAGGCGGTACAACAAAGAACAAGGCAGATGAGCTAATAGGTGTTATATTCTAGTCTTGGGGGTGGCAGGAGGGTGGCATATGAGAGTTAGAAGTTATCCCTGAAGAAGAAATATTAATATCTGAGGAAATTCTAACCACTTAGAAATTTAAATAAATAAATTGGACATAAATTTACCTTATTTTTATTCTTTCAATTCTAATTTCAAGATTATATGCAAACTTTGATCTGTGCAGCTTCAATGAAATAACAATCATATGCTGCTAATGGTAATATTTTGAGCTCTTAATTGAGAAGAGGTATTAATTGGCATCCCAGGTAATACTATCAAATTTTCCTTTTTCAAAATTCAACTCTAAGACATGGTGTAGACTGAGATTTAAGCAGACGTATCAATGAATTGACTATTCATTAGAAGGGCTGATGCTGAAGCTGAAGCTCCAATAGTTTGGCCACCTGATGTGAACAGCTGACTCATTGGAAAAGACCCTGATGCTGGGAAAGATTGAAGGGGATGACAGAGGACAAAATGGTTGGATGGCATCACCAACTCAATGGATATGAGCTTGAGTAAGCTCTGGGAGATGGTGAAGGACAGGGAAGCCTGGCATACTGCAGTCCATAGGGTTGCAAAGAGTTGGACATGACTGAGCAACTGAACAACGGCAATTAATGAATTTAGCAGGTTTCGATTAGAATGGAAAAATTGTAAAATTTGTCTAAGATTAAGAAATGATATCTGTAAACCTATTTTACATACATTTGTGTATATGTATATAGATAGATAGATATACATAATTAGATATATAGGAACATCTCACTTGCCCAACTATCATTTACTCTAAAGTGCTGTGACTTAGAAATTACTGTTATGCCTCAATTAAATGTGAGGATAAATGCTAATGAAGGTTAATAGACTTGCATTAGATCATACAGCAATAAAAGATACAGCCAAAATCCAAATGCAGATGTGCCAATTTTACATGATGTGCTTATTCTATTTTACTATTCTTCCTGTTATCTTTGACATCATCTTAAAGCACAAAAAAAGACAACCTGGGAAAATACAGATAACATTGTAGGATAGAATTATGCATTGCCATAGCCTTCATTGAGAAATCAGGGTGTCTGACCAGGAGATAAAGCATTGCATCCTATCAGGATATCTTTACATGGAAAGTATGAGAAATACAAAAAGAGTGGATTCAATAAGGAAAACATATGCCTCCACATAACTCAGAGGTTCTGAGATGTCAGGGTTCCTGGATGGTCTCTCTAACGCTCTCTGTCTTTACCTTTCTGGCCATTAAGGGAGTGCAGGTCCTCCAGACTGGACACTGGGCCATTACAAAGCAAACCCAGAGGCACAAAGTACCTGGCCTCCCCATGTTTTTTTTTTTTTAATTATTAATTGGAGGACCACAATTATAATATTGTGTTGGTTTTGGCCACACAATAACATGAATTAGCCATTAAGTATACATATATTTCCTCCTTCTTGAAACTCTCTCCAACCTCCCAACTCATCCCACCCCTCTAGACTGTCACAGAGACCTCCTATCTTTTTATTGGAAGGAAACTTTCCCAAAAGTCACTGGAGTCCTGTTCCAATTTCACTGGCTTTACATACTCTTGCCTAAACCAACATTGGAAAAATGACTTAATTATCATGATTTGCTCTCAGATGAATCAATACTTACCCTGCAAAGTAATAGAAGGGTCATTTTCCAGGAACACATAGGAGGGTGAAAACATGAACCGTTTCAGTGTTCTATCAGCAAAGAAAAAACCAGGGAACAAATATTGGGTGAGCAACCAATGGGGTCTCTATTTGCCAGGAGACTGTTTTCTATTTAAGTACATTATCACTGTTAAGACAGCAATAAATAACTAGGAAAATCTTTATGAAAAAATACCTAAAAGAATTGAAAGATGGAGGTGGTTTAATTATTTTTAAAATTTACAATTTTAATTGTAATAATTGAGACTTCTAATTTCACCCCACCCCTCCTTCAAATCTGTCTTCATTTTCTTCTCCTTAGTTAAGTTTACTTAATTGAGTCAAAGTTCTAGATTCCTTTGTACTGCTTAACCATCTCACCAATACTATCCTAAGTGAAAACTATGTAGCCTATTTCCCTCTAATCTCTCCTCTGTAATCATACACTGACTAAGACATTTCAATCGACCAGTCAATTTAAGTACTAGTCATGTGTAAACTATGGATTCTTTCTATATTATGATCCAACAATATGTATGGGCTTTGATATGTGTTGATTATTTTCTAAATCAAAAAAATATTTAAACTACTGAAGTATTTACTAACACTTCTGAATAATTAAGCCCCAAATTCAAATATTATTGATGTAATTCATAGTTTATAGGGCCAGAGAAGGTTAATTGCTTGTTTACTTTACTAAAGTGAACAAACAGTACCAGAAAATATCCATGTCAAAGAAAACTTTTTATTGAAAATAAATTGTAATGAATTATCATGACCCTCCTGATAATTTCAATTGACAAGTTTGAGTAATATTTCCATGAAATTTACTAAAGAAAACCAAAGTTTCACTAAACTTCTTCACAGATATTTTTCCCATACCTAATAACAAAGTACCAAACTGAGAGCTCAGATGATAATCAACTTGCAAGAGACCTGGTTTTGATCCCTGGGTCAGGAAGATCTCCTGGAGAAGGGAATGGCAACCCACTCCATTATTTTTGCCTGGGGAATTCCATGGACAGAGGAGCCTGGCAGGCAACAATCCATGAGGTCGCAAAGGGTCGGACATGACTGAGTAATTAACACAACACCATACTTTTCTACCAGGTTTCCTTTAAGATATAAAGCACTATTTAAAAATAGAGATAGAAATAATCCTCCCAAGAAAATACCATAAGTCAGTTCTAAGGTTTTATGTGTGAATATATCTCTGGAGAAGAGGATGACTAGGAATAGAAAATACTATATATGAAGGAATGAGCCGCTCTTGACAATTTTCCCTCAAATAATAATTTTATATAGCTCGGGTGATGCAATCATTACATGAAAGACATTTCAAATTTGGGAAGAACTATTGGTCTATTTCTTAAAACTTATATTTAAAAAGATCTGGAATTTAGAGCTTCTGATGGAAGTATGGCTGGGACTTAAAGAAGTTGCTGAGTACCCCTAAGCTCTTTTCAGTGACCATAACTCCTGATGGATCACCATTATCCACCCCTTGAGTAGGGGTTTCTCAGCCTGGAAGCTGACATTTTGCACCAGGTCATTCTTGGTTGAAGGAAGCCGTCATGTTCTTTGTAAGATGTTTAGTTGGACCCCTAGTTTCCACACTAGATGCCAGTTGTGCCCTGCCTACCCAGTTGTGACAGCCAACGTATGTCCAGACAGATATCCCCATAGGGCAAAACCAAAATCGCCTCCCCACTGATCTACCCCCTCATCAGTTGAGAACCATTTCCCTAAATCAAAAGTACCATATTTTCTATGCCACTTGTTGAGTCAAACTCACAGAAACAAAGAATAGAAGAGTGGTTGCCAAGAGGTGAGGGTGGGGGAAATGGGAAGGGGTTAGTAAAATGGTACAAACTGTCAGCTGTAGAATAAGGACTGAGGATCTAATGTATAACCTGGTGACTAAAACTGATAGCACAGTATCATAATACTGAAATTTTCTGAGAGAGTAGAACATACATGTTCTCAGAAAAAAAAAAAAAACAGAAGAGAGTAGGATATTAAAGTGATTAAGTATTCTGTGACATCATTATAATTTTTCCCTCCAAAGTTTATATTTATATTTTAGTTAACCTGAAAACAGATGCACTTCTACTCATTAGGGTTAATTAATTAAAATAATAACTAGTTCAAACTTATTTCTGGCTATCACTTCATTTTTTATGGAAAACCCTGAGGCATATATATTACTACTGGTTTAATTATCTATTCCTTTTAAAACTAAAACAAACACAAAATTCTTATATCCTAGTCAAATTGAAAATGGCAATGTTTAGGCAATAAAAATAATAAATTGAATCTACAGGCACAAACGATCATACAAGCAAAGACGTTAAATCCCAAACTTCAACTGACCATAGAGTTTTCAGTCAAGAATATCATTAGTATCTCAAAAAGAAATTAATATTAACATCACATTTTCTAAATTAGTGCTACTTCTGCATGGACATTATGTACTACAAATGTACTACAAATCAACCCAGGACAATAATTTACATATTTGATTTTTCCTTTTCTCTTTTACTAAATCTTTTGGGACTTAAGGTATTATAAACATCACTATCTGTCAGGGAGATGTTTTTTTTTTTCTCCCTGCTAGTTTTAATGATAAGCTCGGAGAGGTTGGCCAGCTATTTTAAGGCTATTTAATGCATCTGAAATAGGGAAGTCACAGCTGCTAGATAAACCAGAAAAGCCAAGAAGAAGAGGCCAGAGCGCCTGAGGTCAGCTTTCTGAGGCTGAAGGAGAGACTGAAAACTGTTCATGAGAAAACCATAAGTGATTCCTAGGAGAAAGGAGGTGGGAAATCGTGCAAGAGATGGGAAAAGTAAGGGTAACTTGCCCTGAGGAGTGTTTCTTAAATTTAATGTGCTTTAATGTGAATCACCTGAGACCATGTTAAGGGGCAGATTCTGCCTCAAAAAGGCTGGGGTGGGGCTGCATTTCTGAGAATCCCCCACATACTGACACTGCTGATTGGTGCATGCATACTTTACATGGCAGGGTTCTAGAACACCCTTCCCCATCCAACATATATATGGAAATAAAAGTGTTAACTTTGTTCATCATAAAATCTATGAGATAAACAAGGTAAATGAATTCATTTCCCCAAATATTCAATATGAGAAATGTTTTCTTTATACCTTCTTTAAAGCAGAAAAAAAAGAGAAGTAAACTGCTGCTTTGATATTTAAGTTAATTTATTTTAAAAATATATTTTCTATTTATATTTATAGATATAAAGAATTAGTATGGTTCTGCTTTTCATATCTTCCTAGACAGCAATCATATCTTCTATGATAGGTTATCTTATGGAGTAATGAAAAACTCAAATTTCTAAAATCAACATTATAGTTGAGTATGAGTTGGACAGTGAGTTTTAAATCAGTATTCCAGCTCAATCCGGAGTTTCTATTCATTTGTTATGACTACCCAGGATGTGCTTTATCTTAACCATTTGATTCCTTTTGCACCTATGGGAAAACCAAATGCTGGCTTACTTCATACTCTCCCTTTCTGAGCCATAAACCAAGACCTGATTATGTGATAGGTTTTGGCATTATGTCAATGTCAAGGTGCACCAGAAAGAGAAGCAGATACAAGATGACAGATAGATGAAGTATCCCTGATGCAAAACATCCTGTGGTGAGGAAGACGCTGCTAGTAAAAATTACTATGTTTAGGCACAGAAATAGAAAGACTGAACACCTAGTCAAAGTAATTATAACCTCTTTGAAAAGAGGACGGTGTAGGAATAAAACAAATAGGAATATATACCTTTTTTCCTACCACAACTATTTTGAAATAGCACTTTGTATTTTCTACAAGCTATCCTTAGAAACAAAACAGATATGTTTAGGCATTTTTTGTAGTTTTTTAGGAAGAAGAATTTTCCAAATGTATGAGCCTCTTTTTCTTCTGAAACAAAGAAATGTATGACAGAAAACCACAAAATACTGTAAAGCAATTATCCTTCAATTAAAAAAAGAAAAGGAAAACTTTCTCACACAAAGAATCATCATAAAAGTTTGGGTCCCAAAATGGCATACACTTTAGTAACCTGTGTCTGGTTTCATAACATTAAAGGTACATACAAAGCTTAGAATTTAAAGGCAGCCATATTTTTCCTGGCTTCCCATTTGGTGCTAGTGGTAAAGAATCCACCTGTCTATACAGGAGATATGAGAGACGGTTTGATCCCTGGGTTGGGAAGATCCCCTGGAGGAGGGCATGGCAACCCACTCCAGTATTCTTTCCTGGAGAATCCCATGGACAAAAGAGCCTGGTGGGCTATAGTTCAAAGGGTCGCAACGAGTTGGACATGACTGAGCAACTTAGCAAGCATACATATTTTTCTTAAATAAAATGCCTAATTTTAAACTGACCTAGACAAATTGAAGACAGTTTAAGCAAAGGAATGACGGCAACGCAGGTTCACAGTCTCGACAAATACATCCTACCCTACTTGGAATTGTCTCCACAGTTGATTTTAAGGCTACAACTCCAGAGGTGACCATCTCCAAATACACATTTTCCACATCACTTAAAATTTGTGAAGTCTCTTCTCAACTCACTGATTCTGACTGCATCACAAAAAGATGTTAGATATCATGCTTAGATCATCTGCATGATGACAGTAAGAGTCAAACCATTTATTTTAGTTCATTCAAGCTATGGATAATTCAGAAGAGGAAAAAAAAACTTCCAAATGCTCGATAGTTCCACTGGACACAAATATTAAGCTGTGTTAGTCCATGTATTGACTACAGTGATAAACATAATTTCTCATCAGAAGTATAGGAATTCCTGTTCCCAATAATCCTAATCTCTAAGAAAGGCAATGCACAGAATTGTGTTCCTTTCAATAGTTAACCAAACTCACCCCATGTGACGGATAGGAGATCCATCCCAGCTCTCCTTGAATGGTTTTTGAATCCAGTAAATTGACTGAAAAAAAAAAAAAAAAACACAGGTACACAAACACAGTTAAAAGGAATGAATTCTATTTAACTCTGTCAAATTGATGTTGTGTGTGTTGCTGAAATGACAACATGTTCAAAACACACCACTCTGCTCATTCTCATTATATGTGTATGATTAATATAAGAAGGGTATTACAAAGAAAAGAAATAATAGGGAAAAGTAAGGAACCAGAAGTTTCTGTGACTTTTTAAAAACTGTTTATGTTTGTTTATAAATATATTCAATATACTGACAGAATAATTTCATGTTTAAAGAGGACACTATAAAAATCCAAAGTAGGAAACATTAATGCAAACAAGAAATCAAAGTAACTGCAAAGACCATTAAATTTGATAAATTGACATATGATTTCACTATAAATTAGTTAAATATGATTCCATAGTGAATCATATTTTTTACATATTTGACATGGCATCTTCATACTGTCCCTGGCCAAATATATTATTCTGTAATGTGTATATTTTTAATACTGTATAAATTGTGTACTTATATATAATGAATAAAATGCTTAGCTACCAGTTTGAGGAAAAACCAAAGTAAAATTATGCATTATAATCTCACCTGTATAAATCTTTACTTATTTAAAGAAAGTATTGTTACCCAAAGGCTTCAATACTTTTGCTCAGAATTTTCTGATAGTTATTAAGTCTGATAAATGATAAAATATAACAAGAATGTGACTGCATTTTGAATATATTAAGAGAAAGGCAAATGATTTAAGATCAGAAAGTATTAATTTAAAGTGGATTAAAATATAAAAAGGTACTTTATTAACAAAGGGCTTGTGTTGATTGTCAATCTGTTAAATAGTGGAAACTATGGTTTTACCCCATCCTTCTTTAAATTAGAAAATAACCCCATGATTGATTAATGTCAGATGCAGAAGAAGTTTACATAAAATATGAAGGTATCATTAACATGAACTAAAGAAGGTGAATCAATAAATATAATAAGAGAGACTTATTTTGAAGGGTTCCATATATTCATAAGTCAAAACATAACATTAATATAAAGTACATGTCCACATGCTGTCAATAAAGTGTTTCATGATGCATGAAAAGCACCACTCTTTCTTTAATCATCCCATTTATTGTCTTACAAAGGAAACACTACATTTACAAAATGTTAAGAAAAAGAATTATATGTGATTGATGTTAGAATTCTGAATTTTCAAGCACTGATTTTAAAAGATATTTGGTTAGATGAAAAATATAAAAGATGAGTATAAGAAAAGTTTCTAATCATTAAGTTAAAAAAGATCAAATTCTCAAAGTCAGATTCTCTGTTTTGCAAGTAAAAACAAACAAGCAAAAAAAAAAAAAAACAAAAAACACACCACAAAAAAAAAACCCCTATAAACTTAATCTATTACACTGGGATTCCTTAATGATTAAACTTTTTCCCCTCACAAAAAGTTAATCCCAGTGAGAAGTAATTATATTTAGGTTGGAGAAGACTCTTGAGAGTCCCTTGGACTGAAAGGAGATCCAACCAGTCCATTCTAAAGGAGATCAGTCCTGGGTGTTCTTTGGAAGGACTAATGGTAAAGCTGAAACTCCAATACTTTGGCCACCTCATGCAAAGAGTTGACTTATTGGAAAAGACTGATGCTGGGAGGGATTGGGGGCAGGAGGAGAACGGGACCACAGACGATGAGATGGCTGGATGGCATCACAAATTCGATGGACAAGAGTTTGGGTGAATTCCGGGAGTTGGTGATGGATAGGGAGGCCTGGCATGCTGCAATTCATGGGGTTGCAAAGAGTCGGACACAACTGAGCGACTGAAATGAACTGAACTGAAATGAAAAGAAGAAAGCTGTCACATAGATCACATAGTGTAATTTCCATAATGAAATTATTTCCCCAGATATCAGTTTGGAAATTAACAGTATGCTTAATTATATTGAAGTTATCTCTGAAAAATGATTCTTTAAAAAAAATCTACCAGTTAATGTTACATATAATATTTTAGATTGAGCTCAGTTGCTCAGTTGTGTCCAACTCCATTGACTGTAGCCTGCCAGGCTCCTCTGTCCATGGGATTTCCCAGGCAAGAATACTGGAGTGGTTTGCCATTTCCTTCTCCAGGGGATCTTGCCTACCCAGGGCTCAAACCCATGTCTCTTGTGTCCCCTGCATTGTCAGGAAGATTCTTTACCACAAGTGACACCTGGGAAGCCCAGAATTTCAGATTAAATCATGTTAAAGAATTTTTGCAAATATGAGAATACATCCTCACCTTTAAAGAATGTTACCAACATTCCTTCTGATAAAGACACACCTACTTCAGTTGTTGTTTCTGTCAGTCATCAAGTGATTTCCCATTAGGTGATTTACACTCAGGGGTTTTCATAGTGGAATCTGCAGGGCCAGGATTCATAAATCATTAGATCATATTTGTAATGTCTTTAGGGATCTAAGTGATTCAAAGTTTTTGTGTGTATGTAATAATTGAATATGTACTAAATGATGAATATATGTCACTCCATATGCTAAGATATGGATGATTTAATTTCAATATTAATAACCAGAGGGAAAAAAGTGTTTGAGGCAAGGTAAATTAGATTTGGTAAATTTAGTAAATTACCCATTGGAAGATAGGTTGTTCACTAAAGAACTATATCCTTAAGTTTTCTCTGATGATAATGATGAGGGGGAAAAGACTAGATTAATCACATTAGCATTTGGTTTCTACTCAAAGGAGAAAGGCTAAGCCAAAAAGAATTGTATTGCAATGTCAATTAAAATTAAGTGTGGGAGATTAATTAAATCTATTGCATTCACTCAGAAATTGAATTTTTAGTGCACTCTATTTAACTTGAATGAGGGAACACAAAATTAGCAGCATTACTCATGATTCTGATTCTCTGATCTATTAAACATAATAATGTCTGCACTGCTTATCTCACAATATTGCTATGATGACCATCTAATATAAATTTATTTAAAGCCACCTGAGATCTTAACATGCTATACAGATTCAATGTTCTTGTAAACTTAGAATATTAACTAACAACAGTTCCATTTTGTCTTCTGAATTGTATTGAAAATCAACCGTCAATATATATAGCCTAATAGAGAAGAAAACAGGCATCAAAATTCTTTGCAAAAGCACTTATTTGGGGTTTATAAAGTGTCTTTTGTTTATAGATAAATAAGAACAACACAACCTAAGAATTCTAGCTGTGTTAAAGTAATGACTGTTAGACTGAAACTGGCTGTGATATAAACCTCCAGTCTGCTGTGATCAGTTGTATAGCAATCTGAGTGTAGCATAATTGAGATAAGAAGAGAAAGTTAATGGAATTTGAAAGTCAACCTGCTGTGAGCAATGTCTCTGGATACACTGATCCAGAGACATCACTCTAACCTTGCAATACAATGTCTTAATCCTCACAATGATACAGGCAAGAACATTAGTTACTAATGCTTTCCTCTTGCAAAAATGATGGAGACCTAATCATAATCTAAGGGGTACTGTTTAAATGCCAGAGCAGATAGAATTGTGATGTACAAATATATTGTAGTCTGAGTTTTAGTAACAATGCATAACATGAAAAGTTTATTTTAATTTCTGAAAATTTTGCATTTATAATGATCAATTTTAACAAATAAGAGTCCAGTAATTACGTTTAAGGGTAGGTGGGAATATATAGATAGACTAACTCTTTAATGACTGCCTCCTGCCAGGTTATATGCCAAAGATACAAATGATCTCTTACCAGACTTCAAATTCTAATAGTTTGATTTCCAAATAGTTTTGATTTGTAATAGAAAATATCTTAGTTCCTTAATTTCAAGATACTTCCTAGTCAAAGAGCTATGTAGCCTATATGAACTTCTAAAAGTGTTTGAAATTGGACATGTTTTGCAGTGTTCCAATCCACTTAGGTTGAGACATAAATAGAAACCTTTTGGCAAAAAAAAACACTGTGAGAAGTATGGTTGGATATTGTTCTCAATGTCTTTCACATGCTTTATTTACTGTCTAGTCTCACTGCTTTTAAATAGACAAAAAAAAAGTGTATAAATAGGTGAAGGGGTTTACAATCATGAAAACAATAAGAGAGTCCTTACTCAGTATCCTTGAACTGGCTTTCAGGTAGGCACTCAGGAGAGATTTGCTGGTCAAAGAATGTGTGCTGTCTGATAGGAATTAGAAGGTAGAGAATGAAGCAGTGACAGATTTGATTTTCTTGGGATCCAAAATAACTCTGGATGGTGACTGCAGCCATGAAATTAAAAGACAGTTGCTCCTTGGAAGGAAAGCTATGACAAACCTAGACAGGGTATTAAAAAAAAAACAGACTTCACATTGCTGACACAGATCCTTATGGTCAAAGCTATGGTTTTTCCAGCAGTCATGTACAAATGTGAGAGTTGTGCCATAAAGAAGGCTGAGTGCTGAAGAACTGATGGTTTCAAATTGCAGTTCTGGAGAAGACTCTTGAGAGTCTCAAGGACAGCAAGGAGATCAAACCAGTCAATCCCTAGGGAAATCAACCCTGAGTATTCATCAGAAGGAGGGCTGCTGGAGGTGAAGCTCCAGTACTTTGGCCACCTGATGTGAAGAGCCTACACAATGGAAAAGAACGTGATGCTGGGAAAGACTGAGGTGAAAGAAGGGGATATGCAGCAGAAGATGAGATGGTTAGATAGCATCACCACTCAAAGGACATGAATTTGAGCAAACTCTGGGAGATACTGGAAGACAGAGGAGTCTGGCATGGAGTTCTAGAGTCCATGAAGTCACAGAGTTGGACAGGACTTAGCAACTGAACAACAATGACAAGAATGAAGTAAAAGACTAAGAACAAAGTATAGGTTACAAAGTATAGGGTAAACTGGCTCACCTAGAGCCAGACATCCTGGAGGGTGAAGTCAAGTGGGCCTTAAAAAGTATTACTATGAACAAAGCTAGTGGAGGTGATAGAATGTCAGCTGAGCTATTTCAAATCGTAAAAGATTATGCTGTTAAAGTGCTGCACTCAATATGTCAGAAAATTTGGAGAATTCAGCAGTGGCCACAGGACAGGAAAAGATCAGTTTTCATTCCAATCCTAAAGAAGGGCAATGCCAAAGAATATTCAAACTACTGTACAGTTGCACTCATGTCATAAGCTATCAAGGTTATATTAAAAATCCTTCAAGCGAGGCTTCAGCAGTACATAAACTGATAACTTCCAAATATACAAGCTGAGTTTAGAAAAGGCAGAAAAACCAGAGATCAAATCGCCAGCATTCGTTGGATCACAGAAAAAGCAAGGGAATTCCTGGAAAATATCTACTTCTGCTTCATTGACTATGCTAAAGCCGCTAATTGTGTGGATCACAACAAACTGTGGAAAATTCTTAAAGAGATGGGAATAGCAGACCACCCTACCTGTTTCCTACAAATTTATATGTGAGTCAAGAAGCAAAAGTTAGAACTGGACGTGGAACAACAGACTGGTTCAAAACTAGTAAAGGAGTATGACAAGGCAGTATATTGTCACCTTGTTTATTTATCTTATATGCAGAGCACATTATGGGAAATGCCAGACTGAATGAATCACAGCTGGAATCAAGATTGCTGGGGGAATTATCAACAACTTCAGATATGCAGATGATACTGTAATAGCAGAAAGTAAAGAACAACTAAAGAGCCTCATGATGAGGGTGAAAGAGGAGTTAAAAGCTGGCTTAGAACTCAGTATTCAAAAAACTAAGATCATGGCATCTAGTCTTATCACTTCATGGCAAATAGAAAGGGAAAAAGTGGAAACAGTGACAGTTTTCATTTTCTTGGTCTCCAAAATCACTGTGGATGGTGACTGTAGCCATAAAATTAAGACAGTTGCTCCTTGGAAGGAAAGCTTTGACAAACCTGGAGGGCATATTAAACAGCAGAGACATCACTTTGCTGGCAAAAGTCCATATAGTCAAAGCTGTGATTTTTCCAGTAGTCATGTATGGATGTGAGAGTACAACCATAAAGAAGACTGAGCACCAAAGAATTGATTCTTTCGAACTATGGTGCTGGAGAAGACTCTTGAGAGTCCCTTGGACAACAAAAAGATCAAACCAGTCAATCCTAAAGGAAATCAACACTGAATATTCTTTGCAAGGACTGCTGCTGAAGCTGAAGCTCCTATATTTTGGCCACCTGATGTGAAGAACTGACTCATTGGGAAAGAGCCTGATGCTGGGAAAGATTGAAGGCAAAAGGAGAAGAGGGTGGCCGAGGATAAGATGGTTAGATAGCATCACCAACTCAATGGACATAATACTGAGTAAACTCCAGGAAATAGTGAGCCTGTTGTGATGCAGTCCATGGGGTTGCAGAGTCAGACAGGACACAGCGACGGAACAACAACAGTAAAACTGGCTTAGATTGGTTTTAAGTGCTTCTGGAAAGAAGGAAATCTTGCTGGCATTCCTACCACTGATCTTTACTATCACTATTCCTGGCTAAATTATGGATTTAAGATGCCCAGGAGGCTTGCTTTCTCTTCTCTCCCCACTCTCTATTATAATGAAGAGACAGAATCAAATGTCTACTCCTTTGCTCACTGGCATTGTCAACATCATGAAGAATTTTCTGTGTCAAGAATTTACACCATCTTCCCTTCTTACTACTAAGAATGCATTAACGCTTTTTAAAGGACTCAGCCATTAAAGTACGTTTTTTCAAACAAATGTTTTCAGTAAGGACAGATGAAAAACTATAGTATAAATTTCTGGAGTTCTACTTTTAAAAAATTATTAATACACCAAGATTTTTTCAAGAGCATTTTAAAATTTTGATTCATAGTGGCTATCTGCTCACTTAGAAAGACTGAGTTAAACAAACATTCACCTTTTGCAAATTAAGTGCTGCAAATATACAGACAGTTCAAAATAATTTGCAAAATTAAATATTACAATTTCTTACTGAAGTAGAAGATCCTTTCAATTATTTAATAATATATATACACACACATATATATGTATATATATACACACAAACATGCTTTGTGATAATGCTATAGTTGCATTTTATGAAAACATTTAGAAATTTCAAGGTGAACAGTAGGGTTTAAGAGCCAAAGAATTTCAGACTTGTAATAATAGACGTGTTTTCTTGGAAAAATTTCAGTTATAATGTACTTTTATAACCAGTTGCAAATAACTAGGAAATCACTACGGTAGAAAACAAACCCATCATTGATTATGTCTTTTTACTAAAAAATTACTTTTCCTTTCCTGTTTACAGCATCACTCTAATTGTCTCAGCTACATTTCTTGTACACTATTTATCTCTATTATTTTCATCACTTTCTGTTATGATGAAAAGTATAGCTTTTCTCTAGGTTACAGACAGCAGAATAATACTTTAATCTGATCCTTGGTTATACTTAAATGTCACAAATAGAGGTAAATGATAAAGGAAGTAATAAATTTTGAGCTCAGTGTTGTAATTCTCTACATATTACTCTGGTCAATCATAACATGGAATCAAGAAATCAGGATGTATTTTCTGACAGGAGTCTACCAAAACTGAGCTTTTCATTTTATTTGGGTATGCCATTGAGAAGAAATTTAAAGGTCAGTTTTATTAATAAACTTATCTATTGATATTTCAACATAACCTATCCACTAGGATTAACTATTCTTACTTAACAGTTCTGGTGGACTTCCTGTTTATATTTATTTCTACCTAAACATAAGATAGCATATTAAAAAGCAGAGACATTACTTTGCCAACAAAGGTCCGTCTAGTCAAGGCTATGGATTTTCCAGTGGTCATGTATGGATGTGAGAGTTGGACTGAAAAAAGCTGAACGCTGAAGAATTGATGCTTTTGAATTGTACTGTTGAAGAAGATGGAGAAGGCAATGGCATCCCACTCCAGTACTCTTGCCTGGAAAATCCCCTGGATGGAGGAGCCTGGTAGGCTGCAGTCCATGGGGTCACTAAGAGTCGGACACGACTGAGCGACTTCCCTTTCACTTTTCACTCTCATGCATTGGAGAAGGAAATGGCAACCCACTCCAGTGTTCTTGCCTGGAGAGTCCTAGGGACGGGGGTGCCTGGTGGGCTTCCATCTCTGGGGTCGCACAGAGTCTGACACGACTGAAGTGACTTAGCAGTAGCAGTTGAAGAAGACTCTTGAGAGTCCCTTGGACTGCAAAGAGATCCAACCAATCCATTCTAAAGGAGATCAGTCCTGGGTGTTCTTTGGAAGGAATGATGCTATAGCTGAAACTCCAGTACTTTGGCCACCTCATGCAAAGACTTGACTTATAAATAGGAAAAGACTCTGATGCTGGGAGGGATTGGGGGCAGGAGAAGGGGACGACAGAGGATGAGATGGCTGGATGGCATCACCGACTCGATGGACATGAGTTTGAGTGAACTCTGGGAGTTGGTGATGGACAGGGAGACCTGGCATGCTGCAATTCATGGGTTCACAAAGAGTCGGACATGACTGAGCGACTGAACTGAAACATAATGAAAGGGCTTCCCTGATAGCTCAGTTGGTAAGGAATCCACCTGCAATACAGGAGACCCTGGTTCGATTCCTGGGTTGGGAAGATTTGCTGGAGAAAGGAAAGGCTACAAACTCCAGTATTCTGGCCTGGAGAATTCCATGGACTGTATCGGCCATGGGGTCACAAGAGAGTCAGATAGAACTGAGCTACTTTCAGGTCCACTTTCAAATATAATGAAAACATTTTTGTAATAGATCATTAGTATTCTATCTCACAGGCCAAAAATTATAAAAATGTTTTTAAAATGTAAATGAAGTCAACTATAACCTATTGTGTGCAGATAAAACTTTCTATAATCTTAAATTTTACAGGCATTTTGGGTCATAGAAATATTAATTTATGGTAATTTCTCTATTAGGGTTTCCCTGATAGCTCAGAAAACAGAAAAGGTCCCTTTTCATTCCAATCCCAAAGAAAGGCAATGCCAAAGAATGCTCGAACTACCGCACAACTGCACTCATCTCACACGCTAGTAAAGTAATGCTCAAAATTCTCCAAGCCAGGCTTCAGCAATATGTGAACCGTGAACTTCCAGGTGTTCAAACTGGTCTTAGAAAAGGCAGAGGAACCAGAGATCAAATTGCCAACATCCGCTGGATCATCGAGAAAGCAAGAAAGTTCCAGAAAAACATCTATTTCTGCTTTATTGACTATGCCAAAGCCTTTGACTATGTAGATCACAGTAAACATTGGAAAATTCTGAAAGAGATGGGAATACCAGACCATCTGACCTGTCTCTTGAGAAACCTGCATGCAGGTCAGGAAGCAACAGTTAGAACTGGACATGGAACAACAGACTGGTTCCAAATAGGAAAAGGAGTGTGTCAAGGCTGTATATTGTCACCCTGCTTATTTAACTTATATGCAGAGTACATCATGAGAAACGCTGGGCTGGAAGAAGCGCAAGCTGGAATCAAGATTGCCAGGAGAAATATCAGTAACCTCAGATATGCAGACGACACCACCCTTATGACAGAAAGTGAAGAGGAACTAAAAAGCCTCTTGATGAATGTGAAGGAGGAGAGTGAAAAAGTTGGCTTAAAGCTCAACATTCAGAAAATGAAGATCATGGCATCTGGTCCCATCACTTCATGGGAAAAAGATGGGAAAAAGAGTAGAAACAGTGGCAGGCTTTATTTTAGAGGGGCTCCAAAATCACTGCAGATGTTGATTGCAGCCATGAAATTAAAAGATGCTTACTTCTTGGAAGGAAAGTTATGACCAACCTAGATAGCATATTCAAAAGCAGAGATATTACTTGGCCAACAAAGGTCCCTCTAGCCAAGGCTACGTCTTTTCCAGTAGTCATATATGGATGTGAGAGTTGGATGGTGAAGAAAGCTGAGTGCGGAAGAATTGATGCTTTTGAACTATAGTGTTGGAGAAGACTCTTGAGAGTCCCTTGGTCTGCAAGAAAATCCAACCTGTCCATCCTAAAGGAGATCAGACCTGTGTGTTCATTGGAAGGACTGATGTTGAAGTTGAAACTCCAGTACTTTGGCCACCTCATGAGAAGAGTTGACTGATTGGAAAAGACCCTGATGCGGGCAGGGATTGGGGGCAGGAGGAGAAGGAGACAACAGAGGATGAGATGGCTGGATGGCATCACTGACTCGATGGACATGAGTGGGTAGACTTCGGGAATTGGTGATGGACAGGGAGGCCTGGCGTGCTGCGATTCATGGGGTCACAAAGAGTCAGACACGACTGAGCAACTGAACTGAACTGTACTGATAGCTCAGTTAGTAAAGAATCTGCCTGGAATGCAGAAGATGCTGGTTTGATTCCTGGGTCGGGAAGATCCGCCAGAGAATGGATAGGCTTCTCTATTAAATAACCAACTAAAATAGTAATGTATAATTTTAAAAATAATTCTGTAGTGGTAGACATTTCTGTGAAAAACCTATTTGTGACATAGTATCTTAGTGACTCATTTATGGGATATAAGCAGATTTATGGACAAGGTGATATACTATCAACTTTTCTTATTAGTTTTTCTTCTTAAACAATAATTTTGGATTAACTTCTATTCAGGCAGGCCCCAATTAAAGAAGAAACAAATTAGCTGCCACATCTCAATCTTCGCCGACAGGAGGAAGAGTTTGTTGGAATGAAAACACAGTCTCACAGTAAGATGTCTGTGTTCTCATAACTACACCAGCTCAAGGAAATAACAGAAATACGGACCAAAATTCCACTTGAAACTCAGAAACATTAGTAAATGTTAACTCTATGCTGTTTTTAAAGTGTTAGAATTTTCTTTTTTTTTATTATTAATCTTAAAAGTCTAAAGGTCACTCTGATTCCAATACTTTTTTGGAGAAAACAGCTATTAAAATATCCCTTGAGAATGTGTTCTTATAACAAAATAATTCTCTCACATAAATAAGTGGGGATGTTCTACCATCAGTGACATATTACTACATTAACAGCCTCAGCTTTGATAGCAGTCCCTAGAATCACAGGTCTCTTTGTTTCTGTGCATTGTCAACCTACATTATGAATCATTTAGACAAGTGAAATGTGTTTCCTAAAATGTAAGATACTAAAAGTAGAACATTAATGGTTATGTAAACATTGTACTTTTGCAACACATTTTAGTTTTTTAAAATGTTCCAGCACTAACAGAAAAACTTGTTTATTTCTAATTTGAAAGGATTTATTAAACAGATTAAAAAGTTAAAATAAATCACTCAATTTGAAATTATATAAAATTATTAGGGCAAATCTGTGCTCAAACTTTAGCACATATATTTGCCATCACACCAGAAATTCAGCCTGTCTTGGTATACATTTTCTTATTATATCGCTTGACTACTAAACTTTGATTAGTAAATGTAAGCTCTGTTTAGTCAGGGTTTGAACAAAGGCTATGAAAATATAATATAATAAGCAAATGGCCTGTAAAACAATTATAGTATAGTAGTTATTTTCAACATAAAAATGTGTCTGGAAGTCCCTTGGATATAAGGGTTCAAATTTTAACATAAGGAACAAAGTATTGTGATGAAATGAAATTTCAATTGAAAAACATTCTTTGGATCTTTTTATATCACAAAACTTGTTTTAATTTTAAAAGAAGCCCAATCCAGAATAAATTGTTTAAATTTCTGAAAAAAAAAATCAGGATATAACTTTGACATCATATTCTATAGGATTACTAAATCTCAACTTGTTATCCTACATCATGACTGTTGAATAGACATACATACACACATATACACACACACACACACAACTCTTCAAGGTATAAATATGTGTCTCTATAAAAGCCCACAAAGGATCCAGTGAAGTGCCACACGCCTATCACTTTAATTCAAAACTCTAGGCCTTTATTTTCCATATTAGGAGCATAGTGTCAACGGAAAGCGTCAAAGATCAGGTCAGGAAACTAGCATGATTAGGTCATTGTGCTAGAGATGGTCAGGAAACTTCATTCATCACTGCAGGAGAATGTAGCACTCAGACAAACCTTGGTGTGCTTTTCCTTGGTCGTGTAGTCATAATATGAATAGAGCCAATAGAAGCTTCTATTTGGCGATGGCCTTTTTCATATTCAATCATGTGCCTTTCCAATACACACACGTATGTATATGGATGTATTCACACAGAATTTACATTGAGCTTAGATATGTGCTTACTGAAATAGCGATTTCTGAATGTTCAGTTCTTTCAAAAGTGCTTTTTACTTGTATATTTATTTAGTATGCATTCATGCAAATTATTTTTAAAGTTTTGTACCTCTATATGGTAAAAAAAGTAAAATCTGGGTTATAGTCATCCCTAAAACATGAAATTAGGCAAGTCATGTAATCTACTCCCTTTGTTTTTATTAACTTATTGTTATTTTTAACTTTATTTAAAAAACTTAAAAAAAAAAAAACAAAACTCTTCCCTTTTACTTCCAGGACTCTGTTTTAGGCAGCTAGTTTAAAGTTCATATTGCATTTTAACAACTTTTATACCTATGTTAGAAGTTTTTATGTAAGTATTCATTTTGTAGTCATTTGTCCCAACTAAATCGTTGTCTTTCAAGGCCATTCAGTATGCCACTACTGATAACCTTCTTTTCCAAAATCCAGTAACTAAACATCAGGTATTCACTACTTGGTAAATAAATGAATGCAAAAAACAAACTATTTTGGTATGAAAGATGAGTTAATTTTTTCTTAATTTTAATGGTTTTTGAATGTATGCCTTTGAATTTAAATGTAGAGTTCTAATGTTTTCACTAGGACCAGGGTTATAAACCTTAGTTTCCAAAGAATCACCTTTGGAAAGGAAAATATAAAGGGATACTAATTTAATATATTTTTAGATTTTTTCTTCTTTAATCGTGTATATATTGTTAAAAGATATTAAAACATTTAGAATTATTTTGGACGTCACTTATAAGCAAGAAAAATTGTCCTTTTTCACTGTATAAATGTTTAAGGAAAAAAAGCAGTTGTGCCTAAAAAAATAGATAAATCATCATAGTAAGCATAGATTAATCTATCTTGTTCAGTTGGATGAAATATATATATAATTACACTTGGAAATCTTTTTTTTTTAATAAAAAGGACTATCGAATCATTATAATTTCACATCAGAAATGTCAAGAACATCATAATAAAATCTCTGAGTTTATCTTTCTTGATTTAATGTAAATGAGTGTTATTTGTGGCAAACTAGATAGTAAAACTAAACCAAGAGAAAAATATTATTCTCTTTTATTCTGCCTCTTTAAAAATATTTTCAAGATTTGGCACTGGCTATAATATTTGATGGAGTTTATATATTTAATAAAAGAATAACAACCCTATTTAACTTCTATTTATAGTTTCTGTGATGATGCCAGTTCTTTTCATTCTGTCAAAATATGAAACATACCATAACTAGCTTTGGCATATCGAAGGGGAAAATAAAAATTTGGATATAACCGTAGCTTCATGTCATTTTTGAATATTATCAGTGATCAAGGGTCCAGTTGGGGAAAATTAACAAGATTAGACTGTGACAAATAAACAAATGATTGCTTCTTTTTCTCATCACCAATCTGTAATTCAGGAAAACTTAATTTCACTTCATTTTCATTTCAAAAGGTAAATATTCATCCCTAAAATTTTGTGCACAGTGTGGGAATGGTTGAGTTTTGTAAGAAGACAATACTGCTGGTCACATACATGCACACACTCACACAGGGCTGCTCACAGACTTCCTCAGAGTGTTGTTCTGTTAACCAGAGGATTATTCAATCTACAAAGAAATGATTGCAAATCAGCTTCCCAGCCTAACTTCTCAGTGTGAAGACTACTACCATATAAAATTAAAAAATGTATCTGTCTAAGATCTATAGAATTTTACTCATTGCTAAATTACATTTGAAAATAGGGGAATGAAGTATATGTTAACTACTAACAAGCTGTTCTCTGCTTCTCTTACTCATCCTGAAGTGGAAAATATCAAAATTTCATATTGATTAGAAACCAACTATCTTTATCACTGGCAAAAAGTAAACTTTAAAGTCTTGTTTTTCATCAAAGAAGGGGTGGGGGTTGGGGAATGGGTATTATTTTTTTTTTTTTTTTTACAAAATAAGTTTATTGATCTATCTTTAACTATTATTTAAAAGACAATAAATTAACCTCCCCTTAATGACTATATAGAAAATTCAAGACGTAACCATTTTGATATTGATTAGACTTATCAGTCATAAAATTAATCCAGGCTTCTCCTTTTGCTTCAGTCCACATTATATAATCTGTCAAGAATTTTTGTCTTAAAATGAGAGGCAACTCAGTTTGGAGACTTTGAAGTCACATTTACATTTTCTTGATTTGAGAGAGCTTCTCCAAAATCATATGTGAACTATAACAATAAATAGCAGGGAAAGTAGTTGTTGATTCTAATCCTTCAGAAGTGAGAAAACAAAAGTTTGCTGTTAAGCCCTTGCTCACAGAAAATGAACCACTCAATAGCTTGAGTGGTTAGAAAACTCATTGGGAACCTAAAGGGTAACAGGTTTGAAAAATTTTTTATTTCACATTACAGTGAAGAAAGCAAGATACTGAAAGCAGCTTTCTGATGTGAAAGCCTGATGTCATCAATATGCTATTTTTGCTCTTTGCCAGGTTAACAGAATTTATTGCAGCAATTAATGCAAAGCATATGTGCTGAAATACCTACACGAAAAATATAATTGCCCCCAATTTAATTTGCTACCTTTCAAAACTCTTGTTTAGCTACCTTTTCTCAATGTCCACACTTAAATACAGTACAAGTGTTTTTAAAAAAGAGGAGATAAATCTTTATAATTTACTTTCTCATCTTAAGTAATTTATAAATTATCTTTTATATACGGGAAAGTTTCCACAGAAATTGAAGTCTACTTTTTAGGCCAAGTTCCACTTCCACCCATTACTGACCTTTATGACAATTCCAGTAGTCAATCCATGCTTCATTTTTATTAAAAAAAAAAAATCACATCCAAGTTATAGTGACAATTGCCTCACACTCTCTGTGTATGGAATTCTTGAGAAGAATCTTTCCAAGGTAAGCAGAGTTTGAGTGTCAGGAAAGGAAGACAGAGGAGGAATGTGTGAAGAAAACACATCACAGATCACATCACATCTCCTATTCCTGGGTCCACATCAAATTTTCTTTATTTTCCTAGTGAGTCCCTAACTCTTCCAGATGATCATAATTTATGAGGGTAAACACAGCAGATTCAAAGTATTCTTTGAAGTACTTTCCTGAAAGTATTTATTTAAAAAGTACTTTGAAGTCTAAATTTTCACTCCAATACTCTGAGTATTTCTAAGTTTTCCCTGCAAGTCCCAAGACAAATTAATATCCTCAGTAGGATTAAGATTGAGAAACTAGAGCTTTTCCTGAATAGAAGGATACCTCCTTAATTTACAGGCATTTGTGTACAGGAGAAAAATATAAGGTTAAAATCAGAAGACAGACAGGAGAGGGCCTGATGAGTTTATTTAGTTTTCTCAGTTGTAAAATGAGAGACCTCACAATACTTTCTTTAGAGGTGCTTTAAGATTAAATGAGGTTCAGTAAGTACTGAATGATAATGTAAGGAAAAAATCTTTCCAACCAGTGGAACTCTGTGTGTTTTCTGATTAGGGGGCATTACACTGAGGCCATTATTTAGTTTGGGTATGCCCTGGATTTTCAACAATTCTTTTATGAAAAACACTAAAGTTCTGAAGACCACACAAACTTTAGCATCATCCCCACCACTAACCTACCTCGGTAACACTGCTCCCAGAAACCCTTTCTGGCCCTTTCCGGGCTTACTCCCAAAATCAGAAGAGTGGGAAATCCTGTTATAATTTTTAAATAGTGTCAATCAAACGGGGTGGTGGGGGGCATAGGGGAAAACAGATAACTTTTGATTGTGCACGAGGGTGGGGATGGGGGTCTGTGAACATACCCCTTAGCGCTGAGGGCCCTTAACAGTTGCATTAATAGGTGGTTTTAAAGAAAACTGGGGAGGTGGGGGGACGGTTCATTATCGTCCAGAAACTAAAGGACAGGTCTTTTAAAATATTCAACAAATAGCGAAGTGGTCGGGAAAGAGAGCAGCAAGCAGGACAGCGGACGTCTCAGGCTCGTCCCAAGAGAACGGGCCTGGTCTCCCAACTCTGCAGGGAGCGCTGAGAACCCTGGAGAACTGAGTCCTCCTCCTGCACCTGTCACTTGGCAGGCGGGGAACTTAGGAAGGGGACCGCGCCACGTGGAAAAGGTTGAATAAAAGGGGAAGAGGGTTGGGGGGGGGGGGGCGACAGAGACTTCGGGTCAAAGTCTGTGGTTAAACTCAGGACTTGCCCGGCCCGTCCCAGGAGCTACCGCGCTCCCCAGGTGAGGGGAGTCCAGGTGGTGAGGTGGGCACCGCCTCTCCGAGCCGTGGCAGCCCCGCGGCCGCAGGCAGAGGGCGCACGTTTGCCTCTCGTCTGCCCCGCCTCCGCCCGGCGCTGGTTTCCGCGGAACTTGGCGCCCTCGCGCTCGCCCGGCTCCAGTCTCCGCCCCGGCCGCGAGCGCCCCGCGCCCTGCGCCCGCCGGCTGGGAGAAGACGGCCCCCGCGGGGGCTCCGCGAGTACCCGCTGTCCACCGTCCCCCGGGGGGCGCGCCTGCTCACAGCGCTCGGGTGCTCACAGCTTTGGCTGCCTGGCGCGGAGATGTCTCGGGCACAAAGAACCCACCGAACCCCGAGAGCTGAACTGGGGGACGTGGCCCCGGAGTTGGGATTTTCTGATCCGATCTTGAATCCGATGCGGAGTGAAAAGTAGCGAATTGTTGGGAGATTCCGTTTTCCCGCCGCACCGAAGAGCCTGGCCCCGGCGGCGGAGCATAATTTGAGGTTAAGATGCCATAGTGGTGGGTGTGGTGGCCTCGAGGGCCTCTGTTCATCTCTCTCTGTCGCCACACCCCTGTCCCTCCCAGTAAAGCTCGGTTTCGTGCTAAAATTTCTCAGGGCATACCTGGAAATTTAATCAGTACTGCATTTGCAAATGTGGGAGGTGTGATGCGAAGGAAAAGAAGCGCCTTCGTTCCTCCTGTGGCCGCCCCAGTTCATGGCTAAGGTTATTCACCACAGTTTGTTCGTACAGTGCTGCCACTTGTTTCCCCCCTCTTTCCTTGCCTTTTATTCTGACTTCATCATGTTGGTTTGGATTATGTGGATTTTCACCCTCTGCTTTGACTGGAACAGCAGGACATGGTTTAGAAAATGAAAGGAGGGAGGGGGTTCCCCACTCAGGGCTTCCAGTTTAATAACATCACTCCAAGCTGGAGGCTTTATTTGCTGAACTGGTTTTGATTCCATCCATCCTCCACATATATGTGCCCAGACTTCCAAAGGGGGGTTTGGCTTACACTTTCAAAACTTTGCTAGATAAAATATTTTCTTCAGGGGAAAAAATCAAAAGTCTGTAAACTTGAGAGGAGAAACAAAAGCATCCAACTCCCCTCACCCCCACCCCGCCCCAAACACACACCCTTTTTTGTGTAGGTGCAGATTTTTAGAGATTTAATTTAAAAACCGATTAGCCAGATGCTTGAGGCGATATTTTTCTTTTAAGCAAAAAATGTATTACTGGTTTTAGAACCTTTGCATTTCTATACGTCCGCATCTTTTTAATCGACTTTTTATTTTCTTTTCCTCTTGCAAAGGCTTTTTTTCTCTTTGTAATCCACCACTTTTTTTTTTTTTTAATTTCACATAAAGCTGGTAGGAGGCAAACTAAAACTTGTTGACTTTCAGATTTGAGTTTTCCAGGAGAAAAGCTTCTGCCAGATTCCAAGAACTACCTGATTCCAGGGAGCTGGTAACAGACCCAGAGAGTGAAATCCCAGTGTGTACATGTGCCCACACCCTGATTCTCAGAGGTGTCTGCCTAGATTGATTTGTGGCTTGGAATACTTTGCATTTTATAAATGTCCAACAATGCTTTTATTTCTAAAGTCATTGCAGAAAAATTAAAGTCTTCAAATTTCTTAGAAATAAATTCTGTACTCTGGTTTTCAGTATACTTGGATGAATAATAAAATGAATGTTTTACACCACCAGTTATCCCTTTATTTGAAAAATCTGTGGAAAGATACTTGTGCACTTGGTAAAAGCCCTGCTCTGACCCTCCCTGGTGATAAAATCCAGATCTCTGAAAACAGAATAAAAAAGGGGACACCTGCATCTGTTTTTCTAAATCTTTTATCAAACAGAAATTAAAAGAATAAGGTTTATTAAAAATTTTAAAGACAAATGTGCATTAAAAAGTAAAATTGAGGATCTTGACAGAAAATGATTTGTAAAACTTAGTGTTCTTCCAAGAAATACATATTCGCCTTCCATCTAGTATTTATGCCAAACAAAATCATTGGAAAATGACTAAAATCAAAGGTAACCCACATCATAGATTTCTCAGTAAGTAAATGTCTGTAAGAACTTATCGAGTTTTGATGATTTGTGGAAAGTTTTATTAATATTTTCTTGAAGATTTTACGACTTGGAAAATGTAACTCTCAAGAACAGTTCTTGCTGTTTCCATTTGCGTTGAAGTTAGTAAATCAAATATACTGTGGAAATATGTTTTGCCTTTAAAAATCCTTTGCATATGTAACTGATTATTTGATATTTAAAAATTACATATTTTATTTCAGAAAAATTCCAGAGTTTCAGAAACAACTTTAACATTTAGGGGTCTTCATGAAGAGAGTTATTTTGAGAAACTATCAAAAGTGACAGACTCTTAAAGAACATACCAAAATTTGAATATTAAAATATGGATAATATATGGACATAATAAAGAATCTTATTAAATCTTTAAGGACAGTAAGTTTTTTACAAGTCAAGGTGAAACTACTGAATTGTTTATACAAGCAAAAAGTAAACCAAAATTAAACTTAAGCAATAAAAGTCTTCACATGAAACTCTCTGAACTGACTACACAGTGTAAAAAATACATTTATGTTCTGATTGTGCACAACATTTTGTTTAAAATGTTTATGTTAATTTTAAGTTCTTTTCATTGTAGCTTCCAGTTACTAGCATTGCATGGGAAAGGCAACTTGATATAAAATGCCACCATAGTCTTACATGGGGTAATGGTGTTTTATTATTTGTAGTTTCCGTTTTATAGGTCTAGTTGCTTTTGAGTTATAAACGTATTCAATTGACTTTATATCTTGAAATGGGCAGAAAAATGATATTAACTAGATCATCAATAAAAAAGTATAAAATCGAAACTGTTGATAGTTACAATGAAGCTGGTTTGTATCTGTAAGTCTATTGTTATTGCCAGAACATTTACTATTTAAGAGTTTTTAATTGCTTGTTTATGACAAGGGCAAGAATGGTGTGATATATAAGGGTGAGGAGAATGGAGCATCAAAGTGGACATTTCCCCACTTGAATTATTATTATCAATATTAGTCTTTAGGAAGATATAGATTCAGAATGAATTAATTTCATGATAGATTTTGAGAGGTTACAAGAAGTTTCTTTCCGGCACAATCAAAATATTATCGTAGCAATTCAGGTTGTCAGTAAAAGCTTAAACAAATTTGCTGATAATCCTGTTAATGACCTAGGTCAAGTGTTAACTGTTGTGGGTTATAAAATAGTGAAATTAAGGTTTCTCCTACCTCCAGGCAAATAGCACAGTTATAACTGTTAGGGGGAGGTAGGGGCAAGCTATTAGGTGAGCTATTAAGTTACAAAAATGTATAATGCATTCAATTATTTAGTCTAGAATGATAAAATGCCATTAAAAGCAAATGTAAGCCCTCTTCTTAAAACTATAAAAATGATATGATAGCTTAGTTTTCTATAAATATTTCAGTCAGTGTATTATTATTTGAGGATAAGTGTTTATACATGAAAATGATGCCAGTTCACACTGATTTTTAAAAAGGGAAAAATCTATTATTTAAATGTATATTGTCTCCATTATTTGCCTAATATTCAAAGGGAAACATACAGTGTTCATCTCTAAGTTTTACTTTTAAGCTTTAAACAATCACATAGTATCTTCAATAGTTAGGTGACTTATGTCCAGTGAAATACATTTCATACAAACAGTATCCCAACACTCCAATAAAAGTCTCCCCAAATAAGTAGTATATAAATATGCAGATTGAATTTTATTGACTTTTATTTTGAAAACTGATTTTCAATGTAAAGAGCTCTATAGGTGAAAGGTAATTAACTTATAAACAGTTAGATAGTAAAATGTGTTACGTACTGAAAAGTGTATTATGTACTAAAGAATAAGCAGTGAATTATGCCTCAGAAGCCTTCAAATATAGAAAAGTGTGTAAAGAAATTACTTTTTCCATTGCTAAATGATATTGAACTAGTAATAGTCAATTCTTTATATCAAGCTTTAGCCTTTTCATAAAGTTATTTTTATTTATCATTATCACCATCCATCCGATAGGTATAAGGAGCAAATATATAAACTTCTCTAACAACATTAAGTATAACAATCCTGTTTTGTCATGAAAAGTAGTAGTTTTCCCATTGGAAGTCTTTTCTTGGTGTGTTATGTAAACAGATCTGAAAAGATTTTAATAAAGTTCCATGCAGCTTTTGTAAAGTTTCCGTCTAAGCACAGAGGTCAATTCTTGATTTAAGTGATCATCAAAATTATAAATAATTATCAAGGAGGAGACCAGTCATAGAAAGTATCATCTGGAATCATCTTCTTGATAGCATATTAGAAAGTTATCTGTAACTGGATTTAAAAAAGGAAAGCTCATATTAAACTTTTTTCTAAGCTTTTTTCCTCTTATCATGGGCTAATGGCATTTCACAATTGATATTTGGTTATCAAATCTCAAGTCTTAAAAAAAAGTCACACAGTGGCATATTTCCTAGCAATTAACTCAATGGCTTGGATCTTGTTCTCTTAGAGTTCTATCATGACTAACTTCATAACAGATTGCAGAATAAATTCCAGTAAATTTTACTAGTAAATTTTCTGTAGTATGGAAATATAATTTGAGCATAGTATTTTAAATGCAACCTAGTATTTTGTATTTCAGTTTTCAACATTAATATCAGAAAGCTGTACTAATGAGATTCATTCTATGATTATTCCTTCTACCCAACATATGAATTTTCAGAAGCATTGCTTTTTATTCAAAGGACATTGTTAGAAAATTACATGAAAAATCTTAGAAAATACTTGGATTTTTCACTTTTCATGTTGTTCAAATCTACAACTAAGTCCCAAGCTATTGTATTCAATATTCACATTTAAAATCTTACTCAAATATTATCCAAGTTAAATCATTCATTTTATTTCAAACCTTTCCTTCATGACCTCAGAAGAGAAAGAGACACTACTATAGAACATGACCTGTGAAGAATAGTCCCATAAACAATGTAGAGATAAACTTTTGCCCAAGCAAATTAAATGTAATCATGTCAGTTTTCTGAATATATTAACCTTTTTATATTCATACTGTTAATGTGTATCTGCCTGTATAATAATATGCACTATATACCCAAATATACACAAAGTGTGTCTTAAAAGCAACTTGCACTTGCTAATTCTTGCTTCATTAAATTAATACTCATGAATTTTATATAAATATCAATGAGTTTAAATGGCCCTTTTTTCCTTTTGCAATTTACTGAAAGGTTGTGTTTTGCACACAAAAATAATGACTCTCATCTATATCCCTGTGCATTATTAATTCACTAAAATCCATTATCTAAATAGTTTATAAATATTCCATCTGGAGAAATACAATTTATCATAGCAATATGGGAATAATATTACTGTTTGTCTAGCTATTATCAATACTTTAATATTTTTCAAAGGAACAAAAAGTATAAACACTAATTTGAAGTTACTGATACATTACTCATTATACAAATAACTACCCTTGCCTTTCATTCATAAAAAAATAATTGCCCATTAGTTTCAAATAAACATTTTAATTTAATTTGTAAAAAAAAAATGCACTTGAAGGTAAGATAACTTCTTGATCCTTCTAGGTTAGAATTTTTAATTTCCCTATAAAAAAGACAAAAAATTTAATGAAATCTGCCAAGTTGATAAAAACAGTCACTAAGGAAAGAATGAAATTAAAATTGCTCTATTAGCACTGAAAGTAGGTCACCAAATATGAGAGGCAGTTTTCATATTTAATTAAAAAGTTGCTAAATATTCTTGAGTTTTTGTTTTTTCTAAAAATGATATATACAACATACAGTGGCACTGTCTTGCCAATATATTTTTAGTGAGTGACACAATATATAATGCAGCATTTGCACATCAATTGCTCAGTTTTGCTGAATTGCAAAATAAATTACTAAATGTTATTGTTATAAATTCAAAATGATTAAGAGGAAATAGAAATTGTAAGTGTTGCTTGAAAGCGATCAATTATTCAGAAAAGTTTGTCTTAAGAGTTAGCAATCGTATTCACAAATCATTAGGAATAGATCACAAAAGGTGTACAGGGAAAAGGCAATGTGTCTATTAAGCATGCAATCTTATAGTAAACATTATTGTCCTTAATATTAGGCTTGCACTTTAATTCATTGAAAAGGAATGAATGCCCATTAGGAGGAAAATAAATAACCCAACATTAAGGAAATACCATTTGCTGCATATGAACATTCTTCCTCAATTTGCTGTTCAGTTATTTACTACACCTACCCAGGAGATTTTCACTATTCATTAAATATAATCTCCTATTCGCATAAGCCCTTAAACAAAGAAAATCCAGTCTAACCTTATTGTAATACCTACAAATATTACTTATGTTAATGTGGCATATGCTGCTCATTAGAACCTGTACCATAGAGCAAACCACCGCCTGGCGGGATACACATCACTTCAATACAGCAGTTACAACATAAATACACACACACACGCACACACAGCCGCGCTTCAACAAACTCCGATTTCCCTTTAGCCCATTCATAAATGCCATGATCCTAAGTAGGAACAACCTGTCATTACCTTTAAACATACTAAAGAATCTAGAGAGGAGGGCAGAATATTCTTTTAAACTTCTCAGAGTACTACTACATGGTCACAATTAGGAAATAAAATACTACCATGGGTATTTGGCAATTAACATACTGGGTTGTAAAACTGGAGGATTTTTCTCTTTCTGCTTAAAACGGGCAAACAAGGTAATTGCTTGAATTGGTATCAGATTCAAAACACATTTTAAATCTAGGCAATCCAAAATTACCTCTAAAAGTGCTTTAGAAGACAGCCGAAAATAAAAGCACCTTTAGTTTACTCCGAGAGCAAAGTGCTTTATTCAGAGGCACCTCGGCGACCTGAAAACGCTTCGGTGAGAACGTGCCTGGAAAAGCGTTAGCCCCTCGGGGCAGGGCTGTGCGCGTCGCGGTACCTGGCTTACCTTCATTGGAAGGTTGGAGAGTCAGTTCCCCGAAGCACTTGAGAGCAGAGCAGCTGAGAAGGAGGAGGATGGAGAGGTGACAATCCATGTTGCTGGTGCAGAGGGCAGTGAGAGGAGCATATCTCCATGAAGCATGCCACTGATGTGAGGGGGAGCGCTCTGATTGCTGGAGAAGTTACCATGCTCCGCTCGCAGGCTGATGTCAAGTTTGACACTGGAGATAAGGAGGAGTCTGGCTGCCTTTCCGCGAACCTCGCTCAGAGACTTCCCTGGGTCCTAGTGCCGTCGTAAGCGAGCGCTGAAGAAGGACAGGAGCACGCGCGGGGGCCCAGCAGACAGCTCTAAAGCGCGGGGCTGGGGAGGAAGGGGTTGGGGATCGGCTGCATCACAGAAGGCGCAGGAAACCCAGAAGTTATGATGGTGCGGTGGTGGACAGTAGTGATGGGGACAGAAAAACACCCCCCCACACACACACACACTTTATTTTCAATGGAAAGCAGCTATTTTATTGTTTGCAATACACGCTCTTGTAGGTTAATTCCCTGAAGAAACCAGAAACCCTGATAGAGTGTCTTATGACACAGTGAGTGGAAAAGAAACTGAAATGCCAGAGAAATGTTTGTTATTAAAAGAACAGGAGCCCTGCATTAAAATTTAAAAATACATTGTTGATTGTAGTCAAAGAAAAATTAGGATTATTTCTTCATCGTGTTCAATGTGATCATAACTCTTTACAAATCCTTTCTGGTGCAGAAAGAACTAATACACACATCAGATCAGAAAGGCTCTTCAGTTCTACACCAGGTGGTATCAGGACTTTTAAAAAGAATTGGCACAGGATCTCAGTGAGTATAAAGTGCACTTTGGGTTTCCAAACTAGGAAGTGTGCTTCAACAACCTAAGGAAGTGAGCAAACCCAGTCCCAGGGCTAGCTGCAGGTCAGCAGGCATCAGCAGGCATCCCTCATTCTATACATTGGTATAAATAAGAATAAGAGAAAAATCAAGCCTAAAGGTCTTGACAGCACATCACTACCCTCCCTCCTTCACCATCTAGCATTAGGATCTCTGGGTTCCATGAGATAAACAATGCATAATTCACAACTCCGCATTTAGCTTTTCAGCCACTTCCAATCTGATAATAGCTGGATGCAATTCTTCTTTAGCATTCCAAATCTGAAGGCTGAATAACAGTGTCTTTGCACTTTCTCACTTACTTTGCACCATGGTTATAAATGGTTTCTCTTCTTTCCAGTTTCCTTGCTGGACAACATAATTGCAATCTATTTCAGCCAAATAAGTTTGCAATTTATATTTTGGGAACTCTTCTTGCTTATCTTTAAAATATTGCCCAGAATATGATCACTCAAATAGTCTCCTGCTCATCTATCTTTTCCTTTTCTAAGCAGAAAACAAGACTCTTACATTCCTTGCACAACTCTAGAAAGTAAAGGTAGATTGACAGCTGTAAGATCAGTGATCAATTTTAGAGCTTCAAGTTGTGGAATCTAAATAAGTATTGCAAAGGCCTTCCTAATAAGATATCCTTTTCATAAGAGCTATGATTTTAATGAGAGAACATGATTTTCACATGAATTTAAATAAGTGGCTTCTGATAACAGTTTGCTGTCTGGAATTAGGGGATGAGGTTGGGTGGGTGGAGGTAGCCAGGATAAAAGAGTGACTCTGTTCACTTTTTTGTGTGTGCCTTGTTACTTTGTATCTCTAACTTCTTCCCACATTATGTCACCAGAGACTGTAGAACCCTCTTCAAGTGCCAAGTCTGTCAGAATTGAAAATAATGAAAGATACTGAACAGAGGATTCAGATAGTGGTGACTCGGGCATTTTTTAAAGTTCCAACACAACTTTAGTCTTTCCATTGTTCTACATTTAGATAAAATTTTTCTGAAACGTGAAAGAAAATAAAGTCTTATTTGGAAGTGACAATTTAAAAACATTTTGGAAAAACATGCCAGTGTGCTGATATCCAAGTCCACTGGCTTCCCCTCACACGACTTCTCTTTTCACACTTAAACTGCTTATCACTGTGGAAAGAGGCATTCATGTTTGAAGGAAGCTATGGTGATGCGAAAATAAGTAAAAAGCAATTCCTAGCCTGGGAATAGAAAGGAAATAATATAGGATCTTTCAATTATAGACACTCAAGATCATGAGCTGTCAGATAATAAGAAGTTTCAATAATCTGAACGTCATCCTGAATAGATGTGGAATGATGCCAGCAAACAGGAGGATGCAAAGAATTTGGCTAAAGTAGTTAGAGGAGGGATAGAGGTGTGGGCAGCCCATTCAGGAAAAGCCTCGACAAAATAAATAAATAATGATGATAATAACTGAGGTGGAGTTTGAAGGATGAGTAGGAATTGGATGATTGAAGAATGGTTCGGAAGGCACTGCATGCAAGAAGATGGAACATAAACAAAATCAGAATAGTCTCCAAGTCAGGGCCAAGGCAAGCATTTGGCATGAATAGAGCAAAGAGCACATGTGATACAATAAGAGCCAGGAGACAGAGAAGAAAAGGGGCCAGGGTTGGGGGAGGCGGGTTTAGGGGGGACAGAGTGCTAGGACATGTTCTTCCAAAGGCAGATTGGAAACTACAGACAATCTATGACAATGATTTTACAATATATTCTAGATGAAAGAGAGACACAAAAAGTATTTCAGCAAGTAAGAGCTGGATCATATGAGTTTTAGGAAATTACTGATAGCATTGAGCAGTGTTTCTACCTGTGGTTTAGGGCTTACCTGCTCCTAAAGTACCTGGAATACTTATTAAAAGTAGCGCATCACTTCTGCCCACCATAGACTCATGGAATCTGAATATCTGAAGTGGGAACCCATGAACTTGCAATGTGACAAGCTCCCCAGGTGATCATTTTGATTCCTGACATTGGAGAACCACTGCTGAGTGTGAAGGAGGGAAAATCTGAGGCAGAATGGCACGATGTGAAGGCATTTGTGAAAAACTAAAGTAATAAGAACTGAACTAGAATCCATCTGACAGAAAAAAGGAAGATACATGATGCAATTAAAATACATGCTTGAGGTGAAGCAAATGGTATTCCCTAAGGGAAAATGGATTTGTGTGCTGAAGAAGAGGGAGATGGCTAAGACATTTGCAAGACTGAATTCCCCTCTGTTCAGTTGGACATAAAGTGAGTGCCTAACATGTTCCTGATCATGTGCTAGACACTGAGGGCAAAAAACATGAATGGGGCTCCCTTTAGAATAATCTAGAGTCACATCAAGAAATTATGCAATTATTAGATAGAGGAGAAGGGGACAACAGAGGATGAGATGGTCAGATTGCATCGCCGACTCAATGAACAAGAGTTTGAGCAAACTTCAGGATATAGTGAAGGACAGGGAAGCCTGCTGTACTACAGTCCGTGGGGTTACTCAGAGTCAGACACGACTGAGCGACTGAACAACAACAACACGTAGAGTATTTTCATAGTACAAGGTAGAGGAGTGGGAGTATCTCAAGTTAGGAATTAAAGGGAACTTCCTTGGAGTAGATGGCAACTGAGTGGCACCTGGAAAGATGTGTTTTCAAGAAGAGAGTTCAGAGAAGAGAGATTAAACACAAAAAACATGCTTTTGGAGGAAATAACATATACCTCGATTACTAGCGCATGGATTTGGAGGCAGTGTCAAGGCATGTGGCAAAGAGAGGACAGGAGGGTTAGGGAGGAGCAAGGTTATAGTGAATTCTGTAAGCTGTTCGAAGGAGCTTGGACTTAAGGGTGATGTGAGGCAGAAGAGAGACATATTCAGTTAGCATTTAAAAAAAATTATTTTGACATAGTTAAGTGGGTAGGGTAAAATGAAAGCAAAAACACCAATTGGGAGTCAAGAGACCACTTAGAATCCCTTTGCAAGAGGATTATCATGCAGAGATACAAGTGGGGCTCTTGAACCAGACTATCCGGGCTCTGTTACTCTTAGTACAATTCTAATAATAACAGATCCTATCTCGTAGGGATGTTGTAAGGATTATATGAGATTTGGGATGGTACAGATAAAGTGTAAGTCTAGTGCTTGACACATTAAAGTCATTCAATACATTGTTTTATCTTGATCTTTATGAGAGATCCAGAGGGTCTCATAGTGAGCAGTGATGGCAGAACTACAAATCACAAAAACGTGGGTGGGTGGGACTGAGAAATGGCTTCATAGATTGGTCATGAGAAATGAGGTAGATGCACATGTCTAGGAGGCCTTTCAATCTGTGGCTTGAGTGAGGAGGCAGTCAGCACTGCAAAAGAGATTTGAGAAGAGAGAATGGGCATAAGATATAAAATTTTTATTTGAGGTTTGCATAGATGAAGTGAGCTGGTGGAAAGTCAAAGGCAGATGAACTATTAGGAGACAAAGACCTTGGCTGGTGGTGTCCTTCTGGAAATAATTTCCTCTGCAAATACAGCTCACCCCCTGCATCCACAGAGGCTGAACCCACTGATATGAAGGGTTGGCTGTATTCATTGTGCTTCTAATTTTATGTCAGGGACTTGAACATTCGCATTTTTTGGTGTTCAAGCCGCTCTGGGAAAATCCCTGAGGAATGCTGAAGGAGGGATGACTGTAATTAGTATAAAAAAATAAGTGCATTCATTCATGTAAGCAAAGTGTTGGCAGAAAGATCAGTTGGCCAAGGATGAAGCCCTAGTGTACAGCAGCACAGGCAGACCTCAAAGATATTGCAGGTTGGTACAGACCACCACGGTAAAGCAACTGTGGCAGTAGAGCAAGTCATGCCGACTTCTTGGTTTCCCAGTGCACGTGAGTTATGTTTACACTATGCTCTATTCTATTACGTGTGTGAAAGCATTGTTTCAAAAAGTCAAATGCTTGAATTAAAAAAATACTCTTGATTAAAAACAATTACAATAGTAACAATGAAGATCATTGACCACAGATCATCACAACAAATATAACAGTAATGAAAAAGCTTGAAATAGTGTGAGAATTACCAAAATGTGACACAGGAACCAGAAGTGAGCAAATCCTGTTGGAAAAATGTCACCAACAGATTTGCTAGACTCAGGGTTGCCATAAACCTTCAATCTGTAAAAAGCAGAGTGTCTTTAAATCACAATAAAGCAAAGTGCCAAGGAATGAGATATATCTGTATTTAAAAGACAGGCAAAACAGAAGAGCAAAGAACTAAAAGGATTAGCATAGTGGAAGCCAAACTTTTGAGTTTCACAAACAGCTTATAGTCAAAAATGCATTCAATAAAAATACCCAATAAGATATTGACTGAAAAAATGACAATTGGGTTGGACGACCGAAGATTTTAATAACTTTGGTGGTGGCAGTTTTGGTGAGTAACTGGTCTGCAAATAGGATTAAGATAAAAGAGTAAATAGAAAGTGAGGAAGTAAAAACAGTAAATGTACTACTCGTTTCAAGAAGGTAGGCTAAAAGAAGGGAAGCCTAGAAAAGCAGAAAGTGAGGTGTAATGAGAATTACAAAACAGAAGAGGCTCATAAGATCTTTCTCTCCTTTGTTTAGCTGACTAGTGATATAACTGATTTTCAAAGGCGTTTAGGGAATCAAATTTGGGATATGAAAAAAAGGTGGGGAAACAATAACGTCTGTTTAGGAAATGGAGAGATTCAAGTATAGATATATTCAAGCCAAAAGTTAGATGTAAACGTCCAGAAGGGAAGAAAGGTTTGAGACTGCAAATTGAAAAGCATTAGTAGATTTGGTAGTAGCTTAAGTCACTGCAGTAGATGAAACTGTCCAGACGGATCATAAACAGTGAGGGAAACTTCAATCTCGTTAAGTAAAAAGTTCATAAGGCAGGCAGAGGATGTTTAATTATCAGAATTCATTGAGTAGGAGTAAATATTATTAATATAAAAGAAAGGTGAAAGGTGAAGAGAAAATTGAGATGACAAGGGAGCTGAAAATTTCAGGGAGAGGACAATCAGCCAAAAGAAAAAAAAATGGTAGACTTCGGTGAAAATTAAAAACGAAAATGGCTTTTCCAGTTAATGGAAAGACCACAGGACTGGGAATCTCCTCTCAGAAAAATCCTATTTAGAGCTGCAAAATTCTTTGGAGCCTATCATTTTACAGTTAGAGAAAGTCAAAAGCATTAGTGACTTCATTATGTTCACACAGTCCAAGGCAACAACAGGAAAATTATCCGAATGATCTTGCCTTATACAAAGAAAATATTAGAAATAATACATGGGAGAAAGGTTTCAGGAAATCTGTTACTAAAGTGTTTGAGGTTGATTAGAAGAACAGAATAATCCAAGAAAACGTCTTGAAGCACTGTGAGTTGTTTTCAGGACAATTACTGGATTTTGGATTTGAAAATAGTCACAGTAGGTTGCACAAATTAATTTGCTCTATTTTAACTGATATCAACTAAATTAATATATATATTGAATTTTAAAGTGTAAGCTTATGTAATCAATATAAAAGTTAGCATGCCTGAGTTAATTGAAAAATGCTCATCGTAAATTAGAAAGATTTCATTCAATTGTACACAGTTATCAAAAGAAAAGCAAAAAATAGATCATAATTATGCCTTGGGTGTTAGGATTATCCAATGCTCTTTAAAACGTGTCTCATACTCATTCTCACTATTACCTCTGGAACATTTCTCCATTTTTAAAAACAAACTTTACTACTACCATTACTTCCTAGTCTTCCATTTCTCTTGCCAAAAGACAGTCAAAACAAGCCAGAGTTCATCTTAAAATCTAAGGAAAACATCCCAAAGCTCTGAGCAAACTCTGAGCAACAGCATATGGGGCTGGAGGGGGTGGGGGAGTGAAGGGAGTGTTTTGGCTGAAACAGAACCAGTATCACTTTTAAGTAAGTTTTTGAGAAATATTTCACGTATCTACACAAGTACACATTTACATACTTAAGTACACTCACATTCACACACACACAAACATAAGAGATACTGTGTCAGTACACTATCCAATTGTATTTTCTTGAATAGGAGGCTTCCATCTTTAACATGCAAGACATTGGGGAGCTTGTTCAAATCCAGACTTAGTAAATCTTAGTTCAAATGATTTAGTAAAACTGGCACAGGACTTGGGGTTCTACAATTCTGACAAGTTCCTAGGCAATGTCTTTGCAGACTTGACAATATTTTGTATGGCAGAGTTCCAGAATACATACACTTTGTTTGAAAAATTAATACAGATATGTTGATATATATTTAAATACAAGCATTAATATATTAAAACATCAGATGATAAAATAATATAGGAATCATAGCTGAATCAATTCAACCTTATCTCCAGTAAACTTCAAGATAAACCGAAGGCTCCTAAAAACTAGTTAGACAATATTTTATTACCCTAAATCTGCCTATTTTTGAAGGTATATGAATTTGCAAGACAAATTCATCATTGTGTAAACTCATTGCTCTTATAGCTAAATCAAGTTTTTAAGCATTTTATAATTGACTAATCTGCATTGTTAACTATTTCAAGGATATGAATTGTCTGCCCAATATTTTATGTTCTTTCCTGGCAAAGTAAATTCCTAACATTATTTAGAAGAGAGAAGACACTGTTCAACACTGGTGTATATAACCTAACATCTCTTTCATTTTATTTTAGATATCACTACAGTAGGATGATAATTTCTCAAGATATGTATAAGGCCACCAATTTGTAACTATCCAAGGAGATTTGCAACCTTAACAAGCATAAAAAAACCATTATAAAAGCAAACCTAAGACTTAATACAAAATAAATTTGTGCTTACAAGTTTAGAAGTTTATCTAAAGATGAAAAAGTAATTTTCTTCATTTTTGGTGAAGTAATTTTAAATACAAATTAATCTTTTTGGAGTTTTTTTAGTATATTGATTTTTGGTTTGGTAAAACAAGAGCAATATGGTTAATTGATTGAAGGAAATTTGTTTTAATGGTGTCATAACTGAAGCTATACTTATGGCTTAGGTAAAAATGTAGGTGCATCTGGAGTAGTTTTTAATAAAAAACAAAGGTGGTAAAGGATTATTAAATGTTCTATAGAAGTATATTTTGAGAACACATGGCTTCAATTTTGTTTCTCAAGTATCTTGTAAGCCTGAACATAAAATAGCATTACTCAATACAGAAAAATTAACTGATTATGTGCTTGTCTAACCATAGTAGTCAGTTCAGCTGGGATCCGGAAAAATAATCCATATTAAGTCATAGGGATCTTATATTCAACAGTGTCAAACATTTGTGATTTTTCACGGATGCTCTGGTTTCCATGAGTGCCCAAATAACCTCACCTGCTTTTCTAATTTGTCTCCTAGATTGTGCTATGGGTCAGTGATCCCTATTATGTCATGTCAATACAGTGGTTAAATAATGATAAATAATTTAAAATGTGGCAGGTAATCTGTATCTTAATGTCAATCATCTTTACCTGTGCAGTATCTCCGTAGTTAAAATGGAAGTTACTTTCATCTCAAACTTTAGGCTTTATATATCCAAATCATAAATTTAAAAAATATACATTTTAGAGAGGTGAGTGAAGTTCAAAAGCTAATTAAATTGAAAAAAAAAAATCAAAGTAAAGTGTGCTGCTGCCTAGTTGCTTCAGTCATGTCCGACTCTGTGCGACCCCATAGACGGCAGCCCACCAGGCTCCCCCATCCCTGGGATTCACCAGGCAAGAACACTGGAGTGGGTTGCCATTTCCTTCTCCAGTGCATAAAAGTGAAAAAATAAAGTGAAGTCGCTCAGTCGTGTCTGACTCTTAGTGACCCCATGGACTGCAGACTACCAGGCTCCTCCGTCCATGGGATTTTCCAGGCAAGAGTACTGGAGTGGGGTGCCATTGCCTTCTCCAAAGTAAAGTGTGCTAAGTTGCTTCAGTCGTGTCCGACTCTGTGCGACCCCATAGACGGCAGCCCACCAGGCTTCCCCGTCCCTAGGATTCTCCAGGCAAGAATACTGGAGTGGGTTGCCATTTCCTTCTCCAATGCATGAAAGTGAAAAGCGAAAGTGTAGTGTACTTTAAACACTTAAATAATTACAAATATACTGATATGTTTTTCTATAAAAAAATTAAGCTCTCCACCAGTTCTTAATTACAACAATGAAAGATTCAAAACGTGCAAGTTATATTATTATTTCAAATCTGTTCACTTGGCAGTTTCTCTAAGTTAGTTTAGGCCTAAATGTTCAATAATTTTTTTTTTTTAAACACTTGCACAAGGCAAGGCCCAAGTAAAAACTTTGATTTTTTTTTTTCAATTTACTTTGCAGGACAAAAGCTGGAATAAATTTACAAGTCAAATTCATATATAGGAAACCTGGCTATTGGAGGTACCATCACATCTAAGCGCGTGGAGTAATGGCAAGTGCCAGCACTCACTTCACTCGATTTCATTAAAGGTTTTTTTTATTGTCAAGTCCCTGGTTTAGGAGGGTTCGATCCCCTGGAGCAGGAAATGGCAACGCACTCAAGTTTCCTTGCATGGATAATCCCTTGGACAGAGGAACCTGGCAGGCTACAGTCCATGGGGTCGCAAAGAAACCGACACAACTGAACAACCGAGGGCACACATAAGGCCAGGTTTTAGGAAACTGCTATAGTCATGCTGTCCACTAGAGGGCTCTGCAGAAGCAGCAGCCGCTGCAGCTGAAGATTCAGGTGTTTAGATCAGCAACTTGATACAAAGCCCAGAAGTCTTCACAGGAACTAGCGCAACTTTATTTTTAGATTTAGTTTAATTAGTTTCCTGATTGGTACTAATTAAGATGGGTTATGAACGCCAAAGTGTTAGTTTTATATGATCACATAACATTCTTTTACTTACCTTATCTGGACCCTGTGCTGAGTTCGTCATAGCCCTGAGGAATCAAGAAAAGAGAGTGTCGCATTTGATGCTTGGTTCAAAGACATCTACCCCATTTCCACACTAAAAAGCATTGAGATGAGTGATACATTTTTTTTTTAATCATTCTCTTTATGCAGTGTTTTCTTATTAAATTTCCCCATTATGATGCATAATGAGAATGACATGAATGTAAGATTTATAGTATATGTAGATATTTTCTGCAAAATACATGATTTAGTAAAATTTACTAGGAAAGATAAGGAAATATGGTAAAACTACCAATGAAATAAACAAGATCTCCAAAATGGATAGTCATTACCTAAGAAGTCCCCTTAAGCATGTGGCAGAGAAAAGACAGGGGCTTGCCTGTATCATTTATGGTAAAGGTATTACAGAAAGCAATAACCACAAAAACTAAATAATTTTGACTTAGCATTTTAAATTTAAAAGTGTATACGTTTAAGAAGGGATTAAAATAAAAAATGAATAGACCAAATGACCTAATCTGTTCTGGGTAGCAAGCAATGTTTCTGATGTTTCTGAGAATGTGTCTTGCTCTCACTAGTAAAGTGATTCAACCCACCATGATTTTCAAGAGAGACATGAGACACTCTTTGAATAAGCATATCATTTATCATATGGATGAGCTGTGGAGGAGACCATGCCTAACTTAGAAAAGCTAATCTCTTTTTCTACCTTTCCTATACAACTTTGAATTATACATTTTTAATATCCTTCAGAATGGAAGTTTGCAAAACTTCTATAATAATTTAACAATGTCCTTAACAATTATCTAACTCTGAACTATATTGATGGGCTGCTGGAGACCCTTCACTGGTGGAGTAATGTGCCAAACTTAAGAAATATATACTATATTAGGATAGGCTTGATGATGTCCAGATACTGTGTTGTTAGAAATGCAGGGAAACCTATAGATGTTAAGTAGCCTACAGACCATTTGTGACCAATTCCTGAGATGCTCAGAAGATGACTTCATCCAAAACACTTTGTAATTAAGCAAATACAGTGTAAATTACAGGAAAGCTGAGGTTTTGGTCTGCTTTGTTCACTGTGACTTCATAGCATTTACAACAGTGTCCAGCACATCAGTTCAGTCGCTCAGTCGTGTCCGACTCTTTGCGACCCCATGAATCGCAGCATGCCAGGCCTCCCTATCCATCACCAACTCCCAGAGTTCACTCAGACTCACGTCCATCAAGTCGGTGATGCCATTCAGCCATCTCATGCTCTGTCGTCCCCTTCTCCTCCTGCCCCCAATCCCTCCCAGCATCAGAGTCTTTTCCAATGAGTCAACTCTTTGCATGAGGTGGCCAAAGTACTGGAGTTTCAGCTTTAGCATCATTCCTTCCAAAGAAATCCCAGGGCTGATCTCCTTCAGAATGGACTGATTGGATCTCCTTGCAGTCCAAGGGATTCTCAAGAGTCTTCTCCAACACTGCAGTTCAAAAGCATTAATTCTTGGGCACTCAGCTTTCTTCACAGTCCAACTCTCACATCCATACATGACCACTGGAAAAACCATAGCCTTGACTAGATGGACCTTTGTTGGCAAAGTAATGTCTCTGCTTTTGAATATGCTATCTAGGTTGGTCATAACTTTCCTTCCAAGGAGTAAGCATCTTTTAATTTCATGCCTGCAGTCACCATCTGCAGTGATTTTGGAGCCCCAAAAAATAAAGTCTGACACTGTTTCCACTGTTTCCTGTAGGCCTATAATCAATACTTGTTGAATGAATTAAAATGTAAATTTATGGTTTTTTTAATTGTTCTGTTTTGTCCCTTTTTTGGGATTCACTTTATGTCAAACTTCAACACTCTACCTATTAGCTTGCTTCTTTAATTTTCCTTTTCAAACAGTTTGCTGCTACTGCTGCTGCTAAGTCGCTTCAGTCGTATCCGACTCTGTGGGACCCCATAGACGTCAGCCAAGCAGGCTCCCCCGTCCCTGGGATTCAGGCTACTCGGCCCATGGGATTTTCCAGGCAAGAGTACTGGAGTGGGGTGCCATTGCCTTCTCCTTCAAACAGTTTAACACAACCCAAATGTAGATAGAAAGAGTAACTCATATAGCAGTGAATTAGTAAGACATATCATTGTGCCTGAATAAATTGATACATTTATTTTATTTTTGATAGTAAACTTATATGCCTGACCCTTTATAAACATAGACAACTGAGTTGAGTTGACACTATTAAGAACTGTTTAAATGGACTATTGACCCTAGAGAAATAAACAGAAATTATTCTTAAGTAATAAATAAACAGCGATTTTTCCTTTATATCCATTGAATTTGTTTAGCAGTCTTTATGTTAACATCTTTATTATCATTCATAACAAATTTATTTTATACAGAGACTTTTAAAGAGTGATAGAAACAAAATAAAACTCAATTTAATAAAGTGGTGTAAATATTTTCAATATGTAAAATTGTTCTCTTTACTTTTCATTTTTGAAACTTAAAGTCCCTGAAATGCAGTATTTTATTTGGTGTTTTTTTTTTCTCCCAAATAGGAAGAAGAGCATTCTTACATCTTTAAATTCCCAACGAACCAAATGACAGAGAGCTCTGTCTTATGGTTTCGTAAATAATAAGTATATAACTCTTATGTGTGAATATTTTAAATGACTGCAGAAGAAATCAAATATTTAGTCAAATTTCAACTTTTAGACTGCCGGGAAAAAAAGCTATTTAATGTCCACAAAGTTATGTTGCATCTTTAATTAATCGTACCACATGTAAGTCATCTTCATTTTAGAAGCATCAATATTCATCAAACTAACAATACTATTATTTGCAAAGTAACTTATGGAATAGAGTGACTTAGCATCTTTTTTATAGAGAAAGCCTGGTTGGCAGCTTTAAGATTTAAGGTTCTTATTTGTCCTCAGACAAGTATGTTACAGGAAAAGATAGTGACACCCAGGTTCCTCTGTGTTGCTCTGCCCCTCGTGTGTCAACTCATGTCTAGTAGATAGTCTTTTGTTAATTTTCCTAATCAATGTACAATTACCAGAATATCCTTTTGTAGTCATTTGCATTTTTTATTAATCTTAAGAGTAGAAAACCTGGAGAAAAAATGATCATTATTTGTGAGGTTTAAGAGAAAAACCTAGCCCCCTTTATCTTTATTTATATATTTAATTATTCAAGAATAATCAGGATTAACTCTGGGTAAAGAAAATTTCAGGTAGGACTGAAAAGTCCTGGAAAAGAGCCTGATGCTGAGAAAGACTGAAGGCAGGAGAAGAAGGGGATAGCAGAGGATGAGATTGTTGGATGGCATCACCAACAATGGACACGTGTTTGAGTAAACCTCAGGAGATCGTGAAGGACAGGGAAGCCTGGAGCGCTGCAGTCCAAGGGGTCACAAAGTGTCAGACATGACTGAGTGACTGAACAACAAGGACTGAAATCAGAAGTCAGTCTAACACAGTTTCTGAATATTACAGAGAAGTTATCCAACTTGGAAAAATGAGTTTTTATTACCTTGATGCTTCTTTGCTCCATGGAGCATCACAGTCCTGGAATTAAACCAGAGAATGTTTCAGTAAAACCTACTAGAGGAAGGAATTCTTCAAAGAAATCTTAGGCCATAGAAATCTTGAAACATACTTCACCTGATTATATTACAATAGAATAAACAGAACAATTTAAAAAGAAAAAGAGAAAGGCAGACATAGATTCGGTTATAGAAAAGTCAGTCATTATATTCCCTAAATCATTCTAACATTCAAACTAAGTTCTAGTAACTATTTTTTTTTTCTCAATAACAAACTCTCTAGAAATCAGTAAGTCCCTAGAGAAACGGAGTGAGTACAGTTCTGAGGGACAGAAACGATTATCCAATCTATTTGATCACATCTCTTTTCATTGTCTTACTTTGTGTATGAACATTTAATAAATACTTAGAAATTAATACATGAACTCATTATTACCACCTTTTCAAGGGATCTTCCTAGGAATAAAATTTCCATCTGTACTTCCTGACTTAGCTGGCGAATCAGTTAACATATCTGAGGAAGAAGGCTAATAATGCTGCATAAGTCTGTCTTATTGCTTCTTAATGAATGCCTTCCAGAGGAAGGTGGACTGGATAATTAAACACTTATAGGCAGCAACTAGGGCAAAAGTGAGAATGAGAGGAAATGTTCAAGCTTAGGACACGCAGAAGGCATGAATTCTTTAAAGCAAATTCAATAACAGGACACAATTAAAGATCAATACATACATTTTATCTGTGATTTACATGGAGTACTTTTTTCTAATGCCTAGTGATCCTCTATTCCAAAGATGGCAACTGAAAGTAAATTGAAATGGAAAAGCAATGGCATATTATGAAGTTTGATGAGTACAAACATCCCACCTTTGATAATTGTTACCTGTCTTAGTAGCTTTAACTTACTTTCCTGAGGACAGAACTTTGACTATGAAGAACTACAATTTTTTTCCAGAACTAGATATTCCTTCAAGAATATCTAGTTCCTTCAGAAATTTCCTTCAGAAATTCAGTATTTTTAAATTTAAAATTAAAAAGGACCAACTGAAGTTAGATGTTAAAAGAATATGCTAATTAGTTAAATATTGATTTGCAATTTGAAATTATGCTATTAGTTAATATTTCTTATTGAGATTTCTAAAACAGCTAAACTGAATCAAAATATATAATATGAAATACATTAATTTTAAGTTTGAAAGAGGGTGTATCTATATTTTGGGAAAGAGAGTATTATACATCCACCCCTTCAAAGATATTTCTGTTAGAAAATGGAATGCCAAGATTTTCTTAAGCAAAAAAGTCTGCAGGAAGACTGTAATTTTGAATATTCCTCTTAATCAGGTCCTTGGAAAGACCACAAATAGTTATTTCAATATTTGAGCTGAAGTCCTACTTCAACCAGAGGAAAAAATAGTTGATAGCAAGACGTTAAACATGTATCATAATATTAAATATCCAGGACCATGTACTATAAAGATATAGATACAGATAGGTATACTATAACCTCTAGTGGCTTACCTTTTGTCTCAGACAATAAAGAATCTGCCTGCAATGCAGGAGATCCAGGTTTGATCCACAGGTCAAGAAGATCCCCTTAGAAGGGAATGGCTACCCACTCCAGTGTTCTTGCCTGGAGAATTCCATGAACAGAGAAGCCTGGCAAGCTATGGTCCATGGGTCACAAAGAGTCAGACATGACTAAGCAACTATCACTTTCACTACTAACTAAAATTATCTGTCTTTTTAAAAATAAGAACATTTTATTTGAGACTCAGCCATAATAAAAAATTGATTGTGATATCATCAGCTATAACTCATCTGCAGAGTCCCGTTGTTTGTAGAAGGTATCTAAAATATTGTGAAAACACTGACATTTTCTTTATAGGTGAAAAACAAAATTCTTGTCATTGATCAGAACCTACAAGTTCACTCTAACTAATCATGGTAAGCAGGTTAACTCAGTACATTGACATGAACTCCAAGGGAATTTAAGATCAACATATTTGGTTAGGGGAATGATGACAATCACTTGACTGTAGTTATTAGAATGTTGACACCAAGACTGTTTAAGTTAGAGTTCCTGTGAATATACATAAATGCTCCCAAGACTACATTTTCAATAGTGGCAATCAAAGAGAAATAATTATTTTTGTCATATTATGACTGATGTCACTAGAATGAAAAGATTGAGAAATCTAGAAGCTAAAATTAAAAAGAAATTTTCTATTACATTTTACAAACCCAGTTTACTTGAGAATATTATTGGGACTGTGGAATCAGGTTATATATTTTAATATGATTTTATGATACAATTGCTTAATTTGAATGGGAAGTTTAAAAGAGGATTTAATTGCTAATGTAAATATAAATCACATGAAAATATAATAATTTGATTTGTTATCTGTAATCCAGGAATTAATGATACATGAGTAATGGATCAAAAAATGTACTCTCTCCAAGACTTTTTGAGTGAGAAAACCCCACAAAATTAGTGCACTAAGGTTTCAGAGATGAATGAAACCTATGCTTTAATAAAAACAACTTAGTGCTGAGAAATATTTGTTTCATTTCTACCCAAAGTTTATGTGTGAACCTAAAGAAGAGTCAGTTGTTTTACTGTCTTAATTGGCAACATGGGGCTTTTTTTTTTTTTTTTTTTTGGCCTGTGATTTATAAGATCTTCTACAATTATAACACTTTTATTTAAAAGCAAATTCAAATACCATTACCGTTTAATGTAATATACCAGTTTCTTTTATCTATTTCAACTGGACATTATACTATTTGTTATATCAATTGGTATGCAGAAGCAAGCAATCTCAGTAGAAATATACTTGCCTGCCTTGTTAATGTGTATTGCCATTATTGTGTACGTTGCCATTTTTTTTCCCCTTGAAACTACAGCTTCAATTACTGTCAGATTACTTTGTTGTTTGTTGTTTTAATCAGTAAACTATGTTGGATTCTTTTGAAACCCTATGGTTTGTAACCCACCAGGTTCCTCTGTCCATAGGATTCTCCAGGCAAGAATACTGGAGTGGGTTGTCGTTTCCTTCTTCCAAGGATCTTCCCTACCTGCATCGCCTACATTGGCAGGCAGGTTCTTTACCATTGACTCACCAGGGAAGCCCCATTGGATTGGTAGATGATGCCTAACTAGTAGTTGTCTTCTACTCATCTGACTCCCAAGAAGCAATACAGGCAGCTTGTCTCTTCAGAAGCATGAAAAAGTTAAGTAATACTGCAAAGGGACATAGAAATTCCCTGGCTCTTCCCTCATGCTACCACCCCTATCATATCAACATCACTTAAAAGAAGTTTTAGGACAAAAAGAATCTCTGTCATTTATAGAATGCTTGGAATTTACAAAAGGTAGGGGAAAATACTCCTTGATATATATATATATATATATATATATATATATTTTAACTTTTCATTTTAACAGTGTTGTAGCAGTTTCAGGCGAACAATGAAGGGGCTCAGGCATACATATACATGTAGCCATTCTACCCTAAACTCCCCTTGTATCCAGGCTGCCCCATAATATTGAGCAGAGTTCCATGTGTTGTAGAGTAGGACCTTGCTGGTTATCTATTTTAAATATGGCAGTGTGTACACATATTTTCCAGTTTCATTTGTTCTTTTTCCATGTATATATTAACATAGTTTCCATCTTCCTAAATAAATCAATTCATCAGGCTATTCATTTTAAAGAATTTGAAAAGATGTCATTTACCAACAGTTAAAAACCATTTTTATAGTTACATCAATATTTAGTCCTGAAGACATAACATACTTTATTTAATGTTTTGTTTGTTTCCATTTACAAAATGACTTTTCTTTATTCATAACTTTCATACAACTGTCTATTTAAAGTGTACATGTACTTGAATTGTGATGGATATATACCTCTGTGAAAGTCTCCCTGCAAACAAGATATAGAACATTTCAATCACCCTGCAAAGAGTGCTCACACTATTTGTTGTCCATCTCTTCTCTGTTGCTCAGCCTCAGGCAATCATTGATACACATTTAGTAACAATCCATTAGTTTCCATTTTCCAGAATTTTAATTGAATGGATTCTTACAGTATGTATTATTTTGTGTCTGATTTTTTTCACTCAGGTAGATGAGTTTCAGATCCTACATGTTGTATGCATCAGTAGTTGGTTTCTTCTTATTGCTGAGAACTATTTCATTACAGGAATGTAAAACATATTTTTTAACCCATTCAAATCTGTATAGACATCTGTATTGGCTTTTGACTATTGTGAATAAAGTTGCTATGGAAATTCATGTACAATATATGCAGTTTTCATGAATACTTATTTTCATTACTGGTGGGTAAATATCTAGAAATGAAATGGCTAGATCATAAAGTAGATATATTTTAAACATTTAAGTAAGTTTATTTTTAAAAGTGTTGGTTGTGCAGGGGCTTTTCTCTTGTTACAGAGAGTGGGCTACTCTTCACTGCAGTGGCTTCTCTTGGTGCAGAGCTCAAGCTGTAGGGCACGTGGGCTTCATTAGCTGCAGCGGGTGGGCTCAGTAGTCGTTCAGGGCTCTAGAGCGCAGGTTCAGTAGTTGTGTTGCAGGGGTTTAGTTGCACTGCTGCATGTGAGATCTGGGATGAGGGATCAAACCCATGTTTCCTGCGTTGGCAGGCATATTCTTTACTACCAAGTGACCAGGGAAGCCCTTAAAGTAATTTTCTGATATCTCAAAAGCAATGTATATGAGATCCAGTTGCAACAAACCCCTGTCCATAACTTACCTTTTAATTATAACCAACCTGATTATGGGTAGTCATTACTCAGTGTGTTTTTAATTTACATTTTTTCTTGATGATTAATGCATCTTTTTTATGTTTAGCATGGACTAAAGCTTTTCATGGGCTTGTTGACCTTTTTTTTTTTTTTTGCTTTCGAGTGGTTTATTTAATTATTTATTTATTATTTAAAAATTTTTTTAATTGAAGGCTAATTACTTTACAATATTGTGGTGGTTTTTGCCATACATTCACATGAATCAGCCATGGGTGTACATGTGTACCCCATCCCATCCCTCAGGGTCATCCAAGTGTGCCAGCCCTGAGCACCCTGCCTCATGTATTGAACCTGGACTGGAGATCTATTTCACATATGATAATACACATGTTTCAGTGTTATTGTCTCAAGTCATCCCACCCTTTCCTTCTCCCACAAGGTCTAACAGTCTGTTCTTTACATCTGTGTCTCTTGTGCTGTCTCATATATAGGGTCATCGTTACCATCTTTCTAAATTCCATACATATGTGTTAATTTGCTGTATTGGTGTTTTTCTTTCTGACTTACTTCGCTCTGTATAATAGGCTCCAGTTTCATCCACCTCATTAGAACTGATTCAAATGCATTCTTTTTAATAGCTGAGTAATACTCCATTGTGTATATGTACCACAGCTTTCTTATCCATTCGTCTGCTGATGGACATCTAGGGTGCTTCCATGTCCTGGCTATTGTAAACAGTGCTGCGATGAACATTGGGGTACACGTGTCTCTTTCAATTCTGGTTTCCTCGGTGTGTATGCCCAGCAGTGGGATTGCTGGGTCATAAGGCAGTTCTATTTCCAGTTTTTTAAGCAATCTCTATACTGTTCTCCATAGTGGCTGTACTAGTTTGCATTCCCACCAACAGTGTGAGAGGGTTCCCTTTTTTCCACACCCTCTCCAGCATTTATTGTTTGTAGACTTTTTGATAGCAGCCATTCTGACTGATGTGAGATGGTACCTCATAGTGGTTTTGATTTGCATTTCCCTGATAATGAGTGATGTTGAGCATCTTTTCATGTGTTTGTTAGCCATTTGTATGTCTTCTTTGGAGAACTGTCTGTTTAGTTCTTTGGCCCATTTTTTGATTGGGTCTTTTATTTTTCTGGAGTTGAGCTGCAGGAGTCGCTTGTATATTTTTGAGATTAATTCTTTGTCAGTTGCTTCATTTGCTATTATTTTCTTCCATTCTGAAGGCTGTCTTCTTGTGTGATATCTTTTCAAATCTTTCACTATTTTAATAGGTTGTCTATATATTATTCAGTTACAAAAATAAATATTCTGAATAAAAATCCTTTGTAAAATAAATATCATGAATATTTTCTCTCATTCTTTGGTTTACCTTTTTGCTGTTTTGATATTTTATTTTGAAATATACAAGTTTTTAATTTTGATAAAGTCCAATTTATAATTATTTATTTTATATTTAAGCTTTTGTATCCTCTCTAAGCCACATTTGTCTACTTCAAATTGGTAAACTTTTACTTCTGTGCTTTTATTTTCTAGATGTTTTGTTATTCTAGCTTTTCTATTTAAGTATTTGACTTAGAGCTAATTTTTTTATATGCTGTGAATTGGTTTAAATGTTCACTTTTCCCCCTTAAATGATCTTCCAACTTTTCTAGCACTATTTGTTCTCTACTCCTTGAATCCTTTTGACAATTTTGTCAAAAAACAACACAGCATATAAGCATAGGTGTATTTAAGGATTCTTTATTCTGGGGTATATATCCACCTGTCTATCATTTTGCCAATAACACCAGTGACTTGATACTAAATATCTCTATATAGAAGAAATGTTAACATTAGTTTATTTTACTACTTAATTCTTCTTTCTAAACATTGCTTTGAATATTCTAGATCATTTGCATTTCTATATACAGTTTTGCATCAAATTGACAATTTCAGTGAAAAGAAAATGTTCTGAGAGTATGGTTGAAATTGTAATTAAAGCAGAATCACTATTTTAATAATATTGAGCTTTCCAATATGTGAACATGTATATTTTCATTTATTGATATCTTCTGTAATTTCTCAGTAATATTTTATAATTTTCAATGTAGATGCCTTGAGTCCTTTTGTTAAATTGATTCCTGTGTTTTATGTATTCTAATGCTAGTTAGCATATTCAAAAGCAGAGACATTACTTTGACAACAAAGGTCCGTTTAGTCAAGGCTATGGTTTTTCCAGTAGTCATGTATGGATGTGAGAGTTGGACTGTGAAGAAAGCTGAGCGCCGAAGAATGGATGCTTTTGAACTGTGGTGTTGGAGAAGACTCTTGAGAGTCCCTTGGACTGCAAGAAGATCCAACCAGTCCATTCTGAAGGAGATCAGTCCTGGGTGTTCATTGGAAGGACTAATGCTAGAGCTGAAACTCCAGTACTTTGGCCACCTCATGTGAAGAGTTGACTCATTGGAAAAGACTCTGATGCTGGCAGGGATTGGGGGCAGGAGGAAAAGGGGACGACAGAGGATGAGATGGCTGAATGGCATCACCGACTTGATGGACGTGAGTCTGAGTGAACTCTGGGAGTTGGTGATGGACCCGGAGGCCTGGCCTGCTGCGATTCTTGGGGTCGCAAAGAGTCGGACATGACTGAGTGACTGAACTGAACTGGACTGAACTGAATGCTATTGCAGATTTATTTTCCAATCTTTGCTCCTAGTATGTAAATATATATTTACTCAATTGTATTGACTTTTATTTTGCAATCTTGATAAATTCACTCTTTGTTTCTAGTAGTGTTGCATATGCCTTAGGATTTTCTATGAAAACAATCTTGTCATCTCTGATCAAAAAGCTCACTTATTTTTGAGCCTTTATGTCTTTTCTTTATTTTTCTTTTCTTCTTCCAATGATTGGGAACTTCAGTAAAATTTTGAAATAAAAAGTCATGAGAGCTTTCATCCTGCTATTTCAGAACTTTCAGGAGAAGCATTTAGTATATCACTATATTAGTCAGGCAAGAGAGAGACAGAACCAATAGGTTGTGTGTGTATGTATAAAAAAAACAAGACTTATTACAAGGAATTGACTCATGTGATTATGAAGATTGGTCCATACAAATTCTTCAGATTAGGCAGCAGGCTGGAGAGCCAGGAGTGTTAGTGATCAAGTTTGAGTCTAAAGGAATTGTTGCAGAATAGTAAGAACCAATGTTGTAGATGAAATCTGAAGACAGTATGCTGGAAAATTCTCTCATGCTCAGAGGGGGCTGATCTGTTTGTTATATTCAAGCCTTAAACTGATTGAATGAGGTCTACCACATAGTGGGGAGCAATCTGCTTTATACTCAAAATTTACCAATTTAAATGTTCAGTTCAGTTCAGTTCAGTTCAGTCGCTCAGTCGTGTCCGATTCTTTGCCACCCTATGAATCGCAGCACGCCAGGCCTCCCTGTCCATCACCAACTCCCGGAGTTCACCCAGACTCACGTCCATCGAGTCAGTGATGCCATCCATCCATCTCATCCTCTGTCGTCCCCTTCTCCTCCTGCCCCCAATCCCTCCCAGCATCAGACTCTTTTCCAATGAGTCAACTCTTCACATGAGGTGGCCAAAATACTGGAGTTTCAGCTTTAGCATCAGTCCTTCCAAAGAACACCCAGGGCTGATCTCCTTCAGAATGGACTGGTTGGATCTCCTTGCAGTCCAAGGGACTCTCAAGAGTCTTCTCCAACACCACAGTTCAAAAGCATCAATTCTTTGGTGCTCAGCTTTCTTCACAGTCCAACGCTCTCATCCAAAAGCATTCTGAAAAACACTCAGAATAGTATTTGACCAAATACCTGGGCATCCTGTGGCCCAGTCAATCTGACACATAAAATTAGCCATCATAATCACCATTACTTATGATATTAGCTGAAGAGATTTTGGGTAAAGTTTTCATCATGAATGAATGTTGAATGCTAATTTTTTTTCTGCTTCTTTTGAAAGTATCATATGGTTGTTATCCTTCATTCTGGTATGGCAACTTACAGTCATTGCTTTTGAACACTGAAATGAGTTTGTAGTCCTAGGATAATCACTACATAGTCATAGTCAACTGTCTTTTAATATGCTTTGTGTTCAATTTGCTAATATTTTACTAATAATTTCTACAAATATGTTCATAAAAGATATTAATTATTTGTTTTTATTTCCCTCTGGCACATAACTAGGAGTGGAATTATGAGTCATATGGTAACTCTATGCCTAACTTTTTGAGGAACTGAAAACTGCTTTCTGGAAAAGTTAACATTTACATCCTCATCAGCAGGGAATGAGAAGTCCAATTTTTCTTCATCCTCCCAAGGACTTGCTATTATCTATCTTTTAAATCATAGCTATCTTAGTGGATATGAACATGTGATTCTGATTTACATTTACCTAATATTTAATTATGCTGAGCATCATTTTAGGTCCTTATTATCCCAGTGTATATTTTCTTTGAAAAAACATCTATTCAAATCCCTTGCTAGTTTTTCAATAATTTTCTCATTATTAAATTGTAATTGTTCTTTATGTATTTGAAATTCCAGTCCCTTATCAAGTATGTTAATATTTTATACCAGTTTGTGAGATTTTTATTTTCTTGATATTATCACTTGTAACACAGAGGTTTCTATTTTTGATGAATGTTAGTTTAACTATTTTTAAACTTTTGTCAATTGTATATTTGATATGACTCTACTTGTAAAAGAAATAAATAATATTGTCTAATCCAAGGATGTGAATATTTATACTTGTGTTTTATTCTAATACATTTATAGTTCTAGCTCTCACATTTAGGTCTATGACATTTTTAATTAAGTTTTTTGTATGTAGTATAAGAAAGGAATTCAACTTCAAGCTTTTGCATACAGATGATCAAGATAAGCATCTAATATATCGCTGTATTAGTCAGTTGTCTTAATATCATTTGTTGGAAAGACTTTCATTTTCCCATTGTTTTGTCTTAGAACTTTTTCCAAGAACACTTTAAAAAAAAATCATTCAATACCAATCCATAAAGGAATTTACTACCATGATGTCCCCTCTATAATTTTTCTCTCCCCTCATCTCAAAACCAAAAAATAACTTACTTTCTTCCATAAAAGCAGACCCATTAGGTCATGAGAGACATAGCACCTGTCAGCTGCAAGTATCTCCTATAAATAAAAAGGGGTTTCTTTTAAAGAAATAAAACAAACACGTAAACATTCTGTGAGATAAATTCAAGTCTCCATTTTTTTTTACAAATATGGGAATGGCTTAAAAATTTGAAAAAAAATTTAAGCTGTACTACGCATGTATTTCGGAGAAGGCAATGGCAAGCCACTCCAGTACTCTTGCCTAGAAAATCCCATGGATGGAGGAGCCTGGTGGGCTGCATTCCATGGGGTCGCTATGAGTCAGTCGCGACTGAGCAACTTCACTTTCACGCAATGGAGAAGGAAATGGCAACCCACTCCAGTGTTCTTGCCTGGAGAATTCCAGGGACGGCAGAGCCTGGTGGGCTGCCATCTATGGGGTCGCACAGAGTCAGACATGACTGAAGCGACTTAGCAGCAGCACACATGTATTTTAGGTTGCATTCTTCTTGGAAACCCCTCAAGTCACTTTTTTATTTCCCCTCAATTTCTCTGCCCACAAGAGCTCTACAAATATAAAAATGGTTATCCAATGACCAGGACTTCAGCTTTGTGACAATAATAACAGTGAAAATTCTGGATCCCCTTTCTGGGGTCACCAACTTGTTCCTTATTATATGCTGTAATACTTTGTGCCTATGGGAATCTTGAGTTGGATAGAGACATAGTTTCCCCAGAAGAAAGTTGTAGGATATAGCAAATTTTGTAAATTATATATGCTTTCAGGGGCTTCCCTGGTGGCTCAGAGGTTTAAGCATCTGCGTGCAGTTTGGGAGACCTGGGTTCAATCCCTGGGTCGGGAAGATCCCCTGGAGAAGGAAATGGCAACCAACTCCAGTATTCTTGCCTGGAGAATCCCATGGAGGGAGGAGCCTGGTAGGCTACAGTTCACCGGTTTGCAAAGAGTCGGACACAGCTGAGCTACTTCACTTTCAGGTAGAAGTTAAGTGATCTAGGAGAAAGTACTGTATTTTCTGATGTCTTTCTTTCCTTTACACTGCAATGCTCTAAGAAGAGCATTTAAGTTCCAATAAGAAACACACACAAACAAATGAAACTAAGCACCATCTGATGATTTGGTATCAGAAGTCATAAGAATGGTAGCCTTTTCATTTCTTGCATTTACATCAGAGAAAAAGTCCACTTTATTTTACATAGATCTTCATATAGAAATACAGTTGCCATGTTAGTTGAATAGTATGGTCCTTAAAAGCTTGCCATTTATCACCTAAAGGAATGTTAGAAGATTTACAGTAAAATCAGCCTTTAAAGTATGAAAGATGTGCACTATCGATTGTAGTGGGAACAGCAAGAAGTCTGCATTTTAAGCAACTTTGTCTGCCGTGAACATCAGCAGAGACCATTGATGAATTCCAAATAGAAACACGTGAAATTTATCCTCCTCTGTTCTCTTCTCTCAACCAACATTATCCATTCACTCAGGAGCACTTATGTTCCTGGAACAAGAACAACAAAAAGAAATAGCTCTTGAAATGCAACAGGGCAGGATATTTCTACCCAGGGAAAAAGCAATCTTTCACATAACTATATTTCATTTATAATGTATATTCTGAAAAACTTATTATAATATCTGGTATAATACTATCAGGGAATATTTCGATGTAAAAAAAAAAAAGATTCCACTTAAGCTTAAATAAACAATTTTCAAATAACTCCCCATGTCCAAATATTGGTCTGGGGACAGCATTATCCACTATTTGAAATAAAATTTACAGTAATATTATTTCTTATGATGATTATAAAAAATATGGTTCAAATACAATACAGAATTTAGAGCTGTTTACTACTTATTGTGTCTAAGAACACATATGACACATAGTTTACTTATTTCAGCTTTAGTATGTTTAACAAATGTATTAATACAAAACAGCACACAAGTTCATGAAAACTACCAATAACAAATGTTTGGGTAAGATAATGTAACTACCAAAATTTCTGTTTCTTAGACACTGTGTCAGTACCTAAATATGAAATTAATTATTAGTATTCAATGTTCTGTCTGAAGTATTGGTTTAAAAACAGAAACTCAACAGTTATGATGATAATCTTTCATAGAAACAACGATAGCATTTCAAAGAATTGTAAAACTTATGCCTCTAAATAGGTGAATAATTTATGTAGAAAAGTTCTGATAGTAGTATTTATAACAAAAGGGAAATTCAAAAAAATTCCAAATAGAACAATGGTTAAATAAATGGCATAGAATAGAATATTATACAGCAATGAAAAAACTAGCTTTTCCAAGAGCATTCTATCTGTAAAAAGAAATACTAATAATAGAGATTATAGATAGAAAGCAGACTGTAAAACTGTATACATTATTAGTTGCTGTCTGTCTAAAAAAGTACATTAAACAAATAAAGCTCTAACATTATTAGTTAGAACATTTAAAAAATAAACCTATAGATGGTAAAATAGGTTAGAATTGATGTTTACCAATAAAAATTACCAAAAAATTATACTGGTAATTGTAAAATCAAGGATAACTTGTTGAATGTTCTCCTTTTTTCTTTTAATGTGCATGTATTAATACAACTTTATAGATAGAAAAAAATGTTACATTTGCTTTCTAATGACAAATCAGTTAAAAGAAAAAACATTTAGCAAAGCAGCTGAATCATTAGAGAGGTATACGTATTCCATGGCTCATCCCATTAAATCTTAAAACACAGCTATGTAAAGTTTAAAAATAAAAAAAAAAAAAACAAAAAAAAAAAACACAGCTATCAGTCTGAACAGACTATGAAAGCTTCTGCCAGGAATCAAGTGGAAAATCCACTTTCAAGATACAAAGATACCAAATTCCTGCAATTCCACTAGGCAATTCTAAGAAAACCTAAGACCAGCTAATTTTATCTACAATATATATTTATATATATTCACATACACATCTATATTTACTCATATACATACATTGGAGAAGAAAATTTCAACTCACTCCAGTATTCTTGCCTGGGAAATCCCATGGACAGAGGAGTCTGGCAGGTTACAGTCCATGGGGTCGCAAAGAGTCAGACACGACTAAGGGACTGAACACATATACATACATATACACAATACATACATATGATGCAAAAATCAAGATATATATATATATATATATATAAATACACGGATTAATTTCAGTGAATAAAATATACTGACATTCCATATTAACCTATCTCTACCGAAAATAGACTGTATCTGAAGAACTTAGTTGAATAAAATTTCATTTTAAATGATGCACATTGTACTTTTCTGGAAAGATGATCGTACTGAAAGCAATGTGCAACACAAGTACGATAAAAAGGGAAGAATTCTGCCTGGGAATGACTACCAGGAAATTTACAAGTCTTCTCTTTTTCACTCTAAACAGCATGTTCAAGGTTTCCCTTCTCTGGTTTACCTTAAGCTTCTGCCCTACCTTTCCTTCTAGCCTGTTTTGGAACTCTTGAATGTTTTTCATAGTTTAAAAATCAATGTTTCTAATTTTTTCTTCAAATTTCATTTTCCTTCCTGTCCATCTCTTTTATTTAAATTACAAGTGGAGAAATTCTCCTATTCCTTTCTAAAATTTCTGTCTTTTTTATGCTTCAGTTCAACCATTAGCTAATAAATATCTAAATAGTTCCATATATAAAATTCCTATAAACAACTCTAATTCATATGATGCAAGTCAAACCCATTTCTTCACCACAATCCTGCTTTTTCGGTGACCCTCATTTACTTCAAGTTACCTCTTCTTGTGTATTAAGAATTTTACTGCCATATCCAATTTGTTCCTCTCTTCTAAACGGTTATACTCATTCTTTGGATTTTATAGCTATCACATGTCTGTGCGAGCATACTAAGTCGCTCCAGTTGTGTCCAACTCTTTGCGACCCTATGGACCATAGCATGCCAGGTTCCTCTGTTCATAGGATTCTCCAATCGAGAATACTTGAGTGGTTTGTTATGCTCTCCTTCAGGGGATCTTCCCAACCCAGGTATCAAAACTGTGTCTCTTATATCTCCTGCTTTGGCAGATGGGTTCTTTACCACTAGTACCACCTGGGAAGCCCACAGTTAGTATATCCTGCCCTTTAAGTCTTTCTTTGATATTTCTTCCTTCCATTTCTCATGTGCCTTCTTATACATCTGACAGGAAACTCATCTCTGTATTCCTGCATTCTTACATCCAGAAACTTTTCCTTAATTCTCTCCAGAAACACACACACACAAACAATCACACATTCATTCCTCTAAAATATAAATCTGATCATTTATGTTCAGTTCATTCTTGAGTTCCCGAAGGAGAAAGCCTGACCTCTGTAATACTTTATTCATAATCTTCAGCAAGGCTCAGATCCATTATGCAAAGCTACCACACCCTGACATGGGCTGAACTTTGGTCATGAGGCACTTTGCACTACACCGCCTTTATTCTTCTTATCTCCTTGCATGGGTGAATGTTCCCCATTTTCTCCATCTTACTCTGATGGATGGTTATCTACTGTAATTTACTTGAGATGTTATTTGTGTAATCCAAGGTTATTTTATTTATAGAACCATCCTGAAAATTTACAATGTACCATCAACATTAAATTTAGACATATCAGACTCCATCATTTCAATATAAGCTTTTTGAACATCAGAACTCTGGTTTTTCTTTAGATGACCCTAATGCCTTTAACATTAGAGAAGGAAATGGCAACCCACTCCAGTGTTCTTGCCTGGAGAATCCCAGGGATGGGGGAGTCTCGTGGGCTGAGGTCTATGGGGTCACACAGAGTCGGACATGACTGAAGTGACTTAGCAGTAGCAGCAATGCCTTTAACATGAGAATGATTCAAAATTTTTTTCATAAATTGAACTGAATAGAGGGTACACTTCCTTAACAATCAAGTTATATAGGACCTTTTAAAATAATGGTCATGTCAAAAACAAGAATATTGAACATATGCTGACTACTGTGATAAGCATTGAAAGTTCACTAATTTTCTTGCTTTCATCTTCTAAGCATATGGTAAAACTTACCCAATTCCTTGATCATAAACCTGTGCTATTTTTTACATATTGGCAATGAAGGCAAAGAAACACAGAAAGGTGAGACAATTCACTCAAATTCATAAGCTATTAAGTTGGAAATTAAAAATTTCTCAGTATTACAGTCAAGGTTCTAACTACCTTGTACCATCTCATCATAAGAATTTATTAATTCACTGTATAATTAGTAAGTACTTTTGAGTGCCATAGAGCATAGTCTTTGATCTTTAATGAGCTTGGAGCTAGACTCTCTGGATTTTAATTTCAGCTTGCCTCTTGTGAATTATGTGTCATAAGGCAAATGATATTCTCTCTAGGTCTTTGCTTTCTCATCAGGAATATGAGGTCACACATAGTACCTACTGCATTGGCAAATATCATCATAACTTTGTCTTCACAACTTTTTGTTGTGAAGATAAAAAGCATTTAATATTGGGTTGGCCAAAAGTTCAGTTGGGTTTGGCCATACAACCTGAATGAACTTTTTGGCTAGCCCACTATGATACCCTGATGACAATAAGCACTCAGTGAATGAAGCTATTATTTAAGATATGTAAAGCAAGTCACTGTTCCAGTCCCAATGTCTCAAGGAGAAACTGACAAGCAAATCAATGATTACAAGCTAATGTAGCACTAAATAAGGAATGCATAAGGTCTTGTAGGATGACCAAGAAGAGATAATCTCTACTCATCCACATGCAACATGTAGCCTCTTCGGCCCAGCTTGGTGACCCAGGGCTGAACTAATCCCTTTGATGCTGATGAGTAGCCCCAGGGCAGAAGATAAATGGACAAGGAGGCAAGACAAAATGCCACCCAGCATCTGTTGTAGTGTGGGCTAAACTGGGTTGGCAAGGAAGTGCCATGAGACTGTGAATCAGCTCAACACATGACATTTCTCACAAAAATGTAGCGTGAAGTAGAAAATTATCCCCAACAAATTAGGGAAGCAACAATTAGATTAAGTCAGGGACAAGCTCAAAGGGACAAACCTAGAACTTCTAGATGCTGTTAGGATGTCTGCCTTACTCTTGTAGTCCAGGTTTTTTTGCTTTTTTTTTGCTTTAGGAACAAGAAGAGATTTCAGAATTTGTCTAGAAAAAGTTCAATATTTTATACACTCATGAGTAACTCAATCCCTTTGAGAACAAGATACAGGCAAGAAGTTAGTTTCCCTGGTTACCTGCTATAATGGCTGGTCTTTACTGGTTTATATTAAACATAGTAAAGCTATAAAGTTTAAATACTTATAAAACAGTTTTTAAGGTACCCAGGTGACACAGTGGTAAAAAAAATCTGCCTGCCAATGCAGGAGACATGGGTTCTACCCCTGGATCAGGAAGATCCCCTGGAGAAAGAAATGGAACCTATTCCAGTACTCTTACCTGGAGAATCCCACGGACAGAGGAACCTGGTGGGCTACAGCCCATGGACCTGAAAAGAGTCGGACACAACTGAGTGACTCAGCACACACATTGTTACTGTAGCAATGGGAAGATCTGTGATACAGGCAGGTGAGAACTGATTGAAGCAGCCTTCTGAGCAGTGCTGGTCTGGTCCAAAGGCAGCCTGAGCTTTCCCCAGCAGCAAGCAGAGAAAGGTGAGAATTAAGGTTACAGACAAGAAGACATATAGCTGTTTTGAAAAGCTATCATTTGCTCCATGATGGTAAATATAAGAAGATAATTAAATGTAAAGAATTCCTCAGTGAACAAATATTTAGCAAGAAACTATTCTGTGCACTCTTCCAGTTCTTCAAAATGTTGATCAAGAGATTAGATATCAATTCTCACAGAACTCAAATTCTAGTGGGAGAAAAAAGACATCGCAAGTAAATAAATAAACTCAATAATGTTTCATAGTGTTAGAAGTGCCATGAAGACAGAACATGTTGTGTAAGAGAATGACTAGCAGTCTATTGTGATTGCCTTAGAAGTTAATCTTAAGCTGAGACCTGAAGAGCTAGAAGCATGTAAACATGTGGAGACCTGGGGAGAGAATTTTCTAGGTACAGGCACAGTTATGGTAATACCTTAGGAAGAAAACAAATTCAGACTATGGAAGCACTGAAAAAAAATCAGCACAACTGAAATATAGTGGACTTTTGGAAGAGTGTCAAGATCAGATTGGCACAACAGGTTGTGACCTCACTCATTATTCTTAGGATCATAGGCCTAGAATAGGGATTGTAGTTTATTCTTGGAGAATGTGAAGTCAAAGAAAAATTTTAATAAAGGATTTACATTCTCTGATTATAGTTTTTTTAACAGCTTTACTGAGACATAATTTACGTATCATATGGGCTTCCCAAGTGGATCAATGATAAAAAATCCACCTGCCAATGCAGGAGAGGCAAGAAATGCAGGTTTGATTCCTGAGTCAGGAAGATCCCCTGGAGAAGGAAATGGCAATCCACTCCAGTATTCTTGCCTGGGAAATCCCATGGACAGAGGAGCCTAGTAGGCTACAGTTCATGGGTTTGTCAAGAGTCAGACATGAGTGAACAGCTGAACACACACACACACACACACACACACAGATAGATAGTCTTTGTTTAATATTTATGCTTTAGTGGATTTTAATTATTTATTTATTATTTTTGCCACACAGTGTGGCATGTGGGATATTAGTTTCTTGACCAGGGATCAAACCTGTGTCTCTTGCATTGGAATGGTGGATTCTTAATCACTGGACCACCAGGGAAATCCTCTTCAATGGTTTTTAGTTATGAAATCATCACTTTAATATAATTTTGGAACATTTTCATCCTCCCAAAAGGAAAGCATAAAATCATTAGCACTTTCTTCCCCATTCTTGCTCTCCACCCACTCCAATAACACACCATTATATTTACTCTGGATTTTAGCAGTATCTCTTAACTGCAATTTACCATGTTGGGGCAGTAAGATTTATTAGTTGTGGAAATGAAAAGAAGTAGAGAGACCAAGAATGTTTCAGAGATAGGACTTATCAGTATATATAAAACGAACAGGGTCAGGAGAAGGGAGGTAAAAGCAAAAGAAGAGCGAACAAATAACTCCTAACTTAATGCTTGAACAACTGTGATAATGCATAACTCTCCGTGTACCAGGGGAATATGAGGGATCAGTATTAGTTAGATAAGCTCTGTTGGTGCATTTCAGTGTGTGTGCATGTTCCTAATCAAAGTTTGTTTTATTTTTAATTGGAGGATAACCACTCCACAACATTTCACTGGCCCCCACCACACAACAATGCTCATCACCCTCAAGCAGACACACATCCCCTCCCTCAAGCAGACACACATCCCCTCCATCTCAAACCTCACCTACCCTCCAATCTCTCCCACCCCTCCAGGTTGTCAAAGAGTACTTCCTTGAGCTCCCTGTGTTATACAGCAACTTCCCACTAGCTATCTATTTCACATGTGGTAATACATGTTTTAATACTACTTTCTCAATTCTTCCCAACTTCTCCTTCCCCTGCCACATCCAAAGTGTATTCTTTATGCCTGTGTCTCTATTCCTGCCCTGCAAATAAGTTCATCAGTATCATTTTTCTAGATTCCATAAATATGCATTAGTAGACAATATGTGTTTTTCTCTTTCTGGCTTCTTCACTCTGTATAACCTTATCAAATTTTGACATTTTTCATATTTAGTATACTGTGCCTTCTACATATCCAAGGGAAGTCTCACAGAAGCATTTGAACACATGAGGAGGAAAATAATGACAGGAGATATACGTGTGGCAGCTGTGCAAAGCTTGCCCTGTTTTTTCTCAGATTCACTCCTCATCCTTCCCCTGATCTGCTCTGCATCACAAGCAGACTAATCACTGCTGGCTATGTCTCACCTTGGATTTTGGCTCATGGCAGACACTGGTGAGAGATTGGAAAATGAAAGCATGGACAATCAGGTGTATTTCCCTCTCCTTTAGCCTTGAATAATATCGCTAGTGGTGGCTGAACACCCTTTGTGGCTCCAACTCCCACCCCACAGGCTGGCTGTGATCCTAGCCAGTCAGTCCCTGCATCTGATAGCTGGTAACTCTATCCCATTTCTTTGATCCTCTAAGAGTGTAGCTGTTGGTAACATGTTGGTTACCTCATAGCTCTCCCCTTTTCTTCTTAGCTCCTTTATCACCTATGTACCAATTGACTATATTAAAGCCCTCCTTTTTTAATCCTTACAGTACTTTCTGTTTACTGGATAGCATACTCACTGATAGTAGTTATCAGCATATAGCTATCAGTTTATAGGTAGCGAAAGCCAGGGCAAAAATAAGATTAACAACTGTGCTGTTCACAGGAAAATAGCTCAAATAGGACAAGAGTTTTGTGTGTTGTGTTCAGTGATGTGTTTCCAGGATGTAGAACTCTATTTAGAGTGTATGAATACCCAATGTTTATTGGGTAAGGAACTCCATTAATTAGCTAATTAAGGGAACAATTATTAACATTCAGATTTATTTTAATCATTTTAAAAACTATATAATCTTTACTTCAAAAATATTTTAAAGATGTATTACATGTATTGTTTTCCTTCCGTTTTTCTATCCTTTTATCAATTAGTAGATTTAATAAAGGATGTAAAGTTGTTGCAAAAGATATGCAAAAAAAGGATAAATAATATTCCTCAGATGGCATTCAAGATATAAGTTTGCAAATTCAGGTTTTGAGAGAAAGAAAATTTTAACTTGCTTTGACATATTCAGAAAGAAATCTCAAGGAATCAGATAAAAGAGTTTCTTCTACAAAGTAGGGAAGAAACTACTTCATCTATGATGACTTGGCTATGAGGCCTGTGGCCTTACATTATTAATATAGTTGAATATAATGTGAAGAAAGACTGTGGCTCAATCTAGCAGACTAGATTTCTCTAGCAACTCCAGGGGAAAGACAAAGAAAATACAGAGGATTCTGAATTGAAGAACACTTGCTGCCATGTTGCTAAACGCACTCTTCCTAACCAAACATACGTACGACCATCTTAAGGTTAGAGGAAGGGAAAGAGGATAACATCTGAAAGAGCATTTACCTGAAGAAATAGAGTTAATGAAATCAACTCTGCAGAAAAGAGGCTTTGAAGAGGTTTGTTACTGGACTTTTCAATTGGGCTCCAACAAGAGTCTATCCACCTGATGTCCTTGGAGCCAATAGGAGACCAAGCTTCAGTTCAGAAGCAAAGGAAGGCTTTATTTTCATATCAGAGAGTGGAACTGTGGGAGCTATGCTCTAGAGTGGGGTCTGCAATGTCTGGGATCTAATGCCTAATGATCTGAGGTGGAGCTGATGTAGTAATAATAGAAATAAAGTGCGCAATAAATGTAATGTACTTGAATCATCCCCAAACCATTCCCCACCACCATGTGTGGAAAAAATATCTTCCAGGAAACCAGTCCCTGATGCCAAAAAGGTTGGGGACCATTGCTCTAGAGCACATGCAGCACACACCCTCCTGACAGGCCGTGGGTGGGGCTTCTTTGCAGCAAGAGAGTCTGCTTTGTTAAGCGGGAGGGGGCGGAGTTTTCTCAGAGCAGGTACAGCTGTGCTGCTCAAACTGGAGATCTCATTGCTGGTGCTGTGTCTCTGTACACGTGCCTGCCGCCTCCATCTTGACTTGAGCGTCCAGTGAGATGCTTCTGTACATAGTCCCAGAGCTGAAATGACCGGGAAGCCCATTCTCACCAATAACTGGTCTGAAGGGCCAAGTGCGAGGCTTCTGCACAGGGTTCCCTATAAGCAAGTGAGACTTGACTAAAGCACAAAGGGTAATTTTATTACCCAGAGTTAATTTTTATTTCCTGGTAATTGTTAATACATGGGCTTTACTGGTAACAGGTTCAGAGTTTTAACAAAAAGAGACCTTTAAACTAGAAAATACTAGAACTTTTTTTTTTTTTTTTTTCCGTTGCAAAGCTCTCTTGTTTTGTGGACTTTGGCCTTATGAAAAATGAAAGCAAATAAAAAAACTAGTTTTCTTTTTCTACCCACATCATAATATGAGTAAATTTTCTACCCTACTGCATTTTGGATATACAACGTTTAACATTGTATTAATTCTACTTTGTGATTCCTGTCCACTCTTTACTGTTACATCACACTTAAAATCCACTGTGACAAAATGGAAGACTATTCTCTTATAAAAATTACTTTAAAGGAAAGTACTTAAACAGTTTTCTGTCATCAGCATCTTCTTCAAAATGCTTAGGAAAAGAAAATGACTAAACTCTCTGAAAGAATATTGGCAAGGCAACCTTGATTGTTTGAAGTGCAAAATGAGTTAAATATGATACAATTTTAATTCATCTTTAAAGATGTGTCTTTTGAGAGTAGTACTTACTATAAACTTTTCTTAAGCTTTATTTTTTATCCCAAGTAAAAATAATTGTTATTATTAATATCACAGTCATGGCAGAAAAATAAAATATTATATACCTCATCATAAAAATTTAGCTATGCATTTCAACTGAAAATTCCATTTAGCTAATAGGATACTGTAAGATAAAATTTAATCCTGTTAAGATTTGGAGACATTTTTGACATGAAAGACAGTGTAATATTCAAGTTAAAATATAGTCTATTGTGAGACATTATTGGGAACCCAGAAATGCAGTGTCTAGCTATTCAGGAGGTGAAAGGAGTGTTTATTTCAGGAGTAAACTGTCAAACTTGCACTTGACTTGTATTTGAAAGCTCCTTTGAGAAGGAAATGGCACCCCACTCCAGCACTCTTGCCTGGAAAATCCCATGGACAGAGGAGCCTGGTAGGCTACAGTCTATGGGGTCGCAAAGAGTCAGACAGGACTGAGCAACTTCACTTTCACTTTCACAGTGCAATTAATTGCACTTTAAAGTTGCTGTTGCAAGAAAAATCTAATCACATCAAGACTTCATGAAAATCTTTTGCTCAAATTATAGTTTATGTATAGGTCCTATTAAAAGTTTGTTCTCAAAATTCAAGGTTTTCTGCAGCCTACTTTTGCACTTGAATTTTTTTTTTAATGTAACTACTGCAGTAATTCTAGAAGCCTTTTGAAGAAAAGGATGCACACTTTGACTTAAGATGTTATTTGCAAAAGTAATGCATATAGGTATTTGTCTACCACAGTTTTTATTCCTATCAAAGTAATGCATATTGGTAGTATAAAAATGTTTAAATTATTGAAAAGATGTATTTTTCTCTAAAGAAGAGTTGCAGAAAATTTGTGAGAATAAACTGGAAAGTAATTCGCCTTGGATTAATTCCAAATGGTAAAACATAGAACAGATTGATTCTTCATTCATTCTTGAAAACATAAAGCATTTTTTTAAGACTCAGACACAGCTGAGTGACTGAGCACGTACGCATAGATGGTGTAAAGCGTGTGTATGTATCATATAGTATACTTGGATTTTCTCTGAGTGTTATTTTATTTTATGTCTGGAGATTTTTTAAAAACTGAGAAACAAACTGTTTCTTTTATTTTTCACAAACTTCTGCAATGTTCGTATCTTTGATTCCTCATTCACATGCTGTTGGAACAGTTGACCCTGAGTTTGGTAGATTAATGGCACAGCACCAAGTGGCTATCAAACAAACATGGCACTTCTAAAGCTGCAGCACCGAATTGCAAATTGGAAATACACCCCTGGTCATACTGTCAACAAAGGAGACCCTTGATGTGTGATTCCACTCATCATTCCTCTTGAGCCATTATCAGACAGCTGAGATCAGACAACAACGAAGGAACATGTGCCTGATTGTTAGCATGTCAGACATACATTATTAAAAACAGTAGGGACAAGGGGCGAGATGAGAAGAAAGGCATTGGTTCCTTTGTTCCATGTGTGAGGGTTTGTTTGGGAAGAAAAGAATTCTAAAAGGCACTGCCACGTACCTCCCTATCATGAAGGCCTAGCTTTCCCCTCGGTTCATTTGAAAATCAAGTTAATATTCTTTCTTCCATAATGAAAATGATTAAGAGCTTGTTTTAACTGCAAACTTACTCTTATCAATTTCAACTGAAAATTCATTTTCATCTCATTGAATTTCTAAATTTTCTTGAAAGATCTGTTTACAGATTAGCTGGTTTGGTTTAAGCAATATCTATCCTGATCCACACCATATTAAGTATATGAAGTAGAGAAGAATCAAGGATTGTTGTTTCACTCAGATTTTGCAAATAATAGTCAAATTGTTATTGATCAAGTTTATTAACTAAAGTAAGGACTTAAGTTCAGAAGAAACAAATGAGAATCTGTCAATACTTACAGTACCCCTTGAGATGCTTCCCACAGAGAATTTAGAATTTTTCCTTTTGAAAAGGTATTGTGTTAGTACCAAAAACAACTCTGTTAATAGCCGAAAAGTAGAATTTATAAAATAAATTTTCAAAACATAATAAGACTTATAAAAAAGTTTTGCACAGACTTTCTGAAACTCTAGGGAAAAATCAGTCTTATGTACAATGATTTATAAATCCATTATTCTCTGTGTCCTCTAAAATTTATTATTTGGGGAAATACTTTTCTTAAGTTTTCTTAATCCTTTTGAAAATATTTTATTTTTCACAAAGGTAATAAATATATATATTTAACAATGTATATAATTGTTCTATTTAAATTTTGTGTAATTACTTATTTCATCTGTTGGAGAGACAAATTCATGATTTTATTTGCTCTTTCATTGACTTATCATATTGCTCAATCACTGTTAAAAAAAATAAAATGATCTGCGGAAACCAAACAGATGACTAACTTATTTCACTTGCTCCACTTGCCAAAATAATGAGTAGTGAGGCTGGAATATTACAATATTTGTATTAAAGTGTATTAAGTTACTGTATCCCATAGTTCTTATAACTTTACTAGAATCCAATTTATTTACATTACAAAAGTTTAAAATAAACATTAGTGTCACATTCAAATAAATTCACAAAGTGGCAAGAATAAAAACAATGAAAATTTTGGATTCATATCATAATTTCAATTAATTCAAAAAGGGAAATATGACTTCTTTAAAGAGTTTTCAGCCAAATTTCAAAAGTAGTGAACTGAAAACTCTTAACTCTTTTCACTAGCTATAATAAAAACCATTTATTCAGAAAGCCTAAATTCAGAATACACTGAATTTAAATTTTGATAAGTCTTAATATTGATTTATAGATCTTTAAAGTCAACGTAGTAGTAAAGAATTTTCTTTCCAAAATCTAAAAATGAGTCAAGTCTATTGTGTTTAAAAGCACATAAATACCATAATATTAAGTATATTCCAGGATAGACTGGCAAATATAATATGTGTTGTTGTTTACTTGCTATTTCATGTTTGATTCTTTACCACCCCATAGACTGCAGCAACCCAGGCTTCTCTGTCCTTCACTATCTCCTGGACTTTACTCAAACTCATGTTCATGGTTTGAGATGGTTGATGATGCTATCCAAGCATCTCATCCTCTGCTGCCGCCTTGTCCTTCTGTTCTTAATCTTTCCCAGGATAAAGGTCTTCTAGTGACTCCACTCCTTGTATCAGGTGGGCAAAGTTTTGGAGCTTCAGCTTCAGCATCGGTCCTTCCAATATATATTCATTGGAATATTCACATTCAACTCTCACATCCATACATGACTACTGGAAAAACCATAGCTTTGACTATATGGACCTTTGTCAGCTAAGTGATGTTTCTGTTTCTTAATATGCTAAGTTTGTCATAGCCTTCCTTCCAAGGAGCAAGCATCTTTCAATTTTATGGGTGCAGTCACCGTCCACAGTGATTTTGGAGCCCAGGAAAATAAAGTCTTTCACTGTTTCCACTTTTTCCCTTTCTATTTGCTATGAAGTGATAGGACCAGATGCCATGATATTTTTCTGAATGTTGAGTTTTAAGTAAGCTTTTTCACTCTCTTCTTACACCCTCATCAGAGGCTCTTTAGCTCTTCTCCACTTTCTGCCAATAGGGTGGTGTCTTCTGCATATCTGAGGTTGTGATATTTCTCCTAGCAATCTTGATTTCAGTCTGTGCTTCATCCAGTCTTCATCCAGTTTTGCATGATGTACTCTGAATATAAGGTAAATAAGCAGGGTGACAAGATACATCCTTGTCATACTCCTTTCCCAATTTTGAACCAGTCAGTTTTTCCAATTCCAGTTCTAACTGTTGCTTCTTGACCTGTATACAGATTCTTCAGGAGACAGGTAAGGTGGTCTGGAATTTCCATCTCTTTAAGAATTTTCCGTAGTTTGTTGGGATCCAAAGAGTCAAAGGCGTTAGAGGAGTCAATGACGCAGAAGTAGATGTTTTTCTGGAATTCCCTTGCTTTCTCCATGATCCAAGGAATGTCGGCAGTGAGATCTCTGGTTCCTCTGGCATTGGCTATATATATGTAGTGGCGTGGATAACAAATATTGTTCCACATTGTTTCAGCATTTATTGTAGTATATATTGAAATATTTTGAACATATTATTTACTTTTGAGTTGAAATTATTTTAATATATTTTTGATATGAAATCACTTTCTTCATTGTGAATGAAATTTATAGTTTTCAACAAGGATATCAATTTATTTTAAAAGCTCAACAACATTTTCAGCAATCACAATAATTACAAATAATAGTTTTCATCCAGAAGGGCTTTCTATTGAAGGCTATATTTTCAAACATTTTTTACCTGTCTGGCTTTTGGTAAATTTTTATGTAATTAAGTAATTGCTACATATAAATATAAACATTATAATTATGAAAAATATATCTCAGAAACATAAAATGTACTTGGTAAAATTAAAGAGGAAAATGATCTCACTTAAAAAGTACTTTCTTAAAACCAAGAAATTATGAAATAACCCTTGAAAGGTAGAAAAATAAATGCCCTATGCTTTCCTGATTTAGATTATTCATAGGTTAACATGTGGGTCACATATCTCCTTTACTGAAACACATACCTTGAAAATTCATTTGGGAATGCTCTATTAAGCAACACACCTAGCTACAAGTGACTAAGTTGTGTGTAAACGTGGCTTAAATCATGAGGATGTTTATCATTTTCCTAACCAGGAATCTAGAGAAAAACAGTTTAAGGATTAGTTTATATCATTATCAAATTCTTTCTTTAATTCGTGCTCTACAGAGGTTTTGCATTTATTAATTTTTGTCTTGTAGTCCAAAGGTGGCCCCTTTAGCTCTATGTATTATGTCCATATTTAAAGTGCAAGGAGCAAGAAAGAGGCAATGCTAATTTTTGAGAAACTCTCAGCATGTTTCTCTTGTGTTTTATTAGCCAAATATTTGTTACACACCCACACCTGACTGTAAGGAAGTCTGGGAAAGCAAACATCTGGCAAAAAAGAAACACACAAGTTTGGGCATGTTGTTTTCCCAAACAAAATCATGACTCAGTATGTAAAATAAGACAGGATAAGTAGGAAGAAAAAAACTCTTGATTTGAAGGTCTTATTTTTATTTAACTTTAAATGTCTTTTTATATATTACTCCAGAGCAGTTAAAATGTAAAGTGTATAGATTTTTGAGAGAGTCAATTCCTAGGTAGGTTGATAAGAAGTCCGGGGTCCCCGAGGAGGAGAGAGGGGTCTGGGGCTCTCAAGGAGGAGATAGGGGTCTGGAATTCTCAAAGAGGAGAAAAGGACAAACTTTTTTTTCTTTAAACTCAAAGTTGATGATTACACAACAAAGCCACAGCTTAAACTCTGTACTAAGGGTTATACAACAACAATGTATCCTGCTTGAGGACATCTTTCTCCTTGAGAACCTTCTGACTAATCCTGTTGTCTTAAAATATTATTGGAGAGGATCGGGTAAGATCTTTGTATTGTTAGTTCTAAACCTGTCATCTTAAAATGTAAATTGTGTGAATGGGTCTAGTAAGACCTTTACAATCGTGAGACATTCTATTGATTTATTGTAATAGCCAATTTACAGCTCCCTTGCTAAGACTAGCGAGTGGGGCACTCTCCATCCCCCTTCTGATGTCTATGTCAGAAGCGTTCTCTGTCCCTTTTTCACTTTAATAAAACTCTGCTATGCAAAAGCACTTGAGTGATCAAGCCCAGTCCCTGGTCCCAAAGCTAAATCTTCTTCGAGATCATGAATCTGACACCATTCACCATAAGGTACCATTTTTAAGTTAAACATTTTGTTCTATCAAGAGTAATCATCTCTATCATCTTTACTGACAGAAAAAAAAAAATGGACTACTGAAAAGTACTTGGGGGTAAAATTAAATAAAAAAACTGTAAGTTATAAGATATTATGTCAATGGAAAGTTAATTATCTTTTGAATACATATAGTTTTTATTTCAGAAAATGAACAGTTATTTCTCTTCAAATTTTTAGTCATGGCCAACTCTTTGCAAACCCATGGACTGTAGGCCACCAGGCTCCTCCATCCATGGAATTTCATTAGCAAAATACTGAAGTGGGTTGCCTTTCCCTTCTCCAGGGTATCTTCCCAACCCAGGGATCGATCCTAGGTCTCTTGCATTGCAGGTGGATTCCTTACCATCTGAGCTACCAGGGAAGGTAGATCATATCCAAGATACCTTTCAGATGTCTTGAGTTTTTGAAAACATCTTTTCTGTACACCTTACATTACATTACATTGTCCCTCTAAAGATTACAGCAATTAATGAATACAGCTTGGCATTCCCTAAGTCAATCAAATTCAGTTGCTTTCCGCAATGAGAGCAATTCATAATTTCCTATTATAATTAAAGTGGCATTTTAAATTATTAAAGTGAATTTTAGCATTTATGTTGCTACTGATATTTTTCAAAAACTAATCTCAATAAGGTTTCTATTTAAGATTTCAGAATATTGTAACATAAACTTTTCCAAATGCTGTTTTTTAATTCATGCGGGAAGGATTATATCTAAAACATTCTCTATGTGTCCCACCCTTTTTAACTTCCACTATCATGAGAAAGAAAGCAATTGGGAATGAATGAGACAAAGGGTAAAAGGAGAGGAGAATCATGGGAAAGAAGATCAGGGAAAACTCCTCAAAGACATCTCATCAGATAGTTGGAATTATCTGAAGAAAAGAAAATATTCACTTGGATTTTAATTTTACAGAATGATGGGTATAGAATGCATTCTAGAAGCCCACTTACATTTTTCCCCTCATTCAGGAACCTACATAAACCAACTGAAACCGATGAGTTCCAATTGGAAAATCTTATTGTATGACAGTTACAGGTTTCCTTTAAAACATTTAAAATACACACAACAATTTCAATGGTGATTGGTCTTTTGTCGCAGGAGTTTCTTATTTTGAAGTAAATAATTCAACTTCATCCATTTCCTCTCATCTGGCCTCAAAGGAGGTGAAGGACAAAAATTCTATGTAATGGTTCTGAATATTGCTGAAAGGATTGTAATACCTTTCATTCATATCTTCCAAAAGCAAAATTAACTTTTTACATACATTCAATTTCCTAAACGCTAGCCCATGTTCGCTATTTATTTTCAAATTTGGAGTTGCCCCAACTCCAACTATCAAGTAGTGACTCTCAGAACTCAAGAGAATAGCCAGGAAAATACCTAGAGGAAAGTAAAATCCCATCAAATGTTTCTGAATCTTTTAAAACTTAAGTAAACGAAAGGAAGTTCTTGACATATATAAGACAGTTGAAGACTATAATTGAAACCATTCTTTTCCTCTCCTCCCTTATATTTGTAATTTCAAAAGAAAAAATAATTTCACATGCTTTCTTTGAATTATCCATCCCCCCAAAGTATTCACATCATATTTAAAACAACAACAAAAAACCCCCCTAAGCATATTAGTTTATTGTAGTGTGATGCTGCTGCTACTGCTAAGTCGCTTCAGTCGTGTCTGACTCTGTGTGACCCCATAGACGGCAGCCCACCAGGCTCCCCCGCCCCTGGGATTCTCCAGGCAAGAACACTGGGGTGGGTTGCCATTTCCTTCTCCAATGCATGAAAGTGAAAAGTGAAAGTGAAGTCGTTGTCGTGTCTGACTCTTAGCGACCCCATGGACTGCAGCCTACCAGGCTCCTCAGTCCATGAAATTTTCCAGGCAAGAGTACTGGAGTGGGGTGCCATTGCCTTCTCCGATTATAGTGTGATAGTAAGTGTATATTTTTTCCATGCTAGCATGTGCTTGTGTGCACAAGCATGGACATACAAACCCACATTCTCTTTGCGTTCCATTCCTTCTCTTTTCCACCCCTACATCATCCCCTCTCACACACAATTTCTCAAGCACAAAGTCCCATTACTGAGAATTCCAAAGTCAGGCAGAATTTTCCAGGATCCTGAGATTGTTTTATTCAGTATATTTTCCCTTGCTTCTTCTTGTATCAACGTTTATATTACCTTTTCCTTTCTTTTTTGTATTTCTAGCAGATTTCTATTCTGAAAAACTTTCTTTAGGTTGTTGTGGGATATGTATCCTACTTTTAGGTAAAAGGCAAAAAAAAATACTATGTTTTGTTATTTATCTGATTTCTTTAGGAAAGGAAGAGGAGAATGTCTCAAGGGGATCAAAAGGAACAAACTGGAATAGAAAAACTGCATATTTAAGACATCAGCTAAGCAGGATTTACATGGGTCTCTGTGTGTTCTTTCCTATCATAACTAGCTATAATACATTTTATAAAAATAACCAGACCAGGATTTTATACAGAATATTATTTGAAAACTTTAAAAATGGGGTTTTGTCCATTATCCTTAGAGTAGTTTTTTTTTCTTGACGTGTGTTATAAAAATCAACTGAATTATATGGGGAGGTAGGTAGATACTATGTAATATGAAGATCCTGGGACATATGCCAGATTTGTTGAATCAGAACACTTGTGCCATGGCCCAGAGATGCCCAGTGTTTTCCAAGATCAACAGTTGAATTTAAACCCACATTAACATGAAAACCACTGATGTAGAAGCCATAGAACTTAAGAAAAACTACTCTCTGTATTTCTCATTCTAATTTCAGACTAAATGCCAAAATTTTTAAAGCGGATGCAATTTGTTTAAAATTAACATCAAGAGCAAATGTAAATCAAGAATAAAATTTAACATAAATTTTGAAAGATGAGCCATTTCTCTCCTTTAGCTTGTTGTGAAGTCATTGTGAAAGCAAAGGAGAAAAGGAAAGATATTCCCATATAAATGCAGAGTTCCAAAGAATAGCAAGGAGAGATAAGAAAGCCTTCCTAATGATCAATGCAAAGAAATAGAGCAAAACAATAGAATGGGAAAGACTAGAGATCTCTTCAAGAAAATTAGAGCTACCAAGGAAACACTTCATGCAAAGATGGGCTCAATAAAGGACAGAAATCGTATGGACCTAACAGAAGCAGAAGCTATTAAGAAGAGGTGGCAAGAATACACAGAGGAACTGTAAAAAAAAAGATCTTCATGACCCAGATAATTACGATGGTTTGATCACTCACCTAGAGCCAGACATCCTGGAATGTGAAGTTAAGTGGGCCTTAGAAAGCATCACTACAAACAATGCTAGTGGAGGTGATGAAATTGCAGTTGAGCTATTTCAAATCCTAAAAGATGATGCTGTGAAAGAGCTGCACTTAATATGCCAGCACATTTGGAAAACTCAGCAGTGGCCATGGGACTGGAAAAGGTCAGTTTTCATTCAAATCCCAGAGAAAGGCAATGCCAGAGAATGATCAAACTACCGTGCAATTGTACTCATCTCACACACTAGCAAAGTAACGATCAAAATTCTTCAAGCCAGGCTTCAACAGTACATGAACTGTGAAGTTGCAGATGTTCAAGCTGGTTTTAGAAAAGGCAGAGGAACCAGAGATTGAATTGCCGACCTCTGCTGGATCATCAAAACAGCAAGAGAGTTCCAGAAAAACATCTATTTCTGCTTTATTGACTATGCCAAAGCCTTTGACTGTGTGGATCACAATAACTCTGGAATATTCTGAAAGAGATGGGAATACCAGACCACCTGACCTGCCTCTCGAGAAATCTGTACGCAGGTTAGGAAGCAACAGTTAGAGCTGGACATAGAACAACATGTCTACTGGTTGTTTCCAAGACTGGTTCCAAATAGGGAAAGGGGTATATCAAGGCTGTATATTGTCATTCTGCTTATTTAACTTATATGCAGAGTACATCATGAGAAACGCTGGGCTGCAGGAAGCACAAGCTGGAACCAAGATTGCCAGAAGAAATATCCACATCCTCAGATATGCAGATGATACCGTGCTTATGGCAGAAAGTTAAGAAAAACTAAAGAGCCTTTGATGAAAGTGAAAGAGGAGAGTGAAAAAGTTGGCTTAAAGCTCAACATTCAGAAAACTAAGATCATGGCATCCGGTCCCATCACTTCCTGGCACATAGATGGGGAAACAGTGGAAGCAGTGGCTGACTTTTTTTGGGGGGGCTCCAAAATCACTGCAGATGGTGACTGCAGCCATGAAAATAAAATATGCTTACTCCATGGAAGGAAAGTTATGAGCAACCTAGACAGCATATTAATAAGCAGAGGTATTGTCAACAAAGGTCTGTCTAGTCAAGGCTATGGTTTTTCCAGTAGTTATGTATGGATGTGAGTTGAACTATAAAGAAAGCTGAATGCTGAAGAATTGATGCTTTTGAACAGTAGTGTTGGAGAAGCCTCTTGAGAGTCTTGGACTGCAAGGAGATCCAACCAGTCCATCCTAAATGAGATGGGTCCTGGGTGTTCATTGGAAAGACTGATGCTGAAGCTGAAACTCCAATACTTTGGCCACCTGAGGTGAAAAGCTGACTCATTTGAAAAGACCCTGATGTTGGGAAAGATTGAAGGCAGGAGGAGAAGGGGACAACAGAGGATGAGATAGCTGGATGGCATCTCAGACTCAATGGACATGAGTTTGGGTAAACTCCGTTGATGATGGACAGGGAGGCCTGGTGTGCTGTGGTTCATGGGGTCACAAAGAGTTGGACACAACTGAGCAACTGAACTGAACTGAAGTCATCTGTGACTTACCACAGGTTGGCAGAGTGATGTCTTTTTATCCTAATGGCTATTTTTCAAATCCACACTTCATTACCATTTGGCATATAGCTAAACAGTCTCCTTAAAACATTGGACTGCTAAGAAGGCCCCAGTATATTTTGTTCTAGGTCTGGGTCTTGTAGGGCATATGTTGTTGTTGCTGTTGTTTAGTCACTCAATCATTTCTGATTCTTTGTGAGTCCATGGACTGCAGCATGCCAAGCTTCCCCATCCTTCACTATCTCCTGGAGTTTGCTCAAACTCATGTCCATTGGTGGGCAGTACATGTCTTAAATTCGACAATCTTCATTGATACAGCTCATATTAGCTACATCAATTTGCTGGCCAATTTCTAGTACATGTTAAAATCCAGGGATGCTCTATTGATTTTATTTGCAGTTTTTTTCTCTTCTCACACCAAAGTACCAAATAATGACACTGCCTTATGTTTGTTTGGTGCTTAATTCAGTTTTACAAAAATGCTGTAATGTCCATTGATCACTTTTATGATACCAGGAATACTGTGAGGAAGCCTGAGTGCATAATCAGATTCATGATTACCTGGAGTAAAACAGAAGCTCAGAAAAATAAGTAACGTATCTTGTATCTTGTTTAATACTGCTGATTAACTCTCGGGGTTCTTGATTCTAAAAGTGATGTTTTATACTTTGGCCACCTCATGCGAAGAGTTGACTCATTGGAAAAGACTCTGATGCTGGGAGGGATTGGGGGCAAGAGGAGAAGGGGACGACAGAGGATGAGATGGCTGGATGGCATCACTGACTTGATGGACATGAGTCTGAGTGAACTCCGGGAGTTGGTGATGGACAGAGAGGCCTGGAGTGCTGCGATTCATGGGGTGGCAAAGAGTCAGACGCGACTGAGTGACTGATTTGATCCGATCTGATATGTAAGCAACATAATATTAAGTACTATAATATTTGCTTACAGTTTATGTATTTTAAACAAAGCATACATACTTTTATTCTATTATCTTACTTCTTTCACTAAAATATTAGTTCCTAGATAGCAGATTTTTTCTTTTCTTGCTTTTTGAAATATCTCTATGTTTAGTGACTAGTCTAGTGAATTGCAAGTAGTAGGTGTTCAATAAATAATGCTGAAAATAAGCACTCTCCCCCCAAGTTGTTCTTATCTTTAATTTCTCCAACTCAGAGAAACTTTGATCTTTTTTCCCCTAAGAACAAACCTAAATTAGTTTGAGACTAAAATACCATTTATTTGTGAGTTTCCATTAAATTTTTTTATTGCTGTTTTTCTCCGCAGGTTCAACAACAGTTGTCTAAGGAAAATGAATAGATGACCTTCTAGGTATGTTCCAAGCTTTAGCAATCCATGATTTAAGAAATAATTGGTGTCACAAAATTAAGATATAAATTTTTAATTGCAATAATTCCCAACAGTATTCCTATACACCACAGTTAGAGAAGATATAGACATATATGAGTGATTGCAAAACATTTAAAGAGGTCTATAAGGTTGCTGTAGAAGAGAAATGTTTTAGTTTATTAGAAGATATTTTATTTTTCTCATGCCAAAATAATACCCAGTGATCTCTAATGACTGTCCATATTTTGTTGCTATTGTTGTTTCTTTGGTCTCTTGTGTTTTGTACTGTGTTTGCAAACAACTACACAGGCCTGGGGGAAATAGTTGAGACCTAACAGCCTTCCCTGAGCCAGAACCATTTGGGCACAGAACATGTATGTAAATAACAATGTATATCAACATGAAGCAATATAGCATGCCGAGAAGATAAATCTAAAGCTGCTATACAGGCTGTGACTCCAGTCAATACATATCAAACATTTTTATCAAATGTACTATCTACCATGTACATGCATTGTTTTGCAGTTTTTATTTTCCCTTCTCTTATGGAAAATATGTGTTACTGTGACTTAAAAGTGTGGGGAATACAATGGCTTCCAGGTCAATGGAATATTGAAATATTAATATTAAGATATTCATCTACAATTAAAGGTGGGTAGTTTAATCCTGGTTTGACCTTTATCACTGCTCTGGTGAATTGAATATATGTGAAACTATAGTTCTGAAAGACATTATCAACAACAATAACAAAGCAATGAAAAAATTGAATATATATATAACACTGTGGTCAACCAGACAACCATATATTTCTAATGAATCACTGTATACGTGTGTATGTACACTGTATCTTTTTGTTTGTGCATATGTGCATTTTTAATGCATGGTCTATCCTGTGAACTTTTCACTCTGTGAAGAAACGATTTTCTTTTTCTACCAACATGTCAGCTCCATTTACATAACATTAACAAATAAGCTTCAAGTTTAAGATCAGTGGAGAAACATTGCCATTAAAGCTGGAAGAAGGTTTCTAAAGATCAACTTATAGATTCCTGTTTGTAAATTGTAATGGGACAACTTTCTTAATAGGATTTTCAGAAAATTACAAAGGCTTAATCCTTTCACGGGTTACTTCCTACACTTTGCTGACTCCACACTTGAATAAAAGCTGCATGTGCACCTCTGAAAAAAAGCCTTTGACTTACAGGAAGGAGAAGTAAAAGGCAAGGGAAGAAGGGAAAGATATACCCAACTGAATGCAGAGTTCCAAAGACTAGCAAGGAAAAGAAGGTCTTCTTAAATGACCAAAGAAGTAGCGGAAAAGAGGCAAAGAAATAGAGGAAAAACAATACAATGGGAAAGACTAGAGACCTCTTCAATAAAACGGGAGTTATCAAGTGAATATTTCATGCAAGGATGGGCACGATAAAGGACAGAAACAGTAAGGACCTAACAGAAGCAGAAGAGATTAAGAAGAGGTGGCAAAAATACACAGAAGAACTATACAAAATAGGTCTTAATGACCCAGGTAATCAAGATGGTGTGGTCACTCACCTAGAGTCAGACATCCTGAAGTGTGAAGCCAAATGGGCCTTAGAAAACATTACTATGAACAAAGCTAGAGGAGGTGATGGGAATTTCAGCTGAGCTATTTCAAATCCTAAAAGATGATACTGTTAAATTGCTGTACTCAATATGTCAGCAAATATTTCAGCAAATTCCACAGGACTGGAAAAGGTCAGTTTTCATTCCAATTCCAAAGAAGGGCAATGTCAAAGAATGTTCAAACTACCACACAATTGCTCATTTCACCTACTAGCAAAGTAATGCTTAAAATTCTTCAAGCTAGGGTTCAGCAGTTTGTGAACCGAGAACAGACTTACAAGCTGGATTCAGAAAAGGCAGAGGAACCAGAGATCAAATTGGATCACAGGGAAAGAAAAGGAATTCCAGAAAACTATCTATTTCTGTTTCATTGACTATGCTAAAGCCTTTGACTGTGTGAATCACAAACACAAATCTACCTGATGTCTGTCTATCCATCAATCATCAAGACTCTCTGTCTATCCATCAATCATCAAGACAGAGCTGACTCTCCCAGGCCTGAAGTCACAAAGCTATTTTATTGAAGAGTTGGATAGATAACTGAGATCTCCTATTGTGAAATACTTTCCCATATATCACAAGTTAATCAGGAAATCTATAAATCAGACTTTTAAAACATTTGAAGTACACTCAGTTCCTCTGTATATAAGAACAAGCAAAGAGTTTTTTGAGTTTTATTGTTGCTAGCTCTGTTATTAGATTAATAAATAATTGCTGCATAATTTGTTTGATGTTAGTAACAGTGTGACAATTTACATTACACATTCAGTTCAGTTCAGTTCAGTCACTCAGTCGTGTCTGACTCTTTGCAACCCTGACCGCATGGACTGTAGCATGCCAGGCCTCCCTGTCCATCACCAACTCCTGGAGTTTACTCAAACTCATGTCCATTGAGTTGGTTATGCCATTGAAACATCTCATCCTCTGTCATCCCCTGCTCCTCCCACCTTCAATCTTTCCCAGCATCAGAGTCTTCTCAAATGAGTAAGCTCTTTGCATCAGGTGGCCAAAGTATTGGAGTTTCAGCTTCAACATCAGTCCTTCCAATGAATATTCAGGACTGATTTCTTTAGGATAGACTTTAGGATAGACTCCTTGTAGTCCAGGGGACTCTCAAGAGTCTTCTCCAACACCACAGTTCAAAAGCATCAATTATTCAATCCGTTTTCTTTATAGTCCAACTCTCACATTCATACATGACTACTGGAAATACCATAGCCTTGACTAGACGGACCTTTGTTGGCAATATAATGTCTCTGCTTTTAAATATGTTATCTAGGTTGGTCATAACTTTCCTTCCAAGGAGTAAGCATCTTTTAATTTCATGGTTACAGTGACTATCTGCAGTGAATTTGGAGCCCAGAAAAATAAAATCAGCCACTGTTTCCACTGTTTCCCCATCTATTTGCCATGTAGTGATGGAAACAGATGCCATGAACTTTATTTTCTGAATGTTGAGCTTTAAGCCAACTTTTTCACTCTCCTCTTTCACTTTCATCAAGGGGCTCTTTAGTTCTTCACTTTCAGCCATAAGGGTGGTATCATCTGCATACCTGAGGTTACTGATATTATTATTGATATAATCACCATTGTGATTATCTGGGTCATGAAGATCTTTTTTGTACAGTTCTTCTGTGTATTCTTGCCACCTCTTCTTAATATCTTCTGCTGCTGTTAGGTCCATACTATTTCTGTCCTTTATTGAGTCCATCTTTGCATGAAATGCTTTAATTTTCTTGAAAAGATCTCTAGTCTTTGCCATTCTATTATTTTCCTCTCTTTCTTTGCACTGATCACTGAGGAAGGTTTTCTTATCTCTCCTTGCTGTTCTTTGGAACTCTGCATTCTAATGGGTATATCTTTCTTTTTCTCCTTTGCTTTTCACTTCTCTTCTTTTCACAATTATTTAAGGCCTCCTCAGACAGATATTTTGCTTTTTTACATTTCTTTTTCTTGGGGATGGTCTTGATCCCTGTCTCCTGTAAAATGTCATGTACCTCCATCCATAGTTCATCAGGCACTCTGTCTATCAGATCTAGTCCTTTAAATCTATTTCTCACTTCCATTGTATAATCATAAGAGATTTGATTCAGCTCATACCTGAATGGTCTAGTGGTTTTCCCTATTTTCTTCAATTTAAGTCTGAATTTGGCAATAAGGAGTTCATAATCTGAACCACAGTCAGCTCCCAGTCTTGATTTGCTGACTGTATAGAGCTTCTCCATCTTTGGCTGCAAATAATATAATCAATCTGATTTTGGTGTTGACCGTTACAACACATTACACATTACTGTGATTGAAATAATTATGCTGAAAATGCCGAAGACAAATAGTCTGACACAATCTTGACTGAAAATCATCAAGATAATCAAGCATTTAAATGCATTTTTATAAGTGTTTGGCGTTTTTTCCCCCAACAGAATAGCTTTGTTAAGTAAATAGTCAAAGGCCATGTGCTACAGGGTGGAGGTGGTATTGGGAAAACATGACATCTTTCCTAGGAGAGGCTAACTCATGTTCAATCACTAGGCACAGTCAGTGGTTTAAGGGGTTCAGAAGCACATATATTTTAAGCAGTAAAATCTGACATTTTAAAGAGGGAAAGATGCTTTTACAGAAATTCTTGAAATAACATGAAAGAAATAGTACTAAGAGGGACAAAGAGAGTGTTGATGGAGTATTTGGACTGAAGCTCTTTCCAAGTGTAAGAGGAAGTTGCCATATTCTAGATAAAGAAGGGAGGATTAAAGTGTGCCTGACTATGTCAGAATAGTAAATTTATATGGAAAAGTCTTCATGGTCTAAAGTGGATGTGTGCCACTGACGTAGTTAATGGATTAATGTTTGATTTTCCTCAAAATGATCTTAAGCCAAGGTTTCCAAATGAACACCAGGAAATTGATTTGAGGAAAAACTGAGACACAATATTAGCCCCCCTCCCTTTTTTTTTCCTTTACAAGTTTTCTTTTTTTGGAGGGAGGGTATTTTTTTTTTAATTAATTAATTATTTTTTTTTTTACTTTACAATATTGTAGTGGTTTTGCCATACATTGATTTGAATCCACCACAGGTGTACATGTGTTCCCCATCCTGAACCCTGCTCCCACCTCCCTCCCCATCCCATCCCTCTGGGTCATCCCAGTGCACCCGCCCTGAGCACCCTGTATCATGCATCAAACCTGGACTGGCAGTTCATTTCACATATGATAATATACATGTTTCAATGCCATTCTCCCAAATCATCCCACCCTCACCCTCTGCCACAGAGTCCAAAATACTGTTCAATTCATCTGTGTCTCTTTTGCTGTCCCACATACAGGGTTATCATTACCATCTTTCTAAATTCCATATATATGTGTTAGTATATGTTAGTATACTGTATTGGTGTTTTTCTTTCTGGCTTACTTCACTCTGTATAATAGGGGTGAATGTTAGATGATATTATTGTCCCATCGTGTTTGAAATGTTATGATAGCTGTTTGAAAAAAAATCAATTATTCACCCCATGTTTTATTAATATAATTATTTAGACAAAAAATAGTTAAAATTAAAAGTGAGTTTGTTTCTATAATCTATTCAAACTAACTCAAAAGACAAATATAGATACTGGAACTTTTTAACAATATTATACAAGGCAGAAAATAATAACTGTAAAATGGACTCCATCAAAGGGATTTGGTTCCTAAAATGCTTAAAGTCTTGCTTTTGGCACACCCTGAGAATGGCATATTATGAGACAATACCTCGGATATTTTCCCTATGTGTATTTTAAAATACTTGGCCTTTTGGGGAGATAAAAATCATCGAATTTGGGGATCTCAAGTATATAATTTTTCGACAATGACACTAGTATTTTTATGTTATTTATTTTTTATTCAATAGTCTAATCCACATAGCTAGAAATGATCCAGTTTTATTTATTTATAGAATAAAGTCATATAATCCCCAGTCCATTTTTCATTGTTATTAGTAGAATATGGAATAAAGGATTTTAAACAGTATAAAGTTCTATATAAATAAAAGTGTGGTAAATTTCAAGGGACTCAAGTAAAGAGGACATACATTCCATAATGAATTCATAAAATGGCATATTAGTTGAATTAATACCTTTTATAAAGAATTTAAAGCTATTTAAAAAATCTTGTCCATCTACTTCAGACAATATACTCTCCCTTATTCTATCAATAAAAAGATATTTTCCCTCAAAGGACAATATAGAAATTTTATTCTCTGAATAAAACTATTAGGAATCAATTTAACACAGAGAGGAAAAACAGCCACATGTGGAAACTTTCCTGAAATTAGCCTAGCATTTGAAGTGATTGATAAATATTTCTGTAAAAATCCCACATGAAACATTCTAATCTAAGAGGACCTTCAGTGAGAACATTTCATCATCTGTAAAGGGAGGGGGTTAGTTTAGAGGATCATTCCCAGGAGTCATGTCACATTTATGCCAAATGCAAAGACAAGGGTAGATATAGGACAAGGGTTCAGAAATAAATGTGCAGGAGGCAGTCACATCAGAGGTGAATGCTAAAAGGAAATCTGTTGCAATGTGCAGTTTCAAGGCCAATTTGTGGTGGAGAGCATGGGTACCATGGCTTAAAAGGAGCTGGATAAAATGAACAAGCCAGCATGAACCAAGATAAATGAGCAATGACTGAGTGGGCCCCAGAGAGGAAGGAGCAAGATTACTATAGCTACAGAGCAAGTTATGTAATTGTTGGCACAAGCATTGTTTGTGACCTGTGTCAGAGTGCATGCAAGTAGGGAAGCCCCAGACTTATCCAACAGGGCATATTTTGTGGCTTCTGGGTTGGGGTTTGGCCAAGAGAAGTGTTACAGGCGCCTGTGGTACAGGGTTATACATACTTACCCTTTTTTCATTTCCAATTATAACAGAGTATACTGGGATAACATCAGGTATTTAACCATGTGTTCTATATTTTATATTTCTTAGCTATTAAATTCTGTAACTATTTTTCCTCCAATTTAAAGTTTTGTCAGCCTATTAATAGTGTTCTACAAGTATATTAACTCTTTCAATCCATCCTGGCATGTGGAAATAATTTATATAAAGATAATGTACTTTCTTACTTATAAATGTGCGGGATTTAAAAAAATAAAACACAGATCCATATCTCAAAACTTATCTGAAAATTTGTTGACACTCTTTAGAAAACCACAGTCAGATTTTGATGTAGTGAGCAGATTTCAGTTTTGAGAAGAATATTACAACTTGTAAATATTATGACTATCTCTCATTTGGAAAACCCTTTTAAAATTCTTTAATAGTAGCCACATAAACCCAATGGATTGATTTTATGTGTGTAGTTTTATCAAATACTGCCACCTTCCAACCATCTGTGATAATATTAAAATAAACCTAAAGATGATGGGTATTTGTATTGGATGATACTCTGCACCTGAAGGAGATCAGCCCTGGGATTTCTTTGGAAGGAATGAAGCTAAAGCTGAAACTCCAGTACTTTGGCCAACTCATGCGAAGAGTTGACTCATTGGAAAAGACTCTGATGCTGGGAGGGATTGGGGGCAAGAGGAGAAGGTCACGACAGGGGATGAGATGGTTGGATGGCATCACTGATTCGATGGACGTGAGTCTCAGTGAACTCCGGGAGTTGGTGATGGACAGGGAGGCCTGGCGTGCTGCGATTCATGGGGTCGCAAAGAGTCGAACACGACTGAGCGACTGAACTGAACTGAACCGAATACTCTGCACCAGGGATTTGAATGAATTACCTCATTGAATCATGAGAACACTTTCCATGAGGAATGTTGCATCATTATTCCTATTTTATGGAGATGGAAACTGAGTCCTTAAATGTTATGTAGCTAGTCTAAAGTCATATAGCTAAGAAGTCTGTGGGAGTAAAAATTTAAGAGTTTAAATTCAGAGCTTGATAGATTAACTTTTGTAAATGCCATTCCCATAGATTCTCATGTTTACTAAACTCCACTATTGAAAAAGAAAAAATAAAGTTTTAAAGTAGTATATTCTTGTTTGACTGTAATGATAGAAGTGGGCATCTCAACAGGTGCCTTTACCTCACATCTGTAATAGAATCCTCTGGATAGCAGAGGAGAAGGGGTTAATTTTGGTTTACCTGGTCTGAAACTGTGGCCTTGCTATTTCGATTAGATGTTTGAGAAGATGAGTAGAGAGGGAAGAATAGCGAATGGAGACCCTGGGAGAGTAGCTTATATTATTGGAGTAGCATACATACAGGGAGAAGGCAATGGCACCCCACTCCAGTACTCTTGCCTGGAAAATCCTGTGGGCGGAGGAGCCTGGTAGACTGCAGTCCATGGGGTCGCCAAGAGTCAGACACAACTGAGTGACTTCACTTTCATGTTTCACTTTCATGCATTGGAGAAGGAAATGGCAACCCACTCCAGTGTTCTTGCCTGGAAATCCCAGGGACGGGGGAGCCTGGTGGGCTGCCATCTCTGGGGTCGCACAGAGTCAGACATGACTGAAGCGACTTAGCAGCAGCATACATATAAATTCAGTTAACATTTGTTAAATACACATAAATGACTTCATGACTCCTTGTAATCTGATCACCAGATTTTTGCCAACCTCACTTCAATCAATTCTTTCCTTCCCTTATGCTTCATAATGCCCTCCTGAGCAGCACTGGATACACCATGAGGCTTCCACATCTTAAAGCCTTTCATCTATGGTTTCCCTTCTATTTGTGATCCATCTTCTCTTTCCTTGTAAAGCTCACATTTATCATGCCAGCTCAAATGGCACTTTCCTGTGAAAACTGAGTTGTTGTTCAGTTGCCAAGTTGTGTCTGACTCTTTGCGAGCCATGGACTGCAGCACAACAAGCCTCTCTGTCCCTCACTGTCTCCAAGTTTATGTCCACAGCATCAGTGATGCCGTCCTGCCTTCTCATCCTATGTCACCCTCTTCTCCTTTTGGCCTCAATCTTTCCTACAATCAGGGTTTTTTCCAATGATTCAGCTATTTGTAAAAACTGAGAAACTTTCCCAAATTGAATTGCTGGTCCTTAGAGGATTCTATTATTCTTTCTTCATACTTCGTTTCTTGAGCTTACTACACTGCACTCTGACTAGTTGACCACAAGTGCATTCAAGTTAGGGAAAGTGTGATAGTATCTAGCTCTTGGTGTTCCAAGATGAGCCAGAGAAGAACACAAAGACACATTCTGTTTTAAAAATGAACATGATGACTCACAGCTCACTTCAGTTTACTGGTGAGTAGACACACAAGTATAAACCACAATACTGTTGGGAGAGGCGATCTGCCATGGGACCCGAGTGTCTTGTGGGTTCTTGCTGGGTATACCAAGAATGTAAGACTATGGCCTTTCCTCACTTGGGCCATTTCTCAGGCTTGCATTTTCAGTGAGGGATAAAGACTATAAGCAGGCTTGTTTGCCAGTTGTGATAAAAACAGTGAAGTCCCCAAGTTTAGTATTCCTCAGTCATAACACACACCTATTGTGTGTCCAACATTCATACGGGTCCCTGTGCATGACCCTCCTAAGGCCATGGGGAAAGGAGGAGCAAGAAAAACTGACATGAACATGAAGCTGATATTGCCTGCTGGGCTGTGAGTAATGAAGGTCTTTGCCTCTGACCTAGGAATTTCATGTCTTCTGTCAATAACCATGAAACAGAAACAGGCTAATTTATCAATTTACAGGTAGATAAAACCCAGGAATTTTCAGACTTGGACAGATACAAGTAACTATGTATTGTACTTTATTTCCTAATTCCTCAACAAAATAAACCAAAATTATCTCAATTTGGCTTTACCTACCTGCAGACCCTAAATCAAGAATATGAGTACAAGTAGTTTTCGGTGGTTGGCAGAAAATGCTGTTAAGTAGAGAAATGAGACAAAGAAGAGATCAACAAAGGGTTGTTATATAATGGCAAGGGTCACTGCAGGTGTTGGAGCTTAATCCCACTGGGAAAACTATGAAAGTCAATGAAAAGCATATACTTCAGAATTATCTCATCTCAGAAACAGGATAATAGACTTATTTATATACTAGTTCCCATCAGTCACTGGTTGGGAGCTGCTCTTGTGGGTTATTAAATACTTGACATTTCCAGGATGCCTGGCATGTGGGCAGAGTGGTTTCTAGACTTGGAGAAAGCCATCAGGCATAGAAAAATGCAGATACTGGAGTTGGAATCAACTTGTGTCCACTGAAATAATAAGGCTAAAGGGATGTGGTTGGGGCAGCAAAATATTGACTGCTGCTGCTGCTGCTAAGTCGCTTCAGTTGTGTCCGACTCTGTGTGACCCCATAGACGGCAGCCCACCAGGCTCCCCCGTCCCTGGGATTCTCCAGGCAAGAACACTGAAGTGGGTTGCCATTTCCTTCTCCAATGCATGAAAGTGAAATGTGAAAGTGAAGTCGCTCAGTCGTGTCTGACTCTTCGCGACCTCATGGACTGCAGCGTACCAGGCTCCTCCGTCCATGGGATTTTCCAGGCAAGAGTACTGGAATGGGGTGCCATTGCCTTCTCCAAAATATTGACTACAGTGCTAGAAATGACCCTTGTGGAATAAAGAAACCACCCATTAGAGGAGCTCACAGCCATGGGTTTTTAACCTTTGAGGCCATCAGTTTAAAGAACAACGCATAGAAGTACATGGTCTACCTACTGACAAACAGCATATTCTGCTTCACTACATATATCCATTTTGATTTATTTTATTTTATTTTATTTTTTATTTATTTATTTTTTTTGTTCTTCAATTTTATTTTATTTTTAAACTTTACATAATTGTATTAGTTTTGCCAAATATCAAAATGAATCCACCACAGGTATACATGTGCTCCCCATCCTGAATCCTCCTCTCCTCCCTCCTCCCTCCCCATTCCATCCCTCTGGGTCGTCCCAGTGCACCAGCCCCAAGCATCCAGTATCGTGCATCGAACCTGGACTGGCAACTCGTTTCATACATGATATTTTACATGTTTCAATGCCATTCTCCCAAATCTTCCCACCCTCTCCCTCTCCCACAGAGTCCATAAGACTGTTCTATACATCAGTGTCTCTTTTGCTGTCTCGTACACAGGGTTATTGTTACCATCTTTCCAAATTCCATATATATGCGTTAGTATACTGTATTGGTGTTTTTCTTTCTGGCTTACTTCACTCTGTATAATAGGCTCCAGTTTCATCCACCTCATTAGAACTGATTCAAATGTATTCTTTTTAATGGCTGAGCAATACTCCATTGTGTATATGTACCACAGCTTTCTTATCCATTCATCTGCTGATGGACATCTAGGTTGCTTCCATGTCCTGGCTATTTTAATTTTTCTTACTTCCATCTTATTGTTACATAATATCCTGTCATGAAACCTACTGTGTCACTATGACCCACCACAATGGGTTCAATAAGTGTTGTTAAAACAAAGAACAGAGTGAAGAAAGTATATGTGGTAAACAACTTGAAACGCATAGGTAAAAAAGATAACTGATTCACAAGGATTAAATAGAAATGTTCAAATATACTTGTTATGGTATAAAGGCAGATAATGGAGAAAACAACCTTGCATAAGCCAATTTAGTCTGTAACTAAATTAGTTGATATGCTGCTGCTACTAAGTCGCTTCAGTCCTGTCCGACTCTGTGTGACCCCAGAGATGGCAGCTCACCAGGCTCCCCTGTCCCTGGGATTCTCCAGGCAAGAACACTGGAGTGGGGTGCCATTTCCTTCTCCAACACATGAAAGTGGAAAGTGAAAGTGAATTCGCTCAGTTGTGTCCGACTCTTAGGGACCCTATGGACTGCAGCCCACCAGGCTTCTCCGTCCATAGGATTTTCCAGGCAAGAGTACTGGAGTGGGTTGCCATTGCCTTCTCTGCAGCTGGTATGACTCAGACCTTATTTTAGAAGGAAGAATGCTGGCCAGCTGAAATGGGAACTGCGAAACTCCTGGGGCATCACTTTTTCCTCAAGAAGAACAATTCACTTATGAATAATTGGGAATTGGATGTCCAGTAAAGGTTTACTATTGCCAGGATTTCCATTCAGAAATAAACATAAATTATTGAGTGACTAAAGGAAAAGGGGTAAAACTAGCATGAATAATACCTACTGTATGTCAAGGGACACACTACAGAGTTCACATGAATTCATATATTGGCCTCTTCCATGAAATAGTTCTATGAGGTTTCCATTTGACATAGTAAAGGAAACTGAAATGTGTAAGTACACTTTACCAAGGGAACAGAATAAAACCCACTCCAGTACTCTTGCCTGGAAAAGCCCATGGATGGAGGAGCCTGGTGGGCTACAGTCCATGGGGTCGCTGAGAGTCGGACACGACTGAGTGACTTCACTTTCACTTTTCACTCTTATGCTTTGGAGAAGGAAATGGCAACCCACTCCAGTGTTCTTGCCTTGAGAATCCCAGGGACAGGGGAGCCTGGTGGGCTGCCGTCTATGGGGTTGCACAGAGTTGGACACGACTGAAAAGCAGCAGCAGCAGGGATGTGCCTGACTCTAAAGTTCTGCCTGATTCTAAAGTCCATGCTATTTCTATACCATCCTTGACTTCCTATGAATCACTATTTCATGTTGGGTACAGGTGAAAATGTAATAGTATTCCAAATCAAATGTTTCCTTCTAATATAATAAACATACATGCACACAAAATGTATAATAAAATATTAAAACTTCATTTTTTGACATTTGACTGTGGATAACTGTCAAGCTTCGCCAATTTTCCTTCCTCAGCCCCACATATGGGCAAGTTGATATGTGTTAAGCTGCATCCTGCAGGGCTGCAAACCTTGTATTTGGCCAGTCTCCAGACAGAAAAAAGCCTGAAAACAGTGACAGAGACATCAGTGATTTACCGGATAGAGAATCTTATGTGTCTGAAGTAAAAGGGTCCTGGAGCAACACCCTCGCTGTGTATAGCTGACAGCAGGCAGGGCATTGCAGCCATATTTGCTACTCCGGAAGAGGAAATTATCAATCATAGGGAAAATTGACTGTCATGTTGGGTGCCCGGGAAACCAATGGCTGGGATACAAGCCTTACAGTTCCTCAGGTTAACAACCATCATGAGGACAGGGGTCTCATGGAGATGGAGTCAGATGGAGTCTCATGGAGTCAGATGGAGCCTTATGACCTAAGAATTATAGTCACTAGCTGGGGCAGTGGGCAAGCATGTTTATGTGAGCAGGGGGTAGGTAAAGCATGGATTGTTTGAACAGGGAATGTACCAAGAGCAAGTGAAAAGCAATCTTGAGTGGTCTGGCCATTTAAAAGCAGAAAGATTGAGACCCTGTGCAATATATGGGTCCATTGGGTGGTTGCACATATGGAGAAAAAGTGTTTACTATGTGACATGCTGAGATAAAACCCCTGAAAGTAAATGAGTCACTAAGACCCTGAAAATTGCCTGTGCTGCTGCTGCCTGATTCTCTAACCAAGATCCCGATCCTCAACGTTATAGAGAAAATACCCATGACGTTCCCGCATCACAGCCAAGGGATTAATTCAAACCTGATTGAAATACAAGGCCCTTAAATCCTATAAACTACCCATTGGTATGAAAGAGGTCCCTAACTTTGAAGGTCCTGATTTGAGATTTTTGGAGAAAGAAGAAATTTACAAATGTGAGTAGAGAGGAAAATCCCCTCCTCAAAGTACAACCATTAACAATCAAACAAAATAAAGACAAAAGAAAAAAACTCTTAAATATGGGGAAAAGAAATAAAATATAAAATAGACACCAATAATGTGACCCAATAGGAAATCCAAAATTTTCAAAAAAAAAAGTTATACTGTAAAAAAATGAGTGCTGATTGGCTTTTGTCCTATACACAATTTAGGTCTTGAATTAACTTTAACATCTACTGAAATGTACCAATTGGCAAACATTCATGACTATAATCAATACTGGAGCCCAAATTACAGTTCAACCTGGGATCTCACTGCTTTTAAATATGGTGTTTTCTATAACCTTTAGAGGAGTTCCTGACCTAAAACAGAGCACAAAAAGATAGGCCTCACATTAACCACTAGACTACTGGCTTGCCAAAATTCCCCTCATTCATAGTACCTGTTGCCCTAAAACAGCCCATGCTTGAGGCTTTTACTCAATAAGTAAAGAACTAAATTAGTTAAATTTTGACATTAATAAATAACTTGATAAAACAGAACTCCATGATTCTTCTCCTCTTCAGTTAAAATAGTTTATACAGACCAGTGTAAATTAAAACAGGACCTTCAAAGACTATAACACATTATGAAAGACCTATTTAAAGAAAGGACAATGATTCCCACTGTTTCTCTATTTAACAGTGCAATTTACACTTTTCTTAAACTTGGAAAGAATAAATGGCACCTAATGGGTCAGTAGCACTAGCGGTCAAGAACCTGCCTGCCAATGTAGTAGACATAAGAGATGCAGGTTCGATCCCTGGGTCAGGAAGCTACCCTGGAGGAGGAAATGGCAACCTGCCCAGTATTTTTGCCTGGAAAATCCCATGGACAGAGGAGCCTGGTGGGCTACAGTCCATAGGGTCACAAAGAGTCCGACACAACTGAGCGACTGAGCAGACACAATGTTGCATTACCCCAACCTCAGTGCCCTGATCCTATACATCAAGGCCTCATATCCAGGGTTATTAAAAATCCTGAATCCATCCAGTTACCATCTGGTAAATAAGTTGCCATTCATTATAGATTTGGCTAATGTGTTCTGGTCAGTTCCTGTTTCAATAACCTCTAAGCTGCAGTTTGCTTTCTCCTCTGAAGAGACCAATGTACCTTTATCTAGCTGTAGAAGTCACAAGGCAACATCAGGCAAATTCTTAACCACGTACAACTCTCTCCAGAAACACACATTAGCCATTATAATGAAGGCATCCCCTTTCCCTTCCAAGAAGATACACTTGACACACTCACATTGGACATACAAATACAACAGAACTCACAAAACTATAGCCCCGCAAATAGTACAAAGCCTCACAGTTAAATTTCTGAAAATTATTAGGTGAACTGAAGCCATTCTGACACTTAAGAAACAATTATTGACCCTCTTAGCACTCATAAATTTAAAACAAGCCAAACACCTTTTAGGTATTTTTAGGTTCTGGGGGCAATGCATTTCTCAGTTTCAAATTTTATTTAAGCCTTTTATACTCTTACTTGAAAAATCTGCCCACCTTAAATAAGGTGTTCTATAATAAAATGTTCAAAAAATCTATCCACATTACAAGACAGTGGGGATTCTCTTTAGTATCTGTGGGAGACTCCTTTGGGGCTTCCTTGATGGCTCAGACAGTAAAGAGTCTGCCTACAATGTAGAAGACCCAGGTTTGATCCCTGGGTTGGGAAGATCCCCTGGAGAAGGAAATGGCAACCCACTCTAGTATTCTTGCCTGGAGAATTCCATGTACAGAGGAGCCTGGTGGGCTACAGTCCAAGGAGTCACAAGAAGTTGGACATGACTGAGCAACTAACACTTTCACTTTTCAGAGTCTCCTTCACTGCAGGCACTTTGTCAACCTTCTCTCATGCCTTCTGGAGGATCTGGGCTGGTGAAGATAGCTATGAGTTGCTTATTGACTTCTGATATAAGAAATTTGCCTCCTTGATTCCACGGTACATGCTATGCAAGTGGCCACTGCTGGTTGCATACTGGCCTCCACTAGAGACAGAAGTTCTCACAGGCCTAAGCCTAAGACCCTCAATTCTTAGCTTCCCTTTTGTCTTGGGTTACAGAAACAACACTCCACAAGTTCAATGCAACCACAGAGACTTCCTTCTAGAGGATAGAGTCAAAGGCAGGTGCTGTATCTCATCTACAGGAAGACTGCCTATTCCATCCTCAGCATATTGAAAGGTGCTATGATTCTACAGGAAAACTCCTGTGTCCTCAGTTCCTTGGCCACTGTGTAATCCTTGAGTAGAACTGTGTGAACAGCAAAGCAAGTTCATATACTTTATGAACAGCAGAACTACCATCACACATGATGGAACTGACTGAAGGCTGCTGCTTTGTATCCCTTTAGCAAGATGTCCTTGATCAAAGATAGGATGCAAAAGTCTGCATAATTGGCTGTACTTTAGGCATACTGTCAGCTTTGGCTACCCTGGCCAAAAACTGGCCCCATCTGCTCATTTTTGCAGACTCTTGCTCATTGCCAGTGGTTTGGCCATTTTCTCTGTTAGTGGCAAGGAAAAAAATTGTTTATGCAAAGTTGCCTCGTTTTGTGTAAGGAGGTCTGGTGATCTTTTGCTTCATAGATACACAAAAAAATAAATCAAAATCACACATATTTCTGCCTATACCGAAGTCATAATGCAAGGCACCACACACACAAAAAAACAAACAACTCCTTACCCCTTCCAGAGTTCTAAAGCCTATTACTAATAGTGACCAAAGCACTCATTTCACTTCCAAATCCACATGACACTGAACTCCTGAATAATATATTGAAAACAGCATTTACCTCCTTTACCAGCCTCAGGCTACAGGCCATGTGGATTATGGGGATGGCTTATTTAAACAAGTTTAAATTCAGTTAGAATACACAGAAGAACTATACAAAATACACAGAAGATAACACAGAAGAACTGTACAAAAAAGATCTTCATGACCCAGATAATCACGATGGTGTGATCACTCACCTAGAGCCAGACATCGTGGAATGTGAAATCAAGTGGGCCTTAGAAAGCATCACTACGAACAAGCTAGTGAAGGTAGTGGAATTGCAGGTGTGCTATTTCAAATCCTAAAAGATGATGCTGTGAAAGGGCTGCAGTCCGTAAGTCAGCAAATTTGGAAAACTCAGCAGTGGCCATGGGACTGGAAAAGGTCAGTTTTCATTTCAATCTCAAAGAAAGGCAATGCCAAAGAATGCTCAAACTACTGCACAATTTAACTCATCTCACACGTGAGCAAAGTAATGCTCAAAATTCTCCAAGCCAGCCTTCAACAATACATGAACCGTGAACTTCCAGATGTTCAAGCTGGTTTTAGAAAAGGCAGAGGAACCAGAGATCAAATTGCCAACATTCGCTGGAACATCAAAACAGCAAGAGAGTTCCAGAAAAACATCTATTTCTGCTTTATTGACTATGCCAAAGCCTTTGACTGTGTGGATCACAATAACTCTGGAAAATTCTGAAAGAGATGGGAATACCAGACCACCTGACCTGCCTCTCGAGAAATCTGTATGCAGCTCAGCAGCAACAGTTAGAGCTGGACATGCAACAACAGACTGGTTCCAAATAGAGAAAGGAGTATGTCAAGGCTGTATATTGTCACTCTGCTTATTTAATTTATATGCAGAGTACATCATGAGAAACGCTGGGCTGGAAGAAGCACAAGCTGGAATCAAGATTGCCGGAAGAAATATCCGTAACCTCAGATATGCAGATGACACCACCCTTATGGAAGAAAGTGAAGAAGAACTAAAGAGCCTCTAGATGAAAGTAAAAGAGGAGAGTGAAAAAGTTGGCTTAAAGCTCAACATTCAGAAAACGAGGATCATGACATCTGGTCCCATCACTTCATGGCAAATAGATGGGGAAACAGTGGAAACAATGGCTGACTTTATCTTTGGGGGCTCCAAAATCACTGTAGATGTTGACTACAGCCATGAAACTAAAAGATGCTTACTCCTTCGAAGGAAAGTTATGACGAACCTGTACAGCATATTAAAAAGCAGAGACATTATTTTCCCAACAAAGGTCTGTCTAGTCAAGGCTATGGTTTTTCCAGTAGTCATGTATGGATGTGAGAGTTGTACCATAAAGAAAGTTGAGTGCTGAATAATTGATGCTTTTGAACTGTGTTGTTGGAGAAGACTCTTGAGAGTCTCTTGGACTGCAAGGAGATCCAACCAGTCCATCCTAAAGGAGATCAGTCCTGGGTGTTCATTGGAAGGACTGATATTGAAGCTGAAACTCCAATACTTTGGCCACCTGATATGAAGAGCTGACTCATTGGAAAAGAGTCATGTTGACTCATGCTGGGAAAGATTGAGGGCAGGAGGAAAAGACAATGACAGAGGATGAGATGGATGGATGATGGATGGCATCAAGGACTCAAAGGACATGAGTTTAGTCAACTCTGGGATTTGGTGATAGACAGGGAGGCCTGGCGTGCTGCAGTCCATGGCGTTGCAAAGAGTCGGACACGACTGAGTGACTGAAATGAACTGAATTGAAATTCAGTTAACTGAAATATTGCATTGGCCATCAGTCAGATATCAGATGCAATAAAGAGTGAAATTCAATGTTCAGTGTTTGACTGCTGGCAGATATCAAGCTCATGACTCCCTTTCCCCTTCTGCTCTGCATCTGGTCCAGCTGTTAAGGAAGCCCAGTGCATCCTCCCAGTACTAGTGGGAATTCCAAACCACACAAGCCTCAGTCACACTACCTCATCCCTCCAATCTACCACACAAATGCTAAAGACAAGCTCTGTTCACTGTTGTTTCGAGCTATCCTTGAACTTTGGGAGCCCATTCTATTTTCCCCCAGAAAAACCTCCTTATATGAGTAGTAAGCCTTTTCATACTCTTTTGGAGAGATTGTGGCATCATCAATCTTGATATCCAAACCAGATTGCGAGTTTGAGGGATCCAACTCTCCTCTGTGGGGTGACCACAGCAAAATGCATTTCATTTCTTTTGGCATAGTAAATCTGTAAAGTAGCAACTTTCTGCATTATAATGTATGACATTGTGTCAACTGTGTTACTATTACCAAAGAGCTTTAAATCGTTTCTCAAAGTATTTCTTTTTACATAGAGTATTCAAACTTCAAACTTCGAACTAAAACCACTTAGAGCAAACTTTCCTTGCAGCTATTACACGGTCTCTCATATGGCTGGTGAAACCTTATAAAAAGAGAAAAAATACTGCCTCTTTGCAATTTTTTTCCATGTGCATTATATAAAATTTAAGTTTCCAAGCATTTAAAAATTTCCATCTCAATCAAAGCAGCAATGTTCTAATTGGTTCTGCATTTAGTTTTTCAAGGATAAAACAATTTCCAATGGTTTGTTTTCTCAAGGTTAAGTTGCTAATCCATAATATATTTAGCCTGAATTTCATGGAAAATTTGTTCATTCAGAATTTGTATTTCCAGAGCATTTACATTTGACTAACTCAATTAAACTTTTGGAAAAATTAACTTTGCATTTCATTTTCCTTCTTGTAAATCTTTTTAATCTTTGTTGAGCAAAAATCCTATTTTTATTGATATTTGTGAGCCGTGGCATTAGTGAAGTGTGTCAAGATATTACTCTTTTGGCCAAGGTAGTATGCATATAAAGATGATGTTCGGGTTGTAAGTGTTAAAAAATTTAATATAATCTGAGCACTATTTTAAAGTACTCTGCCCTAAGTCAGAGTAGCCTTTTGTAAATAACAACAAAAAAAACTCAGCTTATTGAGAGTGATTAGGATTATTTTTCAGAAGAAGAATTTCAGACATCTAAACATAACTTGAAGTTAAGGAGAAATACAGTAAGAGAAATAGCTACAGGATTAGTTGTTGAGATCATCAGATGCAGAAAAGAATTAGGTCGTGTGTCCAGGAAAATGACTGTAGAGAACTAGCACCATGTCAGCTAACTGTATGCTAAAGTTCTCTTTCATATGGTGTCTACGATCGTGCCACTCCAGTGCTGGTGATGCAGGAGGCATGCATTGTCTGACCACCAAGGACAGGCAGGGTGAGAAGCAACCCTTCACACTGAATCTATATCCTTGGTTTCCTGAGACTCACTTTAGGATTTCGATTCCATTTAGTTTGGGGTAGCGCTTCCCTGATAGCTCAACTGGTAAAGAGTTCTCATGCAATGTAGGAGACCCCAGTTCAATTCCTGGGTCAGGAAGATCCGGTGGAGAAGGGATAGGCTACCCATTCCAGTATTCTTGGACTTCCCTTGTGGCTCAGCTGGTAAAGAATTAGCCTGCAATGCATGAGACCTGGGTTCAAACCCTGCATTAGGAAGATCCCCTGGAGAAGGGAATGGCTACCCACTCCAGTATTCTGGCCTGGAGAATTCCATGGGCTATATAGTCCATGGGGTCACAAAGAGTTGGACTAGACTTAGTGATTTTCACTCACTCAGTTTGGGGTAAGAGATGCTTGTACTAACAGAATCTGTTCTTTTAAAATCATTATTGATTTTCTCTTTCACCATTTCCTGACTTTCCTCAACAGAGTTTGGCATTTTGTATGGATTTCAGTTTTGGAAACCTACACATATAATTTTGTTAAACTAATTTCTATAAATTTGTATTGCTTCCATTGAGTTTTAATCTTTTTGAGACTGAAGAATAGGCTATATTCATCTTTAGATTCTTTACCTCTGACATAGAATTTGATATATAAAGGTCTCAATATATTTCTTTGTAGTGTGTCTTATTAAAAACGTAAGCAGACTTCTATGAGATTACTGAAAAACTGTTAGCAACACCTCACTTATAACCCACTCCAGAAATGTTGCCTCTGCTCCACGGTGCTGTCTCACACTGTAACTGATCATACATAGCTTTTCATTTGTCGCATTTTACTGCATGTGCTATTTTATCATAAGTGAAAGCGGAAGTGTTAGTTAATCAGTACTGTTGGGCTCCAGTACTGCCAGGCTCCTCTGTTCATGGGATTCTCCAGGCAAGAACGCTGAAGTGCATGGCCATTCCCTTCTCCAGGGGATCTTCCTGACTAGGGATCAAACCCAGGTCTCCTGCACTGCAAGCAGATCCTTTTCCATGTGAGCCACCAGGGACCACTCCCTAAACAATAAGCTCCTCTTTTCCTTGGTGAGATAGCATCAGATTCATGTTTGCATCTCACACGCTGTATCACCATGGGGTACATTCAATAAATGTCTTGTTTGATATTTTTTTAGAACCTGCTTTTCATATTATTAATTTACAAGTAACTGTCTTGAATAATGGAGAAGGCAATGGCACCCCACTCCCGTACTCTTGCCTGGAAAATCGCATGGACGGAGGAGCCTGGTAGGCTACAATCCATGGGGTGGCTAAGAGTCAGACATGACCGAGTGACTTCACTTTCACTTTTCACTTTCATGCATTGGAGAAGGAAATGGCAACCCACTCCAGTGTTCTTGCCTGGAGAATCCCAGGGACGGGGGAGCCTGGTGGGCTGCTGTCCCTGGGGTCGCACAGAGTTGGATACGACTGAAGCGACTTAGCAGCAGCAGTCCTGAATAAAAGGTCTAAACACTCTCTCGTCTCTTATGTCTTTCAACACAGTCTCTTGCATGCTATAGACATTCAACAAGCATTTGTTGAATGAAAAAAAAAAATGTGTTGGTCTAGCAGAGCGCTGGAATATTTATAATTTAAAGTAGGCAAGTATGACCATGAAAGCAGAAATTAATTTCATAGCTCACCCCATGCAGTCTTTCTCCTTTTACAGTCAGGAGGGGTCAATTCCAGACATAGTTCCCTGACCTTAAGCTTTTCCTAGCAAGACTTGTACACTAACTTCTCCAGCTCTACAGGAAATAAATAAAGTTTTCTGAAGAGTGGTCTTAGAGGTCCCTTCCCCTGTTTATGTGGAAGCAAAGGGAAAACACTTCCTGCTCTGCACCTGCCCTTGACTCTTGAGGAGAATCCTCATTCTTACCTGTTCAACCTTATCCTGGAAGTAAACCCACTTGAATGTAGCCTGCTAGGATGTCCTGCAGAGGTGGTCTGACACTTCATTCTAAACTAACTAGAACTGCCTTATGATCCAGCAATCCCACTGCTGGGCATACACACTGAGGAAACCAGAAGGGAAAGAGACACGTGTACCCCAATGTTCATTGCAGCACTGTTTATAATAGCCAAGACATGGAAGCAACCTAGATGTCCATCAGCAGATGAATGGATAAGAAAGCAGTGGTACATATACACAATGGAGTATTACTCAGCCATTAAAAAGAATACATTTGAATCAGTTCTAATGAGGTGGATGAAACTGGAGCCTATTATACAGAGTGAAGTAAGCCAGAAAGAAAAACACCAATACAGTATACTAACGCATATATATGGAATTTAGAAAGATGGTAACAATAACCCTGTGTACGAGACAGCAAAAGAGACACTGATGTATAGAACAGTCTTATGGACTCTGTGAGAGAGGGAGAGGATGGGAAGATTTGGGAGAATGGCATTGAAACATGTAAAATATCATGTATGAAACGAGTTGCCAGTCCAGGTTCGATGCACGATACTGGATGCTTGGGGCTGGTGCACTGGGACGACCCAGGGGGATGGTATGGGGAGGGAGGAAGGAGGAGGGCTCAGGATGGGGAACACATGTATACCTGTGGCGGATTCATTTTGATATTTGGCAAAACTAATACAATTATGTAAAGTTTAAAAATAAAATAAAATAAAATAAAAATAAACTAACTCTCATCGTTTTGGCATTTGGGGATGTCTGCGAAGCTGAAAGGGCTTCCCTAGTGGCTGAGGCGGTAAAGACAACCCACTTGCCTGGAAAATTCCATGGACAGAGGAGCCTGTCAGGCTACAGACAAGGAGTCGCAAAGAGTCAGACACAACTGAGCGACTAGGCTCACAGGTGCACAAAGCTGAAAATGTAAGGACACATAAGCCGTAATGAAGACTGTGTAAGCCACTTTCATATGTGACTGCAGCACCAGCGACTTCTCTTACCCTGGTGACTCCAGGCCTATGGGCTGCTAATCGCTTTATTTCCACCTCCTCATAAATCAATGTGAATCTTGCCACTAATCAGAGAAGGCCTACCTTTGAGACATGGTAGGTACTGTAGGACAAACAGTTACTTGTATACTTATATAATTCTGCAGTCAATCTGGCAGATACTTTCTCCTTTCCTCCCAGATCAAAGTGTTTCCTGATGGAGATTAAAAATCTCTCTTATCATAAATTTGAAGATAAAGATTTAATGAGTGAAATCTATGAGCCAAGGGATTAGACTAGAGCTGTCTTCAAGAAAATTAGAGATACCAAAGGAACATTTCTTGCAAAGATGGGCACAATAAAGGACAGAAATGGAATGGACCTAACAGAAGCAGAAGATATTAAGAAGAGGTGGCAAGAATACATAGAAGAACTGTACAAAAAGATCTTCATGACCCAGATAACCATGATGGTGTGATCACTGACCTAGAGCCAGACATCCTGGAATGTGAAGTCAAGTGGGCCTTAGGAAGCATCACTACGAACAAAGCTAGTGGAGGTGATGGAATTGCAGTTGAGATATTTCAAATCCTAAAAGGTAATGCTGTGAAACTGCTGCACTCCATATGCCAGCAAATTTGGAAAATGCAGCAGTGGCCACAGGATTGGAAAAGGTCAGTTTTCATTCCAATCTCAAAGAAAGGCAATGCACTCATCTCACATGCTAGTAAAGTAATGCTCAAAATTATCCAGCCAGGCTTCAACAATACGTGAACCATGAACTTCCAGATGTTCAAGCTGGTTTTAGAAAAGGCAGAGGAACCAGAGATCAAATTGCCAACATCCGTTGGATCATAGAAAAAGCAAGAGAGTTCCAGCAAAACATCTCCTTCTGCTTTACTGATTACACCAAAGCCTTTGACTGTGTGGATCACAACAAACTGTGGGAAATTCTGAAAGAGATGGGAAAACCAGACCACCTGACCTGCCTCCTGAGAAATCTGTATTCAGGTCAAGAAGCAACTGTTAGAACTAGACATGGAATAATAGGCTGCTTCCAAATTGGGAAAGGAGTAGGTCAAGGCTGTATACTGTCACTCTGCTTATTTAACTTATATGTAGAGTACATCATGTTTTTGAAATGTTGGGCTGGATGAACCACAAGCTGGAATCAAGATTTCTAGGATAAATATCAATAACCTCAGATGTGCAGATGACACCACCCTTATTGCAGAATGCAAAGAACTAAAGAGCCTCTTGCTAAAAGTGAAAGAAGAGAGTGAAAAAACTAGGCTTAAAACTCAACATTCAGAAGACTAAGATCATGGCCTCTGGTCCTATCACTTCATGGTAAATAGATAGGGAAACAATGGAAACAGTGAGAGACTTTATTTTGTGGGTGCTCCAAAATCACTGCAGATGGTGACTGTAGCCATGACATTAAAAGACACTTGCTCCTTGGAAGAAAAGCTATACCAACCTAGACAGCAATTAAAAAACAGAGACATTACTTTTCCAACGAAGATCTGTCTAGTCAAAGCTATGGTTTTTCCAGTACTCAAGTATGGATGTGAGAGTTGGATCATAAAGAAAGTTGAGTGCCAAAGAATTGATGCTTTTGAACTGTGGTGTTGGAGAAGACTCTTGAGAGTCCCTTGGACTGCAAGAAGATCCAACCAGTCCATCCTAAAGAAAATCAGTCCTGAATGTTCTTTGGAAGGACTGATGCTGAAGCTGAAACTCCAATACTTTGGCCACCAGTCTTTTCATTGAAAAGACTGATGCTGGGAGGGATTGGGGGCAGGAGGAGAAGGGGACGACAGAGGATGAGATGGCTGGATGGCATCACTGACTCGATGGACGTGAGTCTGAGTGAACTCCGGGAGTTGGTGATGGACAGGGAGGCCTGGCGTGCTGCGATTCATGGGGTTGCAAAGAGTCGGACACGACTGAGCAACTGAACTGTACTGATGTTGGGAAAGATTGAAGGCAGGAGGAGAAGGGGTCAATAGCGGATGAGATGATTGGATGGCATCACTGTCACAATGGACGTGAGTTTGAGCAAGCTCAGGGTGTTGGTGATGGACAAGGAACCCTGATGTGCTTCAGTCCATGGGGTCGCAAGGAGATGGACACAACTGAGTGACTGAACTGTATGAACTAAGGTGCAGGCAGATGTTAAGTCCTCTTTCACTGGATGGATTGAGTTTTTTTTTTTTTTTTCTTTTGTTTTGCTTTTCCTTGTTTCTTTTCCAGTAGGAATGTGTGTCAATAAAATCATTCATTCAAGTTTAGAAAAAAGGTGCTGAGAACATAGCAAACAGCAGAGAACATAGAAAAGGAAATACAGAGTAAATTGAGATGGTTTAAAGAAAAAGGAACAGCCAGAGAACATAAAATAACCACAAAACCCCCAAACCTAAGGCCATAGTTTAAACCCAATGTAAACCACAGCAAATTCAGTGCCATCTGGACTTTAGCTGAGTGACATTGACCTTTGATAGGTAGGTAAAGTTAGCTCAAGCCTTTATCCTAAGTCAGCTACAAAGTCCTGCCCCAATATATCTAAGGATTAAAATCCTCATGGTCATTCTGACAGATGTTTTTGCTTCTGTGAAGCTCATATAGCTTCTATCACAAATCTTTGTTTTTGAAGCCATAGCCATTGAACATTTAGGAAGATCAAGATAGTTTGTATGTCAGCAAGGCATACCACTTAACAATTATCTTAGATGATCCTGTAATAGCCTGTGGCTGATGTAACAATCACCTTCTATACTAGCTTCAGCCTTCTGATATAAGTCCTCCTTTCTTCTCTTTTCACTCTGTGAAAGCTTAAAAATGCCCTTACCCTTCAAAGATATCCACATTTTAATCCTTGGAGTTGTGAATGTTACCTTACACAGGGTAAAGAAGAAAGCAAACAAATCTAGATAAAATTAAGAGCTTGAAATAAAGATGTATTCTGTCTGAGTGAACTGTGAATTCAAATGCATGAATCCCTGTAAAAGGAAGGCAGAGCGATATTTTATAGGCAGACATACAGAGGAGAACGTGATGTTCAGATAGAGAGAAAACAATGTAAAGGTGCTGACCTTGAAAACTGCAGTGATGCAGCCACAGGCCAAGGAATGCCGGAAGCTATTTACTGTAAGAAGTGGGGAGAGGCAAGGGATGGATTCTCCACCAGAGCCTCCAGAGGGAGTGCAGTTCTGCCAAACACCTTTGTTTCCATACAGTGACTGACCCTTACTTTGTACTTCTGGCTTCCAAGATTGCGAGGAATCAGTTTCTGTTGCTTTACACCCTCAAGTTTGGGTAATCTGTTCCAATTGTCATTGGAAATGAATCCATTCTCAGGCCTCTTTTCTTCTTCATAATTTGTTCTTCTCTTCTTTCTTTCATCCCAAGTTTCTCGCTGTCACATTTGCAGAACAGGCTGCTGTCTTTTGTGTACACACTGGCTTTCTGCATATTTACCTTGGTTGATCTACCTAAGAAGCGGGTTCAGTGCAGGATGGTTGGTTGACCCACTGATAGTTGTGCAAAAATTCGACCAAATGTTTCAATTATTCCTTTTTTTTTCAACATTAGGCTAGATCACATTTCTGAATTAGAGTTTTCCTGCATAAGCAACTCTACTCTCACCTTAAATACTGGATGAGGGGAGTAGGATGGGAGGTTGAGGAAAATATACTTTCATTTTTTAGTTACAGTACATGAAGGACTAATGCTGAAGATGAAGCTCCAATCCTTTGCCATCTGCTATGAAGAGCTGACTCATTGGGAAAATCCCTAATGCTGGGAAAGATTGAAGTCAGGAGGAGAAGGGGACGATAGAGGATGAGATGGTTGGATGGCATCACTGACTCAATGGACATGAGTTTGAGCAAGCTCTGGGAGTTGGTGATGGACAGGGGAGCCTGGCGTGCTGCAGGCCTTGGGGTTGCAAAGAGTTTGACATAACTTAGAAACTGAACAACACAAAGCATAGGGAATCAGGATAATTATCTCTGACAAACATATAGGTAGGCTTGGAAAAATATTTTGAAGGAATAGAGCAAACAGCCACACGTAAGATATTTAAAGCAAAAAATCAAAAGCAGAGGAACAAAGGAAATTCCTTGGATGTTCAGTGGTTAGGATTCATGGCTTTCACTGCCCTGGTTTGGGTTCAACCGTTAATCAGGGAACTAAAATCCTGCAAGTCACATGATGTGGCCAAAAATAACTACAGGCAGAGGTGCAACCCTTCAAGACATTTAATGGAGACATGTAGCTGATCCTGTGAATTTTACAATCCCTCCATCAGAGGAGGAATTGAATGAAATGTATACTCACACTATATCATAGCTTCAGACTGATTGTAATTTTTGGTAATTGATTGAATTGTTTGTGTATCTTGGTAATACTTCTATTGTAGAGATTTTCAGAATGTGATTCTCAAAAGTATCATATATACATGTTAAACATGCAGATAGATTTCTGGGCATCAACCTAGACCCAGGTCAAACTCTCTGACACAGAGAACTGATGGATTGTATTTTTAACAAAATAAATTTGAGAAATGCTTATATTCTGATATTTTAATATATTTACTAATTTTCACAGTTATATGAAACCAATGAACAAGTAAATAATATTTATTAACTGGTAGATGCTATTTCTATAACTGTGGGTTACACAAAAGTTTTCCCATTTTGTTCCACATCCCAGTTGAAGATTCCTGCCATGTACCCTAGGTAGCACACTAACTGGAATAAATCACTGTTTCTCTCCACAAGGAATAGATACACAGTTTGAGATGAGTATTTCTGATTTGATCTGCCTGGAGGCCTACCCTTTGAGTAGAGAGAAAAAAAAAAAAGCTTGAGGTTATTTTTTAAGCCATCATAATAGATATCTGAAAACCACTCACATGGAGCTGAATTGCCTAAGCTGCTGAGTGTACCAATAGTGTCAAACCTAAAAAAGAATTTGGAAGAAATACCGTGGAGCCTCTGTATTTGAGGAGGCAGAACCCATAGGTACAGAGGGCCAATTGGGAGGAGCAGTAAGGAATCTGAGCATCTATAGTTTGCTATGCACTAGAGTCCTGGAAGCAGTTCCCTGCAGATACCAAGGGATGATTGTGTATTCCAAACTCCCTCTGCTCTTGATTTTTTTTTTCTTTCCTTTAAAAATGCTCAGAGTGAAGACCACTGCTTTTAGCTCTCTGGATGACTCCTAAACTCCTGAGGCATAGAGTTAAGACAGACAGTAATCTCCAACTAGGTTTGGAACATCACAGGAGGCAAAGATTTTGAGTTAATGAGTTACTTTTCCGGCCAAAATTGCATGACATAACCTGGTATTGTATTTCCAACTCAGGGGAAAAGCAAGTATTTTGTGTCATTCATTATAATACTTCTTTTTCTCAGGTTAAGGTTAAGATCAAAAAGACAAATTGTCAGTTCATTTAATTTCCCTGTGTAGGGTTTTGGTTTGAAAAGGTGATCTGTTAAAAGCCAATAAAATGAAAGTATCTGATGTTTGTTTTTCAAGCTCATTGCATTAAAACAGATCTAGTTTTAGCTTTTAAGTAATATATATATATGATATGACATATGAATTTGAAATTTTAATATGTTTACTCATTTTCACAATGTGTGTGTGTGTGTGTGTTAGTCACTCAGTTATGTCTGACTCTTTGTCACCCCATGGACTGTAGCCCACCAGGCTCCCCCGTCCATGGAATTCTCCAGGCAAGAATACGCATGTGGGTTGCCATTGCCTTCTCCAGGGGAACTTCCTGACCAGGGATTGAGAACCCTGGTCTCCTGCATTGCAGGCAGATTCTTTACTTTCTGAGCCACCAGGAAATTATCTGAAACTGATTCACAAGTAAATATGAATAAGTAAATACTGTCTGTTAACTAGTGGATGCTACTTTTATAACTGGATGTTTTGCAAACTATTCTATTTGAAGAAGAATGGACTTTCAAATCACTATGAATCATCATAAAAATTATCTTTTCTTCCATCACTGCTTATGTGAATTAAAAATTAATATAAATTGAGGGATTCATTAACTTTCAAAATATAACCAATTGTCTCTATTCTACCCTTTGGCAGAAGAAGATCAATTGTTTATAAAAGCTTGAGAGTTTCTTTAACTAAGAGAACTTACCCTCTTATTTCACTCGGGTTTGTAGTACATTAGAGAATAAATCATGCAGCAACGGCATGATTTTATGGCAAACTTATTGTCAGAAAAGGCTTGTTTTTCTTATCATGAGATGTTCAGGAAATTAACACTCTGATGCTCTGAAAGGGTCCTCAGACAGCCCAGATTGAAGAACAGATTGCCTCTGCAATTCCTTCATCCTTTTGTCACACCTTAATAATTATGCACAATAAGTCCCCAAACGCCTCCTATTGTGTACTGCTCATGATCACAGTACCAAAGAGGAAGCTGATGTGCACACAATGAATCAGGAGTATTAACTAGATCCCATCTTTTGTCAGGTCTTGTGTACCAGTAGATGCATTGAAATGGAAGAGCAGCACTTGAAAGGAGCACTTGAAAAAATGTTCCTAACTTGGTTATTGGAAAGAGAAAAACCATGATGTATGATGGCTGAAGATATTATATACATTTCCATGGTATAAACATATAAACAAATGACTTATAATAATCTCTAAGTTGAGAGAGGGCACAGAAAATCTTTATTCTTTACCTCTAAAAATCACAATAAGATTTAAAATTTTTTTATCTAGGCCAAAATAGAAAGGTAAAGAAAAACTAAAACTCAAAAGTAGTAACTTGATACTTTAATGACTTTCTCCTATGAATATATTAGTGGGGATCTGTCAAGAAATAATAAAATAATTATTTGGTTTAATACATCAGAATTTTCATTTTTATATAATTTATTTCTAATGCTAGAAATTAAAAATAAGCAATCTTAAAAAGAATTCAAATTTATTCTGATAGCATTTATCAGGAGCATTTTTGCTCCCACCCTCTAAGGTATTTATGTTCAGATTCTGTAGCCATTTCTTGCTATTTGTATTTTGGATATTAACAGAAACTACTGATTAAAATAGTGTATATGATATTGGATTTATCTTTAACATAGTTGTTGGCAATGCAAAACTACACATTACTGAGATGATTATTCAGAATAATTGGTATGCCAAGTTTCCCTTTAAAAAATTAAAATCATTTTTAGTTTGACAATGTATTCGTTTAGCACTTTTTTTTTTTCCCTTTAAATGAATTCAGTGGCTCTTAGCAGTGCTGGATTGACAGACTTTTGGAGAGGAGGCTTTTGTTTATTCTTCAAATGAGGCCAGAATGGGCAGCAGCAGGGGAAGCTTCCACTTTTAGGCAGGTGGAACTCTCAAAAAAGAAAATTCACACTCCTGTCAATACCATTTAAAGTTCTCACTTACACCAGTTTCACATGAAATAAAGCATTTTGTGGTTGTGACTCACATCTCACTCTCCTTCCCATGCTTAGCTGAAGTTTTCCAGCCAATTCTGGAATTAATATAAATCTACTCATGTCACTGGCTTAGGGTGAGAGCCTGGGAAACCAAAACCACCGTTTCTAAACTACAGTAACGCATCATGTTTTTATCTGTGAAATTCATCCTCAGTCTGACTGGAAATGGACTAAAAGAAACTGGAGATAGGAAGGTGATCAACAAGAGTCTGGTTTGTTTCATGGGGGTGGATATAGTGGATATCTGTTCAGTCCAAAGACAGTATTTAACTTTATACCTAAAGACTCTTTTCAGATGAATTTCCTGTTAGAGATGGATAGTGCTTTCTTTGACTAACACTAGCTTTGGCCTGGCTGGGTTAAAATCACAGTATTACATGCAGGATGACCATGGCATCTTGATGTTGAGATTTTTCTTTTAAATAAAAACCCTGGAAAATGCTGTTTCCAGGGTAACTGTTTTATCATATCATCTGTCTATAAACTATTATGGGTGAAAATTTGGGAATACTTTAGTTAAGTGATTAAATTTGGTATTTTGGAGTATTTCAGATGCATAAGTACTGAAAATATGCTATATAAATTTTGATGTGGGAGAAAATTGTTTAAATATTATTTAAATGTAAAAAAGCAAGATCTGATGAAAACAGTTTTGATAATAGTTGTATAAATTGAAAATATATCTATAAAATAATATAAAGATCTGATAAAGTCCCACAGACCTCTAGTGTATCGTTAGTTTATGGAGACAGTAGACAGCATGGTAAGTGCACATAACAGTACACTAAGTGTAAAAATAATGTGTTTCATAATAGGTATTCCATATTCATCTTCAAGAAAGCTTAGTAAGGCTAATTATTTTCATTTCTTAATATGATGGAATAGTATATAACCTCTTCTATCCTTTGAAGAAGAATATTGATTTGACCAATTGGCATGATTTAGATCATTTACTTTCTAGAATTTGAAAGTGATCAGCTATAACATCTATGGTCATATAGGTCACAGATACTGACTTGGAAGGTGTAACTTATTAATTATTCAGCCATTCTTTCTTCTACCATTGATATGTACTCTCTATTTAAACAGAGTGGATTTACAGGTAAATGAGGTCCCCTTCCTGTCTCTAAACATTATAATAACCATGAACACCAAGTGTGTAACTAGAATATTAAGTAAATGAAGAAACTTCAATTTGAAATTTGCCCTGATATTCTATATATATAACAGCTTTAGAAGCATTATTTTGGGTAAGTTAAATGGCCCATCGTGAACTTCCAGATGTTCAAGCTGGTTTTAGAAAAGGCAGAAGAGCCAGAACTTGCCAACATCCGCTGGATCATCAAAAAAGCAAGAGAGTTCCAGAAAAACATCTATTTCTGATTTATTGACTATGCCAAAGCCTTTGACTATGTGGATCACAATAAACTGTGAAAAATTCTGAAAGAGATGGGAATATCAGATCATCTGACCTGCCTCTTGAGAAACCTGTGTGCAGGTCAGGAAGCAACAGTTAGAACTGGACAGGGAGCAACAGACTGGTTCCAAATAGGAAAAGGAGTACGTCAAGGCGGTATATTGTCACCCTGCTTATTTAACTTATATGCAGAGTACATCATGAGAAATGCTGGGCTGGAAGAAGCCCAAGCTGGAATCAAGATTGCCGGGAGAAATATCAATAACCTTAGATATGCAGATGACACCACCCTTATGGCAGAAAGTGAAGAAGAACTAAAGAGCCTCTTGATGAAAGTGAAAGAGAAGAGTGAAAAAGTTGGCTTAAAGCTCAACATTCAGAAAACGAAGATCATGGCATCTGGTCCCATCACTTCCTGGCAAACAGATGGGAAAACAATGGAAACAGTGGCTGACTTTATTTTTCTGGGCTCCAAAATCACTGCAGATAGTGGTTGCAGCCATGAAATTAAAAGACACTTGCTCCTTGGAAGGAATGTTATGACCAACCTAGACAGCATATTAAACAGCAGACATTACTTTGTCAACAAAGGTCCATCTAGTGAAGGCTATGGTTTTTCCAGTGGTCAATTATGGATGTGAGAGTTGAACTATAAAGAAAGCTGAGTGCCAAAGAATTGAAGCTTTTGAACTGTGGTGTTGGAGAAGACTCTTAAGAGTCCCTTGGACTGCAAGGAGATCCAACCAGTCCATTCTAAAGGAGATCAGTCCTGGGTGTTCATCGGAAGGACTAATATTGAAGCTGAAACTCCAATACTTTGGCCACCTGACTGGGAAGAGTTGACTCATTTGAAAAGACCCTGATGCTGGGAAAGATTGAGGGCAGGAGGAGAAGGGGACAACAGAGAATAAGATGGTTGGATGGCATCACCAATTCAATGGGCATGGGTTTGGGTGGACTCCGGGTGTTGGTGATGGAGAAGGAGGCCTGGCGTGCTGCGGTTCATGGTGTCGCAAAGAGTTGGACATGACTGAGCGACTAAACTGAACTGAAATGACCCATCAAGACATGATTATTTGTAATAATGGTACCAAAATATGTTTCATAAAGAATTTTTTTTCTGAAAGATGAGAGGTAGATGTGATTTTAAAATTTTTGATCACAATGCCAATCATATTTATGTTTCAGGAATTTTCCATTTTAAAGAAACCTAGTCTGTTTCCCATTTGAAATGGGAGAAATTTGAAAATGTCTTGTATTCACTCTCCGGGCCTCACTTACTGTGAACCATGGGCACAGTTCTCACTTAAGCTGTCAAATATATGAAGCTGATGTTTCTTTTGAAGCTAGTGAGACACAGAAGCAGGAACCAGAGTGAATTCTTCTGGTGAGACTAGTATCAGGAATGACAGTTTCCAGAATCAGTGGTTAAAATATTGCTATTCAGTGTCCAAAAGAGGTAGGAATAGTGGTCCATGCTGTGGAGTCTGTGACTGGAGACAGCAGTGTGGCAAAATGTATTTTTAGCTTGTATTGAAATACTATTATTGTTTCATGAAAGTACTGTATTTTTTTTTTTAATTTTATTTTATTTTTAAACTTTACATAACTGTATTAGTTTTGCCAAATATCAAAATGAATCCGCCACAGGTATACATGTGTTCCCCATCCTGAACCCTCCTCCCTCCTCCCTCCCCATTCTATCCCTCTGGGTCGTCCCAGTGCACCAGCCCCAAGCATCCAGTATCATGCATCGAACCTGGACTGGCAACTCCTTGCATACATAATATTTTACATGTTTCAATGCCATTCTCCCAAATCTTCCCACCCTCTCCCTCTCCCACAGAGTCCATAAGACTGTTCTATACATCAGTGTCTCTTTTGCTGTCTCGTACACAGGGTTATTGTTACCATCTTTCTAAATTCCATATATATGCGTTAGTATACTGTATTGGTGTTTTTCTTTCTGGCTTACTTCACTGTGTATAACAGGCTCCAGTTTCATCCACCTCATTAGAACTGATTCAAATGTATTCTTTTTAATGGCTGAATAATACTCCATTGTGTATATGTACCACAGCTTGCTTATCCATTCATCTGCTGATGGACATCTAGGTTGCTTCCATGTCCTGGCTATTATAAACAGTGCTGCGATGAACATTGGGGTACTCGTGTCTCTTTCCCTTCAGGTTTCCTCAGTGTGTATGCCCAGCAGTGGGATTGCTGGATCATAAGGCAGGTCTATTTCCAGTTTTTTAAGAAATCTCCACACTGTTCTCCATAGTGGCTGTACTAGTTTGCATTCCCACCAACAGTGGAAGAGGGTTCCCTTTTCTCCACACCCTCTCCAGCATTTATTACTTGTAGACTTTTGGATCGCAGCCATTCTGACTGGTGTGAAATGGTACCTCATAGTGGTTTTGATTTGCATTTCTCTGATAATGAGTGATGTTGAGCATCTTTTCATGTGTTTGTTAGCCATCTGTATGTCTTCTCTGGAGAAATGTCTATTTAGTTCTTTGGCCCATTTTTTGATTGGGTCATTTATTTTTCTGGAGTTGAGCTGTAGGAGTTGCTTGTATATTCTCAAGATTAGTTGTTTGTCAGTTGCTTCATTTGCTATTATCTTCTCCCATTCTGAAGGCTGTCTTTTCACCTTGCTAATAGTTTCCTTTGATGTGCAGAAGCTTTTAAGGTTAATTAGGTCCCATTTGTTTATTTTTGCTTTTATTTCCAATATTCTGGGAGGTGGGTCATAGAGGATCCTGCTGTGATGTATGTCAGAGAGTGTTTTGCCTATGTTCTCCTCTAGGAGTTTTATAGTTTCTGGTCTTACGTTGAGATCTTTAATCCATTTTGAGTTTATATTTGTGTATGGTGTTAGAAAGTGTTCTAGTTTCATTCTTTTACAAGTGGTTGACCAGAGTTCCCAGCACCACTTGTTAAAGAGATTGTCTTTAATCCATTGTATATTCTTGCCTCCTTTGTCAAAGATAAGGTGTCCATATGTGCGTGGATTTATCTCTGGGCTTTCTATTTTGTTCCATTGATCTTTTTTAAGTAATACTTTTTAAAAATAAAAACTAGCATCCTGTAGTATGTGAGAGATTCTATGTGATCAAAGGGAACAGTTAACAGATTGAAAAGACAATCCAAAGAATGAGAAAAAGTGTTTGCAAATCATACGTTTCATGAGGATTTTATAATCAGGATATATAAGGAGCTCCTATAATGCACAACAACAAGAACAGACAATCTGATTTAAAAGTGGACAAAGACTTGAAATAAAGAGTTCTCCAAGGAAGACATACAAATAGCCAACAAGCCTATGAAAGGTGCTCAGCATCACTAGGTATCACATTTAGGGAAATGCAAGTCAATCACAATTAGTTTTCATCTCATGCTTTTTAAAATGGCCACTATCAAAAGAACAGAAAACAAACCCTGGCAGTGATTTGGAGAAATTGGATTGCTTTTACACTGTTGGTACAGATAAAAGATGGTACAATTGCTGTGGAAAAACCATATGTTGTTTCCTCCAAAAATAAAAAATAGAATTACCATATGATCTAGCAATCCTGCTTCTGGGTATGTATCCAAAAGAATTCAAAGCACAATCCTGAATAAATGTTTGTAGGATTTTTACTTTCATTGCAGGACTTTTTACAATAGCCAAGGGATTGAAGTAACGTAAATACCCATCAATGATGAATGGTTAGAGAAAATATGATATATACATACAGTGGATATTATTCAGCTTTTTAAAAAGAGAGATCTTGTCACATGGAAGCATATGAATGAAACTCAAGGATATGCTAAGTGAAATAAGACAATCTTGAAAGGACAAATGTATAAGTTGACACACATGAGGTATCTAAAGTAGTCAAAATCATTGAAACAGAATGTAGAAAGTTGGTTGTCAAAGGCTGTTGGAAGGGAGAAGACAATATTTGTGATTACTAGGTATAGAGTTACAATTTTGCAAGATAAAAAATTTCTATAAATCTGTCATACGTTATATAACTATCACTACTGAACTGCACATTATTCCTACACACTAACAATGAGAAAACAGAAAGAAAAATTAAGGAAGCAATCCCATTCACCTTTGCAATGAAAAGAATAAATACTTAGGAATAAATCTACCTAAAGAAACTAAAGACCTATATATAGAAAACTATAAAACACTGATGAAAGAAATCAAAGAGGACACAAATAGATGGAGAAATATACCATGTTCATGGATCAGAAGAATCAATATAATGAAATTGAGTATATTACCCAAAACAATCTATAGATTCAATGCAATCCTTATCAAGCTACCAACAGTACTTTTCAGAGAACTAGAACAAATAATTTCACAATTTGTATGGAAATACAAAAAACCTTGAATAGCCAAAGCAATCTTGAGAAAGAAGAATGGAACTGGAGGAATCAACCTGCCTGACTTCAGCTTATACTACAAAGCTACAGTCATCAAGATAGTATGGTACTGGCACAAAGAGAAATATAGATCAATGGAACAAAATAGAAAGCCCAGAAATAAATCCATGCACATATGGATACCTTATCTTTGACAAAGGAGGCAAGAATATACAATGGAGAAAAGACAATCTCTTTAACAAGTGGTGCTGGGAAAACTGGTCAACCACTTGTAAAAGAATGAAACTAGAACACTTTCTAACACCATACACAAAAATAAACTCAAAATGGATTAAAGATCTAAATGTAAGACCAGAATCTATAAAACTCCTAGAGGAGAACATAGGCAAAACACTCTCTGACATAACTCACAGCAGGATCCTCTATGACCCACCTCCCAGAGTAATGGAAATAAAAGCAAGAATAAAATGGGACTTAATTAAACTTAAAAGCTTTTGCACAACAAAGGAAACTATAAGCAAGGGGAAAAGACAGCTTTCAGAATGGGAGAAAATAATAGCAAATGAAGCAACTGACAAAGAATTAATCTCAAAAATATACAAGCAACTCCTGCAGAGCTCAATTCTAGAAAAATAACAACAAAATAAAAAAATGGGCCAAAGAACTAAACAGACATTTCTCCAAAGAAGACATACAGATGGCTAACAAACACATGAAAAGATGCTCAACATCACTCATTATCAGAAAAATGCAAATCAAAACCACAATGAGGTACCATCTCACACCAGTCAGAATGGCTGCTATCAAAAAGTCTACAAACAATAAATGCTGGAGAGGGTGCAGAGAAAAGGGAACCCTCTCACACTGTTGGTGGGAATGCAAACTAGTACAGCCACTATGGAGAACAGTATGGAGATTGCTTAAAACACTGGAAATAGAACTGCCATATGACCCAGCAATCCCACTGCTGGGCATACATACTGAGGAAACCAGAATTGAAAGAGACACGTGTACCCCAATGTTCATCGCAGCATTGTTTACAATAGCCAGGACATGGAAGCACCCTAGGTGTCCATCGGCAGACAAATGGATAAGAAAGCTGTGGTACATATACACAATGGTGTATTACTCAGCTATTAAAAAGAATGCATTTGAATCAGTTCTAATGAGGTGGATGAAACTGGAGCCTATTACACAGACTGATGTAAGTCAGAAAGAAAAACGCCAATACAGTATATTAACACATATATATGGAATTTAAAAAGATGGTAACGATGACCCTGCATGTGAGACAGCAAAAGAGACATAGATGTAAAGAACAGACTGTTAGACTCTGTGGGAGAAGGCAAGGCTGGGATGATTTGAGAAGATAGCTTTGAAACATGTATATCACCATATGTGAAGTAGATCGCCAGTCCAGGTTTGACGCATGATACAGGGTGCTCAGGGCTGGTATACTGGGATGACCCTGAGGGATGGGACAGGGAGGGAGGTGGGAGGAGGGTTCAGGATGGGGAACACATGTACACCCATGGCTGATTCATGTCAATGTATGGCAAAATCCAGTATACTATTGTAAAGTAATTAGCATTCAATTAAAATAAATAAATATGAAAAATGGTTAAAATGGTAAATTAATATCCTGTGTTTGTGATTATAATTAGAAATGCAAATTAAAATCATTTAAAAATTACCTCTCATTTTTGTGTCTTAGAATTTATTCTCAAAATGTCAACCCCTACCCCTCATATCATCTAGTATGGTCAACTCTGATTATGGCCAGTTCTCTGCTCTTGAGACTTCTCTCTTTTTATCCATGTAACCACTTCAACCTCTGCTCAATCCTGAAAAGAATATTGCTCTCAGCAAAATTCTGTAAAAATTTTCACTACTTACTAAGCTCATATATTAAAATTTTTAGATGTCTATTTTTTGAATTTGTTATTTTACATTTTGTCTGCTTTTTTTTGTACCAGAGAGGGTCTCCCAGCTGTCTAAGCTGTAAAGAATCCACCTGTAGTGCAGGAGCCACAGGAGACAGGAGTTCCATCCCTGGGTCAGGAAGATCTCCTGGAGAAGGAAATGACAATGCACTTCAGTATTCTTGCCTGGAGAATCCCATAGACAAAGGAGTCTGGTGGGCTATAGTCCATGAAGTTTCAAAGAGTCACCTAAAGTGATTTAGCATGCATGCAGGCATGTGCCAGAGAATAATTCTCCCCACATATCAAGAGTTGTTGTTTCTCCCTATATCTCAGGGATGTCCATAAGCTGTCTAAATTTTTCCTGCCTAAATTTCTGCTAAGCTTATCTTCATTTCCTTTGTACAGTTTTTAACGGTTTTATTGACACATAGTTCATCTATCATACAATTCATCTTTTTAAATTTCTCAGATCAATGGGTTTTAGTATGTTCAGAGGACTGTGTAACCATCATCATAATTTAATTTTAGAACACTGTCATTATCCTAAAAGGAAATCTGCATATTTGCGGTCTCTCAAAGTCCCTGCCCCCGTCTCTTCTCCCTTCCCATCCTTCGCACCACTTAAACCACAAATATACTCCATCTCCACAGGTTTGCCTACTCTGGACATTTCATGTAAATGTCATCATATAATATAAGGTTATTTCTGACTGACTTTTTTGTTCACAAAACATATTCAAGGTTCATTCACATTGTAGCACATATTGTAGTACACAGAGTCTATTGGAGTACCAGTCTACTTCAGAATGTTTTCATCATGCTCAAAAGAACCTTGTCTCTCTCAGTTATTCTTAATTCCTGGCCCTCACTCTGGCTCCTAGCAGCCACTAATCCACTATTTCTATAAAGTTGCCTATTTTTGATATTTCCTATGTGGTCATTTGTGATTAGCTTGTTTCACTGGGCATATTTTCAAGGTTCATCCATACGGTAGCATGCATCAGTAGTCCATTACTTTTTATTGCCAAATAATATTCCTTTGGATAGATACATCACATTTTATTTATTCATTTATCAGCTGAAGGAGTTTTGAGTTGATCTTACTGTTTATAAAAAATAATGATGCTATGAGCATTCATGCACATGTTTTGTATGGAAGTTTTTTTTCCATTTTTCATGGATATATACCTAAGAATTGAATTTCTGAGTCATATGATAACTCCATATTTAACATGTTCAGAAACTCAGATTGTTTTCTGATGCAGCAGCACAACTTTACATTCTTACCAATAATGTTACAACTTCTCTACTGTCTTACCAACACTTGTGATTATCATTTTGATATTAACCATTTTGATTTGTGTTTCATTATTGAATAGTGATGTTGAGTATCTTATCATGGGTTTATTGGCTGTTTACATATTGACTGTCTTTGGTGAAATATTTATTCAGATCCTTTGCCCATTTTTTAATTCATTTTTCGTTTTGAATTGTTGAGAGTTCTTTACGTTTTGGACACAACACCCTTACCAGATACATGATTTTTACCCATTTCATTAGTTTGTAGCAGTTTTTAATTTTGATAAGGTCCAATAATTTATTTTTTCCTTTGTTGCTTGTGCTTTTGTTGTCATATTTAAGATGGTTTGCCCAAATCCAAGGTAGTGAAGACTAATTCTATGTTACTTTTACTCTGTAAATAGTTTTAGCACTTATATTTTGGTCTTGAATTAATTATTGGTTATAGTATAAGGAAACAGTTCAGCTTCATAATTGTTATTTTCGATTCCCAATCCTATTCCATTTATCTATATGTTTATCTTTATGTCAATATCAAGCTATCTTGATCACAGTAGCTTTGTAGTAACTTTAGAAATCAGAAAACATGAGTCTTCCAAATTTGTTATTACTCAAGACTGCATTGACTATTTTGGGTATCCTGAATTTCCATGTACATTTTAAGATAAACTTGTCATTTATGTTTTAAAAGGTAGTGGGATTTTGATATGGTTGGCATTGACTCTAAATCAATTTGAGACTATTAACATCTTAACTATTATAACAAGTCTTTCAATCTACAAAATGGGATGTGTTTCTATTTACTAGGACTTTGTTAGTGCATTTCAAAGTGTTTTGTAGTTTTCAAAGTATAAGTATTGCACATATTTTGTTAAATTATTTCTTAAACTTTTATTATGTATGCTGCTGTAAGTAGAATTATCTTAGTTTCCTTTAATGATTGTTCATTGCTAGTGTATAGATGTACAACTTGCTTTTGATTTTTGATATTAAATCCTGCAAACTTGCCAAAGTAATATGTTAGTTATTTTTTGTAGATTTATTCAGATTTTCTATATATAAGATTATATCATTTTCCAAAAGAAGACACTTTAAATTCCTTCTTTCCAATCTGTGTGTATGTATGTGTGCATGTATGCAAGTATGTATTATGTATTTATTACCTTTTTACCTTCTTGGAATCAAGTGAAATATTAAATAGAAGTGCTGAAAATGGACTTATTTGTCTTTCTTTTTTGGTCTTAGAAAGCTCTTAGTCTTTTACCAGGTATGACATTATCTGTCAGTTTTTCATAGATTCTCCTTACTAGGTTGAGTCACTTTCTTTTTATTATGAATTTTTCAAGTAATTTTATCAAGAAAGTGTGTTGGATTTTTAAAGTAATTTGAGCCTATTGAGATGATTATGTGGTTTTTATCCTTTATTCTGTTAATAAAGTTAATTAAATTAATTTACCATTGTATGTAAAACCAAATATTCATTCCTGGGATAAATCCCACCTGGCTGTGGGATATATTGGCCATTTTATAATTTATATATAATCCTTTTTATATGTTGCTGGATTTAGTTTGCTGGTATTTTCCTGATGTTTTGCATCTGTAGTCACAAAAGTTATTGATCTGTAGTTTTCTATTTTCTTTTCTGTGATGTCTCTGCTTGACTTTAGACTCAGGGTGATACTGACCTCATACCATGAATTGGGAAAGATGAGAGGAGTAATATACAATTATACTGTCTTTTATGATTACCTACATAGTTATGTTTACCAGCACTCTCTTTTTTAAGTGTGTGTGGTTTTAAATTACTACCTGATGTTACTTGTTTTCAGCCTGAAATACTTCAACACTACCCTTATATGTTGAACATGTTAGTAAATTTTTTTTTAATGTGAAAATGTTTTATTTCCGCCTTTGTTTTTAAAGTGATTATTTTGGAAGAGTTTGCTAATTTTGATTCCAGGTTGATTGTTTTCTTCTTTCAATATTTTGAATATGTAATACCACTGTATCCTGATATCCACTGTTTCTGATGAGAAGTCAGCCTATCCTTTTTGGAGTTCCCTTGTATATGACAAGTCAGTTCTGCTTGCTGCTTTCAAGATTTTTCTCTTTGTCCTTGATGTTCAACATTTTGATCCTGAAATGTCTGCTGTAGAAATTCTTTTATTTATCTTACAAAAATTCATCAAGCTTTTTGGATGCACAGGATGACGTTTTGATTAAATTTAGGAAGTTTTTGACCACTGTCTCTCACAGTATATTTTTTCTATTCTCTCCCTTCTCCTTCACGTACTTCCTTTGTGAATATATTGCAATGGAATATGGTATGGTATTGCAATGGAATATATGGTATCCTACATTCTTCTGCTTCATTGACCATGCTAAAGCCTTTGACTGTGGATCACAACAAACTGTGGAAAATTCTTAAAGAGATAGGAATACAAGACCACCTTACTTGTCTCCTGAGAAAACTTTATGCAGGGTGAGAAGCAACAGTTAGAATTGGACATGGAACAATAGACTAGTTCCAAATAATGGAAAGGAGTATGTCAAGGATATATATTGTCCCCTGCTTATTTAACTTATATGCAGAGTACATCATGCAAAATGCTAGCTGCATGAATCACAAGCTCAAATCAAGATTGCCAGGAGAAATATTAACAATTTCAGATATGCAGGTGATACCACTCTAATGATAGAAAGTGAAGAGGAACTAAAGAGCTTCTTGATCAAAGTGAAAGAGAATAGTGAAAAGGCTGACTTAAAACTCAACATTCAAAAAACGAAGATCATAGCAACCAGTCCCATCACTTCATCGCAAAATGTGGGGAAAGAGTGGAAACAGTGTCAGATTTCATTTTCCTGGGCTCCAAAATCACGGAGGATGGTGAGTGCAGTGATGAAATAAGATGCTTGCTCCTTGGAAGAAAAGCTATGGCAAACCTAGACAGCCTATTAAAAAGCAGAGACATTACTTTGTTGACAAAGGTCCAGCTAGTCAAAGCTGTGATTTTTCCAATAGTCATGTGTGGATGTGAGAGTTGGACCATATAGAAGGCTGAGCACTGAAGAATTAATGCTTTCAAACTGTGGTACTGCAGAATACTCTTGAAAGTCCCTTGGACTGCAAGGTGATCAAATGACTCAATCCTAAAGGATATCAACCCTGAATATTCACTGGAAGAACTGATATTGAAGCTGAAGTTTTAATGCTTTGGCCACCTGATGTGAAGAGCTGACCCACTGGAAAAGACCCTGATGGTGGGAAATATTGAGGACAGGAGAAGGGGGTGGCAAAAGATGAGATGGTTGGATGGCATCACCAAATCAATGGACATGAGTTTGAGCAAGCTGCAGGAGAAAGGAAGGACAGGGAAGCCTGGCCTGCTGCAGTTCATGGGGTTACAAAAATCCAACACAACTTAGCAGCTGAACAACAATTCTTCTGAAGTCATGTTCATTTTGCCTCATTCTTTTTTCCCTCTCTTTTCTTTGCACTTGATAATACTTATCAATCTATCATCAAGTTCATTGATTTTTGTTTCTGCCAGCTCAAAAATGCAGTTGAGTCTCTCTGGTACGTTCTTTATTTTGTGTACAGTACTTTGGAACAACAGAATTTGTATTTGATTGTTTTTTTTTTTTTTTTCAACACTTTCCAACTTTTTGCTGATGTTCACTATTGTTCTCATGCTTTCTTTAAATTCTTTAAGCATAGTTATTTTTATTTCTTCATGATGCTTGTAACAGCTTCTTTTAAGTTATTGTCTGCTAAGGGTACTGTGTACTCTGAAAATCAATTTCTACTGCCTGCGTTTTTTTTTTTTTTTCCTATGTATAGATCACAGTTTTCTGATCTTTGCATAGCTCAGTTTCTTTGTTGAAATTGTCTGTTTTAGGTAATAGATTGAAACAATTCTGGATCCGTCTCCTCCACCCACTCCCCCGTCTTATTATTTGCTTGTTTTATTTGTGTGGTGACTGGAAAGGACTGATTCAGTGAAGTCTTTTTCTCTCACAGTGTGCAGCCTCTGATATTGCTCTTCAGAGTACAGCCTGGAGTATGTGCACAGCCTCCCGCTAACCTACAGAAAGATGAATGGAGTTTTATTTGGGCTCTGACTGTCTTTTTACCTGATCTCCCTCTTAAGTTTGGATGTTCTGTCTCTAGCAGAATCACATTCATTTAGCCTCCACTAATTGCTGGCTGATTGATATATTCCTTTCAACAACTCTCTGGAGGATAAATGCTTCCACTGTCGTATCTAAATAAAACATCAGCTACCCCATTTTCAAAGAAAGATTCAAAACTTCTTTCAGGCCAGTCTGAAACTCTTTTAACCCTGGGGATGGATAGTTCTTCTTTTCCAGTTATTTTCTTGAATCTTATCGTTAAACTTCTGTCTGGTTTACCTGTTGTCATCATGGAGCTCCTTGCTGCAGTAATAGTCTCTTCTCAACTGCTATGCACCAAGATCTCCATTGATTTTTTTTTTTAACCCTGTTCATGGGTATAAATACTCTTCTTGTGTTTCAAATAAGGTCAACCTGTTTATAAAGGGCTATAACGCTTTTTGTTCTGATAGAAATTTCACTTCCTCCTGTGCAGAAACTCTGTGCCACTGCACCTGAGCTGGAGTGCCCTGCTTTTCTTGAGACTACTCTAACCTAAAACTGAGCTCTGGGGTGATGGTTGTGTGATAACTCTAAACTGTGTTTACCTGGAATAGAGCTTCTGCAATATGAAGCTGGGGTGGGGAGGGGATGGGTAAAAGTCACAGGAAGAAGTCATCACTTTAGACTAGGAGCTGGGAGCACAGTGAGGGAGTCCCATCTTCTCAGTTGCACCTGCCCAGACTAGAGATTTTGCCACACTAAGCTGATGGAGGAGAGACATTGAATAAAATGGCACAGACTAAGCTTGCATAGATTTTCTTGAAAAAATGTTTGTACATTTGCTATTTGCAAATTCCCAGGGGACAATTCCCAGCGATTTAAAGGAATTAAAAAAAATACTTTCATGAGTTATGGTTGTTTTGCTGGGAAGAGGGTCTAAGAAGAACATCACAGCAGCATTCCACAAGTGTTTCTCATCCTCTGTACATTTTTACTATCTGGTAATTTTATCTTCTCGTAATTCATATTTCATTTCACTACTTGTACATTTGCTTTTGGAGGGCAGATCCTATGTTTCTGAGTTGTCCACACTGTTTTCAGTGGTTGTTTGTTAAATAAGTATGCCATATTCTCCACATCCAATAGTCTACCTAAACCCCCTTCCACTCAATATGAAATACTTCTCTCTAACCAGCACGTGCGTGCTCCCTGCCCTGTGAACTATGTCTACTCCTCAGATTTATTTCTGGTCTACTTTGACATGTCTCAAAATCCACTGTGGCTCCACAAATAAAAGCAATGGTTTTTAAAACCACTCTATCTCCTCAGTTAGTTCTGTTGTACTACCTTGTATTCTCTACACATTGTTCAATCATATGGAAGTATGGTCACACGAGGGCTTCCCTCAGGTGGCTCAGTGGTAAAGAACCCGGCTGCCAAAGCAGGAGACCAAGGTTTGATCCCTGAGTTGGGAAGATCCCATGGAGAAGGAAATGGCAACATATTTCAGCATTCTTGCCTGGGAAATGCTGTGGACAGAGGAGTCTGGTGGCTTATAAGTTCATGGGGTCACAAGAGAGTCTGGCACAACTTACTTACTGAGTAAGTAACAACAATATGGTGTCCTGAATTTACAAATTACAGATTTAAACAATATCATTGTGCAAGGAGAGAAGTAGATTTATTATATGCTTTCAATAATATTTGTAATTATAATATAACTAACTTTTATACAGTACCTACAATACGTGTTCAGTACAGTTCAGTTACTCAGTCGTGTCCAACTCTTTGTGACCCCATGGACTGCAGCACACCAGGCCTCCCTCCCTGTCCATCATCAACTACCAGAGTTTATTCAAACTCACGTCTATGAGTCGGTGATACCATCCAACCATTTTGCCCTCTGTCATCCCCTTCTCCTCCTGCCTTCAATAATTCTCAGCATCAGGGTCTTTTCCAATGAGTCCAGTTTTTGTATCTGGTGGCCAGAGTATTGGAGCTTCAGCTTCAGCATCAGTCCTTCCAATGAATATTCAGGACTAATTTCCTCTGAGAAATCTGTATGCAGGTCAGGAAGCAACAGTTAGAACTGGACATGGAACAACAGACTGGTTCTGAATAGGAAAAGGAGTATGTCAAGGCTGTATATTGTCACCCTTCTTATTTAACTTATATGTAGAGTACATCATGAGAAACGGTGGGCCGGAAGAAGCACAAGCTGGAATCAAGATTGCCAGGAGAAATATAAATAACCTCTGGTGGTGTCATCTGCCAGAGATATGCAGATGACACCACCCTTATGGCAGAAAGTGAAGAGGACCTAAAAAGCCTCTTGATGAAAGTGAAAGTGGAGAGTGAAAGAGTTGGCTTAAAGCTCAACATTCAGAAAATGAACATCATGGCATCTGGCCCCATCACTTTATGGGAAATAGATGGGGAAACAGTGGAAACAGTGGCAGACTTTATTTTTTGGGGGGCTCCAAAATCACTGCAGATGGTGATTGCAGCCATGAAATTAAAAGACGCTTACTCCTTGGAAGAGAAGTTATGACCAACGTACACAGCATATTAAAAAGCAGAGATATTACTTTGCCAACAAATGTCTGCCTAGTGGGCTGCAGTCCATGGGGTCACTAAGAGTTGGACACGACTGAATGACTTCACTCTCACTTTTTACTTTCCTGCATTGGAGAAAGAAATAGCAACCCACTCCAGTGTTCTTGCCTGGAGAATCCCAGGGACAGGGGAGCCTGGTTGGCTGCCTTCGATGGGGTCACACAGAGTCAGAGACGACTGAAGCAACATAGCAGCAGCAGCAGTCAAAGCTATGGTTTTTCCAGTAGTCACATATGGATGTCAGAGTTGGACAATAAAGAAAGCTGAGCGCTGAAGAATTGATGGTTTTGAACTGTGGTGCTGGAGAGACTCTTGAGAGTCCCTTGGACTGCAAGGGGATCCAACCAGTACATCATAAAGGAAATCAATCCTGTATATTCATTGGAAGGACTGATGTTGAAGCTGAAACTCTAATACTTTGACTACCTGATGTGAAGAACTGACTCATTTGTAAAGACCCTGATGCTGGGAAAGATTGAAGGCAAGAGGAGAAGGGGATGACAGAAGATAAGATGGTTTGGATGGTATCACAAACTTGATGGATATGAGTTTGAGTAAGTTTTGGGAGTGGATGATGGACAGGGAAGCCTGGTGTGCTGCAGTCCATGGGGTGGCAAAGAGTTGGAAATGACTAAGTGGCTTAAGTGAACTGAATTTCCTTTAGAATTGACTGGTTTGATCTCCTTGCAGTCCAAGGGATTCTCAAGAGTCTTCTCCAACACCACAGTTCAAAAGCATCAATTTTAAGAACTCAGCTTCCTTTATGGTACAAATCTCACATCCATACATGACTACTGGATAAACCATAGCTTTGACTAGATGGACTTTTGCTGGCAAAGTAATGTCTCTGCTTTTTAATGTGCTGTCTCAGGTGGTCATAGCTTTTCTTCCAAGGAGAAAGAATCTTAAACTGAAGAAAGTAAGGAAAACTACTAGACCATTCAGGTATGATCAAAATCAAATCCCTTACAATTATACACTGGAACTGACAAATAGATTCAAGGGATTAGACCTGATAGATGGAGTGCCTGAAGAACTATGGATGGAGGTTTGACATTGTTCAGAGACTGTGATCAAAACCATACCCAAGTTAAAAAAATACAAAAGTCAAACGGTAGTCTGAGGAGGCTTTACAAATAGTTGAGAAAAGAGGAAAAGCTAAAGGCAAAGGAGAAAAGGAAACATATACCCAACTAAATGCCGAGTTCCAAAGAATAGCAAAGGGTGATAAGAAAGCCTTCTTCAGCGATCAATGCAAAGAAATAAGAGGAAAACAATAGAATGGGAATGACTAGAGATCTCTTCCAGAAAATTAGAGATACCAAGGGAACATTTCATGCAAAGATGGGCTCAATAAAAGACAAAAACAGTATGCACCTAACAGAAGCAGAAGATATTAAGAAAAGGTGGCAAAAATACACAGAAGAATTATACAAAAAAGATCTTCATGACCCAGATAACCCCGATGGTGTGATCACTCACCCATAGCCATGCATCCTGGAATCTGAAGTCTAGTGGGTCTTAGGAAGCATCACTATGAACAAAGCTAGTGAAGATGATGGAATTCCAGCCGAGTTATTTCAAGTCCTAAAAGATGATGCTATGAAAGTGCTTCACTCAATATGTAAGCAAATTTGGAAAACTCAGCAGTGGCCACAGGACTGAAAAAGGTCAGTTTTCATTCCAGTCCCAAAGAATGGCAATGCTAAAGAATATTCAGACTACTGCACGATTGCTCTCATCTCACACCATAGCAAAGTAATGTTCAAAATTCTCCAAATGAGATTTCAGCAGTACATGAATCAAGAACGTCCAGATGTTCAAGCTGGATTTAGAAAAGGCAGAGGAACCAGAGATCAAATTGCCAACATCCATTGGATCATCGAAAAAGCAAAAGTTCCAGCCAAACATCTACCTCTGTTTTATTGACCATGCCAAACCCTTTGACTGTGTGGATCACAACAAACTGTGGAAAATTCTTAAAGAGATGGGAATATCAGACCACCTTACCTGCTTCTTGAGAAATCTGTATGCAGGTCAAGAAGCAATAGTTAAGACCACACTTGGAACAAAGGACTGGTTCCAAATTGGGAAAAGAGTACATCAAGGCTGTATATTGTCACCCTGCTTATTTAACTTATATGCAGGCAACTTAAGCTGTTGCAAGTATTCTGATCAAGTGCCTTGGTCCAAATGCATAATTTTTTACTTGCTCACAATAATTCATTTATAGTCATTTACTTAGAAAAAATAAAAAGCAGATACTAGGTATTTATTAATGGTATTCTGTGTTAAATATGGCAGCAAAGTAAAGTTGTCATTTCTTTCAGTCTCCCTTTCCCCCCAAAATCAGCTGTGCTCCTGATCTCAATACTTTCTCTTTCATTAGATACACCAGGACCGTGCTACATGGTTTACAGTAAGTAACCATTCTATCTGAAATGCCAAAGCTAACATCATATTTCTTAGCTCTAATATCATTAGACAGTCATATTTTTTTGGCTGTGACAGCAGGGCTATGACAGATGACACTTTGAGAGTGTTGGAGGAGAAAGCTCATATAGCACTTAATCAAATGGGTGCAGTGTCTAAAAGGATTAAAGTCAAACAGGCTATGACTCATAAAATTATGTTTTTGATTATTATCTTAAAACTGACAATGAAATAGTGTCCATCTTAAATGTGTGTGTGTGTATTTTCTATTCTTTTTTGGAAATAATTCCACAGGACAAAAACCAATATGCTTTCTCCAGAGAGCTTACATATATAATATGTAGACATGTATGTATGTATTTATGTATTTTTTATGCTTCCTGAATACCTTACATAGTTATCTTCATGCTTAGCCTTATACTTTGATTGTTTTTTGTAGTTATAATCACTTTTACTTTTTCTTTCTTTACTGTTTTATAATCTATGTCCTTGCTTAACTGATCAATTCTTACTATATATTTGTTTTTTTCTATTGGAATTTTCCCGTTCCTATAGATTGTTACTTTTCTATATGAAAAGATCCTTCAACATTTCTTTTAGGGTAGACTTAGCACTTCTAAATTATTTTAGTTGTTGCTATTCTGTGTGTGTGTGTGTGTGTGTGTTAGTCGCTCAGTCGTGTCTGACTCTTTGTTATTCCATGGACTGCAGCCCGTCAGGCTCCTCCATCCACGGAATTCTCCAGGCAAGAATACTGGAGTGGGTTGCCATTTCCTTCTCCAGTCTTTATTTTTCCTTCTGTTCTACATCATAATCTTGCTGGGTAGAGTATCCCAGGTGCAGAAGTTGATAGCTTTATGGGGGTTCCCTAGTAAAAGGCTCTTTGCTTTTCCCTTTCTGCCTTTAGAATCCTGTTTAACTTTTGTCATTTTATGATATATCTTAATATGGATCTGTTTGGTTTCATCTTATTTGGACCTCTGGTCTTTCTGTACCCTATCTCTTTTCTTCTTTAGGTTTGGGGAATTTTTAGGCATAATTTCTTCAAATACATTTCAGATTTATTTTTTATCTTTTGTCCTGCTGATACATTTCCATGACTCCCCTTTGCAATCATCCCATCCCATTCTCCCATTAATATTTTGAGGAAAAACTTAGCAACAAAACCATTAAGATCCATTATCAATATTTTATCTAACAAAAATTTTAGTTTTTGATTCCAGTTCTCTCTTACAACTCTCTAGTGTCACTCACTAACCATGGGATAGTTAGTTATGTCTTCTATTCTTCAATAATTCTATTCTTCAACTTTATTTACATTTTGTTCTTTAAATCAAATTAGATAATGGTGTTGAGAAATAATGCTGAAACCAGGTGTTGCTTTTCCTTTGCTTTAAGTCAGGTGAATAGCTGCCTTCCTTAAGTGTGCAAAATGAAAATGTATCTCAAAACATTGTCCAACATAAATGCTCAGGGCTTGAAAGTTATCACATTTTTGAGAGCTCTCCGTGGTATAAAACCAGTGCTTTCCTCACTTTCCCTAACAACACAATTTACTAATCTAGACATATTCACTAAAGCATTAACAGATAAATTTCTTGGAGAAAATAGCTATAGGGAAACACTGAATAATGTATTATGAAGGAATAATAACATTTAAAATGGAAGAAGTATGTTTTTAATGTTCTAAGGAAAAAGCTAAAGATGTATCAATCCAGTGAGAGTTGGACACAGTGTGATATAATCAGTTAAAAACAGACAAGCAAACAAAGTTTTCCCAAACCAAATGGTAGTTATGTTTCCTTATTTTCTCCATTATTATTCCAGCAACTTAATGGATATCACACCACTTATCATAAATTCAAATTTTATTAAATCTTTATCGGTTATAGGAGTAAGTAAAGTGACAATGTTCAGTCACTATTAACTAGAAAATATATATGATACTCTACCAATGGAAAAACAAATGCTTAGTCAAAAAATAAAATTAGAAATACTCATTATAGTGTATCTTTTGAGTTCTCTAGATGCTAATATTTTTATATATCTGATTGTTGTCGTTATATTTATCAATACTAATTATCACAATAAAACATTATAACAAAAATATCAAAGGAGAAATATTCCCAGTATTAACAGCTTACATTAATAGGATTATATTATATTCAGTCTTCTTTACATAAAAATCTTTAGACACTATGTCAGGGTCAACAACTGTAGTCACTGAATGTTGTCACTACTTTATGACACCTGTTTAAATATGTGATTCTACATTTTATACTTTAGATTAAATTCATATTTGCTTCAACTAGAACCTATTAATATGGTTTAAATCAATAAGGTGATAAGAGGGCAAAAGATAATTAGATATATTTTTATTATTGAAAAAAAAAATTTCAAAGCCAAATCATATCTATTTACAGCTTTCTTGTTTGTTCCAGTTTATTTTCATCAACTAAATGGCTCTCTTTAATCTAACACATATCTGATCGTCAACTTGAAATTGAATTTTGCAACATGTTAAAACATATCTAGAGCAAATAAATCATTTTTAACTAAAACTAAAATTCTTGCTTATAATTTTAACAACAGAAACATATTAAAACATATGGAACTATTCCATATTTTATTGCACTTACTATTGCATTATGGATTATATTAAAATAGCAAAATATTATTAAATTAATCTGTGTCAAAAAGTACATTTTATATTTTAGGACTTTTTCCCCCCTGGTTTGAGCAGAATATTTCTAAACTGTTTTATCTTGCCACCAATATTCTGAATTCTCAAAAACAGTGAAAAAAACTGTAAAAAGATGAACAGAGGAGAAACAAGGTATTATCTGACATGAATTCTTTTCAGCTTTGGAAGGAGATCTTATTTTGAATTTTTGTCATGACACCAAAAAAGCAGGCAGGTCTCTTCAATCCCATGATTTAGGAAAACCTTTTTGGAATGAGTGTTTTTTGGTTATGCTGTTCATTCCTTCAGTGCTGGATTCTGAAGCCAGTGGTTTAATTGTGTCGATGACTAACTTTCATTGTGCAAAGAACTTAATTACATACTGTGGTTCAGTTTCTATTTTGCCAGGCAGCCGTTCAGCCATAAAAGAATGCTGTAGAAGTAAGTGGTAAAATGCAAAAGAAATTGAAAGCACATGATTGTAGTCAAGAAGCAAATAAGTAGCTTTCAAAGAAAAGCCAGAATAACTGGAAGCTGGATCGTACTCCTAAAACAAAGAAAACAGTTGGCAGCCAAGAAGAAATATTTTGTAATTTCATTTACTGTTCAATATTATAAAATTATTTGAACTTACTTTTGCACTTTGTTTACTAGTCAATTAGTGGAATTCATCAAGTGAATCACAATTATTTTTTAATGTCATAAAATTTTTTAAAGAATAATATTGTCCTCTGGAGGTATATGGTTATTGTCCATCTCCTGTCTCGTGAGGTAATTACTTCAATGTTAAATATATGATAGTGATTCCTTCAGGACTAACAGGAAAGCTTTGCAATAATCCCCAGTTATTAAGGCAGTCAGGGTTTAAAGATTTGGATAGCTTCTAAAACTTTATATTGTTTTACTGTTTAATCGAGCTTGTAATATCAAGACACAATGTTGAAAATATTAGATGTCTGTCTGAAACAGTACTGGCTTCAAACTATTAACTCTGAAATGTATTAGACTGATATTACTTATTTTAAGTGGAATATTTTAATCTGAGCATGATCTAGGCTTGCTAGTTAAAGTAGACCTGAGGGCAGGGGAGACAATGCACCCTGCATCTATAATTACTTTATGTCACTCCTTATGTTTAGTTTTAGTAAAAAGATAATACTTTGTTACAACTACATTTCAAGAGTTTTAACACATTAGCCATTTAAATTTGTATTACTTTATAGTTTGGGGGGACTTAAGAAATCTTTTAGTTCATTTTTATACTGTCATTTTGTCTGCAATTTAAAACATGTTGCAATTTAGCAAACACAGATGCTAAATAATAAATTCCCTGGAATTGTCAGTTGGTCTGAGTTGGGACAGGACAGAGGAAGCGTTCGTGAAGTATATACAATAGAGCATGAAGAGTACTGATACTGACTTTGCAATCAAATGGGCCGAAAGTGTGAATTCTTATTCTGCTCTGTACTGACAGTGTTACCTTGGACAGGACAATGCCTCTAAACTTTCATTTCTTCATGTATCAACTTAAGATGTGTTATGCAGGGCTGATGTGAGCTTTACATAAGACAATATGTATACAGTGCTTCACACATAGTAAATGCTTAATACCCTTATATTGAACTGGTTCCAGCCCTGGGCTATGGGCTACAATGCTGCCAATGACCTTTCTCATGAAGCATCTTAGGAAGGAAAGCCTTGCTATGACCATGAAAATAATACACTTATATTCTTGATTCAGAGGAATCAGGGAACTTCTGAACCCTCAAGTCACATTTTCTGTTGTTTAGGAATTCACACATTTAGCTACTGAGTGTGAGCTTTTTGTGTGAGTGTAACATTGATATATAATCTCAAGGATCAATTTTATTACATATTTTCTCTATAAAGTTAAGCAAGCTCTTTAAGTGGGTAGGCAAAATTTTGCCTGTTTCTTTTACTAGATTTTCTCTGGAGGCGAAGTGGCAAATGAAGGCTGATATTTAAAAACTAGTGAGTTAAAGACTGTTTAGAGAAGGCTAACATGCATAAATGATAGTATTAGAGTACTCGTACTGGTACTGAGTGAAATAATCTCCTTTATCCTCATATGCACATAGGATTGAGGTTCACAAATTTAAAAGAAATCAGAAAATAAAAATGGGACTTCCTTGGGCTTCCCAACCCCACGTCCAAGGAGCCTTGGCTGTGCGGGCACAGGAAGGCCTAGAGAAGCTATCCCACACTGAAGGTCAGGAAGGGCAGCAGTGAGGAGATACCCCTTGTCCACGGTAAAGAGCAGCGGCTGCGCTTTGCTGGAGCAGCCATGAAGAGATACCCCACGCCCAAGGTAAGAGAAACCCAAGTAAGACGGTAGGTGTTGCAAGAGGGCATCAGAGGGCAGACACACTGAAACCATACTCACAGGAAACTAGTCAGTCTAATCACACTAGGACCACAGCCTTGTCTAACTCAATGAAACTAAGCCATGCCCGTGGGGCAACCCAAGATGGGCGGGTCATGGTGGAGAGATCTGACAGAATGTGGTCCACTGGAGAAGGGAATGGCAAACCACTTCAGTATTCTTGCCTTGAGAACCCCATGAACAGTATGAAAAGGCAAAATGATAGAATACTGAAAGAGAAACTCCCCAGGTTAGTAGGTGCCCAATATGCTACTGGAGATCAGTGGAGAAATAACTCCAGAAAGAATGAAGGGATGGAGCCAAAGCAAAAAGAATACCCAGCTGTGGATGTGACTGGTGATAGAAACAAGGTCTGATGCTGTAAAGAGCAATATTGCATAGGAACCTGGAATGTCAGGTCCATGAATCAAGGCAAATTGGAAGTGGTCAAACAAGAGATGGCAAGAGTGAATGTCGACATTCTAGGAATCAGCGAACTGAAATGGACTGGAATGGGTGAATTTAACTCAGATGACCATTCTATCTACTACTGCGGGCAGGAATCCCTCAGAAGAAATGGAGTAGCCAAAATGGTCAACAAAAGAGTCCAAAATGCAGTACTTGGATGCAATCTCAAAAACGACAGAATGATCTCTGTTCGTTTCCAAGGCAAACCATTCAATATCACAGTAATCCAAGTCTATGCCCCAACCAGTAACACTGAAGAAGCTGAAGTTGAATGGTTCTATGAAGACCTACAAGACCTGTTAGAACTAACACCCCAAAAAGATGTCTTTTTCATTATAGGGGACTGGAACACAAAAGTAGGAAGTCAAGAAACACTTGGAGTAACAGGCAAATTTGGCCTTGGAATATGGAATGAAGCAGGGCAAAGACTAATAGACTTTTGCCAAGAAAATGCACTGGTCATAACAAACACCCTCTCCCAACAACACAAGAGAAGACTCTACACATGGACATCACCAGATGGTCAACACTGAAATCAGATTGATTATATTCTTTGCAGCCAAAGATGGAGAAGCTCTATACAGTCAGCAAAAACAAGACCAGGAGCTGACTGTGGCTCAGACCATGAACTCCTTATTGCCAAATTCAGACTTAAATTGAAGAAAGTAGGGAAAACCACTAGACCATTCAGGTATGACCTGAATCAAATCCCTTATGGTTATACAGTGGAAGTGAGAAATAGATTTAAGGGCCTAGATCTGATAGATAGAGTGCCTGATGAACTATGGAATGAGGTTCGTGACATTGTACAGGAGACAGGGATCAAGACCATCCCCATGGAAAAGAAATGCAAAAAAGCAAAATGGCTGTCTGGGGAGGCCTTACAAATATATGTGAAAAGAAGAGAAGTGAAAAGCAAAGGAGAAAAGGAAAGATATAAACATCTGAATGCAGAGTTCCAAAGAATAGCAAGAAGAGATAAGAAAGCCTTCTTCAGAGATCAATGCAAAGAAATAGAGGAAAACAACAGAATGGGAAAGACTAGAGATCTCTTCAAGAAAATCAGATATATCAAAGGAACATTTCATGCAAAGATGGGCTCAATAAAGGACAGAAATGGTATGGACCTAACAGAAGCAGAAGATATTAAGAAGAGATGGCAAGAATACACAGAAGAACTGTACAAAAAAGATCTTCACAACCCAGATAATCACGATGGTGTGATCACTCACCTAGAGCCAGACATCCTGGAATGTGAAGTCAAGTGGGCTTAGAAAGCATCACTACGAACAAAGCTAGTGGAGGTGATAGAATTCCAGTTGAGCTATTCCAAATCCTGAAAGATGATGCTGTGAAAGTGCTGCACTCAATATGCCAGCAAATTTGGAAAACTCAGCAGTGGCCACAGGACTGGAAAAGGTCAGTTTTCATTCCAATCCCAAAGAAAGGCAATGCCAAAGCACGCTCAAACTACCACACAACTGCACTCATCTCACATGCTAGTAAAGTAATGCTCAAAATTCTCCAAGCCAGGCTTCAGCAATATGTGAACTGTGAACTTCCAGGTGTTCAAGCTGGTTTTAGAAAAGGCAGAGGAACCAGAGATCAAATTGCCAACATCTGCTGGATCAGCAAAAAAGCAAGAGAGTTCCAGAAAAGCATCTATTTCTGCTTTATTGACTATGCCAAAGCCTTTGACTGTGTGGATCACAATAAACTGTGGAAAATTCTGAAAGAGATGGGAATACTAGACCATCTGATCTGCCTCTTGAGAAATCTGTATGCAGGTAAGGAAGCAACAGTTAGAACTGGACATGGAACAACAGACTGGTTCCAAATAGGAAAAGGAGTTCGTCAAGGCTGTATATTGTCACCCTGTTTATTTAACTTGTATGCAGAGTACATCATGAGAAATGCTGGGCTGGAAGAAACACAAGCTGGAATCAAGATTGCCAGGAGAAATATCAATAACCTCAGATATGCAGATGACACCACCCTTATGGCAGAAAGTGAAGAGGACCTAAAAAGCCTCTTGATGAAAGTGAAAGTGGAGAGTGAAAGAGTTGGCTTAAAGCTCAACATTCAGAAAACGAACATCATGGCATCCGGTCCCATCACTTCATGGGAAATAGATGGGGAAACAGTGGAAACAGTGTCAGACTTTATTTTTCTGGGCTCCAAAATCACTGCAGATGGTGACTGCAGCCATGAAATTAAAAGACGCTTACTCCTTGGAAGGAAAGTTATGACCAATCTAGATATCATATTCAAAAGCAGAGACATTACTTTGCCAACAAAGGTTCGTCTAGTCAAGGCTATGGTTTTTCCTGTGGTCATGTATGGATGTGAGAGTTGGACTGTGAAGAAGGCTGAACGCCAAAGAATTGATGCTTTTGAACTGTGGTGTTGGAGAAGACTCTTGAGAGTCTCTTGGACTGCAAGGAGATCCAACCAGTCCATTTTGAAAGAGATCAGCCCTGGGATTTCTTTGGAAGGAATGATGCTAAAGCTGAATCTCTAGTACTTTGGCCACCTCATGTGAAGAGATGACTCATTGGAAAAGACTCTGATACTGAGAAAGACTGAGGGCAGGAGGAGAAGGGGACAACAGAGGATGAGATGGCTGGATGGCATCACTGACTCGATGGACGTGAGTCTCAGTGAAATCTGGGAGTTGGTGATGGACAGGGAGGCCTGGTGTGCTGCGATTCATGGGGTCATAAAGAGTCAGACACGCCTGAGTGAGTGATCTGATCTGATCTGATCTGGGCTTCCCTGGTAGCTCAGCTGGTAAAGAATCTGCCTGCAATGCGGGAGACTTGGGTTCCGTATCTGGGTTGGGAAGATCCCCTGGAGAAGGGAACATTTACCCACTCCACTATTCTGGCTTGAAGAATTCCATGGACTATATATTCAATGGGGTCACAAAGAGTCCAGTGCGACTGAGTGACTTTCACTTTCCCTTGGTGGGCCAATAGTAAAGAATCTGCCTGCCAATGCAGGGGACACAGGTTGAATCCCTGGTCCAGGCAGATCCCACGTGCCATGGGGCAAACTAAGCCCATGGGCTACAACTATCGGGCCCACATATCACAACTACTGAAGCCCCCAGAGTGTTGCAACAAGAGAAGCCACCACAGTGAGAGGCCCACACACCACAAGTAGAAAGTAGTTTCTGCTCACTGCAACTTGAGACAGCCCAGGTGCAGCAACAGAGACTCAGCATGGCTATAAATAAGTAAGTAAATAAATAACTTAACCCCCCCCAAACAACAACAAAAATTAAAATGACATAAAAAAGCATTTTGTTAACCATCTAAGCATTGGAAAAATAAGAAATCATAATTTTTTTGTGATGATAAAAGAGGTGTCATCTAATATGGATATTAAATATTTTAATATTTATTACTCAGTACTTGGTCAAATGGGCTTCCCTGGGAGCTCAGCTGGTAAAGAATTCACCTGCAAAGCAGAACACCCTGGTTTGATTCCTGGGTCGGGAAGATCCCCTGGAGAAGGGATAGGCTACCCACTTCAGTATTCTTGGGCTTCCATGGTGGCTCAGCTGGTAAAAAATCTGCCTGTAATGTGGGAGACTGGGGTTCAATCCCTGGATTGGGAAGATCCCCTGGAGGAGGTCATGGCAACCCTCTCCAGCAGTTTTGTTTGGAGAATCCCCATGAACAGGGAAGCCTGCTGCTGCTGCTAAGTCGCTTCAGTCGTGTCCGACTCGGTGCGACCCTATAGACCGCAGCCCACCAGGCTCCCCCGTCCCTGGGATTCTCCAGGCAAGAACACTGGAGTGGGTTGCCATTTCCTTCTCCAATGCATGAAAGTGAAAAGTGAAGTCGTTCAGTCGTGTCTGACTCTTAGCGACCCGATGGACTGAAGCCCACCAGGCTCCTCTGTCCATGGGATTTCCCAGACAAGAGTCCTGGAGTGGGGTACCATTGCCTTCTCCAAGGGAAGCCTGGTAGGCTACATATAGTCTATGGGGTTACAAAGAGTTGTACACAACTGAGTGACTAAGCACAGCAGAGCATTTGGTCAAATGGTGCAAAGTAATGGCATATTTTAACTTGAGAAATTTAGATCTTTAATGCAGAGTAAATTTGCTAAAAGTAAAGGAGATCTACAATCAAGAAATTTCCCTAAGGATGATAAAAGAATTATCCTTAACAGCTTTAAAAGTCACAGAATATAAAATTTAAGATTCTGGGGATAGGATAAATAATTTAAATGAAATCTTTGATTTTTACCTATGAAACTTTTAGAGTTTTTAAGATATAATCCTTCTGTCAATTATGCTTAAATTACAATCCAGCTGGAAACAAATAGGTGAATTTCATGTTTATTATATAAAAACAGATTATAATACCATGACAATTTGAAGTGATTAAAAAGAACACATTGATTTATTTAAAAATTCATCTTAGATATACAGCAAGATATATACCCTTAGCAAACTGTTCATTTATAGAAAGAAAGATAGATAGATATCCTTCAAAAGGTTTTATAGAAGAATATGAAATTTGCTCCTGAAATAAAAAGAGAACAAAAATAGACCAGACTTGTTTACTCTATTAGAGTTCTAAATTGTTATTAAAGACACACATCAGAAGGAAATTCTCCAGGGAAAATTTGCTGAAGTCATCATCTAATCATATAATCAGTATAAGAAGGTCAAGAAAATACTCAAGATACTTGCCCTCTAGAAAGTCTGACCTAGAAGAATCCTTTTTTATTTTCTCTTATCTTAGAGGGTAATAACTTAGAGTTGGAAACACATCATCACTGAGTATATAAAATGGAAACTGAGAATGAATGAACAAGTAAATGTTATGGACCTAATATCACTAGATGAAAGGCCTTTAAGATAAATGACTTTGGCTTCTTTAATCCACTATGAATAATTTCAGTTGAGGTCTTAGCTTAGCTATTAAGGATTTTGTAGCACTGATAATAAATGAATATAAACAAACGTGATGAAACAACAAAAAGTTTTAAGTACTTTTTTCTACTTTCCTTCAAAAATATTCATTTCCCTATTTAATCAATCTTGAATTGCTAAATAAAATCAGTAAGTCATCAGAGAATTGCTTTAAATGCTAACACCATAGGAAGAAAAATTGGTCTCCTGTCCTCCTCAAGAGTGCATTATTAAAAAATCTGTAAGATGTGTTTCAAATATATACACACACAGCAGACAACCACTGCCACCACAAAGAAAGTAAATGATCCCAAAGTGACTTGAACAGACAGTTTTGTGCATCCTGCAGAAAGCTAAGGCTTTTCAGCATATTTGTGGCTTCATTGCAGGAAGCAGACTTTTATTTGTTGATGAAGCTATTATGTATTTATGAAGTATTGCTCTCTCACCGAGGCCATGCACTATTTTTTAAAGTGTTGGTTAAAATAGAACATATTTAAATTCTTCATCAAAAAGCGGAAAACCAAAGAGTGAGATCAATCTCCCACCCTGTTTTGTAGCAAAAGTTGCCACCTCCAAGATCAGAGGACACAATATGTTTCCATTTATAATTTCTGCATGCTTAAAACTTGGCTGTGAAAAGCCAAGTCTCTTTAAACTGATGGAATTTGGTGTAGAAACCATGGAATTGTCTGTATTTAAAAAAGAATAGTTTTAAATATTTTAGTTGCTTCCGTGGAACCGAAACACCAAAATTCCAAGTTTCTTATAATCGTATTTCCGTTCTTCTAAATTAAATATGTAATCTGACTATAATACTGAAGATGAAGACAAATGTTTTTTAACTGTTTTTACATTATGCCTAATAGCCTATAGAGGAATAATTTTCATCTTTTTTCCATTAAAAGAGCTGATATATTATATAAAAAGATGATTTTCAACTGGATAGAAAATGTAGACTGATAGTATTTTAACATATAGAGTCCACTTTGTAATTCGGTATACCCCATGGACTATATAGTCCATGGAATTCTCTAGGCCAGAATACTGGAGTGGGTAGCCTTTCCCTTCTCCAGGGAATCTTCCCAACCCAGGGATCAAACCCAGGTCTCTTGCATTATAGGCAGATTTTTTACCAGCTAAGCCAACCAGGGAAGCCCAATTAAATCATAGACGTACACAGTTTTCATTATATTATAAATATATATATATCTATGTAATTCTAGGATCAGAACTGATATTTGTGGGTCTGTATGTGAATATGGGTATACAAACATTTACAACATATTTAGAACTGGACAAATTGTATTATAGATTGGATTTGTGTAGATTTTTCTTACCAATAATTCTCACACATGGGAAAATTGCATTTTCCCACTTTCCCAAAGTTAGGTATAGCTTTGGACTTCACGTTGCCAATAAAATATGCCTTTAAGGACTTGTACACAATTTTTTCCTTTTTCTTTCCCTATTGCCCAGATCTAAGAAGCCAAATGTTTAAGATGGAACGGTTACAGAATACTAGACCCCCTTTATTGAGTCTTTACATGGAGGACAGTTGCCTTGGAGAGTTTTCCAGACCCATAGATGACATTGTATTACATAGAAGTAGCACTTTGTTGTCTTAAGGATCTGCATTTGTATAATGTTTATTATATAAGCATATTCTAGACTATTATAATCTCTGACAGCAATTTTCAAGCATTTGAAATAATTCTCATCATTGGTCAAAATGTTTTAGCATGAACTCCATCATATATTTATTTACAAATATCATAGCTTATTGTTTTGTTTATATGTTTTGCATATTGTAAGATATAATTACAGGGTAAAAATAAAAAAGGATAAATTAAAAGACTAAATTCAGTTCTCTAATACTTTTCCCCCATTCTAATCTTTTGTCTTTGTTCCTTGATTACCTGCATCCCACTTGGAAATTACTGATTCAGAATTTAGTGGGATTGATATAGAAAACAAGTCAAAAATTCACTATCAAATATAAAGAGACCCTCTAGTTTGGGATTCTACTCATTAATCTCCTCTCAATAGAAAAATGTGTTTCAAAATGTGCCTCAGAACCACGAGTGCCTTCCTCTACACTAAATTGATCACAATCTCGGTCGGGGCCTAGCAATCTACTGTATTAGGTTCACTACTTGATCCTTATATGTTTTAAAGTGTTATAGCTTTGCCTTAAAGTGGTCTGGAATAAAAAACATAAAAATTTAGATTTTACTCTGTTGCAAATACCTAAAGATGATAATATAGATACTATTGAGATTTTTGTGTGTTACATTTCTACACTTGCCAGTAATGGCTAATTTGAAGCTGAAGTTGTAAGACAGCGTTCCATGTAAACAGAAATTCTTCTGGAAATAATCTTAATTAAAGCATCATTAAGAGAGGAAATCAAAAGATGTCCCAAATCCCAGCTAATGAAATCAATTTACGAAACGACAGTAGAAGATAAAGGTCTAAGAAATTTGAAGTATACAAGCACTTGCCACATATGATATATATGTGGGGAAAAAAAAAAACTATAAAGATATTAAGGATATGTTGGAAAAAGGTATGGCAACCCACTCCAGTATTCTTGCCAGGAGAATTTCATGGACAGAGGAGCCTGGTAGGCTACAGTCCATAGGGTCGCAAAGAGTTGGACACGACTAAAGTGACTTCGCATGAAGAATATATAAGTTTAAAAAATGGCAATTGTTACCTATTGTTTACTGAGTTTACATGTAGGTGCATTCCATTGTATAATGTTCGATGAAGAGGCTTACTATTGAATATGATGAAAAAATGTAGAAAGAATCTTAAATTCATGAATGGTAAGTTAATCAGATTCTCTTCATAAAGATAATTTTCAGTTCTTAAAGCTTTGCCAAGCAATTCAACAGTCAATTTAGGATCAACTCTGAAAAAACTTGTTAATTGTGACCCAAAGTAAAGTTCTAAATAAGTGATCTTTCTCCAGCAAAGACTTGAGATAAATGTTGATTTTTGAAAATTCTAGAACATAGAGCCATCCTTTCATTTATTCAGTACTCTTTACAATGGCACCCCACTCTAGTACTCTTGCCTGGAAAATCCCATGGGTGGCGGAGCGGGGTTGGCTACAGTCTATGGGGTCGCCAAGAGTCGGACACGACTGAGCAACTTCACTTTCACTTTTCACTTTCATGCATTGGAGAAGGAAATGGCAACCCACTCCAGTGTTCTTGCCTGGAGAATCCCAGGGACAGGGGAGCCTGGTGGGGTACTGTCTATGGGGTCGCACAGACTCGGACACAACTGAAGTGCCTTAGCGGCGGCTTTACAAAATTTCTTCCTCTCATCTTCAAACCGTGTATCATGTCTGGAACTTTCTAGACACTTAACAAATATTTGTTCAATTGAGTTATGTAGAAATCATGGAGATTTCCATCTCTCATTTGGTGTGGCTTAAGACTGACCTAGAATGTCAGGAGATAATCACATTAATCAGAAGCAAGAGAGAATATCAATCAGAATGGCCTTTGGGGGAGGGGGATGGAGCAGTAAGTTACCTCTGACTGGCTTCCTGACCCATGGTACAAAACTGGTAAAGGGAATGGGCAAACTTCACTGGATTCTAGTGACAAAAGCTATATTGCATGCCTGTCATCAACTCTGCCACACTCAGGTGCTTCAGAGCAGAGGGGTACCCCAGATGAGCAAGAGCCAACAGAAGGGCAAGAGCTGTTGCATAGGTCTATGAATGACTCAAAGTCCAAGTGTTAGGGCTACAGATAGCCTAGAGATCTGAACTTGTTCTGTACGCAATGGGAGAGTCACCTTAAATTGAGTGCCACCACCATTTCAGCAACCCAATTTCACATGATCCCTTGGAGGCAATTTTGGGGCCATGGAACAACTCTATAGGTACAAGCCCTGGAACTCCTTGGACGTGTGTTAAGCCTTCCATCACTGTGGTGGGAGGTTGGAGCACATCATGCAGGAGACAGATTGGGACCAAAAAAAAAAAAAAAAAAGACTATGTGAGTCCCAGTATGTGCCATTCTGCCAGCTCAGCTGATCCCAAATACCGCAGGAGAGCTTGGAAAGATTTGAGAAGGACACTCCAAAGCTCAAAGAGCCCCTTATGTAAGGGCCTTGGCACAGGGACCCCACTAACCTGGATGTAAGGGTGGTGTTGATCTGAATCAAAATCTCCTGGGGTACTTGTTAAATATGCACATTTCTTAGTCCACCCTAGACATACTGAATCAGAACCTGTTAGGAAAGCTTTGAAAGTTTACCTTTAGCAAGCTTCTGGTTATTTTTAGGGATACTGATGACTGAGAGTCACTGGTTGCATTTATAAGATGTATAGATTATATAATCTGGCTCATTAGTGCTTACTCAAATTGATATCTCAGCTCATTTACCACTCAAAATCTTTGATTTTTCATGGCTGACCTATCAGGTTAGATGGAACAACTTTCTACTCCCTAAACTGCATGCACTTTTATAGAGTCATGCTTTTTTCACTGTATTTCCCTTGCATAGATTATTTATCCAATTTTATATGTGTTGTATTTTAGCTCATGCTTGATGGCACATCATCTATAATTCCTTTTCATGTTTGTGTGTCTTTGTTCATATTTTTTTATTTATTCTTTTATGTCTGTCTTTTTTTAAGATTTGAACTTTGAATACAGGAAAAGCCTGGTTTTTTATTTCAATCATAGGTGCTCAGCTAAATGGACAATTCAATGCTAATTCAAGCTTAGTTTTTCATTTTCCTTTTGGATAAAAAACTCTTACAGAGGAGTTTAGCAATTATTTTACTTCTAAAACCAAGTCCCATTCATAGAATAGAGCTTAGACAGACAAATGACCCATAGCCTGGCCGTTAAAATCGACATAATGGATTCAGTTTTAGAGTCAGAGCTATTGACATCACAGAGTGATTCAGCTTATGAAAAAAAAAAAAGCAGATCTATATGTTCCCCAAGTGCTACTAAATAAACTGTGTTCTGATAATAGGGATTGATCTAAGACAGGAGAAAGTGGCTAATGTATGTACCCAAGTCTGCAGTGAAGAAATAGGTGTCTTTTGGTTCAGAATGCACTCATCATACTACATACATAAAAATCAAAGCATGGTACTGACAATGTAATTTCTATCACACAGCCTGAGGATGAGAAAAGTCAATTCACGTGGAAGAAACTTGGAACCAAAGTGCCAAACACCAGTGATAATATTAACTAGATTTTGTAACACACAAAGGGAAAACTAAGATGTTTTGAGCATAATAATTGGTCATAGAAGATTACTTTGCAAATCCTAAATCCCTAGGGAATTTAGAATGCAATGAAGAGCTGCACCAAAAGTGGTCAGCATATATTTCAGGGGTAGTGAGAAAAATAAGCCTCATTGAGAGTTGGAGTCTGTGTATCATGTATGCATGTGTGCTAAGTCACTTTGTGTCCGACTATTTGTGACCTTTATGAGCTGTAGCCCACCAGTCTCTTCTGTCCATGGGATTCTCCAGGCAAGAATACTGGAGTGGGTTGCCATGCTCTCCTCTAGGGAATCTTCCTTATCCAGGGATCAAACCCATGTCTCTCATGTCTCCTGCACTGGCAGGTGTGTTCTTCACCACTAGCGCCATTTGGGAATCCCCGTATCATATATAGTTAGGCATGACTGAGTCAAATGAATGAGTAGGTATTGAAATGTACCCTTGTGATTAAAATTGTATTTTTCAATTGAAAAAAAAATCCCTTCAAGATCACATTGACTGTGTCCATTTATTAATGGATACATTGATGACACTATGTGTCACATTATGAGAACTTTGCAAAATCAAGAATTTTTATCTGACTCATGGAAGTTATTAGAACTCGGGACAAATTCAAAAGTTAAATGGAGGAAATGGTTTTATTCTGTACTAGTTTAATAAAACACTAGCAGGGTAATTCTGAATTAGAAGTTCGCATGTATTTTAGTCTTGAGTTTATTATCCTTTTCAGTAATGAATTTTACCCATAGCTTCTGAAAATTGAGCAGCTGGTTTCAGTTGATTGATGGGTATGTTTTATGAAAACAACGAACTGCAAATGAGCTCAATTATTGCAGTTGGTTCTGTTTCATTCAGTGCCTGATGCAAAGATTCCATCTGTAACTGTCATTGAAACTGTAACCCCCACTTCAACTCTGGAAGATATCACACATTTCTGAGGGAAAATCCTTTCACCTGACTCTTACTTCTATTAAATATATGTTCACAGTGCCTTAAAGTTATGGAAGAAAAGTGTTAGTAGTAAGGAAAGGCCCCTTTCTCTAAAATGTTAATTATTGGCAGAAATGGGCTCCTGCCATTTTAGAGTATTGCATAATTCATCCATGTATGTAATAAATCAGTGTGAGCACATGCTTTTCTCTGTGTGAAACACAGAGGTGCACAGAATGAAATTCCTGCCCTCAAAAAGCTGTGCTTCATCTAATTGAGAGAATATTTTTGCCATGAAAGGGTTTTTAATTTGTGAATACTTTTTCTGCATCAAGATCATTGTTCTCTTTATTTTGTTAATTTTCTCTTTATTTTGTTATATTAACAAATAATAATAATTAATAATAAATGTATTGCATTGGTTGATTTTTGTATGTCAAACCTTCCTTATACTCCAGGAATATCATCCTGTTAATATGCTGCTGAATTATGTTTGCTAGTATTTTGTTGAGCATATCCATATCAATATTCATAAGGGTTATTGGTCTGTAGATTTTTCATAATGTCTTTGTGTGCATATGTATCATAGTAACACAGGCTTCATAGAATGAATTAAGATTTGTTCCCTCCTCTTCAATTATTTATGAAAAGTTTGCAAACTGGTATTATTTGTACAAAAACATAGTTTAGGAAATCATCTAAGTTATCTAGAAATAAAAATGTGGAATTATAAACTAAAGTTACAATAATACTTTGATAATCAACATGTATTTACCATTTCTGTGTTCTTTATTTGTTGATTTGGCCTTGAGTTCCTGTTTGGTAGGAGAGACCATACAAGAGTGGGGACAGAAAGATGACCCAGAGATGTATGAGTTTCTTTTCCCCAGGTGTTATCGGATGTCTTTCCGGGAGATTCTTCATAAAAGCTCTTCCTAAAGAGCTTCCCTGGTGGCTCAGAGGTTAAAGTGTCTCAGTCCAATGTCGGAGACCCAGGTTCGATCCACGGGTCAGGAAGATCCCCGGAGAAGGAAATGGCACCCCACTCCAGTATTTTTTCCTGGAGAATCCCATGGACGGAGAAGCCTGGTAGGCTACATTCCACGGGGTCGCAAAGAGTCGGACACAACTGAGCAACTTCATTTTCACTTGCACTTTCCTGTTTGGTATCCTTGCATTTCACTTGTGAGATTCCCTTTAGCATTTCTAGTGTTAATAAACTCCCTCAGCCTTTGTTTACCTAAAAATGTTTTAATTTCTCACTCACATTTGAAGAACAGTTCTGTCAGATAAAGGATTTTTGCTTGATAGTTTCTTTTTTTAACACTATGAATATATCAGCCCACTGTCTTCTGGCCTCCAAAGTTTTTAATGAGAAATCTGAATGATAACTTACTGAGGATCTCTTGTATGTGATGAATCACTTCTCTCTTTCTGCTTTTAAGATTATGTCTTATCTCTGGCTTTCTACAATTTACTTATAAAATGTCCTTGTGTGGATCTTTTCAGTTTACCCTACATAGAATTCACCAAGCTTCTCAGATATTTATATTCATGTATTTGATCAAACTTGGGAATTTTTAAGTCATTATTTCTTCATATTTTATCTCTGCAGATTTCTTTATTCTCTTTATGTGACTCCCATGGCAAGTGTATTAGTTGACTTGATGGTGTCCACAATTCCCTTATGTTCTCTTTTAAGTTTTTTCAATTTCTTTTTTTCTCTTTGTTCCTCAGACTCAATAATTTCAGTTGTACTATCTTTGGTGTTGCAGATTATTTCTTCTGCCTGTTCAAATTTGCCTTGAATCACTCTGGTGAATTTTTCATTTCAGTTACTGTACTGTTTAGTTGCAAAATTTTCTGGCTTCTTTTTATATTTCTTGTATCTTAACTGATATTTCCAGTCATAACTTTCTTGAATTTTTCCATGTCTTTCTTTAGTTCTTTGAGCATCTTCAAGATGATTGTCTTTGAAGTCTGTAAAGTGAGACTGCCATAAGGTCTTTCTATGGTACATTTTCTGTTAAAATATTTTTCCCTTTGAATACTTAAATAGGCCACACTTTCCTGTTTCTTTATATGATGTGATTTTTTTGTGTAAAACCAGATATTTATATCTAACGATGTGAAAACTCTGGGAATCACATGTTCCCCTGATCAATTGTTTATTGTTTTTGTTTGCAAGTTTTGTTTTGTTTATTGTTGTAACCCATCTCTGTGCTGAAGATGATCCTGAGATACAAATTTTAGGTTTTCTCAAATGTCTTCTGAGTGTGTGCTTTTCCCTGAGCATGTGCGGTGAATTTATAATTTATTCCCTATACACAGTCTTGGTACTTAATGTCACACTCCCAAAAAAGGAAACAAAAATTACAAGGGGAGTTAGTAAATGGTACTTTAAATCCCCTGGAAGTCATTTCAGGTGAAGGGGAGGTACTTGCAATAGTGAGAGGAGGTGCCACAGGAATGGCTGCCGGCCTGTTTGTCTGTAACTCTGTAATCAGAAGCAGCAATTGGTGATCAGAACATAGGTTCCTTATATTTAGAGGACAGAGTTCTTATTGTCCATCCTTGCTCCCCCAAGTTGCACGCAAGCCACAGTGGGGAAATGTGTACATGACTGTGGGTATGGAATGAGTAACCACTTCCGAACTAACAGCTGAAATTGAGCAAAATTAACATATTTTAACAACTAAGCCTTCCCTGAAATTTGTAAGCCTTCAATAGACTCCAAAGTTCCAAACTAGTTTTATCAGGCAGATTGACCCTTTGTAATTATTGTAGGAGAAGAAAGTTTGATTCCTAGTGCTTCTAACTCTACTATCTTCTCAGAAATGCTATTTCTCTGGTATTTCAAACTTTGGATTTAGTTCTCTGACACTTAAAACTTGTGAAGATGATTATAAGGAAGTTGGTGTCACTCCTTTTCTGAAATCAAATAGATCATTAAGCAATGAAAATATCTTCAATTGTTATACCCTACTTACTGCTGCTGCTGCTGCTAAGTCGCTTCAGTCATGTCCGACTCTGTGTGACCCCATAGACAGCAGCCCACTAGGCTCCTCTGTCTCTGGGATTCTCCAGGCAAGAACCCTACTTACTAGGAAGGAACAAATTGTAAGGCTCTTTTTTAGTCCCCAGACTATGTAGTTTGGGTTCAGTCTGAGCCCCACAAGAAATGCAGTGTATATTTGCTTCCTTTAGAAATTATGTTTTAAATATATATAAAAAAAGAAAAGTATAATTCAAAGCTTCATTCCAGCTTCTACCATGATATAAACCTAGACAATGTATTAAAAAGCAGAGACATTACTTTGCCTACAAAGATCCGTATAGTCAAAGCTATGGTTTTTTTTTCCAGTAGTCATGTATGGTTGTGAGACCTGGACAATAAAACAGGCTACACATTGAAAAATTGATGCCTTCAAACTGTGGTGCTATACAGCACCACTCTTGAGAGTCCCTTGAACAGCAAGGAGGTCAAACCAGTCAATCCTAATGGAAATCAACCCTGAATATCCATTAGAAGGACTGATGCATAAGCTGAAGCTGCAATACTTTGGCCACCTGATTTGAAGAGCTGACTCACTGGAAAAGACCCTGATGGTGGGAAAGTTTGAAGGCAGAAGGAGAAGGGGATGGCAGAGTATGAGATGGTTGGATGGCCTCACTGGCCCAATGGACATGCATTTGAGCAAGCTCCAGGAGATGGTGAAGGACAAGAAAGCCTGGTGTGCTGCAGTCCATGGGGGTCACAAAGAATTGGACATGAATGAGCAACTGAACAACAACCATGATTTAATAAATCAAAAATGACTCAGAAACATGTGTGTTTCATTTCATTGGAACTTTCCCAGAATCAAAAGTTAAGAAAAAGAAGTTTTTGCAAATTAATTTGTATTTTTCTAACCATAATTATTTAAAAATTTTTAGAGTTAAAAGGCAAAACACAGTTGATTTCACACATTCAAAATTACTGGAATATATTTTTAAGATATTCCTTTTGAAGATGTGGCACAGGTAAGCTCTTCTCCTGTCTGTTAGTAATCTCCTTGAAGTCTTTGATCAAGTCATTACTATTACTGAAACTCCATCTGGTGCTAAAAACTTCCCAAACTACTCTATTTCAATGGGTAAACGCCTAAATGTAGAAATCTTAGGACTTGTAAAGTTTTAAAGTTTAGCATGTAATGCCAAGCTCCCAGGATAGCTACTTACCATGAATCAATAGTGATGACAAAACACTTTTATTTAATTCCTCTTGGGAATCAACTGCTTTAAAATAAAACATATAATCCCTTCCAAAATATTTTCTAAACTGTGTCCACGTACTAAAGGGAACTAGAGATTTGGGGCAATTATCTGGATGAGTTTGGTTTTAAATTTCTCTTGCATGGATCATGATACTTAACAGAGCCAAAGTGTACTTCAGACTTCACTTATTCTAGGAAAACAAACAAGTGAGTAAACCTTTACTGACTAGACTTTTGGAAAAAAGTTTTCCTGTGACCCATGGAAGAAGGCAATGGCACCCCACTCCAGTACTCTTGCCTGGAAAATCCCATGGATGGAGGAGCCTGGTAGGCTGCAGTCCATGGGATTGAGAAGAGTTGGACATGACTGAGCGACTTCACTTTCACTTTTCACTTTCATGCATTGGAGAAGGAAATGGCAACCCACTCCAGTGTTCCTGCCTGGAGAATCTCAGGGACGGGGGAGCCTGGTGGGCTGCCGTCTATGGAGTCGCACAGAGTCGGACATGACTGAAGCGACTTAGCAGCAGCAGCAGCACCATGGAAGAAAGTAGAAATTTAGCTCACATCATCCTGTGCTTTCAAATGAAACAACTTAGATAAACTCCAAAACATTCAATTGCCTAGCCTATATCTGCAACCTTCTGTATCATCAAGATAGTACTAATGCTAATGATAATGATGCTCAGTGTCCCAGAAGTTTATTAACAGCATTTGCATTGGCATTTTTGTTTAGTAAGGCAGGAAATTTCCCCAAAGCTCTTTGGAAAATACATCTAATAGGAAATAAAGAAGAAAAAGACAACAGAATTTTCTTAATATTTTTAATAAATAAAATTCTAATAAATATGATAAGAATATCAAATCCCTTACAATTATAGAGTAGATGTGACAAATAGATTCAAGGGATAGATTTGATAGAGAGAGTGCCTGAATAACTGTGGATGGAGGTTCGTGACATTGTACAGGAGGCAGGAATCAAGACCATTCCCAAGAAAAAGAAATGCAAAAGGTAAAAAGGTTGTCTGAGGAGGCCTTACAAATAGCTGAGAAAAGAAGAGAAGCTAAAGGAAAAGGAGAAAGGGAAGGATATACCCATCTGAATGCAGAGTTCCAAAGAATAGCAAGGAGAGATAAGAAGGACTTGCTCAGCAATCAATGCAGAGAAATAGAGGAATACGATAGAATGGGAAAGACTAGAAATTGCTTCAAGAAAATTAAAGATACCAAGGGAATATTTCACATGAAGCTGGGCACAATAAAGGACAGAAACGGTATGGGCCTGATAGAAGCAGACAATACTAAGAAGAGGTGGCAGGAATACACAGAAAAAACTATACAAAAAAGATCTTAGTGACCCAGATAACCATGATGGTGTGATCACTCACCTAGAGCCAGACGTCCTTCAGTCCAAAGTCAAACGGGCCTTAGGAAGCATCACTACGAACAAAGCTAGTGGAGGTGATGGAATTCCAGTTGAGCTATTTCAAATCTAAAAGATGCTGTGAAAGTGCTGTACTCCATATGCAGGCAAATTTGTAAAGCTCAGCAGTGGCCACAGGACTTGAAAAGATCAGTTTTCATTCCAATCCAAAAGAATGGCAATACCAGAAAATGTTCAAACTACCACACAGTTGCACTCATCTCACTCGCTAGCAACTTAATGCACAAAATTCTCCAAGCCAGGCTTCAACAGTAGGTGAACCGTGAACTTCCAGATATTCAAGCTTGATTTAGAAAAGCCAGAGGAACCAGAGAACAAATTGCCAACGTCTGTTGGATCATCGGAAAAGCAAGAGAGCTCCAGAAAAACATCTGCTGCTGCTGCTGCTGCTAAGTCGCTTCAGTGGTGTTCGACTCTGTGCGACCCCATGGATGGCGGCCCACCAGGCTCCCCCATCCCTAGGATTCTCCAGGTAGGAACACTGGAGTGGGTTGCCATTTCCTTCTCCAATGCATGAAAGTGAAAAGTTAAAGTGAAGTCACTCAATCGTGTCCGACTCTTCACGACCCCATGGACTGCAGCCTACCAGGCTCCTCTGTCCATGGGATTTTCCAGGCAAGAGTACTGGAGTGGGGTGCCATCACCTATTTCTGCTTTATTGACTATGCCAAAGCCTTTGACTCTGTGGATCACAACAAAATGTGGAAAATTCTTCAAGAGATAAGAATACCAGACAACCTTACTTGCCTCCTGAGAAATATGTATGCAGGTCAAGAAGCAACAGTTAGAACAAGATATGAAACAACAGACTGGTTCCAAATCGGGAAAGGAATAGGTCAAGGCTGGATACTGTCACCCTGCTTATTTAACTTATATGCAGAGTACATTATATGAAATGCCAGGATGAATGAAGCACAAGCTGGAATCAAGATTGCTGGGAGAAATATCAATAACCTCAGATATGCAGATGACACCACCCTTATGGCAGAAAGCAAAGAAGAACTGAAAAACCTCTTGATGAAAGTGAAAGAGGAGAGTGAAAATTTAGGTTTTAAAACTCAATATTCAGAAAACTAAGATCATGGCATCTGGTCCTATCATTTCACGGGAAATAGATTCAGAAACAATGGAAACAGTGAGAGACTAATTTTGGGGTTCCAAAAATCACTGCACATGGTGACTGCAGCCATGAAATTAAAAGACACTTGCTCCTTGGAAGAAAAGCTATGACCAACCTATACAGCATATTAAAAAGCACAGACATTACTTTGCCAATGAAGGTCCATTCAGTCAAAACTATGGTTTTTCCAGTAGTCATGTATGGATGTGAGAGTTGGACTATAAAGAAAGCTGAGCACCAAAGAATTGATACTTTTGTACTGCAGTGTTGGAGAAGACTCTTGAGAGTCCCCTGGACTGCAGGGAGATCCAACCAGTCCATCCTGAAGCAAATCAGTCCTGAATATTCATTGGAAGAACTTATGCTGAAGCTGAAACTCTAATACTTTGGCCACCAGATGCAAAGAACTAACTCATTTGAAAAGACCCTGATGCTGGGAAAGATTGAAGGCAGGAGAAGAAGGGGACGACAGAGGATGAGATGGTTGGATGGCATCACTGACTTGATGGACATGAGTTTGAGCAGGCTCAGGGTGTTGGTGATGGACAGGGAAACCTGCTGTGCTGCAGTCCATGGGGTTGCTAAGGATAAAATACATCTGAGTGACTGAACTGAGCTGAAGAGTATCTCATATATGTGTATGTATATATGTATGTATATACATATGTGTATATATATATATATATATATATATATATATATATATATTTAAGTTAGGCTTCATTGATAAAGCAAAAAGCCAAAGGAAGAAAGTGCAAACTTCCTTGCCAGGCAGTGGGTTTGTCCAAATCATGGTAAGCACTTGATAGATTGAAATATGTTCCAGTCAAAAGGTCCAGAGTCCTATAATAATAAAGATTATTAGAAGAGATTTTTCTATCCTAATGAAGATAGGTTAGTTTACATAAAAATGAACTGGTTGTATATGTCTTTGTCTCTTAATTCATGGCTTGACTGTTGCCAATGGCCCTGGCTAGTTCTTTATGCCTCATGTCTTGCTTTACCCTATACCTAAATGAAAATAATCTGTGTATTTAAAAAGATGAGTTTTGTTGATACAAAATTTATAAGAATGCAGGGCTTCTTGCAGACTATTGTTGGGCTTGGATGAAGACTATTGGAAGAACACTAAGACTAAGACTAAGATATGTGATATCTTATACTGATATCTAAAAAGGTAGAAAGTATATGCAGAAGTCAACAGAATTCTGTAAAACAATTTTCCTTCAATTAAAAAGTAAATTAATTAAAAGAAAGAGAATATGACTCAGAGATCTGCAAAGCAGTATAGGTTCACAGGAAGACAAGAAAAAGAAAGGGAGAACTGTGGGGGAAAGGGAGACCATATGGGTCTTCAATTTAAAAGTAAATTAATTAAAAAAAAGAGAATATGACTCAGAGATCTGCAAAGCAGTATAGGTTCACAGGAAGACAAGAAAAAGAAAGGGAGAACTGTGGGGAAAAGAAAGGGAGACCATATGGGGAAGAAATGAGAATAGGAGATAAAAATAACTGTTAATGCAAATAAGGATGTATAAAAAGAAGTTCCAAAGACACTGAGTGTTATTCATCTGGTGAAGCAGCCAATGTAGAGTCACCCAAAGTTTTAACCCAGGCATTGTATTTGAAGCCTTGCCAAGGATAATAACTAAGAATGATTGCCTAACCTACTGTGGGTGGGGCTGAAGCACGACAGAGTTGTAAAGTCAGCTTATGTTAAATCAAAATTCAAAATTCGAATGAAAGTGAATTCATATGTTAGTGTTTCTGAAAAGTTTGTAGTCCATGATTCTTCATAATTTTGATAATTGTTTCATCTCAAATGAATGGGTGATTGACTGTGTAATATCCTTTGGGAATTGTTTTGGAGAAATAGGAAGGAGAAGTATAGGGAAGATAAAACAGGCTCTAGTTCTTTTTGCTTCCCTGGTCAATAACCTATGTATAATTGTGTTACAAGAAAAGGTAGCAAAACAGAATTTCTTGGCTCAAAAAAACCTAATAAATCATATAATGCAAACCACAGCCAGATTGTTTCCGTCTTTCCTTAATTTATTTCCTAATGTTACTCCTTCATTTACTTACTCAGTCCATAAGTATGTATTGATTATTTACTATGTTGTGTCAGATATTGTGTTCAATTCAGTCACTTAGTTGTGTCCAACTCTTTGTGACCCCATGGACTGCAGCACGCCAGGCCTCCCTGTCCTTCACCAACTCCCAGAGCTTACTCAAACTTATGTCCATAGTGTCAGTGATGCTATCCAACCATCTCATACTCTGTCATTGCCTTCTTCTCCTGGCTTCAGTCTTTCCCAGAATCAGGGTCTTTTCAAATGAGTTAGTTCTTCACATCAGGTGGCCAAAGTATTGGAGTTTCAGCTTCAGCAGCAGTTCTTCCAATGCATATCCAGAACTGATTTCCTTTAGGATGGACTGGTTGGATCTTCTTGCTGTACAAAGGACTCTCAAGAGTCTTCTCCAACACCACAGTTCAAAAGCATCAATTCTTTGGTGCTCAACTTTCTTTATGGTCCAACTCTCACATCTATATGTGACTACTGGGAAAGCCATAGCTTTGACCAGATGGACCTTTGTTGACATTGTGTTAGACACTGTGAATAGAATGTTGAACAAAAACTAATGCATGTTCCCTGATATTTGGGGCATAAAATTTCAAAGAAGCAGAGTGACAAAGTGAATCAAGAAATAGATTAGTTTTTAATTGTAATAAGTGTTTTGTTGGATAAGGAAGAAAGTGGGAATAACAACAAGAACCTAGTTTAGACAAGCTGGCCATGAAGACATGTTCTATTTAGAATCTCTGAGACTATTAATTTGGATAAGTAACAATGAACCTCACAAGACTTGGTGGTAGAAGTACACAGTTTGCAACACAAACATTTCTTTTTTTTTAATCTTTGTGCTGTATTTTCTTTGAAAATACTTAAGCATAAACCATGAGCGATGATCCTAACACCACTTATGTCCAATTCTTTGCCTACTCCACATCTGCAAACAAACAATTGAATTTTCATGAGAAAATTGTGTCACAAAGGTGATCAACCTTGAAACCATGATCAGGAAATGTAAATGGCCTCCTGATACTTTAAACAAATAAAACTACACTTTCCAATCCTCCCATTCTTCTATCTCCTTAAAGACTTCATACTCCTCTTATTTCCTAACCCTCCAATACTTCTTACTCACCTTCACTTTCAGTGGATGACCTTGCTTCTTACATCACTGAGAAAATGAAAAGATTCAGAATAAAACTTTCATAAAGTCCAAACACATCAATTCAATGTTGGTGGCTCCAAGGGATAGTAGAAATAATTGTCCACTGGTGAAAATGATAGTGCCCAAGACAAGTATTTAGGGAGATCCCCTTCATGCACCAGAGGCTTGTCATGGCAAAGGGGCTTGCATAATTCAATGAAGTTATGAACATGCCATGCAGGGGAACCCAAGCCAGAAGGGCCATAGTGAAGAGTTTTGACAAAATGTGGTCCACTGGAGAAGGAAGTGGCAACCCGCTGCAGTATTCTTCCCTGGGGAATGCCATGGAAAGTGTGAAAAGGCAAAATGACAAAATGACCTCAGTTTGTTTCCAAGCCAAGCTATTAAAAATCACAGTAATCACAGTAATCCAAGCCTATGTGTCAACCACTGATGCTGAAGAAGCTGAAGTTGACTGGTTCTATGAAGACCTACAACAACTGCTAGAAACAACACCAAAAAGAGATATATTTTTCATCATAGGGGATTGGAACGCAAAAGTAGGAAGCCAAGAGATACCCAGAATAACAAGCCAGTTTGGGCTTGACTACAAAATGAGGCAAAGGCTAACAGTTTTGTCAAGAAAACACACTGTTTATAGAAAATACACTTTCTAACAACCCAAGAGACAGCTCTAAACATGGACATCCCTAGATGATCAATACCAAAATCAGAATGATTATAGCCTTTGTAGCCAAAGATGGAGAAGCTCTAAACAGTCAGCAAAAACAAGACCTGGAGCTGACTGTGGTTCAAATCATGAGCTCCTTATTGCAAAATTCAATCTTAAATTGAACAAAGTAAGAAAAACCACTAGGCCATTCAGTATGATCTAAATCAAATCCCTTATGCTTATAATGGAAATGACACATGGATTCAAGAGATTAGATCTGGTAGAGAGAATGCCTGAAGGACTATGGATGAAGGTTCGTAACATTATACAAGAGATGGTGACCAAAACCATCCCAAAGAAAATGAAATGCAAGAAGGCAAAAGTGGTTGTCTGAGGAGGCTTTACAAATAGCTGAGGAAAGAAGAGAAGTGAAAGGCAGAGGACAATGGGAAAGATATACCCAACTGAATGCAGAGTTCCAGAGAAGAGCAAGGAGAGAAAAGAAGGCCTTCTTAGATGGCCAATGCGAAGAAATAGAGGGAAACAATAAAATGGTGAACACTAGAGACCTTCTCAGGAAAACTGGAGATATCAAGGAAAAATTACCTGCAAGGTTTGGCATGATAAAGGACAGAAACAGTAAGGACCTAACAGAAGCAGAAGAGATTTAGAAGAGGTGGCAAGAATACACAGAAGAGCTATACAAAAAAGGTCTTAATGACCCAGGTAGCCACAATGATATGATCACTCACCTATAACTGGACATCCTGGAATGTTAACTCAAGTGCAACTTAGGAAGCATTAGCATGAACAAAACTACTGGAGGTGATGGAATTCCAGAAGGGTTATTTAAAATCCTAAAAGATAATGCTGTTCAAGTGTTGCACTTAATATATTAGCAAATTTGGAAAACTCAGTAATGGCCACTGGACTGGAAAAGGTCAATTTTCATTCCAATCTCAATGAAGGGCAATGCCAAAGAATTTTCAAACTACTGTACAATTGTGCTCATTTCAAATGCCAGCAAAATTATGCTCAAAATCCTTCCAGCTAGGTTTCAGTAGTACATGAACCAAGAAATTCCAGATGTACAGCTGGGTTTTGAAGAGGCATAGGAATCAGAGATCAAATTGCCAACATTCATTGGATCATGGAAAAAGTGAGTGAGTTCCTATATAACATCTACTTTTGTTTCATTTACTCCACTAAAGTCTTTGACTGTGTGAATCATAGCAAACTGGATATTTCTGTCTTCTGAGAAACCTGTATGCTGGTCAAGAAGCAACAGTTAGAACTGGGCATGGAACAACTGACTGGTTCAAAGTTGGGAAAGGCGTATGATAAGGCTGTATATTGTCACCCTGCTTATTTACCTTGTATGCAGACTACATCATGTGAAATGCTGGGCTGGAAGAATTACAAGCTGGAATCAGGATTGCCAGGAGAAATATCAATAACTTCAGATATGCAGATGACACCACCCTTATGGCAGAAAGTGAAAAGGAACTAAAGAGCCTCTTGATGAGGGTGAAAAAGGAAAGTGAAAAAGCTGCCTTCAAACTCACCATTCAAAGAACTAGTATCATGGATCTGGACCCATCACATGTCAAATAGAGGGAGGAAAAGTGGAAGCAGTGACAGATTTTATTTTCCTGGGCTCCAAAATCACTTTGGACAGTGACTGCAGCCATGAAATTAAAAGAAGCTTGCTCCTTGACAAGAAAGCTGTGACAAACTTAAACAGTGTATTAAAAAGCAGAGAAGTCACTTTGCCGTCAAAGGTCCATATAGTTGAAACTATAGGTTTTCCAGCAGTCACATATGGATGTGAGATTTGGACCATAAAGAAGGCTGAGTACTGAAGAATTGCTTTCGATTAGTGGTTCGGGAGAAGACTCTCGAGAGTACCTTAGACAGCAAGGAGTACAAGCCAGTTAATAGTCAAGCCTGAATATCCATTGGCAGGACTGTTGTTGAAGCTGAAGCTCCCAATACTCTGGGAACCCTTCTGCGAAGAACTGACTCATTGGAAAAGACCCTAATGCTGGGAAAGACTGAAGGCAATAGGAGAGGGAGACAGCAGGTGATGACATGGTTAGCTAGCATTACCCACTCAATGAACATGAAATTGAGCAAACTCCAGGAGATAGTGGAGAACAGAGGAGCCTGGCATGCTGCAGTCCATGGGGCTGCCAAGAGTCAGACATGACTTAGTGACTGAACAACAATTTACAGAGGTGACATAGCCTTATTCCTATGTGAAAGGCCTACATTTTTCATGCAAGGGTCAAAATCTAGATCCTTTTGTTAATGCGAACCATTGGCCCTTGGCTGCTTCTGTAGCCTAACCAAATGACAATACATGCTGTCTCAACCCTCAGAACAGAAAGTCATCATCCATCTTGGAGAACTGGAGGGAAGATGGTGGACCTTCCCCATGCTACAGAAAGAGATTGAATTGCTTTATGTACCCATGTGCCCTTAGATTCTGAGAAGTATTTAATCCAACACTTTATCATTGCCAATGACTACCTGGTGGCCAGATTGTGGAAGAAAAACCATAATGCCCTGACTCATTCAAACTTTCAGAGACTATTTGTCCAAAGTACAGAGCAATCACAGCAATGCTAAATAGGCTGAAAGTAATTTGCAACAAATAGATTTGCTTTTGTTTGTTTTGGAATTATAATATCTACTCACATGAAGAAAATGCATTGAGAGAAAAGGTTCTGTGGAAATAACTAGACTACTATTGGGAAACTGTTGGAGGAAGTGGATCTCAGAAATCACAGGACTCTATCTGACTTTAAGTGTATGGTTCATGGAAAAGAGCACTAAAAGCTAGTAGAGTCAACTTCTTGGGGAAGATATGTGGAAGGCTCTCTTACATAAAGTAGGTCACAAAATGTTGTGTTATTTTAATTTCGTATAAAATTGCCATGAAGTGAAAGTAAAAGTCACTCAGTTGTGTATGACTCTTTGCGACCCCATGGACTATACAGTCCATGGGCTTCTCCAGGCCAGAATATTGGAGTGGGTAGCCTTTCCCTTCTCCAGGGGATCTTCCCAACCCAGGGATCAAACCCAGGTCTCCAGCATTGCAGGAGGATTCTTTACCAGCTGAGCCACAAGTCCAGTAATACAGCTTATATCATATTACCCCATTCTCTGCTTTTTGCTATCCTGCCTGCTCCACACAATGGCCCTTCAAAACAAATAGGGAGGATATTATAAGCCTATCTGGGCTTCACCTCATCAACATGCATGGATAGCCCTTACTGAACAGACTATTTCCATGTAAGGCTAATGCTTACATCTGCAGGAGAAGCTTTCTCAACCAGCCTAGAGATTTAAAGGATGATCTGTGTTTCTAAAACAACAAAGCTGGTAATTTATTTATTTTTCTTTTTGTTCAATATCCAATTCTTCAAGAAGTTATACCCACCTTGAACCCCAAACTTTCAGCTCTACCAACTTCCCCAGACAGAGCTGAGCTGTATGATTTAGGCTAGAAGGGCTTTCTGGACACCTCACTATATTAGAGAACAGAGTGAGGAAGAAATGAAGCACTGGATAGATCCAGTAGAGATTAAAGGATCTTCTTGAGGAGAAGGCATCCTAAATGAGCAGGCATCACACTCCTTTTTGGGGGAAAAAACAAAAAAAACTTCAATTTCCATAATATGATTGCTCTGGGAAATTTTGGCAAAAGAAACATTTTCTACAACTGTCTATTATTCTATAGAAAAGCACTTTCTATGGAGTACATCTTCCATGTCATTTGTAGGTCATGTTTGCACAGCGAATCCACCTGTGTTTATTTGGCAATTCCAATGTTTGTTTAATCATGATGTGCCAAGAAGGAAAACTAAAAACTTGTACAGAAAATTGCAAAGTGACAGAAAAAGAGAATAAAGAGATTCTTAGACTGACCCATAATAACCTATGGAAGAGCATTTTACACGGCACTGTCAGAGATTTCTGAAGAATGCCGAGGACTCTTTTTTTCTCGACATTGACAAACTGGGGAGTTCTGGGTTCATGAGAATGAGTTACCACTTGCATACTAAGTTTATAGCCTGTCTCTGGCGCAGCTTTTATCAAAGATGTTAGGCAGAAAGAATGCTCTGTCTCTCTCTTTCTCATTGTGTTTATCTCCATTGTATTCCCACATGTGTTGTTAGTAGAGAAAATTATTTATCACTGTAATTTTGCTTCCAGCAAGTTCTAATTATAGCACTTTGGCAGAGAGAATACTGACAGAATTTTGTTGTTGAGCAGCTCATGGAAAGGGCTGAATTATTCTTGTTTCATCAACTATTGTAGAAAAGTTCAAATGAGAGAGGACTGAAATTTCTCCCAATATGTACAATGAGCTATTAGTTGAAACAAGGTCATTCATTTCACTTTTTGTTGTTTCCCTATTGTAAGTGGCATTATATTGCATCCATTGCATTCATTCCAAACTTATGTATGTTATGTCTTTTAAATAATATGTAAATTCTGAATGTTATTCATTATCCATTGAATTTAAAGGTTAAAACAATTTTGCTTAAAACACAGATATTTTTATTTTTTTGGACTGAATGACTTGGAAAGAAAATTGACTTAACAATTTCCTGATGATGTTTAATTGTCCTTTCTACTATATCTAATTTATAAAATTGTGTGTGTGCTATAGTAATGTCTGCTAAAGGCTAGAGATTATGGCAGAATATTCTATTATTTTTGAGATTATTATACCAAATCACATACCATATACAAGATTGACTGTTAATGAACATATCTCAAATAAAAAATATAAATTGAAAGGAAGACTGAAACTGAAAATGGGATACTGAATGTGAAATCTGACCTAACTGAACAAGCAAGAATTTTCGAAGAGAAATGTCACCTAAAATGACTACTATTATTTCTATTAGATTTTATGTGTATTTTATATGTCTCTAATTTTTTTCTTGAATTTTAATTTTGTCTTTTAATGTAGTCTTAAAAATAACCTGGACTGGTTTTGTTTTTGTGTTTTTGGAGAAGAGAAGAATGATAATTTTTTTTTGGAAGTGTGGATTTCAGATAAATGCATTTTCTTCATTGAACAGAGTGGTCAAATTGAGACTAGATAGAGAAATCATAGAGAGCTAAGGGGTAGGAAAATTAAGGTCTTAATGAGTAGGAATTTAGCAATGGCTCTTTGATAGAGAACTCAAGATATACTGCCATCAAGAATTTTAGTTACCCACTCTCCTTAAGGGTTTTTCTGGGAACCAGAATTAATTAGCAACTGAAATTCCTGGGCAAAAACCTAAAAGCTGTCCTTTTCGTAGGTTATTTTCTTATAACAAAATGTTAGATTAAGATGCCTCTCTTAAGATGTCTCTTTATGCTTTTGGTTTCCTGATATTTGTCAACCTTTGTTAACTGTGAAATTCACCAACTGATGCTTTTGTTTTAAAGGCCAGATTACCATACTCCATACTAACTTCTCAATTTAATTTATGTGAAATTACATTTTCTACTATATCACATAAAAATAAAAGATTTCACTTTGTTAACTTTATTTTGGCTTTACCCATTAAACCAGCCCCTATCATTCATGTGTAAATTCCAGGAATATTTTTGTCTCATTCATGTGCAATATTTTAAAATGCATACTCCATGTCAGAAATTTGTAGACTAATAAAGAGCATAAGAAGTATATAAACGGAAAACAAAATATAATTTCTATATGTTATTGAAATTAGAGTGCATAATGAAGAAATGCATTTGTGAAAATAATGCTAGGTGTCTTGAAAATTCTCATAAAAATGGATTTCTCAATAATGTTTTGAAGCATAAGTAGCAGTTCAATACATAAGCAGAGATGGATGTCGTAGGAAATGAGAACTGGTTAGTTGACGTGTATTCCAATCAGAGCAAAGCATGTGAGAACAGTGTGACACCGGAAAGCCCAGGCAATGTGTTCGAAATGGGAGCAATCTGGTTTGGCAAAGACTTCAATATTCCCTGGTGACTCAGACGGTAAAGAATCCCACTGCTGGGCATACACACTGAGGAAACCAGAAGGGAAAGAGACACGTGTACCCCAATGTTCATCGCAGCACTGTTTATAACAGCCAGGACATGGAAGCAACCTAGATGTCCATCAGCAGATGAATGGATAAGAAAGCAGTGGTACATATACACAATGGAGTATTATTCAGCCATTAAAAAGAACACATTTGAATCAGTTCTAATGAGGTGGATGAAACTGGAGCCTATTATACAGAGTGAAGTAAGCCAGAAAGAAAAACACCAATACAGTATACTAACGCATATATATGGAATTTAGAAAGATGGTAACAATAACCCTGTGTACGAGACAGCAAAAGAGACACTGATGTATAGAACAGTCTTATGGACTCTGTGGGAGAGGGAGAGGGTGGGAAGATTTGGGAGAATGGCATTGAAACATGTAAAATATCATGTATGAAACGAGTTGCCAGTCCAGGTTCAATGCATGATACTGGATGCTTGGGGCTGGTGCACTGGGACGACCCAGAGGGATGGAATGGGGAGGGAGGAGGGAGGAGGGTTCAGGATGGGGAACACATGTGTACCTGTGGCGGATTCATTTTGATATTTGGCAAAACTAATACAATTATGTAAAGTTTAAAAATAAAATAAAATTAAAAAAAAAAAAGAATCTGCCTGTAATTTGGGAGATCTGGGTTCAATCCCTAGGTCAGGGAGATCCCCTGGAGGAGGAAATGGCAACCCACTCCAGTATTCTTGCCGGGAGAGTATTGTGGACAGAGGAGCCTGATGGGCTACAGTCTGTGGGGTCGCAAAGAGTTGGACATGACTAAGCGACTAACGCCTGCACACACACACACACACACACACACACACACACGCTCACAGTAAAAAAGAACTTTGAAAGGTGGCAAAAGATCAGAAGATCACAGAAGATCTTAAAAATAAACTACAGAATTTGCAATTGACTTAGGAGGTCATGGGGGAGATCTGAATGTTTTCGAGAGGAATGATGTCACAATTCTGTGAGCGAAAGTGTGCAATCAGAGCAGTCCAGAACATTTGCGAAGAGAGGATTACAAGGCAAGCCTTTTCACTTGGAAACACAGTGTTCTTCCTCTTTCTCAAAGTGACCATACAGCTTTTTTATCACTATTTCTCTAAGGCTGCAGTTACCATTAGCCACGAAAGTGAAATAGTATCATTTACGTATAGGCTTGCACTCTTTGTGCCCCTACTGTTTTTGCTCGGAAACTCTTCTTTCTGTCTTCTTCCTCTCCCCACTCCTAGCACCAGCATTCCAAGTTCCTCATGTGACATGTCTACTACCAGATGACTCCTTCCATCTACTTTTTAGTTTCTTCTCATTTGAAAATATTCATTGCTGTGGCGCAGTCCTGCTGCTGTTGCAAAGTCGCTTCAGTTCAGTTCAGTTCAGTTCAGCTCAGTCGTGTCCGACTCTTTGCGATCCCATGAATCACAGCACGCCAGGCCTCCCTGTCCATCACCAACTCCCGGAGTTCACTCAGACTCACGTCCATCGAGTCAGTGATGCCATCCAGCCAGCTCATCCTCTGTCGTCCCCTTCTCCTCCTGCCCCCAATCCCTCCCAGCATCAGAGTCTTTTCCAATGAGTCAACTCTTCGCATGAGGTGGCCAAAGTACTGGATTTTCAGCTTCAGTCGTCTCCAACTCTGTGTGACCCCATAAATGGCAGCCCACCAGGCTCCTCTGTCCCTGGGATTCTCCAGGCAAGAATACTGGAGTGTGTTGCCATTTCCTTCTCCAACTGTGGCACAGTAACCTCATCCCAAAAAAGAAGGATTGAGAGATTCATTTCATTATCCTAGATATTCCCTAGGTAACAGAGATGATGGAAACAAAAATACTACATATTAGGCTAATAATCTAGAGAGTAAATGTGTGTGGAGAGAGAAGATAAAACTAAGACACAATACCGTCACCATCATAATATGCACGTGTGTGCATGTCTGTGCATGTGTATGTACTTATATGTGTGTATGAGTGTATATATGGTCTGATGTGGACATTTAGAGAATAAAAGGGAGTCATTTTTCCTCAGGATCGTAAGGGAATCTTTCTAAAGAACATCCCGTTTAACCTGAATTAGGAGGGATATGCAGAATTCTGAGGAACAGGTGAGAAGCGGGAGGCAAGTTGTTTTCGGTGGCGGTGTGACTCCTACAGAAAGTTTGGCCTGAGCAAAAGGATGCAGAGACACTGAAAACATATTTATAGAAGGGAAATCAGCTTAATTTGACTGAAATATAAGATGTGGGTATAGGAATATCTGAAACAAGGGTTATGAGTTTTAGAGCCAGACGCTAAAAGTGAAGAATGTAGAGGTATATTCAATGGACGATGTTGAGCCTTTAAACATATTTGAATAGAAAACTCCAAGATTACTGATTCACTTTATAATTTTAATAATAGTGATATAAATGTGAATTGCAGAGGACCAAGCTATGGCAAGAGAAGGAAATGGCAACCCACTTCAGTATTCTTGCCTGGAAAATCTGATGGACGGAGGAGCCTGATGGGCTACAGTCCATGGGGTCGCAAAAGAGTCAGACATAATTTAGCGACTAAACAACAAAACTACAGCAATATGCAGGTAAAAAACTCTGAGAATCTGAAATTGTTAGCAATGGGAATACAAAGGAGTTTAATATAAGATATATAAAATCTCTAACACTATACTATGAATTAAATATTATCTACTGTTTAGAAAGCCATCAATGTACACTTTTCAAAAGATTGCTAATGACTAGCAGATACCAAAGTGAAGTTACTCATACTGTTTGTAACCAATATACTTGGTATTTTAAGTGCCCACTTAATTTTTGTGTTACACCTTCCTTTTTAATTGAGAAAGAACTAATATTTGGGGGCATTACTAAAAATTTTGCTTTCTCATGTATTATTAAAATACCTCTATGTAAAACCAATTAATCTAATTTCAAGAAGAGAAAACAGAAATTCCAGGAAGTGAGGAAGCCAAGGTACCACAGCTATTAAGTGGACTAGACTAGATGGGATTTAAAACCATATAAAAGGAAACCATATACCAGGAAGTCGGTGATAGTATTGTTGGATGCAAAGAAATAAATACTTACACATGCAATATTTTGCCCTCAGGAAAATTATAGTATTGTAAAAATAAAGAGGCTTTCTAGGATAGATTTCTGTGTTTCTTTTATGAAGTAAAGTTCAAATGTAAATATGGAAAATTGATTAAATTACAATTAAGTTTAATGTTCTACATTATATCCAGCTCTGCTGGGTTAAAATTATCTCCAGTTTTTTCATAATTTTCCCTTTACCAGTGGTATAACTCTTGCCTCCCCTTGGACTCATAGAATTTTAAATGCCTCTTGGCCTCCTTTCTGAATAACTGGACAAAAATCTTGGTCCTATTTTGGTAACATGAATACCAGAAAAATTGTCTTACTGTTGTTAGGATACCACAAAACCCTGGGTGGCACCTTGTTGAGAATTTCTATTCTAATTTCAAAACTTTCATAATAAGATGATGACTCCATCTCCTCTCATGGCCAATACAAGATTTTGTTACAACAACATGAAAAAAAGAGTGAGTTCTCTAGTGTCAGCATTCCTACTCTATGCAATAAAAGGAAGAGCATGCTTAGTCATACAGACTGAAATAGCTAAAGGCAGTACAAAAATACAAACCCAATTTCTAAGGTAAGCAATGAACACTTGATCTTTTCCAGGCATGTGACAGACTTTCAGCTTTCTTCACCTCATATAATAAGAGTAAAATATCTGCATTATTTGGCTGCTTCTGGAAGATAGTACATAAGAGAGAAAGAGAGAGAATGCATAACCTTTTAACAGGATGCTTTTAAACTAATCATTTCAGTGTGCTCTTTGCAGAGAAAGCTAATATTGTTAGCACCAAACTAAAAAGGAACTTGACGATTTACAGCTCACAATTAAAAGATTTATCAAATTATCAAGCTTTCAAGCATAATTTCAGTTCAGAGGAGAGTGCAAAGAGTGCATGTGTCCCAGAGGAATGGAGAACACTTGCCTGAGGGCGCTCACAGCATGTGCTGCTCTACAGAGTGAATCCCAGTGGTTGTGTATGCACCTAAGGCTGATACACACTCTTCTCACAAGGAGACTGGACGGAGGGAGGGAGGGAGGGAGGGAACTTGTGGTTGAGAAAGTGATACCTCCCCGTAGACAGACTCCAAATTATTATGCATTTCTGAATAGCTGTGAAAAATCGATTTTTATTTTTTGAAGAGCTTTGCTTTTGGAATTTGACTGTTACCCAATCTAACAGTACCTCCCGAGGTTTGAGGATGGTGGTAACTTGGAAAAGTAAGAATGTGTGTGACCAAAATGAAATGAAAAAAAAAAAAAGCAGCTTTTTTTTTTTCTGTAATTGAAAAGGTCTACAAATCAAAACTGATTTCAAAATTCATCCAGAATCTTTAAAAAAGAAAGCTATTCAAGAGTGGAGGTTGGCGTAAAAGCTTAATCAATGTTATTTAAGGAAACTTTGAAGAGTCTGATGCCAATCTAGTGCTAATGCCAAGACCTACATCAGGAATGTCTGTATATTGCTGGCATCCCTGTGTGGAGAAGTGGCATCTCATCCATCTTACCTCTTGTCTTATCCTATGGGGAAAATATAAGAAAAATGACTGGAGTGACTAGACATAGATTCATTCCTATGCTTAAAAAATGTAATAGTATAGTGTTACCAAAAGCATAATTGAGGGCTGAAGTGTAAGAGTTTATAGATTAATACATAATCCATTTTCTACTTGAAATTGAAAATGTCTTTCTCTTAAAGCCACATAATTTTGTTCCTTGCAAATAAATTTAAGGATACATTCCAGGTCCTACAGCCAGATACCTATTTATACACAAAGTAGCAAAGTAAAATCAAGATCTAGAGACTGAAAAGAATCAGTTAACAGGCAGCTGTTGGGTAAGCACAACTCAGTGCTACTTTAAATCACACTGATCATTGTAAAATACTTATAGTTCGCTTGATGATGTTTATAAAACTCCTTCTGACACAATGCAATTACTAATTTTTATTGTCACCCAGGTGTTGTTATTCTGAAGATGACTTACTGAGATGAAGTTGAAACTTTCTCAGAATATTTGTACCAAAGCTGGTAACTTTCTAACCTATTTGTGTTACAAAATTATTACCTCATTGAGTAAAAGACATCACAATATATACAAATCATGACTAAATGATTATCCTGATTAGGTTATATTATTAATCAAAGTCAACCTTCTAAATCTAATTAATATGTGCGCAGCATATTCTACGTAGCAAATTTAATTTGTATTTTAAATGAGACTTCCCTGGTGGCTCAAACGGTTAAACATCTGCCTACAATGCGGGAGACCTGGGTTAAATCCCTGGGTCTCAAAGATCTCCTGGAGAAGGAAATGGCAACCCACTCCAGTATTCTTGCCTGGAAAATCCCATGGACTGTGGAACCTGGTAGGCAACAGTCCATGGGGTCGCAAAGAGTTGGACATGACTAAGCGACTTCACTTTCACTTTAATTGTGTTAGCTTGGAAGAAAAACTATGACCAACCTAGACAGCATATTAAAAGCAGAGACATTACTTTGCCAACAAAGGTCCATCTAGTCAAAGCTAGGGTTTTTCCAGTAGTCATGTATGGATGTAAGAGTTGAACTATAAAGAAAGCTGAGCGCAGAAGAACTGATGCTTTTGAACTGTAGTGCTGGAGAAGACTCTTGAGAGTCCCTTGGACTGCAAGAAGATCCAACCAGTACATCCTAAAGGAAATCAATCCTGAATATTCATTGGAAGGACTGATGCTGAAGCTGAACCTCCAATACTTTGGCCACCTGATGTGAAGAGCTTACTCATTTGAAAAGACCCTGATGCTAGAAAGGATTGAAGAGGGGAGGAGCAGGGGATGACAGAGGATGAGATGGTTGGATGGCATCATTGACTCTATGGACATGATTTTGAGTAAGCTCCAGGAGTTGGTGAAGGACAGGGAGGCCTGGCTTGGAGCAGTCCATGAGGTTGCAAAGAGTCAGACATGACTGAGCAACCAAAATGAACTGAACTGAGCTGTTTCTCAAAACCTACTTTAAGTGTTAATTGGTTTAGACCAAATAAGGGCTACTCTGAATGACCTATATTATAAAGAGAAAAATATATAAAAAACTTCCTGATGATCCTGAAAATTCCTGTTATTTTAAATATTTACAGTGCAAATGAGGAACTTAATTATAGCTATGTTTTCAAATAACGCATTTCACCCAGAGTGGGAAAAATATTTATGAATAGTAAAATTTTACATATTGGTTAATTAACATAAATTATTATGAATTTAAAAGTCAAAAATAAAATTAAAATGCCATATAAAGTGAAAATTCAAAATATAAGCAGAATCAGTTTTGTATTTTGATTGAAAAGTGAAGTGGCTCAGTCGTGTCCAACTCTTTGTGACCCCATGGACTGTAGCCTATCAGGCTCCTCCATCCATGGGATTTTCCAGGCAAGAATACTGGAGTGGGTTGCCATTTCCTTCTCCAGGAGATCTTCACAAAATATAAATAGCCTCAGTTTGGTTTGAAGCTTCTTTGTTTTATAAAAACCTTCTGAGAGAAGAAAAATTAGAAAAGTTACGGATCCATGTGAGAAAACAATATTTAATTGAGAACAGAATAATGTGATAGTCTTCAAAAAAAATAAATTATTTGTCTTGAATTGTGTCTTAAAGTGTTTTACAGTTAAGGGGACTTAGCTGGTAGTTTGGCTTGTGAAGTTTGACCTTCTTTTCTTATCATTGTTTTATCTTTTCTTTCATTTCTCTCAAAAATTAGCTTTCTGTGGAAATATTTGGTAGGAAAGTGCTATTTTTTAGATCTGATCTGTCCATGAAAGAAAGAGGCTTTCAAGAGTGTTTATATTGAGCACTGAAGAAGTTAAAGGTTTTAGCATAAACTCCTTTGCACTGCTGTATTTGAAATGTGAGGATTTAGATTAAAAACCAAAATGAACAGTCTTATGGACTCTGTGAGAGAGGGAGAGGGTGGGAAGATTTGGGAGAATGGCATTGAAACATGTAAAATATCATGTATGAAACGAATTGCCAGTCCAGGTTCGATGCACGATACTGGATGCTTGGGGCTGGTGCACTGGGACGACCCAGAGGGATGGAAGGGGGAGGGAGGAGGGAGGAGGGTTCAGGATGGGGAACACATGTATACCTGTGGCGGATTCATTTTGATATTTGGCAAAACTAATACAGTTATGTAAAGTTAAAAATAAAATAAAATTAAAAAAAAAAAAAAAAAACCCAAAATGAGACCAATAGTGAGTGGCTTCTCTTCACATTTTCTTGTTGTTTAATTGCTGAGTCATGTCTGACTCTTTTGAGACTCCATGGACTGTAACACCACCAGGTTCCCCTACCCATGGCAAGAGTACTGGAGAAGGTTGCCATTTCCTTCTTTAGGGGACCTTCCCAACACATGGACCTAACCTGCATCTCCTACATTGCTGCTGCTTTTGCTGCTAAGTCCCTTCAGTCATGTCTGACTCTAGCCCACCCCATGGACTAGGCTCCCCCGTCCCTGGGATTCTCCAGGCAAGAACACTGGAGTGGGTTGTCATTTCCTTCTCCAGTGCATTAAAGTGAAAAGTGAAAGTGAAATCTCTCAGTCTTGTCCGATTCCTAGCGACCCCATGGACTGCAGCCTATAAGGCTCCTTCATCCATGGGATTTTCCAGGCAAGAGTACTGGAGTGGGTTGCCATTGCCTTCTCCTCCTGCATTGCAGGAGGATTCTTTACCACAGATCCACCTATTCTATCTGAAATACAAAGCCTGATATTTCCTTGGGCATTATAATATTTATAGTAGAATAGGAGAAGATAAGAATGCCTAATATAATGATCATTAATTAAGGTATAAAATAGTGCTCAGAGAGCTTGTAGTCTCACTTTCAAAATGAATTTTTTGTAGACATAAGCATGTACAATCTGTTTTGTCAAAATACTTGTATCATACTTCCTAATACAGTTAGAATAGTTATTGGGCAAAAAACTGATCACTGTGATCAATACATTATTCAAGAAATGAAAAGACAACTGGAAACTCCGAGAAAAAACACAAAGCTATGAAAATTAAAAAAAAAAAATGAGCCAAATATACAAAGCAAACTAAAATGTGGAACAATTGTAAGAAAAGTAGAGTAAGAATAGAAAATCCATTTAACTTTAAAGCTAGGCATGTTCATTTACTAGGTTAAGTGGCATGGCATTATCATTCCAGCACATTACTTGATGTGGCAGGAAATATTTAAATAAACCTAGCAATATTAACATCCACATTAGATTCCAACTATGAGGGTAATTATAAACACAAAAAAACAAACATATTTGTTGTTGCAGAGTAGGTAGATATATATTGTAGCTGTTGCTGCTGCTTAGTCGCTTTAGTCATGTCCGACTCTGTGCGACCCCATAGACGGAAGCCCACCAGGCTCCCCCGTCCCTGGGATTCTCCAGGCGAGAACACTGGAGTGGGTTGCCATTTCCTTCTCCAATGCATGAAAGTGAAAAGTGAAAGGGAAGTCGCTCAGTCGTGTCCGACTCTTAGCGACCCCATGGACTGCAGCCCACCAGGCTTCTTCGTCCATGGGATTTTCCAGGCAAGAGTACTGGAGTGAGGTGCCATTGCCTTCTCCAGGTAGATATATATTAATGTTCAGATTTATGTTCATTGTTCTATATATAGTTTATACTAATCCATTTTTTAAAAAATTTGTTGAAATATATTTGATTACAATATTGTGTTAGTTTCTGCTGTACAGCAAAATGAATCAGCTCTACATTTATCCATTGTTTTTTAGATTCTCTTCCTACATAGGTCATTACAGAGTATTGAGTAGAGTTCTGTGTTCTATACAGTAGGTCCTTACTAGTTATCTATTAAATGGCTCAGACGGTAAAGCATCTGTCCGCAATGCGGGAGACCCGGATTCCATTCCTGGGTCGGGAAGATCCCCTGGAGAAGGAAATGGCAATCCACTCCAGCACTCTTGCCTGGAAAATCCCATGGACGGAGGAGCCTGATAGGCTACAGTCCATGGGGTCGCAAAGAGTCGGACACGACTGAGCGACGTCACTTTCACTTTCAGTGCCTATATGAGCTTCCCAAGTGGCACTAGTGGCAAAGAACCTGCCTGCCAATGCAGGAGACATAAGAGATGAGGGCTCAATCCCACAGTTGGAAAGATCGCCTGGAGTAGGAAATGGCAACCCACTCCAGTATTCTTGCCTGGAAAATCCCATCAACAGAGGAGTATGGAGGTCCACCGGGTTGCAGAGTCGGACAACACTGAAGCAACCTAGCATGAAAGCATGAAATGTGCGTATATATCAATCCCAATCTCCCAATTTATCCCTCCCTCCCATAATTAATTCCTTTTAACTGAGTCAAATTAAAAGTATATTTGATAAGATGGCAAAAGAAGAAAGGCAAGTGGAAAGGTGGAAGAAAAGTCAGGGACAATAATATTTGCATTTTTTTATCTCAAAGGAAATAGAAACATGGACCAAAATAAATCACTTGAGAAAGTTATGTGTATATGATTAAAAGTCTACAAAAGTAATCAATACATATTGTTATTACTTTATTATATAAATTAAATACTAAGTGATATAATACAATTTAGGAGACTTAGAAGTATGTAATGAAACTGAATAAAATCTCTAACTTTCATATCAAGAATCATATCAATGGTATTGTGTTTAGGGAGTTTTTAAATCCCTACAAAGCATACCTCTTATGTTTAATTTTTTTCTCATTTCCTCTTTCCATTGTCATTCTCTTCCAAAAACTTATTTCCTTTAAGGTGGCTGATTTATATTTGAATAAAATTTATTTAAATTGGATAAAATTCATAAGTTTCATATGAACCATTGGCAAAGTTCTTGTTTTTTAAACTGAGATGTACTATTTTAATCCACCTTAATTGTACTGAGCTATATTGTTGGTTTCATTTTGCCTTTATTTAACATTATGTTTTTAAGGATATATCCATTTTGTCATTTGCCTATTTATAACTTTTTGAAAGTTGTGATTTGTTAATACTTGCAAGCATTATCCAAGATTGTTAGCTGGTTGAAAAACATTACAGAATTTAAAGTATTTATAGTATAGTGTCTGCTAAGTAGTGAGCTGGGTCATGTTTCTATTATTTATATAATAATATTTTATTGAAATGAAATTAGAGATGTTTGCATTCTTTCATTTTAAAGGAAGTTGATTTTATCCAATGTCTGTAACTTGAAACAAGAGACCCATCATCTAGGATTTTGACAACTATACAGCAATGTTTATAGTTAGAATATTTGCTATGGCAAGATTTATCTTGTAATAACAAACACAAACTTGTAAACTTTATATATTTTCATGAACCAAATACCTGAATAATTTTTTGCAAGGTTTCATGATTGATATAGAACATACTAATAAAATTGGAGTCTATGGCTTCTTTGAAAATTTTTCTATGTCTTTTGTATTGTTTTCCAGGGCACTCGTAGGAACATTTCTGGGTAGCTGAGTCAACCCTTCTTAATTCCAAATCAGGAAAGATGACATTTTTGTGGTTATGAGATGATTTATTAGAGTCTCGGTGCTTCCTTTTCTACTTCCTCCCTAATTTGGATAGCAGTGGAGCTATAAGAATGTTGTCTGTAAATGATAAACTCATTTAATTTTGGAAGATTTCTCTTCCCACCCAATCTGTTTGTGTAGGACATAGAACAAAACTTGCTGATGCCAGCTTTCGTTCGTTGTGGGTTTCAACCATGTTTATCTTCCAGAGACCTCACAGCAACAACTAATGTCTCCTGACCACATAATTTGATTACTGTAATTCCCAGTCTTTAGATCCTCCCACTTATGACTTCTCTTTCTTTGAAAATTGCTTCAAGGTTTATTGCGTGCCGATTGCTCAATAATTAGCTCTAGGGATTCAGAAAAATATTTTAAACACTGGAGCTGACTTACATAAAATTGTTAAGCACTTATACTGAGTAATAATGTGCTGTATAGACTAGACAATTCCTTTGGTAACAATTCCTGTGATTAAAATTATGGATTTATGGGTGGGAAAGGATGCCAAAAGTCATTTGGACAAGCATTTTTGTTTCAGTTGAAGTATTCCAGACAGATGTGATTAATTGCCCTGAAAGATAGCTTTGCTTTTATAACTGGTAAGCCAGAGGCTTTATCATTCTGAGGATCCAAAATTTCAACAAATTTGTTTTAAATTTCCAATTATAGTGATTCACATCCCAGGAGCTTGACTAAAAGAAACCTTCACACTCCAGAAGTGGTAACTTATATGTTTTAACAAATAAATCTATTTTCTAATGTTTCAAGCAGGATGTATCATGTTTTCCCTGCTAGACAGTACCCTTAGCAGATGTCTACTGACCTTGAAGCTGCCTGCAGGAGCTTCTCTATTGCTGATACATTCATGCCCTGGATGAGTTTGCCAGGCTTTATATTTAGAACATGCTCTATTGATATAATCAGAGTTTCCAGTTTCTAAGCAGCTACAGCAGTGTTGGTTCTCATGAGACATAACCACTACACTTTAAGAATCAACTCAGGAAAATCATCTGTATCAGTCAGCAATGTATTAAGCACCTCCAAAACTCAACACTTAAAATAATAAGTATTCTTAATGTTTATGAATCTATGGATCAGTTGGGTAATTATTTTGCTTTCCTCTATAGTCACTCATAGGCTTTCCTGGTAGCTCAGAAGGTAAAGAATCTGCCTGCAGTGCAGGGGACCCAGGTTTGATCCCTGGGTTGGGAAGATCCCCTAGAGGAGGATATGGCAACCCACTCCAGTATTCTTGCCTGGAGAATTCCATGGACAAGAGAAGCTTGACTGGCTACAGTCCATGGGGTTGCAAAAAGTCAGCTATAACTGAGTGCCTAAACACAGCACAACACAAGGTCACTCATATATCATACCTACACACAGCTGAGGAGGCATTGGTGGATTTGCTGACCTAGTCTGGTTTGGGGTCTATTTTCTATACAGTGGCCCAGGATGGTCTTGACTGAGACTACTGTAGTTATACAAGGTCCATTCTTACAGAAGTAGCAGAATCTTAAAAGAAAATAAGAAAGATAAGGAAGACATACCATGACCCCTGCAGCATTCTATTGGCCAAAGCAGGTCACAAAGTCAGTTCAGGGTCAGTTCACCAAGACACTAGTGAGTTACAGGGTCAACAGTGTGCTACAAGGAGGTCATTAATTGAGGCTAACACTGTAATCAGGGGTAAATGCTGTGACTCATATGGTAAAGAATCTGCCTGCGTTGCAGAAGACATGAGTTCAGTCCCTGGGTGGGGAAGATCCCCTGGAGTAGGAAATGGCAGCCCACTCCAATGCTCTTGCCTGGACAATTCCATGCACAGAGAGCCTGGAGGGTTACAGTCCATGGGGTGGCAAAAACAATGCAATCAATCTACCACACCATCTCATCCACTTTGCCTTTCACTTTTTAGCACACTAGTCTTCTTAAGCCTCTAAAAGAAGAATAAAACAGTAATATTTTATACATATGTATGTTGTGTGTTAGTTGATCAGTCATGTCTGACTCTGCGACTCCATGAACTATAGCTTGCCAAGCTCCTTTGTCCATGGAATTCTCCAGGCAAGAATACTGGAGTGGGTTGCCATTCCCTTCTCCAGGAGATCTTCCCTACCCAGGGATTGAACCAGGGTCTCCTGCATTGAAGGTAGATTCTTTACCATCTGAGCCACCAGGGAACACTTGCTATTATAAATAGTAATATTATTTGTCCTCAAATTTTTCCGTAAAATCTGAGAGCCAGGAAAAATGAGTTTGTGATGAGTCTTTATATTCATACATAGTAATTGCAAGTGCATACAACCAAGTTGATTGCACCGGATATTAGTGGAGCAGTATTTTAACATCTTTCCACTTCAGGAGAAAGGCTGGGTACTTTGAAGTTCAGTGCAACTATGTTTGAACCCTGGGGGCTTCCTAGGTGGCTCAGTGATAAAGAATCCACCTGGCAATGCAGGAGACCTGTGTTCCATCCCCGGGTTGGGAAGGTCCTCTGGAGAAGGCAACGCCAACTTGTTCCAGTATTCTTGGCAGGATAATCCCATGAACAGAGGAGCTTGGCAGGCTGCATTTTGCATGGGTGAGTGCTAAGTCACTTCAGTCATGGCTTCAGTCATGTCTAACTCTTGGCGACCCTTTGGACTGTAGTCCACCAGTCTCCTCTGCCCATGGAATTTTCCAGGCAAGAATACTGGTGTAGGTATTCTTGCAGTGGCAGGCAGGTTCTTTACCATGATGTACTCAATAGTGCTGACAGTAGGGTCTCTTTTGGAACACCCTCCACTCCTCCTACCGATTTAGATTCTCCACTGTTTCTCTAGAGGGATACTTTTCACATTGTGGGTGGAACTGTTTTTATAGAACAAGATTTTCCTCACCCTTAAAGAATATCCAGCATGTTTGGCCCCATCCACTAGTGTCCGGACCCACTCAAAGTATGGATTACTTCCACTCAAAGTATGGATTACTTCCAAAATTTCTGCATATTTCCAAACATTCCTGTAGGGGATTCTAAGAATCCTAGTTGAGAGTAATATCCCTGACAATCTGACTTCCATAATATTGATCCACGAAAACTGTTGTATAAAGAACCCTGGCTTTTTGGAGTTTTTTTTTTTTTTTTTTTATACTACATTACAGTTCAGTTCAGTTCAGCTGCTCAGTTGTGTCTGATTCTTTGCGACCCCATGAACCGCAGCACGCCAGGCCTCCCTATTCATTACCAACTCCTGGAGTTTACCCAAACTCATGTCCATTGAGTCGGTGATACCATTCAACCATTTCATCCTCTGTCATCCCCTTCTCCTCGTGCCCTCAATCTTCCCCAGCATCAGGGTCTTTTCAGATAAATCAGCTCTTCACATCAGGTGGCCAAAGTATTGGAGTTTTAGCTTCAACAGTAGTCCTGACAATGAACATCCAGGACTGATCTCATTTAGGATGGACTGGTTGGATCTCCTTGCAGTCCAAGGGACTCTCGAGTCTTCTCCAACACCACAGTTCAAAAGCATCAATTCTTCGGTGCTCAGCTTTCTTTATAGTCCAACTCTCACATCCATACATGACCATTGGAAAAACCATAGCCTTGACTAGATGGACGTTTGTTGGCAAAGTAATGTCTCTGTTTTTTAATATGCTGTCTAGGTTGGTCATAACTTTCCTTCCATGGAGTAAGAGTCTTTAAGTTTCATGGCTGCAATCACCATCTGCAGTGATCTTAGAGCCCCCACCCCCCCGCCCCCCAAAAAAGTCACACACTGCTTCCACTGTTTCCCCATCTATTTCCCATGAAGTGATGGGACCGGATGCCATGATCTTCGTTTTCTGAATGTTGAGCTTTAAGCCAACTTTTTCACTCTCCTCTTTCACTTTCATCAGGAGGCCTTTTATATCCTCTTCACTCTCTGCCATAAGGGTGGTGTCATCTGCATATCTGAGGTTATTGATATTTCTCCCGGCAATCTTGATTCCAGCTTGTGCTTCTTCCAGCCCAGCGTTTCTCATGATGTACTCTGCATATAAGTTAAATAAGTAGGGTGACAATATACAGCCTTGATGTACTCTTTTTCCTATTTGGAACCAGTCTGTTGTTCCATGTCCACTTCTAATTGTTTATTCCTAACCTGCATACAGATTTCTCAGGAAGCAGGTCAGGTGGTCTGGTATTCCCATCTCTTTCAGAATTTTCCACAGTTTATTGTGATCCACACAGTCAAAGGCTTTGGCATAGTCAATAAAGCAGAAATAGATGTTTTTCTGGAACACTCTTGCTTTTTCCATGATCCAGCATATGTTAGCAATTTGATCTCTGGTTCCTCTTCCTTTTCTAAAACCAGCTTGAAGATCTGGAAGTTCACGGTTCACGTATTGCTGAAGCCTGGCTTGGAGAATTTTGAGCATTACTTTACTAGTGTGTGAGATGAGTGCAATTGTGCAGTAGTTTGAGCATTCTTTGGCATTGCCTTTCTTTGGGATTGGAATGAAAACTGACCTTTTCCAGTCCTGTGGCCACTGCTGAGTTTTCCAAATTTGCTGGCATATTGAGTGTAGCACTTTCACAGCATCATCTTTCAGGATTTGAAATAGCTCAACTGGAATTCTATCACCTCCACTAGCTTTGTTCATAGTGATGCTCCCTAAGGCCCACTTGACTTCACATTCCAGGATGTCTGGCTCTAGGTGAGTGACTACATTACATTGAAATTCAAATTTCCAGAAGTGAGAGAGAAAAAAAATTGAAGAGAGAATCATTTCCCACAGATTGGCACCTAAGCAGTGGTATGCTTTGGCCAGAGTTGTGATTTGAAAACACATCTGCTTTCCAAAATGTCCCCTGTATGTCTTTCATTATCCACTATATCTTTTTCAATTAAGGAATACAAGAGCCTTTCAAAAAATGTGTGTCATTTAGGACAAATTATAAGGTTCTTATATGTACATACTTTTGTGAAATGTAACTTTTGAGTGAGTAACTAGAACCCAGCATGGACCTAAGAGATTTACAGCATACCTCAGAGATATTGTGGGTTCAGTTCCAGACCACTACAATAGAGTGAATATTGCAAGAAGGTGAATCACACAAATCATTTTGGTTTTCCAGTGCATATAAAAGTTATGTTTACACTATACTGTTGTTTATTAGCTATGCAATAGCATTATGCTTAAAAATAGATATACTTAATTTATTGCTTCTCTGGTGGCTCAGATGGTAAAGAATCTGCCTGCCAATGCAAGAGACCCAGGGCTCAATCCCTGGGTCAGGAAGATCCCCTGGAGAAGGAAATGGCAATCCACTCCAGTATTCTTGCCTAGAGAATTCCATGAGCAGAAGAGCCTTGCACGGTACAGTCAAAGTGTTGCAGAGTTGGACATCACTGAAGCAACTTTCACTAATTTATTATTAAAAAAATAACTATCATTGAAGCCTTCAATGAGTAGTGACAATTTTTGCTGGTGGAAGACCTTGGTTCAATGTTCATGGCTGTGGACTGGTCTGAGTGGTGGTTTCTAAAGGTTGGAATGACTGTTGGCATTTCTGAATATAAGGCAAAAATGAAGTTTGCTGCATCAGTTGACTCTTCCTTTCATAAACGATTTCTCTGTATTATGCAAGATTGTTTGATTATATTTTACCCACAGTAGAACTTTGAAGATTGGAGTCAGTCCTCTTAAACACTGCCACTGTTTTATCAACTGCGCTAATATAATGTTCTAAATCCTTTGTTATTTCAACAGTCTTCACAGCATTTTCACCAAGAGTAGATTCCATCTCAAGAAACCACTCTATTTGCTCATTCATAAAAAGCAACTATCCATTCAAGTTTTTTCAGGCGATAACAGCAATTCAGTCACATCTTCAGGCTCCATTTCTGATTTAGTTCTCTTATTATTGCCATCATGTCTGCAATTACTTCTTTCACTGAACACTTGAACCCCTCAAAGTCATTCATAAGAGTTAGAATAAATTTCTTCCAAACTCCTATTTATTTGATTTTCTGAGATCATCCCATGAATCACAAATGTTTTTAATGGCCATCTAAAAGATGAATCTTCTCCAGATTTTCAGTTGACCTCCCAGTTCCAATAGAGGAATCACTATCTTTGGTAGCTCTAGACTTATGAAATATATTTCTTAAATAATAAGACATCTACATTACTCCTTGATCCATGAGCTGCAGAATAGATATTGTGTTAGCAGTCATGAAAAACAACATTCATCTTATTGTGTATCTTCATCAGAGCACTTGAGTGAACAGGTACATTGTCAATGAATAGTAATATTTTGAAAGAAATCTTTTTCTCTGAGAAGTAGGTCTCAATAGTGGGTTTAAATGACTCAGTAAACCATGTTATAAACAGATATACTTTGTTGTTTCATTTATAGATCATAAGTAGAATACATTTAGCATAATTCTTAAGGACCCTAGAATTTTCAGAATGTATATGAAAACTGGCTTCAACTCCAAGTTGCCAGTTTTGTTAACCCCTAGCAAGAGAGCTAGTCCATTTTTGAAACTTTAAAGCCAAGCATTGACTTCTCCTCTCAAGCTATGTAAGTTGTATATGGCATCCAATGTAAGACTGTTTTGTCTACATTAAAAATCTGTTGCTTGGTGTAGCTGCCTTCATTTTACTTATTTTAGCTAGGCTTTCTGGATAACTTGGTGCAGCTTCTACATGAGCATTTGCTGCTTTATCTTGTATTTCTATGTTATGGAGACAGCTTCCTTGCCTCTCTCATCTTTCTAGAGTTGAAGAGTCAGAGCATTGCTCTGGCTTAGGCTTTGGCTTAATGGAATGTTGTGGCTAGTCTGATCTTCCATTCAGACCACTAAAACGTTCTCCATAACAACAACAAAGCTGATTTGCTTTCATTTCATCTGTGTGTTCACTGGAATAGCACTTTTAATGTCCATGTACAAATTTTTCTTACATTCACAACTTGGCTATTTGGACAAGAGGCCTAACTGTTCACCTAACTTGGCTTTCAACATGGCTTCCCCAGAAGTTTAATCATTTGTAATTTCTGATTTAAACTGAGAGATGGGTGACTCTTTGTTTCACGCAAATAAATAAATATTTATTTATTAGTGGCTGCTTTAGGGTTACCAATTACCCTAATTTCAATGTTGCTGTGTCTCAGGGAGTAGGGAGGCCCTGGGAAGAAAGCGAATTGCTAGTAAGGAGAGCCATCAGAACATTCCCTCTTATAACCATAAATTTATCCTCTTAGTCTGTAAGTCTGTTTATGTTTTGTAAATAAGCTCATTCATATTCAAGGAGATCAAACCAGTCAATCCTAAAGGAAATCAACCCTGAATATTCATTGGAAAGACTGAGGCTGAAGCTGAAGCTCCAGTACTTTCACCACCTGATGCAAAGAACTGACTAATTGGAAAAGACCCTGATGCTGGGAAAGATTGAGGGCAGGAGAAGAAGGGAACAGCAGAGGATGAGACGGTGGGATGGCATCACCAACTCAATGGACCTGAGTTTGAGCAAACTCCCGGAGACAGTGAAGGACAGGGGAGCCTGACATTCTACAGTCCATGGAGTCGCAAAAGTCTTTGCAACTGAAAAACAACAATAGCAACCACATATAAGTGATATTATGGTATACTTCTTTCTCTGACTTACTTCACTTTTTAAAAATCTCCTTAACTAGAGTCTTCCTAACCCTCTTTCCCACCTATTATTAACATAAACAGCTGTCTGATAACTCAGTGATCTTCATTCTAGGAATGTTTTCCCTGATCCTTTATTATTTGCCTCAAATATATAGGTCTTGTCCTATCAATGTTCTAAATTCCACTAAAGATCATTTACCTGCTTGAGTTCCATCCTCTTAGGAAATAAAATATGAATTAGCTAACTGGGCAAATGAATTCCCCAGACACTATTGGTTGCTTTTCCAAATCTTTTCTTTCTTGGTGGCAATATCCCCATTGGGACTCTGAGAAGGATGGCATTATCCTGAAGTCCAAAGTTAATTACTGAAGAAAACAAGAAAAAAAAAAGCCAACCATATTGGTCCCATTGTCCTTGTCAGTGACTGGTCTAATATTGCTGATATGTTACAATACTGGCCAATGAAATATGAGAAGACATTTTTGGATTGCCTTGGAAATGATTTCTTTTTTCCCTTTTACTGGGGTAGGGAAATGACTGTATGTAATGGTTGAAATTGTAGCAACCATCTTCCCGTTATGACATGAGTTACACTGACATATTGGGAATTACAAGGGATCTTGTATGTCAAAGTTATCTTACCTGATGTTAGAAGAGATAATTTTTTGTTAGAAGAGTTTTTTTCTTGTTGTTGTTGTTCATGAGTCAGAATTTTCTGTGACTTGAAGTTTAAAACTTAACGAATAACTACCAATACTACATAACTGTACAGTTTATAAAACCATGTCCAGTAATATATTTTAACAGTGACACCCTGGAGAAATTGTTTGCTCTTTAAACCATGTTTCAGACACATTAAAAGAAAAAAAAATGTATGCAGTACTTTTCAACCATTTTCAAAGCACACAGTTTGGAAGACTATAGTTTTATGGGACTAGTTTGCCTCTGAGCCACAAAGTTAAATGCTCTGTGTCCTATATTTCTGACTGAATGTAGACAAGTTTTTAACAAAGAATAAAGTTCTGGACCAGACATACTGGACAATAAAATGGGCAATAAAATGCTTTAAGATGCTCAACAATAGCTTTAAAATGAATGTGGCCAGAGAGTTCAACTAAGACCATTTTGTAGCCTATTGGGTAATTATATTTCCATATTATTTATGGATATTCTCTCTTTTACAGATTCCCTACTCAGAATAAATAGGGATATATACCCTGACTTCACATAGGAATCCAGGATGAAATATTTCTTAAACATTTAAACAAGGAAGGAAGACTATACTGGCAGAAAGTGAGGCCGTGATAGGTAGAATCGAGAAAGGAGAATAAAACAAAGCCGTCATAGAAAAAAAGAACTGAGCTTCACTTGCAATATTCAGTCTGGGGATGGTCTCTTAAAGTGTGAATTATCTGCACTGAGAAAGGAAGGGAGGGTACAAAGAATAGAATAAAATTTAGAGTGCATTAAATTTTACACCAGTGACTTTTCTGTGTAGAGAAATACTAGACCAAACACAAGCAAATGGACTATATATCATTTCTACACACTGCTGTGCTAGTGAATTCATCCCTGATCTGAATGGTAAGAGCAAATTCATTGGAAATGAATAATAGTGTGACATAGCTAATTAATGCCAGTTCCATCTAGGCCTCTTAGGCAATCATGCCAAATTGTACAGTGCAATGGGGTGTTTTTTATGTGACAGTGGTGTATGGGGGATTGATCTGCAAATGTAAAGATGGCATCAGACTATGGGACCAGAACTAACTGCTCAGCATTATGGTCACACTGAATTACAGCTTTTTGATCTGGCAAAACTGCCACAAGACTTAGCATTTTTGAAATACTATCATAAAATGGAATTCTGAAATAACTAGCTCATCAATCACTGACATTCCATGCTGCTTCCCAGAATTGGAAGCACATATGTAAGTATTTTGAATCTTCTTTGTAGAAAAAGTTCTTCTTAAAGGGGTCATTTTATACAATCACACACACCAGGTCTAAAAGACCTGGTAAGAATGTTCCATTTTTAAGGCATTCATGTAATAGCTGAGTGAAATAATTGTGAATATGAAGGAGACAAATGAGAGCATCCTTTTAAAGCAGTTGTTTAGGTAACTTACATGCAAGACATCCAAATTACATATTTATTCACTAGTTTTGAGTAACTGATTATTTTTCAATCTTGCCAATGTCAAACTAAACCTGTTTAACAAGTGGTTGATAAAATCTTGATAATATATACTCTGTTGTTTGCATATAGTTTTGTTGTATTTCTTTAAAATCAACCTTATAAATTGTATTATGTGCATTCTTAAGTTTGTGTTTGTCCAAAGAACTGATAAAAATGTTTTATTATATACATAGAATATGTATGTATTCTATATATATCTACTCTTATATATCTGACAAATCTTTTCATAAATATATATATATATATATATCTTTTGTGAAAAGATTTGTCAGATATATATATATATATATATATATATATATATATAGGCACACACACACCTGGAGAAGGAAATGGTAACCCATTCCAGCATTCTTGCCTGGAGAATCCCAGAGACAGTGGAGCCTGGTGGGCTGCAGTCTATGGAGTTGCACAGAGTCGGACACGACTGAAGGGACTTAGCAGCAGCAGCTGCAGCATATATTTATATATATATATATACTCAGTATATATGTGTATATATATACACTCAGTCCTGTCTAACTCTTTGTGATGCTTAGAACTGTAGTCCACCATGCTCCTCTGTCCATGTGATTCTCCAGGCAAGAATACTGGAGTTGGTTGCCGTGCCCTTTCCCAGGGGATCTTTCCAACGCAGGGAATGCACTGGCAGGCAGATTTTTTACCACTGTGCCACCTGGGAAGCCCTAGGCACATATTAATGACAAGTATCTGTTCTTTTAAGACATTATCTCTTTCAAAGTACTCTTTGGCCCAAATGAATAAATTTTTCTTGAATGCCAATTTTCAAATCTTATTATCACCTGATTTATATTTTCATGCATTATGTTTATTTATTCATTACTAGTATAATAAATATATTTATTATATTAATAATATATTATAAATATTATATTTAAATAAATATTTATTATATTAATAAATACATTTATTGTAATAAATTATATTTATTATAATATATATATTATGTTTATATATAATATATATATTTAATAAATATAATTAATGAAATAATTATTTATTCTTTTGAGTCACTTTATTTTTTTTCCAGTTTTATTTATTTATTTACTTTACAATATTGTATTGGTTTTGCCATACATTGACATGAATCGCCATGGGTGTACATGAGTTCTCCATTCTGAACCCCCCTTCCACCTCCCTCCCCATTCCATCCCTCTGGGTCATCCCAGTGCACCAGTCCTGAGCACCCTGTACCATGCATTGAACCTGGACTGGCAATTTGTTCCACATGTGATAATTTACATGTTTCAATGCCATCCTACCATATTATCCTGCCCTCACCTTCTCCCACAGAGTCCAAAAGACTGTTCTATACATCTGTGTCTCTTAGCTGTCTTGCATACAGGGTTATCGTTACCATCTTTCTAAATTCCATATATACGAATTAGTATACTGTATTGGTGTTTTTCTTTCTGGCTTATTTCACTTTGTATAATAGGTTCCAGTTTTATCCACCTCATTAGAACTGATTCAGATGTATTCATTTTAAAGGCTGAGTAATATTCCATTGTGTATAGGTACCACAGCTTTCTTATGTACATCACTTATGTACAACTTATTGTTGGTTTATATTTTTAGAAAGCAAACTTTTCCTTTAAACTGGTAAGTTTATCCCATTTATGTATTTCTGTTCTGTTTTTGTTATAATAGTTTATCACATCAGAATTTCATTGTTTTGACCAGTATCTTAGTCGTAAAAATTATATAAAGATTAGCCTACAAGTAATAAAACAAGCAAAAGTGTTAGTCACTTAGTCATGTCCCATCCTTTGCAACCCCATGGACTGTAGCCAGCCAGCCTCCTATGTCCATGGAATTCTCCAGGCAAGAATACTGGAGTGGGTTGCCATTTCCTCCTCCAGGGGATCTTCCTGACCCAGCGATCAAATCTGGGTCTCCTGCACTGCCAGCAGATTCTTTACCATCTGCTGCTGCTGCTGCTGCTAAGTCGCTTCAGTTGTGTCCGACTCTGTGCGACCCCATAGATGGCAGCCCACCAGGCTCCCCCGTCCCTGAGATTCTCCAGGCAAGAACACTGGAGTGGGTTGCCATGTCTTTCTCCAATGAATGAAAGTGAAAAGTGAAAGTGAAAGTGAAGTCGCTCAGTCATATCCAACTTTTAGCGACCCCATGGACTGCAGCCTACCAGGCTGCTCCATCCATGGGATTTTCCAGGCAAGAGTACTGGAGTGGGGTGCCATCGCCTTCTCCGTTACCATCTGAGCCACCAGTATATCTCCCAAACTCCAGACAATCTGAGAATATATTTCTGTTTCTTTTGCACATTAATAGTGACTTGGCTATGAAAGAATTTATTTTAACTCTCTTTTCCTTGGAAACATTATAGTCTTGACTTCAATCCACAATGATTGCCTAAAAGAAGTCTGAGGCTCTCTTGCTCTTTTTGTTTATAGGCAACTTGCTTTGTCTGTATGCCTTTGGCATTATTATTATTTTATACCTACAATTCAATAGTTTCAGTAGCACATGTTTTGGTTCTGAATGTTCTCTTATTAACTTTTCTAGTAACAAGGTGAACCTTACCAGTGTGTAAATTCAGCTATTTTCTCATTTCAGAAAAGTATTTATCTTTAATTTTCCATGATTCTATTTGTTATGCTTTTTGTATCAGTTCAGTTCAGTCCCATAATCTTGTCCGACTCTTTGTGACCCCATGGACTGCAACACACCAGGCTTCCCTGTCCATCACCAACTCCCAGAGCTTGCTCAAGTTCATGTCCGTTGAGTCAGTGATGCCATCCAGCCATCTCATCCTCTGTCCTCCCCTTCTCCTCCTGCCTTCAGTCTTTCCCAGCATCAGTGTCTTTTCCAATAAGTCAGTTCTTCACACCAGGTGGCCAAAATATTGGTTTCAGCTTCACCATCAGTGCTTCCAATGAATATTCAGGACTGATTTCCTTTAAGATTGACTGATTTGATCTCCTGGTAGTCCAAGGAACTCTCAAGAGTCCTCCAACACCATAGTTCAAAGCATCAATTCTTCGAGGCTCATATTTCTTTATAGTCAGGGAGGCTCCAATTTTCCATATGTTTCTATTCTCAAAATCAAGTTTTTATCCTTAAACCCACTTTTCCTACTTTGTTTTTCCTCTTTCAACTCTAAGTGATACACTATGTGTGTGCTTGTGTCCAACTCTGCAAACCCATAGACTGTAGCCCTTTAGGCTCCTATGTCCATAGACTTTTCCAAGCAAGGATATGGAGTGGGTTGCCATTTTCTTCTCCAGGGGACTCCAGGAAAATACCTTATTAGTAGAAATGATCTTCCAATTCTTACTTCTTGTTTCTAAAGTATTCTGCCATAGCACCTTTCCTCTCACTTTGTTTTCTAATTACTCTCTCTCTTACAAGCTCATCTTTTAACTAATTTTGTCTGATTACTACTCTCTTCTTTCATAGGTCCCATGATCTACTTGATTTAGTACTTGATGCATTTGTTTTCTGGAGAAGGCAATGGCACCCCACTCCAGTACTCTTGCCTGGAAAATCCCATGGACGGAGGAGCCTGGTAGGCTGCAGTCCATGGGGTCTCTAAGAGTTGGACACGACTGAGCGACTTCACTTTCACTTTTCACTTTCATGCATTGGAGGAGGAAATGGCAACCCACTCCAGTGTTCTTGCCTGGAGAATCCCAGGGACGGTTGGGCCTGGTGGGCTGCCATCTATGGGGTCGCACAGAGTCGGACACGACTGAAGTGACTTAGCAGCAGCAGCATTTGTTTTCTAGTTTTTTTTTTCTGTTTCCATTCACTCAGATTGTAATTTCCAAGACTCTTTTGATTTCTCCTTTCCTTTCTTCAGTTCATTTCTCAGCAGAACAGCTATATGGAACCTAATTGAATCTTCTTTTTGCCCCTTCTTTGATTTGGCACAGTTTTATCTAAAGTTTTCAGAAATACAGTGAGTCCCTCTCATTGATCTTGATGGCCAGGTATGGATAGTTTCCTTTTTTTCTTTTTTTTTTTTTAATGTAGTTCAGTCAGTTGGAGTGAGATATAAAATTGAGTTGTTTTTAAGAGACTTTTCTTTGATATTTTCTACACCTTTTTGTTGCCAGGGTACAAACTGCCCATTCAGCTCAAACCTAGCCAAAAGGGGGCCCTAGGGCTTCAGTGCATACCACCCAATGCAGGAAGAGCTATACTAAACTTTGGTAAAAGATCTTTAGTTTTTGGACTGGACCCTTTCTGCCCTTTTCCTTCTCTTTCTCTTCTTTCTTTTTTAAAATATTGTGGTGGCTTCTCTGGTGGTTGAGCAATAAAGAATCTGCCTGAAATGCAGGAGATGCAGGTTCAATCCCTGAATCAGGAAGATCCCCTGAAGAAGGAAATGGCAATCTACTCCAGTATTCTTGCCTGGGAAATACTATGGATAGAGGAGCCTGATGGGCTAGAGTCCATAGGATTGCAAAGAGTCAGACACACTGAGCCCACCATAATTTCTTTACAATGTTGTGTTATTTCTGCTGCACAATGAAGTGAATCAACCATATGCCTACATATATCCCTTCCTTCTTGAACCTTCCTTCCACCCCCACCCCATCCCATGTATTTATGTCATCACTGAGCATTGATCTTAGTTCCTTGTGCTGTACAGCAGGTTCCACTAGGTATCTATTTTACATATGATAGTATGTATATGTCAATTCTAATTTCACAATTCACCTTCCCCTTCCCCACCAGGTCTACATGTCAATTCTCTATGTCTGTGTCTGTATTCTTGTTCTGTGAATAGGTTCATCTGTACCATTTCTCCAGAGAAGACATATGATGGCCAAGAAGCACATAAAAATGTGCTCAACATCATTAATTATCTGAAAAATGCAAATCAAAATTCAATATGGTATTACCTCACACTGATCAGAATGTCCATAATCAAAAAAATCTATAAGCAATATTTTCTGGAGAGAATATGGAAAAAAGGGAACTCTCTTACACTGTTGATAGGAATATAAATTGATACAGCCACTATGGAAAACAGTACAGAGGTTTCTTAAAAAACTAAAAATAAAATTTTTCTTATCCTATTTTTATTTTTTATTTTATCATAGTCAACTGATTCCTTCTGTTAAAAAATTTGGCCTTGTTAAAATGATTTAAAAAGACAATTTAGGAAATAGAACTGCCTTATGATCCAGCAATCCCACTGCTGGGCATACACACTGAGGAAACCAGAAGGGAAAGAGACACGTGTACCCCAATGTTCATCGCAGCACTGTTTATAATAGCCAGGACATGGAAGCAACCTAGATGTCCATCAGCAGATGAATTGATAAGAAAGCTGTGGTACATATACACAATGGAGTATTACTCAGCCATTAAAAAGAATACATTTGCCTTCAGAATGGGAGAAGATAATAGCAAATGAAGCAACTGACAAACAACTAATCTCGAGAATATACAAGCAACTCCTACAGCTCAACTCCAGAAAAATAAATGACCCAATCAAAAAATGGGCCAAAGAACTTAATAGACATTTCTCCAAAGAAGACATACAGATGGCTAACAAACACATGAAAAGATGCTCAACATCACTCATGATCAGAGAAATGCAAATCAAAACCACTATGAGGTACCATTTCACACCGGTCAGAATGGCTGCGATCCAAAAGTCTACAAGTAATAAATGCTGGAGAGGGTGTGGAGAAAAGGGAACCCTCTTACACTGTTGGTGGGAATGCAAACTAGTACAGCCACTATGGAGAACAGTGTGGAGATTTCTTAAAAAACTGGAAATAGACCTGCCTTATGATCCAGCAATCCCACTGCTGGGCATACACACTGAGGAAACCAGAAGGGAAAGAGACACGTGTACCCCAATGTTCATCGCAGCACTGTTTATAATAGCCAGGACATGGAAGCAACCTAGATGTCCATCAGCAGATGAATGGATAAGAAAGCGGTGGTACATATACACAATGGAGTATTACTCAGCCATTAAAAAGAATACATTTAATCAGTTCTAATGAGGTGGATGAAACTGGAGCCTATTATACAGAGTGAAGTAAGCCAGAAAGAAAAACACCAATACAGTATATTAACACATATATATGGAATTTAGAAAGATGGTAACAATAACCCTGTGTACGAGACAGCAAAAGAGACACTGATGTATAGAACAGTCTTATGGACTCTGTGGGAGAGCGAGAGGGTGGGAAGATTTGGGAGAATGGCATTGAAACATGTAAAATATCATGTAAGAAACGAGTTGCCAGTCCAGGTTCGATGCACGATACTGGATGCTTGGGGCTGGTGCACTGGGACGACCCAGAGGGATGGAATGGGGAGGGAGGAGGGAGGAGGGTTCAGGATGGGGAACACATGTATACCTGTGGCGGATTCATTTTGATATTTGGCAAAACTAATACAATTATGTAAAGTTTAAAAAAAAAAAAGACAATTTAGGTGATACTTTAACACTTCATGAAGTATGAATTTCTCCAAACTCTTGAGAATGGAGTCACCCACATTTTGAAGTGTTAAATAAAGTTTGTTTGAATTGTCTAATTGATCTCACTTTTTTTTTTTTTTTGGCTAGTTTAGATGTCACTGAACTTGGAAAACCATGTTAGTAAAACAAATCTTTAGCTTTTGGTTTCATATTCTTGTAAATGGTCCATCTGCACAAAAGTCAGACCATCTGAGTTATCAACTCATGATTGCCAAGTAACATGGATCATTGTCCTGCTTCCTTGATACTTCAGACACACTGGATATATAACCGCAGCCAATCAGATATTTTCATTCTTTCTCTTCCTTGTTCCCTATTCTTTATCCTATAAGGTCTTCTGCCTTCTGCTCCTTTTTTGCTATTCTCTGAACTCTTGAATCACATGATCACAATCTTGTCTAACTCAATCAAACTATGAGTCATGCTGTGTAGGGTCACACAAGATAAATGAGTCATGGTTGAGAATTCTGGCAAAACATGATCCACTGTAGAAGGGAAAGCCTAGCTGCTTCAGTATTCTTGCCTTGAGAACCCCGTGAACAGCGTAAAAAGGCAAAAAGATATGACACTGAAAGATGAACTCTCCAGGCCGGTAGGTGTGCAGTATGATTCTGGAGAAGAGTGAAACAACTCCAGAAAGAATGAAGAAACATAGCCAAAGCAAAAACAACACCCAGTTTGGATGTGACTGGTGAAGGAAGTAAAGTTCGATGCTGTAAAGAAGAATATTGCATAGGAACCTGGAATGTTAGGTCCATGAATCAAGGAAGTGGTCAAACAGGAGATGGCAAGAGTTCACATTGACATTTTAGGAATCAGTGAACTAAAATGGATTGGAATGGATGAATTTATTCAGAAGACTATTATATCTACCACTGTGGGCAAGAATCCAAATAAGAAGTGAATATCCCTCACAGTCAACAAAGGAGTCTGAAATGCAGTACTTGGGTGAAATCTCAAAAATGACAGTGTGATCTCTGTTTACTTCCAAGGTAAAACATTCAATATCACAGTAATCCAAGTCTATACCCCAACCACTAATCCTGAAGAAAATGATGTTGAATGGTTCTATGATGACCTATAAGACCTTCTAGAACTAACACCAGAAAAAAAAGATGTCCTTTTTATCATAGGGGACTGGAATGCAAAAGTAGGAAGTCAAGAAATACCTAGAGTAACAGGCAAACTTGGCCTTGGAGTACGAAATGAAGCAGGGCAAAGGTTAATGGAGTTCTGCCAAGAGAAAGCACTGGTCATAGCAAACAACATCTTCGAACAACACAAGAAAAGACTATACCCATGGACATCACCAGATGGTCAATACTGAAATCAGATTGATTATAGTCTTTGCAGCTGAAGGTGGAGAAGATCTATATAGTCAGTAAAAACAAGACCAGAAAATGACTGTGGCTCAGAACATGAACTCCTTATTGCCAAATTCAGACTTAAATTGAAGAAAGTAGGGAAAACCCCTAGACCATTTAGGTATGACCTATTAAAATCCCTTATGACTATACAGTGGAAGTGACAAATAGATTCAAGGGATTAGATCTGATAGACAGAGTGCCTGAAGAACTATGGACAGAGGTTCATAACATTGTACAGGAGACCCTGAACAAAACCAAACCCTAGAAAAAGAAATGCAAAAAGGCAAAATAATGGTCTGAGGAGGACTTACAAATAATTGAGAAAAGAATGGAAGTAAAAGGCAAAGGAGAAAAAAAAAGATATGTCCCTTTGAATGCAGAGTTCCAAAGAACAGAAAAGGGAGATAAGAAACCCTTCCAAAGTGATCAATGTAAAGAAATAGAGGGGGGAAAAAAAGAATGGGAAAGACCTTCAAAAAAATTAAAGATACCAAGGGAAACTTTCATGCAAAGATGGGCACAATAAACGACAGATATGGTATGGACCTAAAACAAGCAGATATTAAGAAGAGGTAGCAAAAGTACACAGAAGAATTGTATAAAACATATCTTAATGACCCAATGTTGTGATCACCTAGAGCCTGGAGTGTGAAGTCAAGTGGGCCTTAGGAAGCATCATGATGAACAAAGCTAGGTGATGGAATTCCAGCTGAGCCATTTCAAATCCTAAAAGATGATGCTGTGAAAGTGCTGCACTTAATATGCCAGCAAAATTGGAAAACTCAGCAGTGGCCACAGGACTGTAAGAGGTCAGTTTTTACTGCAGTACCAAAGAAAGGCAAAGCCAAATATGTTCAAACTACCTCACAAATGCAATCATCTCACCCGCTAGCAAAGCAATGCTCAAAATTATCCAGCCAGGCTTCAACAGTATATGACCTGAGAACTTCCAGATGTACAAGCTGGATTCAGAAAAGGCAGAGGAACCAGAGATCAAATTGCCAACTTCCACTGGTAAGAGAATTCTAGAAAAGTCATCTACTTCTGCTTCATTGACTATGCCAAAGCCTTTGAGTGTGTGGACCACAACAAACTGTGGAAAAATTTTAAAGAGATGGGAGTATCAGACCACCTTACCTGTCTCCTAAGAAACCTATATGTAGGTCATGAAGCAATTGTTAGAACTGGACAGCAAACAAAAGACTGGTTCAAAATTGTGAAAGGAGTATGTCTTTCTATATATTGTCACCTTGCTTATATAACTTATATGCAGAGTACATCATGGGAAATGCAGGGCTGGATGAAGCACAAGCTGGAAACAAGATTGCCGGCAGAAATATCAATAACCTCAGATATGCAGATGAAACCTCCCTTATGGCAGAAAGCAAAGATAAGCTAAAGAGTCTCTTGATGAGGGTGAAAGAGGAGAGTGAAAAAGCTGGCTTAAAACTCAGCATTCAAGAAACTAAGGTCATGGCATCTGGTCCCATCACTCCATGGCAAATAGATGGGGAAACAATGGAAACAGTGATAGATTTTATTTTCTTGGTCTCCAAAATCACTGAAGATGGTGACTGCAACCATGAAATTAAAAGACAATTGCTCCATGGAAGAAAAGCTGTGACAAACATAGACAACATATTAAGAAGCAGAGACATCACTTTGCGAACAAAGTCTGTTGGGGGAGTTTGTAATTTCCTTGGTTCTGTTTCATCATAACAAAAATTTGAAGCGACGGACCAGTGTTACAGCCTTCGAACAGACCAGTGTTACAGCCCTCAGATGTACCAGTGTTAACAGCTCTCAATGGACCAGTGTTACTCCGTTTTACAGCTCAGTTTTATTTAGAATGTAAAGGAAAATACATCCTCGAGGCATGAGGGCATGCCAACCCAAAAGGGAAGAGAGGCCCCTGCCCAATTTTGGCTCCTCTTTTTATCTGTTTTTTCTCCTCCCCCTGGACCTGCCCTGTGTAAATTGGAGTGCTGTTTGTTTTACCTGAGGTCCTCACTCTGGTCCGCAGACATTCCTTTCTTCTATTTTCACGGGCTTTTCCTTTTTCTCATTTAGCCACCACCATTCTGGACTCCTTTTTCCTATTCTAACTACCTAACACATCTGTCTAGTCAAAGCTATGATTTTTCTAGTACTCATGTATAGATGTGAAAGTCAGACCATAAAGTAAGCTGAGCACTGAAGAATTGATGCTTTTGAACTGTGGTGTTGGAGAAGACTCTTAAGAGTCCCTTGCCTGCCAGATCAAGCCAGCCAATCCTAGAAGAAATCAATCCTGAATATTCATTGGAAGCACTGATGCTGAAACTCTAATACTTTGTCCATCTGATGCAAAGAACTGACTCATTAGAAAGGACGCTGATGTTGGGAAAGTTTGAAGGCAGGAGGAGAAGGGGTAACAGAGGATGAGACCGTTGGATGGATCACCAACTTGAGGGATATGAGTTTGAGCAAGCTCCAAAAGTTGGTGATGGTCAGGGAAGCCTGGAGTGCTGCAGTTCATGGGGCTGCAAAGAGTCCGAGCTGACTGAGCAAGTGAACTGAACTCTTGAATATAAAGACTGTCAGCTCATGACTTATTACATTTTGTTTGTAGCATATAGTCTTCAGTTATTTTAACACCCTAGAAGATTGTCTGAGATCTTCTCTACCTATTTTGTCCAGATGAGAAAATCAACATTCATTAAAAAATAAAATAAAAGAGAGTGAATCTAGTTTTATACTTAATATTGGGGAATATCATCAAGATTTTTCATAACCTGTTACTTTTGAGAAAAAGATGTCTGCTAGAAGACATTTATAGCATAAAACATAGTGATTAAGAATAATATCCACCTTATTCTACTCAGTTCAAATTCTAGGTGGACTCCATGCTGTTTGTGAAAATGGGCCAGCTATATATAATCATTTACTTTCATGTATAAAACTGTGAAATCAAGATAAATTCTTACCTTTAGGAATTTGTTTGGCTAAGGTTTTTAGAAAAAGTTATTTTGTTAGGCCAAAGTGACTTGGTATCTGCAAAGACTTGGCAATAAGTACTCAAATAAGGTAGAATTTTCTTTGTAATGTCTGTTTAGTAACCTAATAGAGAATTATAACCAGATGAAACCTTTAAAATACTGTTTATATCCACATGCATATTCAATGATAGATCACATTATAAAAACTGGAAAAGATTTCTGTTTAATTTGAAAAGACAGAACATGAAAGAGCAAAATGTTCCAGAGAAGAGTGGTAGAATCTTGCAATCTGTAGTGATTGTATTTCTTTGTGTTATTATTATCTAAGCCTTGAATATCCAGGTGCGTGTAATAGAAATGTTCATTTTTCTGCTCATTATTCAGCACCTGCAAAGGTGTATCTATTTTCTTGAATAGCATAAAATAAATTAAAATAACATGAATACAATGTTATTTCTACTATATAGTTCTACTTTCAGGGTATTTGAAGGGACTGTGTATCACTTATGTTTCCTTTGTTTATGGATGATTATTGTAATGACACCATTGTTTAAGCTGATGTGGTTTTTATAAATTGTTCCTTGGGTACATGATTAGTATTTTCCAACATCAGTTTCTATGGTAATAAAATATAGCATACATACTTTCCTGAGCTAGAATTGATTTTTATAAATGGCATTTGGTCTAGACCCAATCAGCTTTGTTAATATTTCACTTTGTAACTGTTCAACTGCCACAGCTAAGGGTGTTACAAAGGTTTTACTTTAGTAAATGAAATGGGAGAAAAAAAGTTACAATCTTTCAACAAGGATGCCAATCTTTTTATATCCCTCTTAGGAAAGTTGGTCTTTCTGAGGCAAATTTAATACCAATCTCATTTGTTAGTGATCATGGTTGGAATGTAGTCTCTTAATTATATGGCCAAATACTTTAATATTCTTACTGCACTTTTAAAAAATGGCATGGATAACTTATAATTACAAAGAGTACATTATACCCTCATGTAGAGAGGCAGAACATGAACAATATAATTTTATAAATCAATAACTTAATCATGTGTAAAAATCTGCTATTATGCACCTCACTGTTTTATTTTCCCTTGAGGCTGCTATTTATTCTAAACTACAAGAACCTCTCAGAATTCTTTTTCTTCATTTGATTCTATAATATCATCTTTCCATGTAACACTGGTTTCAATGACATGGAACTATTTTTCTTGAACTGTGTTCATGTCAAAAATATGAAACACTTTCCTGGAATTTTAATTCTCAAACTGATAAAGTTCTTGTTATGTATTTCCTGACAAGGATTTATTTCTAAATTACCTTTGAGAAAATATAATTGTTTAATTGGTTTAAGAGTAATCAGTATTTTAATCTTTAAAAAAAATCTAGATAAATCATTTGAATAACTACTATGGTCAGCTTAATTTTTCTAAGGACCTATTATGAAAACTATGCAATTCAAAAGCAGAAGCCAAAAGTTATTATTAAAATAACATATGTTGCTGTTGTTTTTTTAGTTGCTAAGTCATATCCAACTCTTTGTGATCCCCTGAACTCTAGCCTTCCAAGCTCCTCTGTCCATGGAATTTCCCAGGCAAGAATACTGGAATGGGTTGCCATTTCCTTCTTCAGGGGATATTCCTGACTTGGGAATGGAACCTTGTCTCCTATATTGGCAGAGGGATTCTCTATCACTGAGTCTTTCAGATCAGATCAGATCAGTTGCTCAGTCGTGTCCGACTCTTTGCGACCCCATGAATCGCAGCACGCCAGGCCTCCCTGTCCATCACCAACTCCTGGAGTTCACTCAGACTCACGTCCATCGAGTCAGCGATGCCATCCAGCCATCTCAGCCTCTGTCGTCCCCTTCTCCTCCTGCCCCCAATCCCTCCCAGCATCAGAGTCTTTTCCAATGAGTCAACTCTTCGCACGAGGTGGCCAAAGTACTGGAGTTTCAGCTTTAGCATCATTCCTTCCAAAGAAACCCCAGGGCTGATCTCCTTCAGAATGGACTGGTTGGATCTCTTTGCAGTCCAAGGGACTCTCAAGAGTCTTCTCCAACACCACAGTTCAAAAGCATCAATTCTTCAGCGCTCAGCCTTCTTCACAGTCCAACTCTCATATCCATACATGACTACTGGAAAAACCATAGCCTTGACTAGACGAACCTTTGTTGGCAAAGTAATGTCTCTGCTTTTGAATATACTATCTAGGTTGGTTATAATTTTCCTTCCAAGAAGTAAGCGTCTTTTAATTTAATGGCTGCAGTCACCATCTGTAGTGATTTTGGAGCCCATAAAAATAAAGTCTGACACTGTTTCCACTGTCTCCATCTATTTCCCATGAAGTGGTGGGACCGGATGCCATGATCTTCGTTTTCTGAATGTTGAGCTTTAAGCCAACTTTTTCACTCTCCACTTTCACTTTCATCAAGAGACTTTTGAGTTCCTCTTCATTTTCTGCCATAAGGGTGGTGTCATCTGCATATCTGAGGTGATTGATATTTCTCCCGGCAATCTTGATTCCAGTTTGTGCTTCTTCCAGCCCAGCATTTCTCATGATGTACTCTGCATATAAGTTAAATAAACAGGGTGACAATATACAGCCTTGATGTACTCTTTTTCCTATTTGGAACCAGTCTGTTGGTCCATGTCCAGTTCTAACTGTTGCCAAAATAACATTTATTACTATAAATATTTTATAAATTATAATATAAGTGCATTCTATTACTTAAATAGTTTCAGATTTAAATAAAGTATAATGGAAGCCCTGGTGGCTCAGATGGTAAAGAATCTGCCTGCAATGCAGGAGAACCAGGTTCGATCCCTGCAGCAGGAAGATCCAGTGGAGAAGGCACGGCTACCCACTCCAATATTTTTGCCTGGAGAATCTCTTGGACAGACGAGCCTGGCAGGCTACAGTCCATGGGGTTGGAAAGAGTATAATATGGTGGCGTGATTAACACTTTCACTTTTTACTTTCAATTTTCATAATTTATTTCCTTCACCATAAGCCTGCAACATGGACATCTTTAAACACACACACTCACAGTTCACTACACACATATAAAAACATTTAAATGCAATTTATATGAGTGGAAACATACAGTAGAAAAGCAATACCTTATATGCTTATTTTTTATTGATCAATGGCATATTATGCTTGAAAAATATTAAGATTTTGCCTTCTTAATGTAATAGAATTTAAAAATACTTACAGATGCTGCCTTTCAAATAAAATGACACTTCAGAAATATAAATATCTGGGATACATTTGAGATATTATCTCATACTTCTGAGATGCTGACTGAAACATCAACAACTTCAAAGGAAACCTTAGGCTAAGTCTAAATAACTGGTAGAAAAAGGAGAAACTGACCCTTCCTAAAACGGCTCTCATACAATCAGTAAGAACCTTGCAGGGTGCTGTCAAAATTTATAAGAACATAGAATAAGCAACAAATAAATAGGAATGACTTTAATTCACGTGATGAATATTGACTAAATAACCATTTTCTAAGGCTTGCTGTTGCTAGGTCACTTCAGTCGTGTCCGACTCTGTGCGACCCCATAGATGGCAGCCCACCAGGCTCCCCCGTCCCTGGGATTCTCCAGGCAAGAACACTGGAGTGGGTTGCCATTCCCGTCTTCAATGCATGAAAGTGAAAAGTGAAAGTTGCTCAGTCGTGTCCGACCCTCAGAGACCCCATGGACCGCAGCCTTTCAGGCTCCTCTGTCCATGGGATTCTCCAGGCAGGAGTACTGGAGTGGAGTGCCATTGCCTAGAGCTAAGAAAAAACAACTTCTCCCCTTTTTTATTCCTATTCTCTTTCCTCAGTGTCCTAGGCTTTTTAAAATTACTATATTTGTATTTAAGTTAACAGCATTTTAATTGTCTGTTTTAGTTTATTCCTTCTGCTAATCGTCCCCTACTAACTAGTGGACGACATGAAAGGAGGGACTCTAATTCGTACTTGAATCATTTCACATAGATCTTTGCAAGTATTACAAAGTATGTTTGTTGGAATACACTGAGACAATAAATTAGCCAGTTTTTATTTTGCCTTTCCATTTTGGGCCCTTAGTACTCTTGGTTGTGGACAGTCCAGAGTAGAATTTGCCTCTATCTGCAAAACAGTTTGGCCAAATGCACAAGTCAACTTGTTTATGGTTTGAGCTTACACAGTGTCCCTCCACTTTCACCCTAGAAGATAGGAGGAAAAAATGATTTCTTGCTTACAATCTCCTGGGCATTTGCTCTCTTGAATCCTAGCAGATCCCAAAATGGATGCTAATTTTGGCAGATGTTAATTAACAAATGTTAATTAACCTAATCTCATTGTCAACATTGGTTCACGTTTTACTATCTAAAATTCACTATAAATTTCAGAACCGTGCTTAGATTTTAATAATTTTTGCTGTTCTGCAAGAGAGAAAATTACATTGTTCTATGAGTTGCTTTTTTAAGACACCTAGGTAGTTTTTATTAAAGTTATATAATTAAATTTTATAGAAAGTACATGTTTCTGCAGTCTTCAGAATATTTATGCTCAGTGTTTGCTTTGAGTGTTTAACTGCTACTAGAAATGTGGATTTCTAGGCTAGCAGTACCTACCACTCTCCTGGACTTCTCACAGTACCATTCAAAACCCAGAACTGCTGTTGCCTTATTCTGCTGATTCCTCACATAGGGGATCTGCAATAGGTCTTATTGCATATTGGTGAATTGACTGTGTTTGCATTTCTCCTGGACATGTCCTAAAATGGTTAAAGAATGCTTCTCACCAGATAATAAGTACTAATTCAATTTGACTCTCACAACTGAGAACTGTATGTTCTGTTAAGAGATTTATTTTGAAGAGCTACTAAGCCATTACATGTTATCTGTTGCCTTTTATATAAACACTTTTGTATCTTTCTATCTACTTGGTATGTGGCAGCATACTACTGGTACAGTATTTTGTCTCCTGGCTGGAGTTTTCCTTCTAATTTCTTTGTTTCAGAGAAGTGTTCCTGCACCTTGACATTTACTTTGGGATTTGAAATTGCAACAAGAAGCATGAGCTAGCAACATCTGTGTTATGTCTGCAGGTCAGTGCCTCAACATGAACAGATTGTGTCACAGGAACTTGGTGCCAAGGGTTGTTTAATGGTAATACATGTATAAATGTTATACTTGCAAACCCTTCAATTCAAAGATCTCTAAGATTTTCTTGATCAGTCAGTTCAGTCACTCAGTCGTGTCTGACTCTTTGTGACCACATGGACTGCAGCATGCCAGGCCTCCCTGTCCATCACCAGCTCCTGGAGTTTACTCAAACTTATGTTCTTTGAGGACATGAGGACAAGATTTTCTTAATAGATCTCTTTAAAAAGTATGATTGATGCCTAGCAGTAACATTTGCTTTCACCTTCAGATTTAACTCTTTTTTAAAAAATTCTGCACTAGAATGTCAACGTTTGGGCCACATAATTTAGCCATCTTAATCCTATTTTCATCTTGACCTATTCTCATCACCTCTCCCTGACATTTCTAGCTTCTCCATTTTCCTTCAGGCAAGGGTGTATGGTTGTGCCCTAATCAATTAATGACAGTCATTGTCAAATACATTATTACTGAATGAAACATTTTAAAAAGCATAGAAGTTAAACACACACAAACACAAGAGCTTCCATATATCTTAATGGTAGTATCTACTTGTATTTCTTTTTTGAATAGATTATAAGATCCTTGGAGTAAAGGACAACATTCTATTCATTGTAGAGTTCCCAATGCTCATTACTTGGCCAAAATTTTTTGTTTAATATTTATGAATTAAACTAATTGTTTTCAGTCTGGGGTTAATTTTCTTCCAAAAGATAGTTGGCAATGTTTAGAAGTAATTTTTGGTTGTTACAAATGAGGGGTATTGCTATTGTCATCCAGTAGGTAGAAACCAGTGATGTTGATAAATATTCTACAATGCACAGCACAACCTATCTGCAACAAAGAATTACCCAGACCCAAATATAATTACTGACTAGATTAAAAAACAAAACAAAACAAAACAAAACTTGGGCTTCCCTAGTGGCTCAGCAGGTAAACAATCTGCCTGCAATGCAGGAGACCCAGAAGATGTGGGTTCAATCCCTGGGTCAGGAAGATCCCCTGGAGAAGGAAATGGCAACCCACTCCAGGATTCTTGCCTGAAAAAAATCCCATGGACACAGGAGCCTGGTGGGCTACCATACAAAAGGTCGCAAAGAGTTGGACACAACTGAATGACTAAGCATGCATAAATTAAACAGTATGTTCACGTTGTTGAGAAATTCAACTTTCATCCATCTCCAATTACCAATTTTTGTAAATTGCCATCATCATTTCAATGAAAATATCCAAAATTTGTGACTTGAAAAAAAAAATCCATTGCTGAACTGGAATTTTTAAATAACTTTGATTTATGGAGTGACTGAATTCTTTTTTGAGTAGTGTAGAATGTATAGAGAATGCCATCCTGAACTTGTCTGTAGTCTGGGTAGTAGTAAGTGTTTATGTCTGGCTAGTTCAGTTTGTTAGAACGGAATTCAGATGAAGTTAATAATGCTTTGTAGCAACTTAGTCTTAATTTGTTCTATAGCTACATAAGTGTCTGTTCCTTATCTTGACCTGGCTTAAGTGCCATTGATCACAAGAGGCAGGGATCAAAAGAAGGTGAATAGATTCTTTTTAAACTATCATCACTATTGTATCAACAGTCTCAATGGCAGCCCCTCCTGCCAGCAGGTCAGCATCGGTGTCTTTATTCTAGAAGGACAGCTCATAAATTAAGCAGTTGACCTTTGTGTCAGTCAATCAACACTGGGCCATCCAGGGCTGCCAGAACCATTAACTTTGAGCAATGGCCACTTCACCAAAGCACAAATGCAGTATTTATGAACTGCACATTGTTGTCTTTGCCAAAACCTCAATGCCATTGTCTATCTTTCAATTTTTCCATCCACTAAAAGGTAGGAATTGATAATCAATAGCCTAGGACATTATCTGTGAAAAATTTAATGACTCAGAAGTTAAAAAGAATACAAAATAAAAATTCCAAGCAACATGCCAATTTTACAACTTTCTGCATCAGGGAACAACAACAACAACAAAAATTAGAACTATAAAGAATTCAGTGATACTTTTTTCCATTCACTTATTGCAGAGATGAAGAAACAAGGTCCTGAGAAAACAAACAACTCCTATCAGGTGATACAAACAGTGGACTATCTTGAGTAACTCTAACTTCTCATGACCCAATTAAATGGTATCTACCTTCTCTAATAATGCCTAAGGAACTGAGAATCTGAGTGAGCCAATATTTTGTTTACAATTAAAATATATAATAAATGTTGCCACATTTAAGATACACTCCCAACCTTGGCAAAATAAGAGGTGATTAGAACCTCAAATGATATTAGTATTGACATAAATAAAAACCCTATGTATATGCGTGAAAAAAAAAAAAAAACAGCTGTCTCATTTAGCACAGTTACTGCATATCTATAGAATACATGGAGCATCTCAGAGACACAAAGACAAATCAGACATAGATGTAGCCCTAAGGGAGTTTACAGACTACTGATAATATTAGGAAAATTGTTTGTAAAAGTCAGGGTTCTCATTAAGAAACAAAGAGTACACTCAGCTGACTCAAGTTGTCCTAATGACAACTTGAGAAGGGTTTATTTATAGATGGGTTTAATACAAAGGTGGGGTTAGTGCGTACACTGTTCTTGAACATTGTACAAGAACAGCAGTCTAGCACCAGGTACTAACACAGCCTCAAATATAAGGGGCAGGAGGAAGTCACTTCTTTCTAGAAATAAAATCATTAAAGTTGACCACCTTAAGATCAGTAATTTGCTCTCAAGGGAGGGAATTAGTGGAATTTACTGTTTTCTCTCTCTTCGACTTCTGCCTGCCTAACTTAAACTAAAAACCAAGTAGATTTAGAGAGCAGGAAGAAGATATTTGGCATGAATGTCTTCTTTTTAATATATGTTGGAAGTCGTTCTGTTTTTCTTTTTACATTGAAAATTAGTAACAATGTTACATACTAGTTTGGTGAACACTGTGATATTAATGGCATCATCCATGTTCTCTCATGGGGAACTGATACTTTATTCTGTACTTCCTGTCTCTAGTCTTTAGCTCTAATCATTCTTTGAGAACTGCTATGGCTGTAGACCAGGACTTCCTGGTTGCTCAGATGGTAAAGCGTCTGTCTACAATGTGGGAGACCTGGGTTCGATCCCTGGGTCGGGAAGATTCGCTGGAGAAGGAAATGGCAACCCACTCCAGTACTCTTGCCTAGAAAATCCCATGGATGGAGGAGCCTGGTGTAGGCTACTGTCCATGGGGTTGCAAAGAGTAGGACATGACTGAGCGACTTTACTTTCACTTTTCACTTTCATGGCTATAGACAGCCATGTTGCTTAAGGTACCTTCCCATATAAAGTGCCTTGTGTTCAGTGATCGATCAGTTTGAGAGATCAGTCATTGATATGACCTATTTTCCCCCTTTCCCCATTTTCCCCCAACTGTGGAGAGCTCTGAACAGTTATCCCAGCTGAATCTTCCATTAAGACTGAGAGGTTTTCATTGAGTCTGTATCAGATCTCAACTTCTTTCTCTGACCAACCCTTCTTCCTTTCCCCAGTAAATCCCCTGCATGGAAATTTCCATCACGAAATCTGTTTCTTGGAAAGTCCACAGGCACAAATGGTGTTAGTAATCATATGGTGGAATAGAGATGGGCTTTTGGAACTGAATTACCTGCTTTTGGCTGGCAATAACCCCATCACTGGCAGGAGGTGGAATATAGATAGCCCCTGATACAAGGTTGTAATTGTTAAAATGCTTGCCTCAGGTGGTACACTGGAGGAAGGGATACTACTAGCTGGTTTGATGTATCAGGTCTGTGAGAGATGTAGAGTAAAATGTCGCTAAAAGAACCTGTAATTGTGTGCATATACTAAATGTTATTACTTTCAGGAAAGAAAAGGAAAGGTTCAAAGTCATTGATTAATTGGCAACTGAAAACCAAGTATTAATGCTAGGGGGATTTTCAACCCATGAAGAGATTTTTACTTCCTGCAGCTAGAGTCAGAGAAAACTGGGGATTATGTCCAGGGCCTATCCATATGAGTACCAGAGCTTCAAAAATGGTTTAATTCTCACCCAAGACATGATTTGTCTGCTATGCTAAGGCTGGGGCCTTGGTTAGGAAAGAATTTGACCTTGATATATGGGATGGGGACATCTATTTTAATGGGACCTATAAACTTGGAACACACAAATTCCCCTGAACCCTCAGAGCTGGAGAAATGGCTCACTCCCCATTTATGGCTAGTAGTCCTACTTTCAGAGAAGGCAATGGCACCCCACTCCAGTACTCTTGCCTGGAAAATCCCATGGACGGAGGAGCCTGGAAGGCTGTACTCCATGGGGTCGTGAAGAGTCGGACACGACTGAGCGACTTCTCTTTCACTTTACACTTTCATACATTGGAGAAGGAAATGGCAACCCACTCCAGTATTCTTGCCTGGAGAATCCCAGGGACAGAGGAGCCTAGTGGGCTGCCATCTATGGGGTCACACAGAGTCGGACACAACTGAAGCGACTTAGCAGCAGCAGCAGCAGCAGTCCTACTTTGCTTGAAGATGATGGAGTGGCTTCCCTTGTTACATATACCACATCCTCAACATCTCTCTCCAGTTCCCCTCTTGACCACTAGGAATAAGTCAGGACATAATCCAGGTGGAGACACACAGGTCCAGATAAGGGAGGATATGGACAATATTTCCCTAGGAGCTGAAGGACGTACTCAGCATTCATGCCTGAGATGGTCATCTGAGGGTGCTTGATTAAGGAGTGGGGTTAGGGGGAAAAGAGAGGCAAGAAGAAGAATCACCATTTTGTCAAAATTAACTGAATCTGATTATCAGGAGTATACAGTGGGTCTGTTGTTATTCAGTGAGGGCAGAAAGTAAAATTCAGGTGCTGTACTTGGGTCTCTTGATACTGCTTTGTCATATTTTGCTAGTGAATGTACAAGAGCAACACCCTACCCCCCAAAAGAGGTGATGACTAAGGGTTCAAGCTCCAGCAGAAACTAACAACATTGTGAAGCAATTACACTCCAATAAAAAGAAAGAATCCATCAGGCCCATGGGACCAGCAAATACGCTAGCTGATGTTGAAGGGAATAAATAGAATGGATAGTAGGGAAGGAAAATAGAAGTAACATTTGTGGCTCCCATGACCATTTGGAGCAGTAGTGTCTGTAGTTTTTCTCACTAATTCTCTTCATCTAAATTTCTCCAGTGGGAGAGGCTTACCAGAGCTCTGGACTCACTGCTCCCTGAGTTTATGAAAGAAGCAGTTTCAAGTGGTTAGGGGCAGATGTCTCCCAGATCCCACTTTAAGAACGATGCTGCTAAAAGAATTGTCAGTACATAGCTAGCCCTGATCTACTCGCCTTATTTTAAGATTGCCTCCGCTGCAGACAAGCGCCTTGCTTGAAGTCATATCTTCTTTCTCAGAGATTCCACATCTGATGATGACTGAAGGGCTTTGAAGATATGGCTTTCTTATTCCAATTCAGAATAAAGATGAAGGGTTACCACAGGTTTACCTGGTTTGGATGACACCTCCAGTAAGAGAGCACCACTGCTCAATTTCTCACTCTACCCATTGTTTCACTTATTCCCAAAGGAAGTGAACTTAAGAGCTCTCTCTAATAAAGCTTATTTTTTATTGGAGTATAATCACTATGCAATGCTGTATTAGTTTCTTCTGTACAACAGATCCTATTACATATGTGTATATATATATATATATATATATATATACACATATATCCCCTCTCCTTCTTGGACCTCCCTCCCACACCCCGCCACAGCCATCTATGTCATCACATTGTCTAATTTTTATCTCATAAATTTTTTTCAAGAGAACCCAACTTGCAACAGCTGGGGAGATGTATATTGTACCGCTGAGTGGAAATATCATTTTATGTTAGGCTGTTGCTGCTAAGTCACTCAGTCGTGTTCAATTCTTTGCATTCCCTGGACTGTAGCCCACCAGGATCCTCTGTTCATGGATTTTCTCAGGAAAAATAGTGGAGTGAGTTGCCATTTCCTTCTCCAGTGGATCCTCTCTACCCAGGGATCAAACCCAAGGATCAGTCTCCTGCTTGGCAGGCAAATTCTTTACCAGTAAGCCACCTGGGAAGCCCATATTTGGGCAGGATTTTACAAAGTTGTTCTAAAATAATTGCTAATCTGAACTGCTTTAAAGTACTATACTATTTTTACTTTTCATTTTCTTACAATGAAAACTTAACACTTATTTTTTTTTTCTATCGCATTTTTTCTGGCTTATATAATGAAGTATATTTTAAGTTATAATTTTGATATTGCATACATGGAAATTTTTGCTCCTGTCAACAAAAATTGCAAATTAGAGAAGTGAATGTGCTTATAATCTAGTTTATCCCTCTGTCAGACTGTTTCACTTATCAAGCAATACTGAAATAAAAGAAAATCAGTATTTTTTTTTAATTTTTAATTGGAGGATTGGAGGTATAAAGAGAACATTTTATGCAAAGATAGTCATGATAAAGCACAGTAATGGCAAAGACCTAACAAAAATAGAAGACATTAAGAAGAGATAGCAAGAATATACAGAAGAACTATACAAAACAGGTCTTAATGACCCAGATAACCATGATGGTGTGGTCACTCACCTTGAGCCAGATATTCTAGAGTGTGAAGTCAAGTGGGCTTTAGGAAACATTGCTACAAACAAAGGTAATGGAGGTGATGGAATTGCAGCTGAGCTATTTCAAATCCTAAAAGATGCTGCTGCTAAAGTGTTGCGCTCAATATGTCAGCAAATTTGGAAAACTCAGCAGTGGCCACAAGACTGGAAAAGGTCAGATTTCATCCCAGTCCCAAAGAAGGGCAGTGCCAAAGAATGATCGAAGTACGGAACAATTGTGTTCTTTTCATACACTAGCAAAGTAATGCTCAAAATCCTTCCAGCTAGGCTTTATCAACACTGGCTTTATCAGCTTTATCAGTGAACGGAAAACTTCCAGATGTGCAAGCTGGATTTAGAAAAGGCAGAGGAACCAGAGATCAAATTGTCAGCATTTTTTGGATAATAGAGAAAGTAAAGAAATTAAAATATATATACTTCTGCTTCACTGACTACACTAAAGCCTTTGATTATTTGGATCACAACAAACTATGGAGAATTCTTAGAGATGGGAATATCAGACTACCTTACCTGCCATCTGAGAAACCTGTATGCAGGTCAAGAAGTAGCAGTTAGAACCAGACATGGAAGAATGGACTGGTTCAAAATTCTGAATGGAGTATGTCAAGACTGTACATTGTCACCCTGCTAATTTATCTTATGTGCAGAGTTCATCATGCAAAATACTGGCCTGGATAAATCACAAGCTGGAATCAAAATTGTCAGGAGAAATATCAACAACCTCAGATATGCAGATGATAGCATCCTAATGGCAGATATTGAAGAGGAACTAAAGAGTCGCTGGATGAGGGTGAAAGAGAGTGAATAAGCTGCCTTAAAACTCAACATTCAAAAACCAAAGATCAGAGCATCTCATCCCATCAGTTCATGGCAAATAGCAGAGAGAAAAGTTGAAGCAGTGACAGAATTCATTTTTTGGGGCTCCAAAATCACTGTGGACAGTAATTGCAGCCAAGAAAATATGAAAGCTTGCTCCTTGAAAGGAAAGCTATAACAAACCTAGACAGCCTATTAAAAAGCAGAGGCATAACCTTACTGACAAATGTCCATAGTCAAAGCTAAGGTTTTTCCAGTAGTCATGAGAGTTGGACCATAAAGAAGGCTGAGTGCTGAAGAATTGATGCTTTTGAATTTTGGTGCTGAGGGAGACTCTTAGAGTCCCTTGGACAGCAAGAGATAAAACCAGTCAATCCTAAAGGAAGTCACCCCTAAATATTCATTGGAAGGACTGATGCTGAAGCTAAAGCTCAAGCTCCAACATTTTGGTCACCTGATGGGAAGAGCAGACTTTTTGGAAAAGAATCTGATGCTGGGAAAGATCGAGGCCAGGGGGAGAAGGGGATGACATGAGATGCTGGATAGCATCATTGACTCAATGGACTTGTTTGAGCAAACTCCATGAGATAGTGAAGCACAGGAAAGCCTGGTGTGTTGTGTTCTATGGGGTCACAAAGATTTGGACATGAGTTAATGACTAAACAAAAGCAACAATTAGAGGACGATTGCTTTTACAATATTGTGTTGGTTTCTGCCATACATCAACATGAATCATCCATAGGTATACATATGTCCCCTCCCTCCCATCTCCCACCCCATCCCACCCCTCTAGGTTGTCACACAGCACCTGAGTTCCCTACATCATACATCAAATTTCCACTGACTATTTTACGGATGGAAACTTATGTGTTTCCATGCTACTCTTTCAATTTGTCCCACCCTATCTTTTTCTGTGCCCACAGTCTGTTCCCTATTTATGTGTCTCCATTGCTGCCCTGCAAATAGGCTCATCAGTACCATTTTTCTAGATTTCATACATATGTGTTAATATATGATATTTATTTTTCTCCTTAATTGTTTTCATCAAAAACATCATAAGTGAATTTCAACAGAGTTGAACAGAAATGCTGTGGATGACAGAAAATGAAAAAGAAAAAAGCCAACTAAAAGCCCTCCTTGGATTCTTAGCTAGCTATTTGGACTGGAGTTAACTTTTAGTGGAGAGTTAAATATTAAATTTTACCTCCTCCTAAGACAGTCTGATCTATCCATTAATCTATAATTTTTCACTTTTCCCTAATTTACTGCCAGAATTTTTCACTAGACTATAAGCTCCATGACGTATTCATGACATTGACAATCAGGTTTATTGCTGTACCTCAGATACCTAGCATAGTTCCAGTACATAATAGCTGTTCAATGAATATTTGTTGAATAAAATAAGAATTGACTCATAAAGAAACATCTCTATTTCTATAAGGCAGTTATTTGTGAAAACAAGAGTTCTTTCATAATATCCCAACAACAGAGACAGGACACCAATTCATCTACTGAACTACATCATAGGTTATAAGGTAACCCTACCTACACAGTTATCTTATCACTATTTGGTCATTGGAGCTGATTGATCCTTTGCAATCAAATTAACTTGGAAACTTTCTATCTTGTATCACTTTGTTTGTGACAATATCATTAATTCTTATACAACTTTTTTCCTACCTGATAGCTTTAGTGATAGAAATATAAACTAAGAACATTTGAGCATTTTGGTAAAGAACCTTACACTGCTGTTTGAGGAGAATGTAACATTGATTGTTAATATGCATGAAAAATGAATCATTTGTTTGCACTCATTTCATGCACAGAATTCACCATGACATCAGTGGCAGCTTTTTACAACAGTAAATCTGTGCCAAATAATAAATTACATTCCTTGTATTAAATTAAAGTGTGCACATTGGAGAGGCTTAATTTTAAATTTTCATGACAAATGGAAATGTGGACATTAAAAGAACTGAAATAAACTTCAACTACAAAGAAAAACCTCCAGCTGTGACTTTCCCAGGATTTTCATTCTTTGTTTTGTAGCAAACTGATCATAAAACTTTAACGTGAGATGTTGCTGTCAGAGTGCAGTTTTGTCCTTTTTTTAAAAGGAGTCTTGTCTTAATAATGGGTATTTATATTATTTTTGATAACTGAATATACATGTAATATCTCTAACATGAAAACAGTTAACAAATCACTTAATAAATGAAAGCAGACATCCTAAAAACACTCTTTCAAATAAGTGAATGTGATTCAGAACTATTACATTTTTCTAGTAAATGCTGATACGTTATCTAAAACTGAGTTAATGTATCAGTTTCTTAAATTCTGGAGTATTATCATGTCCCTATCCTGTAAACTCAACAGCTCCTAAAAGGGTCAGATAAAACCTTTAGTTCTTCTTTTATCACCAACATAAAACACAAGCTAATGGTATAAAATGGGATGACTCTATTTGTCTCTTAACAGTGTCAAGTTCTCCAAATAGTCTCCCCAGCCCAGGAAGCATCATGAAAATAGTGTACTCTCATTTCAGCCCTAATAAGAATGGAAGACATCAGGTGCTTCCCATGTCCTATCCCTGGCCACTGCTCTGGGCGTCATGATGATTGATTTCAGCCTGCAGTCTTCAGTTTACAGGAAATCCATATAAATCAACCAGAATATGGAAATTCATACCTCCCAGGAGTAACAGATTAACTGATTCTAAATCAGAGGGGAAAAGAAAGGTCAATAAGAAAGTACCAATGAGGAACACAGGAAGAATATGCCAGATATTTAGTACTTCTTTCAGAGGGCTACAATATGGGTTACTTTTTTTTTTTTTTTTACTCAAAACAGCACATCCGGAGATCATAGACACAAATACCAGTGCTTGGGAATTGATAGGGTTACTTACTGCTGGGAGGGAATCTTTAGTCTTCTTTAAATTAATTTGTGAGAAAAGCCCAGGAAACTCTCTTTCCAGAAATATCTGTATTCAGACAATTTTTTGGTACAAGTTCAGAGAATTCTATTCTTGAAACTATAGTTCAAGTTTAGGCTGGCTTCCCATCAGGAAGAGAACATAGGAGAAAGAGGGGCTCCAAAGCTTCAGGTGGAGGCCAAACAGAAACCACTGCAATAGAATTCTAATTTGCACTTCCATGAGGTCTAAATCTTTACATTGCTTTCAGAATATTCCCTGAAGACTTATTGTCTCTAAGTGATCCTTTCAAGCCTATAGTCAAGCTAAGTAAGAAGCTGAAGCAAAACCTTTGTGAAGAGTATGAATTCAGCAAGAATTAGAAACATTTATTACTGTTGATCCTCTCTTTGATCTCTTGTGTTGGAGTGCCTTCAACTAGGGATGAAAGGTAGCAAAGGATATACACATGCAAACCAATTTAGAATTTTGTATATACAAAGGATCTGCTACTTTGTTGGCAGACCAGAATAGAAACTGAAGGACTATCCCTGATTTATCCAGAATAAGTAATCTGAAGGAACACAGAGAACTTTAAGAAAGATACAACTAAAACCATTGTTCATAGTTCATAGAAAGAAAATTATTTCTAAGGTATGACATTGACTGGATATGTTTAAAAATTAATCACAGATCTTATTGAATAATGATATCAATTTAAAGGAATAAGAAAAAAATATTGCTGAGCCAGTCTAGGGGATAGAAAATATGGAAAACAAATCTGGGCTCATTTCTGATTGAAGCTACAGGTAAGATCTCAAATGTACCACAGTTAAAAAGACAAAGGAGGTAGTATTGTCAGCCGATGCAAAGGAGACCTATTAAAATCTCTGAAAAAGGAAATGTAGTAATTAATAGGTCATGAGAAACGCTGGGTTCGAAGAAGCACAAGCTGGAATCAAGATTGCCTGAAGAAATATCAATAATCTCAGGTATGCAGATGACACCACCCTTATGGGAGAAAGTGAAGAGGAACTCAAAAGCCTCTTGATGAAAGTGAAAGAGGAGAGTGGAAAAGTTGGCTTAAAGCTCAACATTCAGAAAACGAAGATCATGGCATCTGGTCCCATCACTTCATGGGAAATAGATAGGAAAACAGTGGAAACAGTGTCAGACTTTATTTTTGGAGGCTCCAAAATCACTGCAGATGGTGATTGCAGCCATGAGATTAAAAGACTCTTACTCCTTGGAAGGAAAGTTATGACCAACCTAGATAGCATATTGAAAAGCAGAGACATTACTTTGCCAACAAAGGTCCATCTAGTCAAGGCTATGGTTTTTCCAGTGGTCATGTATGGATGTGAGAGTTGGACTGTGAAGAAAGCTGAGCACTGAAGAATTGATGCTTTTGAACTGTGGTGTTGGAGAAGACTCTTGGGATTCCCTTGGACTGCAAGGAGATCCAACCAGTCCATCCTAAAGGAGATCAGTCCTGGGTGTTCATTGGAAGGACTGATGCTGAAGCTGAAACTCCAATACTTTGGCCACCTCATGCGAAGAGTTGACTCATTGGAAAAGACTCTGATGCTGGGAGGGATTGGGAGCAGGAGGAGAAGGGGACGACAGAGGATGAGATGACTGGATGGCATCACTGATTTGATAGACATGACTTTGGGTAAACTCTGGCAGTTGATGATGGACAGGGAGGCCTAGCGTGCTGCAATTCATGGGCTCACAAATAGTTGGACATGACTGAGTGACTGAGCTGAACTGATAATTAGCTTTACTCTTCTCCACAAAATGATATACTTTTTTATCTTCAATTAAAGAAAGCTCTAGATGTTTATTTTACCTCTATAACTTTCTTTTTCTAATGAGCAAGGCTGCCCTAAATGTGTAGGTGCTGGATAATTGGCATAAAGAAGATGCAGAGTTACGACATTTGACCCTTATTCATACATAATGTACTATTCTAGGTATAATGACTTTGTTTCTTACTAACATCTTATAAGGTTAGTGCTGTTATTACTTTGTGTATGTGTGTGTGAATGAATTAAAGGCTACAGAATTTAAATGTCTTGCCCCAAAGCATACAGCTATGAAGTATTAGAAGTAGGACTAGAGCTCAGGTCAGTTTGATGTCAAAGTCATATGAAGTCAGTTTTGTTAAGCCCCTTTACCTACAGTGGTTATACATCAACCAGAGGTTAAAAAACTCAAAATGTAGGGTATTTGTCATAAAACTAAAATATATATTTTTTTATATCAGGACAAAATTAAGTTGAATAGAGCAAGTCTCACAACAATGAATTTCCAAGTTCCAAGAAATTGTGCAGGTAGTAAAATTGGCTACTGGCCCTAAACTGGGTGGAAATGATGACTATAAAATATTTCCTTTTTAAGAACTTATTTCTTGTATTAGTGATAAGAGTAGAGAATTCTAAGAAAAATGTTTGTTTATGCAGTCAGGCTCTGAGTAAACAAAGAACTCTTATTTCCATAGCATTCAGAACAAATCATTTTATCTGAGGGTAAAAAGAACAGCCAAGTATATTAATAAAAGGTGTTAAGAAAGAGAAAATGAATGTCTCTGTCTATTCATTCTAAGAGTGAAAAGATCGAATATAACTTAGAGTCTTGATGTTCAACATCCACTGTTTGGGAAACATATACTTTTTTTTGCCAAAGCTGCAACTCAAGATTATTGAACATGACATCAACATTGGCGGTATTCTTTGCTGAAAGAAGTGAACCATCATGGGCCTTCAAGGGGTCAGTGGCAGATGTAATGGGGCCATTTGATTGGAGAACTTTCAGTCTCGTTGCTATTCCTGTGCAGGGACTTCTCCCTTTATATTCAGTCTCGTAAGTAAAGTGGAAAAATTCAGAGAAATAAAAGCCAACTGGAGGGACTGCTTACCCCCAGGAAAATTTAATAAATTGTGCACTAGCCTACTGAACTCATGCACACAGAGCTCTTTAGTAGAGATGTGTTTTCAACTTCCTGTAACACCTGTCTAACATGGTTTAAAGAATGTCAGGAGTAAAGATCTTCTGATGGCAAAGACAGGAAGGATAACCAAGGTACACATTTGTATTACCAGCTCATTTCGATCCAGGCCAAGCTGTAAACCAGGGTGCTGAGAAGGAAGTTGATCATGACAAGATTAGTGACCAGTGCTTTTCTTCTCCTCTGACAGCTTGTGGATGCAGGATGGATTTATGAGTCCCTAGAGGACAGGAAGGCATAAACAACACTTGGCGTCAGCATCCTGAGTGCTGACATCCCCAGAGCAAATCATCGGAGTGAGCCAGAAAATTAGAATCCAAGATGGAATTTTGTAGCACACGGTCATGCAAATGAGGAGAAATATGACAGATCTCAAAAATGCTTCTGAAATATAGTCTCCCTTATCCATTGTCTTTCAGATTCCGATTGAGTACACTCAAGGGGAGATAATATTGCAAACATAACCTCTACAACTGGGGAAATGAAGGCTTGGGTATTGGCCCTGAAGTTGCAGATTAAGTGGCAACCAATATTTTATTATAATAATTACAAGCTCCTTCACATGAAGGGAAAAACCAGTTCTCCTAACCTCAAGATAACAGACATATTTATATGGTGGAATCCTGCCATCTTGGGCTCAGCAGCATCAGACTGGCGAGCAAGCTGTGTCTGAGCTGTCAGATGCTATACCGTCACTGTCAGTCCCACTCTGACACTTTAGTTATGTCTGTATTTTAAGAAAGGGCAAATGACTGATGCATCCCAAATCTATTTTCTGCCCATATTTTCATTTTGTCATCATCCTCCTCATACATCAATATCTAGGAGAGCTATTTCTCTGTGTTAGGTAAGAAAAAAAGTCTCATATATAACCAGTTTATTTCAACATTTATTCTGTATTTACAGGTTAATAAAATCTCTAAGAGGCACTTTCTTTTTTCAAAGAATAAGTGATTCATTTCATAAAACTAATTTTTGGTGACCATTTCAACATTTTTGCTGTACAATTCTCACTTTCAGACTCAGTAATATTTATTTTCATGTTTTTAAGTAGATTACCCATAGAAGCAGCATATTTCTACAATACCTGTGTTTTTTTTATCCATGCTAAGTATTAATTCAAAATATTAAGTTAATGTTAAGTACCTGGAAATTAGTAAAATCTGTATTTGTGTGTAAGTGTAATATATCTCCCAGTAAAGCTTCACTTTAAACAAAATAAAATCAACTAAAATATGTAAAATATTTATATATGCATCCAAAATTTAGTTACTGAGTGCTATTAATAATAATATTGCTAACCAATAAAGATGAACTCTGTATTGAGAGCCTACTATGTGCCAGACATAAGAACAGGTGAATTACCTACCAGACATACAGCTATATTCTCCCCTACTCTTCCCTGAATTGATCTCTCAATTCTGGGGACTTTTGCAGTTAGTTTCCTGTTACAGGAGGAGTAGAACTGAGAGGATCCGACCAGGGCCTCTGAACATCAGTGTCCTTGGGATGCACAAATTTATTTCGTCATCCTGGAAGACTAATCCCTTGTGTTGACATCTGCTATTATTTCTTCCTTCTCATTTCAGAGCCAGTATAAAGGACATTGGTCTTCTCAAATGGCTCAGTGGTAAAGAATCTGCCTGCCAATGAAGGAGATGCAAGAGACGCTGGTTTGATCCCCGGGTTGAGAAGATCCCCTGCAGGAGGAAATGGCAACCCACTCCCTTATTCTTGCCTGGAAAATCCCATGGACAGAGGAACCAGGTGGGCTACAGTCCATAGGCCTCTAAAGAGGTGGATGCAGCTGAGCATAGAATACATACACACACACACACACACACACACACACACACACACACAGCCACACACACAGCCACACACACAGGACATCTCTTACCAAATGCCCAAGTTCTACTACAAGACTATAAGACTTCCATGTCAAAAGGAAGTTCACTGACTCAGTTCCTAGGATAGAACAGGGAAAATTTTGTATCTATCCACAGAGTGTGGTGAGAAGAATTGAGATGCTCTCCCAGCTCACTTAAGAACTGTGGTACACCAGTGTTTTATAGTTTTCTATATATAGGTCTTTAGATTCTTTAGGTAGATATATTCCTAAGTATTTTATTCTTTCCGTTGCAATGGTGAATGGAATTGTTTCCTTAATTTCTCTTTCTGTTTTCTCATTATTAGTGTATAGGAATGCAAGGGATTTCTGGGTGTTGATTTTATATCCTGCAACTTTACTATAGTCATTGATTAGTTCTAGTAATTTTCTGGTGGAGTCTTTAGGGTTTTCTATGTAGAGGATCATGTCATCTGCAAACAGTGAGAGCTTTACTTCTTCTTTTCCAATTTGGATTCCTTTTATTTCTTTTTCTGCTCTGATTGCTGTGGCCAAAACTTCCAAAACTATGTTGAATAGTAATGGTGAAAGTGGGCACCCTTGTCTTGTTCCTGACTTTAGAGGAAATGCTTTCAATTTTTCACCATTGAGGATAATGTTTGCTGTGGGTTTGTCATATATAGCTTTGATTATGTTGAGGTATGTTCCTTCTATTCCTGCTTTCTGGAGAGTTTTGATCATAAATGGATGTTGAATTTTGTCAAAGGCTTTCTCTGCATCTATTGAGATAATCATATGGTTTTTATTTTTCAATTTGTTAATGTGGTGTATTACATTGATTGATTTGCGGATATTGAAGAATCCTTGCATCCCTGGGATAAAGCCCACTTGGTCATGGTGTATGATCTTTTTAATGTGTTGTTGGATTCTGATTGCTAGAAGAGGACACTAACAGATGGAGAAATATACCATGTTCATGGATTGGAAGAATCAATATAGTGAAAATGAGTATACTACCCAAAGCAATCTATAGATTCAATGCAATCCCTATCAAGCTACCAACAGCATTCTTCACAGAGCTAGAACAAATAATTTCACAATTTGTATGGAAAAACAAAAAACCTCGAACAGCCAAAGCTATCTTGAGAAAGAAGAATGGAACTGGAGGAATCAACCTACCTGACTTCAGGCTCTACTACAAAGCCACAGTTATCAAGACAGTATGGTACTGGCACAAAGACAGAAATATAGATCAATGGAACAAAATAGAAAGCCCAGAGATAAATCCACGCACATATGGACACCTTATCTTTGACAAAGGAGGCAAGAATATACAATGGATTAAAGACAATCTCTTTAACAAGTGGTGCTGGGAACTCTGGTCAACCACTTGTAAAAGAATGAAACTAGAACACTTTCTAACACCATACACAAAAATAAACTCAAAATGGATTAAAGATCTGAACGTTAGACCAGAAACTATAAAACTCCTAGAGGAGAACATAGGCAAAACACTCTCTGACATACATCACAGCAGGATCCTCTATGACCCACCTCCCAGAATATTGGAAATAAAAGCAAAAATAAACAAATGGGACCTAATTAACCTTAAAAGCTTCTGCACATCAAAGGAAACTATTAGCAAGGTGAAAAGACAGCCTTCAGAATGGGAGAAGATAATAGCAAATGAAGCAACTGACAAACAACTAATCTCGAGAATATACAAGCAACTCCTACAGCTCAACTCCAGAAAAATAAATGACCCAATCAAAAAATGGGCCAAAGAACTAAATAGACATTTCTCCAAAGAAGACATACAGATGGCTAACAAACACATGAAAAGATGCTCAACATCACTCATTATCAGAGAAATGCAAATCAAAACCACTATGAGGTACCATTTCACACCAGTCAGAATGGCTGCGATCCAAAAGTCTACAAGTAATAAATGCTGGAGAGGGTGTGGAGAAAAGGGAACCCTCTTCCACTGTTGGTGGGAATGCAAACTAGTACAGCCACTATGGAGAACAGTGTGGAGATTCCTTAAAAAACTGGAAATAGACCTGCCTTATGATCCAGCAATCCCACTGCTGGGCATACGCACTGAGGAAACCAGAAGGGAAAGAGACACGTGTACCCCAATGTTCATCGCAGCACTGTTTATAATAGCCAGGACATGGAAGCAACCTAGATGTCCATCAGCAGATGAATGGATAAGCAAGCTGTGGTACATATACACAATGGAGTATTATTCAGCCATTAAAAAGAATACATTTGAATCAGTTCTAATGAGGTGGATGAAACTGGAGCCTATTATACAGAGTGAAGTAAGCCAGAAAGAAAAACACCAATACAGTATACTAACGCATATATATGGAATTTAGAAAGATGGTAACAATAACCCTGTGTACGAGACAGCAAAAGAGACACTGATGTATAGAACAGTCTTATGGACTCTGTGGGAGAGGGAGAGGGTGGGAAGATTTGGGAGAATGGCATTGAAACATGTAAAATATCATGTATGAAACGAGTCGCCAGTCCAGGTTTGATGCACGATACTGGATGCTTGGGGCTGGTGCACTGGGACGACCCAGAGGGATGGAATGGAGAGGGAGGAGGGAGGAGGGTTCAGGATGGGGAACACATGTATACCTGTGGCGGATTCATTTTGATATTTGGCAAAACTAATACAGTTATGTAAAGTTTAAAAATAAAATAAAATTAAAAAAAAAAAAAAAAAAAAGAACTGTGGTACACTTATAGGAACTGTCTCTATCTCCTTGCCCTTGGCAACCATTGTAGCTTTTAATCCTTTACTGCTTCCCTCTCTGGGAGATCTGGAAGCTTCTTCCAAGCTTCTCTGCTCTCAGGTCCCAGAGGGGAAGTTCTACAGAAGTTTTCAGAATCCTTGGATCCCCCAAGTTATATAGTGTTCTCTGCTGCTGCTGCTAAGTCGCTTCAGTCGTGTCCGACTCTGTGCGACCCCATAGACGGCAGCCCACCAGGCTTCCCTGTCCCTGGGATTCTCCAGGCAAGAACACTGGAGTGGGTTGCCATTTCCTTCTCCAATGTATGAAAGTGAAAGTGAAGTTGCGCATAGTGTTCTCTAGGCAATGTGATTAAATAAAAGTCCCTTGACAAATAACCGTCCTGCTTTTTCTCACTCTGGAAACACAGTATCTCTTCTGTGATGCAAAATACACAAATACAATGTAAATGTATAAACAAAATTTTAAAACTGCTTTGTAAGTATTCTTTCAAATGTTATACTTTGACACAGTCTATCAGATTTCTCTGGCTGTCATCAAACCTCCCCCTTGGGACAGCATTGATTAACTGCTGTAGGGTGTTGGGTGCTTTTCAGTAAACATAGGGGGAGAGGATAATGTTGTAGAGTGGAAAACATGTTGATAATTACTTTGTAACATAGTCTTATCACAAAAGACAGAGAAAAAGAGAGAGAGGCTATATTTAAATGGAACTGTTTTTTAGGGTATGTTTCTTCAAATACATTCTCCAAACTGAATGCTATCATAGTATAAATCAAAGCACATTATTTGTCATGTCATTTGACACTCATTACTTTTTAGGTAAGGTGGGGGGAAGGCACAGATAAATTAAGTAACTTTTGGAAAGTTACACAAATCCTCCTATTGGATTTATTTGTGCTGTAATCTAGTTTTCTACTTCTTCATTCAGGGTCAAACTCTCATCAGTTTAGAGTTTCAGGTAGTCTTGTGTGGTCTTGCACTAGAGCTTCCCTGCTTTTCCCAGCTAAGTATACAGTTCCTTTCTAGCTTATTCTCTACAGCTACTTAGATATATATAACTCAGTGATAATGTATACATAGTCAAGTGTTCCCTTTTCTCTCATGAAATTAAAGCCTAAAGGGTTGAGCCTTTTTTTAATATGCATGGGTAATAGTAATAAAGGCTAGCTAGTAGCATTCAAGGGGTGGAAATGACCCCCTGTATCTTTTAGAGGTTGATTTAATGTAGCAAATACAGTATGTTTCATCTTAATAGTGGTTGAACTGACTATTAAAAGAATTTATAGATGTATAAAATTGTGATATGATGTAATAGGCTTTGAAACAATCACATAATTTCAATCTGTTAATAAAAACATTATATTCATTCTATAAAAGTAATCATTAACATCTGAAGTGTAAGAGTAAAATATTTAATTTGTAAAGCCCTAGATCCAACAGACCTATAGAATTTTTCACTTTTACAATGGAGATTTAGAGAATTTAAAATGATATGTCCTCAGAGGAATGTAGTATAATAAAATAAACTTTTAAAAATATAGTCAGATAAGATGAAGCAATTTGGAACATTTAGATATAAAAAATGTTCAAATTCTTTTAGAAAATTATAACATAACATTTCTGTGATTTACTGCCTAAAGAATGCTTGAAAACTTTCAATCATTGATTTTAGAAGCTTTTTTGTTTCAGTTTTGTTCTTTTTTTTTTTCTTTTGGTAGTGATACTGAGGCACTCTTTGTAACACTTAAGAAAGATATTAGTATTATTTATTATTACAATAAATTCCTAAGCATTTACATATTATTTGTGATGATACCACAGCATTCTAATTTTGTACATGACTGATATAACAGAGAATTGTGGATGCCAGCATTGGTTAAGGTTTTTGTTGGTTGATATATTTTCCCTTTGGATATAATTCTCTTTGATATTTAAAAGCTTTGTATTAAAAAAGCATTGAGTGAGATTCTTTGGCTGTCAATGGGGACCTGTTACAAAAGCCATTGATCTTTCCTATTGCAATGCACAGCCTTATTTGATTCAGTGTTTTTTAATATCTAGGGAGCACTGTAGCACATAGAGTATAGAAGTAGACATGAAAGGTTAGCGACTTGCCTTTACAAGACATGCCCTGCTTAATCTGTTGTACTAATGCCTTTCAATGAAACACACTGTAACATAAGAAACTTAAAGCCACATTTTAATAATGCAACCTCATTAAAATTCTAAGGAACGCTAATGTTGGAGTTATGGAGAGAGAATTGGATAATGCTTGAGGTCAGTAAATTCTGAATTACTTCAAAAGATAGTTGGTATCAACAGATTTGTGTACATGTGCCACTTTTCCCACTATAGTTGAAGACTATGAAAGATGTTTTTTGTATTCAAGTCAGATAAGTATCAAATTATATGCACTCATAGATACAAAAGTAATTATCATGAGTTGCATTGACAATATCATTTGTCACCAGTGGCGTGGTGCATAACTCATTTACATTTGGCATCACAGTTAAAATAGTTTTTGTGTCAGTCTTCTCTATGGTCTAAAAACATTGACCCAATGAGTCATTTTGGAAATAATCAGCATCATATCCTGTTTGTTATTTCCAATGGTATATGGCAAACTATGATTTAAAATGGTGTAGGATTTTATTATTACAGTTACCATGCAATGTTAAACCTTGGCTCATTGGAACAATGCAGACCAACTACTGCATAACATAATTGCATTTTGAAACTCCAAATAACCGTACTGAACTGTGCGAATTGCCTACAGCTTGCCTAACTCATATAGCTGAGAATGCAGCCTTGGTATTAACACGAGGTTTCCTATGAGAGGACGCTTTTGCTGCAGGTATAAGGTATCTGTGTGCATGTGTGTGTGTGCGTGTGTGTGTAAAGAGACAGAAAGCAAAAGAAGCAAACACAAAATGAGATAAAGAAAAGAGAAATGAGGAAAAAGATACATTTTTGGTTCCTTACTGAGAATACCTTGCTCTCCACAGAGCAATTTAGCCTACCAAGCACAATATTGTATTTTTCTTTCAGGAAATACTGCTGCTGCACCATCAGGAACCCTAGGTGTTATAGCTATTTTCAAAGAATTGAGATGCTTGTATTTTTACCCCTTCACATTTACCCAGGTTTCTTTATGATCAAAGGCATTTCCTTATTTCTAAAATGACCTGTTGGGGTCACAGGTGCATTAAATAGGCTTTATAGAGGTATTAGTTACAGTGTTGAGGTAGGACTTGGCACATAATTTGGGGCTTGACAAATGGCAGTAATTACTATTATGCACCCTTCAGACTTCTCACTGTATTCAAGAAAAAGTATCATTTTATAATAACAACATAATAATCATAACATTCACAATCAATATTTATTGAGTTTGACACTAAAAATATATGTGTATAAGTTATATATATATATATATATATATATATATATAGAGAGAGAGAGAGAGAGAGAGAGAGAGAGAGAGAGAGAGATAATTAACAAGATCCACAAGGCAAGGATTATTACAAATATCTTATTAGCAGGGACCTGGTGGCTCAGATGGTAAAGAATCTGCCTGCAATGCAGGAGGCCAAAGTTCAATCCCTGGGTTGAGAAGATCCCCTGGAAAAGGGAATGGGTACTCACTCCACTATTCTTGCCTGGAGAATCCCATGGACAGAGGAGCCTGACAGGCTACAGTCCATGGGGTTGCAAGGCAGAGATTATTACAAATAGTATATTAGTAAAAACTGGATATATTACTACTAAGGAAACTGAGGCACAGAGATTAAAACCTAATAAATTATGGGAATGTTTATTTAAATGTCAAAAAACAATTTGTACTACCATGTCCTTTAATTCATGTTCAATTAGTTTTAATGTACTATATTAATTTTAACTTAATCTTGTAGAGATGCTCATATCAAGCTCTACCTGAGGTAAGGTAAGGTAAGGTAAGTCACTTCAGTCGTGCCCGACTCTGTGCGACCCCATAGACGGCAGCCCACCAGGCTCCCCCGTCCCTGGGATTCTCCAGGCAAGAACACTGGAGTCGGTTGCCATTTCCTTCTCCAATGCATGAAAGTGAAAAGTGAAAGGGAAGTCGCTCAGTCGTGTCCGACTCTTAGCGACCCCATGGACCGCAGCCTACCAGGCTCCTCCGTGCATGGGATTTTCCAGGCAAGAGTACTGGAGTGGGGTGCCATTGCCTTCTCCAATCTCTACCTGAAAGCCCTTTCATTTTACTATCAATTCTGCCCACATTCCCCCCAGTGAGTTATTTCTATACACTCATCTTTCTGTAGGGGCTGACAAGTTAGTTTTACTGCCTTCTGTTGTTCCAGACTCTTACTCTCACACTATTAATGGATTTATCTTCCTAAAGTCACTACTTTTGGCTGACATCCTAAAACTGGCAAAGGTGAGTGCAACTTGTAACTTGGATGCTTGCTGGCAGCACTGTAAGTCCAACAGGCATAGCCTTTAAAGTCTCATTTAGGAAACATAAGTCAGAGTCCCCAACTAATTCTTGTGTGTCAAAGAGAACTTCAGCAACTAGGAATGCACCACGGTGTAATTTTCCTAATACACAGTAAAGCCTGTGGCATGACTGCATTCACCACATTATCAATATGACTCAAGTGACTGCTTACAAAGGTCCTGAGGGCTTGAATGGATTTTTAATATAAGGACTTCAGTACTGATACTCTGAGAAACTCATTTGCCCCTCAGTATTGGTGATGATACTGAGAAGGCTTATATCTCTTGAACACAGATTGTTTCAATGACCTATTTTTTTGCATTCTCAATTTCCATTTTGTATTTTGTCTTATAAACCTGTTTTTTTTTTCCTGTGTTATTTTCCCTCAATCTGGAATCTACTCCTTTTTTCTCCTTTAACTTAAAGTACCAATTCTCAAAAATATATCACTTAATCTGAAGGTACTAACGTTTGGAAACACATTTTTGACTGATATTTGGATGAAGTGAAGGAGAATATATGCTATAGCTACTCTTGGCAATCACATAAATTTTAATTTTAGACATCATTTTACCAAAGTTTGTCAGACATTTTCCACCATCTGGCCATCTCACCATAACCTCTGGCTTCTTACTATAAACTTGACATTCCCCTTCATATAATTTCTTCTTTTACAAAAAGCCCCTTAGTTCAGTTCAGTTCAATCACTCAGTCATGTTTGACTCTTTGGAGTCCATCCCACGGACTGCAGCATGCCAGGCCTCCCTGTCCATCACCAACTCTCTGGGTTACTCAAACTCATGTCCACTGAACGGGTGATGCCATCTAACTATCTCATCCTCTGTTGTGCCCTTCTCCTCTTGCCTTCAATCTTTCCCAGCATCATGGTCTTTTCCAAAGAGTCAGTTCTTTGCATCAGGTGGCCAAAAGATTGGAGTTTTAGCTTCAGCATGAGGCCTTCCAATGAGTATTCAGGACTGATTTCCTTTAGGATGGACTGGTTGGATCTCCTTGCAGTTCAAGACTTTCAAGAGTCTTATCCAACACCACTGTTCAAAAGCATCGATTCTTCAGTGCTCAGTCCAATTCTCAATTCATACATGACTACTGGAAAAACCATAGCTTTGACTAGATAGACTTTTGTTGGCAAAATAATGTCTTTGCTTTTAAATATGCTGTCTAAGTTGGTCATTATTTTTCTTTCAAGGAGTAAGCATCTTTTAATTTCATGGCTGCAATCACCATCTGCAGTGATTTTGGAGCCCAAAATAGTAAAGTCTGTCACTGTTTCCACTGTTTCCCCATCTATTTGCCATGAAGTGATGGGACCGGATGCCATGATCTTTGTTTTTGAATGTTGAGTTTTAAGCCAACCTTTTCACTCTCCTCTTTCACTGTCATCAAGAGGCTCTTTAGTTCTTCATCACTTTCTGCCATAAGGATGGAGTCATCTGCATATCTGAGGTTATTGATATTTCTCCTGGCAATCTTGATTCCAGTTTGTGCTTCCTCCAGCCCAGCATTTCTCATGAGGTACTCTGCATATAAGTTAAATAAGCAGGGTGACAATATATAGTCTTGACATACTCCTTTTCCTATTTGGAACCAGTCTGTTGTTCCATGTCCAGTTCTAACTGTTGCTTCCTGACCTCCATACAGGTTTCTCAAGAGGCAGGTCAGGTGGTCTAGTATTCCCATCTCTTTCAGAATTTTCCACAGTTTATTGTGGTCCATACAGTCAAGGCTTTGGCATAGTCAATAAATCAGAAATAGATGCTTTTCTGGAACTCTCTTGCTTTATCGATGATCCAATTGATGTTGGCAATTTGATCTCTGGCTCCTCTGCTTTTTCTAAAACCAACTTGAACATCTGGAAGTTCATGGTTCAAGTACTGTTGAAGTCTGGGTTGGAGAATTTTGAGCATTACTTTACTAGCGTGTGAGATGAGTGCAATTGTACGGTAGTTTGAGCATTCTTTGGCTTTGCCTTTCTTTGGGATTGGAATGAAAACTGACCTTTTCCAGTCCTGTGGCCACTGCTGAGTTTTCCAAATTTGCTGGCATATTGAGTGCAGCACTTTCACAGCATCATCTTTCAGGATTTGAAATAGCTCAACTGGAATTCCATCACCTCCACTAGCTTTGTTTGTCTTGATGCTTCCTAAGGTCCACTTGACTTTGCATTCCAGGATGTCTGACTCTAGGTGAGTGATCATACCATCATGATTGTCTGGGTTGTGAAGATCTTTTTTATACAGTTCTTCTCTGTATTCTGGCCACCTCTTCTCAATATCTTCTGCTTCTGTTAGGTTCATACCATTTTTGTCCTTTCCTGTGCCCATTTTGGATGAAATATTCCCTTGGTATCTCCAATTTTCTTGAAGAGATCTCTAGTCTTTCCCATTCCATTGTATTCCTCTATTTCTTTGCACTGGTCACTGAGGAAGGCTTTCTTGTCTCTCCTCGCTGTTCTTTGGAACTCTGCATTCAAATGGGTATATCTTTGCTTTTCTCCTTTGCTTTTCATTTCTCTTCTTTTCACAGCTATTTGTTAGGCCTCTTCAGACAGCCATTTTTCTTTTTTGCATTTCATTTTGGGGATGGTCTTGATCCCTGTTTCCTTTACCATGCCATGAACCTCTGCCTGTAGATCTTCAGGCCCTCTATCAATCTAATCCCGGGAATCTACTTTTCATTTCCACTACATAACCATAAGGGGTTTGATTTCGGTCATACCTGAATGGCCTAGTGGTTTCCCCCACTTTCTTCAATTTATGTCTGAATTTGGCAATAAGGAGTTAATGATCTGAGCCACAGTCAGCTACTGGTCTTGTTTTTGCTGACCTTATAGAACTTCTCCATTTTTGGCTGCAAAGAATATAATCAATCTGATTTCAGTATTGACCATCTGGTGATGTCCATGTGTATAGTATTCTCTTGTATTGTTTGAACAGGGTGTTATGACCAGTGCATTCTCTTGACAAAACTCTATTAGCTGTTGCCCTGCTTCATTCTGTACTCCAAGGCCAAAATTGCCTGTTACTCCAGATGTTTCTTGACTTCCTACTTTTGCATTCCAGTCCCCTATAATGAAAAGGATATCTTTTTTGGGTGTTAGTTCTAGAAGTCTTGTAGTTCTTCATAGAACAGTTCAACTTCATTTTCTTCAGCATTAGTGGTTGGGGCATAGACTTGGATTACTCTGATATTGAATGATTTGGCCTTGGAAACGAACAGAGATCATTCTGTAATTTTTGAGATTGCATCCAAGTACTGCATTTCGGACTCTTTTGTTGACTATGATGGCTACTCCATTTCTTCTAAGGGATTCTTGCCCACAGTAGTAGAAACAGGCTCCTTGGTAAACATCAAATTCCTTTTACATATTTAAACAAAGCATTTTCTTCATTCAATAGATTAAAATTGGGAACCAGCAATCTGCATTTTTGACTGAGGTATCAGAAGTTATTCCTGGGTTTAGCCTGCTCTTTGACATAATTATCAAAACCTCCTGTTTTTCTCTCAGAAGGTTCTCAGTTTGGAAGATGCATTATATGGTTGTCCTAAATTAACATATATTCCTGGTAATTCTGAAATAATCTCTCCTTGAACCACACTCTGCTCTATTGAGTTACCACTTTTCCTCCTCAAATGAGGCAATAGACGGCTATCATAAGAAATGTGCATGCATGCTCAGGTGCTTCAGTTGTCCCCAACTCTTTGGGACTGTAGCCAGCCAGGCTCCTCTGTCCATGGGATTGTCCAAGCAAGAATACTGGAGTGGGTTGCTATTTCCTCCTCCAGGGGATCTTCCTAATCCAAGGATCAAATCTTCATCTCCTGCAGCTTCTTTATTGGCAGGCAAAATTTTTACCACTAAGCCACCTGGGAAGCCCCATCTTAAGAAATAGGAAATACAAATAAGGAGTTCAAAATATGTTCTCTAGCTCACTACCATTTTGCGTATTTCTTTGTATTTCACTTTTTATTATACTTCTGTAAGCCTTCGTGTCTGCAAAGGGTTTTACAGATTTGAAAGTCATTACTATTATCTAGGGTCATAAGTACTCTTGCCTGGAAAATCCCATGGATGGAGGAGCCTGGTAGGCTGCTGTCTATGGAGTCGCATAGAGTCGGACAGGACTGAGCAACTTCACTTTCACTTTTCACTTTCATGCATTGGAGAAGGAAATGGCAACCCACTCCAGTGTTCTTGCCTGGAGAATCCCAGGGACAGTGGAGCCTGGTGGGCTGCCGTCTCTGGGGTCTCACAGAGTCGGACACAACTGAAGCGACTTAGCAGCAGCAGCAACAGCAGCAAGGTCATAAGACTGGGTGGAAATGATAACATCTAAACCTCAGGTGAAGATGCGATCTTCACTGTCTCCAGGTGTGTGAAACATGGGTATCCAAAGATAATCTTCATGGCTGTAAGTGGACACTTAAATTTCAAATGATCTTTAATTTTGTGTTAACAGCATAATGCAACATATGTGTTAACTCATGTGTTCAGAAGGAACTACCTTATATTACCACATATCTTCTCCACTTTGTTACTTGATAGTAAAAACTGAAAATTCAAATTCAAAAGCTAAACATAACTTGAAAGTTTCTAAGATTAATCCCTCCTCCTTCAGTGATTACAAGGAAAAGAAATATACATACATGGGAAGTGTATCATAGTCTTTTATCAAACATCTTGCCATGGGTTTTTATATTAATTGAATGATGTGGTTAATATACTTCCAGTAAAGTTGTCATGGCCTACTAAAGTGATAATGAACCTTGGGGGATAATGTTGATGTTGGTATAATTGTTCAGTGATGTGTAGAGTGAGGAAAATCATCATTTTAAGTGGTATTTTCATAAGTCTTTATAGCATCTGGACATTTTTATTTAAAAAAAAATCTGTTCTTATGATTTGTTCCAATAAATTCCAACAAATATCTCTTCTTACATAAGCTTAGATTAAAATTTTACCTGTGAAGATTGAGAAAGCACTGATTGGAAAAATATTTCATAGTGCTTCTAAGTATGAATTCACCATTCACAACTTCACAAGCATAACGCTGGTCCTTTTATGGAGGTGCGTAGTTATGGAACATGTAGTTGCATAAATACTGAATACCCAGAGGGTAACGTCACAATTTACTGCCTTGCTTTTCCTCTGGAGTTCATTTCAATGCTTACGACAACACTGATTTGCTGCCTTGTGCCTGGCCTGTATCTATCTTCAGCAGCTGATCTGTGGGTTAATAACACCCTGGGGAAATCTGGCCTGCTAAATGTGTTTGGTCCTTTATATTCTTACATCCACTGGAAATCATTATTGGCATTTTCAGTTTATTTTTTAGGCAAACCTTTAATGCCAACCCACAAGTTTAGGTAGGATATCTTATGTAAATCATCTCTACAGCCATGCTTTGAATCACATGACCACAGAAGGACATACTGTTCACACACAACAGAGCACAGATGTTTACCATATTGATAGTTTTCATAATAGCTGAGACATTAATATCCGTACCCCGTTGTATTCAAATAAGAAATAAATATAATTCCAGAAGTTAAACTAGGACTCTTTTTGCAGTATTCATGAGACAGTGAAGTATTACGTAGAGAGAGTTGATTTTGAAACAATCCTGAATTCTTTGTTTAGGTGTATAATTTTCTCAAGATACAAACATTTTTCTGCATCTAAAATGAAGACTATTACAAGCACTATAAAATTTTATGACAGCTCTGTATCCACTCCATCAAAAAAAAAAAAAAAAAGAAGAAGTCTGAACATTCTAGAAATAGATCTAACTTCTCAGATCTCCTTGACTCCATTAACAAAGCCCAGTGTGAGCTGCATGCATTAGATTGAGGACTGCTTTCCTACTGGTAATCTGCTGAGATCAAGAGGAGACCCTTACATGTTTAGGGTAAGACTATCCTTCTCCAGTGACTGAACTTCTATTTATGGTGATAAAAGAGATTGCTGAGACTGTTAATATCACCCCCTACTTCCCAGGTGGTGCTAGTGGTAAAGAACCCACCTGCCAATACAGGAGACACAAAAGACCAGGGTTCGATCCCTGGGTCAAGAAGATCCCCTGGAGAATTTATTCCTGCTGGGAGAATCCCAGGGACAGAGGAGCCTGGTGGGCTACCATCCATGGGGTCACAAAGAGTCGGACAGAACTGAAGTGATTTAGCGAGCAGAGAGCACCACCCCCAAACCCTTAATACCAATTCTCACCGGCATGCTGCTGCTGCTGCTGAGTCACTTCAGTCGTGTCCCACCCTGTGCGACCCCATAGACGGCAGCCCACGAGGATGCCCCGTCCCTGGGATTCTCTAGGCAATAACAGTGGAGTGGGTTGCCATTTCCTTCTCCAATGCATGAAAGTGAAAAGTGAAAGTGAAGTCGCTCAGTCGTGTCCGACCCTCGGCGACCCCCAGGGACTGCAGCCCTCCAGGCTCCTCCGTCCATGGGACTTTCCAGGCAAGTATACTGGAGTGGGGTGCCATTGCCTTCTCCGCTCACCGGCATGAGAGCTGCCTTAAATTCATCTGGAGTTACATAATTCATGCCTTTGATGCCTGTTTGCATCAATCACCAAATTAGATCCTAGATTCCCAAATCACCTCTTATCTTCTACATTATAACTTCCGTATAGTTAGTTACATCTATTCCTATTTCTCCTTCTACCCCAAACTCTAAAATTCTTCTACTCTGTCTTCTGGAAATCAAAGTCCATTATCAGTAAAAACTGTTATAACATCACATTAGTATAAAAGCAGCTGTGGGATATCCTATGTAACTGGAAATGCTATTGGCTCTCTATGAAGTTTTAAAATAACTTCATTCTTGGTCTCTTATCATAATATATGTGATTTGCTTTTTGAATTATTGTGATTATCTCCTAACATGTCTCTGGTCCTCCATTAGTATTTCCCAGAATACAGTTAATTCTCTCCATCTTCACTGCTACCACCATATCCAAGTGTCCATGAATTCTTATCTGGGAATAGTATCTTGCCTCCATGAAATAGTGTAATAGGATACTAACTGGGCTTATTCTTTGTGCGTTTGCCTTCCTTGGTTTACTTATAACAGGGCACATCATATTTCTTTTAAAATTTAAGTATATTCAGGTCATTCTGTCACAAACTCTCTCTATCAGAAAACAGTGCAAACATTTTTTCATGGTCTTGCAGGTCCTTCTTCCTCTGGCTTCCACCTGCCACTCTGACTCACCTCCTCTTATTCTGCTCCTTTGTCCCTTAGTCCTTTCCACACAGTCCTATAGTTGCTATTTGAACATGCCAGACATGTGTTGTGTCTCCAGGTCTTTGCATAGTTTCTTCCTGAAGTCCTTTGGGATATGCTTATGGCTCCCTTCCTCATCTGCTTCAAGGCTTTGCTCAAGTGTCTCCTTCTCAATAAGGCCTGCCCTGACCACACTGGTAAAATTCTAGCTCCCCCTCCTATTAGTGGTTCCCCTTTCTCTGCTCTAGATTCCGTAATGCTTGTAACCTTTTGATTATGTCATTGACTTACTTTCTTATATATATCTGCTTTCCACTAAACCTGATATAAACTCCATTAAGGTTGGAAATTTGGCCTGTTTTGTTTATTGATACATTTGCTGTATAATATTAGATTGTTAATAATAACTCAATAAGCATATATTGAGTAAATTATCAGATAAATGAAATTGCTACCCATGTTAAACTCTTACACTTTATAGACAACAAAAAATCAACTCCTTTAGTTTTTATTCCTTAAAATAATTTTATTCTCAATATGTTAACATACATAATTTTCTTTTTAAATTCTTGGGGTTGTTCCTCAACACATTTTTAGTCCTTCAGTAGTATCTCCTTTCAACCCATTCTTTTCATGGCTAGAGAATGATCTTCTAAAAATACAACTCTGTTAGGTTGTTCCTCTACTTAAATTCATCTATTGTTGTTCATGATTGCCCACTGAGTAGAATGCAGATTCTCAGAAAGGCAAATTAGGCTTTTAAACCTGCAACCCTGCCACCTGTATAGCTTCATCTCTTCCCAGGCTCCTGTCCTCATACAGATCCGCTACTGTGATCATTATAAGCTGCATTCATATCTCCCACATACTGATTTGTGCCTTCTATGATGGTAGAGATTGCTTTCTCTATAATTTATTGCTCAATTAGAATCTAAAGTATCAATGTTTTCCTTAGTTCATTTTTTAGTTCATTCATGATTTCAATAACAGTATACCACAGATTGGATGGTTTATAAACAGCAAAAATGTACTTGTCATTGTTCTGAGGACTGGAAGTTCAAGATCAGGAATCCAGCATAGCCAGATATGGTTCTGCTTTGGATTCAGAAGCTTCTAGCTGTATTATCCCATGGTGGAAGGAGCTAGGAAGCTCTGTGGGATTTCTTTTATAATGCCACTAATCCCATTCACGAGAGCTCCACCCCTATGACCTGATCACCTCTCCGAGAACTCACCTATCAATACCATCACCAAGGACTAGAATTTCAACATATGAACTTTGAGGGGACACAAGCATTCATAGTAGAGCATTGACCAAAAAATATTTGTTGGAAAATTAAAAATGATGTGCTACTTTTCTATATGTATCATATTCTCTTTCCTTCATGGATTAGCATGTTTTAGTCCCTTTGCCTACAATGCTATCTTCTGCTTTCTTCGCCTGGCTGGTAACTTTGGTTCTTTCAAATTTCAGCTCATGTGACAAACTCTTTCCAAGGGTTTGTTCATCCTGAATGTGTTGTCAATCTCTCATATGTCTTTTCATGGCATCTACCACTTCCTTCTCTGTAGTAAGAGTAAATCACAATAATACTGTAATTAATCTGTTATTAGTAGCTGGTTGACTATCTTTTCCACTGTGACCTGAGTTCTTTGAGTGTAGTAATAATGTTTCCTTCAGGTTATCCCAGCACAGAGCATAGTGATTGGTAAGAAATAATGAATGAAATAATGTCAAATTATACAGCATATGTAAACAATATGGGATAGCCATGAAAATTGTTGCTTTTACCCTTGGAAGCTGTGGACAAGAGACTGGCAATGATCTGCCCAAGTCATCAGCAGTACTGGAGGAAGTTGGCCCCAGATCACCTGCATCCAGGCCAGTGATGGTGAAGATGATGTTTCATGCTATTTCTTGTACCCCAAGAAGCTCACCCCACAGTTAGCATTTAAGGTAGCACATTGCATAGTGTGAGTCAAATAAAGATTGTCATCAGTGTGGCTGAGGTCTTGTTACATAGCTTCTTTTAGCCTCAACATAACCAGCCAGATTTGCCCAACAGGTAGAAATATGTTTTTTGTATGTTTTTGTTTTAAAATGTTGATCTATTCTATTACATGACAAGCAGTTGGAATATAAGCTGAAAGAGATGAGTAGAGTATATTTGACTGTTTGATTTCACTAGAGAATGCATCCATTCTGTCTCACTCTTCTAAATGTTTCCAGGAATATGCAGAAGCCATGAAGATGATGTTAAAGATTTAACTTTGTAATTCAGAAGAATTTGTATCTCCTTAGAAGGAAGACTCCAAACAGCGTCCTACAGAGGAACAGTGGGAGATGTTAGAGACATAGACATAGCATTTAAAGTTGACGAGTCCAAAGACCCAACATAAAGATGCTCCAAGGAAGCAGCCTAAACAGCAAGAATGAGGAGGAATCAATCAGATATGGAACAGTTATAAATAAAAGTCAAAAATAGCAAGTGCTTTGGATGCAGGGCCCACAAATGGAAACTTAACATAAGAGGAAAATTTGACACTTTCAACTTATTATTTGATTAAATATTTAATACAAGACAGTATAGTGTGTAAAAGTAATTATGTTGGTGCTAGGGGAAAGTGTTTAATACAGTTTATTTTCCAAATTAAAGACTAGTTAGATATGGTTGAACAATAGCTATTTTAACAGATCATGAAGGTAAATAGGAAATGAACATGAAATTATGAAAAAGAGGGCACTGTGATCTAAATAAACAGTTGAAAAAGAATTCAGAGAGCAGAAATTCAGAGATTATATAGAGAATGGCGGTGGTTTATTACAATAGTCAAAGAGTGTGTGAAAGAAAATAGATAGATCAGGTAAGTGTTGAAGTTGCAAAGATTGATCTGTGTTGATTGATATTCCATTAATATTTTCACATTAACTGAATTCTTTTCAAATACCTGACAAGGTTGGAGGCTCCAGTGCTCTTCTGTCTCAGTATTAGAACTGGGGCCAGGAAAAGGTTCCTTAGCTTTTTGAGTCTATTAACTAAAATGTGTACTGAATCACACCACTCCAAACAATCAATTCCTATCAATTCCCACAACATTTGAGTATTACCTCATGTGGTAATAGAGTAAATATTACCTTACATGGCAAAACACATAAATTAAGAATTTTGAGAGGAGTAGCTTATCTTGAATTATTCTTGTAGGCAGTGAAAATAATTACATGTGTGATTACAAGTAGACAGTGGGGAATAAGACAAACACATAGGAGAGGATATAGACACACAGAAGAGAAGGTGATGCAGAATAAAAAGATGCAGCCATAAGCCAAGGGATGTTGACATTTGCAAGAAACTAGAAGGGGCCAGGAACAAATTCTCCCCTAGAGCCTCCAAGGAGAGTTTGGCTACTCTGTTGACATTTTGACTTCAGAGTTCTGCCCTTCCAGGTAGAAAGAGAATTCATTTCCATTGTTTTCTACCACCAAGTTTCTGGTGAGTTGTCATAGCAGATGTAGGAAATTAATATATAGGTGAAATAGTTAGGTTAGAAGCCTTCCTTAGGTTAAAGGCTTAGAGACATAAGGAAATGTGTCATTTTGTTAAATGATGAATGACTATTATTGTGGCATTGTATTAATATTTATTAGGCTATCTACTTGGCAAGAATATTACATAAATTCAAAAAGGAAATGAAAAGGACTACTTGGACTGCAGGGGCTAATAGACTGTGACCCTATCATTTAAACATCATCTGTAATTTAAAGTTACTGAGAATATCTACCTACTTTTGGTCATGTTCATTTTTCTTCCAAGTTTTTGTCTCTGTTGTAGCCACCCCAGAAGTAGAGTGGAACTCCCCAAAATGCAGTTTAGATGTCAAGCCTGATGATGCTGTCCACACACCAAGAGTGTATGAAAAGTTTCAATTTTTAAATAATGAGACTTTCTAGGGAGAATAAGGCAGGTCTCTCAAGCAGGTCAAAAGTTGCTTGAGAGAGCAAAGAGAGAATACTGGCTTTAAGGTTTCTAGGATAATTAGGTAGTGGGTTCATGGTGCGGATTATGTGTGCAGCAGGGCTTGTGTTGCTTGATTCTCCTGTCCTGATGGAAAGAGGAAGCACCAGGATTTCTTATCATGTTGCCCAGATGCACAGCAGCAGGAGCAGAGAGGAGGAGGGTTGAGACTTAAAAGTTGTCAGCAGTCAAATATCAAAAACTGGACTGAGATTATTACAGTCTCCATAAAATGATTACATGTAGTAAATATTAGTTGTTACTCTTTATTACTTTTTCTACAGAGGTTGGTTTGTTTTCCCTCTCCAGTTTATCCTCCTGTGTATATTTGCCTCTGTTCTCCTCTGACTATGGATTAAGCTATTCACAGCCAGTGGCATTTTAATTAAGTAATTGAGGCTGAGGAGATCTTGACTTTGCTTACAAGTGACAGGTATTGCTTCCCCAGAATTAGGGGTTCTTTGGCTTTCTTATGTTTATGTATTAGTGTTTACACTCGAACTCAAGTACTTATCAAAAACACAAGTGATCTAGTAATCTGTAATTATCTGGACAGCTAAAGCTTTCTGTCCTATCTTGAAAGTAAGTATTGCAAAGTAGCATAAATAGTACCTGATCAAGTGAGAGGTCTCTTGAGTGTAGGATTCCAATTTTATGTAATGATGTTCAGTCACTATCTGATGCCACTCTATTTTATCAGCCTCAGAAGGCACCCAAGGCATTCCCTATCTTCTGTAGTAGCTGTCCCATCAGACAAGTGATTGCATCTCACTGGGAAAGTAGAAATGAGGGAACCAACTCTGTATTCCTTAAAGATTGTGAAATTGTCTGATTTAGAATAAACTAGATGGTTAGTCTATCCTGCTCACTGTAATGATGCTGCAAAGAAAAGAAAGGAGAACTTTGTCAAGAGAAATAAGTTAAACAGATTGCTCATGGAGTAGTTGCTGTAGTTACATGCTGTGCACATCAAAATGAGTTTATGCATTGCATTTCACATCACTGTTCTTGTTCCTGTAAAAACATTTTATTAACCTAAAAGCAAATAACTGACATGTTAATGCCCAACATCACAGTCAAATGGCATTTATAATAATACCCAGTAAATCTATAAAACTCTTCACTACACTAACATAATTAAATTGGAAGGTAACAGCAGCAATGTAATACAGGATGTCTATTAATTTCATCCATTTAGAGGCAAGGATACTTTCTAATTTTAGAACTGGCACCAAATAAAATGTAAATACTCATGCAAGTAAATAGAGCTCATGTATATCACTTTATCCTTTAAAACATTTATTTTTATGGTAAAAATTGCATTGGAATATTATTCAATATTCAGATAAAGAAAGGATCAATAACATACAAAAAATTTTGTCTTTTTTCTTTTGTAAATTGTTGATCTGCCATTTTTGTCACTGTATAATCTTTATGTAGGCAAAACCCCCATTTTGTTCTTTCTTGTAATCCTACATATGTATTTATTTTATAGCATTCATATCCCCATTTTACTGATTTTTGAAGTTTATTACCAAGAATGTCTTGTTTCCAGAAGGAAAGTGAGAAAAGTTGAATAAAGAAATCCACAGTGGATATTCAGAGGGCTGTATGATTACACATAACTGAAAGAAGAACCACAGAAATTTCATAAGCCAAACTGAAGATGCTGGCCAATGAATGCATCGGCATTAATAGACACATATATTACAATTTGGTAGAGTCTGTGATATAGACAATATTCCCACTTGCTTACCTTTTATTTATCATATCTAAAATGATCACTTAAATTAAGTACTGGACTCTTCAATTATATTTTGTTTAAATACAAATACATTATGTAAGAGGGAAAGCATTTTTAATAATATATTAAATATTCTAGATTTATATACTCAAAAATTTTTAGAACAAGAAGGAAATTAGCAATCATGTAGTTTAGGAGACTAATTTACAAAAAAGCATAGTAACTTGGTGAATATTACGCAGTGATTAGGTGGCACAGCTAGGATTTGAAATCTTGCGGTTTAATCATTGCTGTTTTAATAGCTTAGAGCTATCTATTTAAATATGCTTGAATTATGTGCTATTAATACTGTAATTCATTCATTGAGGAAGTAAATTAAGGCCAAAATAATGTCTATGACTATATCAACACTTGAAAAAGTTGACCAGAATATATTTGAAGACACAAATACCCTCTTTGTAGTTAATATGCAATGCAGACAGTTATAGGCTGAACTTAAGGGCTAAACATTATTTAAATTATTTCATTTGACTTTTTCTAAATATGTGCCACATGTCCATTTTCATTCTAATCTTGTGTAAATCAGGAATGTGGCTTAGAAACTGGATAACAAATAAAGGATGATGGGAAGAAGATATAAAGGGAGAGAGCACGCAGGAGAGAGGGGAGAGGGAGGAATGAGTGATAGGGAAAAACAGGAAATAATGGGTCCTACCTCCAGGAGAGCATTCACATGCACACAGGCACTCACAGATATTTGCATAAAATTAAAGTGGTTCATATAAACTCACAAACTGCAGATTAAGAGAATCTTAATTCCATAATAAAAAATCCAAATGATTCAAACATTTAAGAATTGTATGATAATTTGAAGGGTATGAGCCGTTTTCCTACCTAATCAAATCCCTTATTTCAACATCCAAGATTCTTTATCATCTGTCCTGATTTTTATGCCTGATCCTAAGTGTGATTGCATAGGACTTCTTATTGATTAAAAAGAGATTCTAAAAGAACATTTATCTTTCTCATTATATTACTACTACTACTCATTTTATTGCTACTTTTAACCTGAAAGTTTCTCAGTGTCTAGAGTACCTGATGTATAATTGTTGCCCAGTAAATAATCAGTAATCAGATAAATTAATAACTATATAATAAAGCCATATCAGAGATTACTTTAAACTATTAAATTTTCAAATCTATTTCTAAGTCACTTTGGGTTAGAATATTTGAACATGAGTTTAAACTCTGCTGTCTTTCACTGCATTACCAAATAACCTAACTTCTTGGGACTTCTATTTTCTCATCTGTAAACTGTATATAATTATCTAATGGATTATTTTAATAAACAACAGATAAAGTTTAAGAGGCATGTTTTAAATTGAAAATTTCTAACTTACAGTGTTAATGGTGTTTATACCCTTTTATTACAGAGGTCATAATTGGGGCAGCCTGAATGTTGGGCTATGTTAGCATATTTTGTTTTGTTTTGCATCGTCATACTCAACACCTCAGTAAGTTTAATGAACAGTTAAGAACTGGAATATCTTACATAAAAATATCTATTCTAATATCTTTAAAAAACAGAGGATGATGCTTGAAAACATTTGGGGAAGGAAAGCAATATATATATATACATATATATATAAAATATATATTTATATGTGTGTATATATATGTTCTATTTCTTGTAGTCGCTACAGTCCATTTTATATTTGAATTTGCAAATTTCAGTCACATTTGGTTACAGAAACTTAAAAAGTACCACGGAAACTTCGTCCCTCTTGATCTCTTAATTACGCTTTCATGCACAGCATCATGGCCCTTGTAGATTTTTGACTCTGCAACATGTCTTTTCTGTACTAAGTTTCCTAGTACTTGCATGCTTAGTCCTTATTGTGTTTGACTCGTTGTGACTCCATGGAATGCAGCCCACCAGGTTCCTCTGTCCATGGGATTTTCCAGGCAAGAATGCTCGAGTGGGTTGCCATTTCCTTCTCCAGTGCCTCTTTCTGACCCAGGGATCGAACCAACATCTCCTGTGTCTCCTGCAGTGGCAGGAGGATTCTTTACAATTGAGCCACCGTAGGTGCCAAATACATGTTTGATTATTGCGAATCTGATTTGATTTGAAGGCTTCACGGAGACAATGTATCTGCCATAAAACCCTGCTCAGGTAGGGAATTCTGCTAGCTGTAGCTTCATTCTGGTTTTCTGTCCCAGCTTCATTATTAATTTTATTTTTATATTGGAGGATAATTGCTTTACAATGTTGTGGTCTCTGCCATACATTAATGTGAAACAGTCATAATTTTGTATATATCAGATCAGATCAGTCACTCAGTCGTGTCCGACTCTTTGTGACCCCATGAATCGCAGCACGCCAGGCCTCCCTGTCCATCACCAACTCCCAGAGTTCATTCAGACTCACGTCCATCGAGTCAGTGATGTCATCCAGCCATCTCATCCTCTGTCATCCCCTTCTCCTCCTGCCCCCAATCCCTCCCAGCATGAGTCTTTTCCAATGAGTCTATACATATATATATATAGACTATACATGTATATGTATATATATGTATATACATATATATATGTATATGTATAGACTTATATGTGTATAAGTCTATACACACACACACACACACATATATATATATATAAGTGCTAAGTGAAGTTTCTCAGTTGTGTCTGACTCTTTGTGACCTCATGGACTGTAGCCTACCAGGCTCCTCCATCTATGGGATTTTCCAGGCAAGAATACTGGAGTGGGTTTCCATTTCCTTCTCCAGGGGATTTTCCTAGCCCAGGGACTGAACCCAGGTCTCCCACATTGTAGGAAGATGCGTTACCGTCTGAGCCACCAGGGAAGTCCCTTTATATATATATATATATATATATATATATATATATATATATATATATATAAATACATTCTTACCCTCTTGTGCCTCCCTATCTAGCCTACCCCTCTAGGTCTCTACAGAGTACCAGGCTTGGCTTCCTGTGTTCTACAGCAGCTTTCTGCTGCTGCTAAGTCGCTTCAGTCGTGTCCGACTCTGTGCGACCCCATAGACGGCAGCCCACCAGGCTTCCCCGTCCCTGGTATTCTCCAGGCAAGAACACTGGAGTGGGTTGTCATTTCCTTCTCCAATGCATGAAAGTGAAAAGTGAAAGTGAAGTCGCTCAGTCGTGTCCGACTCCTAGCGACCCCATGGACTGCCGCGTACCAGGCTCCTCCGTCCATGGGATTTTCCAGGCAAGAGTACTGGAGTGGGGTACCATTGCCTTCTCCCAGCTTTCTGCTAGTTATCTGTTTTACACATGAGAGTGTGTATATGCCAATGCTACTTTCTCAATTTGTCCTACTCTCTCTGTCCCACAGTTTCCACCAGTGCATTCTCTACATCTTCATCTCCATTTATTCTCTGTAAATAAGTTCAACAATACTATCTTTCTAGATTCCATATATATGTGTTAATATTCATTCTGTTAATCTAATTCATTATGTTCATTATATTGCAAATATCACTGCAAAATATACCACTTAATTTTCAAAAATTTGTCAAGTAATACTAATAATAGTTATTGAGTTTAATAGCAGTTGATACTTAAAATTATTCTGTGTAATACCAAAGACATTGCTTTTTAATTGCTGGTTTCTGTCATATTTGGACCCAGGAGACCATACAATATCATCAAAACATCATTGTTCAGGTCAGTTTCCTCTGTGTAGGTACAATTCTCAGTAAGATACTCTCCATCTGGGTCCCAGAAGGCATCAGGCTTACAGTCTTTCAGATTTCAATTTCCATTGGGAGTAATATGCCATTTTCCCGTTATCTCAAAGGGTTATCATGAGAATTAAAACACTGAATGAATGAAAAACTCTTAGAAAAGAGCCTGGCACATAGTAAGTATACATTTGTCATTATCATCACTCCAGCAAAAATTTTGGCCTCAATGATACTGGTCTGAGAGGAAATGCATGTATCTATCTATGTACATGTGTTTTTATGTGAATGTGAATTTTAACTCGGTTACTGAGAAGTAGGATCCAGTATCCCAAGACTTTGTGGAATAGGAGAAGAGGGAAAATAGGAAATGAGAGTTATCTTGTTAATAAAGAGGAGGATAGGAGGTCATGCAGGAAAAAAATTACATATATATATATATGTTAAACCTGCAGTAAGGAGAGGAAAATAATTCAAGCATTTGTGTAATCCTTAAAAAAGTTCCTAAATTCGAGAGAAACTTATTCTCTTTATGAAGTATTGACATAAACAGTAATGTTTATAGATGTCTATTTATGCTACCAGTTTTGAAGCAATATTGTACTTCCTTTCCTGCTATTCCAGTTTAAGAAGACCATCATTACATTTGCAGGTAATGAGATTTCAGGGAATCCCATTATCTTTTGGCAGTCAAAATGAGATATACATTTCATCACCATCTTAAATCTGGGGAAAGCTAATGGCTGGATCCTGACCTTTTGTGCTTGATGTGAAGATATGCAACATCCTTTACACATATGGATTAGTATTTGGGGAATATATTGAATGGTAGCAAAAGTCAGAACACATACTTTACAGGTCTGTTAGGTGCAGAATTATATGATTCAATAGTGATTTATGAAACAGAAGCAAAAACTTCCCTAATGGAAGAACTACATCTTTTACAGGTATTAACTGTCTTATTTTTCGGCAGATACTAGAAAAAGTTATATTTGTATAAAGCAAGCAATTGACAGAAATATCGATTCTGAACCCGTCATTAGGGTGGCCAAAATAAACACTGTAAAAGCACCTTGTATCTATTTTAAAGTGTGGTTTAAATTGTTAAGTGAATTTCTGTGTGCCATCATGAGAAATGAGTAGCTATTTATGGATCTTGAATAATAATAATAGAAATTTACTTAAATTTATTTTAAGAATTTAACTCATATGTCACTTTTACTGTTCAAGGTTGATACCAAATTTGAGCCTAGTTATTTCCATTTTATTAAAATAAACATATTACTAGGTACACACAATCAAAAATGTGTAATGGATTAAGAAGACAATTGATACAATTGTCTGGTTGATGTTAAGATATAAGTTGTAAGCAAATAAAGCTTTTTTTTTTAACATCAAATAGCATCCTGTTTTTGATTTCTATTTCAAGTTGCATAAGGAAAACAAACAAAAGGTCTGTTTTATTCTTTCTGATAAGCACAAATTTTGGTGACGATATGCTTATGTATTACAGAAATGTATTTATTACAGATTCTCTTTGATTAGGACTTATTTTATTAAAAATACTATTTAATTTTTCATATGTTCTGAATTATTTTCAAGTGTGTAACATACTATTCTAAATGTATGTAAATCTTCTCCAAAGGCAAGTTGAACCATGTTTTAAATCATTGAAATACAAATTTTCACCAATAACTCCCACCAAGTCTAACATATGGACACTCAGCATAAAGCATTTTTATTAACAATTTGTAGAGCCCTTATATCTGCTGGTCTTAAGCTGAGTAACAGCTTTCACATAGGTCTATAGTTCTTTCTAGATTATAAAACATTTTTATATCCATATTTTCTCCAGCACCTGTGTCAGATCTATGAGACTAAGGAAGCATTTGAGGGGGTATATTGCAGGCTTCATATTACAAACTACAGATTGCTGCCAGTCATGCACTCATGGTTAAAAGAATCCATGTGTCTGCCTAAGCATCTACCACACTGTCAGACAGTGATATAAGAGGAAACTCAACCATCGATTATTACATCCACAAGATATTCTGCTGTTGCAGTCAAGCAGTTTAGTTTTCAGTGTTACATATTGAAAATTACACATTTTCCCTATTTGATGACTAAGTGAAGGTAGCAAAATGTAGAAATTATTCATGAGGAAACATTGTTTTCCAAAACTTAAATGTCTGTTAAACCTTAATATATATGACTATTATCTTTATATTACTCTGTTAAGTGACTAGAGCTGTTTACACACAAAATATCATTTCGCATACTTATTGTAAATATTTTCAACAATTTTGATTATTTTTTTTTGTGTGTATGCTTAAATCTAAGGAAATGTTGTGTCCATTTCCTCCATGCAGAGAAAATACAGGGCTTGCTTATATTTGGCAGCACAGACATTACCAGTTTTTACTTTCATCATTCATTAATAAGATAAAATATAGATAAATATACAGCAATAATGTATGAATCTTACTGGAGCTCCAGTATTCAAATGATCAAATAGGAAAAAGGGAAAAATCCTGCAAACTAAACTCATCTGCCATTAATAAACCCCATCTGCCATTTTATGGCACATACACAAACTGCTATAGGAAGATGCCAAGACAATTTAGAATTTCCTTCTAAAAGGGTCTGAGCCAGAACTAATTTCATTCAAAGGATAAATGAGCAAAGTATTCCTTTGCCAACTGACAAAACATAATGATTCATGATTAATGGATCCTTGTTTTTTTCTTCGAAGACCTCTTCTTTCGGTATGGCAATGCTGTAATCAGCGCAGGAGGAAAACCTGAAACTTTAAATGTGAAAGCAACAAATCTGATCTATATTTTATGGTTAGGAATGGCTCATTATTAGCAAAGAGAATGACTGATGATAGAAAAGGCTGTCTTTTGAACCTTATAGGGCGTATGCTAAAAATATTTTAAAACATTTGTCTGCTCTAAATGAGACAACATTACATTTTCTTAGGAAACAAGTTTCTGCTGTTAAAATGTTTTTGCTCTGATGATCAAATCTAATTACTTAAAAAAACATTAAGAGCTATTGGCCCAAATACTTATGACTTGTTTTTTTAAATTATGAAATTGGAATCCTCTTTGATAAAATTAACAGTCTTTTTTAGTGTTAGCTGTAGGGTAAAACAGTAGCTTATATATTGCTAAGTAATCTAGGAAAGTAATTCTGATGGAAAACAAAAAACTGTTCTAATCCTTAGCAATGAATATAAAATGTATATGATTGAGAAAAAATTAATCAGCACCTATTTCTTTACCATCCTTATTGTCAAGAATATTAGTGCATAGTGTGTGAGAGTATTTCCCAGAATTCTATCAAAACAACAAGGTAATTATCATTGATAATCTGTTTGGCTTTCTTTTGAAACTCTGGGCAACTATTAAGTGACAAAATATACAACTGTCAGCTTATAGCCAGTATAATTTAACAGATATCTTTCTCCTAGATAATGGGGTGATTTTGTAAGCATGAGAGCAATAAAAATTGCTGATCACATTGTGAAGGGCTTCCTGGGTGGTGCTAGTGGTAAACAACCCACCTGTCAATGCAGGAGACATAAGAGACAAGGGTTTGATACTTGAGTTGAGAAGGTACTCTGGAGGAGGGCATGGCAATTCGCTCCAGTATTCTTGCCTGGAGTATCCCATGGAAAGAGGAACCTGGCAGGCTACAGGTTATAGGGTTTCAAAGAGGCAGACACGACTGAAGTGACTTAGCATGCAAGCAGTCACATTGTGATAGGATGATTAGTCAGTTGAATAAAAGTTATATTAATAAGCAGTGTATACAGGCTGATTAAAAACCCAAAAGATGGCTGCAATTTAAAATATCTCAGGAAACAAAATTATAACATACATTCAAAAATGTTATTGGTCAATAAAATTCTTGCCTGAATAACTTTCATAGTTATAAAATTTACATGTATATATATATTTGCCTATTATGTGCTTAAATGTTGTCATCATTAAAAGTCAAATAAAACCAAAACACAGTGTATATTAGAATAAACCACAAAAATTGAGTAATTCCATCTTTTTTTCACTACTAAAATGAGAATTGTATTTCTTCAAGTTGTAAAAGAATAAGAATTCCAGTTGTCGCTGTTAAAACAGTCTCAAGTTATCCAATTTGTGTATGACAAAGTCCTTGGGATAGTAACTGGCACAAACTATATACTCAATATGATAGTTCTCATTGTTTTTTCATCACCATTATCCTCATTATCAGCAAGGAGTTAACAGGATTAAGTGGCAGGATTTCCAATATAAATAGCAATGGAGTCAATGGAAAATCCCAGAAAATATTCAGTGGCAATAAAAAATAAATGATTATCCACAACTGGTAGATCCCAAGACAAATTAGCCTTGGGATGAAGTTAACATAACTGCTTATTTAACTTATATGCAGAGTACATCATGGGAAATGCTGGGCTGGATGAAGCACAAGCTGGAATCAAGATTGCCAGGAGAAATATCAATGATCTCAGGTATGCAGATGACATCACCCTTATGGCAGAAAGCAAAGAGGAACTAAAGAGCCTTTAGATGAATGTGAAAGAGGAGAGTGAAAAAGCTGGCTTAAACTCAACATTCAAAAAATGAAGATCATGGCATCTGATCCCATCACTTTATGGCAAATAAGTGGGGAAACAATGGAAACAGTGATTGACTTTATTTTCTTGGGCTCCAAAATCACTGCAGATGGTGACTGCAGCCATGAAATTAAAAGACACTTACTCCTTGAAAGAAAAGCTATTACAAATTTAGACAGCATTTTAAAAAGCAGAGACATTACTTTGCCATTTGTCCTTATAGTCAAAGCTATGGTTTTTCCAGTGGTCATGTATGGATGTGAGAGCTGGACTATAAAGAAAGCTGAATGCCAAAAAATTGATGCTTTTGAACTGTGATATTGGAGAAGACTCTTGAGAGTCCTCTGGACAGCAAGGAGATCAAATAAGTCAATCATAAAAAAAAAAAAAAATCAGTCAGTCCTGAATATTCATTGGAAGGACTGATGCTGAAGCTGAAGTTCCAATTCTTTGGCCACAAAGAGCTGACTCATTGGAAAAGAACTTGATGCTGGGAAAGATTGAAAGCAGAAGGAGAAGGGGACAGAGAATGAGATGGTTGGATGGCATCAACAACTCAAAGGACATGAGTCTGAGAAAGTTCCAGGAGTTGGTGATGGACAGGGAAGCCTGGCATGCTGCAGTCCATGGGGTCAGAAAGAGTTGGACACAACTGAGTGACTCAACTGAACTGAACATAGAACCACAGTGTTTACTTTTGAGGTTCTTTTTTTTGATAAAATGAGATTATGTATAAAAAATTAACCAGACTTGACTTATAACTTGACTTATAGTAACATCTAAGAAACAAAGATTACCTATTCTTTTGTCTTTAATGACATACATTAAGCCTTTTATTTTTCCCCTGAGGACACAGACAAATATTATGTTCTTGATTATGATAGAGACATGCCAATGGAATTTCGTGTCTTGAAAACTGAAGAAAGTCTCCTTAGAAAAGTGAAATAAAATATTCATATTAAAATTCATAGTGGGAAGCTATTGTTATAGATTTTTCATTGGGTTGCTAGCATTGATAATGATCATTATATTGATGTTGGCTTCCCTCGTGGCTCAGGCAGTAAAGGATCTGCTGGGCAATTCAGGAGACCAGGGTTTGATGCCTAGGTCGGGAAGATTGCCTAGAGAAAGTAATGGCTACCCATTCCACTATTTTTGCCTGGAGAATTCCATGGACAGAGGAGCCTGGCAGGCAATAGTCCATGGAATCTCAAAAAGAGTTGGACATGATTGAGTGACTAACATTTATATTGATGTTATGATGTATATCAGGGAAAAGTTTATTAAAACTTGTAAGTTAAGATGGACATTACTGGGAAGTCAACAGTTAGGCTAATTCAGATATATTTAATTTTCTTGTTTTGTCTTGGTACTTACTGTGTTCTAATTTGAGACAAGAAGTGGATAGGTTCTAATTTCTTTTTTCTAGAATTGGTTGATTTTCAGCGTTTTTTTTTTTTTTTTTTTTTTCAGAATTATTGGTAGCACATCAGTCTCCTCTGTCCCATGAAATTTTCCAGGTAGGAATATTGGAGTGGGTTGCCATTTCTTCCTCCAGGGGATCTTCCCAACCAAGGTATTGAACCTGCATCTCCCGTGTCTCTTGTTTTGCAGGAGGATTCTTTACCAGGTGAGAATTCAGAATTGTGAGTATTAGTTGCTCAGTCCTGTCTGACTCTTTGCTATCCGATGGACTGTAGCCCACCAGGCTCCTCTGTCCATGGAATTCTTACAGGCAAAAATCCTGGAGTGGGTTGCCATTCCCTTCTCCAGGGAATCTTCCCGGTCCAGGGATCAAACCCGAGTCTCCTGCATTACAAGAAGATTCTTTACCACCGAGCCACCAGGGAACTCTCCATAAGAATTATTGTACAACTAAAAAAATTGAAGTATGATAAACCATGTGAAACCCTAATAATTTCTAAAAGACTTGTTAAGGTTTTTTGTTTGGTTTGGTTGTTTTTGTTTTTTTATTCTGTTTGTTCTTAATATATTAAAACAGAAAAGTTTGCAATCTAGTGATGTACTTAGAATGCTTCATGGAGCAGAAGAAATCTTTGTGCCTGTGTAGATGTTTCAATAAAAGAGTAAAAAATATTTCCTTTCCCTGTCTTTTCCTATTCCCTCAATGTCATTCCACACTGCACACAAAGGGGGTTTAATTTTGGCTTCTAACTCATCCAAAACTTAAATACATAAATTGTTATTCACTTCAGTTCAGTTCAGTTCAGTCGCTCAGTTGTGTCCGACTCTTTGCCACCCCATGAATGGCAGCACACCAGGCCTCCCTGTCCATCACCAACTCCTGGAGTTCACTCAAACTCATGTCCATTGAGTCAGTGTTGCCATCCAGCCATCTCATCCTCTGTCGTCCCCTTCTCCTCCTGTCCCCAATCCCTCCCAGCATCAGGGTCTTTTCCAATGAGTCAACTCTTCCCATTAGGTGGCCAAAGTACTGGAGTTTTAGCTTTAGCAACATTCCTTCCAAAGAAATCCCAGGGTTGATCTCCTTCAGAATTGACTGGTTGGATCTCCTTGCAGTCCAAGGGACTCTCAAGAGTCTTCTCCAACACCACAGTTCAAAAGCATCAGTTCTTCAGCGCTCAGCTTTCTTCACAGTCCAACTCTCACATCCATACATGACTACTGGAAAAACCATAGCCTTGACTAGACAGACCTTTGTTGGCAAAGCAATATCTTTTTATTACCAGCCCTAAATCGGTTGTTGGATTAAATTAATTTTAATTATTCTTTTTCAAATTTTCCATGTTTTCAACTACTTACCTAAGGCTTAATGACCATGACAGCATAAAATGTGTTCATTGGGAATGAAAGAGAAACAGGAAAGAAGGAAAAACTTTGATCCAATGATTGAATTTTAAATATTAAGATTCTCAAAACCTGTAATTTCGTTTAGTTTGATGCAAATGAGTTGTCTGTACTTTAGTCCTGAGTGTATTTGTTGGGTGAGAATCTTTTGAGGGACATTAGGTATCATGTTAATTCACAACATTTCAGAGAGTTAATTTTGTTTTTTCAACTTTGAGTAGGATAAACATCGACTATGATGTTCAGTAAATGAATGTTCTCCTTTCTGGGTGGGCTGTGGTATTGCATTTTTTCACATTTTCATCTTGTTTTTTTTTTTTTTTTCCCTGCAGTAAACTTAAATTGAACACAATATTTTAATGTTGATTCAATGTCATACTGACTCATCTGTTTGTTTTCATGTTTTTACTGGTAAATATATTTCCCTATTTCCTTCACCAAAATAGCTAAAGGCAAAAGACCAATCTGATACTATTCATACCCATGATATTTCATTAGAGGATGCCTTGTCCTTTGGCTGGTAGGAGAATTAGAGAGCTGATTTGTGTAGAGATGCATAAAACTGTGATAGATGAGAAAAACCTCCAATATGCAACCCTAGAATTTCAGGCTAAATAATTAATGACATAGTCTTTCCCTTAAAACCTCTTTCCCCTCAGAAAATGCTTCCAAACTGCATTCCTAAATAAAACCTCCCCAGGGGCACTTCTTTCCCACAGACATCAAAAATATACAAAACTTTCCTTTATAAGAGATCCTTGGATTGGGCCGAAATGCATTCTGAAAAAGAGGATGGAGATTAAGAAGAAAAGAATTGCAAAGAGCATGGGGGCGTCTACCCGTTTAGCAAAACCCACAGGCCTTGACACCTATCTCCTTGCTTTCTTTTCCCAAACTATATTCTTTCCCCCCTGTGATTTCCATCAGAAACCCCTCCTCTCTTCTAAGGATGTCTCTTTTGTTCACATGCGTGGTTGATCACATAACTTAGATTTAGGCTGAAGCCAAGTGACAGTTCAACCCAGTCTGGATTTTCCATCTTCCATTTTCCACCCCATTGTTTTGCCAGGTCTTTGATATTTGGAGAATTGGTCAGAGAAATGAATTGCTTTTCAATATTACTTTTAACAAATCCTTTTCAGTCTATCAGACCATAGGGAAAATATTAAGCATGGAGGAGAAATAACGATTTGTAGATATAAAATAAAATCACAGTAAGGGAAGAATAATTTAATCTGTATAAAAAGTCATTTAAAATGCTGTTACCTCTTTATCCTTCAGCATCTGTGAGTTAAGTACTCATTTGTTCTGAATATGTCACATGGCAGGATATAATGCTAACTCTAAAATATACAAATTAATCCTCTTTGCAGAACTAACAGTACTTAAGGAGCACCTGATGGGACCATCATAATTTAATAAGCAATATGCTCATTATCGTTAATACACAGGGCTTTTGTTTGTTTATTTCAACAAAACTCCTTCATTAAAGGCTCTTAGGTGAATTTGAAATCTGTGAAAAAATGCTCTCCGGGCAGCCCTAGAAGGGAGAACTTAACTTTTCTGTAAAAACTAAGCTTGAATTGAAAGATCATTCACAAAACACATTATCAAATAACATAAATAGTGCTAAACATTTGGTTTTCTTCACTCATTTATTCATTCACTCAACAGATATGGTAGAGTATTCAGTGAATGCCATATATAGTGTTAAGATGCTTGTCAAGGTGAATAGATTTTTATCCTTTAAAAAGCACTTCCTTAAACATTCTATCATTTGATACTAATAATACTTTTTAGTAATGGGGTAGATGATACGAATTCTCACTCACTTTTTCAGTGTACACTGAGGGATATGTGTGACTCCATGGAGATTAGACAGATGACAGTGAAGTTCTGGCTAGAAACCAGAGCTCCTTATTCTTGGTCCAGTGTCATATGTATTTACTTGGTAACTTTGAGACATAGTGAACTTGGACTTTCTGGTTACATAAATGTTCAAGGCCACCAAACAAATTACTTTGTTAAAGTAGAAAGCCCTGAGGATTTGCTAAGGAGTGTTTGTGTGCATTCAGTTGTATCTGACGTTTTGTGACCCCATGGACTGTAGCCCACCAGGTTCCTCTGTCAATAGAATTTTCCAGGCAAGAACACTGGAGTGGATTTCCCATTTCCTTCTTCAGGGGATCTACCTGACCCAGGGACTGAAACTGCATCTCTTGCATCCCCTGCATTAGCAGGCAGATTCTTTATCATTGTACCCTCTGAGAAGCCCCTTAAAAAGTGAATCTATGAATAAATGATCAAAAGCATTGAAGTACCCTCCCTTTCCAATTCTTGGTTGATAGTAACCATAATTTTAATATTTATTGTAATTTGTGTTCCCTTCTCCACCCAGAATATAAGCCCTAGGATGTGAATGCTATTTGTATATTGTTCAGCAACGTATCCCAATTTCCTAGAACATCTGAGACTTAGCGTGCAAAAAAAAAAAAAAAAATTGCAGATTATGAAATAAAAGTTGAACCTATTTCTGAGCTTTGATGCATGTGGTAAAGCATATAGTTGTATGAGCATTTTTATTCTCTTAAGAGATAACACAAACAAAGTTCAGCCACCAATTATTTTCCATATCAAATAGTAGTAAAAAAAAAAAATTCTTCATGTCCTGTAATGATGATTTAATAAAATCAAACTGGTTCACCAATATCACTGATGAACATAGATGCAAAAATCCTTAACAAAATTCTAGCAATCAGAATCCAACAACACATTAAAAAGATCATACACCATGACCAAGTGGGCTTTATCCCAGGGATGCAAGGATTCTTCAATATCTGCAAATCAATCAATGTAATACACCACATTAACAAATTGAAAAATAAAAACCATATGATTATCTCAATAGATGCAGAGAAGGTCTTTGACAAAATTCAACATCCATTTATGATAAAAACTCTCCAGAAAGCAGGAATAGAAGGAACATACCTCAACATAATAAAAGCTATATATGACAAACCCACAGCAAACATTATCCTCAATGGTGAAAAATTGAAAGCATTTCCTCTAAAGTCAGGAACAAGACAAGGGTGCCCACTTTCACCATTACTATTCAACATAGTTTTGGAAGTTTTGGCCACAGCAATCAGAGTAGAAAAAGAAATAAAAGGAATCCAAACTGGAAAAGAAGAAGTAAAACTCTCACTGTTTGCAGATGACATGATCCTCTACGTAGAAAACCCTAAAGACTCCACCAGAAAATTACTAGAACTAATCAATGATTATAGTAAAGTTGCAGGATATAAAATCAACACACAGAAATTCCTTGCATTCCTATACACCAATAATGAGAAAACAGAAAGAGAATTAAGGAAACAATTCCATTCACCATTGCAACGGAAAGAATAAAATACTTAGGAATATATCTACCTAAAGAAACTAAAGACCTATATATAGAAAACTATAAAACACTGGTGAAAGAAATCAAAGAGGACACTAATAGATGGAGAAATATACCATGTTCATGGATTGGAAGAATCAATATAGTGAAAATGAGTATACTACCCAAAGCAATTAATAGATTCAATGTAATCCCTATCAAGCTACCAACGGTATTCTTCACAGAGCTAGAACAAATAATTTCACAATTTGTATGGAAATACAAAAAACCTCGAATAGCCAAAGCTATCTTGAGAAAGAAGAATGGAACTGGAGGAATCAACCTACCTGACTTCAGGCTCTACTACAAAGCCACAGTTTTCAAGACAGTATGGTACTGGCACAAAGACAGAAATATAGATCAATGGAACAAAATAGAAAGCCCAGAGATAAATCCACGCACATATGGACACCTTATCTTTGACAAAGGAGGCAAGAATATACAATGGATTAAAGACAATCTCTTTAACAAGTGGTGCTGGGAACTCTGGTCAACCACTTGTAAAAGAATGAAACTAGAACACTTTCTAACACCATACACAAAAATGAACTCAAAATGGATTAAAGATCTAAACATAAGACCAGAAACTATAAAACTCCTAGAGGAGAACATAGGCAAAACACTCTCTGACATACATCACAGCAGGATCCTCTATGACCTACCTCCCAGAATATTGGAAATAAAAGCAAAAATAAACAAATGAGACCTAATTAAACTTAAAAGCTTCTGCACATCAAAGGAAACTATTAGCAAGGGGAAAAGGCAGCCTTCAGAATGGGAGAAGATAATAGCAAATGAAGCAACTGACAAACAACTAATCTCGAGAATATACAAGCAACTCCTACAGCTCAACTCCAGAAAAATAAATGACCCAATCAAAAAATGGGCCAAAGAACTAAATAGACATTTCTCCAAAGAAGACATACAGATGGCTAACAAACACATGAAAAGATGCTCAACATCACTCATTATCAGAGAAATGCAAATCAAAACCACTATGAGGTACCATTTCACGCCATGGCTGCGATCCAAAAGTCTACAAGTAATAAATGCTGGAGAGGATGTGGAGAAAAGGGAACCTTCTCACACTGTTGGTGGGAATGCAAACCAGTACAGCCACTATGGAGAACAGTGTGGAGATTCCTTAAAAAACTGGAAATAAAACTACCTTATGATCCAGCAATCCCACTGCTGGGCATACACACTGAGGAAACCAGAAGGGAAAGAGACACATGTACCCCAATGTTCATCGCAGCACTGTTTATAATAGCCAGGACATGGAAGCAACCTAGATGTCCATCAGCAGATGAATGGATAAGAAAGCAGTGGAACATATACACAATGGAGTATTACTCAGCCATTAAAAAGAACACATTTGAATCAGTTCTAATGGGGTGGATGAAACTGGAGCCTATTATACAGAGTGAAGTAAGCCAGAAAGAAAAACACCAATACCGTATACTAAAGCATATATATGGAATTTAGAAAGATGGTAACAATAACCCTGTGTATGAGGCAGCAAAAGAGACACTGATGTATAGAACAGTCTTATGGACTCTGTGGGAGAGGGAGAGGGTGGGAAGATTTGGGAGAATGGCATTGAAGCATGTATAATATCATGTATGAAACGAGTTGACAGTCCAGGTTCGATGCAGGATACTGGATGCTTGGGGCTGGTGCACTGGGACGACCCAGAGGGATGGTATGGGGAGGGAGGAGGGAGGAGGGTTCAGGATGGGGAACACATGTATACCTGTGGCGAATTCATTTCGATATTTGGCAAAACTAACACAATATTGTAAAGTTTAAAAATAAAATAAAATTAAAATAAATAATCTCCTTTATTTCATAATAGAATAGAGAGAAGAAATACAATGTACATACTAGGACAATTTCAGAACCTTAATAAGCTATGTTATTAAAGTCTTCCTAGGCAATTCTTTTGCACAGATAACAAAGACTAACTCTAGTTCATCTCTTTCTATAATCTTTTGCCCCTTCTCTGGTACAACTGATTAATAGAGTATTGATATGGAGCAAGTCAGAGAAGAAGCAAAGAATGAAAAAAGTCTGCAGTTTTATCATTGGCTCTTGAATAAATTTTATATCAACTTCTAGAAAAGGAGGTTGTGAAGATCAACAGGTTTAATTTACATTGGCATTGTGTGTGTGTGTGTGTGTGTGTGTGCCTGTGTGTGTATCTATATGCATTCCTGTACATTTGACCTATCCACTTTGGAATGATGTCTCTGTCTTACACTGTCAGAGGCAGGTATTTTTTTTTATTTTGCTTCCTAAAGAAAGTATGTCCTATTTGGTAAACAAGAAGTGAAAATTCAAAGCAAATGTAAGTTGAAGAACAGCTTACCCAGGAAAATTGAAAAACACACCACCAAGCCTATTGCTTACATTGCACTCTCTTCCACCCCTCTTTTCTGCTGTGATTTATTTCCTCAATGTTTCTCATGGTATGAGTACGTTCTTGTGGATGGCCCCCTGCCTTCAACCCCCAGGCATAGAAACCTAGCTAACTCTTCAAACAAAGAGTATATAAAGTTGTAAAAAGATTTCTAGATTGCTCCTTTTTGAAAATATCAAAGAGAAATATGTTTTATCCTTATTTTGTATGTGTTTAAATAAATCCATTATATCTATAAATAGCCCTCACTAATGCATTTTAGAATTAATGATACTTTATTATCTTTTTCCAGATGTTATTGATGGAATAGTTTTAGAAATATGTTAATCAGACTTTAAAAGCAGACAGAAAAAAAAATTACATATTTACTGTGGAACTAACTTCTCCAGTAACTTTTTGTGCCTGGACAAAATAAATAATAGTAAGGGTCTTAATCCTTACAGCATCAGGATATAAAATGTTTTATTATTTGTTTTATGTTTGTGTTTATTTGTGTTTGGTTTGTCATTTCTGTGTTTTCAGTACTGTATAATTTTAATAGTCCTTATTTTGTGCAGGCAGTCTTCATTTTCAGTGTCCATATCTTTGGATGTATTTATATTATGGCAGTGATTTTAAATGTGTTCACTGGCATTTTAAAATCATGACTTGATGAGCTTAGGACACTTGCTAATTTTCTTGTTTAAAGGATACCTGAAGTTAAGAACACAAATGGAAGAACTCTACCTGAAAAACAATTCTGCAGGGAAAATATAAGTTATATAAATCCTTCCTTTTGACTAAAACAATTTCTCTGCCTTTAAAAAGGAGAGCAAAAAGAAAAACAATTTTCTAGAGGACCAAAAGATGCAATATCTGTGAAGGAGATTTAAGTAAATGTATTGTGTTTGCTCTCCCCACATTTAAGCAAGTATTTCAGAAAGTTTTCAGGTTGATCTTTTATTAAAGTGGAGAAAAAAACCACTGTGCTTAGAAATATGTATCCACAGTTCCAATCCTAAATCCAATACAAGAATTTAGATTTCTTTCCTTTTGTCCTTCTTTCTTTCTTTCCTTCCTTTCTCCCTCTATCACTCCACTACAGTCATCTTATCATATATTTATTGACATTTATTGAACTTATATTCTATCTTAGAAGTTGAGGAATATATAACTGAATAAATCAATTAGACTCATTGCTGTACTTAAGTTTTGTTTTGTTTTGTTTTAGTAAAATATGGGCAATGATGTATATCTGATAGTTATTTTTCATAATAAAATAAGCATGGTGTTTGAAAGGATTTAGCTAAATATCTATCATCTAGAATAAGACCTGAAAGAGAGGTAGATCTTTCCTAATAAACTGGTTCCAGTTTTCCAGTTGGTCTGTTATAGGAGCTACTAATAACCCCTATTCTTACTCTACTTTCAAATCTAAAAAACTAGGTGAATCCTTGACCGCTGTCTGGTCTAGACCAATGGACCAGCTGAAACAAGGCTTTTTATAATTCTCAGTTCTTAGATCTATGGAGAATGGCTCACTTACTATATGAATGAAATATGGTTGGATCCCCTTCCTGTTCAGTTCTCATGCTTCACAATGCTCAGCGGGCAGTAGTCAATTTACTAAGGTCTTATCCATCACAACTGAAAAGATACCAGGCATTGACTTGATGAATGGAAGATAAATCACGAGAGGGTTATCCATTCAGGCAAAGCTGAATGACACTGACAGAGCCCTGCGTGAAAGCTCATTTTGTGTTTGCCTGTACTGTCGTGAGCTTCACTTGCCAATGATATCGGTGGCTTCCCCTGTATGAAGCCTTCTCCCTTTATTCCCTTCAACAAGTCACCCAGTTGGCAAAATGAAAGAAATACCAAGGAGACAAGATGCTATTATGATCTGAAAATTCAAGTTCAAAAATATTCTTTGTCTTTGTTCTTTGCTACAACAAAAACTAAGTGCACGATTTTTGTTGTTGTTACGTGGAAACAGTTGAAACAGTTACAATCTATGAGACTTACAATGCTAATAGGGTGGGGAGGCATTACTGCATATTTAGCCTTAAAATTCTCAATAAAATATACTTGCTCATAATGCTATTTTATTTGAAAATAAGTAATAACTTTATTTTTAAAGTTTTTAGAAGCCTAATTTTGGGGAAGTAAACATTTTGAGCGTTTCATTAAGTGTTATTATAATTTTCATGTAAAATGTTAAGATGGAATGCATAAAGTCTTTCTGTGCTTTCCCTCACATTTTTGTAGCAGTCTGTTAAGTATTGAAAATTAGTGGATTATTCCATAACATATGACAATCATATTAAAAATCAAGTTAGTTTTCTAGAGGACTACATTACTTAGTACAAATATTTTCACATCATGATATAGGAATTTAGAGAGACCTCACAAAAAGTACCTCAGGTGTTAAAGCCAAACAAAGAAGGCCTGCTATTTTGCATTCCTGATACTGTTCAAAGAATTGGAATAATTTAAAACAGTCAATCATCAGTGACTCTCCCAACACTTGCTGATAATGTAGATAGAAATTTGAGTTATATAAGACTTTAGCAATTTTCTTCAAGACATTGGTAAATCTGTAAGTATTCTTTCATAGAATAAAGAAAACTACATAGTTCATTTGTATATTAATCATTGTTACAGTATCAGAAACACTAAGGAAAATATAAATTCACACCACTCTAGGGTAAACTTAGATGAGATTAAATTTTGAGATTATCTTTGAGATATCTGTTGTATCCATCAGGACAAAAGAGAAAAAAATGTAAGAAAAAATCAAATATGCAAATTGACTACATTTTTTATATCTCACTTAACCATAAATATAACCAATTCTATAAAAGCCCTTTAAATGATCTTCATCTTTTAATTTGGGAGAGAAGAAAAAGATGTTTTGAATTCTATAACTTCATTCTAAAATGCATCAATACTAGCTTAATTTCAAGATAGAATGAATGGAAGTCTTTAAAAAATGTCAACATTACAAAAATTTTGAGGATTTTTACTATATGTTATATCTTGAATAATGGAACTAAAAATGACAGCCATTCAGTTGAGTGAAATAACAAGAAATCAAGAATTATGCCAAAGTATTCATTAAAAACAAACTTTTTCTCTGTTCCAGGATGCCTGTAGTATTTTTTCTATGAAAAGTTTGATGATAATCAATCTTTTCATCTCATACTATGCTAGTTCTCATAGTGTCATAAATTAATAGCTTTTATACTGAGTGCCGAAGAATTGATGCTTTTGAACTGTGGTGTTGGAGAAGACTCTTGAGATCCCCTGGACTGCAGGAGATCCAACCAGTCCATCCTAAAGGATATCAGTCCTGAATATTCATTGGAAAGACTGATGCTGAAGCTGAAATTCCAATACTTTGGCCACCTGATGTGAAGAACTGGCTCATTTGAAAAGACCCTGATACTGGGAAAGGTTTAAAGTGGGAGGAGAAGGGGACAACAGAGGATGAGATGGTTGGATGGCATCACTAATTCAATGGACATGAGTTTGAGTCAACCCCAGGTGTTGGTGATAGACAGGGAGGCCTGGTGTGCTGTGTTCCATGGGGTTGCACAGAATTGAACATGACTGAGCAACTGAACTGAACTGAACTGAATAAATCTGTTAAGATGTCACATGTTGTATCAACCTGATATATTATTGTTAGAAATGTCATATCCTAAAACATATCAAAATAGGAGTATTATTTCCTTATGAAGGAATATATGAAGAAAACTAATTTTTAAAGACATATTGTGAAGGCTAGCTTATTGTATGTTTGTCTGTATCTACATTTATTTCCAGTACAAGTAAAATTAATATCTAAAGAATATTTTTCATTTTCTGAATTATCTTGGAAATAAATCCCTCAGTATAATTAATTGTATTCATTACTGAAAATGACCAGTTGATTTAAAGGATATACTGTTTTTGTCACTAAAGACAATATAGCTATGTTTAAAAAGAAAAAAAAAACACATATTTGCTCTTGATTGTCAGACTCTCTTAACATTGTAAGTACCTTTTTCATGGTTGTTATAAAATTAAAAACAATTGGTAGCTCTCTCTATTCCTGTGTATTCAATTTATTCAATATTAATTTAGTGTTAGTATGGAAGGAAATTTATTATGTACTCTTGAGTATTAAAAGACACAATTTAATTATGCATGTATTACATAAAGTACAGGCTTGTTATCATAAGAGGCAATGAAGTTTCAGGGGCATTGTTCACAAATGAGACCTGAGCAGATGTCATAAGAGAAGTCACATTTGAAGTAAGTAGAAATGCACAGATCAAGAGAAAACTTCAAGTAGAATAAAATGGTCAGATTTGGAACATATTGATGGTACTGACAAAACCATGGAATAGCAGTCCTCTTCTGTAAGGATTCTGGGTTTGTATAAGAGAAAAGAGTAAGAATAATTTTGAAAAGGATGTGTGGTGTGAATTTTGAAGTGCTCTGACTACTTGCTTGAGGAGTTGGAACATTTTGTGAAGGCTATAGGGAGATGGGAAAGTTTTTGAGCATGCGTATGACACAACTGAATCTGAACATTAGGATAATTAATAAGAGAGTTCTGGGCAGACTGCAATGTTCAGGTAAACAGTGAGTGGAGAGATGGAGATATTTCAAGCCTGAAGCAGTGGTCAAATAAAGGGGACTGAAATGGAACTGAAACAACAGGCATATGAAATACACAAGGAATAGCATTGTGTAGTAGAGAGAGAATGTGAAGGTGTCAGAAAGGAGCAGCCTTTTCAAAACTCGACAAAATGGTATAGAATTAAATAATTCAGAATTCTTTGAAGAATCAGTGTGACTGAAGGTCTCAGCATGCTCCAGTTTTCAGTGACTTGTCTCATCTGCTAATCATTTCCTAGCTTTCAAATTATGTAAAACATTTAATATATATATATTATACAGGATATATAATACATTATATGGGATGTATATATCTGTTTGTTTATATATATATATATATATATGTAATTTTAGACACTTTTACTTTTGCAGAATAAGATATTTGAAATCAGTTTCCACATTCTCTTCCATGAAAGAATACTTCTCTTAATTTTATCTATTACACACTAAAAAAATAATACGTGGCTTAAGAAATATGATGACTCATCAAATTTATTTGCATAGCTTTTCAAACTCTTTACAGTCTATCATTTAGTGTGTATTTTTTTTCTCCATAGAAATGTATTAATAGAGCCTTGAAAAGCTTGTTTTCTCATAAAGTCTAGTTTCAACTACAGGCTTCCTCTATGATGAAACAAAATGCCTTAGACAAGGCTTAACATAAAGTCTTAGATGGAATTAAGAATTAGATGAAATGCATCACTGGAAAAACTTGGAATTTCTCTATAAATATAATAATAAATATAGAATTACAAAAGTCATGTGTGTTCCAATAGGTGAGGCACAAGGTTCCTTTTTCTCCCTTCATCTCTGTCAGTGCCCCCCTCCACACCTCTCAACCACATCTGCTTCTCTCATCCTACCAGCGTCTCCACCTACTTTTCTCTTATCCTCTGACCTTCTGACTTTTCTCTTTCCCACCTTTCCAATTTCATTCTTTCCTATATATGTTTAATTTTTTCCCATGAATTGCCAGGAAGAGCATATACTTATTCTTATTAGAACATTTATATTCCATGTAGTTGGAAATAGCAATTATATGAATTAATACAGCATTCATTATCAGTCAAAATGATTTTATGTTACATTTATGTTACTAAATGTACACATTTTACTTGAAGGTGAAGGTGATGTTTTAATATAGATACACACACACATGCACATAGGCAGACACACACCACTCTTATCTGAAACAATTTACATAAAAAAAGCTAAGGAAAGGCTATTATTTTTTATCCACTTATTTAGCTATTTCTTTAATATTCCCAGGCCTGGTTTTCTTTTCACTGATTTTGGGGATAAGACAAAAGAGAAAATTCCTTATGATAGAACACTATAAAATGATTATCATTATTTTGTAAAGTATAAAAATCAAATTGAACTTTTTTAACCACAGATTAATCATCTTTTGTATAATTTACTTTGCTTGTTATAAACAGCATTCTCCTGAACTATTCCCCTTTAAAATATTTTAAGCCACATTGGGTCTATCTCTGGGGAGTGGGGGGACACAGACCTTTATGAAGAGTAGGTTACTGTATACTTACTAATATTTACTACATTTATTAAATAAAGGGCTTATTTGATTAAATTTATTTACCATCTTAATAGGGAAGGTTAAGAGGTAAGCCGTATACAGTTATTTAAAATAAACTTTATATTTTAAAAACAATCATAGCTTATGCAAACATTTTAACCAAAGGAAAAACATCTTCATGATTATACAATAGCACAGGAATAGTAAAATATGTAATTCTATAGGGGAATCAATTGAATATAAGAACTGCATATGGTTATGTAGTTTATTAGTTATAAAATATGTGTAAAACTCTTAAATTATCTTGAGTTCATGACATAAATTTAATATGCAAAATTTTAGTAATCTTGATTTTTAATATTTTTAGCATTTGGTTTTATCTAAGGAAATATTAAAAATGTCTTATGTTCATTAAGCATAAAATTTTCAAATCTATCTTCATTATCCATATTATTGAATGAATGGCTTGACCATAACACATGGCACTAATCAACACTTTGCTGCATGAAGAACCTTGTAGGTTTGAATGTTTCACAATCATAAAACAATAGAATTTTTAAACTAAACATGTACAGTTCAAAATGAATAGGTAGACAAATATGTGACTCCTTGGCTTTCTATTCCCCTCAATATTTAAAACATGTTTTAAGCAATTTGAAAAAACAACCACATCATAAAAACACAGATTGTCTGTGTTTTTTATTAACTTTTAAAGGATAGAGTGCACAACATTGCGTAATATTGTAATTTATCCAATGAAATTAGGTGACAGTAAAACAAACTATTGGAAACATTCAAATGGTACATTCAAGCAATGAATTAATGGATTATTAAGAAGTCAAAGCTATGCTGGAAAGTTTAAAATTAAGTTGTAATTGAGCCTTTTGATGTCCACAGTAGCATATGACTTTGTTTAGTTAATTTAAATGAAATATACTTAAAATTTCTATAGTTTGTTGGATAATAGAAGTGTCATTTGTATCATGGAGTCCATGCAATGTTTTATAAATCTGTGAAAATATTAATGTGTAAAATTATGGGTATGCCCTACATTCTAATAGAATTCAAGTCTAAATGCTGAATTAGGCATTTATCATGTAATCATTACTGCACACAAGAAATATTCACCTTCTAACAAATGCTTGTTTCCTTATAGGGGAAGATTATTATCTTTTCCTGTATGTAGTAAACAATAGTAACCAATAAGATACATTTTTGAGACTTCTTATAATTTCTAACTCATTTTTACTCATGAAATATGAATTTACTCTCAAAGCAAAAGTTTTCATTAATGTAATAATTGAACAATGTTATAATTTAATATGATCATTTTTTCATGGTAATTAAAATAATTCTAAAGTTGACAAAGAAATTAACTTTATTATGTCAAACAACACTAAATTTAATTTAAAATTAAGATCATGAATAAGTCATGATCATATCTGAGCAAAATTGTATTGCCTTGTTTCAGATTATGATCATTTCTTTTTGAACTTATGAAGAAAAATGTTTTGCCAGGTTATCTACTGGGCATCAAGTATTAAAGGTTTCCTCAGTGATTTCCTTTCATGAAGTAGATTAAGTACCCACAATATTTTGTTTGGAACTAAGCATACATGTTTAGGTAACCAAGGATGTTCATAATTATAGTTGCTTGGGATTAGGGCACCTTACTGAATTAAATCCAAGAAGTATTTTAAATATTGCAGCACCATTTTTTCTGTGTTACTGAATAATTGGTAACACTAGATTACAAGATTTGCAAGCTCTCCGAGTTGCTGTATTTTCATAGGGAAAAGGTTCCTTTCATTCAGGCTTAATAAGCTTGGCCTATATCAGCTTTTCTCACATCAGCCCAAGTGTCACATTTGGGCTGGGGGAAGCTTGTTAGCAGTAATTACCAGCAGTAGGTTCTATTATTTGCCAAAGTAATTTTCACTGCTAAGTACCACCAAAACTGCCTCAAGCCTTTAATTTTTTCCCTTCCTCTTGCCTTCCTTCGCTTTCTTTTAAGTTAGTGCATTTTCCCATGGTACTGCTCTCTGTGGTGTGGGACAAGGCAGAGGGAAGGCTCTGGGTATCAATGTGCTCTTGAGACACGGGGTCAGGCCTAGCGAAAGCCTTTCACAAACAGAGCCTGAACTCTATTAGAGATGCAAATCCACTCTCTGAGTAAGGATTGTTTCAGCGACATAATGGAGGCCAAGGAATTCCACTGTAGCTCCCCTTTCAGTCTGGGCCCTTTGTCTGCGTCTTAGCAAATTTCAGCAGCCTGTTTAAACTCCAGCTATTGTCCCCTTGGCTTCATTGATTTCTCTGCCTGCCACCAACTCACAATGGCCTGATATGAACATCTTTGTTACTGCTTTTGTACTGTATATCAGAGTAATGTTTCAGCAGACTGAGGCCTAGGAGGAAGAATTAAACCTGTACTACACAGATCATGATGAATTGCAGGATTTACATATCATTTTGAGACTTTGGGGGTTGGCGTGGAAGGGAGAGGTTGTTGCTGAATGCTGTTGTGTCTCAAAGGATGTTGTCCGAGGACAGAGTGACAGAAAAGGAAGTGATTTAGATAGTCCCTGACAGCTTAATATGCAGAATACAGACAAATTGTGGAAATTCACAGGCATCCTATCCTTTTCCTATATATAGCAGATTTGATTCTGAATCTTAGCATGAAGAAGCTTTATGTGGTTGTCACATTCTACTCTTTCAGAACCGAGGTGGTAGAAATACTGACATTTTAGATCTCATTATTCTTGGTTGACATAAAAACTTCCATGATTTGGAGATTTGCAAATAATGGAAGTAAATCTTTCATTGTTAGAAGCAGTAATGATTCCCAAAACATATAGTCACTTTATTAAAAACAATTAAGTGATCTTTACCTATTTTCAAGGTTTTCCTAACTATGTAGAATTTTGTAAAGACATATTCAAGTGGTGGATGAACTATGAAATAATTTTCCCTCCAATATTGAAAGAGAATTATAAAGAAATACCCAGTTGTGTACTATTAAGTGTTTGATAACTGATTCTCTCAGGGGAAAGCAAATCTGATGTGTTGCCTTTGCTGATTTTTTGTGATGCACATACTTTCACCTTAACCAGTTTCTCTTGCCAATAAAATCTCTGAATGTGGAATTGGGAAACAAATATACCTAGTTGGTTTCTGTGAGTTTTACAAGGCAGGTCCAGCACAAAGCTGGGGTATCTGATTGTCTTTTCTTTTTACTATGTTGTTATAAACAATCTTAAAAACTTGTGAGAATGAGGCTGTAGAAATGCATAGATAGTGGTGCTTAAAATACTGTAATTATATTGGGTTTTCATCTGAGAAATTTATCTTGTACGGTTGACGTAATTTATGTGTAAATTATGTTTTTTCCCTTTATTTTTTAAAACCAGTATATTTAGGCTCTATATGATATGTGATTGGCATCAAAACGAAGGGGTAGAAATGAATCTGAATAGACTCATTTTATATGCTTCAACTTTCCAAGAAGTACACAGTTAGGATAGAAGGAAGTTTTCATTTCTTAATTAAAATAGAAGAATCATTTATTTAATGAGTTTTAATAAACATACTTAAAGGATAAAATGTTTTACCTTCTATTCATATGAACATTAGGATCACAATACCCTACATGCACATCTACTTAAAAAATATGAGATTAAGAGAAATGCTTTTTTAAAAATCTCTTGTTTTATATCCCCCAAATTACTGAATTGCCTATAAATCCTGAAATACACAATACAGTTCCACACTTTCGTACTATCACATCTGCTGTCCTCTCTAATACTTAGAGTGCTGTTATATCACATTTATAAAGTCTTTAGTGAGTTGTCACCTATTTTGTACATGTCTAATTTGACACACATCTTACATTATCTGAATACATGTCTTTCTACCCTGTTAAGTTCAAAGCTCTTTTAAGAGAAACCCAATGTGTTATTCAGCTTTCTATCACCAATGCACATAGCAGAGATCTTAGCAAACTGTTTATGAACAAAAATTAACTGAATCATAAACCATTGGCCTTTTTTTCTATTTATATGCCTTTATACATTTTATATTGATTCCTGGGTTTATTTTCTCTTTGCAATTCAATATTTCAAATATTCCACCAGTTTATTGTCAAAGAGATTTTTGTCTAAATTATGATAGAATTCATCCAGCCTATTTTTAACATCTGTGCTTCCAGTTTTCTTAACTTGCATATTCTTATGACATGGTATGTTGAATCCACTCAAAACTTACAAAAGCAGTTTTCCTAACTACCTCACATTCATACTTTTAACCATGCCATTGACTGAGCATCAATACATATGTCCTTTAAATAATCAGCATTTGCATAGTTTAAAAACATGTACCATCCAATTATATTTTTGTCACTTTTTTGTCATTTCATGATTTCTTTAAAGTGTACTAAATCATTTGTAACATCCAGACATGCAAGATTCACATACTTTTATATCATATCATATCCATGTTCTGCTATCAAAAAACAAACTCTACAATTTATAGCCAGAGTCCAGGAACATTATTGTCCCTATTATTATTGTCCCCATTATCTTTTAAAACTTCCATTAAGAATCATCTTGTTGATCATTTAACTTTTATTTCATATGCCATTTACAGACACTGCTTAAAATGATCCTAGGCACAGCCCTTACATGGTACACAAAAATTGACTCAAAAAGGATTATACACTTAAGTGTAAAAGGAAAAACTATAAAACATCTGAAGGGAACATATTCCAAAACCTATGTAAAACCTGATTTTAAACATTAGTTATAGAATATTAATATAATAACAGAAGAATAATTCTTCAAAGAAAAATAGATAAGTGGGACTTTATTAAATTTAAAACTTCTATTCAGAAGAAAATGCTGTTAAAAGAATAAATGACAAGTCACAGACTAAGAGAAAACACAGAAAAAGAATCTGAGAAAGAACTTCCATCCAAAATAAACAAATAACATGTACAATTCAAGATCAAAGAAACAGACAAATTAAAATTGGCAAAAGTTTTGAACAAATATCTTACTATACCATATAGCTACAAGATGGCAAATAGCATACTAGAAGCTCATCATTATTGTCATTAGGAAAAGGCAAATTAGAAGAATAACTATTCAGTTCAGTACAGTTCAGTCACATAGTTGTGTCTGCCTCTTTGTGACCCCATGGACTGCAGCATGCCAGACTTCCCTGTCCATCACCAACACCCGGAGTTGACTCAAACTCATGTCCATTGAGTCAGTGATGCCATCCGACCATCTCATCCTCTGTCGTCCCCTTCTACTCCCACATTCAATCTTTCCCAGCATCAGGGTCTTTTCAAATGAGTCAGCTTTTCACATCAGGTGGCCAAAGTATTGGAGTTTCAGGACTGATTTTCTTTAGGATGGACTGGTTAGATCTCCTTGCAGTCCAAGGAACTCTCAAGAGACTTCTCCAACACCAGAGTTCAAAAGCTTCAATTATTTGGCACTCTGCTTTCTTTATAGTCCAACTCTCACATCCATACATAAACACTGGAAAAACCATAGCCTTGACTAGACAGACCTTTGTTGACAAAGAAATGTCTTTGCTTTTTAATATGCTGTCTAGGTTGGTCATAACTTTTCTTCCAAGGAGTGTCTTTTAATTTCTTGGCTGCAATCACCATATGCAGTGATTTTGGAGTCCTCCAAAATAAAGTCTGCCACTGTTTCCAATCTATTTGCCATAAAGTGTTGGGACTGGATGCCATGATCTTAGTTTTCTGTATGTTGAGTTTTAAGCCAACTATTTCACTCTCCGCTTTTACTTTCATCAAGAGGCTTTTGAGTTCCTCTTCACTTTCTGCCATAAGGGTGGTGTCATCTGCATATCTGAGGTTATTGATATTTCTCCCCGCAATCTTGATTCCAGCTTGTGCTTCTTCCAGCCCAACGTTTCTCATGATGTACTCTGCATATAAGTTAAATAAGCAGGGTGACAATATACAGCCTTGACGTATTCCTTTTCCTATTTGGAACCAGTCTGTTGTTCCATGTCCAGTTCTAACTGTTGCTTCCTGACCTGCAAACAGGTTTCTCAAGAGACAGGTCAGATGGTCTAGTATTCCCATCTCTTTCAGAATTTTCCACAGTTTATTGTGATCCACACAGTCAAAGGCTTTGGCATAGTCAATAAAGCAGAAATAGATATTTTTCTAGAACTCTTGCTTTTTTGATGATCCAGCTGATGTTGGTAAATTGATCTCTGGTTCCTTTGCCTTTTCTAAAACCAGCTTGAACCTCTGGAAGTTCACCGTTCACATATTGTTGAGGCGGGGCTTGGAGAATTTTGAGCATGACTTTACTATCGTGTGAGATGAGTGCAATTGGGCAGTAGTTTGAGCATTCTTTGGCATTGCCTTTCTTTGGGATTGGAAGGAAAACTGACCTTCTCCAATCCTGTGGCCACTGCTGAGTTTTCCAAATTTGCTGGTATACTGAGTGCAGCACTTTCACAGCATCATCTTTTCAGATTTGAAATAGCTCAACTGGAATTCCACCTCCACTAGCTTTGTTTGTAGTGATGCTTCCTAAGGCCCACTTAACCTCACATTCCAGGATGTCTGGCTCTAGCTGAGTGATCACAGTGTGATTATCTGGGTCATGAAGATCTTTTTTGTACAGTTCTTCTGTGTATTCTTGCCACCTCTTCTTAATATCTTCTGCTTCTGTTAGGTCCATACCGTTTCTGTCCTTTATTGACCAGGAGTTGACTGTGACTCAGATCATGAACTCCTTATTGCCAAATTCAGACTTAAATTGAAGAAAGTAGGGAAAAGCACTAGACCATTCAGGTCTGACCTAAATCAAATCCCTAATGATTATACAGTGGAAGTGAGAAATAGATTTAAGGGACTAAATCTTCAGAGTGCTTGATAAACTATGGACGGAGGTGCATGACAATACACAGGGAACAGGGAGCAACACCGGCCCCAAGAAAAGAAATGTTAAAAAGCAAAATGGCCGTCTGAGGAGGCCTTACAAATAGGTGTCAAAAGAAGAGAAGTGAAAAGCAAAGGAGAAAAATAAAGATCAGATCAGATCAGATCAGTCGTTCAGTCATGTCCGACTCTTTGCGACCCCATGAATCGCAGCACACCAGGCCTCCCTGTCCATCAACAACTCCCAGAGTTCACTCAGACTCACATCCATCCAGTCAGTGATGCCATCCAGCCATCTCATCCTCTGTCGTCCCATTCTCCTCCTGCCTCCAATCCCTCCCAGCATCAGAGTCTTTTCCAATGAGTCAACTCTTTGCATGAGGTGGCCAAAATAAAGATACACCCATTCAAATGCAGAGTTCCAAACAACAGCAAGGAGAGATAAGAAAGCCTTCCTCAGTGATATGCAAGAAATAGAGGAAAACAATAGAATGGGAAAGACTAGAAATTTCTTCCAAAAAATTATAGAAACCAAGGAAACATTTCATGCAAAGATGGGCTCAGTAAAGGACAGAAATGGTATGGACCTCACAGAAACAGAAGATATTAAGAAGAGGTGGCAAGAATACACAGAAGAACAATAACTATAGACCTATTCTAATATTTAAAATAAAAATAAAACCTGACAATGAAAATTGCTGGTAAAGTACAGAACAGCAAGGACTCTCATTTATTGCTGATGAAAATCAAAATTCTTTTGAAGATAGTGTAGTAGTTTCTTACAAACCTAAACATCATCTTACTGTACAACCCAGCAATTGTGCTGCTAGGTATTTATCCACCTGATTTGAAAACTTAAGCATGGCAGTGTATGCACATACACAAATGGGAACATGAAAGATAGAGACTTGCTCAACAAAGTTGCCACAAACCTTCCATTTGTAACAAACATAGTATTCAGTTCAGTTCAGTTCAGTTCAGTCACTCAGTCATGTCTGACTCTTTGTGACCCCATGAATCACAGCACTCCAGGCCTCGCTGTCCATCGCCAACTCCCGGAGTTCACTCAGACTCACGTCCATCGAGTCAGTGATGCCATCTAGCCATCTCATCCTCTTTCATCCCCTTCTCCTCCTGCCCCCAATCCCTCCCAGCATCAGAGTCTTTTCCAATGAGTCAACTCTTGACGTGAGGTGGCCAAAGTACTGGAGTTTCAGCTTTAGCATCATTCCTTCCAAAGAACACCCAGGGCTGATCTCCTTTAGAATGGACTGGTTGGATCTCCTTGTAGTCCATGGGACTCTCAAGAGTCCTCTCCAACACCACAGTTCAAAAGCATCAATTCTCAGCACTCAGCTTTCTTCACAGTCCAAATCTCACATCCATACATGACCACAGGAAAAACCATAGCCTTGACTAGATGGACCTTTGTTGGCAAAGTAATGTTTCTGCTTTTTAATATGTTATCTAGGTTGGTCGTAACTTTCCTTCCAAGGAGTAAGTGTCTTTTAATTTCATGGCTGCAATCACCATCTGCAGTGATTTTGGAGCCCAAAAAGCCAATACACAATAAATTGTGTATTGTGTATTGTGTCTGTAAATTGTGTATGTGTGCACAATAAAGCATGCCTGTACAAAAATATACATTAAAATACTTCACTGATTGGATTGGGATGTGGGGAGCTACAGCTGATCTAAGAAACATTGGAAATGAGAGGAGACTGCAATAGAAGGCAAAAGTAAATATCTGTATAACACCTATAAACTATTAACTTTATAATAGTTAATAAGCTGTTTCTCAACAAGGAGTTAACAATTCTAACACTCTCCATTAATTAAACAATTAAGTAAATACACAACAAATGACAATAGCCAGGTTTCTAATAGAGTGAAAATTTACAGACAAGCAAGGACAGAAAATCAGAATAATCCATGGAATACAGAAATAAATGTGACTACATGCTTCCCTTGATATAGATGCATATATAATTTTTAAGATGACCTTCCAAGATGGGACTAGTGATAAAGAATCTGCCTGCCAATTCAGGAGACACGAGAGAAGTGGGTTTGATCTCCAGATCAGGAAGATCCCCTGCTGTAGGAAATGGCAACCCACTCCACTATTTTGTCTGGAAAATTCTGTGGACAGAGGAGCCTGGTAGGCTACAGTCCATGGGGCTGCAGAAGGTTGGACTTGACTGAGTGACCAAGCACAGTATAATTTTTAAGGTAATGTTTATGCACATGGCTTACTCTGCACACCTGTATTTCCTTTCTATCAGCTGAAAGATTTAAGCAATAATACTATGGTGTCAACAACACACCAGCTTCATAAATCTTGATTTCTTTAACAGTAGTCTCTAAGAATAGAACCAAGAGTCCTTAGAGAAGCGGCTGATTCTAAGGCTGAGGCAGAATATATAAAAGATAAACCTAGAGAATTTTATAGTGTTAGATAATAATTTACTAAATATTAATGACAATAACAGCAACAGCAAAAGGAAGACATCAAATGGAGAAGACAAGTGAAAGAGCCCCACAAGGTACCAGCTGGAACAATTTTAGAAGTAATATAAATGGATTATAATTAAAGCTATAAAATAATTATCTATCAGTCCATATGTATGTCAAGCCCAGGAGTATTTTCACCCTGCTCATTTAACTTATGTGCAGAGTACATCATGAGGACTGTTGGGCTGGATGAAACACAAGCTGGAATCAAGATTGTTGGGAGAAATATCAATAGCCTCAGATATGCAGATGACTCCACCCTTATGGCAGAAAGTGAAGAAGAAATAAAGAGCCTATTGATGAAAGTGAAAGAGGAGAGTGAAAAAGTTGGCTTAAAACTCAACATTCAGAAAAACAAGGATCCTGGAATCTGGTCCCATCACTTCATGGGAAATAGATGGGGAAACAATGGAAACAGTGACTGACTTTACTTTTGGGAGCTTCAAAATCACTGCAGATGAAATTAAAAGACACTTACTCCTTGGAAGAAAAGTTATCACCAACCTGGACAGCATATTAAAAAGTAGGGACATTACTTTGCCAACAAAGGTCCGTCTAATCAAAGCTATGGTTTTTCCAGTGGTCATGTATGGATGTAAGAGTTGGACTATAAAGAATGCTGATGCTTGTGAATTGTGGTGTTGGAAAAGACTCTTGAGAGTCCCTTGGACTGCAAGGAGATCCAACCAGTCCATCCTAAATGAAATCAGTCCTGAATATTCATTGGAAGGACTGATACTGAAGCTGAAACTCCAATCCTTTGGCCACCTAATGCGAAGAACTGACTCAATGGAAAAGACCCTGATGCTGGGAAAGATTGAAGGCAGGAAACAAAGGGGAAGCCAGAGGATGAGATGGTTGGATGGTATCACCAACTCGATGGACATGAGTTTGAGCAAGCTCTGGGAGTTGGTAAAGGACAGGGAAGCGTGGCGTGCTGCAGTCCATGGGGTCACAAAGAGTTGGACATGACTTAGCGACTGAAGTGAACTGAACTGATCATCCCATGCTGATATAGGTAAATGATCATAAAAGCAAATGAGGAGGGGAGAAAACACAAATATCCAGTGCAGAAGAATTCCAAATAGGTTATATAGACATTAATACTTGCTCAAGGAGATGCAGCATTACTCCTTACTACTTAAGTGTGATCTGGGCAGTGACTTACTTCCACGTTCAGCATGGAAGAAAGAGAAAAAGCATAACATTCGGTAGAGAAACCTGATAAATACTATCTCACCTAGGTGACCAAGTTTAATATCAAAGTAGTCATGTTTATACTATGTATTCTTGGTGTGATGTGATGAAAATGGCATTTTACCTCTGTGGTCTTCTAAAGACTATGATCTCATTTCAATCATGAGATAAACATTAGACAAACCCCAAATAAGCTGCATTCTACAAAGTGCATACCTGATACTCTTCAATATTGTCAAGGTCATCAAAAAAGAGCAAGATCTAAGAAATTCACACGAAAGAGGAGTCTAAGGAGACATCATGACTGCTAGAATTCGAATGTTTGTGTCTGTCCCTTCCCCAATTTGAAATCCTAACCCCTTAAGGTGATGGTATTAGTAGGTGGGAAATTTGGGAGGTCTTTTAGCCTGAGGTGGGCCTTCATAAATGAGATTAGTGCTTTATAAAAAGGAGCTCCCTAGCCCCTATAGTCAGAAGGTGCCAGCTATGAACCAGGAAGAGGATTTTCACCAGATATGATGATACTGAGCCTTGATCATAGACTTCTCAGCCTCTAGAAATGTAAGCAATAAATTTCTGTTGCTCATAATCTACCCAGTCAGTGATATTTCATTATAGCAGTACAAATGCATTAAGGCAGTAACTAAATGTGATGTGATACTGTGTAAGAGACCCTAAAACAAAAAAAAGAAATTCGGTAAAAACTATGGGATTCTTAATAAATTATGAACTTTTGTTAATAACAATGGCTTATTAATTGTGCCAAATATACCATAGCAATGTAAGATGTTGATAATAAAGGAAACTTGGGATGGGTACATGCAACTCTACAATATCTTTTTAAACAGGGTATATGTAAATTATCTTCTTAAACCTCTGTATATCTTAAAATATTCTGAATTCTAAAGTTAATTTAAAACACATACAAGACCTTTCTCAATGTTTATTTGGACCAACATGCAGGATCTTATAAAAGTTTATATGAATCTGAGATATATGAATCAGTCCCTCTTCCTCTGCCCATTCAAAAAGTAATCCTTTAATTCCATTTTGAATTATGGTGTGATTGAGATATTATTTATCCAATATTCTCCCTCCTGCTCTTTTGTTAAATATTATTCTCTAATTGATTTACTATGTATCTTTTTTTTGCATTTTCTAAGATAGTCTTTTCCAATTTTTTTCTGTGGACAATTTTTAAAAAGTCACTAGAAACTCTTTGTAAAATTGCAGATTTGTAGGTCCTAACAAAGCCATTTAATCTGGTAGCTTGGAGTCAGGCTCAAAAATCTGAATTTTTAAAGACATTTAGGAAAAGACTATGCATTCCAAATTTGAGAAACAGAAATCTAAGATGTCTAGAGGGAGAGTCTTCATTTATTCTTGTTTTTGTCCTTACATTTTTCTAACAATTTTATTTATTGTATATGAAATTATCTTGCTCTGTACAGAAAAAAATTGTTGGAGTCCAATTGCATTTTCAAATAACTGTCTTAATTAAATAATTCTAAAACTCTTGTTGGTGCTATAGATTTTAATAAAATGCTAATATTTGGAGATGTTAGCATAGTTTACAAATCTCTGATACTTTTAAAGTTCAGTTCAGTTGCTCAGTTGTGTCTGATTCTTTGTGACCCCATGGACTGCAGCATGCCAGGCCTCCCTGTTCCTCACTAACTCCTGGAGTTTCCTCAGACTTACGTCCTTTAAGTCGGTGAAACCATCCAACTATCTCATCCTCTGTCATCCCCTTCTCCTGCCTTCAATCTTTCCCAGCATCAGGGTCTTTTCCATTGAGTCAGTTCTTTGCATCAGGTGGCCAAAGCATTGGAACTTCAGCTTCAGCATCAGTCCTTCCAATGAATATTCAGGACTGATTTCCTTTAAGATGGACTGGTTGGATCTATTTGCAGTCCAAGGGACTCTCAAAAGTCTTCTCCAACACCACAGTTCAAAAGCACTAATTTTTCAGTGCTCATATTTCTTTGTAGTCCAACTCTCACATCCATACATGATCCCTGGAAAAAACCATAGCCTTGACTAGACAGACCTTTGTTGGCAAAGTAATGTCTCTACTTTTTAATATGCTGTCTAGGTTGGTCATAAATTTTCTTCCAAGGAGTAAGTGTCTTTTAATTTCATGGCTGCAGTCACTGTCCACAGTGATTTTGGAGTCCCCAAAAATTAAGTCTCTATTTCCATTGTTTCTCCATCTATTTGCCATGAAGTGATGGGACCAGATGTCATGATCCTTGTTTTCTGAACATTGAGTTTTAAGCCAACTACTTCACTCTCCTCTTTCACTTTCATCAAGAGGCTCTTTAGTTTTTCTTCACTTTCTGCCATAAGGGTGGTGTCATCTGCATATCTGAGGTTATTGATATTTCTCCCAGAAATCTTGATTCCAGCTTGTGTTTCATCCAGCCCAGCATTTCTCATGATGTGTTCTTCATATAAGTTAAATAAGCAGGGTGACAATATACAGCCTTGACGTACTCCTCTCCCTATTTGGAACTGGTCAGTTGTTCCACGTCCAGTTTAACAGTTGCTTCCTGACCTGCATACAGATTTCTTAAGAGGCAGGTCAGGTGGTCTTGTATTCCCATCTCTTCAAGAATATTCCACAGTTTGTTGTGATCCACAAAGTCAAAAGCTTTGGCATAGTCAATAAATTAAAGTAGATCCCCAAATTTTAATTATTTTTCTTGTATTTACATTTTTTTCTGTTTTAATAGAGATTTACTCAATCATTGATCCACTTTACAAATTCCTAGTATTTTAATCACAGGTATTTACTGTAGTCTTCTGACCATCTTCAGCTAATAATATACTAAAATTTTAAATTTAAAATGTCTAAAATTGACTCAGTCTTTTTCTTTTTCAACTCTGCTCCTTCATTGAAACTTATATTTCAGTTGATGGGAACATTGGTCTCTTAACCTGAAATCTTGAAAGTGTCTTTGTGTTATTGCTTTCCCATGTCTTATGTATCAGGCTCAGACCAAAATATAACACAGTTTTCTTTCCCTGCTCTTCCTGTGCTCAGCGAGCACTATCGTTAGTCAAGTCCTTATTTTGGTTAGCTGTGGCTGTCAAAATAAAGTACCAAAGACTGAATGACTTAGCAGCAGAATATTTATTTTCTCACAAATATGGAGGCTAAAAGCTCAAGCCCAAGATATTATACTGTTGGTTTCTTCTGAGATCTCCCTCCTTGGCTAATAGAATACTTTTACTTGGGTCACCACACCATCTTCTCTCTGAACCTGCCTGTGTTCTAATCTTCTCTTCTTACAGGACACCAGTAATAGTGGATTAAAGCCCCCCAAATAACCTCATTTTAACCAAATGACCTCCTGGTATCTCATCTCCAAATAGTCACATTTTGAAGTTCTAGGGGTTAGGATTTCAATATGTGAAGTTCAGAGACACAATTCAACATCACATATGCAGGAAACAGTAAATGTCTATGTATATGGGGAGGCTAACATTATGTGAGTGTTGTTCTTATTAATTAGATCGGAAATCTATTGCAATAAGGGACTAAGGCACGGTCTTTTGTATAAGCCACATGGAAGAAACTGTTATTGTCAGTGTCATTGAGGTAAGTGTAGATATCAGAGTTCTAGGGACTTCTCCAACACCACGGTTCAAAAGCATCAATTCTTTGGCACTCAGCTTTCTTTGTAGTCCAACTCTCACATCCATACATGACTACTGGAAAAACCATGGTTTTAACTAGACAGACCTTGTTGGCAAAGTAATGTTTCTGCTTTTTAATATTCTGTCTAGGTTGGTCATAGTTTTTCTTCCAAGGGGCAACTGTCTTAATTTCATGGCTGCATTCACCATCTGCAGTGATTTTGGAGCCCATGAAAATAAAGTCTCTCACTGTTTCCACTGATTCCCCATCTAATTGCCATAAAGTAATGGAATTGGATCCATGATCTTCATTTTTTGAATGCTGAGTTTAAGCCAGCATTTTTACTCTCCTTCCTTTCATCAAGAGGTTCTTTAGTTCTTCGTTTTCTTCCATAAGGGTGGTGTCATCTGCATATGTGAGGTCATTGATATTTCTCCCAGAAATCTTGATTCCAGCTTGTGCTTCATCCAGCTCAGCATTTCTCATGATGTACTCTGCATATAAGTTAAAAAGCAGTGTGACAATATACAGCTTTGATGTACTCCTTTCCCAATTTGGAACCAGTCTGTTGTTTTATGTCCGGTTCTAACTGTTGCATCTTGACCTGCATACAGGTTTCTCAGTAGGCAGGTAAGGCGGTCTGGTATTCCCATCTTTTTAAGAATTTTCCACAGTTGGTTGTGATCCACACAGTCAAAGGCTTTGGCATAGTTAATAAAGCAGAAGTATCAGTTTTTCTGGAACACTCTTGCTTTTTCTGTGATACAATGGATGTTGGCAATTTGATCTTTGGTTTCTCTGGCTTTTCTAAATTCAGCTTGAACATCTGGAAGTTTTTTGTTCACGTACTGCTATAACCTTGCTTGGAGAATTTTGAGCATGAGAGATGAGTGCAATGGTGTGGCTATTTGAACATTCTTTGGTATTGCCTTTCTTTGGGATTGGAATGAAACTGACATTTTCCAGTCCTTTGGCCACTGCTGAGTTTTCCAAAATTGCTGGCATATTGAATGCAGCACTTTAACAGCATCATCTTTTAGGACTTGAAATAGCTCAACTGGAATTCCGTCACCACCCCTAGTTTTGTTCCTAGTGATCCTTCCTAAGGCCCACTTGACTTTAGACGCTAGGATGTCTGGCTGTACGTAAGTGATCACACCATCGTGGTTATCTGGGTCATTAAAATCTTTTTTGTATTGCTCTTCTGTGTATTCTTGCCACATTTTCTTAATAGCTCCTATTAGGTCCATACCATTTCTGTACTTTATTGTGCCCATCTTTGCATAAAATATTCCCTTGATATCTCTAATTTTCTTGAAGAGATCCCTAGTCTTTCCCATTCCATTGTTTTCCTCTATTTCTTTGCACTGATCACTGTGGAAGGCTTTCTTATCTCTCCTTGCTATTCTTTGGAACACTGCATTCAAATGGGTATATCTTTCCTTTTCTCCTTTGCCTTTAGCTTCTTTTCTTTTCTCAGCTATTTGTAAGGCCTCCTTAGACCACCATTTGCCTTTTTGCATTTCTTTTCCTTGTGGATGGTATTGATCACTGCCACCTGTACAATGAACCTCTGTCCATAGTTTCCTTCCTCTGTCCTTCACCTTCCAAGGTATATCTCAAAACAATCTGTCAAAGATGGGATTGGGGGGTCCGAGATAATAATATATCTGTCTTTATATAAAGACCTGCATATAGGTCACTGCTCCTGGTTCCTAATACAGTATTCCTAAAACCCCTGTAGTGTACTTTTTATATTATTGTGATTTTAGCTAAATACTACTCCATGGTATTTACTGCTCCATGGTATTGCTGCCTCAACATCCATTTTGTTTGCGCAAGTGACCTGCAAGGACATTGAGCTGACACTAGTCCCTTCTGTAATAACCTTACACAGAGTCACAAACATTAATAAGTTTCTGACATGACTTCTCCAAGAACTCTTGTGATCAACAGTCTCCCCTTCTCCCTGTGCCTATAATTTGTGTGCCCCTTTGATAGGACCCCAGTAGGGCTTACCAAAACCCCACACTTAATGTTTGCCTTGACCATTTTGGCTCTAACCTGGGAAAGTGCAATGCTCTCCACCTACAGACCCTAATGAAGTCATCAACCCCAGGTCCTATAGCTCTGCCTGCATCCTACCTTAACTTCCCTGTCCACAACCCCCATTCACGGCATGCACTTCTTTCAGAACTTGTGAGTAATAAACTTCTTTATTTCCATATCTCTTGTGGTCTATTGTTGACTGCAGCTTACCATCTGGCTCTTTGTGCTCCATTTTACAGGTTTTAATTTGATACTTTCATGATGTATCATAAATATTTTAAAGATAAATTGTGTTATAGATAATTAAAAACAGAAATACATGGCATTATAAATACTCTTATTATTGTTTATCATATTAGCTCTAAAAAACATCCTATAATATTCTTAAGGATAGGAGTTACTTCTTAACTATTTATATAGTTTTCCACCCTATAAGAACCTCATAGTCCCTGCCTATGGCACATACTACTCTGTGAGGCATGGGCTGCTTAATTTTTCTTTATATATTTAAAATGATTATTTATTATATTAAGCTAGATAAGCTGTGAGCATTTGTAATAGTCTCTTTGTAGAGAAGGAAGTCACTGGATACTTTCAGGTTTAGATCATTTTAGAGAATCTAATCAACCTGTAAAACTTAATTCTACAGATGCTGCTAATATTTGCATTACATGACGTCTTAATGGAAATTCCTTCACTTTTTGTCTTTCGAGTTCATTCTCCTTATTGTTAGCATTTCCTACTGCTTCCTTTTTAGCAGTGTTTTATATGGCTGTCTTGGCACCTGATCAGAAGAGGAAGGCATAAAATTCATACAATTCTCTAACCTTGTTCTCATTCCAGAGATAGATCTCCCCTTAAGGACCAATTTCTGAGAATTCAGACACCTGCTTTCTTGAAGTGAACCCTGGAGGAGAGGCCTAATCATCTCTCAGTGTTTGCATACAAGTGGAATATGATTTTATACTTTTTAAAAAGACATTAGTATTCATACTCAAGAGTTGAATCTTTAAACAATATTCTGAAGAAACTGAGACTCTGAGCAGGATATGCAGTAGAATCCTGGAACTGAAGAAAATGAAAACGCTGCCTCTCTAGTAGAGGTTAGACCCTTAATGTCATTCCTCCTTTGGGATCAAATACACCAGGAATTACACAGGTTTATGTCAAACACCTTTGCAAAATACAAGACTACATAAATATAACCGCATAAGACCCTGATGCTGGGAAAGATTGAAGGCAAGAGGAGAAGGGGGTGACAGAGGATGAGATGGTTAGATGGCATCACTGAATCAATGGACGGGAGTTTGAGCAAACTCCAGGAGATGGTGGACAGGGAAGCCTAGCATGCTACAGTACATTGGGTCGCAAAGAGTTGGTCCCAACTGAAGAACTGAACTACAACAGAACAACAAGCATTTACTGAATGGCTAATATAGGTGCTGCTGCTGCTGCTAAGTCGCTTCAGTCGTGTCTGACTCTGCGACTCCATAGATGGCAGCCCACCAGGCTCCCCCGTCCCTGGGATTCTCCAGGCAGGAACACTGAAGTGGGTTGCCATTTCCTTCTCCAATGCATGAAAGTGAAAATTGCACAATGAATGTCAGGAATTAATACGTGTGTGTTCTTAGTCACTTCAGTCATGTCTTTGAGACCCCAAGGACTGTAGCCTGCCAGGCTCCTCTGTCCATGAGATTCTCCAGGCAAGAATACTGGAGTGGGTTGCCATGCCTTCCTCCAGGGATCTTCCAGGGATCGAACCCGAGTCTTTTATGTCTCCTGCTTTACCAGGCGGGTTCTTTACCACTAGTGCCTCCTGGAAAGCCCACAATTAGTAAAAAGTAATTACTTTTGAAGATTATTTCATTTTGTGCTAATGACAATATCTATAAATACAAGTTTGAAATCCTTTTGGCTGGTTTGAAATAAGTTATATATCAAGACACTAAAATTAATTGCCAGCTTTTTGTTATATGTGAAAGAGAAGATGGATAGCCCATGGTTTTCACTCTCAGCAAATAATTATCATGCATTTGAATAAATCTTTATATCTCTTCTACAGTGCTACTATAATCAAACTTAAATTTCATAACCTTCTTAAACAAAGCCCCAAATCCTTGTTCTCTTTGCCATACTTCCCAGTTTTCCTATTTATAATGTTCAACTTTCCTGGCCACTCTCAGAGGTAGTGGATTAGTATGAATTTGCCTTTTGCAGTTGGATTACTGGGGTTCATACAAGAACAAAGTCAGTGTCCTTTGCATTGACAGCACTTCAGCATTTTGCCTTTTTGTGTGAGGTTGTAAAAATAAGGAAGGGTCTGAGAGAATTAAATTCTTAGCCTTTGAGCTCCATGGTAGATGCATCACTGGCCTACCCAGGGTTGTCAGGGATATTCTCAGCTCTCTGTCAGGAAACTAAAATGCAAACTTTAAGGAAAACTGATTGCTTTCTATTTGACACTAGTCCATTTTCTTTCTGCTTTCTGTCTCTTGGACTAATGTATTTCCTGTCATGCTTACCATAATAGACTATTTTGTTGAAAGTGTCTAAATTTCTTTTGATCTCTTTGGGTAAACGACAATGAATAAGAATATAACTATAATAATTAGCACCATCTTCATCATGCTGTAATTATACAAAGGATCAAATAATAAGAAACCAGCCCTTTTAAATGAAAAGCATTTAAGTCCACTCAAATTCTTTGTGAAGACATTCATGTACTGAACCAGATTTCCTCAAGAAGAGTCACTTTCAATTATAGGCATGAATATATTCATTCATCAGTTCAAAAAAAAAGCTACCAGATAGGTTAACTGGTAAATGACATTTCCTTCCTTGGGATATAAAAATAAGCCTCTCATGAAAAAACCTTATCAAACCTTCTTGATAGAGTTCCTTGCCATTTTGTAGCTGTATCATCATCTTATTGTGAATGTGATTTACCTACACACTGTACTACCGTGGAAGACTCATGCTTTGCTATGATGGCTCTCACATTGCTAGACTCAGAATTCTAACTTTGAAAATCCCACACTTAAAATAAGTTTACGCTCTGCAAGGACATAATTCATAAGCATTATTCCTAAGATACAGATGACATTTCATTTCCAGGCTCTTTCCTTGAACTGATTTTAGGAAAACACAGCCTTTAGGATCAGAATCTGTCTACTAATGTATTTGAAGTTCTACCAAGTAAAACCCTCTTCTTTGATGTATCACTGCTGCTGCTGCTGCTAAGTCACTTCAGTCGTGTTCGACTCTGTGCGACCCCATAGACGGCAGCCCACCAGGCTCCCCCGTCCCTGGGATTCTCCAGGCAAGAACACTGGAGTGGGTTGCCATTTCCTTCTCCAATGCTTGAAAGTGAAAAGTGAAAGTCGCTCGGTCATGTCCAACTCTTAGCGACCCCATGGACTGCAGTCTTCCAGGCTCCTCCGTCCATGGGATTTTCCAGGCAAGAATACTGGAGTGGGGTGCCATTGCCTTCTCCTACATTAGGTAGTTAATGTGAAAAATAAACTAATGTTATATATTTGTAATTAGTAATTCTGATAGTATTCTCTCAACCCATTTATTAGTTGATTTCATTTTTAATCTACCCATGACCAAGGCAATATGTTTATTTAATCTGTACACTACTAAAAAGCTAGGAAGTAATCACTTGATAAATTACTTTGTTTCTTATACTATATTGGACAGTGGCCCCAGTTCTTAAGCCCTGACTGTATCAAGCTGATTTTTCATTCTTAAAATCTGCTCTCTAATTTCCTATTCAGCTCCTGTGCTATTTAACAGTGATGTTTTTCTATCTTTTCAACTCCTTTTCATAGGGTACTGATGTTTTCTCACTTTGCCACCAGATTCTTTCTCCTGTGTATTATGTGATTTTTTAATTAGACTTAGATGAGAGGTTTCTCATTTTGGACAGAATGGAAGAGAGAGAAAGAAAAATAAGAAAAAGTAATTTTCATTCTCTTTAAGCCTTTTGTATATCTTAAAAGTCACTTATAATTTTAAATCTGATCCTGCACTGCTTTTACAGTGTCCCACAGGTTTTGGGTTGTTGTGTTTTCATTTTCATTTATTTCTATGCATATTTTGATTTCTTTTTTGATTTCTTCTGTGAAGTATGGTATAGGGAGGGAGGTGGGAGGGGGGTTCAGGATAGGGAACACATGTATACCCGTGGCGGATGCATGTTGATGTATGGCAAAACCAATACAATATTGTAAAGTAAAAAAAAAAAATTTTTTTCAAAAAAAAAATCTGATCCTGCAAAAGCAGAGATAATCTACTGCATACTTTATAAAGTCTAACACAATATTTTAGAACCAGCTCCAGAAACTTCCGTAGTTGTATGTATATCAGTTTTTATGCAAAGTAGAATGTTTTCAGAGTAGCAAAGATTTTAACCTCCAGGTTTAAAAAGTTAAAAGTAGGCACAACTGTCCTTGCAATAAGAACTATTTAATACTGTCATACATACACTAATACTTTATCAATAATGGAACCATCAAAGACCTTAGAAATGAATGCAACAGCTTATTTTTTTTATTTATTTATTTTAAAATTTTATTTTATTTTTAAACTTTACAATATTGTGTTAGTTTTGCCAAATATCGAAATGAATCCGCCACAGGTATACATGTGTTCCCCATTCTAAACCCTCCTCCCTCCTCCCTCCCTATACCCTCCCTCTGGGTCGTCCCAGTGCACCAGCCCCAAGCATTCAGTATTGTGCATCGAACCTGGACTGGCAACTCGTTTCATACATGATATTATACATGTTTCAATGCCATTCTCCCAAATCTTCCCACCCTCTCCCTCTCCAACAGAGTGCATAAGACTGTTCTATACATCAGTGTCTCTTTTGCTGTCTTGTACACAGGGTTATTGTTACCATCTTTCTAAATTCCATATATATGCGTTAGTATACTGTATTGGTATTTTTCTTTCTGGCTTACTTCACTCTGTATAATAGGCTCCAGTTTCATCCACCTCATTAGAACTGATTCAAATGTATTCTTTTTAATGGCTGAGTAATACTCCATTGTGTATATGTACCACCTCTTTCTTATCCATTCATCTGCTGATGGACATCTAGGTTGCTTCCATGTCCTGGCTATTATAAACAGTGCTGCAACAGCTTAAATAGGAAAAAAAAATCGGCAATGATTCCGATATTCAAAAGAAATTTTAAAAATCCTATAACAGATGCTTTTAACATAAGATACAATGTTGGTAAGTCAGTAGTTAAGAGATGTTATTCCATGAGCTGGGAGGGGCTCCTGACATGCCATGCGTGGCATGTTACCAAGGTGTGCTGGTATCAGGACCCCCTCTGTTTGCAGAGAAACACATGAGAGACATTTCAGTGTCTCTCCCAATTTTCTGATTTTATGGGTGAGGAAAACCAGAATTTTAAATTCAAGTCTTTAATTAATAATTAATTAAATAATTATTTATAATTATTTGTGTATTTATCAGAACACAGCTTATTCTGATAAACTCAGACTTTATTAAAGTGCCCTCTCCCCAGTGGATAATGTTGGTCCTCATCACTTAAGACAGTTTCTCAAATGTGTCTGATCATAGACTCACTTGATTCACTTGTAAATACCATTCTTATTTTCCATTATTATATATAATCAAAGAACAATTAATAAATAATTAATTCAAGACTTAATTCAAGTCTCAATTAATACTTAATTCAAGTTAAGTATCTTAGGAAACATGTTGCCAGTCAATGGCAAAGAATAGAGGTGGTAATTGGGTAGAGAGAAACTGTCTTCTTTCTTCTCACCTAAATTTGTTAGGCATTGTGCCAAGTACTATACATGTTTCATTTTATTTAATGTTTACAACTCTAAGAGGTAGAATTTTAATTCTGATCTTACAGATGAGGAAAGTCTACAAACAGGGTCAGCAACATAATCTGTGGGCCCCAGTACAAAATAAAAATGATGGACTCAAAGTTCAAAAAGGAAAAAATAAAAGTTTTTCTTTCTCCTGCAGTTTCTCTGTTAACCAGTCATGGTGTTTTTTTATTTGCTATATAGGGTCACCCTACCCTGGGGACAGGGAGTAATGTTCTTTTTCATTTGTTTAATGTCTGACTTACCTCTCTAGAATGAAAGTTCCAGGAGATCACTGACCAAGTTAACTTAAATGGGATGATCATAGACTTACTTGATTCACTTGTAAATACCATTCTTATTTTCCATCCCCCAACTCCAGGAGATTTTCATCAAAGTGGTCAATCAGAAGATCATTTCCAATGGAAGTCCTATCATACTGTTCCCTGCTAAGGCAAGCCAATGGTTTCTTATTTTATATAAAACAAAACCTCAGTCCCTTGTTCTGGCCAGTTGTTCATTGTTGTTCAGTTCCTAAGTTATGTCTGACTCTTTGTGACCCCATGGACTGCAGCACATCAGGCTTCTCTGTCCTCCACTATCTCCCTGAGTTCGCTTAAACTCATGTCCACTGAGTCAATGATGCCATCCAACCATCTCATTCACTGTCACCCCTTTTGCTCCTGCCCTTAATCTTTCCCAGCATCAGGGTCTTTTCCAATGAATCCAAACTTCTCATCAAGTGGAAAATTTTGGAGCTTCAGCTTCAGTATTAGTCCTTCCAATGAATATTCAAGGTTGATTTCGTTTAGGATTAATTGGTTTGCTCTCCTTGCTGTGCAAGTGACTCTCAAGAGTCCACACCTGCACCACAGTTCAGAAGCATGAATTCTTCAGTGCTCAGCCTTCTTCACGGTGCAACTGTCACGACCATACATGATGAGAGGAAAACCATAGCTTTGACTATATGGACCTTTGTTGGCAAAATGGTACCTCTGCTTTTTAATACACTCTCTAGGTTTCTCTTAGCTTTTATTCCAAGGAGCAAGCATCTTTTAATTTCATGGCTGCAGTGTATTTGGAGCACAAGAAAAGAAAGACTGCCACTGTTTCCACTTTTTCCCATCTATGTGCCATGAAATGATGGGACTGGATGCCATGATCTTAGTTTACTGAATGTTGAGTTTTAAGCCAACTTTTTCACTCTCCACTTTCCTTTTAACCTACAGTCTCTTTAGTTCCTCTTTGCTTTCTGCCATTAGAATGGTATCATCTTCATGTCTGAGGTTGTTGATACTTCTCCCAAGAATCTTGATTCCACCTTGTACCTCATTCAGCCCAGCCTTTGGCATGATGTACTCTGCATAAAAGTTAAGTAAACAGGGTGACGGTATACAATCTTGACACACGCCTTTCCCAATTTGGAGCCAGTCCATTGCTCCAAGTTCAGTGCTAATTGTTGCTTCTTTACCTGAATACTCAGGAGGCAGGCAAAGTGGTCTGGTATTCCCATCTCTTTAAGAATTTTCCACATTTTTTTGTGATCTGCACAGTCAAAGGCTTTAGTGTAGGCAATGAAGCAGAAGAGGACATTTTTTTCTGGAATCCCCTTACTTTTCAATTGCATGTTGGCAATTTGATCTCTCATTCCTCTGCATTTTCTAAATCCAGCTTGAACATCTGGAAGTTCTTGGTTCCTGTACTGCTGAAGCCTACCTTGAAGGATTTTGAGCATTGATTTGCTAACATGTGAAATGAGCACAATTGTATAGCAGTTTGAACATTCTTTGCAATTGCCTTTCTTTGGGATTGTAATGAAAGCTGACCTTTTTCCAGTTCTGTGGCCACTGCTGAGTTTTCAAAATTTGGTGGCATACTGAGTGCAGCACTTTAATAGAATCATCTTTTAAGATTTTTAAATAGCTCAACTGGAATTTCATCACCTCCATTAACTTTTTTAATAGCAATGCTTCCTAAGACCCATTTGACTTCACACTACAGGATGTCCACCTCTAGGTTAGTGACCACACCATTGTGATTTTCTGGATTATTAAGACATTATTTGTCTAGTTCTATGTATTCTTGCCACCTCTTCTAACTTCTTCTGCTTTTGTTATGTCCTTGCTGTTTCTCTCCTTTATTGTGTCCATTTTCACACGAAATGTTCTCTTTAATCTCTAATTTTCTTGAAGAGATTTCTAGTCTTTCTCATTCTGTTGTTTTGCCTTGTTCTATTCTTTGCATTGTTCTCTATTTCTTTGCATTGTTCACTTACGAAGGCTTTATTATCTCTCCTTGCTATTCTCTAGAACTCTGCATTCAGTTGGGCATATCTTTCCCTTTTACTTCTCTTCTTTTCTCAGCTATTTGTAAGGCTCTTCAGATAACCACTTTGCGTTTTTGCATTTCTTTTTTGAGGGGGATGGTTTTGATCACCACCACCTGTACAATGTTCCAAACCTCATTCTTCAGGCACTCTGTCTACGAAATCTAATCCCTTAAATCTATTGATCACCTCCACTATATAATCATAAGGGATTTATTTAGATCCTACCTGAATGGCCTAGTGTTTTCCCCATCTTTCTTTGATTCAAGCCTGAATTTTGCAATAAGGAGATCATGATCTGAGCTAGAGTCAGCTTCAGGTCTTGTTTTCATCGACTGTATAGAGCTTTTCCATCTTTGGCTCCAAAAAATATACTCAAGCTGATTTTGGTATTGACCATCTGGTGATGTCCGTGTGTAGACTTGTATATTGTATTAATGTAAGCAAGCATTTTGCTATGACCAGTGTGTTCTCTTGGCAAAATCCTATTAGCCTTTGCCCTACTCATTTTGTTCTGCAAGACCAAATTTGCCTATTACTCCAGGTATCTCTTGATTTCCTCCTTTTGCATTCTAATTCCCTGTAATGGAAAGGACATCTTTCCTCGTGTTAGTTCTAGAAGGTCTGTAGATCTACAAAGAAATGTTAAACTTCAGATTCTTTAGTGGTTGGGGCATAGACTAGGATTACTGCAATGTTGAATAGTTTGCCTTGGAAACAAACTGAGATAAATCTGTTGTTTTTGAGACTGAAACCAAGTACCGCATATTTGGACTCCTTTGTTGACTATGAGGTTCTACTCCATTTCTTTTAAGAGATTCTTGTCCACAGTAGTAGATACAATGGTCCTTTGAATTAAATTTGCCCATTCTCATTCATTTTATTTTACTGATTCCTAAAATGTTGTTCACTCTTGCCATCTCCTGCTTGACCACATCCAATTTATCTTGATACAGGAACATTTCAGCTTCCTGTACAATATTGTTCTTTACAACATTGGACTTTACCTTCACCAAGAGACTCATGCACAGCTGAGTGTCATTTCTGCTTTAGCCCAGCCTCTTCATTCTTTCTGGAGCTATTTCTCTGTTTTTCCCCAGTAGCATAAGGGACATCTACCAAAATGGTGTGTTCATCTTCTGGTATCATCTTTTTGCCTTTTCATCCTGTTCATGGGGTTCTCGCAGAAAGAATATTGGTGTGGTTTGTAATCCCCTTCTCCAGTGGACCACATTTTGCCAGAACTCTTCACCATGACCCATCTGTCTTGGATAGCCCTGCATGGCATGTCTCATAGGTTCATTTATTTACACAAGGTTCTGATCCATGTGATCATTTATTTTTTACCTTTCTGTGATTGTGGTTTTCATTCTGGAGGCTGTGGGATTCTTCTGACACATACCTCAATTCTCTTTAATTTTCTCTCCCACCCCTGCTTGTGTGCTCAGTCTACAGGTTTTTAAATGTACTGTGTTTTATAAAAGCCAAGCTTATTTCTGCCTCTGTGTTTGCAATCTTATTCTGTGTGCCTAGGTATCTTTCCTCTAATGCTTTCATTAAAAACATCTTCTAGTCATTCAGGTCCCCTTAGGTAGTATCCCTTAAAGGAACCCTCCCTAACCACACAAATTGTATCTCCTAGAGCTCTATCACATCACTCTTTCATTTTGTTCTGTTAACATTTTAACATATAATTATATTGTTAATGCTTAATTACTTAATGTCTTATTAGCTTTCTATAATTTCCATAGAATATAAGATCATGGACCTTGATAGTCTTATTATCTTTTACATTCCCAGTGCCTGAATTTATTGTTCTTATTTAGTTGCTAAATTGTGTCTGACTCTTTTCTGATCCTGTGGATTGTAGCACCCCAGACTCCTCTGTCCATGAGGTTTTCCAAGAAGAACAGTGGAGTGGGTTGCCATTTCTTTCTCCTGGATTAGTGTCTGTCAATCAATAAATATGAATTCATACTTCATCTCATTCTCAATCTTCACTACACCCTTTACACTTGCCTTAAAAATTTTCCTGAGATTATATCTGAAACAAAGATTATGATGCTTCCTGACCAGCATCTCACCCATACATAGCTTTGGTCAGAATATTTAAACATCACCAAATGGTATAAAATAGTGACAATTTTTGCTCCTAAACTATCACACCTAAGGTGAAATATTCAGTATTCCCTATTATCATGACTGAATTTAGAAAGGGATAAATTAGAGACTATAGATGGGGTAAAGACCAGATATTTATTGTAATCAGATTATCCACTGCCTAAGTTTCTTCTATTAACTATACTAGTAGCTTCTTGGTCATTAGGAAAAGGTTGCATTCTTTTTACTCTTGTCTCAGTTCAGTTCAGTTCAGTCGCTCAGTCGTGTCCAACTCTTTGAGACTCCATGAATTGCAGCACGTCAGGCCTCCCTGTCCATCACCAAATCCCGGAGTTCACTCAAACTCAAGTCCATAAAGTTGGTGATGCCATCCAACCATCTCATCCTCTGTCGTCCCCTTGTCCTCCTGCCCCCAATCCCTCCCAGCATCAGAGTCTTTTCCAATGAGTCAACTCTTCGCATGAGGTGGCCAAATATTGGAGTTTCAGCTTTAGCATCATTCCTCCCAAAGAACACCCAGGACTGATCTTCTTTAGAATGGACTGGTTGGATCTCCTTGCAGTCCAAGGGACTCTCAAGAGTCTTCTCCAACACCACAGTGCAAAAGCATCAATTCTTCAGTGCTCAGCTTTCTTCAAAGTCCAACTCTCACATTCATACATGACCACTGGAAAAACCATAGCCTTGACTAGACAGACCTTTGTTGGCAAAGTAATGTCTCTGCTTTTGAATATGCTATGTAGGTTGGTCATAACTTTCCTTCCAAGGAGTAAGCATCTTTTAATTTCATGGCTGCAATCACCATCTGCAGTGATTTTGGAGCCCAGAAAAATAAAGTCTGACACTGTTTCCACTGTTTCCCCATCTATTTCCCATGAAGTGATGGGACCAGAGGTCATGATCTTAGTTTTGTGAATGTTGAGCTTTAAGCCAACTTTTTTAGTATCCTCTTTCACTTTCATCAAGAGGCTTTTTAGTTCCTCTTCACTTTCTGCCATAAGGGTGGTGTCATCTACATATCTGAGGTTATTGATATTTCTCCCCGCAATATTGATTCCAGCTTGTGCTTCTTCCAGCCCAGCGTTTCTCATGATGTACTCTGCGTAGAAGTTAAATAAGCAAAGTGACAATATACAGCCTTGATGTTCTCCTTTTCCTATTTGGAACCAGTCTGTAGTTCCATGTCCAGTTCTAACTGTTGCTTACTGACCTGCATATAGGTTTACTCTTGTCTAGGCAATGGCAACCCACTACAGTACTCTTGCCTGGAGAATCCCATGGATGGAGGAGCCTGGTAGGCTGTGGTCCATGGGGTCACAGAGAGTTGGATACGACTGAGGCGACTTAGCATCATATATCTATGCTACAGTAGCAGCAGCATATCTTTTATAAATTAAATGTCAGAAGTTTCAAAAATTTTTAAAAATGTAAAAACAACATATAAACTATGCTTCATACATAGGTAGTTGGTGTTTAGTCGCTAAGTCTTGTCTGACTCTTTGCGACCCTGTGGACTGTAGCCTATCAGGCTCCTCTGCCCACGGGATTCTCCAGGCAGGAATACTGGAGTGAGTTGCTATTTTCTACCCTCCTTCTTCAAAGGAGACGCTCAAAAATCTAAATGTGGTTCTGGCATTACCACTTGAGAAGTTCAACTTTGGAACATAGTATATTTATTTAAAGTTTTCCAAAATCTGGGATATGCTGTCTCTACATACTGTTCTTGTTACCATTTATTTCCTGGAAGTACTGACTTGCAATATTTTAAAATTTGTCTAGAAAACATTTTAAAACTTTAACAACTGCTTTTTTATATTATATAATTAGTACTTTCATTTATCTAAAACAATACAGTTAAGCCAGAAGAAGAAATTTTAAATGGCTCATTTTCAGCAAATAAAGATAACTACCTTTGGCATTTTCATATATAATATGTACACAAATATATTAAATAAAATACTCATGGTGGATATGTTTTTCAACTTTTATTTCTTACTTAACAATATATATTTTTGTTTAATATGTGAGCTATTTTCTCATGTAATTGTATACTATTTTTAATATTTCCATAGAAACCCACTATATGAATATAAGAAGTATACTTCTAGCTGATCACTTCACTTCAATTTATTTGACTTAATACACAGAATGCTTACATTTATGACTATCTTGAATCTTCTCTATATTAGTCTACTTGGGCTGTTATACAATAAAATAGCACAGACTGGAAGACTTAACAGAAATTCATTTTCTCACATTTCTGGAGTCTAGACGTCTGAGATCTGGGTTCCAGCATGGTTGGGTTCTGATGAGACTCTATTCCTGGCTTGCAGATGCCTGCCTTCTCATTATATCTTCACATGAAAGAGAGCAATAGACACAGACAGAGAGAATGAGCCAACACCGAAAAGAGAGAGCACTCTGGTGTCTTTTTTTTTTTTTTCTGGCTGTGTTGGGTCTTTGTTGTGGCACGTGGGCTTAGTTGCCCTGAGACATGTAGGATCTTAGTTCTTTGATCAGGGATTGAACTGCATCCCCAGCACTAGAAGGCAGATTCTCAAGCACTGGACCGCGAGGGAAACCCTGTGATGGCTCTCCTTAAAGTACGCGAATCTTATCGGATCAGAGCCCCATCCATAGAACTTCATTTAGTCTTATTTACCTAATAAAGGCTCTGTCTCTAAACCTCTAAATATAATCACATTTGCAGGATTGAGTTTCAGCATATGAATTTGGGAGAGAGGTAATTCAGTCATCAAGGTCTCATAACAAGCAAAATTAAACTTGCATCTCTGTACAGTTTTTAAAATCTCAGAAATTAAGGCATATTATTTTCTTATAGCTTGAAAGCATGTAACAGTAGGTCAATAAGACTTCTCTAATAAATAAATACATAATATTTATAAGAGTCTTTGCATGGAAATCAGAGGTTCAGAGAGCCACAGAGGTTTTCCAAAGGCTTGTACTAAATACATAAACTCACATATTCTTATTTCAAGATCCATACAACAGTATCTAGTTTTCACAGTTACAGTAGGACTAAATAACAACAACTGCATAAAATGAGATCAAATAAATAAAATGCTCTTACATGCCTCTATGGAGCATGACATTGATTTGAAATATTAATGTAATAGTCAATTTGTACCAAAATATCTAATCTTTCTTAGAGGTTATTAAAATATACAAGGGTTGGTTTTCTCTTTTTGGTATATCATCTGATAAATTCTGTTGAATTTGGTCAGAACTTCAAATTTTACTGCCAGAATGTGTTTTGTGGATATGTGTATGTTGTGCCTGATTTCAACTGATATGGAGACTTTTTCTCAAAACAGTCATCCAGTATAGAATGCTGTGTTGGTTCCATTAAATGAATTGCCAACATTATCTTATACTCTCTGTGTCGATGCCTCCTTAAGCCAGAGATGAGCATGGAATAATATCCAAATAACTAACCTGTTCATTCTTGGCAAATGTCAAACTACTGAAGGGAAGAAAGTTTTCCCAATACATCATCAGAGTACCAAAGTGCCAGTGTCAAGGTTTAGCTTAGTATTGCAAGTGTGATTGTACCAAACATGTGTAATTCAGTTTGGCTTATGTACTTCACTGTTTTCCTTAAAAAATAGAAAGAAAAGTCTTCTCTCTTCATTAGTCTGCAGAGATATCCTTAATGCTATAATTCTCAAAAGACCCACAAAATAGAATATGTAATTTCTTCCCAGAAAGTAAATCTTAAAAAAAAAAAATTAAAAGGTCCTAAAAAGGCTCTAAATTTAGTAAGCTCAAATATGATGGTTGCTTATTATTGGTTCTGCCCTAAATAAGATGAGCTTATTTTGAGGGAAGACATAATCCTCTTAATATGTTTGCTAGATGGAATTCTAAGTATATTTAAATGGCATGATTTTAAACTGGATAGCAACTGAGAATTTAAATGGATTTCATTCTAGTATGTGCCTTCTAAAGAATAAGACTTTGAGTTCAAAATTAAAAAAAGAAAACTCTTTCTAAGCAGGGATAATAAAAGAAATAGAAATAAGCACAAATTGACAGGTCTTTGAGGATTATATTCCTTGCAATTGTATCCTTTCTAATAAAAATATTGCTATAATTTTATTTTGTTTTCTTAAGTAGAGGACCTAGTTATACTTATGAACACTTATAACAAACAGCATTGAGTTGATATAGTAGCACTTAAAAACATTTTTCAAATTACTCAAGGATGAGCATTTTGAGAATTCCTGGCTGGTCCAGGAATGGTTAGAACTCTGTGATTCCATTTCAGGGGGCACATGTTCTATCTGTGTTTGAAGAACTAAGATCCCACGAGTCATGTATTGCTGCCAAGAAATAAAAGGATGAACATTTGTATCATTAACTTATTTTGCTACAAAAAAGTACTTCAGTTCAGTTCAGTTCAGTCGCTCAGTCTTGTCTGACTCTTTGGGACCCCATGACCACTGCATGCCAGGCCTCCCTGTCCATCACCAACTCCCGGAGTCCACCCAAACCCATGTCCATTGAGTTAATGATGCCATCCAACCATGTTATCCTCTGACATCCCCTTATCCTCCTTCCCTCAATCATTCCCAGCATCAGGATATTTTCCAATGAGTCAGCTTTTCACATCAGGTGGCCAAAGTATTGGAGTTTCAGCTTCAGCATCAGTCCTTCCAATGAATATTCAGGACTGATCTTCTTTAGAATGGACTGATTGGATCTCCTTGCAGTCCAAGGGACTCTCAAAAGTCTTCTCCAACACCACTGTTGGAGCACTAATTTTTCACTGCTCAGCTTTCTTTGTAGTCCAACTCTCATATCCATAGATGATCACTGGAAAAACCATAGCCTTGACTAGATGGACCTTTGTTGGCAAAGCAATGTTTCTGCTTTTTAATATACTGTCTAGGTTGGTCATAACTTTTCTTCCAAGGAGTAAGTGTCTTTTAATCTCATGGCTACAGTCACCATCTGCAGTGATTTTGGAGCCCAGAAAAATAAAGTCAGCCACTGTTTCCACCGTTTCCCCATCTATCTGCCATGAAGTGCTGGGACTGGATGCCATGATCTTCATTTTCTGAATGTTGAGCTTTAAGCCAACTTTTTCATTCTCTTCTTTCACTTTCATCAAGAGGCTTTTTAGTTCCTCTTCACTTTCTTCCATAAGGGTGGTGTCATCTGCATATCTGAGTGAGTGAAGTTGCTCAGTCATGTACGACTCTTTGTGACTGCATGGATGGTAACCTACCAGGCTCCACGGTCCGTGGGATTTTCCAGGCAAGAATACTAGCGTGGGCTGTCATTTCTTTCTCCAGGGGATCTTCCCTACCCAGGGATCGAACCCAGGTCTCCTGCATTGCAGACAGACACTTTACCATCTGCGCCACTAGGGAAGCCCACTATCTGTGTTATTGATAATTCTCCTGGGAATCTTGATTCCAGCTTGTGCTTTCTCCAGCCCAGCGTTTTTCATGATGTACTCTGCATATAAATTAAATAAGCAGGGTGACAATATACAGCCTTGACGTACTCCTTTTCCTATTTGGAACCAGTCTGTTGTTCCATGGTATACAATTATTCTATATAAATTACTAAGTATAAAATACAGTAGGAGAACATACAGGAAACAGATTCCCTATCTGTGGATATTCTAGGATAGTTGGAGACCTATTACATGCTTATGTTGCTGTTGTTATTGTTCAGTTGTTAAGTCGTGTCTGATTCTTTGCAAACCCCTGAACTGCAGCACACCAGGCTCCCCTGTTCTTCACTATCTCCCAGAGTTTGCTCAGATTCATGTCCAATGAATTGGTGATGCTATCTAACCATTTCATCCTCTGCTACCCCCCTCTCCTTTTCCTTCCATCTTTCCCAGAATCGGGGTGTTTTCCAATGAGTCAGTTCTTTGAATCAGGTGGCCAAAGTATTGGAGCTTAAGCTTCAGCATCTATTCTTCCAATGAATATTCAGGACTGAATTCATTTAAGATTTGCTGATTTGATCTCCATGCTGTCCAAGGGACTCTCAAGCATCTTCTCCAGTACCACCATTAGAAAGCATCAACCCTTGAACAGTCGGCCTTCTTCATAGGCCAATTCTCACATCTCTACATGACTACTGGAAAAACCATAGCTTTGACTTTGTGAACCTTTGTTGGCTAATGTTGGCAAAGTCTCTGCTTTTTAATATGCTCTCTAGATTTGTCATAGCTTTTCTTCCAAGGAGCAAATCTCTTCTGATTTCATAGCTGCAGTCACTATCCACAGTGATTTTGGAACCCAAGGAAAACTATATCACTGTTTCTACTTTACCCCTTCTATTTCCCATGAAGTGATGAGACTGGATGCCATGATCTTACTTTTCTGAATATGGAGTTTTAAGTCAGCTTTTTCACTCTCCTCTTTCACCCTCATCAAGAGTTTGGGTTTTTTTTTGTTGTTGTTTGTGTTGTTTTTGCTCTTTACTCTCTGCCATTAGAGTGGTATCTTCTGAATATCTGAGGTTGTTGATACTTCTCCCAGCAGTCTTCATTCCACCTTGGGATTCATCCAGCCTGGCATTTCCCATGATGTACTCTGCATCAGTTCAGTTCAGTCATTCAGTTGTGTCTGACTGTTTGTGACCCCATGAATCGCAGCACACCAGGCCTCCCTGTCTATCACCAACTCCCAGAGTTCACTCAGACTCACATCCATCCAGTCAGTGATGCCATCCAGCCATCTCATCCTCTGTCATCCCCTTCTCCTCCTGCCCCCAATCCTTCCCAGCATCAGAGTCTTTTCCAATGAGTCAAAATCTTCGCATGCGGTGACCAAAGTACTGGAGTTTAGGCTTTAGCCTCATTCCTTCCAAAGAAATCCCAGGGCTGATCTCTTTCAGAATGGACTGGTTGGATCTCCTTGCAGTCCAAGGGACTCTCAAGAGTCTTCTCCAACACCACAGTTAGAAGCATCAATTCTTTGGCACTCAGCTTTCTTCACAGTCCAACTCTCACATCCATACATGACCCCTGGAAAAACCATAGCCTTGACTAGATGGACCTTTGTTGGCAAAGTAATGTCTCTGCTTTTCAATGTGCTGTCTAGGTTGGTCACAACTTTTCTTCCAAGGAGTAAGTGTCTTTTAATTTCATGGCTGCAGTCGCCATCTGCAGTGATTTTGGAGCCCCCCAAAATTAAGTCTGACACTGTTTCCACTGTTTCCCCATCTATTTCCCATGAAGTGATGGGACCAGATGCCATGATCTTCATTTTCTGAATGTTGAGCTTTAAGCCAACTTTTTCACTCTCCACTAACTCTGCATAGAAGTTAAATAATCAGGGTGACAATATACAGCCTTGTTGTACTCCTTTCCCAATTTTGAACCAACAGTGAGTTGTTTTATGTCTGGTTCTAACTGTTGCTTTTTTATCCATATACAGGTATCTCGGGAGACAGGTATGATGGTCTGGTATTCCCATTTCTTTAAGAGCATATAAAATATAATTAATGGAAAATAATGCCTGCCATAGTAAGTTTATAGACAGCATATTAAAAAGCAGAGACATTACTTTGCAGACAAAGGTCCGACTAGTCAAAGCTATGGTTTTTCCAATAGTCATGTATGGATGTGAGAGTTGGACCATAAAGAAAGCTGAACAGTGAAGAATTAATGCTTTTGAACTGTGGTTTGGAGAAGACCCTTGAGAGTCCCTTGGCCTGAAAGGATATCTGAACAGTCAATCCTAAGGAAATCAGTCCTGAATATTCATTGGAAGGACTGATGTTGAAGCTGAAGCTCCAATATTTGGCCACCTGAATCAAAGAACTGCCGTTGCTGCGGCTGCTAAGTCGCTTCAGTCATGTCCGACTCTGTGCGAACCCATAGATGGCAGCCCACCAGGCTCCCCTATACCTGGGATTCTCCAGGCAAGAACACTGGAGTGGGTTGCCATTTCCTTCTCCAGTGCATGAAAGCGAAAAGTGAAAGTGAAGTCGCTCAGTAGTGTCTGACTCTTTAGCAACCCCATGGACTGCAGCCCACCAGGGTCCTCCATCCATGGGATTTTCCAGGAAAGAGTACTGGAGTGAGGTGCCATTGCCTTCTCCAGATACAAAGAACTGACTCATTGGAAAAGACCCTGATGCTGGGAAAGATTGAAGGCAGGATGAGAGGGGATGACAAAGGATGAGGTGGTTGGATGGTATCACCAACTCAATATACGTGAGTTTTAGTAAGCTCCTGGAGTTGGTGATGGACAGGGAGGCTTGGAGTACTGCAGTCCATGTGGTTGAAAAGAGTCAGACACAACTGATCAACTGAACTGGAACTGGATACAAAGTTTAATAATTAAGTGAAGTGGTGATGGCAGAAGATGGAGAGAGCAGCTAAGTCAGAGAATTGGACAGTTTGTGAAATACATGACATTTGTATTTGTACTTGAAAGTGATAAAACGTGACATTTAGAGATTTTGGAGGATATGGGATATGCGTGTGAGGAATGAGAGTTGAAAAAGGAAAGTGACTGTTCATACCACATGAAATAAAACTGTAAAAGTGCATGGTTCCACATTCTTGAAATTAGAGTAATATGAACTGCCTCTTGAGAAACCTATATGCAGGTCAGGAAGCAACAGTTAGAACTGGACATGGAACAACAGACTGGTTCCAAATAGGAAAAGGAGTACGTCAAGGCTGTATCTTGTTGTCCTGCTTATTTAACTTATATGCAGAGTACATCATGAGAAACGCTGGGCTGGAAGAAGCACAAGCTGGAATCAAGATTGCCGGGAGAAATATCAATAACCTCAGATATGCAGATGACACCACTCTTATGGCAGAAAGTGAAAAGGAAATAAAAAGCCTTTGATGAAAGTGAAAGTGGAGAGTGGAAAAGTTGGCTTAAAGCTCAGCATTCAGAAAATGAAGATCATGGCATTTGGTCCCGTCACTTCATGGGAAATAGATGTGGAAACAGTGTCAGACTTAATTTTTCTGGGCTCCAAAATCACTGCAGATGGTGATTGCAGCCATGAAATTAAAAGATGCTTACTCCTTGGAAGAAAAGTTATGATCAACCTAGACAGCACATTGAAAAGCAGAGACATTACTTTGCCAACACAGGTCTGTCTAGTCAAGGCTATGGTTTTTCCAGGGGTCATGTATGGATGTGAGAGTTGGACTGTGAAGAAAGCTGAGGGCCGAAGAATTGATGTTTTTGAACTGTGGTGTTGGAGAAGACTCTTGAGAGTCCCTTGGACTGCAAGGAGATCCAACCAGTCCATTCTGAAGGAGATCAGCCCTGGGATTTCTTTGGAAGGAATGATGCTAAAGCCGAAACTCCAGTACTTTGGCCACATCATGCGAAGAGCTGACTCATTGGAAAAGACTCTGATGCTGGGAGGGATTAGGGGCAGGAGGAGAAGGGGACGACAGAGGATGAGATGGCTGGATGGCATCACTGACTTGATGGATGTGATTCTGAGTGAACCTCAGGTGTTGGTGATGGACAGGGAGGCCTGGCATGCTGTGATTCATGGGATTGCAAAGAGTTGGACACGACTGAGCAACTGAACTGAACTGAACTGAATGAATTTAAAGAAATTAAGTGAATAGGGGACATAAAAGGAAATCTGTGGCCTGGGCTTAGGAGGAACTTGAATCCACATATTGGTTGTTCTGGGATTTGTGAGCAAATAGCAGTATGCAAATTTGCCCCTGAAAACAATATCCAGTAGGTTGACTTCAAATACCTCTCAGAGTGGCATCTTATTACACAAGTGGACTTATCAGAGGCAGGATCTGGCCTTAAACCTTGGATACTCAGAAGCTAGTTTAATGCCTCCCTTACACTAGGGAGAGGGACACACATTAACTCAGCCCGAAGTCAGAATGCCCAGTCATTAATAATGAGAAGTCATTATTACATGACCCTGATTTCCTGGTAGATAGACAACTGTGAAGAAAAACTCTTAAGTTTACTTTTATAAGCATGGGATCAGAATTCAGGGAGTTTGATGATTTACATACTTAATAATATTTGTTAACATTACTTTGTATATCTATTTCACAGAAGAAAAGTTCCTCAAGGAAAGCCAATTATAAAGAATCAATATTTTCCTTTTCAGTGTCTGAATGATACTGAAAACTTTTATTTCTAAGATTTTTCCCTTTTCTCTGCTTTCACAACTGACTAAGCTTCCTCCAGACATTACCTTTTATGTTGATCATTTCAGTCATCTCTTAATGGGCTCTTAATAGACATTATGGGTTGATTTTACAATATAACTAAGATTTCAGTGCTTTAGTTTATTATAAATAGACTGCACATCTTGATTTAGCTAATTATGTATTAGTTAAATACACTGCAACTTTCCATTACCTGCATTAAGATTTATACTGTAATATTTGGTTTACTAAGAAAGAGTGAAAGATCTTTCTGGTTATTGTAAAGAAATTTCAAACTCAAGAACTGGGGGGAAATTGTTATTTTCTGACCCACTTGCCTAAGACTTCCACTGTGTATTTCATCAGTGAATGAACCATCATCTGTCCAGTTGCACATATCATAAAACTGGGAGTCTTGAACAGTTTCCTTTCTTTCATCCTTAAGTCACCCCCCCCATTAATTTACCCAAAAAAAAAATCTTAAATGACCATATTGCTTCAGTTACTGGCAAAACAGCAATAAAATACAAGGAAGCCACCTTATCATCATTGCATTTAGAATGTAGTTGGGAAGGAATGTAGCCAGACAATAAAGAATTAAAACAGGTAAAACATTTACTACATCAGAAGTTACTAAAGGCCAGATCCCAAAATAAAACTGTACAAGAGAACAGGATTATGTGGGAGAAGGGAGGTGCTTTTTTAAAGACGAATGCAACTTGAATAAATTGGCTTTTATACTGTTCCAAAAATCTTATAAATTGAATGTTGACTTTAATTCTTGAATCTTGATCACATCCATTTATTTCTTTTTTTCTTCACAGTCAACACAGTATGTGATATCCACGAAAATATGTCTCTCAGATGATCTAAGCATATTTGACCAAACAGCACAGTTGCTGTACTCTGAACTAATTCATCACACAATTACGGTGAGTCCCAGCTTCCCATGAACTGCTCCTGGCCTGCAACTGAGTCAAACAGGAATGCCAAGACAGACCCATTACTCAGAGACATGGGACTTACTTAAAAGACTTCTCAAGAGCTTCCCATCAATGATGTTGAACAGTGGGCTAAGACTTCCCCACTCAAATGTCTTCCTTCTCTCCAGGAAGAAGATGGTGGCCTGAGGACTCCAACAGCCTCTTCCAGTTCTCTCCCCATTTGTTTGCACATCTAATCTTTGCTTCTCCAAAGACCTGGATACACATATCCTCCTTGAGCTCTCTCACATTGTCTCTGGCCCTCTCTCCCTATTTTAAGCATTTCACATGGTGAAAAATCTCATCATGTCGTCACTACTGCTTAGAACCCTGTGGTTTCATTCTGTTGCTCTTCAGAGACTCAAATCCATAACAAGACATTCAAAACTCAATGTGACTTTTCCTGGCCACCTTCCCAACTCTCTCATACTCCTCTACCTCTCACTTTTCCTGTTCCAACTAAGGTGCCCTTCTTTGTTCTGTGAAGGTGTCCTGCTTTCACTCAACTGACACAAATCACTATACATTCTGTTCCTTTGCCCAGAGTGCTCTGACCTCCCCCATTTCTTCCACCAATTTTGAGTAGATGATTCTTTTTTATCCTATGGTTTTCCTATTCAGATTTGCCCTGATCACCATTCTCCTTCATCTAAATCAGAGTCCTTTATTTTATTTTTTCAGCTTTCCTAAAGAACATTTGGAGCTGAGCATTTGAAAGTTGGAATATAAACAAAGCTGAGCACTGAAGAAATGATGCTTTTGAACTGTGGTGTTGGAGAAGACTCTTGAGAGTCCCTGGGACTGCAAGGAGATCAAAACAGTCCATCCTAAAGGAAATCAGTCCTGAATATTCATTGGAAGGACTGATGCTGAAGCCGAAGCTCCAATACTTTGGCCAACTGATGCAAAGAACTGACTCATTTGAAAAGACCCTGAGGCTGGAAAAAGACTGAAGGTGGGAGAAGAAGGGGACGGCAGAGGATGAGATAGTTGGATGGCATCACTGACTCAATGGACATAAGTTTGAGTAAACTCTGGGAGCTGGTGATAGACAGGGAGGCCTGGTGTACTGCAGTCGTGGGGTTGCAAAGAATTGGACACGACTGAGTGACTGAACTGAATTGAACTGAAATAGCATTTATACATTCATTAGCATGATTGCCTTTAGAGATTTTGTCACACTTTGCAATTATGCACTTATTAGTATGATTATTTGATTAATACATGTTTCCCCTACTGGGCTATAAGTTTGCTTTTTATCAACACTGCATCCTAGCATTGAGCTCAGTGTCTGTCTTGAAGGAGGCATATGATAAATATGTATTAAATGAAAGAATGAATAAACAATCTTTCTTCCTAGGAAGTCTGATTAAATATCATATCTTCTTGGCGCTTGAATTTTTTTCCCCAATTCTAAGTAAATGAAAATATTCTATATTAAAACAACATCTACATAATGGAAACATAGTAATATAAAATTGATATAACTTTTAAGACTATATCAAACTGCAAAGAAATAAGACAGGTTTACTGAGTATTGAGAACTCACCATGGGATAGGCACTGCAAGGATTCTATCAAGTATTAACTCACTCAACTCTCAAAACACCCCAAGGCAGAGCTCCTATGATTTCCTTCTTGGTGAAGAGCCTGAGGCTGAGAGTGCTGTCATCTAATGGTTACCATGCGAAGAAGCCAGGGTTCAATGAAGGTACACAGTATATTGGACTCCAGAGCACACTCTCCTCATTGCTGTATTATAGATCCTTTGAAAAGAATTTTGTGTTTTCCAATTATACGTCCAGACTTTTTTTGTGAAAGTGGAAGTCACTCAGTTGTGCCTGACTCTTTGTGACCCATGGACTGTACCTGCCAGGCTCCTCTATCCATGGAATTCTCCAGGCAAGAATACTGGAGTTCCTTGCTATGCCCTTCTCCAGGGGATCTTCTGGACCCAGGAGTCAAACCTGGGTAGACTTTTAAGGAGTATAAAATACATTTCTGCTTTGGGATCAACTTCAAAAATCATGGTATGCTGGTATGTTTAAAATGCTTGTGATTTCTGGAACAAAGCATGAAGTGCTTCACACTGCCATTCTGTAAAAATCAGCTTGTATGTAGAAGCTTCTGTAAGCCTCCCCTGAACTATTTGCATGGTTGAGACAGACTTTCATTATCTGATTTTTACAGCATCCTAGGTATAAGTCTAATTTAGCTTTTGACACATTTTATTAGTAATTTTTGTTCATTTGTCTGCCCTTCCTTAGTCTATAAATTCCTTGAGGGAGTAACAGTGTCTTAATATGAGCAAATATTTATTGAGAATTTTATTGGGCCAAAAATGACAGCAAAAGTTTTAATGAACTCAATTAGTCCTACTAACAACTCTACCTATGAGGTGTGCGCGTGCATGCTAAGTCGCCTTAGTCTTTGCAACCCTATGGACGATAGCCTGCCAGGCTCCTCTGTGCATAGAATTTTCCAGGCAAGAATGCTGGAGTGGGTTGCCATTCCCTTCTCCAGGGGACTTTCTGGACCTGGACATAAACTTGCAGCTCTTATGTTTCTTGCATTGACAGGCATGTTCTTTATCACTAGTGCCGCCTGGGAAGCCCCACATATGAGGTAAGTACTACTATATCCATAATTTATAAACCTAAGACAAGATAGCTAGTAAGTAGCTGGGTTTGATTTCAAGCCTTTCCAGTATGAAGTGTTTTCTCTCATCCACTTACCAGAGCAGAGCAGATCTTGGGATTTTCAAAAATAATTGCATATACATGACATTTAGTGAGCTCACAGTAGCCTCTCCTCCCCTTCCTCCTTCTCCCTCCCTCTCTCTCACTCAACCTCAGTTTATGCCCTGCTTCCTTCTCTCTGTTTCTTTCCCTCAATCCTGTGTGTGTGTGTGTGTGTGTGTGTGGAAGAGACAGAAAGAAACAGAAGTTGAAGGAGAAGGATAAGGAGAAATATTTTTAATTAGACTTTTTATTTCTCAAATAAAATTATAATTTCCCACCAAGAGAGTGTATCTGGGAAATTTCTATTAAAGGGAAACTGACAGAAAATGGTCATATATGAAATGAAAAATAATAGGAGATACTAACTTGAAAGATAGAACACACTGCTAGGATTTTCAAAAATACAGATTGATCAGAGAATTATCTGGGTGTTTAAAATTACTAAGCAGATCCTCTAAGAGGGAAAAAAGCCTTTTTTTCCATGGTAATATTATTTCCTCATTAATGAAAAATCTAAAAAACCACCAAAATGCATTTTTTTTACTTTTTAATTGAAATATATTCAATTTACAATATTATGTTAGTTTTTGCAGAATATTTTACAAAATATTACAAAAATATTTATAAAATATTACAAAAATATTTACAAAATTTTACAGAATATTTTATGTTATATTTAATTTAAAATTATACAAAATCATGGCTATATCTCTCTGTGCTGTACAATATATCTTTGTTGTTTATCTAATTTATACATAGTAGTTTGTATTTTTTAATCCCATACCTCTTTCATGTCCTCTACCTTTCTACCTTTCCCTGTCCCCATAGGTACCCATTCATTTTCTATATTTTTGAATCTGTTTCTGTTTTATTTTTTAGATTCCAAGTATAAGTGATAACATATAGAATCTGTTTTTCTCTATCTGACTTATTTCACTAAGCAGAGTACCCGTCTTGGTCCATCTACAGGACTGCAAATGTGTAGAATTTCATTCATTTTTATGTCTGAGTAATATTCCCATCTCTGTGTGTGTGTGTGATATATTCCTCACATCTTCTTTGTTCATTCATCTGTTGATGAATACATGGTTTCCTTCCATATCTTGATTATTGTAAGTAGTGCTGCTAGGAGTACTGGAGTGCATGTAACTTTTCAAATTAATGTTTTCATTTTCTCCAAATATATGTTAGCAGTGGAATTTCTGGATTATATAGTATTTCATTTTTAGTTTTACATGGAACTCCAAACTCTTTTCAACAGCAGCTGTAACAATTTACCTCCCACCAGCAGTGCACAAGTGTCCCCTTTTTCCCACATCCTCACCAGCATTTGTTATTTGCAGACTTTTTATGTCAGCCATTCTGACAGGTGTAAGATGATTTTTATTTGTATTTCTCTAATAATCAGCAAAGTCAAGCATCTCTTCATGGGCCTATAAGCCTCTTTATGTCTTCTTTGGAAAAATGTGTATTTTGGTCTCTGCCCATTTTTTAAAATTGTGTTGTTGTTTTTTAAAAATATTGAATTGTATAAGCTGTTTACATATTTCGAATATTAACCCACTATCTGTCATTTCATTTACCAATATTTTTGTCCATTCAGTAGGCTGTCTTTTCACTGAGTTGATGGTTTCCTTTACCGTGAAAAAGTTTTTAAGCTTAATTAAGTGCTGTTTGTTTGTCTTTGTTTTTATTCCTTTTGGCTTGGGAGACATATCCCCAGAAAATATTGCTACAATTTATGTTAAAGTGTGTTCTGCCTGTGTTTTCTTCTATGAGTTTTATGGTTTCAAGTCTTAAATTTAGATCTTTACTCCATTTTGAGCTTATTTTTATATGTAATAAGGAAATGTTCTACTCATTGTTCTTGGATTTAAAGAATTAATATTGTTAAAATGTTCGTATACCCAAAGTAATCTGCATATTCAATCTATAAAAATGTCCATGACTTTTTTCACAGAACTAAAACAGATAATGCAAAAATTTATATGGAACTGCAAAAGACCCTGAAGAGTCAAAGCAATCAAGAAAAAAGAGCAAAGTTGGAGGTATACATTTCCTGACTTCAGGTTATACTACAAAGATATAGTCATCAAAACAGCATAGTACTAATACAAAAGCAGACACACAGATCAAAGGACAAAGTAAGGAACTCAGAAATAAACCCCCGTGTCTATAGTCAATCTATGAAAACAGAAGCAGAAGCAAAAATACACAATGAAGAAAAAGCAGTTTCTTCAGTAAGTTATTCTTGGAAAACTGGAGAGCAGCATTGGTTTTTACTTTTAAGGTCAATTATAAATTAGACATTTGTTTCAAATTAAATGCTTTTTGAAATATAAAACTTTTCATAATATAGTGCTGCTTCCAGCCTACTTCTAGCTTAAATACTATGTGAACATGAAGACAGTGGGAAATAGATTTAGGTTAATGTCATTTTCCCCATCTTGGAAACAAATGTAATTGACATAACTACATTAGCAGATAAAACAGACTTAAATATTCAAGCTTAACATATCATGTTCTTTATATCATTGTGATTGGTGGAATCAATAGTTTATTGCAGGAAGAATTTCTCATCAATGTCATTTACAACTGACAATTTGTGGCATGTGAATCATTGAGATATTTCCTGTCTCCTTCATTTATTAGTGAACTGATTCTAAAATGAACAATTTCAGTAATAGATAGATTTTCCCTCATAAATTTTATATTACTTTTTTCTTTTCTGGTGGACAGTTTCCAGTATTTGCCAAGTAAATGGAAAATTAAAAAATAAGCTGTTTAAATAAATCACTGCTTTGTTATGTGCCTAGTTAAGACATATATTTATGTACATCTCTCTGAAAACTGGCATCCACTGGTCAATGACATACTAAAGACAGATAAGTGTCCTAGGTTGCTGAAAATGTAAAAAAGCAATAAAAATTTCCCCCCGAGGGAACTTGTACCAAAAAGAATTACAATACAATTCAGTAAGAGTGAGTGAGAAAAAGTGACACAGTAAACTAGCAAGTCATGTTATATGGTAATGACACACACAGAACCACTCCTATGTGAAAGTCTGGGTATCAGTCCTTGACAGAGATACTTATAGAAATCATGTCACTACTTTGAGAGATGCCAAATTGGGCTATTGTACATATTTTAGTATATTTTTAGGCTGAAACATTTCCAAGAAAATTAAAAGCTATAAAGAAAGAGTAAGTAGTGAGTTAATTTGCCAATTTGAGTGGCTAAAACTGACAAGGTCATAATGCTGAAGTAAAATTCTCATCTCATAGTTATGATAATTTCCTTTATTTCTTGACAGTGTATGGATACTTTAAATGCCAGTAAGATTCAGAGGAATGTCTATGTATACTTGAAATTAGCAGGAACGGGCAATTCTATATGATAAATACTGTAGTAAACAGTAGTTACCTGCAATCTGTCACTTGGAAAACTTTTAAGAGGTAGGCAACATTTCTAACTGACTGATATGAGAAACTGCCCAGAAGATTTGCAACAAGGGAAATTTTCATTTTTTGTGAAGGTCAGATGATAGCAGCTACTTAGGTTAAGGGGGAACAATATGAAAAATAGGAATAGATGTGTCAAGTAAAAACACTGCAAAGTAATACAGATATTGTGTTTTTATATGTGTCAAGTATATATTCAAATGCCAAGAAAGTTCATTCTTCCTGTTGAACTGTCAAATCATTCTAGAAAGAAAGCTTCTAAAGACAAAATGTCAAGAAATGATGGTATAATACTAGCGATGGCATTCATCCAGAAAGAACCAACTGTGTTGTCAGTACCCTTTAGGTGTTTCTATAAGCAAGTCGAAAAATTACTTCCAATGTATTGTCATGGAAATTGGACAGCATAACGTCTCCTTTCACTCTCTATGACTGGCAAATAAATATTTATAGCTGTAGTGATGTATCATGGATAATAGAAACTTTTCATTATAAATAACCTTAGGAATGACCAGATAGTCATTTGTGAGCTGGAAAAAAAAGTTAAGAGATATCAAATGACTCACTCAAGGTCATCACACAGATTTTTAAAGACAGGGGCAGAAAACAGTGGTATTGTTTTTTTCACCTGAAGTTCAGTGGTTCTTTTTGTATTATAGCAGGCCAAAGAAAATTTTCCAAAAGGAAAACTGATTTTGGTCATTTAAGAATGTAAAATATGTTTAAATTAAAACAAAACTTCTACAGTACTTTATTTTAATTGTTTACAATTCCAAAAACAAGTGAAATCAATAAATATGGGAACAAAATAAACAAAACAAACTCGAACAAAATATGTAGCTAAGTACTTGGTACAAAGGATCTAGCCTGCTCCAGTGATTTACAATACAAAGCTATCCTTCATTTTATTTTAAAAATGCATTGATAAGTATAGTGGTAGAAATTTGCTTAGGCATGTATGCCAATTTAAAACTAGTCATTATTTGGACTCTCTATATGGAAAAGGGAGAAGGCAATGGCACCCTATTCCAGTACTCTTGCCTGGCAAATCCCATGGACGGAGGAGCCTGGTAGGCTGCAGTCCATGGGGTCACTAAGAGTCGGACATGACTGAGAGACTTCCTTTTCACTTCTCACCTTCATGCATTGGAGAAGGAAATGGCAACCCACTCCAGTGTTCTTGCCTGGAGAATCCCAGGGACGGGGGAGCCTGGTGGGCTGCCATCTATGGGGTCGCACAGAGTCGGACACGACTGAAGTGACTTAGCAGCAGCAGCAGCAGCATATGGAAAAGACTATTGAAAGGTCAACATTGGGTAATGTAGACTGAATTTATTTCTGGTAATAATTACAGTAGACTAGAGAGTACCAGGGGCTTGAATTCCTCAAAAATTTGTGAAATATCTACAGTATTTCTCATTTTTATCCTAAGTTATGCATAGCAAGTTTCCCTGTGATTTATTTCATTACTGAGCAGGTCCATACAACAGTGAGGTAATGTTTTGTTCTTTCTTATCTTCTCTTGACCGATGTAGAATATGCTTTAAGCATTTGAACTAAGATATTGACATCAGACTACAAAAATTTACCATTATTTATAGAAGACTAGAACAAAGATAAATTAATAATATAGTTTTTCTCTCAAAAGATCCTGCCTTTCTCTTTGAAGGATTGTCCTCTCGGGGTCAAGGTCATGGACAATGCAGCCTGGGAGAAATTCCTTTGCAGCTGTTTGCTCTGAGCAGGCATGTGGAAGATAAGCAGATGACTTCAATTTTCAGTGTCATTATTCACCCCATTCCTGACATTGTCCTAGCATGCACACACAGACCAAGAACAGCACCAGAGCTATATTCCCATATGCCTGATATTTGAACTACAATATGTCAAAATAGATTTGAAGAAAAAGGTGTTTGCTGATAGATGGCATATATTCATTTTAAGTAAAGATGGGTAGGTCTTCACCTCAGCTTCCCTAAGGTAGTTGGATTCCCTGACTCTTCTTGGTTTTTGTTTGTTTATTTAAGAAGAACCATCCAAACTATATGATATAAGATGATATCATTAAAATGGAACTTCGACAACCAACCATATTGATGGTGTTGACCATCTGTTAATGAAAAGTTATTCTGTTTTTAGTAGACTTTTGACAAAATTTGTCTACACATGAGAAAATAAGGCATTGGGAATTTAGATTTCTAATGAAAATATAACAGAGATTTTAGATCTGAGACATCAAGTTTTCTCTTATGTAGCTATGGCTTTAAATCACATAATTCAAGCCACTCTATGGCTTCATACTTTTCCCTCAGACTGAAAAAAAAGATTTTTATACTTTGCAATTCTCTTCATCTCTTGGTTCAGAACAGGCTTCTTTAGATGTCTTCAGTCTAACCTGTAGCAGTCCTTTGGTTAACATAAATTAAAAGTTGTCTGTGATGTCATACAAAACACTCAAGATAATGATTTTATGGATGTAGTTTCTCAGATGCATATTTATGGAGTTTTAAAGAACCATTAGGTTTTTTAAAAAGTGACTTTCATTTATGTAACTTTTACAATGTATGACACTCACTTTCAGCATACAATTTTAAGAGCTTTGACAAAACACTCACTCATATGACCACCACTGCAATTAAGACATAAACTATTATTTCATGATTATTTGTAACAAGGAAATCTATTTTGCTCAAAGGACTACAGTATGTATTCATATCTTAGGATGTTAAAAAAAGTCAGGTAAAAAGATCAGGATTTCTTCATCTAGGGCCTTTGGACCTAGAGATGTATCCATGGAAGTAATTAAGAGTGTCTGGGGACTTCCATGGAGAAGGCAATGGCACCCCACTCTAGTACTCTTGCCTGGAAAACCCCATGGATAGAGGAGCCTGGTATGCTGCAGTCCATGGGGTCACTAAGAGTCAGACACGACTGAGCGACTTCATTTTCACTTTTCATTTCATGCATTGGAGGAGGAAATGGCAACCCACTCCAGTGTTCTTGTCTGGAGAATCCCAGGAACAGCGGGGCCTGGTGGTCTGCCGTCTATGGGGTCGCACAGAGTCGGACATGACTGAAGCTACTTAGCAGCAGCAGCAGCGGGGGACTTCCATGGCAGTCCAGTGGTTGAGACTCTGTGCTTCTATAACAGGGTCCATGAGTTTGATCCCTGGTGGTCAGGGAACCAGACTCCTGCATGCTATGTGACATGGCCAAAATATAAAAATTAAAAAGAAGTATTTGAAGACTTCCTGAAATTATATGCAAAAATATTATGTGAATATATATATGCATATTTCTCAGGCAAAAGTGTTCATCAGATCAGATCAGATCAGATCAGTCGCTCAGTCATGTCCGACTCTGTGACCCCATGAATCGCAGCACGCCAGGCCTCCTGTCCATTACCAACTCCCGGAGTTCACTGAGACTCACGTCCATCGAGTCAGTGATGCCATCCAGCCATCTCATCCTCTGTCGTCCCCTTCTCCTTCTGCCCTGAATCCCTCCCAGCATCAGAGTCCTTTCCAATGAGTCAAGTCTTCGCATGAGGTGGCCAAAGTACTGGAGTTTCAGCTTCAGCATCATTCATAGCTTCTATCATAATTCCATTGATGACTCCAAAGTTCCAAAATTGAAAATTCACTGTAATTAACTTAAAACCATCATAAAAAGAAATTAATTTCCAACTCCTTGCATTTCTCCTTTATATTCTGGCTTATGACAATATCTCTCTCCTTGAAATTTTAATATTGCTTGTATGATAATTATTTATTTATCCATGAAAACATATTAAAGTTCATATAATATGCAGAACACAGTGCTCTAAGGTCTGAAAGATAAAAAGATAAATAGGAAATGCCCCCATCTCTAGAAACCTCACAGCCTAGTAAACCTTATAGCATGTCTTTTATTGTAGTATGACAAATTTTTGAATTAAGCAATTATGCATAAATGTTGCAGTTACAACAGTATTGAAATCAAGGGCCAAACCAGACATAGATGATTATTTCATAATTGGTTGTAACAGTGAAATCTACTTATCTTTAAGGACTAGGAAATATATTCATATCTCTCTAAAGATTCCTGCACGTCTAGAGCACTACATTGCATCAGTTTAGTTCAGTTCCGTCACTCTGCATAGTGATTGCTAAATTAAAATAAGCATAGATTGATGTCTGCCCCTTTCCATTTAGTGTTGAGTGGATCAATTTTTTAAGGTATGAAATAAGTATGATTTAATAACACAAGTTGCATGATTTCAAAGGAGAATGGGATCTTTGGTCCTGTGGTCTTGTGATGCTTATAGAATAATCTGCAAATTTCCAACAAATGGGCAGAAAGAAGATGGGGAACTCTTAGAAAGAATGCCACCTAAGAAATTTTGTTCTGTGGCTTTACATTCTTTCTTTTACCTGGATTTCCTTAAAAGTAAGCCAATTTTAAAGGATCTTCTATAGTTTTTACCAAGGATCTTGCAAAAAGAAAAAAAGCAATTGTATATTTAAAATGATGTACTTTCTTTTTTTAAGTTATTTCATTCAAGTATAGTTAATTTAGCTCAGTTGGTAAAGAATCCGCCTGCAATGCAGGAGACCCTGGTTCCATTCCTGGGTTGGGAAGATCCCCTGGAGAAGGGATAGGCTACCCACTCCAGTGTTCCTGGGCTTCCTTTGTGGCTCAGCTGGTAAAGAATCCGCCTGCAATGTGGGAGACTTGCATTTGATCCCTGGGTTGGGAAGATCCCCCGGAGAAGGAAAAGGCTACCCACTCCAGTATTCTAGCCTGGAGAATTCCATGGATACAGTCCATGTGGTTGCAAAGATTCGGACAGAACTGAACGACTTTCACTTTCACATAACTAATTAACAATTTTAATTCTGCTGTACAACAAAGTGATCCAATTATGGTTTCTCATAGGATATTGAACATAGTTTTCTGTAATACGTAGGGGTACTTTGTTGTTTATCCAGTGATAATTGTCTGCATCTGCTAACCCCAAACTTCCCATCCTTCCTCCCCCACTCACCCCTTCCTTGGCAATCACAAGTCTGTTCTGTGTATCTGTGAGTTTTTTCTGTTCTGTACATAAGTTCATCTGTGTCATGTTTTAGATTCCATATATAAGTGATATCATATGGTATTTTTTTTTCTGACTTACTTCACTTAGTATAATAATCTCTATGTCCATCCATATTGCTGCAAATGACATAATTGCATTCTTTTTTATGGCCAGATAGTATTCTGTTATATAAATGTATGTACCATATCTCCTTTATCCATTCATCTACCAAGGAACATTTAGGTTGCTTCCATATTTTGGCTATTGTAAGTAGTGCTGTTATAAACATAGGGGTGCATGTATCTTTTCAAATTATAGTTTTGTCAGGATAAGTGCCCAGGAATGCGATTGCTGAATCATATGGCAATTCTATTTTTAGTTTTTTGAGGACTCCCCATACTATTTTCCATAGTGGCTGCACCCATTTTCATTCCCACCAATGCTGTAGGAGGGTTCCCCTTTTTTCCACACGTTCTCCAGCATTGTTATAAAATGATGTGCTTTCTTTTTGATCTTCCTTAGAAATTTGAACATTGAAATCACAGTGATAAATATATACATATGTGTGTGTGTCTAAAATTATAGGTTTGTAGGAAAAGACCTTGTTTTGTCTTCAACTTCTATGTAACTTGCTCTATACCTGTGGAGTCATTGGCCTCAACAGAAGACTTAGATCTTCTTTGTAGTCTAAGTCCAATCATGACTCTAACTGAAATAAGTTTAAAACTCAATTTCCAAAATATTGGAGTAAACATTACACATTACACGTAGCTTTAAATTCTGTGAATTATACCACTTAGTATAAGACATTGATATGGTAGGGTTAGTGACAGCCTTAGGAAAACTTTCTTTTTTTTTAGAAAAGAGGTGAAGGAAAGACACACAGAGGTCATTAGTCAGTAACAATAATGAGCTAATATGTGTGTATGTTATGTACACATACCGCAGGACCTTCAACTGCTACCATCACTGTGGCATCACATTCAATTTATCCGACTCATGTTCAATTCATAGATGTGGTCCCAGAAGTTGATCTGATTCTAGACATTAAGATTGGGCACAGGTCCTACAGACCAAACCATGGTGTCTGGACATGTAAACAACAAAAAGTCTAACCCAGAGAAGTGACTTGGTATTTGGTGGATAATAGTGTAATTTTTTACAGTATAACTACTATTTATTGTATTTTAACCCATAAAAGAACATTTTATCAGAGTAAAAACTCATTCTATAGCCCATTTCTATCAATATTTACCCATTTATAATGCCTTGTCTATTTATTTTCTAAAACTTTTGCAAAGGCCAGATTATGTGTATTTCTGATAGCATTTTTATTGACTGCCAGAAAGTATGTTCTCACATCCAACTCATATTCAGAATAAGGAATCTTAGAATAATACCAAAACATGAGCCAAAAGAGTGTTCTTATTTCAAATTCCACTCAAGTTGATGGATGACAGCTATAATAAAGCTGCTTACTGTTACCCAATTATCTTACATATGATTTTGAGTTATACAGAAATATTCTAAAATTTTTCAGAAGTATAATTTTTGTTCCTCATATTTATAACAAATAATGCTTGGGACTCTTTAATATAATTTGTACAAAATTTAAAACTGAAATTTGTATTCAAAGACACATATGTATTTAGGTAATGAAAAGAGTTGCCCCTTTCCCAAAAGTTAAAAATAAGAAGTGATATTGCTCTACTTAGACAATATTATTCCCCTAATAAATGTTTATTCTCTATCACCTCAGTCTTACTTTAATTTGAACTTCAGTGGCTTAATGGACATTAGTACAAAAACATTTTTTAAATTCCTATAATATGCTAGAGTTATTAAAGTTCAAAAATATTTACTTTTGGTGTTTGTATAAAAGAAATAAACATGAATCCTCAAAATATAACTAGTTTTCTAACTGATCTTACTTACTCTATAAGTAAGATCAGTACATAAGTATTATAATTTATTTCATCTAGAATTCCTTCTGATTCTCTGGTCAATCATGTTTACAATATTATTTCATCTTCATGTACTGAGTAATAAAAGATGAAAGCGATTTGATTACACTGAGCTCTGTATAGACAGAATTCACAGTATTATATAACTTGCTTTGCAATCATCTCGAGTCAAGTCTACACAGTAAAATCAATTCGGGTACTATTCTAATGTTTCAGACAACCAAATTGGGTAATATCAGCAAAATAATATTACCTTTGATGGTACAGAATGAATGCTGGCATAAATAACAAAGTCCATAGACAATTAAAATCCTATAACAAATAAGGATGTAAATTTGAATATTTTTAAATGATAATAAAATATAGTAAGTTTCTGTATATAAAAAAAAATTATTTTGCAATTTGAGTTTACCATTGATTTATTCCTCTATTCTCAAAAGAGTATGCATAAGTCTCCATTTATATCCCACTATATTCTTCTAGACTCTAGTATATTAATAGTGAACAAAATGAACAACTCTGTTTTGAGGTTAAAATTATGTAGGTGATACAGGTATTAAGCAAGTCAGCATAAATACAATATAACAGCAAATTGTGCTAAGTACTATGAAATAAGTCAAAGTTAATGTGGTATTACTTAAATTTAACTAAGATATGAAGGACATGGAGCAATTATCCAAGGAAATAGTGGAGTTACAGGAGAATAAAATCCTTTGTGTTAGAAAAGAGTTTGGTGATATAAAAAAATTTGAATAAGTTGTCATCACTGTGAAATAAGGCATGGGATGAAATGAAGGTGGAGAGATATACAGATGTTAGACAATATTATGGTTCTCTAGATCACTGTAAAAATTCTACAATCCCTATCTAAGTGCAATACGTGGTTATTAAAGGTTCTTCTTTATTTCTTTTTAAAAAGACAAATTACATGGCAAGTTCTATATTTTAAAGATCATTTTGACAATTGAAAAAAAATGAAGGAATGATAAATAAGACAGAAGAGAAAATCCATTTAATAAGTAGGAGGTTGTTCTTGAGTAACACAGAGATATCAAGGCATAGACTAAGGTGGTGAAATGAAGAGAGATAGTAGTGAACAAATCGCAATGTACTTTTCAGGTAATGTTAATGACACTTTGTAATGCATTGCATGAGATTAGGCAAATGGAGGGGGAAACGAAATTCCAAGATATCTGAGTTGAGTAACTGAGTCAGTGTCACGTACTAAAATGTGAGAAGTGGTAGTTAGATGGTTATGATTCAGTGGTTAGGCAGGGCATGTTAATTTTGTGACTTACACTTCCCAGTCATCTGAGGAGGTGCATAGAACAATAGTGTGGAATTCAAGGAAGACACTGAGATTCCACAATTTAGAAATATTAATTAAAACTGTGATTGGAAAAAGTAATCTGGATAAAAAAATTTAGAGAGGAAAAAAGGAACTTGGGGTTAAATTCTAAAATGATGTGATCCTTGGAAGTGCTACTGAGGGTTGAACCTAGTCATGAACTCTCCACGAGCACCAATAACGGCACATGGGAAACTAGAAAAATATGCTATCATGAAAACCAAGAAATACATTTTAAAGGACTTTCAAAAACTATGTTCAATGCTACAAATGGATCTAGGAATATAATAAGGCTGAAAGATTCACTTGGTATTTAGACATTATGGAAGTTCTTGGTAATCTTCGCAGAATGCTTCCTGAAAGGCAGTGTGATTAGAACCTAGACAGTTGTGGACAGAAGAATGCAATAAAATTAGGATTGTATATATTCATCACCATAGAAAGTGGGAAAGTAAATTTATCGAGAAACAACATGCTAGGAGAATTATTGCTTTGACATTATGGATCATGAATTCCTGGTTATACCAATCTACAGGATCACATAATTTTCTTTAGAAATCACTTGTATCCCAGACAGGCTGATGTTTCCCAGGTTAGAGCAACAAACTTAAAAGGGTCAGACAAACAAAGTATTATATGAAAACCATCACACTGATAAATTAGGGCATTTAACCTGGATAAGGAGAAATGTGTTGAAAGGGGGTGAAAAATCTATTGAAAGGATGTGAAAATGTCAATGGATGATGTTTAAGAACAATCTTTCTGAAATATTGTAGCAAACAAAGAGCTTTCAGCAGAGAGTGAAATGTTTGAATTAATTGCTTCAAATGTAGTGGAGTTTCTGATAATGATAAGGTGTGGTTGAAGAAGTGGGTGAATTAGAAGCTATAAAATAAGTCATCATCAGGCGAAGGAAGTAAAATAATAGAAAGCAAAAATGACAGCTAGATTTTCTGATAGTTGTTGAAATTATCTAGAATGATGACACATGTTGGTATGGACAGGGAGTATGAGCAAGGAGTCAAAAACTTCACTGATTTAAGTTTGCTGAAAAAAGTTGGTATGTGAGATTAATGAGAAGAGAGTGTGATGTAGCATTATGATATGGGCTTATGGGAGCAGGGAGTTTTAAAAAATTACATGAGTTATTTCTTTCTTTTTGATTATCAATTCATAATATAATTTGCTGTGGAAGATTCTGAAAGAGATGGGAATACCAGACCACCTGACCTGCCTCTTGAGAAACCAGTATGCAGGTCAGGAAGCAACAGTTAGAACTGGACATGGAACAACAGACTGGTTCCAAATAGCAAAGGGAGTGCGTCAAGGCTGTATATTATTACCATGCTTACTTAACTTATATGCAGAGTACATTATGAGAAATGCTGGGCTGGAAGAAGCACAAGCTAGAATCAAGATTGCTGGGAGAAATATCAATAACCTCAGATATGCAGATGACACCACCCTTATGGCAGAAAGTGAAGAGGAACTAAAAAGCCTCTTGATGAAAGTGAAAGAGGAGAGTGAAAAAGTTGGCTTAAAGCTCAACATTCAGAAAACTAAGATCATGGCATCTGACCCATCACTTCATGGGAAATAAGTGGGGAAACAGTGGAAACAGTGTCAGACTTTATTTTTTGGGGGCTCCCAAATCACTGCAGATGGTGATTGCAGCCATGAAAGTAAAAGACGTTTACTCCTTGAAAGGAAAGTTATGACCAACCTAGATAGCATATTCAAAAGCAGAGACATTACTTTGCCAACAAAGGTTGGTCTAGTCAAGGCTATGGTTTTTCCAGTGGTCATGTATGGATGTGAGAGTTGGACTGTGAAGAAAGCTGAGCGCCGAAGAATTGATGCTTTTGAACTGTGGTGTTGGAGAAGACTCTTGAGAGTCCCTTGGACTGCAAAGAGATCCAACCAGTCCATCCTAAAGGATATCCGCCCTGGGTGTTCTTTGGAAGGAATGATGCTGAGGCTGAAACTCCAATACTTTGGCCAGCTCATGCAAAGAGTTGACTCATTGGAAAAGACTCTGATTCTGGGAGGGATTGGGGGCAGGAGGAGAAGGGGACAACAACGACAGAGGATGAGATGGCTGGATTGCATCACTGACTTGATGGACGTGAGTCTGAGTGAACTCCGGGATTTGGTGATGGACAGGGAGGTCTGGCGTGCTGCGATTCATGGGGTCACAAGGAGTCTGACAAGATTGAGCTACTGAACTGAACTGAACTGAATAAACTTGCAATAAGATTATAGATTAATATTTAAGACTGTTTTATTTAAATATACTTTCTATATGTAAGTTATATATTTGTATAGTAAAATATGTATAAGATTTCCTCATTTCCATGCATAATATTTTATTTACTCTTTGCATGTTTTTACTTTAAACAAGGTTTGGTTAGTTCTGGAAATCTAGAACATGAAAAGGAAAAAACAAGTCAAAGTTAGTTAAGGTAAAAACGTCCTCAACGTATTTATTTCAAAGTTCAAAATGATTATAGTCATTCTATGAGTATTTAAGTTTGCAATAAGACCACATTCTGACTACTCCATTTAATTCTTCTTACTGTATTTATAGGAAGGACACCACTAAGATTGAAAAGGTCAAGCAAAATGACAGTAACTAATTCAGAAATGAGATGTCAAGATTGAAGCTATAAAGCAGGGATTAACCTATAAGCAATTCAAGTATATTTATATAGATACACACACACATAGGCACACAGAAAAGTTAATATAAAAAGTATCTGAAAACAAATTGACAAGGTCAACAAAAGCAGCAATTATATGAGCTGAAGAGTGAAATTTTGTAAAACAGGGAAAGTGAAGGAAAAGTCTAAGACTAGAAAGTATGTTTATGTTTTAGAAATAAAACATTTATACTATATATGTTACTATTGAGCTATACTTATATATAGGAGAAATACATGTTTACATCATTGATATAAATTAAGAAACTAATCATACAGTTAATCTGTTAGTTTATTATTCTTTACTTATGATAATAATTATTATGGATGATAGACTATGTTGTGGTTTAGGTTTTAAAGAAGTTATTCTACATTGAAAACACTTTAGTTAGAATACTAACAAATATTTTCTAATACTATTTGAATCTATAATTTAGAGAAAGATATGAAAAGGAAATCAAAGTAATATATTTTCAGATGACTTATTGAATCATGATAATTTATTGAACATTTGCCAAGTACTAAGCATTGTGCTAGCAACTTATGTCTTTTATTCTTCATCCTATCAGGTTAATACTATTATCATCCCCATTTGACACACACAAAAACTGAGGCATGCATAAATCAAGTTTTATATTATTAAATGCTGGACCTGAGTTCTCATGTCCTTAACTAAGGTTTATGCCAAACCTTGAATTTTGAGAAGCATTGATAATAAATATAATTGAGCCTCCCACCCAAAACATGAACCCACTAGATTAGAAACATTTTATAATGAAACATGTTGTACTATTGTGCCCTTTCCAATCTATGACAGAAACCAACCATCAACAATAACAGCAAAAGTTTAAGTATTAGTAAAATTACCGGATTCAAACAAAGAATGCACCTCAACAGAGAGCTTAGAAACTACCATCAACAGATGAAAGCTAACCCTTGAGATGAAATCTGTGAGTTCCACAAGGATGACTCCAAGCTTTCTATCTCCAGGGTAAAGCACAAATCTTAGCACATTTTTAATATTTATTGATGTATCTAATGTTAAAAATGTGTAGCCATATTATAAATGTATAACTAATATTCCTAGGGAATCACCATGAATATTTATCTAAAGCATCTGGGTGATAATACTTCCGTAGTAGGTAAGACATTGCAACTGAAAACTCACATAAGCAAGACTTATTGCATTTATTTTTCCTCCAGTCAACATGAATCTGATTCTAAACAGGAATTTTGTTGTGCTGGAAAGAAATTTATTTAATCTTAAATATAATCAGTCATTAAGATCAAGAAAAGGACAAGCATGTCCTTATTCATCACTCTTTTTCAATATCACTCTGGAAGTCCTAGCTAATGCAATAAAAGAAGAAAAAGGAAATAAAAGGTATATAAATTGGGAAGGAAGAAATAAAATTGTTTTTATTCACTAATGGCATCATTGTCTATATAGAAAATCTGAAACAATCAACAAAAATTCTAGAAGTAATAAGCAATTATACCATGATTCCAGGATAAAAATAGTCTGTTACCCAAATGCCCAAAGTAAGCAAAGGGAATTTGAAATTAATAACACATAGCATTTACATTAGCACCACCAGAATGAAATATTAATATTTAGGTATAAGTCTAACAAAATATGTAAACAATCTGTATGAGTAAAACTATAAAACTCTAACAAAAACCAAAGAACTATAACATCTGAATAGATATTACATGTTCATGGATAAGAATGTTCAATACTGTCAACGTGTCAGTTCTTTCCAAGTGGAGCTATAAATTCAAAGCAATCCCAATCAAAAATTTCAACAAATTATTTTACAGATTTTGATGGCATTCCAAAATTTGTATGGAGAGGCACAAGATGTAGTACAGCCAAAATCATACTGACAAAGGACAAAGTTGGAAAACTATTATCTGACTTCATGATGTACTATAAAGCTGCAGTGACCAAGAGAGTGATCAAAGAACAAATAGTTTACTAGAATAGAGCACCCAGAAATAGACTGACATAAATACAGCCAAATGAGTTTTGACAAAGTAGCAAAGGCAACATAGTGATGCAAAGAGAGTCTTTACAAGAAATGATGCTGGACATATAAGCATTCACATGCAAAAAAGAATAAACAATGTCTAGACACAACATTAACACCCTTCACAATGTAACTGAAAATGGATCAGAGACCAAAATTTTAAAGGCAAAACTATAAAATGCCAGAAGATAACATAGCAGAAAGTCTGGATGATTTTGGAATTCATTTTTTTAGATACAACTCTGAAGACATTATTCAAGAAGAAAAGTATTAATAAGCTGAAGTTCATTAATTAAAAACTTCTATTTATAAAACACAGTACCAAGAGAATAAAAAGACATGACACAGAATAGGAGAAAATAATTGCAAAACACATACTTGATTAAAGACTGTTACCCAAAACATAATAAAGGACATAAATGGTATGGACCTAACATAAGCAAAAGATACTAAGGAGTGATGGAAAGAATACACAGAAGAACTATACAAAAAAGATCTTAAGACCCGATAACCACCATGGTGTAATCATTCACCTAGAGCCACATACACATCCTGGAGTGCAAGGTAAAGTGCGCCTTAAGAGGCATCACTACAAACAAAGCTAGCGGAAGTGTTGGAATTTCAGTTGAGCTATTTCAAATCCTGAAAGATGATGCTGTGAAAGTGCTTCACTCAATATGCCAGCAAATTTGGAAAATTCAACAGTGGCTACAAGATGGGAAAAGGTCAGTTTTCATTCCAATCCCAAAGAAAGGCAATGCCAAAGAATGTTCAAACGACCTCACAATTGCACTCATCTCACACCCTAGCAAAACAATGCTCAAAATTCTCCAAAGCAAGCTTCAACAGGATGTGAACCGAGAAATTTCAGATATTCAACCTGCTTTCAGAAAAGGCAGGGGGACCAGAGACCAAAGTGCCAACATCTGTTGGATCATCGAAAAAGCAAGAGAGTTCCAGAAAAACATCTACATCTGCTTTATTGATTACACCAAAGCCTTCGACTGTGTGTGGATCACAACAAACCGGAAAATTCTTCAAGAGATGGGATTACCAGACCAGCTTATCGGCCTCCTGTGAAATCTGTATGCAGGTCAAGGAGCAACAGTTAGAACCAGACATGGAAAATGGTTCAAAATTGGAAAAGGAGTACGTCAAGGCTGTATATTGTCACCCTGCTTATTTAAGTTACATGCTGAGTACATCATGTGAACTGCTGGGCTGATGAAGCACAAGCTGGCATCAAGATTGCCAGGAGAAACATCAATAACCTCAGATATGCAGATGACACCACCTTTATGGCAGAAAGCAAAGAGAACTAAAGCAAAGAGGAGCTTCTTTATGAAAGTAAAAGGGAGAGTGAAAAGGCTGGCTTAAAACTCAACATTCAAAAAAATGAAGATCATGGCATCCGGTCCCATCACTTCATGGCAAATAGATGGACAAACAATGGAAACAGCAAGAAACTTTATTTTCTTGGGCTCCAAAATCACTGCAGATGGTAACTGCAACCATGAAATTAAAGGACACTTGTTCCTTGGAAGAAAAGCTATGACCATCCTAGATAGCATATTAAAAAGAAGAGACATTACTTTGCCAATAAAAGTCCATCTAGTCAAAGCTATGGTTTTTCCAGTGGTCATGTATGGATGTGAGAGTTGGACTATAAAGAAAGCTGAGTGCCAAAGAATTGATGCTTTTGAACTGTGGTGTTGGAGAAATCTCTTGAGAGTCCCTTGGACTGCAGGGAGATCAAACCAGTCAATCCTAATGGAAATCAGTCCTGAATATTCATTGGAAGGACTGATGCTGAAGCTGAAGCCCCATTACTTTGGCCACCTGATGTGAAGAGCTGACTCACTAGAAAGGACCCTGATGTTGGGAAAGATTGAAGGCAGAAGGAGAAGGGGACAACAGAGGGTGAGATTGTTGGATGGCATCACCAACTCAATGGGCTTGAGTTTGAGCAAGCTCCGGGAGTTGGTGATAGACAGGGAAGCATGGTGTGCTATAGTCCATGGGGTCACAAAGAGTCAGACATGACTGAGTGGCTGAACTGAACTGAATAATCCAAAACATATAAAGGACTCTTTAAAACTCAACAAGGAGAATAAAACAATTGAAGAATCAGACACTATAGGAGAAATATTGCTCAATATGGCTGTAAATGTAAAACTGCTTTAAAAATATAGTTTAATTTTAAAATTAGGTGAGGAATATGGATAAATGTTTCTCCTAAGAAGATATACAAATGACCATTAAGCACATGAAAAAGTGCTGATCATCATGAAACAGTACAATGAATGAGGGAGGGAAATGACATGGTGGAATAGGGAAATCCTGAACTTGCTTCCTCTTACAGATACATCAATACTGAAAGCACATATAGAGCGACTATGCCTGGAAACAACCTGAACACTAGCAGAAAAGATTTTCCTCAACCAAGGACAAAAGCAACAAGATACACAGACAAAGTGGGAGGAGTGGTGATGAAATACCACTGGGGCCCACACCCCTAGGGCAGCAACACACTGGTGGATGGAGCATGGCAGTCATGGGGGTGCACCCGGAGGAGCAAGGGCTTCAAACCTCATACTAGGCTCGCCAGCTCGAACCTGCAGTGAGAAGATGAGCTACTATAACAGCTGGCTTTGAAAACCAACAAGGCTTACTCTGGTCGAGCCAGAGGTCTGTAGGAAACTGAAATTCTGTTCTAGAAGGGGATGCACAAGAACCTACTTGCTTGAATTCCTAGTACAGAGGCAGCAACCTAAGTCATACATAGAGAATGACTGGCTAATTTAGGGTATGTGTCTGAAGGGTAGGGATCTACAGGACGGTTATTCAGGTTGGGAGGCACTGGCTTGGCCAGTTTTTTTTTTTTTTTTTTTTTTGCTTTGTTTTTTATTTTAGCTTACCTTCTACCTATCCGGCCTGATGGTGGCAGGTACACATGTGACTCTCCCCATCTACCTTACTAGCACCGTTCTGCCACTCCAGATTAAATGTGGACCCACCTCAGCTGGTGCTTCTCCAAAGCAACCTGCAACTCTGGGGGCTTGCCTGGCACACCAGAGCTCCCACAACAGTTTCAGCCAGGCCTTACAACTATCCATGCCAGGTACCAACCTCTCACACTAGTGCACTTCCAGCAATCATGGCTCAGCCAGAATAGGAGGACACACACAACCCCCGGAGATGACATGCCTTGAGCACCTGACTCTTGAAAAGAGGGAAAACTGCACTACTGGGCCTGCAGGAAACCTTTCTATGTAAAATCACTCCTTCATACTGAGAGATATAGCAGATCAGCTCATACACAAGAAACAAACAGAGAGTTAGGCAAAATGAGACCACAGAATATGTCCCAGGCAAGAGAACAAGACAAAATCTTGGAAAAAGAAGCAAGCAAAATGGAGTTAAGTAATCCAACAAGGAGTCCCTTATAATGGTCATAAAAATGCTAGTCAAACTCTGGAGAAGAAGGGAGGAGCACAGTGAAAACTGCAACAAAGTGTTAGAAAGTATTAATAAAAGAGCCAATAAGAGCTGAATACAATAACTGAAATGACAAATGCACTAGAGAAAACCTATAGCAAATTAAATGATACTGAAGAATGACTCAATGATCTTGAATGTAGGGTAGTGGAAACCATCCTGTTGGAACAGCAAAGAAAGTATAGTTTAAAGGACTTCTAAGACAGTAAGCATTCTAACATCTGTATTATATGGATCCCAGGAGGAGTGAGAGAGGAAAAGGGGTCAAAGACATATTTGAAGGAATAACGGCATAAAACTTCCTGAATCAGGTCCAGTAAACAGGTATCTGTACTGTTGTGCAATACATCCTTATAGTTTATCTTACACCCAGCAGTGCCATATGGCATGCAAGATTTTAGTTGAACCCATGCGGTGGAGTGGTAACTACTGAAATGCTAGGGGAATTCCAGTCAGTAGATTTTTCTTGTTAATCACTATGTTGTACAACTATGTACACTATGTTTCAAATCCTGAAAGATGATGCTGTGAAAATGCTGCACTCAATAGGTCAGCATATTTGGAAAACTCAGCAGTGGCCACAGGACTGGAAAAGGTCAGTTTTCATTCCAATCCCAAAGAAAGGCAATGCCAAAGAATGCTCAAACTACTGCACAATTGCACTCATCTCACATGCTAGTAAAGTAATGCTCAAAATTCTCCAAGCCAGGCTTCAGCAATACGTGAACCGTGAACTTCCAGATGTTCAAGCTGGTTTTAGAAAAGGCAGAGGAAGCAGAGATCAAATTGCAAACATCCGCTGGATCATGGAAAAAGCAAGAGAGTTCCAGAAAAACATCTGTTTCTGCTTTATTGACTATGCCAAAGCCTTTGACTGTGTGGATCACAATAAACTGTGGAAAATTCTGAAAGAGATGGGAATACCAGACCACCTGACTTGCCTCTTGAGAAACCTATATGCATGTCAGGAAGCAACAGTTAGAACTGGACATGGAACAACAGATTGGTTCCAAATAATTGGAAAAGGAGTATGTCAAGGCTGTATATTGTCACCCTGCTTATTTAACTTATATGCAGAGTACATCATGAGAAATGCTGGGCTGGAAAAAGCACAAGCTGGAATCAAGATTGGCGGGAGAAATATCAATAACCTGAGGTATGCAGATGACACCACCCTTATGGCAGAAAGTGAAGAGGAACTAAAAAGCCTCTTGATGAAAGTGAAAAAGTTGGCTTAAAGCTCAACATTCAGAAGATGAAAATCATGGCATCTGGTCCCATCACTTCATGGGAAATAGATGGGGAATCAGTGGAAACAGTGTCAGACTTTATTTTTTTGAGCTCCAAAATCACTGCAGATGGTGAATGCAGCCATGAAATTAAAAGATGCTTACTCCTTGGAAGGAAAGTTATGACCAACCTAGATAGCATATTCAAAAGCAGAGACATTACTTTGCCAACAAAGGTCCATCTAGTCAAGGCTATGGTTTTTCCAGTGGTCATGCATGGATGTGAGAGTTGGACTGTGAAGAAAGCTGAGCACCCAAGAACTGATGCTTTTGAACTGTGATGTTGGATAAGACTCTTGAGATTCCCTTGGACTGCCAGGAGATCCAACCAGTCCATTCTGAAGGAGATCAGCCCTGGGATTTCTTTGGAAGGAATGATGCTAAAGCTGAAACTCCAGTACTTTGGCCACCTCATGTGAAGAGTTGACTCATTGGAAAAGACTCTGATGCTGGGAGGGATTCGGGGCAGGAGGAGAAGGGGATGACAGAGGATGAGATGGCTGGATGGCATCACCGACTTGATGGACCTGAGTTTGAGTGAACTCTGGGAGTTGGTGATGGACAGGGAAGCCTGGTGTGCTGCGATTCATGGGGTTGCAAAGAGTCAGACACGACTGAGAGACTGAACTGAACTGAACTGATGTTGTACAACTGAAACTAAAATAATATTTTCTGTCAGTTATACTTTAATTAAAAAATCAAAATGACAATGAGATACCCAATAGGATGCTATAATTAAAAATAAAAATAATAGTGGAAAAATGAACCCTCATATACAAAGAGAATATAAAATTGTGTAATCACTCTGAAAAACTTTTTGACAGTTCCTCAAAGTGTTAAACATAGCATTACTATATAACTCACTGTTTCACTTGCAAATATCCAAGAGTAATGAAAACATGTCTATGCAAACACTCACACAACAATGCTCACATATCATTATTTGTCATAGCCAAAGAGTGGAAGTAATTCAAATGTCCATCAAATGATCAAAGACTAAACAAATGTGGTATATCCATATACTTGAATATTGTTTGGCAACAAAAAGACATAAAGTATTTATACATTCTACAACATGGATGGACCTTGAAAACATGATGCTAAGTGGAGGAAGCTAGTCACAATTAACTAACATTTAATATTATTTCATTTACACAAAATGTGCGAAGACTACAGATCTATAAAGAAAGATTAATGGTTGCCAGAAACTAGAGTTTGGGTTAGGAATTGGGAATGATCAATAATAGAAACAGGGTTTCTTTTGGGGCTGATTAAAGTATTCTTAAGTTAGATGGTGGTAATTGTTGCACATCTCTGTGAACATGTTAAAAACCTTAATTGGATGGCTTTATGGTGTGTGAATTATATCCTCTATAAAGGTGTTAAAGAAGTGATCCAAAGGCCTTAAAAGATACCTCACCAAAAATGATATACAGTTGGCAAATAAGTAAATGAAAAGGTGCTCAGCATCATATGTTGTCAGGGAAATGCAAATTAAAACAGCAATGAGCTACCACTGTACACCTACTAGAATGACCAAAGTCCAGAACACTGACACCATCAAATGCTGCTAAGATGTGGAGCAATAGCAGTTTTCATTCACTGATGGTGGGAATGCAATAGGGAGACCTCTCTAACCTAAGATTCTAGGGTTACTGATGACATGTCTGATGTTAGAGCACTCAACCGCTCTCTGGCTCGAATTTGCAGGGTTTTGCTTGAATCATGAGAATTTGGGGTGAGATTCATATACCCTGATTTAGGGTCTAGCTTCTATAGTTCTTATTTTCTTCCAGATCTTTCCATGTTCATGGGATTCCCTGACAAGACATGTAACCCTGATCATTTTAAGTTCTTTTCTAACACTTGAGCACATTGCCATTGCCCCTTCCAGTCTGAGTGGCCCAGCACAGAAGACAAGCACATTTTATTTCAAGCAGCATTTTAGTTCCCCTTCTAAATTTCCTAAGGAAAAAAAAAAAAAAAAAGAAAATATCTGCTTATCTGCTTGAGTCTAATTTCTCAGCAGGTCTTTAATTAAAAAAAACAAAAAACAAAACCACCCAAAACATCAACAGCTTTCAAAATCTAGAGCTCAATATACAGAACGAAGAGGTCATTTGACTTAAGTATTACTTCAAGTGGTAAAGAATTCCAAATGGCTTGAACTTTTAGGTGTGACTGTCACTGCTAATTAAACCTGACTAAATTAAACCATATAATTTTCAAAGCCCCTTTGGAATGACCTCACATTTATTCTTTAAAGAAAGGCAGGAATCAGGGGGATAAAGTGAGTGGTTGTATTTTGCAGCTGGGAAGAATTGCAGAGATTTACTTCTCAAAACATGAACCTGCGTTTTCTAACTCTCCTGAAGAGTGCTTTATACTAACTCTCACTGACTTTGAATTAAACATAAAGTCCAGCCTTTAGAGGAAAATCAAAATAGCTTCAACTATGTCTTTATTGTTCCTCTAAGATGCTTGTTAAACCGTCCAGTCCTCCTTTTAGCATATCAAGAATTCAGGCTTAATGTATCTAATTCCAAAATCTCTTCAATCAGTCAACAAGCTTGCTTTAGGAGCAGTATTTTCTCTCATTTAGAATTTTAGATTCTGGGTGGGAAATATTTCTACTGTGATCTCTATTTTACAGCTATGAGAGAGCCTCAATTCCCACACCACCACTTGGACATTCCTTGTATTGTAAGCAACATCTGGAAATCATTGCATGACTATTATTAGCTAATCATTTGAAGATCCCTGGTAGGAAAAAGGGAAAACACTTTCTATTACCAAACTAAGCATGCTGTCCAAACCATTGGGAGCAATGGATGAAATTCTTAATAATGAGAAACAGGCTGTATTATTACTAAAGAGTTATTAAGTATTTAGTCAAGGCTGCTTAGAAATAAATAAGAAGTTCCTCATTCATTTTCTCACTTTCTCTTCTCTCTTCTTTACTTCTTGTTTCAAGGTCGATTTTTCAGAAGTGAATATAAATATTAATAATAATTAAAAATACACAAATTTGCATGTTACAGTTTTTGAGTTAAACAAGCTTAGCAAGTATTGGTGTATTGGCATTAAAGTTGAATTTGATTATCAGTATACTGACACTTAGAAATTCAATTAATAATGATAAGCATAAAGACAATAAAATATATTCGATAGTTTTTGACTAAAATTGCAGAGGATAATGGCATGTGCTTATCCACAGACTTTTTTTCGTGTTAAATCTATTGATTTTAATCATGTTTACAGTTGGGACACTGCCAAAAGTACATGATTGTTGAGGATCTGTAGTTTTGCCAATGATTCATAAATCATAAGCATCAAACTTTTGATAATGAGGACTTTCATTTTTCACATTGAATGTTGTATAAAACTTTATACTTACTAGTGGAGTTGTAGCTGTATCATCTAAATAGGTCAAAGAAAAAAATAACAGTCTCAACACATAATGTGACTGCTTCAGAAACATAAATACATCAGTCATTCTATGATTGAAGATTTCTGCATTCATTAGAATTATTTCCACATAGATTTTAAGATGAACAAGTAAAGTAAGCAAATATGATAAGTCAGAAAATGTTTTTGATTTGTAAGTTGGTTTATTTAGTAAAACAATGAAATTCTCAACTCCCAAATCATTTGGCATTGTGTACATTTTGAATCATTTGCATTAGAACTGAAATCTACCTGATTTTACACATTTTAGACTATAAAACTTTTATCATAGTAGTTTATATCTGGGGGAATAGATTTCTTTTTTACAAACTAAGCATGCTGATATACATTTCCAAGTCATATAGAATTTATATAACTGCTAGAAAATAGCAACTGAATCAAGTTTAAAAGTCAGCCAAGTACTTATTAAATTATACTATAAAGAATAGAATGTTTAGCATACTAATTGTATTTATTGCTGTTCTGTTGCTCAGTTGTGTCTGAATCTTTGAGACCCGCATAGACTGCAGCATGCCAGGCTTCCTTGTCCATCACCAACTCATGGAGCTTACTCAAACTCATGTCCGTTTTGTCAGTGATGCCATCCAACTATCTCATCCTCTGTCATCCCATTCTCCTCTTGCCATCTATCTTTCCCAGCATCAGGGTCTTTTCCAATGAGTTGGCTCTTCACATCTGGTGGCTGAAGTATTGGAGCTTAAGCTTTTGCATCAGTCCATCCAATGGATATTCAGGGTTAATTTCTTTTAGGATTGACTGGTTTGATCTCCTTGAAGTTCAAGGGACTCAAAAGTCTTCTCCTACACCACAGTTTGAAAGCATGAATTCTTTGCCACTCAACCTTCTTTAGGATCCAACTCACATATATTTTGAGGTCAAAAAATGATTCAAAAACTAGTTTATTTTAACTATTATATTTGTTCAATGTTACTTGAAATCTATTCAGTGTCAAGTGAATCCAAATGATTGCTTTGGGAGACATATATTTTTGCTGAGGAAGACAACCAATGGAGAAGAAGGATATTTTCTACCTCTGTTTCTACAACCAAATACACACATTCATGCAGCACACACACACACATATGTATATGCATGTGTGTATTTATGTATGAATGTATATTTATATCTGTACATATAGTTACACACACATACCTCTCATCTTCACCAGTGTACATAAAAATGTAATGTTCATCTTCCTAGATATAAGACATTTATGAGCTTATTTTATTAAATAAATGCATACTAGTATATAAATGTCCATGTTGTGCTTGGGAACAAATATTTGCTTTAGTAATCAAGCAATACGTATCTACCTGTGTTTGCTTTAATGGTAAGTTAGCATATTTTTAATTTTATCAAGTTGAAGGAAGCTTATATTTAGTGAAAGATAAGTTATTATCTGGGGTGGCTAATAAAAATTTCACTGAAAATGCAACATTTGCACTGGTCTTCTAAACTTTGGTGGGAATTGGACAACTAGGTATTGAGAAAATGTATTTTGTATTTTTATGATTGTGGAAAAAATACTAATCAGCCTAAAAAGACTATAATGAGGGCCAGGAAGTTTGGCAAAGGGTTAAAAACAAATGGCAAGAGTAAAGAAAGTTTGGATAAGTACAACTCTTTAACTTGCTACTGAGAAAACTTCAAACCATGACAGCCTCTTATTTTCCACTTTTCCAGATATTGTGGGAACATATCAGGAGGCTTACTGTCTCTAAACTTTTATTGTATCATTTTTTCCACTGAAATGCTTTCTCTCCTCTTTGCCCTTCAATACCAACTATACTGAGCTTCCCAGGTGGCACAAGGGCTAAAGAACCCACCTACCAATGCAGGAGACATAAGAGATGCAAGTTTGATCCCTGGGTCAGGATGATCCCACGAAGGACGCCATGGCAACCCACTCCGGTATTCATACCTGGAGAATCCCATGGACAGAGGAGCCTGGCAGGCCATGGTCCATAGGGCCGTGAGGAGTCAGACTCGACTGAAGTGACTTAGCACACAAGCACGCATTAAATACATACTATGAGCCATGTATTCTTTCATCAAGTACACACTGACTTTTGTGGCAGTCACTGTGCTGAGCAAGGACACAGTAAGTTATAAGGAGGTAAGTGCTACGTCAAGTCTTTATAATCGTCTATATACTCAAAAACATATTAAAAGAATGAGAATGTTCTGTTCTCAAGTAACTTGTTTCATACTGAAAAAATAAGAGGATGCATGAAATTTTGTGCAAGGTGCTATTATTATCTCCAACACTGAAATATCTGTGACATCTTCCTAATATCCAAAGCAGATGTGATGCATGTAACATTCATATCTCTTTATACCATAGATTCTGCCAGCAATAGAAGTAGTCAAACCCTTGTCTTATTCCTCTCTATTAGGCAAAGAGTACACTGAATATATCTTTCCATCCTCTGTGAATTTTAAAAAAAGTCATATACATAAAAGATATTTAGCAATACATTGTTTAAAAAAAAAAAAAACTGAAGGATGTATTCAGCAGTGTCAAATGATGTTGGAAGGTTATGGAGTTAGATGAGCACCGGTGACCTTAGAGATATCAGTTTCAATAAAATCGTAGATACCTTTATCAGACCACAAAGATCTAAAGACACGACCCAGAGGGATGGAATGGGGAGGGAGGAGGGAGGAGGGTTCAGGATGGGGAACACATGTATACCTGTGGCGGATTCATTTTGATATTTGGCAAATCTAATACAGTTATGTTAAGTTTAAAAATAAAATAAAATTAAAAAAAAAAGACAATGTACAGCCCATTCTTCTATAATCAACCTCATGCATTCCTAAAAAATCATTACACTAGGCAAAACAAAGCAATACATTCTATAACAAAGAGAATGGAGTAGGATCAATTATACTCTAAAACTGTCAATGAGAAATTAAAACAAAGGAATAAAAAAAAACAACTGCAGGAAACTACTAAAAATTGTAGCACAGCTTTAAACCTATTAAATAAATCAGAAATATAAGCTATAATATATAAAAAATATCAATAAAAATATTGGTGATGGACAGGGAGGCCTGGCATGCTGCGATTCATGGGGTCGCAAAGAGTCGCACACGACTAAGCGGCTGAACGGAGCAACAAATACGGCAGTTAGCTTTGAAAAAAGACCTGCCACTCGCTTGTGGAGGTCAGCATAGGAAGGGTTGTAGCAGCTTGAGTGCAATAGTGAAGTGATGAAGAAAAGTTATCTACAGTTGGACAGAAAGTTGTAACAGCATGTCAGGTTGGGTGTGCTCATAACTCAGACGGCGGATGGAGGTACCTGCCGATGTTTGAGGGGAGCGCATCTGTGTGCATTGTAGATTGCTCTGTGGCTAGCTTCAGCCTGGTGAAGTTTTCTGCGTTCACCCCGTGTTTCTCCTGGACCAAGTCACATATGTATAAGTAAACACAAAACTTGCATTTGCTCAAGTTGTTTCTTATATATCAATCTTATTGGAAAACATTTTCATTTTTAAAATAAGCATTATAACAGAACTGACTGTAGGTGGTGAGAAAGTATATGACGGCTTTGGCAGTGAATGGAAGGAATGAGAGCGAGTGTTGCAAGGTGTCAAGAGAATGAGAAAGCGTTTAAAGCCAGATGAGACCAAATTAAGAAGTATATGATTGATAAGGTCTTAAAATAACCTATCCAGGAGAATTTGTGTTCTCTCAAAATCAAATCTTAAATTGTACAAACCAAGCTCTAGCGATTGCATATAAAGGAGGGGGGGAAATACACTCGAAGACGTATCAGTATTCTTTCCAGGGGCCCTGAAACTACATTCTAACTTGGCACCCTGCTAAACCTACAAGTAAAACCATTCCTATAATAGAAAGATGTCTATATTACAAATATTAGAAATTTTTCAAAACTTCATTTTAATTTTCTTTATGGGAATGTTTCTTTTCTTCTTTTCCTCCTCACCTTGTGTCAAAAGGTGTTAAATATTGACAAGTTTAGAATCTGTTATTTAGCAGGACAAGCTGTATTCAGTTTTTGTCTGACTGCCTTCAGATCTGTTTGGGCTGGAAAATAATGTGTTATCTTTTCCACATCTAAGATTTCTCTTTTAACAAAGATATGTACTCTAAATGGATAAAATATAAATGGAATTTCAGATATTGGTTTTTGGAAGAATTTGGAATCATTATGTCTTTTGGAATAGTTGCCTTTTTAACTAAGGCCAATGAAGGGGATATTCAATTTTAGCTCCCCATAGGAACTTACTTATCTGGAACCAAATAACATAGAAAAGAGAAGCAGAAGGATGTTGAAAAATCTTAGTTGACTGATTTGACTAAGTCATTTCTCAAGAATGTATTTTGAGTTTTAAAAAAGATAAAGGGAGATCAGATCTCTATTTTAAGGTAATGGGGTCATTTGTTCCTTTTGCTAAAATATCTCCTTTAACAAAAATTACTCAGGCACAGCTATAGCATCATATTCTGTGAGCAAAACAAGTTTCTTATATAGAGAGATTTTGAAATCTGGTGGATTTAATTCAAGAAAATGAAAACAGACCCAGGGATCAAGCAAATCTGGATTCTGTAGAACAAGGGACTTCCAATATGCATATGTATCTTCAGATCTCACACAAAACCCAAAATGACTTCTCTGTTTTATGTAAATTCCAGCACTAGTGTCTTGAATAATCAGTTGGGGAAAATTCTCTGACCCTGTCTGATTTTCCATATTTTGCTTAAGAGAGTCTTTTACCAGGAAAGCCAGTGAAATTCACCTCTGGTTCGGTTTCTAATGCTTCATTGAGAAGCCCTCATTCATTCATTCATTTATTCATGAAAATTATTGACTTTTCCCCTTTTGTAGCAATAATCAAGCATTTATTCTCCATTCTTTTTCATTTGAATATTTCACTTTAGGAATATATGTGTGCGTACTTAGTCGCTCAGTTGGGTTCAACTCTTTGTCACTCCATGGATTGTACCCAACCAGGCTTCTCTGTCCATGGAATTTTATAGGCAAGAATACTAGAGTGGGCTGCCATTTCCTTCTCCAGGGGATCTTCCCTACTCAGGAATTGAACCAGTGTCTCCTGTATCAGACACGGCTTAGCAACTGAGCACGTCCCTAGAAAATATGAAAATGAGATCATGAAACCCAGTGACTATTATGCTTAGTTATACAAAGACAAATTTCTACTCTTATAAAATTTAACAAAGATTTAAGTGGGCACATTTGCATACTCAAATCCCTTGGTAATATAATTCAACCACCATTATAGTTATTAGAAATGAATCATAGCATATGCTTATCAGAATATGTTAAGTTCTTTTGAGCTGATAGTCTGTTTCAACAAAAGCTTAATTTCAGAGTACTGTAAATTGCATATGAACTGTATCTGGTTCTATATTACAGTAATGACAGAATAAGAGAAATATGTAAAGGAACATTTCTCACAAACTGAAAGACACCAATGGTGATCAGTACTCTTTTCAGTTGAAACGTATTTTTACAAGACCATAAGTTTGTTCTCACTGTTCATACTATTTTATAGACAAACGATCAGATTTCCACCATTGGGGAATTGTTACTATTTCATGTAATAATAACATCATTTTCAAATGATTGTTTAATATAAAGATGGAATTACGGTTTATTATACGTCACTTGGTAACAGAAGTAAACTCATCTTAGATATTAGACCGACATCACAAAAAAGTTAAAATCATTGTATATTTTTCAAATTCAAGAAATAGTACATAATGTCCAACTCTGAGTTCCATATAATGAAAGTTAGCAAATCAGATTATGAAAATAACTGCTGATATTTGCCTTCAAAATGGTTGTTTCTCATCTGTCAAACAGATAAGATTTTCTCTATTTTGCATAATAATCCTCTTAAAAATCTCATCTCTAATACTCCTATATGAATAGAAAACATTAGGTCATGTTGTGTCATTATCTATATTATATTTATACTGGATTTCTCATGAATCCAGTTGTACTCTGTGGTGTACTAAGTGTTTTTATGAACTCCCAAGTAGGAATGAAAAAACTGGAGTTATTTGAGGCTGGAAAAATGTTTGAGTTGAGTGGAACCTGAAACATAATCTGCAAACCACAGTTCCTCTTCATTTTATGTATATTTTAAGGGAAATTTAATTCAGATGTTTCCGATTAATGTGCACTTAGCTCATCAAATTTGTTGTGCAAGAGATATTTGATTTCCAGGAAGACTTTTTCTTTGCAAGGCATTTTCCTCTGTACAGGGAAGTCTCGTTTTGCCATCATTAGTTGTTATGCAAAAGTGGAAACAGTTATGTTTCTCTCTCACTCTTTGAAAAGTATCTGAGTTCATACTTTTGTTTGATGAGAACTTTTAAAGCAGCCATGTCTTTTGTACTATTACAAAAGCAATACAAGAAAATAACTGATGTACTAGAGGTGACTTAATCAAACTCCACAAATTAGAAAAATAATTTGTAAATTTATATTACACTGAACCATACAGTCTTTGACTGCAAAATGGCTAACATATGCCAGAAGCAGTAATGGTAAGAAATTGAACCAAAAGTCAAAGTGTCTGGTTTCTAACTTCAATTTTGCCACACACTTTCTAGGTGATTTTAGAAGAATCACATTGCTTTCCTTTATCTTTATTGGTAAAATGAGGAAGTTATATAAAATGATTTCTCCAGATACTATTATTAAAAGTTTATGGAATTTCTGACTTCAACATATATTTTATCAATAGTATTAAAAATAGTTTATGTATAATTTTACTGTATATAAAATAGATATATTTTGTGCATATAAAATATAGCTATATCTCTAAATAACACCAAAAAATCAGCTTTACCTCAAGTAACAATCCAAATTCACCCAAATAAATTTACAGCAAAATACATCCCAGTGAAAATTCAATTAACTAAAGTCTCACAAAAATATTTTTGTTGTTGTTTTCTATTATCTACTTTTATGGAAAAAAAGCAAAAGGTAACAGGGACTGAATTGTCAGTCTTCACTCACATTTTTCCAGATTAGATTATGGTGTTTACATAACCATATGTAGTTATTACATGAATGCTTTTTACATGAAAAGTAGTATAACAATATCCTAAAAATTTGAAAATTTTTTTTTATTAATTATAATAGATTGTTTTCTGCTGCAGTCAGAAACAGCTCCCGTATTTCAGTGGGATGAAACAATCAGGTTATTTCTTGCTCACATCACATGCCTTTTGTGAATTGTTTGGAGGCTACATTCCATATCTTTTCTCAAGGGTCTACGCTGATGGATACTTCATCTCAAGATTTATTTCACAATTATGACATCAGGGGGAGGGATATGACAAGTAACTAAATGTTTCTCAAACTTTTACAGAAGGTCACATGTAATTTCTGCTCTCAAATTAGTAACCAGTGCGAGTTATCTAGCTAGACATGAACTTCAAAACCATGAGGAAGCACAAGTCTAGCAGTACTTAGGAAGTAAATGAGAAATAGATGGTAGACAATATTAATGACTTCCACAGTTACACACACACAAACGGTAAGTGACTTTAGGGTAGCAGGTTAGTTAAGAAAATTGATTGACTAATCCTTAGATCTTTGAAATTAAGAAGGGAAAGATTTTTTCTAAATGAAAAATTTCTAAATTATGTAATTAGAGGATTTCCCTGGTGATACAGTGGTTCAGGCTCCTGGCTTCCAATACAGAGGATAGAGGTTCAATCCCTGGTCAGGGAACTAAGATCCCACATGCTATGTGGTGTGGCCAAATTTATTCAAAATGTTAATTTTAATTAATATATTCAAAAATATAAAATTTTATTATCTTAGAACTTTTTTCATAATTATATAAAATCATTTTTTCATTTAATAGTGGCATCTATGGGTTTAGAAAAATTTACCACAATTTTAAGAAATTGTTAATATGCCATTTATATTGTACATGTCATATGCACTTTTATTTATACATATCTTACATACTCTGTGCCAAGAATTAATAGACACTATTCCCAATCTTCATACCCTCAAAAGAAGCAGTTTCTTTTTATGGCCTCTACTCACAGATGTCTTAACAATATTTGTTTGGTAGAATTCTAGATATATTAATTTAAGACAGGACCTATTCATGTCTTCCTTTGACAGAAAAATTGCTTACCCCCTCAAGAGTTTCCTCTATACCTAGTGCTTAATTTTCAGTCCCTGTTCTGTTTATTATATCTAAAAATTATTAATGTTTATATCATTTAGATTATTTTAAACTTTACTGTAAAGTTTAGTATAATTTTATTGTTTTTGATTATGTTTCCTTTGTATAATGTATTAAGTTTCAACTTAGATAGCTAACAGTGGATTATCCAGAAGTTATCTGGTTCTCAGAACACTGAGCATTCTAAATGAGTTTTGCTGTCTGTTGAATTATTTTGGAAAGGTCTAAGTGTTATCTACTAATTTGATTTGCCTGTTTTCTTGTTTATAGGATAGAAGAGGATCTTGAATTAATGCCATATGGGCCAATAGTACAAGGAAGAAATATTACTTCAAAGATATTCCCTCATGCATATTGTATTTCTTCATCTTCTCTGCTACCACAGTGAATAAGTATTCCTACACCATTTGTTGAGTTGAAACTGGAGCTTCTGTACTAGATTGAAAACTTCTTGTATACAGGGAACATGACATATATTTCATAACTCCAAAACATAACCAAAAAATGGGTGAAATTTAATCCTTACTGAGAATAAAGGATGTGCCAAGCACTTCATAAAGTATTTTAATGTTTCATATATATATATATATATGTGTGTGTGTGTTGTGTGTGTATAATCATCAAGCATGATCATATTTTATCATAGAATTTTTACAGATGAAGAATAAACAGGTAGAAATCATAGAAAGTTGCTAGGAAGGATCTGAGACACCAAAAACTTAGAGCATGGTTACTTTTAGTCAATCACAGAATGTTCTACAAGAAATCTACAAAAATGAGGATTGCTAAAAGGGCAAAGCAGCTGCATAAACACTGAATAATTTATTATTAAAAGTCAAAGTGATGTTAATAGTGGGAGGATTCTAATGCATGTGTCCATGTTAAGTTTCCTCAGTCATGTCTGACTCTTTGCGACCCCATGGAGTAGCCTGCCAGTCTTCTCTGCCCATAAGATTCTCCAGGCAAGAATACTTAAATGGGTTGTGACCTCCTCCAGGGGATCTTCCTGACCCAAGGATTGAACCTGCCTCTCCTGTATCTCCTGCATCAGCATGAGGGCTCTTTACCACTAGTGCCACCTTGGAAGTCCATGATTCTAGTAGCCCTACATTATTTAATGGTAATTGACCCCTCCTATTAATGATATTAGCCTCTATTATTCTTTCCTTCTGTATAGTTACTTATCAAAATACTGATGTAATTCCTATCACCTTTTTAACCTAGCCAAGAGAATATATATATATGTATGTATAAATAACTTAAAGATAATGAGTGTATCTAATAGAAATGGGAGACCAAACCCATAAAAAATTCAGTGCATTGAACTTGGATTTCCTCTCTGATATTTCTGGTTTGTTTTTCATGAGAGTCAGCTTTTGGAGGCAAACAATAGTTTCAGGCTAATATTTAACTTCCTTTACTTTAGTAAACTAAGAGCTTAGCATAATGATAAAAAGAAGCTAGAGATGCACACAGAAAGATCAACGCAAGCCTAATGTAGTTTGATCCTTATTTTCTTCTGGATGAAATATTTGTATATTTTCTTTAGTAGGGATTATGATAGCCTGTGATTCCCCTGTACAATTACCATTTCTAATAGAGCCTGTTTTGTTTTGTTTTTGTGTAGTTAACACTTTGACATGTTTTGTTGTATTTTCCCGTATAGCTCTTTGATATGGTTTGCTCCCTAAGTTTTCTTATGTGTATTCTCCTGTATTTAAAATATGTTTCTGCTCACCTCAAGCTCATTTTGAATTCTGGACTCATTTTCCCAAAGGGAAAGGAGCATCTTTTCTCTGAAACATACACTTCAGCTTCTCTCAACAGCAAACTTAATGAGCTTGCTTCTAGACAGCACTTAGAACACAGATGAAAATGCTAAATAGCTTGTATTGTTAATGGTGGAAGCATTATAAAATCAGTTCTGCAAGTTTATATGTCTATCATCTTTGGGCTCATCATCACTGTGGCTCTAAGATGATGCTTAATTGACTTTCCTAGGTGGAAACAGGTACATCTGTTTATTACATAACACAAATGTGGTCTTCTCTTAGATCATTGTAACTGTTTCCAGGATAATGTCAAAGGTATGAATATTCCTCAAGCCATTTAAGGTTTTCAAAATATAACTAATAAAAGGGAAATTTATTGCTTATATAAATTCAATATTTTTTATTAAATTTGGAACATATTTTGATACTCTTTAAAGAAACCAAAGAAATTTGTACCCCAGGTCATAAATGAGCTAAGTAAATCTATCATGATTTATTAATAATAATTTTTCCAATTTCCCCAGTTGATCTTATGGACAAAATGTTTGCATTCCCCTCAAATTCATATGTGGAAGCCCTAACCCCCAATGTGATGGTTGTTGATGGTGGGGGACACTGAGAGAGACTTAGCTTTAGATGAGCTCATGAAAGTGGAGCCCTATAATATAATTGTGTGTGCATGTGTGCTAAGTTGGATTCTTTCTGTACATGGTTGATTTCAGGTCTAGCACGGGAACTACCCTAGAGACCAGTGTGTGCATGCTAAGTTGTTTCAGTCATATCTGACTCTTTGAACTGTAGCTTGCCAGGCTTCTCTGTCCATGGGATTCTCTAAGCAAGAATACTGAAGTGGATTGCCTCCTCCAGGGGATCTTCCAGACCTGGGGATCGAACCCAGGTCTAAGTCTCCTGCATTGGCAGGCAGGTTCTTTAGCACTAATGCCACCTGGAAAGCCTTCGTGTCCTTAAAGGAAGAAGAGGCACCAGAGCATCCTCTTGTTGTCACATGGAGATATATTGAGAAGGCGGTGTGTGTGAGCCAGGAAAAGAACACTCACTGCAGTACTGAGTTGGCCAGCACATTAATCTTGGATTTCTCAGCCTCCAGAACTATAAGAAATACATCTTTTTATTTAAGTCTTCTAACCTATGTTTTTTTTTTTTTTTTTTGACAGAACAAATGGACTAATACAGTTAACAGAGTATTATATGATTCAGTCATAGGCTGAAAGAAATACTAAAGAATTGCAGAGCCTTAATGAATGAAACCTTTACAAGTACCTCTGACTTGAATGAATACTCAAGTAATATGGCATAGTGAAAAGACATAGTAAACTTGATTTCTGATAACTTTTTCTGCCACTTGCAATCCAAGTGATCTTGTACCAAACATTTAATTCATCCTCACCTCAGTTCAGTTCAGTCACTCAGTAGTGTCCGACTCTTTACACACCCCATGAACCACAGCACGCCATGCCTCCCTGTCCATCAACAATTCCCGGAGTTTACCCAAACCCATGTCCATTGAGTTGGTGATGCCATCCAACCATCTCATCCTCTGTCGTCCCCTTCTCTTCCTGCCTTCAATCTTTCCTAGCAACAGGGTCTTTTCAAATGAGTCAGTTCTTCACATCAGGTGGCCAAAGTATTGGAGTTTCAGCATCAGCATCAGTCCTTCCAATGAATATTCAGGACTGATTTCCTTTAGGATGGATTGGTTTGATCTTCTTGCAGTCCCAGGGACTCTCAAGAGTTTTCTCCAACACCACAGTTCAAAAGTATCAATTCTTCAGCTCTCAGCTTTCTTTATAGTCCAACTCTCACATCCATACATGACTACTGGAAAACATAGCTTTGACTAGACAGACCTTTGTTGGCAAAGTAATGTTTCTTCTTTTTAATATGCTGTCTAGGTTGGTCACAACTTTTCCTCCAAGGGCCATCCCCAAGGAAAAGAAGTACAAAAAGGCAAAGTGGTTGTCTGAGGAGGCCTTACAAATAGCTGTGAGTAGAAGAGAAGTGGAAGGCAAAGGAGAAAAAGAAAGATATACCCATTTCAATGCAGAGTTCCAGAGAATAGCAAGGAGAGAGAAGAAAGCTTTCCTCAGTGATCAATGCAAAGAAATAGAGGAAAACAATAGAATGGGAAAGACTAGAGACCTCTTCAAGAAAATTAGAGATATCAAAGGAACATTTCATGCAAAAATGGGCCAATAAAGGACAGAAATGGCATGACCTAACAGAAGCAGAAGAGCCTCACCTCATTTTCTTTATTTCTTTTTTTTTTAAATAAAGTAGTTGGAGGAAATGATTTTCAAGGTTCCTTTTAGTACAAAAATCTTATCTTTCAAAAGATTAAAATGACACTTAATTATATGTATTTATTTACATTACATGGGCTTCCCTGGTAGCTCAGCTGGTAAAGAATCTGCCTGCAATGCAGGAGACCCTGGGTTTGACTCCTGGCTCAGGAAGATCCCCTGGAGGAGGGCATGGCAATCCGCTCCACTATTCTTGCCTGGAGAATCTCCATGGACAGAGGAGACTTGTGGCTATATTTCATGGGGTCACAGAGTCGGACACAACTGAGCAACTAAGCACAGCCCAGCATATATACATACATACAGATATGTATGTATATATAAATATATATATACATACATATTTAAATGTATATGTTTGATAGGTATGTGGTATAATGTATAATATCATATCTAGTTTTCTCCTTCTAAATGAAAAGTCAACATTAAGAGGAGATTATAAAAGTCATAGTAAGAATATGAAATGCATTTCACAATGAATTCAAGAATTTATGTGATTAGCAAATGGCATAAATTCAAATAAAGAAATTAAGTAATTCTTCAGGCATACCAGAATAGACATATTGATGGTGGTAATTTTGGCAGAGAGGGACATGAGAAGGAGGACACCATACTATCATATCACATTTTTCCAAAACCACTGATTGCTATAATCTCACTTTAGATTCAATATGTTTTTATTTTTTACCTGACTTAAAGATCTCTTGTTATAAGACCTTACAACTACCCTTTGCTCACAAAATATATACGTATTAAGTCTGTGAACTGGAAACAATTTTTAATAAATATATACCCATCCTTCCCATCTTCAGGGTGTGGCTGCAGTATTCTGAGGCACATTGCTCACTAAAATGACATATGCGTCATGCACCTGATTTTCTGTTTTGGCATCAGTTGATGACATGGCAAAGATGAATTTTCCTCACTATGCCTGTCTTCAGGGTAATCACTACAATTATTTTTTTAATATATAGAATTAACATATTTAGCAACCTAGCCTCCCATTTCCTCCTCCCAAATCTAAGCTCTTACTTTTGAATAGCAGAACAAACAGGCTTTTTCATTAAAAAAAAAAATCCTTAAATATACTTGCCAGTTTTGAGAGAGAGATAAAAATATATAGAGAGGAAGAAAGATGAGAAGAAAGAGAAGGAAGGGAGGGAGAGAGGAAGGAAGGAAAAAAGAAAGAAAGAAGTTCAGATACTATCAGATTAATATGGAGGATGAATATCACTGATATGGGTAGGCTGGGACAAGATTTGTTCTTCAAACCACAGAAACCATGATACCAGCTTACTCACCAAACTGGTTATAATTGAGAGTTCAATGAAGAAAAATTATCTGAAAAGTCTTGCCATGTAAATGTGCTTTTTATTTCAATTTGTCAATAGCCCTGCTTTTGTGTGAAATGTATTTCCCCATTGAGTGCTTTTCCACATTTGCCACACATATCCACCCCCCTCCTACCTTGGAATCTGTGTGTATTTTTCTTTTATAAACTTTGACAGAAAAATTGGAGACTTTTTACCAGTTAGATAATAAAAAATAACTTCCCCTGTTTCTCTCTATTACTCAGGGAAATCTCAGTTGTGCTGTTTTCTAATTTCCTCAAGTTATATATGATCATAATATATGCTCGTTAATTCAAATACTTCGAACATTTATTTTATTTATAATTTTTGCTCCTTGGTATCCTCAGGAGATGTACATCTCAATTTTATGAGCCACATGGGGGTAAGTAGTTACACAGTCATGCTCCAGCCTGCTTTGGTGTCATGCATTCATAATGTTGAACACTCAGTCTACAACCCACAGCAACACATCACAATCACAATTCCAATCATACAATGCTCTACTGCAATATTTCATGCCATCCCTTTGAGACAGGCAATTCCTGATTAGCCCCTGGATTTCCCCTGCTTTTAATGTCTGGGCCCATTTGGCCACTGACCTAGTACAAATGGGGATGGCGAGCATGTCTTTGGTCTCCTGTTGCTGCAGAGGGCTCCAAGCAGACATAAAACAGGCCTACAGCCTTACAACATCTGAACAGTGTTTCCTGTCTGTAGTTCTCATTTTTACACTTGGCATGAGCTGCAGTGACCTTTACCCTGTTCTTTAAAGGGATGTCTTTTAAAGGGAGGTTAAGAGTGACTTGGCCCCCAACCTAACGAAGTCCTAGGCTCCCACTGCCCTCCAACTGTGCCTTGTGTGCATGGAGCTGTGAACGGTGATTTAGTGGTATGGGCAACAGGCCATCAGAACCCAGCAGACAGTGATCACCACAGTTATGTGACTTGAAGATATTTGTGTACCCCACTGATCATTACCAGAGTTATGAAAGTTAGGCTTTGGGCTGCACTTATCTGCCGACTCAGCAGCATTTTGACCACATGAATTAATGATAGCACAGAAAGTGCATTCTACAGCTACTTGTAACTACTCTTTTAAAGTCAAACACGGAAACTGTACTGAAAATAGAGTCTCAGCTGCTTGCCTCAGGATAGAGCTATACACATGTACTGTATCCTGTTCTATATATCGCTTTGATGACTGCACATGCATTGCTTTGCATGTGGGATCATTTGACCTAAAAATTAAAAGTCGAATGGTATGTTTCTGCATTTTATTACTTAGGAATTCCATCCATGAGAGATGGTAGGCAAAAAAAACATTTCCCTTCGCTTTCCATTAATATGATAGTTTGAGCACTCCTGAAAACTTTCGTAGCAAAAAATCTTTAAGAAATAAATGTAATGTATATTAAGTGAAGAAGTCTCCCTTTTGCAAAGCTGTAATGTTTTAGTATGCAAACTCTTTATTGAAGTTGTTAGGGTATTTGTTTTTTTAACAAACCTCTTTTATTCTACATTAAATATGTGTTAATGAGATAGATATAAACTTTTCTCACCTTATACATTTATCTTGATTTCTGATTATTTTGAAAATGCTGTTTAAATCATACCATTTCAGTAAGAATAGAGACCTTGTTACTTACTATGATAACTGTAAATCTATTATAGACAATTTAAAAATATTTTGTTTGCTTTATCATTTCTTTTCTCTTTCAAGCAAAGCCCTTGAAATAATAATAGCAGTAACTCGTGAGCTCATTTAGTCCACCATGCCCTAAAGCATCTATCTGTAGTAAATGCGTCAGTATAGCACAACACTATGCCTCTTCTGTTTTTCTTCCCATTGATTTTTTTTTTGGCTCATTTAATTAGTTGCCACATCCAATCATGAATACTGGAAGAGACAGACTTGAGATATGACTTCTTTGTTTCTGATATACTGTTTCAAAAACAAAAATCCCAGTAGCCAAATATTATTGAAATCAGAAAATGAAGGATTAAGCAATTTTCATTTCTAAATTCAGATTTCTGAGATTTACTTAGATGAACATTTGAAACAAGAATGAATATGAAATCCAGAGATTGTGTTCCTTGGTCCTTACACAGAAGATTTTAAAATGTATGTCCACACAAAACCCTGCACTGCCACGTTTACAACAGTTTTCTCCATACTTGCCAAAATGTGTTTAGTTTGTTTTGTTGGGGCACACTGCGAGGCATGTGGGATATTGGTTCCCAGACCGGGTATTGAACACATGCCTCCTGCATTGGAAGTGTGGCGTCTTAACCACTGGCCCACTGGGAAAGTCCGAATTGCCAAAACTTGGAAACAAATAAGATGTTTTACAATAGGTGAAAGGATAAGTAAACAGTGGACCATTCACACAAAGGAACACTATTCAGTGCTAAAAAAGGAATAAGCTCTCAAGCCATGAAGTGATATGGAGGAAACTTAAATACTAAGTGAAAGAAGCCAGTCTGAAAAGGCTATGTACTGTGTGATTCCAACTATATGATGTTCAGGAAAAGGCAAAACTATGGACACGGTAAAAAGATCAGTGGTTTCCAGAAGTTGAGAGGGATGAAGAGGTGGAGAGATCACAGGGGATTTTTAGGTCAATAAAAATAGTCTATATGATACTATAATGATGGGTACATGTTATCAAATATTTGTCCAAATCCACAAAATGTACAAAACCAAGAGAGAACCCTAGTATAAAGTATAAAATACAGGTGGTTATGTTGTACCAATGCAAGCTCATCAGTGGTAGCAAACGTGTCTGGTGGGGGATGTTGCTAATAGGGGAGGCTGTGCATGTGTAGGAGTAGGCAGTATATAGAAAATGTCTGTAACTTCTCCTAATTTTTCTGTGAATAGAAAACTGCTCTTTAAAATTAAGTATTTAATAAAAGTAAAACATGAAAAAGAGTAAAAATTGGTAACTTAATATCAAAGATATATGACTACTGTATTCAAATTTATTTTTGAGCTAGACTGAGCAGCTAGAGAGCAGAACTACATTTTGTTTGTTTTCCCCTTTCTACTATCTAATTAACAAAGTGTCTGACACGAAGTTACTTACATATTAATATATTTGTTGAACTGAATTGAACTGAATATATTAAGAAAAGTAATTGCTGTTAACTCCTTAATGTTGTGCTATTACGTGCTCAGTTGTGTCTGACTCTGCGACCCGATGGACTGTAGCCCACCAGGGATTGAACCTTCGTTTTCTCTATTGGCAGGCAGACTCTTTACTGCTGAGCCATCAGGGAGGCCCAGAATAAATTATCAGTAGCCAATAAAACCTAATCTTTATTTTACTTCTCTGGTGGCTCAATGGTAAAAAATATGCCTGCCAGTCAGGACATATGGATTCAATCCCTGAGTTGGGAAGATCCCCTGGAGATAGAAATGTCAATGCACTCCAGTATTCTTGCCTGGTAAATCCCATGGAGCAGAGGAGCCTGGGGAACTATAGTCCATGGAGTCCCAAAAGAGTCGGACACAACTTAGTGACCGAAACAAACAAATATGATTTAAGAGATCATTCTTACTTTGTTTTAAACAACATATGTTCTCTACATAGAAAATGTGCGATGTGTATGTGTGTGTGTGAGAGAGAGAGACCTGAGGTATAATGACCTAAAAAGATTCAATTGGTACATTAATCTATCACATTTTATCACTAAAACATGAGAGATTTTATAGTATGATATAAAGAATAAAAAAAATCTTCTCTCTTCCTTTATTTTGCTTAAAATCTCATGGTAAACAAAACCAAATTTAAATCTATATTTAGTAAAATTTTTAAAAGCTTAAAACACTGCACAACTACAAGGAGGCATTAAAGGGATTCTGGCCTTGTAAATCCCAAACCGAATTACTCTGCACTGTTGGAAAAACTAGCTCTACCTTCAGCAATCAAAGTCAACATTTTAAGTTTCAACATATAGATTCTGTAGGCATTTTACTACCTCCAGAAAACCCAGAGAAGAAGATGGAAAACAGTTTAATCAATATGCTCAATAAATTTTGCTCACCTAACTGAGGGGAAGGCAAAAATAACATAGTGCATTTCATTTCATTGACAGCCTTGGATACATAGCCTACTTGCCTTTTCAAAGCAGAAAACCCTGTACTGTCTCCCCTGGATAATCTTTTCAGGGATATATAAATAAGCTTCACTCTGACTCCTTAACCCCAACTGAACTGTGAGAATAAAGGAGAAAACGTGTTATTTTCTGAATTCTTTCAGAGAATACTGAAGTATAAATTCAGGATTTTGCAATTAGAGGCACTAAGCATTCAGTCACTCAGTCAGTTCAGACACAGTGTGTCTGACTACCTGCAACCCCATGGACTGCAGCCCACCAGGCTTCCCTGTCCAAAACCAACTCCCTGAGTTTGATCAAACTCATGTCCATGCTGTCAGTGATGCCATCCAACCCTCTTATCTTCTGTCATCCCTTCTCCTCCTGCCTTCAATCTTTCCCGGCATAAGGGTCTTTTCAAATGAGTAGGTTCTTTGCATCAGGTGGCCAAAGTATTGGAGTTTCAGCTTCAGCATCAGTCCTTCCAGTGAATATTCAGAAATGATTTCTTTTAGGATGGACTGGTTGGATCCCCTTACAGTCCGAGGGACTCTCAAGAGTCTTCTCCAACACCACAGTTCAAAAGCATCAGTTCTTCAGTGTTCAGCTTTCTTCACAGTCCCACTCTCACATCCATACATGACCACTGGAAAAACCATAGCCTTGACTAGACAGACCTTTGTTGGCAAAGTAATGTCTCTGCTGCTGCCCAGAAAAAAAGCCTCTCACTGTTTCCACTGTTTCCCCATCTATTTGCCATAAAGTGATGGGACCAGATGCCATGATCTTAGTTTTCTGAATGTTAGGTTTTAAGCCAATGTTTTCACTCTCCTCTTTCACATTCATCAAGAGGCTCTTTAGTTCTTCATCTTCTGCCGTAAGAGTGGTGTCATCTGCATATCTGAGGTTATTGATATTTCTCCTGGCTATCTTGATTCCAGCTTGTTCTTCATCCAGCCTGGATTTTCACATGATGGATTCTGCATATAATTTAAATAACTAGGGTAACAATATACTACTTTGATGTACTCCTTTCCAATTTTGGAAACAGCCTATTTTTCTGGGCTCCAAAATCACTGCAGATGGCGATTGCAGCCATGAAATTAAAAGACGCTTGCCCTTGGAAGGAAAGTTATGACCAACCTAGACAGCATATTAAAAAGCAGAGATATTACTTTGTCAACAAAGGTCTGTCTAGTCAAGGCTATGGTTTTTCCAGTGGTCATGTATGGATGTGAGAGTTGGACTATAAAGAAAGCTGAGAGCAGAAGAATTGATGCCTTTGAACTGTGGTGTTGGAGAAAACTCTTGAGAGTCCCTTGGACTGTAAGGAGATCCAACCAGTCCATCCTAAAGGAGATTAATCCTGGGTGTTCATTGGAAGGACTGATGTTGAAGCTGAAACTTCAATACTTTTTGGCCACCTGATGTGAAGAGTTGACTCATTGGAAAAGACCCTGATGCTGAGAAAGATTGAGGGCAGGAGGAGAAGGAAATGACAGAGGATGAGATGGTTGGATGGCATCACCGACTCAATGGACATGAGTTTGGGTGGACTCCGGGAGTTGTTGATGGACAGGGAGGCCTGGCGTGCTGCGGTTCATGGGGTCGCAGAGAGTCAGACACGACTAAGCGACTGAACTGAACTGTTGTTCCATGTCCTGTTCTAACTGTTGCTTCTAGATCTGCATACAGATTTCTCAGGAGGCAGGTCAGGTGGTCTGGTATTCCTGTCTCTTTAAGAATTTTCCACAGTTTGTTGTGATCCACACAGTCAAAGGCTTTGGTGTAATCAATAAAGCAGAAGCAGATATTTTTCCAGAACTCTCTTGCTTTTTCTATGATGCAACAGATGTATTTTGATCTCTGGTTCCTCTGCCTTTTCTAAATCCAGCTTGAATATGTGGAAGTTCACAGTTTATGTACTGTTGAAGCCTGGCTCAGAGAATTTTGAGCATTACTTTGCTAGCATGTGAGATGAGTGCAATTGTGAGGTAGTTTGAACATTCTTGGGATTGCCTTTCTTTGGGATTAGTATGCCTGTCATTATATGGCATATTCTCTTTCACGTTTTATAATTTTACATTTCCTTTATGAGCACATCTTGTTAGAGAAGCAGGGATAGTGAACAGGCTTCCCATGACAACTTTTTTTCATTGAGATTTTGATTGATTAATGAGTAGATTTTTTTTTTCTATCTATCACAGCTTGTTATGGGAAAGGTGTGTGTCATTGTCCTTGGGTAGGGTGCTGCACCTCACGTATTCAGTGCCATAAGACATCACAAAAATATGATCATCACATTTTTTCACAGATATAAAATGATAGGTTTTAGAAGCCTTACTTATAAGCCAAGAGCAATGCTGTAGTAAATGTTTAATGTTGGTTTTATTATGGCTTCCTTTGACCATTAGAAGTGCATCACAAGTGTATTTAATACATTTATATTCAAAAGCCTGAATTGGTGCTGTTTTACATCATTATCCTCAAACCAAAAGAATGATGCAGTTCCTGGAATATGTCCCAAAGTGGTTTGGGTGAGAAGGTTGGGCAATAAGGCTTGTTTTCTTTCTTTCTTATTTCTCAATATTGTGTGACTTTTGGCAAATAAACCCTCCTTGGGCAATCAAGTAACACTGAAAAGTCAGAGGTTATTTTTTATTTCTTACTCTGCACTTTACCTACCATATTCCTCATTACTTTAAGACATTGAATCATGCTTTTCAACTGGCAACAGAGGAGATTTTTCGGCACTGTCAATCAAATATAACCAAGGATCAACTGTTGCATTGCTTCTATATAATCTTGTTTCAGACCCAACTTGAGTTAATCTTAGATAATAATAGTGTAACAAAATCAAGTCCTTGGACTTAGAAGGGATGAAAAGACTGGAATTCCCTTTGCTATTGTGATACTGCAATGCCAAAAATCTGGGAATGTATACTTCATAGTTTAACTTCACATTGTAAAATACTTTGAGGCATTATTCTTACAGTCTTTTGGCACTTGGTTTCAGTTATGTTTCATGTAATATTCACCAGAATTGCACTGGTTTCTTCTTAGTCACCAAATCTGCTGAAAGAGTCTTACCTTCTCTTATGAACCAAAAGATTTTTTATACTGACATATCTAGGCTCTGAAAAATCAGAGAATAGTTACATAGTAGTACTAGCAATAGAGAGCTGCATATTCAAGTGTGAAGTTACCTTGGATATGCCTTAGATAATTACTCAGGTGTTGTTTTAACTGCTTTCTGTATTTCAGCTTGTCTGGTCAGCACAGAATTCTGGAAAGGTGACTTGATTTCATCCCAACAGGTTTTTTTAGACATTCTGGAGTATGAAGACAAGTGGGCCTTAGGCAGCATCACCACAAACAAAATAGTGGAGGTGATGGAATTCCAGCTGAGCTATTTCAGTTCCTAAAAGATGATGCTGTTAAGGTGCTGCACAGAATATGACAGCAATTTTGCAAAAATTAGCAGTGGCCACAAGACTGGAAAAGGTCAGTTTTCATTCCAATCCCAAGGAAAGGCAATCTGAAAGAATATTCAAACTACTAATCAATTGCACTCATCAAATGGCACCCGACTCCAGTACTCTTGCCTGGCAAATACCATGGACGGAGGAGCCTGGTAGGCTGCAGTCCATGGGATCACTAAGAGTCGGACACGACTGAGCGACTTCACTTTCACTTTTCACTTACATGCATTGGAGAAGGAAATGGCAACCCACTCCAGTGTTCTTGCCTGGAGAATCCCAGGGACAGGGAAGCCTGGTGGGCTGCCGTCTATGGGGTTGCACAGAGTCGGACACGACTGAAGCAACTTAGCAGCAGCAGCAGCACATGCTAGTAAAGTAATGCCCCAAATTCTCCAAGCTAAGCTTTATCTGTACCTGAACTGAGAACTTCCAGATGTTCAAGCTGGATTTAGAAAAGGCAGAGGAACCAGAGATCAAATTGCCAACATCCTTTGCATCACAGAAAAGCAAGAGAATTCCAGAAAAACATCAGCTTCATTCACTATGCCAAATCTTTGATGGTGTGGATCACAACAAACTGTGAAAAATTCTTAAAGAGATGTGAATACCAGAGCCTCTTGAGAAATCTGTATGCAGGTCATGAAGCAACAGTTAGAACAAGAAATGGAACAATGAACTGGTGCCAAATAGGAAAAGGCGTCCATCAAGGCTGTATATTGTCACCCTGCTTACTTAACTTATATGCAGAATACATCATGTGAAAAGCCAGTCTGGATGAAGCACAAGCTGGAACCAGGATAGCCAGGAGAAATATCAATAACCTCAGATATGCAGCTGACACCACTCTTACGGCAGAACATGAAGAACTAAAGAGCCTCTTGATGAAAGTGAAAGAAGAGAGTGAAAATGTTGGCTTAAAACTCAACATTCAGAAAACTAAGATCATGGCATCTGGTCCCATCACTTTATGGCAAATAGAAGGGGAAATAATGGAAACAGTGAGAGACTATTTTTCTGGGCTCCAAAATCACTGCAGATGGTGACTGCAGCCATGAAATTAAAAGACGCTTGCTCCTTGGAAAAAGAGCTAAGACCAACCTACACAGCATATTAAAAAGCAGAGACATTACTTTGCCAACAAATGTCCATCTAGTCAAGGCTATGGTTTTTCCAGTATTCATGTACAGATGTGAGAGTTGGACTATTAAGAAAGCTGAGCACTGAAGAATTGACACCTTTGAACTGTGGAGTTGGAAAAGACTCTTGAGAGTCCCTTGGCCTGCCAGGAGATCAAACCAGTGCATCCTAAAGGAAATCATTCCTGAATATACATTCGAAGGACTGACGCTGAAACTGAAACTCCAATCCTTTGGCCACCTGATGCAAAGAACTGACTCATTGGAGAAGTCCTTGATGTTGAGAAAGATTGAAGGCAGGAGGAGAAGGGGATGACAGAGGATGAGATGGTTGGATGGCATCACTGACTGAATGGACATGAGTTTGAGTAAGCTCCAAGAGTTGATGATGGACAGGGAAGCCTGGCATGCTGCAGTCCATGGGGTCTCAAAGAGTCGGACAGGACTGATTGACTGAACTGAACTGAACTGAGTTCTCACTTAACTGCAAGAGTTGCCTCACCAGAGGTCATATTTTTCCCTGGGAATGCTCACAGGCAGTAACTAAGAGTGGTGCTAGGACAAAGACACTGCTAACTCAGCTTGCTGTGGGTAATTCTTACTGGAAATATTTTCTCCAGAGCTCCTCACTGGATTAGTCTCAGAATTTGTCAGACCTATGTCACAGTTTGACTTCTTTTCTTATCCAATTCTATTTCCTTTTTCCTCCAAATGTTGTCTGGCACCCCAAACTCTTGTTCAGGGTTTGCTATTGGAGATCCATACTGAAGGTGTTGTTTAAATCCTTTCTGATTTTTTGTCTACTATTTTATCAATTATTGAGAAGGGACTGTTAAAAATCTTTAGCTATAGCTGTAGATTTCTCCATTTCTCTCAATTTTGTTCTGTCAGCATTGCTTCATGAATTTTGAAACTCTGTTATTAAGTCATGCATATTTAGGATTATTGTGTCTTCCTGATGAATTACCCCTTTAATCATTATTAAATACCCCTCTTTCTTTATTATATTCTTTGGCTTGCAGTCTAAGTTATCTGATATTAATACAGGTTAATACAGACAGAACTTCTTTCTTATGTGTACAGTTTGTATGATAAATCTTTTTCCATCCCTTTAATTTCAAATTATTCACTTCTTTATGTTTAACATCTGTTTCTTTCAGAAACAATAGAGTTAGGTCTTGCTTTTCACTGACTCAATAAATTGCTTTCCTTTTGATTGAAATGTTATGTTCATCTACATTTAACCTAATTATTGATATGCACTCAGTTGTACAGTCATATCTGACTCTGCAACCCCATGGAATATAGCCCAGCAGGCTCCTCTGTCCATGGAATTTTCCAGCAAGAATAATGCAGTGGGTTGCCACTACCTACTCCAGGGGATCTTCTGGACCCAGGAATCAAACCCAGGTCTCTTGATTCTCTTGCACTGGCAGGTGGATTCTTCACCACTAGTTCCACTTGGAAAGCCCCAGTTTTTGATATGGTTGAGTTTAAATCTATCATCTTGCTATTTTCTTTTTCTTCTGTGTTTGTCTTCCGCCTTCCTATTTCCCTGATCTCTCTCTGGACAATAGGATATTGTAGAGCATTCCATTTTATCAACTGTATTAAATTATTACCTTAGTTAAAAATTATTATTTAAATAGCAGCTATAGTGCTTATACGGAGAAGGCAATGGCAACCCACTCCAGTACTCTTGCCTGGAAAATCCCATGGACGGGGGAGCTTGGTAGGCTGCAGTACATGGGGTCGCTGAAAGTCAGGCACGACTAAGTGAATTCACTTTCACTTTTCACTTTCATGCATTGGAGAAGGAAATGGCAACCCACTCCAGTATTCTTGCCTGGAGAACTCCAGGGACAGAGGAGCCTAGTGGGCTGCCGTCTATGGGGTCGCACAGAGTCAGACACGACTGAAGCGACTTAGCAGCAGCAGCAGCATAGTGCTTATAATATGCATCCATGACTTTTCATGGAAAATAAAAACCAAACCATAGGTTGAGGGATCTAGTTCAGTTCAGTTCAGTTCAGTCACTCAGTCGTTTCCGACTCTTTGTGACCCCATGGACTGCAGCACGCCAGGCTTCCCTGTCCATCACTGGAGCTTACACAAACTCATGTCCATCAGTCAGTGATGCCATCCAACCATCTCATCCTGTCATCCCCTTCTCCTACCGGCTTCAATCTTTCCCAGCATTAGGGTCTTTTCAAATGAGTCAGTTCTTCACATTAGGGAGCCAAAGGATTGAAGTTTCAGCTTCAGTATCAGTCCTTCTAATGAATATTCAGGAATGATTTCCTTTAGGATGCACTGGTTGGATCTCCTTGCAGTTGATGGGACTCTCAAGAGTCTTCTCCAACACCACAGTTCAAAAGCATCAATTCTTCAGAGCTCAGCTTTCTTTATAGTCCAACTCTCACATCCATACATGACCACTGGAAAACACATAGCCTTGACTAGATGGACCATTGTTTGCAAAGTAATGTTTCTGCTTTTTAATATGCTGTCTAGGTTGGTCATAATTTTTCTTCCAAGGAGCAAGTGCCTTTTAATTTCATGGCTGCAGTCACCAACTGCCATGATTTTGGAGCCCAAGAAAATAAAATCTCTTACTGTTTCCACTGTTTCCCCATCTATTTGCCATGAAGTGATGGGACTGGAGCCATGATCTTCATTTTCTGAATGTTGAGCATTAAGCCAACATTTTCACTCTCCTCTTTCAATTTAATCAAGAGGCTCCTTAGTTCTGCTTTGTTTTCTGCCATAAGGGTGATGTCATCTGCATATCTGAGGTTATTGATATTTCTTCCGGCTATCTTGATTCCAGCTTGTGCTTCCTCCAGCCCTGCGTTTCTGACATATAAGTTAAATAAGCAGGGTGACAATATACAGCCTTGACGTAATCCTTTTCCTATCTGGAACCAGTCTGTTGTTCCATGTCCAGTTCTAACTGTTGCTTTCTGACCTGCATACAAGTTTCTCAAGAGGCAGGTCAGGTGGTCTGGTATTCCCATCTCTTTAAGAATTTTCCAGTTTATTGTGATCCACACAGTCAGCAGTTTTGGCATAGTCAATAAAGCAGAAGTAGATGTTTTCTGGAACTCTCTTGCTTTTTCTATGATGTAACAGATGTTGCATTTTGATTTCTTGTTCCTCTGCCTTTTCTAAATCCAGTTTGAATATCTGGAAGTTCATGGTTCACATAGTGTTTAAGCTTTGCTTGGAGGATTTTGAGCATTACTTTGCTAGCATGTGAGATGAGTGCAATTGTGTGGTAGTTTAAACATTCTTTGCATTGCCTTTCTTTGGGGTTGAAATGAAAATTAACCTTTTCCAGTCCTGTGGCCACTGCTGAGTTTTTCAAATTTGCTGGCATATTGAGTGCAGCACTTTCACAGCATCATCTTTTAGGATCTAGGAAGAAATACAAATGTAGACAAAATAATCTAACTGGGTTGCAAATGTATGCCATATTTCCACTAAAGTGATGCATGGTAGGTAGGGAATACTGACCTAAGTCATTCTGGAAATGAGTAGAATTTGTAGTATTAAAGCCAAAGGAATTGTGCATAAGTACTATGCCCTAATTGGTAAACTTTTTTTGCACTAGGGTATAGGTTAAGAATTGTGAAACCACTCTACTATTTACTAGGAATGAATAAATAAGTGAATGCTGCTAAGTCGCTTCAGTCATGTCCGATTCTTGCGACCCCATAGACGGCAGCCCACCAGGCACCGCCTTCCATGGGATTCTCCAGGCAAGAACACTGGAGTGGGTTACCATTTCCTTCTCCAATGCATGAAAGTGAAAAGTGAAAGTGAAGTTGCTCAGTCGTGTCCAACTCTTAGCGACCCCATGGACCACAGCCCACCAAGCTTCTCCATCCATGGGATTTTCCAGGCAAGAGTACTGGAATGGGGTGCCATTGCCTTCTCCAAAATAAGTGAATAGATACGGGCAATGTTAGAACCCAGGACTGCTGGAAAAGAAAGCTAACAGTAAAGCAAAGGCAGGAGAATAGGATGAACTATGCAGTGCTAGATTAGAGACAGGGCTTGAAAAAAGTGACAGTGTTAGTTTCTCAGTCATCTCTCAGTCATGCCCAACTCTTAGGGATCCCGTAGACTGCAGCCTGCAAGGCTCCTCTGTCCATGGAATTCTCTAGGCAAGAGTATTGGAGTGGGTAGCCATTTCCTTCTCCAGAGGATCTTCCTGACACAGGAATGGAATTCGGGTCTCCCTCCTTAAGGTGGATTCTTCACTAGCTGAGCCACAGGGAAGCCCTATATATAGCTTAATATAGATCCTGGTGATTAGAGAAAGAATTATAGATGTTTGTGTATGATGTGTTAATATACACATAAATATTCTCCAGTTTTGTCTGCAGAGAGGGCCTGTAACAACCCCACCACAGCAGTGACGAGTACATCCAGGGCCCAGATACAGGTTTCTACTCTAGTCCCCAAAATGGGAAGCAGACTTTGGAGAAATTGTCAATACTAGGAATAAGACAGGAAGTGTACAATTTTTGCCTCACTTTTCCCTCTGTTTCTTAAATTGAATTTTTTTCTATTAACCTTTCTTTATTTTTTTTTTAATATTTTTTTTAATTTTATTTTATTTTTAAACTTTACATAACTGTATTAGATTTGCCAAATATCAAAATGAATCTGCCACAGGTATACATGTGTTCCCCATCCTGAACCCTCTTCCCTCCTCCCTCCCCATTCCATCCCTCTGGGTCGTCCCAGTGCACCAGCCCCAAGCATCCAGTATCGTGCATCGAACCTGGACTGGCAACTCATTTCATACATGATATTTTACATGTTTCAATGCCATTCTCCCAAATCTTCCCACCCTCTCCCTCTCCCACAGAGTCCATAAGACTGTTCTATACATCAGTGTCTCTTTTGCTGTCTCGTACACAGGGTTATTATTACCATCTTTCTAAATTCCATATATATGCGTTAGTATACTGTATTGGTGTTTTTCTTTCTGGCTTACTTCACTCTGTATAATAGGCTCCAGTTTCATCCACCTCATTAGAACTGATTCAAATGTTTTCTTTTTAATGGCTGAATAATACTCCATTGTGTATATGTACCACAGCTTTCTTATCCATTCATCTGCTGATGGACATCTAGGTTGCTTCCATGTCCTGGCTATTATAAACAAGTAACCTTTCTTTAAATCCTCACACGTTGTCTTCCAGTATCTCCAGTATGCTATAAAACATATCCAGTGAGTTTTACATTTTAATTTCTTTTATTTTAGAATTTTTATTTGATTTTTTTAATAGTTTCTAATTTTATAATTTTCTGTTGAAATCCCTATTGACTCACTAAAGCCAAAAAAAAAAAAAGCTCTCATTAATTTGATGATTACATTTTCTTTTAATTTTTGAGCATATTTATATTAGCCTCCTTAAAATGTTCAAGCTTAGTTTCTCTTAAATGATATCTTTCTTGAATGAGGGTCACATTTCTGATTGTATTCTGGCTATTGTGCAGATGCATTATACAAACTTTAGATTCTGTTATTTTTTTCTCTGGAGAAGATTAATTTGTCTAATATACAATATAATTACTAGATGATCATCTTGAAACTGTGCAGGCTTATTTTTACACTTTCTGAAGGTCAATCTGTAAGAATCCCAGCATTCCTCAAATTCTTCAAATTTAGTAAGTCTAAAACTCCAAAGTGTGGATCTCTTCAGCTCTTGCTTTTAGGCTTTGTTAAAGGAGACGTAGAGAAGACCATTCTCTTCAGTGAGGTCCTTATTCAATACTACTTCAGTCACTATATTTTAAGTTCCTTGACAGTAGAAATAATACCTGGTAAATCTTTGTATTCCTCCAGGCTAACACAATACTTCACATAGAGTATGTAGCTGATAAGCAGTTGTTGAATATTTTTTAAATTCTTTTTGGAGTATAGTTGACTTAAAGTGTAATGTTACTTTCTGCTGTACAGCAAAGTGAATCAATTGTACATATACATGTATCTGCTCTTTTTAAGATTCTGTTCTTATGTGGGTCATTAGGGAATGACTGTCGAATTTTTTTAATTACTGAACTTTGATTTAGACTGTTCAATTTTTGATTTGCTTAAGAGTTTAAATAGCCCTGGATTTCTTTGTGCTAGGCCAGTCCCCCAACATCTGCTAGTTCTGGTTTACCTCTCAGAGCTTAATTCCGTTTCCAATCCAGTAGAAATTTCTTCCTGATAACCCAGCCCTGCATTTATGCAGGCCAGCTCTCGCCCTAGGATACAGGAAGAGACCTTTGTACTTCCTCCTGCACAATTCCATCTCCAGCCACATCAGTTGTCCCAAGTTCTGATCTCATCTCAGCAGGACTTACCTGCCCTTCTTGGATTCCAACTTCATGCACTACAAATAGAGAATTGTCCAGGGGAGACAGGAGGCTCTCTTCGTGGTTTACGTCCTATCAGAGATCACACATGTGTCACTGTTTTCATCACCTGCACAGTGACTAGCCCAGAGAAAGGGCTCAATAATTATCCTTTGAGTAATAAAAGCAAGTGGCTCATATACTTTGTCCAGTTTTATGACTGCTTGCTGTAAGATAGTTGGTCCAGTACCAATAACTCCATAATATCCAGGATCTGAAGTCCTCTTAATAAACTATTAATCTCGATTGCATCTCATCTTTCATGGCCATTCTCTTCTCTTCTTTACATTGCCCCATAATTGAAATTCAGACTTTACTTGGATTTTCCAAAGATAAGACAAAATACTTGCATTTGTGATACAATTTACTGAGTTTCAGGAAACAGAGGGAATTTTATAGCACACAAATGCAAATAATTTTAAATTGCTTGTTAGGCATTCTTGTGACTTAAGATATTTTTCTTGTCACTCTGTCCCTGCAAAATTCTGCCTGGTCATCTTTCTAACTAGTCTTCAGTCTCCTCATATGTCTTTGCTCGAACTTTTTTCTTTCTCCTTTTTCTACTTTCCTACTTCCAAATGTTTCATCATCATATTTTATTCATAGAAGTTTAGCTATTAGCTTTATTTGCTGTTTTCACAGTACAGCCTCAGGGTCTCATTTTCCACATCAAAGGAGTTTAATTTCCTAAACAACATTTCCTCCTTATGAAGAACTTTGGTGCCAGTTGATAAAATAATAATATTTATAAATGCATATTTGCAGAGATTAAAAATATTAATATTCAAGTATATTACATAATTATCAATTTAAGTCATTCATTCATTTGATAGCCATTTATTTATTGATGGATTTCAATATTTCATGAGCTGAGGTTCAGTTCAGTCATGTCCAACTCTTAGCTACCCCATGGAGGGCAGCACGCCCCGCCTCCCTGTCCATCACCAACTCCCAGAGTTTAGTCAAACTCACGTCCATAGAGTCAGTGATGCCATCCAACCATCTCATCCTCTGCCGTCCCCTTCTCCTCCCGCCTTCAATCTTTCCCAGCCTCAGAGTTTTTTCAAATGAGTCAGTTCTTCACATCAGGTGGCCAAAGTATTGGAGTTTCAGCTTCACCATCAGTCCTTCCAATGAATATTCAGGAGTGATTTCCTTTAGGATGGAATGCTTGGAAGTCCTTGCAGTCCAAAGGACTCTCAAGAGTCTTCTCCAACACCACAGTTCAAAAGCATTAATTCTTCAGCCCTCAGCTTTCTTTATAGTCCAGCTCTCACATCCATACATTACTACATGAGGTTAACAAGACTAAAAATATGTAGTCCATTCCCTGTATGAAATTCCTCACTCAAATCTAGAAATCAAAACAGAAAACAATTTTATCAAATTCTGTGACTGATATAATATAACATGGATTGCTAAGGGAACATAGATAGTAATTCAGACAGGAAGGCTTGTGATTGCTTTTGTAGAATGCAACATGATCTGAGTTCGAATGCTTTTCTCTCTGAAGCTTTGCTTGATCCTCAGACTATAAAGCCATGGTATTTGTTATCAACCCTCTTATATTTTCCTTCATGATTTTGATCACATTAATATATGTGCCTCTACCACTAGATAATGGGGCTTCTCAGGTGGCTCAGTGGTAAAGAATCCACCGGCCAATGCAAAGGGACACAAGAGACATGGGTTTGATACCTGGTTTGGCAAGATTCTCTCGAAGAGGAAATGGCAGTATTCTTACCTGGAGAATTCCATGGACAGAGGAACCTGGTAGGCTAAAGTCCATGGGGTCGCAAGGAGTTGGACATGACTGAGTTACAGAGCATGCACACACACATGACTAGTTAGTAAATTCTTGGATATTGGCTCTGTGTTCTCAGCATTTGTACAATGTCTTAAGTTAGTGAAAGTCGCTCAGTCATGTCTGACTCTTTGCAATCCCATGGACTATACTGTCCATGAATTCTCCAGCCCAGACTACTGGAGTGGATAGACTTTTCCTTCTCCAAGGGAGATTCCCAGCTCAGGGATTGAACCCAGGTCTCCTGCATTACAGGCAGATTCTTTACTAGCTGAGCCACAAGGGAAGCCCAATACTAGCACACAATAAATGCTCAATAATTATATTTTGAATGATTAAGACAATGAATGAAAAGGCTTGCAATGTGTATCCTTTGATGCTTAAAAGGTAGATTTATTTAGTTATTTATTTTGGGTATATGATTAATATCTTCAAAATACTGTCTATTATTTTTTAACATGTTTATAATTGATTCTCCCAAGAGTCAAATATATTTTCTCTGCTTTTCTTATTATTTGTATATATAAAAGAACAGTCTTAATTTATATGTACTTTTTGGTAAAGAGATATGCATACTTTTGTTTTCTATTTTTTGTTTGTATGATTTAAGAAAAATATTCATTCTTTGTACAATTGTTTATGCTTTTTCAATGAAGACAATGTTGTTAGGTCTCTGAGGCTACTGTTCATTGATATATTCAAAAGATAGATTATATGCCTTTTCAATTGACTTAATGCTTGTGACTGAAGCAGCAGGAGGGGAAAATAAAAGTATTTTTAGGTGTGTTAGAAAGAAGTGTCAAAGCACCTCAGGCTGAGAAGACAGTCCAAGATAACACTCTTGCCTGATGTTAAAGACAATCTGTTCTTGCCTTCTCCCCACTCTGATTAGAGCTCATGCACCTCGACATTTCGACTTGAGAAACCTCAACACTAAAAGATTCATATTTAGATAGGTAAATAAGGTGATTTTATAAGTTAGTTTTGAAAGTTATTATAGTGAGGGTGGATTGTCTGCTTCTGTAACAAGTGAATGTTCAACTATTCAAAACCTGTTTAGGGAATGGTGTATCTTACAAGATTTATAATGATATAGAATTATCAGCAGGAAGAAACACCAGGGCTCATTAGTTAGTTCCCCAATTTCTAGGCAGGACTGGATCCAAGCCTACCCCAACATATGGATAGCCTTAGGAAAAGAGACTTCTCAGATCATTTCTCAGATCATTTCCATACCTAGTTTAGTGCCTTGAAATGTGTTGTTAAAAGAATACTTTATAGTCATACATCTGACTTCTATTTTTGTTTTCTGTTCCATGGCATTATGCTTAAAAACTACTTGCATTTTTTAATCTATGATATTAGAGTGGTCGGCCACAGGTTTTTGAAAAATCTCCCTGAAAAACCAAAAGTGAGTTTGGAAGAATATTATCATTTCCAACATTTACAAAAGATAATCCTGGAAGTTATAAACAATAAATAGCAGATGTTTTTAATATTCAGATATCATGAAAATTCATTGATTTCATTTTTATAGGCTTCAGTTTTGATGTTGAAAGGTATTCTTATTTAGTAAATGATGAATTTTAAGGTTTAAAAGCAATTTTGAAGTGTAAATAGTATTCTTGTTTCTTGTATGAGGGGATACATTACACATCTGGGCATCTATAAGTAGGAGACATATCTTGAGACTTTAACAAGCAAGCAAGAAAATAAACGATTGCATATTACTATTAGTATCTAACTCAACCAGGAATAAAAAGAAAGGTTTTCTTTTTGGAGGTAAAATTACACCTTTTAATCTTTAGGTAATATTTAGTACACTAGAACCCTCAGTGCCGACCTTAGATTTTGAGAATTTAGTTCAGAACTACACGCTCTCGCTCTATGGAGCTGTGTTTCTTGCTAATAGAATTATGTGCAATGCTCATTGCCGATCATCCTTCTGAATCCAAAGCCTCTGATAGTGGGAATTGGGAAGCCACATTTGTCACAAACATCTCAGATAGTGCCACTGCAGGACTACTGTAGCTAGTCCAGAGGTCACACTTGGAAAACACTGGATCTGGATGGTATGAGTAAGAACACAAAGTTGGTCTTCTGCAGCTAGAGTAGAAGGCATATAAAATACAATGAATGCTTTCAAGGAACCCTGCCACCCTGAGAGCCCTTACACTGCCTTGCCCTTCTATGACACATCATCCTTGACGTTTTTATTTACTAATTATGTTACTTTACTTTGTATTTTGGTTATATCAATCAAGCTGCTACTTATGCGCATTTGTCTCCACTTCAAACCCTGAAGACTTAGAAAAGGAGGTTCCTTCAGAAGAATGTAAACATTTGGGAATGATCTTTGTGGTACTGGTCAAAAAAGACAACAAATTCCTCCCCACCTCCTGCATCCATGCCCATTGTAGGGCCCTCCCACTCTGAATCCAGACTTCGGTATGTGACTTGTGTTAACCAATGGGACAGTAGCAAAAGTGACACAAGTAGGGACTTGAAAATCACATATCTCCTTGCTGCTATTGGAATCCTATGACCACCATGTGGAACACTGGAGATAGCCAACTACAGAATGAGAGTCATGTGGCCCCGTGACCACAGCTCCCCTATATCAATAGCTTCCATGTACTCAAGGTGTATGGGGCCATCTCCTAAAAGCTGGCCATCACCCAGCTGCTAGGACATCTGTGAGAAGATTTGCTTTCTCTCTTTAGGGTGAAATTGTAATATTATGGCATTAGATTCATTTGTTCATGAAAGTAAATATTTAAAATGTTAAAATAATGAAAGTTGTACTGAGACGAATTATTATGAAATTGTATTTTTAAGAAACAGAAACGTTAACATCTTGTGGCTTCTGGTTGTGAAGTATTTAGCATCCTGCTGTGATTGTATTTGTAATTGAATAATTTATATATTTAAATTAAATAACTGATCATCCCCTTGCAAAATTCCTAGACCTCCAGCTAGGTAATATGAATGCCTGCAAAACAAATGATATGTATGACAAAGATGCTTTATTATGTGTATTTCCTCAAGTACGTATATAATATACTTATGCATACATGATATAAGATGAACACATTTGAAAATGAGCACATATATGGTAAATAAATGTTCTTGAATGTGTCAGAGTATAATTACTATGACTACTCAAGTTAGGATATTTTCTATGAGTATGAATATCATACGGAGCTTCCCAGGTGGCTCAGTGGTAAAGAAATTGCCTTCAGCTCAAGAGATGCGGGTTTGATTCCTGGGTTGGGAAGATTCCCTGGAAGAAATGACTCCAGTATTCTTGCCAGAAAAATCTCATGGACAGAGGAGCTGGGTGGGCTATAGTCCATGGAGTTGCAAAGAGTAGGAAACAACTGAATGACTGAACAAACACACACACACATATTTTATATATATATATATGTAATATATATTTATAATATTTTATATGTCATATTCAGTTCAGTTCTGTTCAGTCATTCAGTCATGTCTGACTCTTTGTGACCCCATGAACTGCAGCACACCAGGCCTCCCTGTCCATCAACAACTCCCAGTGTCTACCCAAACCCATGTCCATTGAGTTGGTGATGCCATCAAACCATCTCATCCTCTGTCGTCCCCTTCTCCTCCTGCCCTCAATCTTTCCCAGCATCAGGATCTTTTCAAATGAGTCAGCTCTTCCCATCAGGTGGCCAAAGTATTGGAGTTTCAGCTTCAACATCAGTCCTTCCAATGAACACCCAGTATCGATCTCTTTTAGGACGGACTGGTTGGATATCCTTGCAGTCCAAGGGACTCTCAAAGTCTTCTCCAACACCACGCTTCAAAAGTATCAATTCTTAGGCACTCAGGTTTCTTTATAGTCCAACTTTCACATGCATACATGACCACTGGAAAAACCATAGCCTTGACTAGACGGACCTTTGTTGGCAAAATAATGTCTCTGCTTTTTAATATGCTGTCTAGGTTGGTCACAACTTTCCTTCCAAAGAATAAGTGTCTTTTAATTTCATGGCTACTATCACCATCTGCAGTGATTTTGAAGCCCAGAAAAATAAAGTCAGCCACTATTTCCACTGTTTCCCCATCTGTTTGCCATGAAGTGATGGGACCAGATGCCATGATCTTAGTTTTCTGAACGTTGAGCTTTAAGCCAACTTTTTCACTCTCCTCTTTCACTTTCATCAAGAGGCTCTTTAGTTCTTCTTCACTTTCTGCCATAAGGGTGGTGTCATCTGCATATTTGAGGTTATTGATATTTCTCCCAGCAATCTTGATTCCAGCTTGTGCTTCCTCCAACCCAGCGTTTCTCATGATGTATTCTGCATATAAGTAAAATAAGCAGGGTGACAATATACAGCCTTGACATACTCCTTTTCATATTTGGAACTAGTCTGTTGTTCCATGTCCGGTTCTAACTGTTGCTTCCTAACCTGCATACAGGTTTCCCAAGAGGCAGGTCAGGTGGTCTGGTATTCCCATCTCTTTCAGAATTTTCCACAGTTAATTGTGATCCACACATTCAAAGACTTCGGCATAGTCAATAAAGCATAAATAGATGTTTTTCTGGAACTCTCTTGCTTTTTCGATGATCCAACAGATGTTGGCAAATTGATCTCTGGTTCCTCTGCTTTTTCTAAAACAAGCTTGAACATTTGGAAGTTCATGGTTCACATATTGCATATTAAAACTCTCAAAATTTTCTTTACAGCAAATACTACATCATTGCGAATGCCTATATTTAATATTAAAAACAATGTGACCCCTATGAATGTACCTCTCAATGCTTAAATTATTATGCTATTGTAAATCACTTGAGTTATATAGTCCGCTGAAGCAGTAGTAAAAGTAGGTAGGTACCTTAGCTGCATAATGTTGAAATAATGGATTCTTTGGTGCTTGGGGAAATTAGTTAATTAGAAAAAAATGTGCTTTTGCATAAATGTTTGTGTACGTGTATCTGTGAATTTACATATCTGATATATTCATAGTAAATAGTTGGGAATATTTATATCATTTTCTTATACAGCAACAGAAGAAAAAAAAACATTTTTATGTATGTTAAAAAGAAATGGCAAAGCATTTCTGGCGGAGAATATCTGAATTTAAGAATCTATTTTAGTGTATAATATTGTACATAAAACCACAGATATGTAAGATAGCCTCTCTTTAGTACTTACTTAAAAAACTTACTGGTCTATAAACAGTTCTTACATTGACCAGAGCTTGTCTAGCTCCCGAGACATATGTCAAATTCATATCCTTAAGATACTTATCACAGTGTATGACCAGTAATATATGTATGAAACAAATTATAGAACAATTCAATTATTATTTCTACATACTGAACAAAAGTATTACAATAATTTTTCTTTTTGCAATAAATCAACTCCCTCTCTAGCTCCATAGAATTTTAATTCACACTGGGACGTGTGGACACCTGTTTGTTTACAAAGCCTTCAGTCATGGAGACATAGATTTAAAGAGTTGAGACAAGAATAAAATAAACTGGATGGCATCCTTTTAAATCCAACTGTGACTTTCATCTTTGTCACAAAATAAGCACAACATTTGGCAAGATTGGAAGCTTTATCCCCAGGCAGGTCCAAGTTGGCACAGAATCACCTTGACAGGTTCCCAGATCAGCAAGAACTCTCTGCTCTGAAAGGCTCCTTTTGCTAAATTTAACTTTCCTTGTGTAAAATGAATGAGATGCTCCTGAGGAGAAGAAAGATCTTCAAGATCAAGGAGTGGAGGCATTGGGCTAAGTCAGCTCATCCAGGTGTAGAGGATAAACACATAGGCTCACAACAACATGCACAAGAGAAATACAGATTGCAGACAAATTAAGATATTCCTGTGGATTGGGGAAGATAAATGATTCATTCTGTTTTGTTTCCCCCTGTGGAATCACATCATTTTCATTTTCTTTGGAGGCAGCTGGGCTCAACAGTAAGAGTAGGAAAGATGATAATTATGTTGTGTCTCGACGTTAGCACTTCTGAGTCTGAAGGCTATTTTCAATGTTAGGTTTTATGATTGGAAAAGACTCCAACTTTCTTCTGCTTAAATTAAAGCCAAAGAAATACCTGTAATTAAAAAAAAAAAAAAGTTGCAGTGCCGGCAAGCTGTGACACCAGCAGGCTGAGTCATGAACACAGCATGAACTTTGAAGTCAAGGATTTTTTGGTCTGTATTTAGGTTCACGATTTGCACAGAGGGCTGTGTCTTTTCCCACGTCACACAAAGTATGTTGGCAAAACCTTGATGAGATGTAGCTATAGCATAAGTGTGGTTATTTTAGGAATCGTTTTGGTTCATGTCACTGTAGACTCAACTAAGTTGTCAAGCAGCATGAGAATGTTACTTAAACTTAAAAGTACCTTACTAAATTAAATAGTGATGAAAAAAGGGTTCTTAATCTCATGCCTCTGGGCATGCATTTGCTAAGTTCCAGCTTTATTTACTTAAATTCTCGTCCCTTTAGATATCAGAAAGAAAAGTTTATTATCCTGCTCAAGACAGAATTCTGTGCCACATGATGTAACTAGTTCTCTTTTTTCTGGACAAGTACAGTTCATTATATGTGCCTAGCTTGAATATCTTTAATCAGTCTGCATTGATGGAACTTTTCCCAGGCTTCATTCCCATATCTATAAAATTCTGTTTTGCTAAGTTGAAAATGCTGCAAGTAGCATTCTACAGTGAAAGTCTTATGTGCTTTACCAGCTGGCATTTTTCTCTTGTTCATTTTACTCTTCAGATTGCAATAGTTGGAGAACCTTAGGAAGCATCTGTTCTAAGCTGTTCATTTTACAATTGAGGGAATTAAACCTCCAAGATGCAGAGAAAGTTATTCATACACAGCTAATCAGTAAAATTAAATCAGAAAGCAGGGCTACTGGCTTCTAAGGGCTTTTTTCTCTGATAAACCTGCTCCCTGGAAGCTCCCATGGCTTTTTTTTTTTTTCTATCTTCTGCATCAAAAAATGGAGTCTTATCCTATTTATCATCTCTCGACCATGCATGAAATCTCTGCTAAAAAGATAAAGCACTAAAGAATGATAGATATCTACAATTGCTCTCCCCAGTGACTTTCTTAAAGTCACTTGAACACTGAATGTTTAGATTTTTACATTTTTTCACATTTTTATATTTTTGTTTCATCTGAGAAGCTTATTCCAAAAGAATAACAATAAGATAGAAAGAAACATGAATGTTCCAATATTGTTTTTAAAGAAGCATTTTATTCATCTTAAAATGTATTTTTCATTTTGCAGGAAAAATTTAGTTACCAAAAATTCAATTCATTTTAAAATTAAGAAATATATTCTGTCAGAAGTTTCCATTCTGTGAGGATATAGCTTTCCCAAAACACTGGAAGTTCCCTTTAGACCAGAAAATCAAGTAATAATTAAATTATTATCTCAGCTTTTGTTTTAAGAAAGTGAAAGTCACTCAGTTGTGTCCAACTCTTTGTGACCCCATAGACTATACAGTCCGTGGGATTCTCCAGGCCAGAATACTGGAGTGAATAGCCATTCCCTTCTCCAGGGGATCTTCCTAATCCAGGGATTGAACCCAGGTCTCCTGCATTGCAGGTGGCAGCTGAGCCACCTGAGAAACCCTTTGTTTTAAGAAGAAAGCCTCATATCCAAATTTTCCTGCAGTATGAAATTCTAACTTTCTTGTTCTCCATATTGCAAAATCATTCAATAGTAAGAGCCTCTGAACTTTGAATGGTGAAGCTCCCAAAAGTTTGAAAATACAAATGAAGTGTAGGGTCCAAGAAGCATCATTTTTACCTTACGTATACTAATCAGCACAAATTTTCAAAGGACGCTTTTATCAAGAATGGGCATAGATAGTACTTATGCCCTGGGAAAAATTGAATTGAACCAATGATAGGATCCAGAATTGGATATTTTATGGATCTTAAGTCATGTGAATGAATTACATGTAAAGTATTTCAGGGCATGAAGGAATTTCTTTTTACCCTGGAAAACATATTATTTTGACATGTGTATGTCAAAATCAAGGATTTGAGAGCCAATGAATTTGAGTTTTACTCATTACTTTTGATATTTATTAAGAGTAAGATTTTGAGAAAGTTAATTTATCTCACCAATTTTAAAGCTCCTTCTCTAACAGAAAAAGGCATAATAAGTTAGTTACTAGTGGTTGTGACCAGTAATACAACACATGCTAACTGCTTCTCCTAGTACCTATTTTATAAAATGCAATTAAAGAAATTAGGTGGTTGTTATTCTGCTTATGTGAAAATCCATTTGTATCAAATTGAAGAATTGTGTTTGGGTGCTTAGCACGATTGCTAAGCACAATTCTTTTGGTTTAATTCTACAAATTTAAACTTCCAGGCTCTAGTCTCCTAATGCATGTAAATTGGGGGTATCTAATTCCAATACTTTGGCCACCTGGTGCAAAGAACTGACTTATTGGAAAAGACCCTGGTGCTAGGAAAGATTGAAGGCAGGAGGAGAAAGGGACGACAGAGGATGAGATGGCTGGATGGATCACCGACTGGATGGACATGAATTTGAGTAAGCTCCAGGAGTTGGTGATGGACAGGGAAGCCTGGTGTGCTGCAGTCCATGGGGTCGCAAAGAGTCAGACAGAACTGAGCAAATGAATTGAACTGAACTGAATTCTAGTATGTCTTCTTCCGCCTTTTCTTCCATGTGCCCTAGTCTTCAAAATTGGTCCCCAGCTCAAATATAAGATACTTTCCTTTTCAATCTTGCCCTCATAATCAGGAATTTGCATGGATTATAATCAGGAATTTTCCGAAGGCTTGGTCATTCCATTATGCTTGCTCTGAAGATCAATTTTGCAACATCTTCCAAAGACCAACTCAATAGACAAGGCTAGATGTCACTTTCAGGCCCACTAACAGTAGAGCCAGTGGTTAACAATAAACTGTTTAAGGAGAAATCACCAACACATGTAATAAAAATAATCAGTTTTACTGGAGGTATTATGCCCACATTCCAGGCCAGTACTATCCAATCAATAGATGAGGGAAATGTCCTTTCCTTTGCTGTTCAATATGATAGCTTTGACTCCTAAGCATTTGGCTATAAAACTTAACTACTACATACTATCACACACAGAAAGTACGTATTGCAACTGAAGATTTGATGGTATTAATTTTATTAATGTTCAAATTTAGATAGCCATTTGTGGCTAATATCTACTGCACTGAACATCATGGTTCTAGACTCTACATTTTTATAATGGAAATACTGTTTTTCTAAAGCTTTAAAGTATACTCTGTGTTCCTGAGATAAGAATTAAAATAAAATTCAATATAAAATCTTAAAGTAAAATTATAAATATCATTTTATGTTTTTCTAATTCATGTATTTTTATTGTTTTTGTACAATTCTCTCTCTGAAAATAATATTGTCTATTCTCTCTTGTTTTTTCTTTTCCTCCATTTCCTGTCCAGGATGCTACTATCTGTAGCAGTGAAGGAAGTAAGATACTCTAGTTCAGGCATTTCAAGTAGCATCTGTAAGAATATAAGTACATAATAATCAAGGCCACGTTAAGTATGTAGTCCCTGAGACAAATTAAATGAAAAATCGTCTAAGTGTAAAGGGTCATAGCTAATAAACTGAACATAATCTCCTGTGTTCTATCCCTAAAGAAAATTAAATTTTAATGACCCTGAGAGCTCATCGTTCAGAAATGTCACTCTAACTAATCTTGTAAATGACAGTTAAACTCCGGAATTGCGTTAAAAGTTAAACATCCCCTGCAAATTGCTACTTAAGTCCGGGAATATACTAGTTGCTTCAGGCAAGCTCTTAGGAAAATCAGAATATTGACAGGTTATACCAAGATGCAAGAAGAAGCCTAGAGATCTGCAAAATCATTCACTGCTGAATGACTTATTGAGGCACATCCTTGCCAAACATTACACCAAAAAGTATTTTAGACACTTGGGAATTTATATTGTCACCCTCAAGTCATATGTTTCAGGCAACACCCATGTCACTGGGGAGAACTGTATCAAAAGACTTCAGGGACTGGTTCAGAGATAGACTTATAGAGCTCTCATTTTCTCTGTGGTCATGGGAGAGCATGTGAATTGAAAGAGGGGGACAGAGAGCAAGAGAGAGAGAATCACCATCCGATGATCATTGGGACTCAACTTCTAGAAGGTTCCTAAACTTTCCCAGCCTAGACACTGCTGGAGGTGGGGGAGGGTGTGGGGGGAAGTCTGTTTGTTGTCTACACTTCAGCATACTAGAGAGCTCTGCATTTTTCTAGTTGAGGGTAGAAAGAAGTGGATAAAAAGAAATATCCCTGGAATTATTTATTGCTACTTTACAACAACTCTTGATGGACTAACTTGGGTAAAGTTTTTTTTTTTTCTTCTGATTTTGTCAGTTTATGTATTTGAGAGAAGAAGAACAGAGGTGAGATGGTATATTATCACTGAAGTTTACAAGGAGAATGAATGGAAAAGAAGAAAAGTAACTGGTCAATTAAAAAAAATAAACATTTATGGCAAGAATGTACAAAAGAGACTGAGATAGTAATGAAGACTGTGTGAATATAGATTGACACATGTAGCTAAATGTAAAATTATATAAATTTATAAATTAAAAATGAGGAAGAAAAATGAGGAAAATAATTTGAAAATGTTATTATTAAAATGGAGACTGCTTTGCCTTGAAATTGGTGACTGTTTCAATTAAGTGATAATAAGGAAAAGTATTTTTTAAATATAAAGACTATACTCAAAAACTGAATTGTATTTAACAGATAATTGGAGGCATTGAAGTTGGAAGAATGAACACTTTGTAGGGCAAGATAAGAGAAAGGTCCTGTTGGAGACCGTCAGTGATCAACTGTCAGCAGCAGCAGGTAAGATATACTGGGCACGAGGTCCAGCACTGACTGCAATTTTAGATCACCTTTTATCTAAGATAAGAACTTGATAAAAAAATAACTAAGAAACAAAACAATGAATTGGACTGTCTTAAACAATTAGGACATCTAAAACTATGTATTAAATGACTACATGAATAAAATAGGAGCTTTGTAAGATCTTCAACTAAACGCATATATTGTTTGACTGTGCTGTGTGCTGGGCTAAGTTATATCAGTGGTGTCCGACTCTGTGCAACCCTATGGACTGCAGCCTTCCAAGCTCCTCTCTCTGTAGGATTCTCCAGGCAAGAATATTGGAGTAGGTTGCCACACCCTTCTCCAGGGGATCTTCTCTACCTAGGGATCAAACCTGCAGCTCCTGTGCCTCCTGCATTGCAGGCAGATTCTTTACCACTGAGCCACCAGGGAAGCCCCATGTTGTTTGACTAAGACTATATTATTCCACAGCAAACCTTATATCTGGTAGAAAAGAATTTATAAAACTTTAATTATAGCTATAATGGAAATTTTTAAATGTATTTCTAAGAGAGTTGATCTTTTTTTTTTTTCTTTTTTCCTAAACTCTACCTTTGTTTTCAATTGAATGTAGAGGAAACCTTTACCCTCCGCATCCAGAACACCGTAATGTTTGATAGAAGTATACTTATAGAAATTATTTTACCATATACTTTCAAGTGATGAGAAAGAACACTTTCTAAGTTTCTTAGCTTCAAATAGAAAAGCATTTAGAGAGAGGACATTTTCATTGTAATTTCATATGAATCCTTTTTTAAGTAAGACTTATGACCAACCTCGGAGAAGGCAATGGCACCCCACTCCAGTACTCTTGCCTGGAAAATCCCATGGATGGAGGAGCCTGGTAGGCTGCAGTCCATGGGGTCACTAAGAGTAGGACACGACTGAGCGACTTCACTTTCACTTTTCACTTTCATGCATTGGAGAAGGAAATGGCAACCCACTCCAGTGTTCTTGCCTGGAGAATCCCAGGGACGGGGAAGCCTGGTAGGCTGCCGTCTATGGGGTCACATACAGTTGGACACGACTGAAGCAACTTAGCAGCATGACCAACCTAGATAGCATATTGAAAAGCAGAGACATTGCCATCAAAGGTCCATCTAGTCAAGGCTATGGTTTTTCTAGTGGTCATGTATGGATGTGAGAGTTGGACTGTGAAGAAAGCTGAGTGCCAAAGACCTGATGCTTTTGAACTGTGCTGTTTCAGAAGACTCTTGAGAGTCCCTTGGACTGCAAGGAGATCCAAACAGTCCAATCTGAAGGAGATCAGCCCTGGGATTTCTTTGGAAGGAATGATGCTAAAGCTGAAACTCCAGTACTTTGGCCACCTCATGCGAAGAGTTGACTCATTGGAAAAGACTCTGATGCTGGGAGGGATTGGGGGCAGGAGGAGAAGGGGACGACAGAGGATGAGATGGCTGGATGGCATCACTGACTCGATGGATGTGAGTCTGAGTGAACTCCGGGAGTTGGTGATGGACAGGGAGGCCTGGCGTGCTGCGATTCATGGGGTGGCAAAGAGTCAGACACGACTGAGCAACTGAACCGAACTGAACTGATAACCATATTCTTTTCAGTAATTTCTACTTGGGATTGGAGTTGGGATAGAAATGGGAAAATAATACTCACTCTTTTTATTTAAGAGAACAAAACTTGCTTTTCAAAGCATAGTGATCAGAACACTGAGTTCTGTATTAGGTTCAGTACAGGCTTCAGTGGGTTCAAACTCTGGTTCTTCCAGGAAGTCATCCGGGGCTCTTAGGCAGGGCACTCAGTCCCATTGTACTACAGATAATGCGTTTTCAGATGGCGATAATAATGGCACCCATCTTCTAAAACTGCAAAGAATATTAAATGAGTTAATATTTCTAAAGTTCTTAGCTCAGTTCCTGGCATATCTGCTATGTTAATATTTTGGGGTTTTTTTTGTTGTTGTTTGTTTGTTTGTTTAACTCACCTGTTTTATTTTTATTTTTATTTTAATGAGATATTTAACTAGCCAAGCTATCTGGCTAAGGAAGCACACTTGAATTTCACTTTTATGATATGCAGCTCCTAGCTATACCACCGGAGAAGGCAATGGCACCCCACTCCAGTACTCTTGCCTAGAAAATCCCATGGATGGAGGAGCCTGGTAGGCTGCAGTCCATGGGGTCGCTAGAGTCGGACACGACTGAGCGACTTCACTTTCACTTTTCACTTTCATACATTGGAGAAGAAAATGGCAACCCATTCCAGTGTTCTTGCCTGGAGAATCCCAGGGATGGCGGAGCCTGGTGGGCTGCCATCTAACTATCTCATCCTCTGCTGCTCTCTTCAACTTTTGCCTTCAATGTTTCCCAACATTGGTTTTTTCCAGTGAGTCAAGTCATTGCATCATGTGGCCAAAATATTGGAGCTTCAGCTTTAGCATCAGCCTTTGAGAGAATATTCAGGGTTGATTTCCTTTAGGATTGACTGGTTTGATCTCCTTGCTGTCCAAGGGACTCTCAAGAGTCTTCTCCAACACCACAGTTTGAAAGCATCAGTTCTTTGGAGCTTAACCTTCTTTATGGTCCAAATCTCACATCTGTATTTGAGTACTGGAAAAAAACATAGCTTTGACTATACAGACCTTTGTCACCAAAGTGATGTCTCTGCTTTTTAATACCCTTTCTAGGTTTGGCATAGCTTTTCTTACAAAGGAAAGCTATGCTGACATAGCTTTCCTTGCAAGAATCTTTTAATTTCATGGATGCGGTGGTTTTGGAATCCAGGAATACAAATGTTGCCATTGTGTCCACTTTTTTAACTCTGTTAGCCTTTGTCCTGCTTCATTTTATACTTCACGGCAAACTTGCCTGTTACTGCAGTTATCTCTTGACTTTCTATTTTTGCATTCCAATCCCCTATGATGAAAAGACATCTTTTTCTGGTGTTAGTTCTAGAAGATCTTGTAGGTCTTCATAGAATCATTCAATTTCAACTTCTTCAGCATTAGTGATTGGGGCATAGACTTGGATTACTGTAATGTTGAATGGTTTGCAGAGATCATTCTGTTGTTCTTGAGACTGTGCCCAAGTACTGCATTTTAGACTCTTTTGTTGACTTATGAGGATTACTCCATTTCTTCCAAGAGATTCTTGCCCACAGTAGTAGCTATAATATTCATATGAATTAAAGCCACCCATTCTGGTCCAATTTAGTTCAATGATCCCTAAAATGTTGATGTTCACTCTTGCCATCTTCTGCTTGACCACATACAGTTTACCTTGATTCATGGACTTAACACTCCAGGTTCCTATGCAATATTGTTCTTTACAGCATCAGACTTTACTTTTACCACCAGACACATCCACAACTGAGCATTGTTTCTGCTTTGGCCCAGACTCTTTATTCTTTCTGGTGCTATTTCTCTGCTCTTCCCCAATAGCATATTGGATACCTTCCCAGTTAAAGGGGCTCATCTTCTTGTGTCATACCTTTCTGCTTTTTCTCTACATATGTGGGTGTTGGCAGTTCAGTCGTGTCTATCTCTTTGTGACACCATGGACTATAGTCTGTCAGGCTCGTCTGTCCATGGGATTTCCCAGGCAAGCATACTGGAGTGGGTTGGTTGCCATTTCCTTCTCCAGGGAATCTTCCTGACCAGGAATAAAGCCAAGATCTCCCTCATTGCAGGCAGTTTCTTTACCATCTGAGTTGTATATTCTCTACATATATCACCATATTTTTATTTCTAGAAAATGTGACTAATTCTTCTCCTAAATATAATATATTTTTATTATACATACCATAATTAAATAAATTTGCTATTTCATGCTAATAAATGAGGCTGCATAGATCATTTGTTGTCACCAACAAAGCTGAGAATTTCTGATTCTCTCAAACTTATTCCATATTAGGTGACAGAGAATGACATATTCTTCAAACAAGCTACTTTAATAAATATCCTGAGTCTGTCAGAATCTGTTATTCTGCTGACATTTCATAAGTAGGAGCTGAGTTGTCTTTCTTCACTTCTGTGGATTCCATCAGATGAGTTGTCCTATACCCAGTCAAAACTTCTTTGACAATGACTCTTTAATCTGACCATTTGTCTCCACATATATTACAGACTCCCTGCTTATTCCAGGATGAGAAAACTGGTTGGAGCCAACAACCCCAGTATCTGTAGTTAAACAAAATAAGAGTCTGTTTCTTGATCACATAAGAGTCTAATGAAGATGGTATGGCTGTCCTGGGAAGTTCTCCTTTAGGGATATATATAAGAAATAAGGTGCTTCCCAGGTGATTCAGTGATAAAGAATCTGCCAGCCAATGCAGGAGACGCTGGTTTGATCCCTGGGCCAGGAAGATACCCTGGAGGAGGAAATGGCAACCCTCTCCAGTATTTTTGCCTTAATGGACACAGAAGCCTAGCAGGCTACAGTCCATGGAGTCACAAAGGGTCAGACAGGACTGAGCAACTGAGCACACATATATAAGGAATAAGACATATCATTTTATGCATTTTTATCTAGACTTTCAAAACAACTGCTTTGATGAGAGAAAGAAAAACTACATGACAAAGTGAAGCATTTTATATTCAAGGCTGAGAAATCATGTCTTCATTATTCAAAATATTTCACTGCCCATAAATCTGTCACTAAGTCCAAGAATAATTGATATTTGGCCTGAGAATTTATAATTGATTTGTTTGCAGTAGACACTAATAGAGAAAACACGTTTTCTGAGCTCATAGAAATAGTTAATTTGCCTACCCTCCCTCTAGATATATCTACTATTTTATGGATTCTTATGTTGCTACTGGGATTAATTTTATTATTTTAATTGATCATTGAATTTGGCAGAGACATTCCACAGTAATTTATTTCCCTGTTCAAACTGTATTTTCCAGTCATCTAGTACTTATTTTTAGAGTACACACAATAAAATATATCATATTGTCTGACTTTAAATATATCCCATTAACAGACAATTGAATCTAAAGCATATGAAAGTGAATACAAAGCATATTAACTACCATTATAATTATGGCAGCATATAGAAGACATTAGTTGAAAAATGATAGCAAATTATATATGTGTAACTGTAACAATTTCAGTTCAGTTCAGTCACTCAGTCATGTCTGACTCTTTGTGACCCCATGGACTGTAGCATGCCAGGCTTCCCTGTCCATCACCAACTCCCGCAGGTTGTTCAAACTCATGTCCATTGAGTCAGTGATGCCATCCAACCATCTCATCCTCTGTCATTCCCTTCTCCTCCTGACGTCAATCTTTAGCAGAACCAGGGTTTTTTCAAATGAGTCAGTTCTTCACATCAGGTGGCCAAACTATTGGAGTTTCAGCTTCAGCATCAGTCCTTCCAATGAATATTCAGAACTGATTCGCTTTAGGATTGAGTGGTTGGATCTCCTTGCAGTCCAAGGGACTCTCAAGAGTCTTCTCCAACACCACGATTCAAAAGCATCAATTCTTCAGCCCTCAGCTTTCTTATAGTCCAACTATTAATACACGACTACTGGAAAAACCATAGCTTTGACTAGACGGACCTTAGTTGGCAAAGTAACGTTTCTGCTTTTTAATATGCTATCTAAGTTGGTCATAGCTTTTCTTCCAAGGAGCAAGTGTCTTTTAATTTCATGGTTGCAGTCACCATCTGCAGTGATTTTGGAGCCCAAAAAATAGACTCTCACTGTATCCATTGTTTCCCCCTCTATTTGCCATGAAGTGATGGGGCTGGATGTCATGATATTTTTTTTCTGAATGTTGAGTTTTAAGCCAACATTTTCACTCTCCTTTCACTTTCATCAAGAGGCTATTCAGTTCTTCTTCACTTTCTCCCATAAGGGTGGTGTCATCTGTGTATTTGAGGTTATTAATATTTCTCCCAGCAAACATGATTCAGCTTGTGTTTTATCCAGTCTGGCATTTCACATGATGTACTCTGCATATAAATTAAAACAGCAGGGTGATGATATATAGCCTTGATGTATTCCTTTCCCAATTTGGAAGCAGTCTGTAGGTCCATGTCTGATTTTAACTGTTGCTTCCTGACCTGAATACAGATTTCTCAGGAGGCAGGTAAGGTGGTCTGGTATTCCCATCTCTTTAAGAATTTTCCACAGTTTGTTGTGATCCACACAAAGGATTTGGCAAAGTCAAAAAAGCAGAAATAGATATTTTCTGAAACGCTCTTGCTTTTTCTATAATACAGCAGATGTTGGCAATTTGATCTCTAGTTCCTCTACCTTTTCTAAATCCAGCTTGAACATCTGAGAGTTCACAGTTCACATAGTGTTGAAGCTTGGCTTAGAGATTTTGAGTATTACTTTGGTAGCATGTGAGATAAGTGTAATTGTGCGGTACTTCGAGCATTCTTTGGCATTGCCTTTCTTTGGGATTGGGATGAAAACTGACCTTTTCCAGTCCTGGGGCCATTGCTGAGTTTTCCAAATTTGCTGGCATATTGAGTGCAGCACATTAACTGCATCATGTTTTAAGATTTGTTTAGGATAATAGCTCAGCTGGAATTCCAACACCTCTACTAGCTTTGTTCGTAGTGATGGTTCCTAAGGTCCCCTTGACTTTGCATTCCAGTATGTCTGGCACTAGGTAAAAGATCATGGTTAGAAGATCATCACGAAGTTCTTTTTTGAATAGTTCTTCTGTGTATTTTTGCCACCTCTTCTTAATACCTTCTGCTTCTGTTAGCGTACCATTTCTGTCCTTTATTGTGGCTATCTTTGCATGAAATATTCCCTTGGACTCTAATTTTCTTGAAGAGCTCTCTAGTCTTTCCCATTCTACTTTTTCCCTCTATTTCTTTGCATTGATCACTGAGGAAGGTTCTCTTATCTCTCCTTGCTATTCTTTGTAACTCTGCATTCAAATGGGTATATCTTGCCTTTTCTCCTTTGCCTTTAGCTTCTCTTCTTTTCTCGGCTATTTGTAAGGCCTCCTGAGACAACCACTTTCTATTTTTTTCATTTCTTTTTCTTGGGGATAGTCTTGATCCTTGCCTCCTGTACAATGTCATGAACTTCCGTCCATAGTTCTTTAGGCACTCTATCAGATCTAATCCCTTGAATCTATTTCTGACTTCCACTGGGATTTGATTTAGATCATACCTGAATGGTCTAGTGGTTTCCCCTACTTTCTTCAATTTAAGTCTGACTTTTCCAATAAGGAGTTCATGATCTCAGCCACAGTCAGCTCCTGGTCTTGTTTTTGCTGACTGTATAGAGCTTCTCCATCTGTGACTGCAAAGAATATTATCAATCTTATTTCAGTGTTAAGCATCTGGTGGCAAACATTTATATACATGCAAATACACATATTACTAATAATTGAAACATAAGCAGGCCTACACCTATGTTATGGCAGAAAGTAAAGTAGAACTAGAGCCTCTTGATGAAAGTGAAAAAGGAATGTGAAAAAGTTGGCTTAAAATTCAACATTTAGAAAACTTCTGGTCCCATCACTTCATGGCAAATAAATGGGGAAACAATGGATACAGTGACAGACTTTATTTTGGGGAGCTCCAAAATCACTGCAGATGGTGACTGCAGCCATGAAATTAAAAGGCACTTACTCCTTGGAAGGAAAGTAATGACCAACCTAGACAGCATATTGAAAAGCACAGACATTACTTTGCCAACAAAGGTCCGTCTAGTCAAGGCTATGGTTTTTCCAGCAGTCATGTATGGATGTGAGAGTTGGAGTATAAAGAAAACTGAGTGCTGAAGAATTGATGCTTTTGAACTGTGGTGTTGGAGAACTCTTATAAGTCCCTTGGCCTGAAAGGAGATCCAACCAGTGCATCCTAAAGGAAATCAGTCCTGAATATTCATTAGAAGGACTGATGTTGAAGCTGAAACTCCAGTACTTTGACTGCCTGATGTGAAGAACTGACCCATTTGAAAAGAACCTGATGCTGGGAAAGATTGACGTCGGGAGGAGAAGGGGATGACAGAGGATGAGATGGCTGGATGGCGTCACTGACTCAATGGACTTGAGTAAGAGTAAACTCTGGGAGTTGTTGATGGACAGGGAGGCCTGGTGTGCTGCCGTCCATGGTGCTGCAAAAAGTTGAACACAACTGAATGACTGAACTGAACTGAACTGATGTATCATAAATGCTTCTTTCACATTTCTTGAAAGTTTACATGCTAAGGAAAGATTCTTGACAAAGAGACAAAAATAGAATATTGTCTACATAATTTATTTAAGATGTATATTACCTCCTCTGTCTAGGTAAAATATCTTTGTATCTAAAATGACTTCTAATTCTTATCTCTAAAATGACTCCTAATTCTTATATTGAATTAAGATTTTATTTTCCCCGAATAAGTTTTTTTCCCCCTGTGGAAATTTTAGTGCATTAATTTATCACTCATATTTGTTAGGATGATGTACAAGGATACCATACAGAGACATGAAGTCGCATGGATGTGGAAAGTTCAGAGAACTGATGGGAAATGCCAAGAGCACTTTATCACCCTGTGAGTTTCTGAACAGTAAGGCTTAAAGGTAGTACATTGGATCCATGGACATGTAAAGGGAAGATGTGAATGCAAAGATTCAAATTTAATCCAATGGTTTTTGATATTACTGAGATTGGTAATGTGGGTGTTCAAATTAATGACTGCATTAGTTCTTATCTTTTTGTATGTATTTTCACTTTCCTACAAAAAGATGTATATACAGCAAAATTCCCAGTATGTTAATATGAGTTGCTAAGGCAAAAAAAGAACTCAAGGCAAAGATCACATATTGATGCTTTATTGGGGAAAGCACAGAGGGAATAAGTTACAGACAGTGGAAGTGAGACAAAGAAAAAGGAAAATCTAAGTTTTGAATGTGTTGGATCACAATAAACTGTGGAAAATTCTGAAAGAGATGGGAATACCAGACCACCTGACCTGCCTCTTGAGAAACCTGTATGCAGGTCAGGAAGCAACAGTTAGAACTGGACATGGAACAACAGACTGGTTCCAAATAGGAAAAGGAGTATGTCAAGGCTGTTTATTGTCACCCTGCTTATTTTACTTATATGCAGAGTACATCATGAAAAACACTGGGCTGGAAGAAGCACAAGCTGGAATCAAGATTGCTGGGAGAAATATCAATAACCTCAAATATGCAGATGACACCACCCTTATGGTAGAAAGTGATGAAGAACTAAAGAGCCTCTTGATGAAGGTGAAAGAGGAGAGTGAAAAAGTTGGCTTAAAGCTCAACATTCAGAAAACTAAGATCATAGCATCTGGTCCCATCTCTTCATGGCAAATAAAGGTGGAAACAGTGGCTGACTTTATTTTTCTGGGCTCCAAAATCACTGCAGATGGTGATTGTAGCCATGAAATTAACAGACGCTTGCTCCTTGGAAGGAAAGTTATGACCAACCTAGATAGCATATTCAAAAGCAGAGACATTACTTTGCCAACAAAGATCTGTCTAGTCAAGGCTTTGGGTTTTCCAGTAGTCATGTATGGATGTGAGAGTTGGACGATAAAGAAAGCTGAACGCTAAAGAATTGATGCTTTTGAACTGTGGTGTTGGAGAAGACTCTTGAGAGTCCCTTGGACTGCAAGGAGATCCAACCAGTGCATTCTAAAGGAGATCAGTCCTGGGTGTTCATTGGAAGAACTGATGTTGAAGCTGAAACTCCAATACTTTGGCCACCTGATGCAAAGTGTTGACTTGTTTGAAAAGACCCTGATGCTGGAAAGATTGAGGGCAGGAGGAGAAGGGGACAGCAGAAGATAAGATGGTTGGATGGCATCACTGCCTCGACGGACATGGGTTTGGGTAGACTCCAGGAGTTTGTGATGGACAGGAAGGCCTGGCGTGCTGTGGTTTATGGGGTCACAAAGAGTCAGTCACAACTGAGCAACTGAACTGAGTTTTGTATTTGGACACTGCTTTACTCAGAGATACAACTGTCTATTTAGTCAATGAGGGTGTCTCCTGAGAGAATGCCGGAGAACTCCAACCTCCAGAAAGAGTTCATTCATGAAATGGAAAGGTCAAAAATTGATCTGCTGACTGTTTCTCTTTTAAGTCTCTCATTGAGCCCAAGTTTGCTGCATTTCTGAGTTGTATAATGGCTAATTTGACCAGAGCTGCGTGTATCCAACAGGTGCCAGCAACCTACAGCGGTGGGTGCAAAGGCCCGGCAGTGCCACCCACCTACTTTGGGAAGGCAGATAAAAGGGACAAGCCAGGAGAAAAAAGGGACTGTGGTGGCAGCCACAACTTTCTAACCATAAGAAGAGCACTGCTGATATCTGAGATCACTTCGGCCAAAGAACTGTTGGGAGACAATTCTCCATGGATTTCTCTCTCTCTTGCCTGGTTTGAGCCTTTGGAGTTAAAGCACAATTGAAAAATAATCATGCCTTGGAAGCTAGTCTCTCCCTAAAGATAGAGACCCCAGAATATCTTAGGAAAACAAACCACCTGCCCCACCTTGGCAACACTTCGTTATATTCAAAGGCAAAGGATAATCGATTTCTCTAGAGAGAAGGATGGGCAGGTGAGCCCGTACATTTGAAAGCTTCTGGCTTCTAACCGTGGGTTTCCTTCCTGTGATACCACAGGCTCTGCAAGTGCAGCTGAATTTCTGGCCTCCTCGAACTGCCCTGTGGGAATGAGGACGGCATGAGGAAGGGATGTGACTACTCTGGCTGCTGCCTTTTGCTGTAAAACGTTAGCTGTGTCTCCGACCCAGGTGTCGCTATTTTTTTTGTCAATATGTGCATGTGAATCTGTAGCAGGCTTACTTACTACGTTGCAAACGGGGTAAAATCTCAAAACCTCAACTGTTCCTAACTCAGCAAGAATGAGGAACTTGAGCTCAAGGCCTCAAGGAATCAGCGTTTGTGTGTAAACCTAGACCAGTTCAGTTGACTGGATCAGGTTGTGCTCACAATAAAATTATAATTTAAATTCAACACATTATGATTACAATTAAAACACATTGGCCTCACTTGCCTTTCTTTCCCTTTGCCCTTCAGCCCTGCTGCTTGTACCCTGTGCCTTCTCCAGCCCTTGTCACAGGCCAGCACCTAGTATATGTGCAACCTTGTAAAATGGGTTTGTATGTCTGTGTTTTATAATTAAAATTAAAAAAGTCGAATCTATACACTAATTTTATAGTGATTGTGTATTTATTTGGGTCTTTTTTTTTGTGATTCTGTGTTCTATAATATTATGGGTCTTGTCTATTCAACACAATATATTAGATATCGCTTTAAAGACCCATGCTATGCATTACATGCTATTAAAAAATGGAAAACAAAAAAAATCAAGATGTACTAGTAGATATGATGTGCATTGTTCTGTTTGTTCTATATGAGAATCATTTTATTCTTAAGCCTTCAATAGTAAAAGTATTATTATTTACATTTTTAAGGAAGGGAAACCTGAGTATCATAGGATTTAAGCAAATTGCTCAGGGGCCCATGGTGAATAAAAGAAAATGTCTTAATTTGAACCCAATATTGCTTAGATGTAACCTATGTACATTTTGTTATTTTAATTCTGTGATTTTAAAATTTAAGGGAAGATAATGAGATATTTCTACAAATATCTATAATACATTTACACTTACAAAAGGTTATTTTGGGAGATTCTGAAGTCTCAGAATTTGCACCTCTCCTCACCCTGACACTCTCCACAGGCATCTCATCAACACATACAGGTTCATTTGTCATCCATCAGCCAACAACTTCCTAATGTGCACATCAGTCCAAAACTCTCTTCTAGACACATGCATTTGATCTGTTTGAAAGTCAATGCAGAGCTCATAGAGTATAAATCAAAATGCTAAAAAAGATCTGTAATTTTCTAAAAGATTGCTTACTTGCCTACCTATTACAGGCTTCTCTCACAACTTTCTCATTCATGCTTTTCAAAATTCTGCAGATTTCTAAACTGTGTTATATTGCTTTCCAACACTGGTTACCAAGCAAGAAATTGATCCATTCTGTCTATATCCCCTGTTGCCATCAGCCCCCACCACTCTCCACACACACAGTACACATACACATAACTGCTGCTGCTGCTGCTGCTGCTAAGTCACTTCAGTCATGTCTGACTCTGTGCGACCCCATAGATGGCAGCCCACCAGACTCCCTTGTCCCTGGGATTCTCCAGGCAAGAACACTGAAGTGGGTTGCCATTTCCTTCTCTAATGCATTAAACTGAAAAGTGAAAGTGAAGTCGCTCAGTCGTGTCCGACTCTTCCGACCCCATGGACTGCAGCCTATCAGGCTTCTCCGTCCATGGGATTTTCCAGGCAAGAGTACTGGAGTGGGGTGCCATTGCCTTCTCCATACACATAACTTCATGTGGTTAAATCTTATTCTCAGACTTCAATTCCAACATCACATTCTTACAGGATCTCCCAGTGATACATCCAATGCTAAACCAGATTCCCTTGTTATGGCAAGATAACAGCATCAGTGAATTTTTTCAGAGTACTAGCTAGTTTTTATAATTGAGCAGTATTTCTTCATAATAGTCATAATGGAATGTAAGCTCATATGAGGATTGAGACTTATCATTTTTGCTTTTTATTGTATGCCTTACACTTATCACAGGCTTGACACATGTAATAATACTTGAATAAATGAAAAACTGAATGATTGATTAAAATAAGGAAAGAATGATACAAAATACAATAAGTAAAAGAGATTTTACTTCTGACTTAAGTGGTTAGAAAAAGTTTTATGGAAAAGGTGATAATATCTTTTTAAAAGATGCTGAGAATTTTGACAGAAAGAGATAGATGAAGTGCATTTCAGTTTGATCAAAGTCTGGTTTAAAAGTATAAAAAGCCTAAAAGTATCATAACAAAGCAGTGAGAGATTAGTTTAGAAACTATTATCAAATGAACACCATACATATTCTACTCCCTTTAGGGTAATACTGAAAATCTAACCTCAGGAAGGGAGGAAAGCTTAACTCTATTATCTAGCAATTGAACTGAAAATAATGCTCATTAACTTAAGATGAATGAATCTACTAGTAATTTAGACATAGTTATTTATCAAACTGATATCCAGTTTTTAGAGAACCATGACAAGAAACAGAATACACATGACTTGAAATAGATTCTGATGTCATCTAGTACTGCTTTTTAATTGGACGGACAAGGATGAGATCTGCTTGAAGAGACATGTGCTAATTTGCAGAATAAATAATAAAGTTATAAATAGAATTCAGGTCTCCATGTGAGTTAATTGCCATTGAGGGTAAATATTCTGTGAATAAAACACAACAGTCTATTTCCATAATCATGAGTATTATTAATTTTATTTAAATGAAGGCTAGAAGAAAAATGAACGGATTGTTTGAGTGTAATGGATTTAGTCAAATATTATTCAGAGAGGTAATGATACACATATAGAGAATATAGATATAAGTATACTTGATATAATATTTATAATGATTATTTCTGTACTGCTTTTGATAGGTATGTTATTAACTATTTAAAGTATAAAAACATTTACATTATAAAATTATAACTATTTAAATGACACACTATTTAACTAGTTAATTTTTTTTTAAGTTAAGATTCACTTGGTATTCTTGTTCGGACCTACTTTTTTTCTTTGATAGTTTTTCTCTTGTATGATAAAAGATAGTCCAAATAAAATAGAATCTACCTTTGTCCTCCCACACTTAATGATATTTTGAGGTTTTTTTTTACCAGTTAAATATTATCTCAGAGTAAACGCTATATAGATTTCTAGATACTTTGAAAAGCTCCTTCTACTTCACAGTATTGTGTGCATTCCTCCCTTCACTATGTCCATTCTATTCACCCACCCCCTAGTGTATAACTGAATTAGAGAAGACATGACAGGGGAAGGGACAGGCATCTCTTCACCACTTGTGAGTGTAATGAGCCCTTTCATTTGGTTTTATTATAACTGTGCCACCCCAGGCACTGATTTTTGGATCTTCCCCAAGTTATAACAACATCAATTTCTGGGCACATTGATGCCTTATCCCAGCTGGCAAATCTCTGCATTTCAGGCCTCTGTTATTGTAATATCTATAAGGTATTCCTTTCTCTAGTTGAGTGATCATACCATCGTGATTATCTTGGTCTTGAAGATATCTTTTGTACAGTTCTTCTGTGTGTTCTTGCCACCTCTTCTTAATATCTTCTGCTTCTGTTAGGTCCATACCATTTCTTTCCTTTATCGAGACCATCTTTTCCTGAAATGTTCCCTTGGTATCTCTAATTTTCTTGAAGAGATCTCTAGTCTTTCCCATTATGTTCTTTTCTTCTATTTCTTTGTATTGATCGCTAAGGAAGGCTTTCTTATCTCTTGTTGCTATTCTTTGGAACTCTGCATTCAGATGCTTATATATTTCCTTTTCTCCTTTGCTTTTTGCTGCTCTTCTTTTCACAGCTATTTGTAAGGCCTCTTCAGACAGCCATTTTGCTTTTTTGCATTTCTTTTCCATGGGGATGGTCTTGATCCCTGTCTCCTGTACAATGTCACGAACCTCCGTCCATAGTTCATCAGGTACTCTATCTATCAGATCTAGTCCCTTAAATCTATTTCTCACTTCCACTGTATAATTATAGGGATTTGATTTAGGTCATACCTGAATGGTCTAGTGGTTTTCCCTAATTTCTTCAATTTAAGTCTGAATCACGATGGTATGATCACTCACCTAGAGCCAGACATCCTGGAATGTGAAGTCAAGTGGGCCTTAGAAAGCATCACTATGAACAAAGCTAGTGGAGGTGATGGAATTCCAGTGGAGCTATTTCAAATCCTGAAAGATGATGCTGTGAAAGTGCTGTGTTCAATATGCCAGCAAATTTGGAAAACTCAGCAGTGGCCACAGGACTGGAAAAGGGCAGTTTTCATTCCAATCCCAAAGAAAGGCAATGCCAAAGAATGCTCAAACTACCGCACAATTGCACTCATCTCACACGCTAGTAAAGTAATGCTCAAAATTCTCCAAGCCAGGCTTCAGCAATACGTGAACCGTGAACTTCCTGATGTTCAAGCTGGTTTTAGAAAAGGCAGAGGAACCAGAGATCAAATCGCCAACATGTGCTGGATTATTGAAAAAACAAGAGAGTTCCAGAAAAACATCTATTTTTGCTTTATTGACTATGGCAAAGCCTTTGACTGTATGGATCACAAACAAACTGGAAAATTCTGAAAGAGATGGGAATACCAGACCACCTGACCTGCCTCTTGAGAAATCTGTATGCAGGTCAGGAAGCAACAGTTAGAACTGCACATGGAACAACAGACTGGTTCCAAATAGGAAAAGGAGTTTGTCAAGGCTGTATATTGTCACCCTGCTTATTTTACTTATATGCAGAGTACATCATGGGAAATGCTGGGCTGGAAGAAGCACAAGCTGGAATCAAGATTGCTGGGAGAAATATCAATAACCTCAGATATGCAGATGACACCACTCTTATGGCAGAAAGTGAAGAGGAACTAAAAAGCCTCTTGATGACAGTGAAAGGGGAGAGTGAAAAAGTTGCCTTAAAGCTCAACATTCAGAAAACTAAGGTCATGGCATCTGGTCCCATCACTTCATGGGAAATAGATGGGGAAACAGTGGAAACAGAGTCAGACTTTATTTTTGGGGGCTTCAAAATCACTGTAGATGGTGACTGCAGCCATGAAATTAAAAGATGCTTACTCCTTGGAAGAAAAGTTATGACCAACCTAGATAGCATATTCAAAAGCAGAGACATTACTTTGCCAACAAAGGTCCATCTAGTCAAGGCTATGGTTTTTCCAGTGGTCATGCATGGATGTGAGAGTTGGGCTGTGAAGAAAGCTGAGCGACGAAGAATTGATGCTTTTGAACTCTGGTGTTGGAGAAGACTCCTGAGAGTCCCTTGGACTGCAAAGAGATCCAATCAGCCCATTCTGAAGGAGATAGCCCTGGGTATTCTTTGGAGGGAATGATGCTGAAGCTGAAACTCCAGTACTTTGGCCACCTCATGTGAAGAGTTGACTCATTGGAAAAGACCCTGATGCTGGGAGGGATTGGGGGCAGGAGGAGAAGGGGACGACAGAGGATGAGATGGCTGGACGGCATCACCGACTCGATGGACGTGAGTCTGAGTGAACTCTGGGAGTTGGTGAGGGACAGGGAGGCCTGGTGTGCTGCAATTCATGGGGTTGCAAAGAGTTGGACACAACTGAGCGACTGAACTGAACTGATTCCTTTCTCTCACCAGAGGTAAATATATTAAGGATAAATATAAAAGAGACTATTAATTAGCATCTTTCCAAAAAGAAGGCCGTTTTGTGCTTCTTTTTAATTCTCTGATATATACCATTCTTTCTCCCACTGCTTTTTTTAAAATTTCCATGACTGCTTATGTAAAAGTCACATGTGTTTATATAGATTATAACAAGAGATAAATATCTTCTGGATTTTTTAAAACTCATTCTAACATTTAGGAATATGTTCTATCAGTTGAGCACAGTTCTTTCTTTTATCAGACTCAGTATTAGAAATGGTATTTATCAGTTACTAAATCACTAATGTGCAGTGTAGGCATTTAACTATAAAAAAAGAAGTGTGCTGAGACATAATGATCACAAAGGCATTTCCAACTCAGTAAAATGTAGGTCACTATTGCCTGAAAGGAAGATGGTTTTTCTCTCTTATGTGGGAGGAAAGAAAATTTCCCTTTCCTATTTTGTTTAAATGAAATATCTACGAGACTCTGTAGAGCTTCTTCCCTGGATATGTAAATCAAAATTTCCCAAAGGCAATGGTTAGGGAACAAATTTATGTAAATAAAAGAACTATTTGACAGATAATTCTGCTTTAGTTATCCGTGATTTGGTTTGTCACTCTATTGATCTATTCAACTGCAGAGACTTTAGTTGTTCAGATGAATGACTGAGTTTGAGAGTAGTCCATAGACACCTTATTGCTTTCTAAACTGTAAAGAAAATATACATCATTTACTTCTTTTTTTTTTTTAATTTTATTTTATTTTTAAACTTTACATAACTGTATTAGTTTTGCCAAATATCAAAATGAATCCGCCACAGGTATACATGTGTTCCCCATCCTGAACCCTCCTCCCTCCTCCCTCCCCATTCCATTCTCCCAGGTAAATTTAATGAATACTTTCTTACTCTAGGTTCAGATTAGTCACCAAACAGTGAAGAATTCCAAAGTTCAGTAAAGAACTTACTTAGTTCTTGACTAATAAAGTAATGTTTAAATAACCTTTTCTTTCCATTTTGAGTTTATACAAACAGTACTTACCAATTTAGGTACCCCAGAAGGAAATTACATATTTCATAAGTAAGCACATTTCTAAGTTGATACACAATTAGTATCTGTACTTTCCTTTTTCAGTAAAAAGTACCAGATAATTAACTTGTGCTTAAATATGCAATATTTTCATTACTCATTCTAATCCACTTTAGGTGCTAATTTGGAAAATAGACCATATTAACCTACTCCACAGAGATAAATGCTGAATGTATTCCAAGGGTTTGAAATTACCCCATTATGTACATTTATATTTTCTTATTTCCATTTGAGTCAATGAAAGGTAAAATGTTAAGTAGTGTGGACTAATTATTCCAGAACATTTAAAAAGATTTTTCTTTGCACTTAGTCGAATGTCCTACACATAATGTAATAACAGATTCCTACTGCTGACTTTGATTATTATAATCATGCTGAATAGTGAGGTATTTCTAAAACGTTTCTAGAAAATATTGGCATAAAGGAAGGTATAGATAAAAATAAATCATGACTCAAAAGGTTATCCTGCTAGTAAATTACTGTATAATAGGTATTTATTCAAAGGTGCAAATTGTTTCTTTTTTCTAAACTTTCAGTGGCTCCTGTCATAATCCAATATATTTATCAATTCTTTGCCTTTTCTAGTTAACATTTTATGTTTTTATCTTATTATAATATTTACAGTTAAAACAGCATTCAATTCAGATTGATATGTTTTTCACTAAAACATATTTGCAATGGTTTTTTACTTTTGATTTTTAAAACAAGCTTTCTCACAATGTGAAAAAGACTGCAGACCCCAGGGATACAAGCAATAAAACAATTAACTTTCTCATTAACAAGTTTCACAGGGCATGTGAGTTAAAAAACTACAGTAATAACAAGTCCTTATTTCTGAAATGTTAAGTCATACTGTGTTGCCTGTCATTTCAAGTTATAACCCATCCTAAATTCACAGAATCTCAGACATGGCCTGCAAATTGAAAATAAAAAAATGGTTTTGAGAAAGCAAATTAAACTTTAGATGTCTAAGCAATCAGAGTTCTTAGATTCTAAGCAGTAAAACCTAAACTATAGGATAAATAGTTTATATTAGAAATTTTTCAATCAAGTTATATTAGAATCTAAATTTAGGAAGAATAGTATAGAAATCAACGGTTGTCTCTACCTCAAGTTCATCTTAGTGCAGTTATTGTATTTTTAAAATTGTATGAAATAGGAAGGGGAGAAGAAATTGGCATCCGTGCAGAATGAGAGTAGGGGTAGCTGGAAGCAAACCCCTGAAATCTAAGGTAAATTTGATTAGCAATTGGTGATGTAATTGCAGGAAAATTTCAGAGGGGGTAGATGGCAGTCAAAGAAATGCAAATCATCACATATGGTTACAAGTTGAAAGGTAAGAATCAGAAAAGCAGATGTATATTAAAAAATTCAAGTTTTTTATTAAATGAAGTTACTTAAAATTAAGAGAACAACTAATATTTAAACTGAAATTTTTATTGATTATTTTCTATGTAACAATGCTGGGAATAACAATGAATAAGTCAGGATTTTTGCCTTAAAAACTTCTCAAAATTTAACAGATGACTAACATCTATATGCATCTTTAAAATTCAGCAAAAGAGTGTAGTTCTACTGCTTCTTGTGTTGGCTAACTAGATTCATTAGCAACAACTACCTTACTAAAGGCAACTGGAAAACCTAATATTTAAAAATAATGTACTTGGAGAACTAAAAAGGCAGAGGAAAATAACAGGACCAATACCCAAAGCAACAGAAAATCAGAGATGCGACTAGCATTTGGAGCTAATTTACCCTTAAAATGTCTTGGAATTCCAGATAAGTGTTTGGGAGTTTGGTGAGTTCAGAGATTGTAAGGTAGAGTAATAAACCCTCCTGTTTTAGATGGGAATAAAATGAGCTGAGGGGGGAGAAAAAAGATACTTGCAGGACTGTATCTCAGCTTCAAGTCATTATTTTTGATCTCAAATTATTTCTCTAGTCAAAAAAGAGAGAAATAGAAAATGTTAAAACAGCTATAAAAAATGGAGTTATCAAATACAGTATTTAGCTAATCCTGACATATTCAAGGAGATAAATAACATTGGAAATTTTAGCAGAAAAGTGGAAATCATGAAAATGAAACAAACAGAAATCATAGAAGTGAAAAATATAGTGAATCAAAACCTTAATGGATGCACTTAATAACTGATTAAAACAGAGCTGAAGAAAAAATTAGTAAACAATATTCAAAGAAAGAAAATGTCCAGAATGAAACACAAAGAAATAGAAGGGGAAATTACAAAACAGAAAGTAAGAAACACAGGAAGAAAGTAAAGAAAGAAAATTACATAAAAATAAAATCTCAAAAATAAAAGGGAAAGAGAAATACAGAAATTATTTAAAGAAATGATGGCTAGGTATTTTCCAAAGTGATAGAAGACATCAAGCTCCAGATTCAAAAAGTGAAACACACCTGAAGCAGGATTAACAGAAAGCTACATCCTGGCATATGATAGTAAATTTGATGAGAATCACAGTGAAGTTTGCGAAGAAAAATATATTTTTATGCATGTTATAGCATAAAAGAAATTATGTGAACAGACGTTCACAGGACTAACAATAGAAATAGATCCAGTTATAGTCAGAGATTTTAATATTCCTCTCTGTTACTGACAGAGCAAAATGGCTAAAGAAGAACTATTTTATAATTTGCTCATATGACTAGCAGTCATGCCAACAAATATTTAGTGAAGGAACTAACCTAGATAAATTATTAATAGCTACCAAAGATTAATTAAAATTTTGGCAAAGATTATTTTAAAATATGTATGTCTCATTTTTATTTTATTAATCCATCAGTTTCTATCATTCACTTCTATCTATATATTACTATTCCTACTTCCATTTTTATTGATTTTCTTTGAAAATACATTGCTGCCCTCTTCTCGATTACTCCTCATCTAAAAATCTTTCTCATTTTCATCATCATCATCTTGAAAGAATTGTTGTGAAGGACTACTATCAATTCTTTCCCATCAACTTGCTTACAGTCAACTCTACCTCACATTTCAATGACATCACTTGATTTTCCAAAAGTACATCTCTGGTTTCACTTTTGGCTCACAACTTAGCCAAGATCCCCTTGCTCTTTATCCCATCTGTGACAGCAACCTTCATTAATTTTGTTAACACCCAAGTCTTGAAAAAGTACAAATCAGCTTTCAATGTTCTCTATCATTTTGGATCATGAGATACACTTGTGGTTTCTAATCTTGGATTATAGCTGATTCCTTATGGAGTGAGCACATCTTTTAAAAGAAAAAATTCAGATGTACAAAAAGAATAGCTTAATTTTTATATAGCAATGTTTATTTAAAGCCCAATTTTGGTTCTAAAAATTAATCTACTTACTTTAAGTATATGCATCATTTTGGGCTTCAACCAATGTTTTTCACTGATTTCCTTCTTCTTATCTCTAGAGTGTCATTTAAATTCCTCCTGGCTTATGTGAAAGTGAAAGTATTAGTTGTCAGTTGTCTGACTTTTTTTTTTTAGTTTTATTTCAGTTTTATTGAAGTATAATTGACAATTACAATTTATCCCCATTTCCCCACTTCTGAGCCCCTGGGTACCACCATTCTACTCTGTTGCTATGAGCCTGATCTTTTTTTTTGTAACATTCCACTAGTAAGTGATATCATGCAGTATTTGTCTTTCTCTGCCTGGCTTATTTCACTATGCATAATTTTTTTTAAATGCTTTATACTTTAATTTTTTTCCCATGGGTCTTTTCTATTGTTTTTTATTTTTATTTTTTTAATTTAAATTTATTTATTTTAATTGGAGGCTAATTACTTTACAATATTGTATTGGTTTTGCCATACATCAACATGAATCCGCCATGGGTGTACACGTGTTCCCCATCCTGAACCCCCCTCCCAACTCCCTCCCCATACCATCCCTCTGGGTCATCCCAGTGCACCAGCCCCAAGCATCCTGTATCCTGCATCAAACCTGGACTGGTGATTTGTTTCTTATATGATATTATACAAGTTTCAATGCCATTCTCCCAAATCATCCCCCCCTCCCTCTCCCACAGAGTCCTATTCTATATATCTGTGTTCTATATATCTGTGTCTCTTTTGCTGTCTCGCATACAGGGTTATCACTACCATCTTTCTAAATTCCATATATGTATATATCTGTGTTCTCTTTTGCTGTCTCGCATACAGGGTTATCATTACCATCTTTCTAAATTCCATATATATATATATATATATATATTTGTGTTTTATATATCTGTGTCTGTGTCCTGTTCTATATATCTGTGTTCTATATATCTGTGTCTCTTTTGCTGTCTCGCATACAGGGTTATCATTAACATCTTTCTAAATTCCATATATATGCGTTAGTATACTGTATTGGTATTTTTCTTTCTGGCTTACTTCACTCTGTATAGTAGGCTCTGGTTTCATCTGACTTTTTGCAACCTTTTGGACTGTAGCCCACCAGGCTCCTCTGTCCATGGATTTCTCCAGGCAAGAATAGTGGAGTAAATAGCCATTCCCTTTTCCAGGGGATCTTCCCATCCCAGGAATTGAAACCGGGTCTCCTGCATTGCACGCAGATTATTTACCATCTGAGCCACCCTAAGGTTTATGTATCCACCCTGAATCTTAGGTAAAACCACAAGATTGACCATTTGCTCATCCTGGGATCCCTTGAGGTGAATAATCCCATCAGTGCCTTGAACATCTGAAGAGTCTAATTATTTGTCTTAATCATAGCACTACATTAATATCTGCTAAAACCTAACAATCAAGCTAAAACCTAAATATCAAGCCAATTTTGGAAGAATTGTTATCCTTCATACTTGCTGGAAGTTTCTCTTCAAACTTTGCCTTTCTCAAGGTAAGAGAAAACGTGACCTCTTTCTCATAATACCCCAGTGATAAGTGATTCTTGGAAGGGATGCCTCTCTTATATCTCCAGAGTCTTCTACATGTATAACTTATCCTATTGCATATCAGAACTCTGCTGGTACAAAGGATCTTCTAAAATCTTGTGACATTAGGATCCTAATGGAAACTGCCTATGAGTTTCCTCCACTCTCAGATTCATCCCAAGGCATTTGAATAGTTCCTCCATCACATCCTCTCCCTGCAACTAGTTCCTTCCCAGAGCCCAAGTTTCTAAGCCTTTCTTTTCTCCCTTTCATGGGATCTTTACTTAGTTCATGGTGTAAAAACTGGCACCTACATTGGTATTCATTCTTCCCACATCTGTATTTACTCTATAGATATTGGGTCCTACATAGTTCAAAGATCCATCTAGTCAAGGCTATGGTTTTTTCAGTAGTCATGTATGGATGTGAGAGTTGGACTGTAAAGAAAGCTGAGCACCGAAGAATTGATGCTTTTGAACTGTGGTGTTGAAGAAGACTCTTGAGAGTCCCTTGGACTGCAAGGAGATCCAACCAGTCCATCCTAAAGGAAGTCAGTACTGGGTGTTCACTGGAAGGACTGATGTTGAAGCTGAAACTCCAGTACTTTAGCCACTTGATGTGAAGAGCTGACTCATTTGAAAAGACCCTGATGCTGGGAAAGATTGAAGGGGGGAGGAGAAGGGGATGACAGAGGATGAGATGGTTGGATGACATTACCAACTCAATGGACATGAGTTTGAGTAAACTCTGGGAGTTGGTGATGGACAGGGAGGCCTGGCGTGCTGCAGTCCATGGGGTCGCAAAGAGTCAGACAGGACTGAGTGACTGAACTGAAATGAACATATTTCAAAATATTTTGTAACAAAAAAAAAGTTTGAAATATCAGTCTTTCAAGTGATATCTTTACAGTGACTTTCTGAAGACAATTTTTGAGACCAAAAGCCAGGAATTTAACACCTCTTTCTCTGTTATTCAACTATTCAACTTCTGTTGCTTTAAGTTGATATTTCTGGACTCACATAACTGTTTCCTAAAATGGGGAGACAGGGTGGAAGCAAATCAGAATGCCAGTAATGAAAAACACATTGATGAATATCAAAATATTGCTCCAGTGTACATGTTTTATTAAAGATAGGATTGTTCTCTACTGGTATTGCTTTTATGATTTTGTTCTTGCTTTTGGTTTGGGTGAAAGTAGGCAATAAAATAAAAATGCTTTTATTTCAGTGTCTTTAGCCACAAGTCCCATTGGTTTGGATGTACTCAGATGTCTCTGCCAACTGAAAATACTTTTCATCACACAGGCAGTACCTTCCAGCTACTGCCCTAGTTCCTTTTGTTTACTGCCAGATTTCTCCAGGGAATCTTCAACACTTTGAGTTCTTGCCTTCACTGCCCTTATCATTTGAAAGAAAATATTTACCTTAAGAGCAATGTTAAATAGATAAAGTGCTTAACACTGCAAAATTAAATATTCCAAAATGACCTATTTCAGTCTGTGTGGTCTGATTACTATCTACATCTCTAGTTGTATTTCATATCATATTTCCTCTTGTGTGAAATGTCCAGTCACACAGCCTCCTTTACCTTTTAAATTTCCTTCTTACATTTGGCCTGTGCACATCCAAGTTCCTCTGTCTAATATGCTCTTTCTTTCCCTGCTTCTCTAATTTAGTAGTAGCTAAATTGACACTCATTTATGGAAGCTTTTTCTAATATGTGAGAGTGAAGTCTTTCAGTCGTGTCCGACTCTTTGTGACCACATGGACTGTAGCCTACGATGCTCCGCCATCTATGGGATTTTCCAGGCAAGAATACTGGAGTGGGTTGCCATTTCCCTTCTCCAGAGGATCTTTCCAACCCAGGGATTAAACCCAGGTCTCCTGCATTGTAGGCAGACGCATTACCATCTGAGCCACCACAGAAGCCTTGCATCTCTTAAAACCACGTCCCTCTTTAACATCACAATCACAGTGTCAATTTTACATACTTTTGTAATTATTTAATTAAGGTCTAGCACCCTTCAGTTCAGTTCAGTAGCTCAGTCATGTTCCTCTCTTTGCAACCCCATGGACTAAAGTACACCAGGCTTCCCAATCCATCACCAAACCCAGAGTTTACTCAAACTCATGTCCATTGAGTCGGTGATGCCATCCAACCATCTTATCCTCTGTAGTCCCCTTCTCCTCCCATTTTCAATCTTTCCCAGCATCAGGGTCTTTTCAAATGAGTCAGTTCTTTGCATGAGGTTGCCAAAGTATTGGAATTTCAGCTTCAACATCAGTTCTTGGAATTTCAGCTTCAACATCAGTTCTTCCAATGAACACCTAGGACTGATCTCCTTTAAGATGGACTGGTTGGATCTCCTTGCAGTCCAAGGGACTCTCAAGAGTCTTCTCCACCACCACAGTTCAAAAGCATCAATTCTTCAGTGCTCAGCTTTCTTTATAGTCCAACTCTCACATCCATACATGACTATTGGAAAAAACAGCTTGACTAGATGGACCTTTGTTGGCAAAGTAATGTCTCTGCTATTTAATAAGCTGTCTAGGTTGGTCATAGCTTTTCTTTCAAGTTGTAAGCATCTTTTATTTTTTTTATTTATTTTTTGTAAGCATCTTTTAATTTCATGGCTGCAGTCACCATCTGCAGTGATTTTGGAGCCAAAAAAAAAAAAATAAAGTCAGCCACTGTTTCCACTGTTTCCCCATCTATTTGCCATGAAATGATGGGACCGGATGCCATGATCTTCGTTTTCTGAATGTTGACCTTTAAGCCAACTTTTTCAGTTTCCTCTTTTACTTTCATCAAGAGGCTCTTTAGTTCTTCTCTTTCTGCCATAAGGGTAGTGCCATCTGCATATCTGAGGTTATTGATATTTCTCCCGGCAATCTTGATTTCAGCTTGTGTTTCATCCAGCCCAGCATTTCTCATGATGTACTCTACATATAAGTTAAATAAGCAGGGTGACAATATACAGCCTTGACGTACTCCTTTTCCTGTTTGGAAGCAGTCTGTTGTTGCATATCCAGTTCTAACTGTTGCTTCCTGACCTGCATACAGATTTCTCAAAAGGCAGGTCAGGTGGTCTGGTATTCCCATCTCTTTCAGAATTTTCCAGTTTGTTTGTGATCCATACAGTCAAAGGCTTTGCCATAGTCAATAAAGCAAAAATAGATGTTTTTCTGGAACTCTCTTGCTTTTTCAATAATCCAGCACATGTTGGCGATTTGATCTCTGGTTCCTCTGCCTTTTCTAAAACCAGCTTGAACACCTGGAAGTTCACGGTTCACATATTGCTGAAGCCTGCCTTTGAGAATTTTGAGCATTACTTTACTAGCGTGTGAGATGAGGGCAATTGTGTAGTAGTTTGAGCATTCTTTGGCATTGCCTTTCTTTGGGATTGGAATGAAAACTGACCTTTTCCAGTCCTGTGGCCACTGCTGAGTTTTTCAAATTTGCTGGCATATTGAGTACAGCACTTTCACAGCATCATCTTTTAGGATTTGAAATAGCTCAACTGGAAACCCCTCACCTCCACTAGCTTTGTTTGTAGTGATGCTTCCTAAGGCCCACTTGACTGTGCATTCCAGGATGTTTGGCTCTAGGTGATTATCATGATCATCATGATTATCTGGCACCCTTACTAGCCCAAGAAATGTATCTGGTACTTGTCCTGTTTTATTTCTGGAAATTGGTGTGGTTATTGCTTTATTATGGACACTCAGTAAATGTGTTGAAAGAAAGAATCTTTCCTTTCTAAGAAGTCCTTTGAGAAATAGTCCCCAGCCATAATAAAGAGATTGTTTAGTGCATCACAGATATTATTTCTCTTTCATATTACATATTGTATATTTTTCAACAACATACATCTAAAACTTGCAATATCAAAAATCATTGCTACTTTATTTTATCATTCTTTGTGGTAACTTTGCACTTCCCTCTTCACAATGTTATAAATCCAAAGCATGAAAAGAGAAACTGTTTGACTATCAGGTCTAATGGGAAGCATCAAATCTCTTCAATATAGTCCAAGTTAACAAACCACTGCAGAACAATGGAAAACATCATAGCCCTCTATGGTGAATAGTTTACAGAATTAATTTTATGTTAAAATGAACAGATACACTGAGCAATCACTGTCAAAGATTTTATGATAAAATAAGAGTGTTCAAAAACCACATAAAGTTCTATTTACTCTTGTCTCATCATTTATTTAATTTCTACTGGTGTTGAATATTTTGATTATTCCTTAGCTTTTGTTAATGTTAATGATAGCTGGATTAAATATGTATGTATAACTAGTACACTGTACCACTAGTACTCACTGAGGGTAATAAAAAACAGCTGTATTGTGTTTTCACTCTCCCTCTATAACCATTTAGTGGTAAAAGTTCATGACTTTTCCAATCACTTTTATGGAAGAGCAAGTCCTATTGCAACTTAAATTGCTCTATGGATTCTCAATTCAGTAATTAAATGCATCTAGCCTCAGGTAATAATAGAAACTTTGAGTTTCATTCAAAGATAAACATTCTCTTTAGCTCTTTCAGACCTTGCCTATTATAAATGGGCCTCCTGACTTCAGGAATAGAAGGTAGTTGCCTTTTTCTTTTTTCTCCACCTCCTCCTTCTCTGAATGAATTCTGTGGAGTTCTTTGGTTCACTTGTTTGCTTATTTGTTTTGTTCTGTTTTGTTTATTTCTCCTTTGGGGTTGAAACAGATAAAGAACAGGTAAGGAAAATAAGACATTTTTCATGGGCTTGGCATTTTTGTAAACTAACTTGTTACTTTCAAGACCTGGTGGGTATTTGAAGGCTACACTTTTGTGAATATTTTTCTAAATTTACCGGAAGCCACCACTGAAAAATCTCCACTGCATTTTGCATAATATATCTTCCTATTGTTTCTTATTTATTATGTACTCCTTTGAATATGGCCAACACCCTCCAGCTTCCAAAAGGTGAGATCTCATTATTTGTTGAGGATGTAGTACTGGATAAGATCCAGTATCACCCTTAACAGTTTATTTCTTGTGGCCCATTTATGGATCACAGCAATTAATTATTTTACCATTTCTTTATTTGATTACTACTGATTGTAAATATATAGTTTAAACATTTGTTTTTGATTTGTGATCGTTTCTCAGAGAATTTTTATCATGTTCTTGCCAAGTTTTCTATTGGAATTATATTGTTTACCTATTTCGGGCAGTCTAAAAATCATGAGAATATTCATTCTACACACATCATATACACTGCAAATATTTAGAGTTTGTCCTATAGTCCCCTTGAAAAGTTATACTGCCTTACTACATCCTATAAGAGTGCCCTATGTCTCTATTCTCTCCATAGAAAACTTCATGACACTCAATGTTGACATACGAAGTTCTGACAGTGTAATAATCTTGCTCCTCAAAGGATCAGCCCTGTATGGCCAAATAAAATGGATAAAGCTTTCTTATATCCAGAAATCTCAAAATGATAATACCATTTACAACACTAATGATAGTAATTACAATTTTATTGTGTTATGCTAATAGTTTTATATTCTATTTTTCATTTGAGCCTCAAAACAACCCTGTGAAACATTATTATCCCTATTTTACAACATGATAAAAAGCTATGCTTTGGAGATTGGATAAAGTTCCCAGGGTACAGTAGGTTGAAAAATGGTCCCTCAAAGATGTTCACATCCTAATCCCCAGAAAATGTAAATATGTTATCTTACATCGCAAAGGGACATTATAGGTATGATTAAGTTAAGGATTGTTAAATGGGAAGATAATCCTGAATTAGGTTTCTCTGGTGGCTCAGTGGTAAAGAATCTGCCTGCCAGGCAGGAATTGCAGATTCAATCCCTGGGTCAGGAAGATCCCCTGGAGAAGGAAATGCAATCCACTCCAGTATTCTTGCCTGGAAAATCCCATGGACAGAGGAGCCTGGGTAACAGTCCATGGAGTTGCAAAAGAGTCAGACACAATTTAGAGACAAAACAAAAAATCCCAAATTACCCAATTAGGAATAATGTAATCACAAAGATCCTTATAACAGGGGAAGAAAAGGATCAGAATCATAGAAGATGTGATGACAGAAGCAGAGATTTGAAGATGCTGTGCTATTGTCCTTGAAAATGAAGGAAGAGGCCATGAACCAAGGAATGAGGTGAATTCTGCCAGCTGGAAATAGCAAAGAAATAGATTTTCTCCCAGAACTTCTATAAAGTATTACAACTTTGCAGATCCCTTTCAGACTTTTGACCTCAAGAATGTCAAATAATAGATTATTGTTGTTTCAAGCCACAAATTATGACAATTTATTACAGCAGCAATAGGAAACTAATACTCAAGGCCACAGGACTGGTAAGTACTGAAGCAGTGGCCCTAACTCTTCTCTGTTAGATTTTCAAATTCCTGATTTTCTATCTTATATGGCCAGCCTATCTTTACAAGTCCAACTGAATCAATGACAATCATATCAAAATCTTAATTTCAATATTTTAAAATATTTTCTTTTAAAAATATGTATCTTAGAATCCAGCTAAAATGTTGCTTCTTGAAATGCTCACTTCAGTTTCTTGAATTTATTCTGAATTTACTAATTTTTCAGTTGGAATCCTGCCCCCAGCCCCCAGCCCTCCACATACACCAGTTATGCACAATTTCATCAGCACCCAACTCAAAATGCTACTTTCCCTATGAATGCAGTCCTGATGTTTTTTAGTATCTGTAACTCCCAGTTGCACTGTGTACCCGTTTTACAATCTTTTATCATACTATCCCATGTTTTATGATTATTTATATCTGCCTTCTCTTTCTACTAGACTGAGAGTTGAGTAAGTCTGTGGATGATACTTGCCTCTTTTTTTTATAACCATGAGTTCCTAGCCTAGGATATGTCTCCAGGTAGGTGATCAGTAAAAGTATGTTGAACTGAACTATGGCTGCTTAGAACTGTGTCTTTATAAAGCCAGCTCTCACCCATTTAATAACTTCTAGGTCTGCCACAGGGCTTTAATAAATATGGTGCAAGCCCCAAAAATGCACTTTTGGGTCAAATATATTGAGTCAATCCTCTTCTCCACAAATATTGCTGAAATGAGCCTGGATTCCATCCCAGTTTCTGTCAAGGAGAACTTTATAGGCAACTCCTGGCTCTGGCCGAGGCCTTTATCCTGGGGACTCAAAGGCCATTACAGCTGCAAATGCTTCAAATCATAACAGAAAAGGAGGTTATATTACTAAATTATGTGAACTTTTTCAAATTCAACACATCAATCATTCTCTTTAAAACTGTAAATTCCCTATACAGTACAATGCATTTCTCAAGTAAAGAAAAACCATTTTATAACTTGCTAGTTAACATTTGAAAATGTATGCCTATTTGTAGAATGTCCTATCTAGTCTCCCTACATTATTAGTTTCTGATGGGAAATGATTCGTTAGCAGAGAACATTTTTCTTAGTTGCTGTAGGCACTCCTTTGACTCTTCTCAATGTAGACGTCTATACTGGGTTATTTTGGACTTTTATTTGAATTCTTCTGAGAGGGAATACATAAAATTCTAGATCAATGATATCTGTTTTAATTGTCTTATACTTTAACTTGTAGTTTCCTGATACTGCTTTAGTGGTTGCTGAAAAAGTCTTAAATATGTATGTTCCTCCCAGGATGTTGGAAAGTTTACAGCTAGATAGAGTAGATACAATTTTCTGTATGTACTTACCCTGACAAATGTCCTTGTCAGCTGAAGAACTCCAAAAATGTAGCTAGATCAGCATAGAAGTTTTAGAATGCTGGAAGGGTTCTGTCATGTTAAAATTTTCTATTTTAGTGCCTCAGGTAATTATTTAAAGGCATTTTTTTTTTATGCTTCAAATATCCTGTGTCAATCTTTGCCATCCTTGGTCACTGGTAGATTCATTTCTTAAGTCTACCAACTGGAGTGTCTTTGGTAGACCATTTACAGAATAATATTTTGAGAAAACAGATCTTAAAAGCTCACTTTTACCAAAAGGCAACTTTAGGAAAGATTTCTCCTCCTTCACAATCTCAAGATTTTCCAATGAAAGTAATGGTTGTTGCTTTGGAGTTTATGGCATTAAGCAATTGGGGATTATTCCTAAAATCATTATTTTCAGAATGTGGATGAATTTTTATGGGGGAAGAGAATGAAAAAAGGTCAAACATATTTTGGAGCCTCAGGAAGTTTGTTGTAGATATTCTTGTTGGTCAGTTTATTTTCAAATGTCTGTGCTCACACATTCAGAATATACTGCTGTTACCACTTTTTGTAAAATCATTCTAATGTATTCGGAAAGCGAGTATGTAGAGTCAGACAAACTTGGCTTTAATTCTCATCTATATTCTTAATGAAATGTGTCAACTTCCTTGTCTGTTAAAAAATAAAACATTTACCTGGTATTGTGAGAATCACAAGTGATATTTTACCTACAGTTCCTGATGTGTAATGAGCATTTCACAAAGTTTTTCTTATTCCCTGCTTACATTTATAAAGAGAAATATTAAATTGTTTTTCATTATCATTTGGGAATTACACATCTGAAGTAAGGATCCTCACCTCATGCTTGACTGGCAAAAAGAAGTCTAAGTTTTAATTAGATGAAAGGTTTGAATACTGGCAAACATTTTTTCACTAATTTTTAAATTGTAGTTTGGGGTATATTACAGGATTTTGGAAGTAGTGTTTCAAATGGGAACATTAAGGGAATAAGGACAAAGGACAAGAAAGAGTAGCTGAAAAAGATTAGGGAAGAGAGAAAATTTAAAGGGGAGTTTCAAGAATATGTGCAGTATATCGACAATCTTAATTTCCCTAACTTCAATAAAATCTGTATTCTTTTTCAATGGTTTTTATTTGAATTTGTATGTGTGCATATATGTGCATTTTGCTTGCTTGCATGTGTACTCATTGGTGTCTGACTCTTGGTGATCCCATGGATTGTGTAGTCCACCAGGCTCCTCTTCCCTTAAAATTTTCCAGCAAGAATACTTGAATGTGTTTCCATTTCCTACCCCAGGGGATCATTCTGACCCAGGGATTGATCCCACGTCTCTCGAGACTCCTGCATTGGCAGGCATGCTCTTTATCACTAGCGCCACCTGGAAAGCCCCATATATGTGTAGGCCCATGTGCAACTGTACCTGTTTTCTTTGCTGTAATGAAATACTAAGACAAGATCTAGTTTAAGCTAGGTGAGATCTAGATTAAAACTCAACATTCAAAAAATGAAGATCATGGCACAGGTCCCATCACTTCATGGCAAATAGATGGGGAAACAATGGAAACAGTGACAGAATTTATTTTCTTGGGCTCCAAAATCACTGAAGATGGTGACTGCAGCCATGAAATTAAAAGACGCTTACTCCTTGGAAGAAAAGCTGTGACAAACTTAGACAGCATATTAAAAAGCAGACATATTACTTTGCCAACAAAGGTCCGTATAGTCAAAGCTATGTGTTTTTCAGTAATCATGTATGAATGTGAGAGCTGGACCCTAAAGAAGGCTGAGCAGTGAAGAATTGATGCTTTTGAATTGTGGTGTTGAAGAAGACTCTTGAGAGTCCCTTGGATTGCAAGGAGTTCAAACCAGTCAATCCTAGAGGAAATCCATCCCAATTATTCATGGGAAGGACTGATGCTGAGGCTAAAGCTCCAAAATTTTGGCCACCTGATGCAGAGAGCTGACTCATTAGAAAAGACCCTGATGCTGGGAAAGATTGAAGGCAGGAGGAGAAGGGGACAACAGAAGAGGGGATGGTTGGATGGCATTACCTACATCAGACTCAACAGATTTGATGTCGGCATTACCGACATCTTTACTCAACAGACTTGAGTTTGAGCAAGCTCCAGGAGATGGTGAAGGACAGGAAAGACTGGCATGCTTCAGTCCATGGGGTCTAAAGAGTTGGACGTGACTGAGCAACTGAACAACAACAACAAAAAGATCTAGTGTATTGAAAGTTGAGACACCCAATCCTATTCAGGTTGTCCTTCTTGGACCCACCTAAAACATTACTATATATTCATAGTTTAATCATTTTCAATGTGATATTATTAAAATGATACAAAGAGGGATAAAGAGAGAGACACAATTAACTTGGTGATCTACTTTTTATGAAATGTAACTCAATTTATATGCTAACTAAACTCATGAAGAAAAACTATCCATTGAAGTAGAAATGTCACCTTATGTAGGAAGCCTCCAGTGGACAAACCCAGGTAGAATCAATGTGCTCTCCCATCTGCATTTAAACCATCAGGACATGAACAAATATCCTGTAGCAGAGGCTTTCATATTGTGAATTTCCTCAATGCAGAGACTGTCTTGCTCATTTTTATATGTTTAGCTCAATGAATATTTGTAGAATTATTTGTCTTAACAAAGGTTTAGTTTATGAAATAGAATACCAATTTTTCACATAAAATAGAATTTTTTAACATTCCTTTCTAGTTCCTGGAATGATTATATTTGCAAACTGTGGCATCTTTTTCTTACTATAAAAGGATACGCTGAGCATGCAATCCAGGCAAAGGGATTTGCGTGGTCTTGAGAGATATTTCATTCAGGCTGTGGTAGAGCTTGGAAAATCATTTGCTTTTCTATAGAATACAGATTTCTAAGGGTTTAAGTGCTGATGCCTTTCAAATAATGCCTTGTTCTCATTTCAATAGTACTAAAAAAATACTGATTTTTTACTTTATTTTCCCCAAATTCCATACAGAATGCCATGATCCATATTTCTCTAAATAAATTAATATTAATTAAATTGTAAACTTCTTAATTTCCAACAAAGTTGCAAACCTTTTCTCTGTGTGGGTTATCTCTATAAATTATTTAATTTTTTTACTATGAATTTATTCCTGTACTGGACTTCCCAGGTGGTGCAGTGGTAAAGAATCCACTTGAACACACAAGAGATGCAAGAGACATGGGTTCAGTCCCTGGGTCAGGAAGATCCCCTGGAACAGGGCATGGCAATCCACTCCAGTATTCTTGTCTGGAAAATTCCCTGGACAGAGGAGCCTGGCAGGCTACAGTCTATGGAGTCACAAGACATGACTGAGAGACCAAGCATGCACGCATTCTTATACTAAAAGGATGAAATCTTACCACCTGATACTCAGACTCTTGGAGTGCATGCTTCTTGGAGTCTACTGATGCTTGCCTAATCATGAAGATAGCATGAAAAGCAAAGTTTTAGACTGCAATATTCTAGATTAGTAAAAGAAATTATTAAGAAATCAATCTCTTTCTTCTGTGTGTGTAAGATGTATGTGTGTGCCCTTAAAAATGTGTGTTAAAAATCAGGCAATGAAACAATCATTTTCATGTATTAAAAAAAATGAATGAATTTACTAGTTATTTTAGTTTCATGTAAGTTTAAATTAACGGGAAATAAAATTTGGGATACCTACTTGGTTAATTTCCATATTCATGTTAGATCTTGGTCTTATGCCTTCCAGCACTTTTTTAAAACATCTGTAACTAGTGAATTAGGACAAAATAGTGAAACACAGCATCTTAATGGAACTATGGAGGTTTGGATTTCCTAATGGAAAACTGGAAAATATGTTTTTTCATACTTAGTGAACTCTCTCTCATTTGGCAAAATATTATACTTTAGGCCATAAATGAAAGAAATTAAATACTGCATCAGCAAATAGTGACAGGGAAAAAACATACAGACATAAACATATTCTTAAAAGGAAACTTTTGGGTGGCCTGAGCAAAAAAACATCAATTAAAACCAAATGTTTAATGTGTATCCAAACCATAAAACTTACCTGTCAAAATTAACCCCATGCTTAGCTATTTAAAAACTCCAAGTCTGACAAACAAAGCAAAACAAAATAAAACAAAACCTATTAATTCCAACTTCAAATCATGTGATAGTAAACTATTAAGCCATTTTGCCATTGTAAGATTCAGTCATTTCTATGAACAGCAGCATCATTTATATATTTAGTTGATTACTACAAACATTTATTGCATTTCTATTATATGCCTTTACTATGAGAAGCACAAGAACCTGCTAACCTGCTAAGTCACTTCAGTCATGTTCGACTCTGTGCGACCCCAGAGACGGCAGCCCACCAGGCTCCCCCGTCCCTGGGATTCTCCAGGCAAGAACACTGGAGTGGGTTGCCATTTCCTTCTCCAAGAACAAAGATACTTAAATCCCAGTTCTTTCATTTAGAGTCACAATCAAGCAGGGTAGGTGGGGGTGGGACTGCAAGTTACTTTCATTTTTAAATCAATGAGATTGTAGTTTCTAAAAGCAGTGTTTTTTGTTTATTTGTTTGTGTTTTTCTTTTTCTTATGCTTTTTGGGTTTTAATAAGATGTGGAAGAGATTGTTTAATGAATAAATTACTCGAAAATGAAATTACCCTCACTGCCAGCGAGTCTTAGATTGTGCTTACATGCATGAGCAAGCAGAGCAGATCTGTCACCTAATAAAGTCACATTTACCTCTTTTCTAGAAGCACACTCTTAGCAAGAATACACCACATACATGAGGAGAGACCTACCCCATTGTTTATTCAGATTTCCAAGCTTTGTCTTCAAATCATACTCAAACCATGACTGTCCTCAAATTAAAGCTGAAAATCAAACTGTTGGAACTAAGTCTGTAAAGGATCTCTGTATCTCGATATTTTGTATTCAAAATCTTTATCTCTGAGAAAGACATTATATTTCTTTTTTTTAAAACTACCTTAACAGCAGCTACATTCCAATCGACTTGGTGAGATGAATGCTATTTACACTTCAGTTTGCACCTTTTTGAAAATGCTCATAAGGGAATAAATCTACACTTTCCAGAATAATTGTGCATACGGAAGTCTGGGGCTGCTAAGAAGAGGTGTTAGACACGTATGGGAATGTATTAGTTACAATCACACCTAAACCTCAATGATTTCCAAAGTGATAGAGCTAAAGGGTACAAGGGAGCTGAGAGAATTGGCCAGGATTAATTATACTTGACTTTTGTTCATTATAGACAGCAAAAACTTTATAACTTCTATTGGTGGGACATTTGGTTTGTAAAGCTATGTGGGAACAGATACAATAGATATCATGCGATTATTTATTAAAAACATTTGACTTGCTTCTTTATACAAAGGAATGTATGAGTTACAATGTCTTGGCATTAAAATATCACTAGTTTATACATAATTAGATTGTCTATATTTATCAAGAAGTTGATGTGATTCCTCAAATTTTGTGACAATCACATAGCTATGCCATTTGCTTTCTTATGGTGATTTGCAGCAGTCTTCAAACAATACCAAAAAAAAAAAAAATGAAAGTGATAAAACGACTATGTACTACTCAAAACTAGGCATGCAGGGAGATGGAATGTAAGTGATTGAATGAGTAGAATACAGATTAGGCATGGGTAGAAGTAGCCTTAAAGAACAAAGGAAAGCTAGCTGATAACTGGATTCCTTTAGCAGCTACTGCTGCTGTTACATCACTTCAGCTATGTCCGACTCTTAGTGACTCTATGGACTGGAGCCCACCAGGTTCCTCTGTCATTGGAATTTTCCAGGCAAGAATACTGGAGTGGGTTGCCATGCCCTCCTCCAAGGGATCTTCCCAACCCAGGGATGGAACCCGCATCTCTTATATCTTCTGCATTGGCAGGTGGTTTCTTTACCACTAGGGACACCTGGAAAGCCCTAACTTTAGCACCGAAAGAGGCAAGCACTGGAGCCTGCCCAGCTGTGGCCTAGCAAGGCAGTGTGGATTGGAAAATTCTGACTTTGAAAGCATATAGATTTGGATTCAAATCCTAGCACTACAATGTATTATTTATGTAATCTTAAAGCATCTTCCCATCTCTTTAAGAGCTTCACAAGCTTCCGAAGCTGTTCAGTTCAGTTCAGTTCAGTAGCTCAGTCGTGGCCGACTCTTTTCGACCCCATAAATCACAGCACGCCAGGCCTCTATGTCCATCACCAACTCCAGGAGTTCACTCAAACTCACATCCATTGAGTCGGTGATGCCTTCCAGCCATCTCATCCTCTGTCTTCCCATTTTCGTCCTGCCCCCAATCCCTCCCAGCATCAGAGTCTTTTCCAATGAGTCAACTCTTTGCATGAGGTGGCCAAAGTACTAGAATTTCAGCTTTAGCATCATTCCTTCCAAAGAACATCCAGGACTGATCTCCTTTAGAATGGACTGGTTGGATCTCCTTGCAGTCCAAGGGACTCTCAAGAGTCTTCTCCAACACCACAGTTCAAAAGCATCAATTCTTCGGTGCTCAGCTTTCTTCACAGTCCAACTCTCACATCCATACATGACCACTGGAAAAACCATAGCCTTGATTAGACGGACCTTTGTTGACAAAGTAATGTCTCTGCTTTTGAATATGCTATCTAGGTTGGTCATAACTTTCCTTCCAAGGAATAAGCATCTTTTAATTTCATAGTTGCAATCACCATCTGCAGTGAGTTTGGAGCCCCCCCAAAATAAAGTCTGACACTGTTTCCACTGTTTCCCCATCTATTTGCCATGAAGTGATGTGACCAGATGCCATGATCTTTGTTTTCCGAATGTTGAACTTTAAGCCAACTTTTTCACTCTCCTCTTTCACTTTCATCAAGAGGCTCTTTAGTTCCTCTTCACTTCTTGCCATAAGGGTGGTGTCATCTGCATATCTGAGGTTATTGATATTTCTCCCAGCAATCTTGATTCCAGCTTGTGCTTCTTCCAGCCCAGCGTTTCTCATGATGTACTCTGCATAGAAGTTAAATAAGCAGGGTGACAATATATAGCCTTGACATACTCCTTTTCCTATTTGGAACCAGTCTAGATATGGTAATACCAGACCATCTTACCTGTCTCCTGAGAAACCTATATACAGGTCAAGAAGCAACAGTTAGAACCCTGTATGGAACAACTGATTGGTTCAAGTTGAGACAGAAGTACAACAGGGCTGTCTGTTTTCACCCTCTCGGTTAACCTGTATGCTGAGCACATCACGAGAAATGTAACAGATGAGTTACAAGCTGGAATCAAGATACGTGGGAGAAACATCAACAACCTTAGATATGTGAATGATACCACTCTAATGGCAGAGAGTGAATAGAAACTAAAGAGACTCTTGATGAGGGTGAAGGAGGATAGTGAAAGAGCCAGCTTAAAACTCAATATTTAAAAACAAAACAAAACAAGATCTTGGCATCCAGTCCCATCACTCATGGCAAATAGAAGGGGAAAAGGTGGAAGTAGTGACAGATTTCTTCTTCTTGGGCTCTAAAATCACTGCAGATAGTGACTGCAGCTGTGAAATCAGATGATTGCTTCTTTGCAGAAAAGTGATGACAAACCTAGACATATTGTTGAAAAGCAGAGATATTACTCTGCCAATAAAGGTCTGTATAGTCAAGGTTATTGTATTCTCAGTGGTCATGTACAATTGTAAGAGCTGGACCATAAAGAAGGCAGAACGGCAAAGAACTGATGCCTTTAAACTGTGGTGATGGAGAAGACTCCCAAGAGTCCCTTGGACAGCAAGGAGATCAAAGCAGTCAATCTTATGGGAAATCAACCTTGAATACTCATTGGAAGGACTAATGCTGAAGCTGAAACTCCAGTAGTTTGGTCATCCGATGTGAAAAGCCAACTCATTGGAAAAGTCCCTGATGCTGGAAAAGTTTGCAGCAGAAGAGGGCATCAGAGGATAAGACTGCTGGATGGCATCACTGATGCAATGGACATGAACTTGGGCAAACTTCAGGAGATGATGAGGGACAGAGATGCCAAGCGTGCTGTAGTCCACGGGGTCCCAAAGAGTCAGACATGACTGGGTGACTGAACAACAAAAAAGCATCTTCAGGGTCATCATTTCTAAACTAGTGAAGCTAATACCTGCTCCATTAAGTTGTCTTAAAGAACTAAGATAATTAAATTCATGTATAGGAGGAACCAACATAAGAGATTGATAAGGGGTGGCGAGAATACAGGGGAGACAACCAAGATATAATGCTGTTACAAAAAAAAAAAAAAAAAAGAAGTGTGTGTCTTACGATGAGTACATAGCCAGCAAGGGAGTAGCTTATTGTGGAATGAAATGACACTGAATGCCATAGAAACTGAAAAGTATCTGTAGGATTTGGTAATAGATGAGTGAAAATGCCACAGTGTACAGTCCTCCCTGTATTGGCAGGCGATTGGTGTTAGGATCCCTTGCAGATACCAGGAACTACAGATGTGTAAGTTCCTTATATAAAATAGTTTAGCACAGTGAATACAGTCAGCCCTTCTTATCCATGAGTTTTCTTTCCGCAGATATGGAGGGCAGACAGTAAATGTTTTCCTGTAAATAAGGGCTAAAAGAAGAGGAGCAATGGTTCCATCCTGGAATGGAGCAGACAGAGAAATGGGGCCGGGCCGAAAGGGAGAAATGCTGGTCAGAGAAGAGGAGTGTCTAAGGGGCAGATGAAAATATAGAAGTATGATCAATAAGAATGGCATGTAACCCCCACAATTCATTTTATCTTTCTAGCCTGAAAGGTCCATTAAAATATATCAACCTTTTATGAGACATTAACCCTCTTAAATAATCTAAAACACAGTGTTAGTAATTATCATATGAAATACTTACAGATTTCCCTTATGTGAGCTTTGGAGATATGGAACCCACATCAACACAGTATGCTTGGACAATAGCTTTTAGTACTGTATATTTGCCAGATTCATTTTAGGATTCACTGTACAACCTAAACTTACATTTCCACATTCACACAATATTTTTTTCAGTGAGTAATGGAAATAGTGATAGGCAGTAAAGCAATACATTTGAGGTAATATTGATTAGAAAACAGTTAATTTCTATTTATACTTGTTAATAATACCAGTAAACTAAAAATTATGTAACACCAAATAAAATAATTATGATTAACATGACATTTATGTTGTGATTGGTCTATTAATTTCTCTATGCTTTTAAGAGAAAAAGATTCTTAAGTTGGGGTTCAAACATGTTCAAATCGAAATAGGGTTGATTGTAATAGCAAACAGTACATCAGGGAAAACTATAATGACATTCAGATTTCATGTGGCAGGAAGTGATTTTGAACACAGTCCTGCTTGAAGAAGTATGTGAAGTTATCTTTAAGAGAAAATTGAAAATATCTGTCTCAAACTCTTTCTTATAAAGCCGTCATGATAATCCACCTGTGTAGCATCCTTTGAATTCAGGAGAAGTTCCAAAGGAAGAATTGTGGCTTGGTGGAAAGGAAGGAACTCAGCCCATTATGAGTAAACTCCAAGCAGTGTTCTAAAAATGAATGCACAAAAAAACTTCCAAAGTACCTACTATATGCTTTAGGGATAAAAGAATAGAGACTGCCAAGTTTTAAAATCCGTTTCTAAGAGGTTTCTAGCTTTGCAGCATACTTGAAGTTTAACAAATGCGACATCTTCGTTTAATAGGGGAAAAATAAAGGAACTCTCTCACAAGGATTTTGGATAGCTCTTATAAAACTATATTTTCATGATCTAATTTTAAATGGATTAGAAACATGCAGATTAAATTTCTCTAGAAAGAAGCTACTTAGGAATTGATGGTAGGTTGCTGAGCCAATGATAGCTTGGCACTGGACAGCCTAGAGTCTTTGAAAATAACTCTCAAATATTTGATGAACACAAATGGCAGCCAAGTTCCCAGAAAATATTGAGTGGATGGTGGTTACTCATATGTAAGCTAAATCTCCTAGTGGATTTACAATCACTAGGACATTAACTCTGGGATATGTAAGGGAAGCAAGTGATCAGAAGAAATGCAAATAGAGCTCAATGTTTCTTTACTTTATACTCATTTCCTAATTGACTTTGTCCCCCGTGTGTGTGTGTGTGTGTGTGTGTGTGTGAGTCTGTTTCTTTGAGTCCAGCATGATGGATACTTAGTTCACCAGTCATAGTATTGTACATTATATGCATATGTTGATTCTCATTATTATTCTTGTTTTGCAACATGTTTAAAAGAAATAAAAACCAACATAGTTCTCCAAAAGCTTATAAAAGTTTTAATCCATTTTTAAAATATTTGTTTGTATTATAATACGCAAAGAAGGGCAGAAATCACATGCAAAAAACAAAAAAAACAAAAATGGGCAACCATATAAGAGGTGAAATACTAAAGCTCCTTTGAATTTTCTGCACAATCTGCCATTGTCCACTTACATTTCTTCATCTGTCAACTAGCTTCAGAGATTCTCAGTTCAGTTCAGTTGCTCAGTGGTGTCCGACTCTTTGCGACCCCGTGGACTGTAGCATGCCAGACTTCCCTGTCCAACACCAACTCCTGGGGCTTTCAGAGATTCTAATAACTTCAAATGTTTTATGCATTGTATTTAGGGTAATTTTCCTTAAAATTAGCTTATGGCCCCTATGAAACATTAATCAGTTGAATGTATCGCTCATCTTTCAGCTGACTCTGAACACCTATGCTCAGGCTTTTGGAATTACTTGGCCTCAATACCTCTGCAAATCGTTGTTTCTTTTTTAAAATATGGTGACTTTCCTTTGTGTGGCTGAACTGTGTGTATTTATGATGCAACTGTGGTGTCACATCCTCTTTAGAGCATTACTTGACCTTCGTGGACTTGATGAAGAACCTCATCTCCTGGTTTCCAACCTGTGCCCTACTTTTCCCTTAATAAATGAGAGCAGGTCTTAGATTCATCCCTGTAGCTTTATGTGGAAGAAGTAACTATTCATACAACAAAGTTATTCCCTCTCTTCTGTAGGATAAACTTGTTTTTTATAAGCAGCTACATAAGGACTATTTTATTTCCCAATTTCTCTTGCATTTGCAAGGAGTCTTGACAAATTCAAAACGAAATGTGAAATTTGTCATTTCCAGAACAAAGCAATTAATAGACAATGTTACCTTATCTTTCCTTTTTTACTCCATCTTGTGACAAGAAGCATAGCCCTTTAAGGCCCAGGGGGATAGTGGAGCCAGAAGAAGGGACCTATGTCCCTGAACCACCCCCTGAGAAAAGCTTCATGCCAAGCAGGAGCATCCTCACTGGACGGTTGCATGAATCAGAATAAAACTTGTATTTTATTACACCACTGAAATTTTGAACTTTGTTATATCTGCTAGAATTACCCTACCTAGCAGGCACAGGACCACCAGGTAACTCAATCATTGCTGAAAGAAAAATGTGTAATTGAATAAAGTAGTGAGTAAAACTGCCCAGCTCTCCAAACCTTCTCTTCTACTAAGTACAAGGAACATCAGCCTGAGAGTTTATGTATCTTTGGTATTTGACCTCAATAAAAACACAAATGACACTGAAGAAGGCAGACCTGTTATCAAACGCTACCAATTAAAGGTTTTAATTATGCTTCTTAAGACTTCTCTGAGTTTCCTATCTTCATATTCTAACATGTGACATGTTACTAGGACATCCTACAAATTAGTACTACTACCACCATGCTGAATAGTGACAAATATTTATTGATCATTTCCAATTTATTGATAATCAGCATGGTTGTAAGCATTTTATATGTACTCCCTCACTTAATCTCATGACAATCCTATGAAAACTAAAGTAGATAATGAAATTGAGGCAGTGAAAGTTTAAGTAACTCCAGCAATCAGACTCTAGAGATTATACTGCTTAATAGGTCTTAGTTAAACTGAATTTGCACAACAATGTAATAAGGGTTGGGACTGGAGAAGGATATGGTACTAAAAGGCTAGAGACAGGGAAGACAAATGTAGTATATGACACAGCCCTGTCCACAGTATAAACTGAGATAAAAAGTTAAAAGTAAACTTTTACTCAATAATATCCTAGGTGTTTACCAATGAATAACAAAGGAATTTTAAAACATGATAACTGTTTTTAAGCAGCATGCAGTCTGTTATGCCAGCTGGTGGGGCCCAGTAGACTCCACTTATTTAGCTTCCTAAGGAGATATTGAGGTCACTGTGGCTTCCAGAAGCCCTGGAAATAGACGCACACTGAAGCTACTTGCACCTATGCAGAGGCTCCTTGGAAATGTTAACTATGAAGACATTTTATTTTTTATTTTATTATATTTTTAAACTTTACATAACTGTATTAGTTTTGCCAAATATCAAAATGAATCCGCCACAGGTATACATGTGTTCCCCATCCTGAACCCTCCTCCCTCCTCCCTCCCCATTCCATCCCTCTGGGTCATCCCAGTGCACCAGCCCCAAGCATCCAGTATCGTGCATCGAACCTGGACTGGCAACTCGTTTCATACATGATATTACAAAAAGGAACAACAATGGTAGGAACAAAACAGTTTCTACTTCCCTAGAATTGAATACTTTTAGCCCTTTATTTCAAATTAAACAAGAACTGTTAGTGAGGGGTTTTAGTTCTCAAGAGCTCTCACCATATACAAACACAACTCAGGTGGTTTCCTCTCCTGGGGCTCAAAATCAAGTAGAGGAGACAGGAGCCAGGCCAGCAGGTCTTGTGGTTCCCATTGTTTCGTTTGGCTACAGTTGCAGCCTTTGGCATGTTCCATATACTTATGGAAAAGCAAACCTCAAAGGTTTGGCTAGATTTTACAAGTTGTTTGTGAAATTCCCAAAGACAGAAAAATAAACCACAGAGCTTTGGGTGAAAAATGCAGCACTGTGTTTCTAATGAAAATTCACTATCCTCCTTCAAGTGTACAAATTCCACCCTCAAGACTCGTTGCTTCACAGTAGGTATTTTCACATATATCTTTATTATTTTTCTCTGAAAGAGACTCTCAACATAAGTAGGATAAAAAAGTAAAACCTGAAAGCAAGTAGCAAGATTCACTGAAATAGCTTGCTGGTCAAGAAATTAGGGTTTTATCCCTAATTTGCCAATAAGAATATTTAAACTTCAATAGGTCACACAATCTTAGTTTCATATATGTATGAGTTTTGTATATATATAATTTGTCATTTATGATGCTAAGATTTAATTATGCCCATTCATTTATAGTACATTTTCTTCAAGCTCCATCTTTTGTATTGTTTTATAGTTTTCTTATTCTATTCTGATACTCTCTCTAGTTATTATCTCTCACAAAGGAACTCACTATAATTTGTATAGGTTATATCTTTGGGTACATATTGGGTACAATGGCAAGTCAAGAAAATAGAAGCCAACTAGTGTTTCAAGCAAAGGACATTTCATGTAAGGGAATTTCTCTATAGGTGATAAGCCAAACAACAGATGTTGAAACAAACAGAATTAGGTATAGTAGGAAATTCACATTTTTTCAGTAAATACCCTGGAGCAACACACCATGTGATCTTTCAGTTTAGAGGGATTATCTCAACCTGCCCAAGCCTACAAAACCCATAGAGACATCTTCTAAGTGGCAAGGGTCTAAATGTACATGGTGTTTATCTCCCAATCTCTGACACTGTCTGTCTCAATAAGGCATATAAGGTACTTACTTCTTGCTGCTTCCAGGATCAACCTGAATATCATCCATATAATTGAGTTAGGTGGTGATCTGTGAAATGTGCTGATAATTAAAGTCTCTGAACAGTACATTATGGCAAAGGTCAAGAAAGGTAACACAGCACTGAGTGTTTCTTCTTTTTTCAGTGCACCCTTGATTACCATTAGGAAGCTGTATTTCTGGTAGTCATCACTGTTACCATGATGGTTACTGTAGCCATTTCTTAATTCTCTAAATACTTCCTTTCAGCCAGTGTTACACCTCAGGTAACTGTGTATTTAATATCTCTGCCTGTGACAGATTGCTATTTTTTCAGTTTCCATCTGCAGTTCAGTTCAGTTCAGTTCAGTCACTCAGTTGTGCCCGACTCTTTGCGACCCCATGAACTGCAGCATGCCAGGCCTCCCTGTCCATCACCAACTCCTGGAGTTCACTCAAAGTCACGTCCATCGAGTTGGTGATGCCATCCAGCCATCTCATCCTCTGTCATCCCTTTCTCCTCCTGCCCCCAATCCATCCCAGCATCAGGGTCTTTTCCAATGAGTCAACTCTTCGCATGAGGTGGCCAAAGTATTGGAGTCTCAGCTTCAGCATCAGTCCTTCCAATGAACACTCCGGACTGATCTCCTTTAGGATGGACTGGTTGGATTTCCTTTCAGTCCAAGGGACCCTCAAGAGTCTTCTCCAACACCACAGTTAAAAAGCATCAATTCTTTGGCACTCAGCTTTCTTCACAGTCCAACTCTCACATCCATACATGACCACTGGAAAAACCATAGCCTTGACTAGACGGACCTTTGTTGGCAAAGAAATGTCTCTGCTTTTGAATATGCTATCTAGGTTGGTCATAACTTTCCTTCCAAGGAGTAAGCGTTTTTTAATTTCATGGCTGCAATCACCATCTGCAGTGATTTTGGAGCCCAAAAAATTAAATCTGACACCGTTTCCACTGTTTCCCCATCTATTTCCCATGAAGTGATGGGACCAGATGCCATGATCTTCATTTTCTGAATGTTGAGCTTTAAGCCAACTTTTTCACTTTCCTCTTTCACTTTCATCAAGAAGTTTTTTTGTTCCTCTTCACTCTCTGCCATAAGAGTGGTGTCATCTGCATATCTGAGGTTATTGATATTTCTCCCCACAACCTTGATTCCAGCTTGTGCTTCTTTCAGCCCAGTGTTTCTCATGATGTACTCTGCATATAAGTTAAATAATCAGGGAGGTTATCACCATATGAAAGATTAAGCAGATGAGTCTCTCAATCTCAGAACCTTGCATTAGGGTCTGTTTCCTGGAAACATTTCCAATAGCAAATACTATTTATTTCAGATCCAGTCAGAAAATGGAAGCTGTTCTATTTGGAGTGAGAAACTCAGCATACTGAATTAAACAGGTGGTAAAGAAACTGAGAAGACAAAGAAGAGAGTGAAGCAATCAGAGGTTACCAGAAGGAGACCACTAGCAAAAGAGACAGCAGAAGACCACTGCAGTCCCCTGTGACTGGAATGACACTAGGAAAAGGGTGTTATTCACTAGAATCTAGATGTCAGGGAAGTCCTGCAAGATTCAGAATCATGTCAGGAGTTGTTCTGAAGGAGGTAAGCCATAGAAGTAAAAACTGTTTAGTGAAGAGTGAGAACCATGGAAAAGATATGGCTACTGCTCAAAAATGCCCACACAAAACAAAGAGAAAGAGAAGAAAGAGAAAGTAAGCAGTAGAAGGGAGGGATAGGGAGAGGAAGAGTTTCCTGACTCCTTCCTTCTTCCTTTCCAACTCCCTCTCCAACTCTCTGAACAACTTAACCAGTGCTTCTGTTAGCCAAACCTAACCAGACAGCAGTTAGCAAAGGACCCGTGGGGATTGTAGCTTGCAGGTGAAGGAGGGGAATGGATCTGAAATCAAAAAACAAAAATAATCGCTCATGTGTGAATCTTGTAAAATAGACAATGCTGTGTAGTAAGTGTAGAAAATGTTTAATTCATGCCAATGTCATGGTATAGACTTTATTCTCTTCTTCGCTTCCCTTGGTATCTTTACAGTCCTTGGTGTGACATGGGCAGTGCTGTAATAAATAGTATTGTATGGAGCCACAAGAATGTATATCTTCATTTTCCTAGTGATTACCTCCTAAATTGTCTCCACACCCTGATACCATACTCAGTGCTAGAGCTTCCTGAACTTTGTTGCAGTTAATTTACAGTGAAATGTTTGAATGATGGGCTACATGAATATTAATCCCATCGAGTATGAATTTTTTGCTAATCTGAGCTGTGGAACATGTGCTCATCACTGTCTTGATTGCATGGTCCCACTTACTAATAAGAAGAACTCCAGTATCTGTTGACCATTATTTTCTTTCCATATATTGCTTAGCCATAACTTTGCTTCTATCATGTTTCTTATCTTTTGGTTCTGTTATTATTTATTTTAAAAATTCCTTTGGTATTCTAAATCTTAATATCTATTGGTTTAATTCATGCAAAATTATACTATTGTGATATTTGTCAAGAGTTAGCATTGTGATTTATATTGTAAAAACTATTTTTGATGTAACAAAATCAAATTTTTTATGGTTTGTGTTCTTCAGTCTTATTAACGAAAAATTCTTCGAACAAAAATACACAAAAATATTCTGCTGTGTTCCCTTTTTTAAACTGTAAAATTTTAATTTAAAGAGATGGAAATACCAGACCAGATTATCTGCCTACTGAGAAATCTGTATGCAGGTCAAGAAACAACGGTTAGAACTGGACATGGAACAATGGATTGTTTCCAAATTGAGAAAAGAGTATGTCAAGGTTGAATATTGTCACTCTGCTTATTTAAGTTATATGTGAAGCACATCATGCAAATGTTGGCCTGGATGAAGCATAAGCTGAAACCAAAATAGCCTGGAAAAATATCAATAACCTCAGATATGCAGATGAGACAACCCTTATGGCAGAAAGCAAAGAGAAACTAAAGAACCTCTTGATGAAAGTGAGAGAGGAGAGTGAAAAGCTGGTTTAAAACTCAACATTCGAAATATGAAGATCATGGCATCCAGTCACATCAGTTCAGTTCAGTTCAGTTCAGTCGCTCAGTCGTGTCCAACTCTTTGCAACCCCATGAATTGCAGCACTCCAGGCCTTCCTGTCCATCACCAAATCCCAGAGTTTACTGAACTCATGTCCATCGAGTCAGTGATGCCATCCAGCCATCTCATCCTCTGTTGGCCGCTTCTCCTCCTGCCCCCAATCCCTCCCATCATCAGAGTCTTTTTCAATGAGTCAAATCTCTGTATGAGGTGTCCAAAGTATTGGAGTTTCAGCTTTAGTATCAGTCCTTCCAATGAACACCCAGAACTGATCTCCTTTAGAATGGACTGGTTGGATCTCCTTGCAGTCCAAGGGACTCTCAAGAGTCTTCTCCAACACCACAGTTCAAAAGCAGCAATTCTTCAGTGCTCAGCTTTCTTCACAGTCCAACTCACATCCATACAAGCCCACTGGAAAAATCATAGCCTTGACTAGACGGACCTTTGTTGACAAAGTAACGTCCCTGCTTTTTATATGTTGTCTAAGTTATTCATAACTTTCCTTCCAAGGAGTGTCTTTTAATTTCATGGTTATAATCACCATCCACAGTGATTTTAGACCCCAGAAAGATAAAGTCAGCCACTGCTTCCATTGTTTCCCCATCTATTTGCCATGAAGTGATGGGACCAAATGCCATGATCTTAGTTTTCTGAATGCTGAGCTTTAAGCCAACTTTTTCACTCTCCTCTTTCACTTTCATCAAGAGGCTTTTTAGTTCCTCTTCACTTTCTGCCATAAGGGTAGTGTCATCTGCATATCTGAGGTTTTTATATTTCTCCCAACAATCTTGATTCCAGCTTGTGCTTCTTCCAGCCCAGCATTTCTCATGATGTACTCTGCATAGAAGTTAAATAAGCAGGGTGACAATATACAGCCTTGACGTACTCCTTTTCCTATTTGGAACCAGTCTGTTGTTCCATGTCCAGTTTTAACTCTTGCTTCCTGACCTGCATACACGTTTCTCAAGAGGCAGGTCAAGTGGTCTGGTATTCCCATCTCTTTCTGAATTTTCCACAGTTTCTTGTGATCCACACAGTCAAAGACTTTGGCATAGTCAATAAAGCAGAAATAGATATTTTTCTGGAACTCTTGCTTTTCCAATGATCCAGCGGATGTTGGCAATTTGATCTCTGATTCCTCTGCCTTTTCTAAAACCAGCTTGAACACCAGGAAGTTCACAGTTCACATATTGCTGAAGCCTGGCTTGGAGAATTTTGAGCATTACTTTACTATCGTGTGAGATGAGTGCAATTGTTCAGTAGTCTGAACATTCTTTGGCATTACCTTTCTTTGGGATTGGAATGAAAACTGACCTTTTCCATTCTTGTGGCCACTGCTGAGTTTTCCAAATTTGCTGACATATGGAGTGCGGCACTTTCACAGCATCATGCAAAATGTTCCATCAATTCTGAAATGATTGATATTTTCACATGAATATTCTTTGCTTATAATGTATTCTCATTCTAATCCTTCTATTTTGTTCCATGTGTGTATTTGTCTATATTTAGGGCAATAGTACATTGTTTCAAAATGTAATGGTTATATGGTATGTTTTATGAACATTTGATAAGGTGGATAATCACTATTTGGCTTAATTACTTTTATTTTTGGAAATTGATGCAGTTATTTATAGGTCCTTTTTCCTATACTTACATTTTATGATACAATGTTTTAAAAAATAGAAATATGCTTTCTATATTCTTCTGTCATTTCTGTTGTAACCCAATTGTTTATTCATAGATTGCTTTACATTTCAAATAATTATATTTATACATATATATGCATATAATATCGGAGAAGGCAATGGCACCCCATTCCAGTACTCTTGCTTGGAAAATCCCATGGACGGAGGAGCCTCTTAGGCTGCAGTCCATGGGGTCACTAAGAGTCGGACACGACTGAGCGACTTCACTTTCACTTTTCACTTTCACGCATTGGAGAAGGAAATGGCAACCCACTCCAGTGTTCTTGCCTGGAGAATCCCAGGGATGGGGGAGCCTGGTGGGCTGCCGTCTATGGGGTCGCACAGAGTCGGACATGACTGAAGCGACTTAGCATAGCATAGCATAGCATGCATATAATATACATATAAACTATTTTATATTTTAAATATACATATGCATACTTTTGTTAATTATTTCTAACATTAGCATTACAGTCAGAAAATGCAGTCTTTGTTGTTTTTTTAAATCTAGTATGGTTTTTGTTCATTTTTTATTAGTATTCTATGCAAATTCTGCCTTGTTCCTGGGCAGAAGAGGAAAAGACCAGAATGCTGTCCATTCTGTCTGCATATATGCAGTGGAGGTTCCTCACTGGCTGGTCTCTGGCAATGAATCAGCAAAGATTGGAGCTGTGAGGCTAGGATGCCAGGCAATCATCCTCAAGAAACAGGAATGCCATGGTTTGTTAAGTCTGCAAACAGTGCTGGCCATCGTGAGTGGAGTATCCATTTTGCACCATGCTGTGCTCACCAACTGATATATAATGGTTCATTAAGTCTCACAACACCATATGCAAAAGACCCCATCTAGTCCCAAACAATCAGTACTTATGAGGAGACTGCCACCACTATTTCCATTTTCAAAATGAGATGACTGAGGCACAGGGAAGTGAAGTAAATTGGATTTTTCAAAGAAGTGAGGAATATAGAATGTTATGTGATATCTCTATTTGTAAACATTGGCAACATTTACAAATATTTTGATATTGTAATTCAAATATTTTAATATACTACCATCAACAACAAAAATTAATCTTCATCTTATAGATACTAATTGAGTGTCAAAATTAAAGCAGATTTAAAATTCAGTGCTTTTTCTAATGAACGTTCTCTTGTGGGTGTTATTACATGGAATAATTTCCTAGAGTACAAAGTATATATTTGTAACACAGAAACTTTTTGTTTAAGCACTATAGCAGCACATTCTATATTATACAATTGTAGAAACTAGTTAAAAGACCAACCACATATTCAGATAATCAGTGGATTACAAGCTTATAGGCTTCAGAGATAAAAGGGGGGGGGGTTGCTTTATCATCTCTTCTTCATTCTTAAATATACAGTTAACTTCAAAAATTTTAAAGCACTACATATTAACACTCAGTGTCATAAAGAAATAAAATAAAGCACAGTCTTATACAGAAATAATATTTGAGGAACCTCCCTGATGGTGCAGTGGTTAAGACCCCACACTTCTATTGCACCGTGCTTTCATTCAATCCCTGGTGGGGGAATCTAAGAGCCCACATGCTGCCCAGCAGAGCAAAAAAAAAGAAAAGGATTTAAAAATGTACAAAAAAAGTTAGTAACAGAATTAGTGAAAAAATGTTGGAAGATAGGACTTCCCTGGTGATCCAGTGGCTGACTTTGCATTCCCAATTCAGCCAGCCTGGGTTTGATCCCTGGTCAGGGAATTAGATCCCACTTGTTGCAACTAAGAGTTTGCATGACACAACTAAAAAAAGATCTCACATACCACAACCAAGACCTGGTGCAGCCAAATAAATAAAAATAGTAAAATGGGTGTGTCCTGTATCCCCAGAGGAAAGTACAAAGTAGGTATTATAATCGCAGATCTGTCAAGCTAGTGCTCTAAGGCAGTTCTCTGCCTTTGTTTCAATGGTCCCACAAAACTAAGATCACGGCATCTGGTCCCATCACTTCATGGCAAATAGATAGGGAAACAGTGGAAACAGTGTCAGACTTTATTTTGGGGGGCTCCAAAATCACTGCAGATGATGACTGCAGCCATGAAGTTAAAAGATTCTTACTCCTTGGAACAGAGAAGGCAATGGCACTCCACTCCAGTACTCTTGCCTGGAAACTCCCATGGAAGGAGGAGCCTGGTGGGCTGCAGTCCATGGGGTCAAGAAGAGTTGGACACGACTGAGCAACTTCACTTTTCATTTTTCACTTTCATGCATTGGAGAAGGAAATGGCAACCCACTCCAGTGTTCTTGCCTGGAGAATCCCAGGGATGGGGGAGCCTGGTGGGCTGTCGTCTATGGGGTCACATGGAGTCGGACACGACTGAAGTGACTTAGCAGCAGCACTTCTTGGAAGGAAAGTTATGACCAACCTAGATAGCATATTCAAAAGCAGAGACATTACTTTGCCAACAAAGGTCTGTGTAGTCAAGGCTATGGTTTTTCCAGTGGTCATGTATGGATGTGAGAGTTGGACTGTGAAGAAAGCTGAGCACTGAAGAATTGCTGCTTTTGAACTTTGGTGTTGGAGAAGACTCTTGAGAGTCCCTTGGACTGCAAGGAGATCCAACCAGTCCATTCTAAAGGCGATCAGTCCTGGGTGTTCTTTGGAAGGACTGATGCTGAAGCTGAGACTCCAATACTTTGGCCACCTCATGTGAAGTGTTGACTCACTGGAAAAAACCCTGATGCTGGGAGGGATTGGGGGCAGGAGGAGAAGGGGACAGCAAGAGGATGAGACGGCTGGATGGCATCACTGACTAGATGGACATGGGTTTGAGTAAACTCTGGGAGTTGGTGATGGACATAGAGGCCTGGCGTGCTTGGATTCAAGTAGTGGCAAAGAGTCGGACACGACTGAGCGACTGAACTGAACGGAAAATAAATTGTAATGTGAATATACGTGTGTATGTTACATGGCTACAAAACTTTTACTGTTTCTTTCTTATGATACTTTTTTCTAGATTGCATCTTTCTTACATTTTGTCATCCCAAAATCCTTATTTTCTGAAATAAATTATGGTTGTAAATATTTTAGTGTTCTTTGTTTTGTTTTCTTTAAAAAAAGACTTTCATTCTTCCTCAAAATTAAAATGTCTTGGTGGCAAAAATTCTTCAGGATTTTATTTGTATTTCAGCCATACAAAATTCTGAAAACTGTTGCTATTTGTTACATATGTGTGTATCAGAACACCCCTTTTTCTTCAGTTGTTACACTAAATCTTCAGTGATGTTAACCTGAGGCTGAGCCAGGGGTATGTAGTCACATTGTGGGTTACTGGACCAATGTGATCAATTCCAATAATCACTTTAGTTAATATCCATTGTCTATTAGGAAAGGCGAACTTTTGACCTGTATCTGAGCTGTCTTTGCCTCTGTGGCTTTTGGCTTCTTTGATGTCCTTTTATTAAATGATTTTTTTCTGAATTTATATTTAAGTCATATTCTCCCAAAAGAAAATAAAGAATATGACTATCAAATTGTTTAATTCTTGAATTGAATTTTGAAAACAATCTATTAATTTTACACAGTTTTTGACTAAAGCAAATGGTTCTGACAAACCTGACACCTGATCTCTTTCAAGGCAATGAGTTGCTCATTGATCTCCTAGGCTGCTAGCCTGGGAGAAGTGAATTGATAAGTAATCAGCTACCATGAAAATAAATCCACAGCACTGTATTTTGGAAACTCACAGTCAAAAATAGCAAACAAAGAGATGATTATCAATTACTATGGATTTCTCTATTGGAAAAGATTTTACAGAAAATTAAATTGGTGAGTTCATTAAATATAAATAAATACTAACATTCATATGGACAGCAGAAGCATTAGCAATTTTTTTTATTACTAGGCAAGGAATACTGCAAATGAATTTAAAATAGATTTGTATTTTCATGAAATCTACATCATCTCATCCATTTTATATAGATTTTAGCACACACAAATGCAATGAATATCTTTTTCTCTTTATCATGATATCAGATCAGATCAGATCAGTCGCTCAGTCGTGTCTGACTCTTTGCGATCCCATGAATTGCAGCATATCTTAAAAAATATGCATTCTGTTATCTATTTGTTCTGAGTTTACTTGATGTTCAGTTGAATCATTCTAAATACATCACAATAAAAAAACTATGACAAAAATTTGCAAAAAATCTTAATATTTGAGAAAGTACCTGGTATGCAGATGAAATGGATTTTCTTGGAATGTATTCATGCATGTTATACTTTCTTCATATTTATTTCTTCTCTGTCACCATTCAAAACTTATTACATATATCATGAAAATGTCACTGATCTGATAAATATGGATCATTGAACAGTCAAAAATATGACCTTTAAATGAAATAAGAGAAGGAAGGGAAAGGACTAATATTTATCGTTTCATTAATATTTGCCAAGTGCTCTGCTATGAGATTTTATATACATGTATATAAATCATCATATCAATCACATAAACTATCATTATTATTTTTATCAAGAAATGAAAAGCTATGCTGAGAGATATTTTAAATGCCGAACTAAACCGTGTATTACTGTAGATAGAAATTTAAACCCAGAATCATCTTCCAGTCTTCTGCTTCCATCTATAATTACTTGTATCAGACAGACTCTTCTGCCAAGAAACTACTAAATCTGGCTAGAATTAAAACAAACAAACAAACTGCAGTTTGAAAGAACCTTGGAGTGGACAAGGAAGCCAGTATTTGAGGGGCCACAAACCTGAAGAGAGAAAAACACCATTTTAAACAGCTTTCCATTCACCACTGATTGTTTTTTCACTTTGGACATTTGCAAGTCCCAAGACAAGATAAAGAGGCTGAGCAGAAAACAACATCATAGATTTCATGGCCAACTCACTAAGATGGTATGGAAAAAATAGTAGTGGTCATGGTTACCATGGCAGCCAGAATTTGAGAAGCCAAATTAGGAGAAAAGGAAATCATAGAGAAATGAAGTGACATTGGTATACCTCTCCCCTCAAGTCTGAACCAATTCCTCTTATTTGCATGGAGTAAAAGAAAAATCAAGAAACGCGGAGGAAAATGTTCAATAAAGCCTGAAACACTCAAGAGTGCTTAACAATCTGACAGTGCTAGGCTGTTCACCAAAAAGGAGGAGCCCCGAAAAAGCCAGCCTTTCCATTGAGACCACTGGGAAATCCTGTAGGAGTTAGAACAGAGTAGTAGAAGATCAGGGCTACCAAAGAGTAAAAGCAGCTTAGAAAAGTTTTTAGTCTCAAATTGGATTAAAGTGATCTGCCTATTTTTTACCTGCCTACCAGCTGAATATTAAAAATTGTAAATGAATATTAAAATACCTCTCTGAATAAAGGTAACATCATTCAGAGTCTTTATCGCTTTTTTACATGCAAAGATTGACACTCAGTTAAAAAGTTACCAGACATGACAAAGATAGAAATGAATTATCAAAAACCAAAAGAAAGACATAGACAATAGAAGCAAACCCCAGTGGCTCAGATGGTAAAGCGTCTGCCTGCAACGCGAGAGACCCGGGTTCGATCCCTGGGCTGGGAAGATCTGCTGGAGAAGGAAATGGCAACCCACTCCAGTACTCTTGCCTGGAAAATCCCATGGATGCAGAATCCTGGTGGGCTACAGTCCATGGGGCGACAGAGAGTCACATTCACATTCACCAGTGGTTAAGATTTTAGAGTTATCAGAAACAAACTTTAAAACAACGTTGATTAAAATGTTCAAAACCATTACAAAAATATATACAGTGATGGACTTTACCAGAGGGATGATATCTGAAAATAAAGATGAATATTTTCAACTCAAAGTATAATTTCTGAAACTAAAAACTTAATAGATCCATGCAACAGCAGGGAAGAGAAACAGTGACTAGAATAGTCCTCAGTAGAATGGAGACCAACACCCACTCTCCTTTCATTGTCATCACACTTGGCGTTACTTCTCTTTTGAAGGAACTGAGTTTCTTGTGACTGACTTCTCACATTAAATCTCAACATCAATATCACTTTTTCAGAGAGATTTTCTACAATTACTCAATTTAGTAGGTCTCCTCTTGCTCTACTTACCTGTCCATCACACGATCCTTTTTGTTTCCTTTAAAACACTTCTCCCTGCAAAAGACTTTGGCTAATAAAATTGATAGGTGTAAAGATAATAAAATTTATATGTGTAAGCTCCAATAGTTTGTACATTTCATGCAAAGACCCAACGCATTGGAAAAGACTCTGATGCTGGGAAAGATTGAGGACAACAGGAGAAGGGGGCAACAGAGGATGAAATGGTTGGATGGTATCACTGACTCAATGGGCATAAATTTGAGCAAACTCCAGGAGGTGGTGAAGGACAGGTAAGTGTGCTGCAGTTCATGGGATCACAAAGAGTCAGACATGACTTAGCCACTGAACAACAACAACAAAGGACTGTTTTTCCTATTTAAGCTTAGGTAAGTTACTTACCTTCTCTGAATACAACTTTTTCTTCACATAATAATAATAGCAATTTGCCTAATTTATTTAAGTTAAATATTACTATAGATTAAATGAAACAATGTGGATAAAGCACCTAACTCAATGTGAAGGTAATTTTCATTTTATCAAAGAGTAAAACCACATTTTGAAGAGTTGAGGCTATTTGGGAAAGTAACTGATACCCAAGGAGTGGCTAAAATGGAAATAGCTGCCTCACAGTAGAAACCATAATAAGCCTGATGTCAGATGTCTTGGAACCAGTTCTTATTTTAAAGCTTACCTATGTGGTAGCATTGTTCTATCCATTTTCAGAATTATTAATATAAAGAAAAAAATGTACATGTGATAATTCTGAAAATTAAAGGGAGAAAGTTTCAACATAAGCCTGGTATTATCATTAAATCTGCCTGCCACATAATTCACTAACCATTCCCCAATTTATCAAATATTCTAGAGTTTCCATTGTCCAAAAAGCGATCATCATTTCTCTTTTGAGGTTTGGTAATCCAAGCCAGGCTTAAGCAATACATGTACTGTGAACTTCCAGATGTTCAAGCTGGTTTTAGATAAGGCAGAGGAACCAGAGATCAAATAGCCAACATCCGCTGGATCATTGAAAAAGCAAGAGAGTTCCAGAAAAACATCTATTTCTGCTTTATTGACTATGCCAAAGCCTTTGATTCTGTGGATCACAATAAACTGTGGAAAATTCTTCAAGAGATGGGAATACCAGACCACCTGACCTGCCTCTTGAGAAACTTGTATGCAGGTCAGGAAGCAAGAGTTAGAACTGGACATGGAACAACAGACTGGTTCCAAATAGGAAAAGGAGTACGTCAAGACTGTATATTGTCACCCTGCTTATTTAACTTATGTGCAGAGTACATCATGAGAAACCCTGGGCTGGAAGAAGCACAAGCTGGAATCAAGAAGCACAAGCACAAGAAGCACAAGATTGCCGGGAGAAATATCAATAACCTCAGATATGCAGATAACACCACCCTTATGGCAGAAAGTGAAGAGGAACTCAAAAGCCTCTTGATGAAAGTGAAAGAGAAGAGTGAAAAAGTTGGCTTAAAGCTCAACATTCAGAAAACTAAGATCATGGCATCTGGTCCCATTCAGTTCATGGGAAATAGATGGGGAAACAGTGGAAACAGTCTCAGATTTTATTTTTGGGGGCTCCAAAATCACTGCAGATGGTGATTGCAGCCATGAAATTAAAAGACAATTACTCCTTGGAAGGAAAGTTATGACCAACCTAGACAGTATATTCAAAAGCAGAGACATTTCTTTGCCAACAAAGGTCCATCTAGTCAAGGCTATGGTTTTTCCAATTGCTGCTTTTGAACTGTGGTGTTGGAGAAGACTCTTGAGAGTCACTTGGACTGCAAGGGGATCCAACCAGTCCATTCTAAAGGAGATCAGTCCTGGGTGTTCTTTGGAAGGAATGATGCTAAAGCTGAAACTCCAATATTTTGGCCACCTCATGTGAAGAGCTGACTCATTGGAAAAGACTCTGATGCTGGGAGGGGTTGGGGGCAGGAGGAGAAGGGGATGACAGAGGATGGATGGCTGGATGGCATCACTGACTCGATGGACGTGAGTTTGGGTGAACTCCAGCAGTTGGTGATGGATAGGGAGGCCTGGCGTGCTGCAGTTCATGGGGTCGCAAAGAGTCGGACATGACTGAGTAACTGAACTGAACTGAACTGAATGTATATTTTGACTTCTCTCTACTTTATTGCACCTTGATCACCCAGAGGAAGATATAGAAATGAGGTTCCTGTCTGGAAGTTTGCCAAAATCACATTGATTTTATAATTAAATGCTATTTCCTACATGAAGCATTTAATTCTTAGATGCTCAGGTATTGAAAATGATGTTGTTAAGTTAAAGAGAAGGCAAATTATCATTTACTTCCTTAAATAAAATATTACTGAGGTTGATTTGAGATCACTGAAGAGATCATTTATGGTGAGAACATTTTTTCATTCACTATCCTAAGCAGATATAAACAAAACTGATTTTGTATTCTCTAAATAAGGACTTATAGGCCATAAGGTCTCTGTTGGAACTACTCAACATTACAGTAAAAGTTTAAAAGCAATCATAGACAATATGTAAACAAGTAGAATGGCTATGATCCATTAAAACTTTATTTAAAAAAACAGGTAACCAACTCTTGGCACATAATTTTCTTATCTCTATTTTAAGTGATTAAGAAATTGCTATGAGGAAAAATAAACATATAGACAATGAAATGCTTTGCCTTTTTAAGAAAAATAATTTATCATAAATCAATGACATAGAAGTTTTTTCAGATAATCCAAACTCTAATAAAGAAAAATAAAGAATTAGTCCTTACTTGCACCAGAAAGTTGCTAACTGTACATATAATGTGTTCTTTTTTTCCCCTGAACACACAAACTCCCTTGCAGAGAAGTATGGCTGCAGTTTGGCCAACAGAAATGGGCAAATGTTTTTAAGATGAATCATTTCTAGGTTTGAGTCATAAAATTCCCCCATGTATAATCTTTACCTACTTCCCCATTTGTCAACCAGATGCAGAGGATCCAGCAAAAGACAGACACCAGGAGATGGAGGAGCTTGGGTCACTAAGTGACTATGTGAAACACAATCCCTAACCCCTTCGTGCCATCAACTGAATATTATCGGCCTGACAATTAACTTCCATTTTACCAACTTAACAAAATATCAGAGTTGACATTTTACCAACTAGTATTAACAACCATGGGAGAAGGCAATGGCACCCCACTCCAGTACTCTTGCCTGGAAAATCCCATGGACAGAGGAGCCTGGTAGGCTGCAGTCCATGGGGTCGCTAGGAGTTGGAGACTACTGAGCGACTTCACTTTCACTTTTCACTTTCATGCACTGGAGAATGAAATAGCAACCCACTCCAGTGTTCTTGCCTGGAGAATATCAGGGATGGGGGAGCCTGGTGGGCTGCCGTCTATAGGGTCACATAGAGTCGGACACGACTAAAGTGACTTAGCAGTATTAACAGTCAAAAACACAAATTGGTACTAGAAGACCTAAAAGCATAGAACTGACTTAATATGTTGGCTGCAGGTGGCGAGGACACACATGTAGTAGGCCTTTGACTAGAGACCCTGCTCTGCCATGTGAAACACATAAAATGGGGGACTGAGATTGGAAAAATCAAGAATGTGTGTTTGTTAGCTTACCTGCCTCTAACAAGGTATTACAAGATAGAGATGCACTCAGACAATGACTGACTGGCTTTCATGGTAAAAGCAAGGCCTCTATAGTTGGTAAAAGACAGTGTTGAAGGTCAGAAATGGATAAAACTGAAAAAAATAATTTGAATGCCACAGGCCTGTAAGATTTCTCAGTTGACCCAAGTACTTGATCTTGCAGCAATGATCAGATGATCAGATTAAGGGTGTTACTGTTCCACTTAAGATTACTTTTTACCTAATTACCTTTAATTGTCTGCTATGGACATGTCATACTATGGACAAATCCATGGACAGGAGCCTGGTAGGCTGCAGTCCATGGGGTCACTAAGAGTCGGACACGACTGAGCGACTTCACTTTCACTTTTATCTTTCATGCATTGGAGAAGGAAATGGCAACCCACTCCAGTATTCTTGCCTGGATAATCCCAGGGAAGGCGGAGCCTGATGGGCTGCCATCTATGGGTCACACAGAGTCAGACATGACTGAAGCGACTTAGCATTAGCAATAAAGGAGCAAAAACAGGGAAGAGAGGGAGAGGTGAAAGAGAAAATTAAAGATGAGAACAAAAGAAATCATGCTTGAGAATTACGTCTAGAAAAAACTCAGATGTAAAAACTGGCTCATGAAACAGAATGGCAGGAAGTAACTTATAAAGGGGGGTTATTTCCACAAAAACCACAAACCTGGACCAAAAAATATTTTAGTGTCCAAGCCTTAGATCAACTTGTGGGTCCAAAGGCAGGAAGGGGATTGTGAAAGCTCTTCCGTTCCCAAAGGTGATGGTGATGAGTAAAAGAGGAAAATGCAGAGCATGGAACTAGAAGCCTTGGATAACATCACCCAGAAAGTAGAATCTAAGTTTAGATTTTTCTCCCATTTCTCTCTTGTCCCAGTGAGAAACCACCACAAAGCTATGAAATGAAACAGAAATATTTCAAATAGGTCCAGTTCAAACAAAGAGAAAAAAAAGCATTTTGAACATTGCTATGTATAACAATGATACAACTTATAAAACTGCATACCTGTGTATGTGTGTATCACAGATATGTGTGTGCATGCATGTACACATACATATACATACCCATGTAGCTTTTAAGAAAACAGTATACGCTTATACATTTTGTAGTTCATAGTCCACTATTCTAATCTCTGCAAGTGCAGCCAATGCCGTGGGCATGTCCTTGCCTCTGGCACACTCCAGGTGAAACTCCTCCTTGGTCCTTCTCAAACAGTCCTCTCATAGGACCTTGTGCATGTCTTCTGTCAGTAGAGCAAACCCTCAAAGTACACTCATCAAAATCGAGTAAGCACTGGTCATTCTGCTTTGTCATCCCTAACACAAAACCACCTTCTGAGTGATTGCTGAGCTATTTCAGTTATAGATTGAGATGCTTAAAATCTATTCTTCATAAAAATAAAGCACATAAATTTAATATGTTTGTAACTAGAAACAAAGCAATGATATCAATATTTTCTCTCATCGTGTATAACAGAAAAATATGTCCCTTCTACTAGAGGATAAAAAAAGAATACATCTCATCTCACCTACTGACTTTTAATGTCAGAGAAGGCAATGGCAACCCACTCCAGTACTCTTGCCTGGAGAATCCCATGGACGGAGGAGCCTGGTAGGCTGCAGTCCATGGGGACTTTTAATGTAGAACAGCACTTTTTATTTTACCAGTTACCTGATACAATACATTTTTAATTCCTTTATAGTAACTGATTATCTTAGATAATTAAAAGTTAATGACCTGAAAAAATAGCAAAAGCTTAAGTAAGTATATTATTTGTTTTTATTACTATCTTTTATTGTAAAAAAAATTATTTTCACTTCAGAGTTCTCATGTTCAAATGCCACAATATAGGAAAGCCAGGGATACTATGTCATATATTATACCTAATGGTGCTGGGGATACAGAAAATAACTGTAAACCTCTGATATATTTCTATGAAATTTTAGTATAAAACATATTTTCACTTTTTCATTACATTTGCAATTATAAATGCAGAGAAAGTCACTTTTAATCTGACATTAAGAAAAATACAACTGATTCTGAGACATTTATATTTGCATATATACTTTATTTAGATGTTTTAATAAACAAGCCAATCCAAAGATTATTAAGTTGTGTTGGAACAAGAGCTAAGTTTTAATCCACAAAAGCATATCCTTAATATTTACCAGTTGTGTTAAGTCAGAATACTTCCAGGATGTGAATTGTGGGAGTTTCCAACATTGTGTCTTGGGGCTTTGGGCAGAAAGCACTCTGGATGTGGTTCAGAAATCACTTTCTCTCGTCTTTACTCTTTATTTTAGTTTTGGCTTGATGTGTTTGAAAAGCAAAAGAGAGCTAAGTGGCCATAAAAATAAGGGAGATCCATTGTCTGTTTTCAAAATTTTAGATAGCTTTAAAAAGTTACCACGTTTGAAAAAACAAATTAAAAAAATAGAAATATCACATGGACTTAAAACTCATACAACAGATGACAAAGGCCAATGAAAAGAAGTGAAGCTTTATGAACAGAGCTCAATAAGAAAAGTAAAGGCGAGAATAAATGCATATTTACCTTAGGCACCACACGACCGTGCACCGAGCTCTTTGACAGGTGATAAAGATACAACTTGGCACAATCAGCAATTATTTTGGGCACCTACAAAAGAGGTAGTGAAGCAGAAAAATCTGTCCAAAAATTAATCTGCAGCTGCACAACACAGAGCGTCATCAGCTCCAGCCTGTGACACGAAGCACCGTCAGGTATGTGGAAGTTTCTTAAATATCAGACCATCGAAATACATTTTTAACAATTGAGTGAAGAACAGATGGGCTCCCAATTAATAAATAGATGCTGTATATAAACAGAGGTACAATTTTGTTCATGTATTTTATCTTCCATAAACTTAAGAGTCATATTGATTTTACTAGTAAGATATATTCAAGAAATCTGATTATGTACAACCCCAAATAATTTCACCCTTTTCAGCAGCACAGTTTTTGTTGAGCCAAGGTTAACAGTCATAAGGAGATTCTGGGTACCCAGTTCAGGTGTTTGAGGATGCACCTGCTTGAAAGATGGCGTGGAGGCCCAATCATGGGTACCAGTCACTCTTGTCATGACTAATTAGATATTGCCTCCACTTCCCAGCTTCCACCAAATCAAATTTTGCTTTCACAAATGCACAGGATATCCTGTTCTTAGTGCTGACCTGCATATGTTAAAATCTGTTGTTTCAGGAGGAATAATAAAAAATTACATCCTATACACAATAACCCTTGGCATAGTTTTAACCAAGTAGTTGGTGATTCCGCTTGATATCCAGTAAAACTTTTAAACAAAGTGGGAAGGAGATTTACTTTTAATAAGAATTTATAGAATCACAAATATATAGTAAAACTGATTTTTGAAATAAGTGGAAGGATTATGGCGCTGGTGATTTTGTGTTATAATTGAATCATGCTTCACTAATTTTCTTTTACAAAAAGTGATCAAGTGTTATAACCTTTCTTTTTCTCCTAGTGAATAATTATTGTTTTAGATGACCTAACAATATCCATCTCTCAGGATAAAATCCAATAATTAATTCATACCAAGCTGTCAACTCATGCATTTATTTAAATGCACTGATAAACCCTGGTAGCTCTGATGCTCTTGATGTTTCTTAAAATCATGTAAAATAACCAAAAAATCTTAACAACTGATATTAAAGAGATTAAATGCTTAAAGATCTTTTCATCTACAAGGTTTTAAGTTAGCGCATTTCTGCTTTATTTCCAGATACATTTCTCTTTTGCTCAACAAACCATCATTTAGAATTATTTGTAAATACAAAAACCAACAACTCAAAAAATATCTTCTGCAGTGTTGTCTAATTCCTTGGACTTGCACTTTAGTGTTTGTGTGAGGACTGTAAACTGAGCCAAAAATGCAGGATTAAATATCAGATTTCCTCATATGTGAGTCTTACCCAAATCAACTGAAATTGCTCAAGGGTAATCAAGTGTACAACTGGAGTTAATAATTTTCACTTAGCTGTAATATCATTGCTTTTGAGTGCTGGCTTCTTGCCTTGTGCATTATTATTTTGTTATGCTTAGCTTGCTTAAAATCATAAATTTGAATCATTTGCAACTGAATATTCACTCTTCACTCTCTTCTTGACCCCAATCTCTGACTTCTTATATTCAGGCTTCATTTGTCTTTCCTAGTAATTAGGATGGTATTTAAAATAAAATTCACAACATCCTAGGATACCTGCTTTCCAAGCTGAAGGTCTCCTCTTCAAATCCTTAGGAAGCACCATTGGCCTCTTCTTCCACAATAGCCGGCTGCTCAGCATTGTTGAAACAGTTATAACCCCAGCCAATTGGGCCTTCCAGAAATGCATGCTCTATAACCAGTACTACCATTTAACAATCTTAATTATGCTCTGTAAGGAAAGGGTTCAAAGCTGACTTGTCCATTCATTTCACTTTTGTAGCCCCTGTTGCCTGGAACAGAAAGTCCTACTTGGTAGGTACTCAGTACATACTTGATAAATAAACACATCGCTGCTATTCAAATCATCTCTGATTTGTTCTGTCTCCACTACACTTCACCCTCAAGACCATTTGATACCTGCTGACATTTCTTTCTCTTGTTTTTTTCAAATCATAAATATTTTGTGATGAGAGAAGTTAGAATTACTCTTGTTAGCTAGCTTCTAATTTATGAGCAACTTAACATAGCCTCACTACTTGTACATATCTTTTTCTCCAGTCTCTTAAGACCAAAATCTGAGACTGTGTTTTGCTATGTGACATGCTATTCCATGTTTGCTTGTGTTTTTGTTTTGTTTTGTTTTGTTTTGTTTTTCTCTCTATCTTCATTCTTAGCTTCATAGAAGCAGATAGCTATAAGAAAGTACTTTACGGGTCATCTGGTTTATCTTTCTCATTTAATCAATGAAGTAAGTAAGACAGAGAGGAAGAGTAACATTTTGAAGATCACAGCATAGTCACAAAACCAGGATTATAAGGACTGTTCCAGACATCTGTCCCAGGTTGTTTTTCCTATTCTACTATGATTGTCCTTTTTCACACTCATTTTTTTTCACCTCTTTTGGAGAAGCATCTAATGATGTCCACAACAGACCTGAGAAGCCTTTCTAAAGAAGGAATATTTAAGCACATCCTAAAAGAATAAAGAAGCATTTATCTAGTAGTGAAGTCACAGACAACTTATATGAAAGCAAGCAGTCCAAAAAGTCTGGAAAGTATAAAAAACTTGTTGACTTAAATGAAAAGACTGCTAGTAATTTCTTCAGCAGGGCTAAGTTTATTTAAGATCAGCAGAGAATTGCAATTTGGGGTCTGCAACTATGGTGAGACACATTCAAGTTCCCTCAGAGCAAGGGAAGGAGGATTTACAGAGAAGAAAAGGAAATTCAGAGAACTATAGTAAATAAGGAGTTCACGGCTCTTCATGGGTTCAGTCTTTGCCAGAAAAGGAGTCTTTCTTCTTCCTATGATAGCAGGACTTGAGAGCTCTTCCTTTTGGTCTCCTAAATCTATTTAGTTGAAGTTTCTGTTAATTATTTTTTTCAAACTGAGTGATGAAGGAAATAAGTGGGAAATGAAACAGGTAAATTTTAAAGTCCTTTTATGCCATGCTTAACAATTGACAGTTTTGTTGATACGATTAAAAAGCCATTGATATATTTATAGTAAGGTAGTCACAAGATCATATTTTTGTCCCTAAGAGCTATGTGAAAGAAGATTTGGAGTTGCGGACTGGGGGGAGAAACTGTGTTACTTACATGTGTATACTCATTACTTGCTGCTGCTACTGCTGCTAAGTCGCTTCAGTCGTGTCCGACTCTGTGCGACCCCAGAGATGGCAGCCCACCAGGCTCCCCCGTCTCTGGGATTCTCCAGGCAAGAACACTGGAGTGGGTTGCCATTTCCTTCTCCAATGCATGAAAGTGAAAAGTGAAAGTGAAGTCGCTCAGTCGTGTCCAACTCCTAGCGACCCCATGGACTGCAGCCCACCAGGCTCCTCCGTCCATGGGATTTTCCAGGCAAGAGTACTGGAGTGGGGTGCCATTGCCTTCTCCACTCATTACTTGGGACTACTTTAATAGGTTGTCACAATTTTAATTATCTTCAAACAGATTTAAAAACTTAAAAAGTTGTTTTCTCTGTCAACAACATTTGAAACTTTTTTCTTTTTAATTATGAAACCATTTAATTATCTATGGATAATGATACTGAAATAATTAGAACAAAAGTGTGTGAAATTTTCAATGTTTTGCTTCTTTGGTTCTTTGGAAATAATCTGGTTTTATACAGATATAATAATATGTAAATTTATTTAGAACAGTTCAAGTAAACAGACCCATCTGTTTCTTCTATGTTACATAGTAGAGGGTTGCTAGTTTCTCTCTAATGAGATTACATTGTTTTAAAGGAGCTTATGTGACTTCATCTTTAAGGTACACCTGTGACAACAAATCCTGAATTATTCCCTTACTTGCTCCCTCCAATTCTTAGTCTCTTACAAGAAGCAAGGTGTTAAGCTTTTTATATTTTTAAACGGCTGATCTCAGCTGAATTCTGCTTCCAAATAAAGAGTAAGAAAATAGCCCTATCTCAGATGCCAATTTAATGTAATATGAAAACCTAGACCTTCTCTACCCTAGTCTTTGTACTAGTTTCTAGACCTCAAATTCACAAGCAATATCTTACTCCCAAATGTGGTTGTAAATCATCTGTAGGATTTCTTCAACATGCAGATTTCTGGGCCTCAAGAAAGACTTGGTTAACCTGAATCTACATGATTGAGCAGAGGAATCTGTGCTTAACAATGCAGGAGGTTACCCTGGAAGTTGGGTGTGAGTTCTCCCTAGTGGGCATAGTGTGGCCATCTCACCCAGGGTTAGAAGTGCCATGGTGCCTTAAGCAGGTGACTCCGGCCCACTCCCAAACCAGAAAAAAAGTATGCTGATTTGAAGGTTGCAACCCCTGATTTGAAGGTTGCAACCCCTGGGGATTGACCAGTCCCTGTAGATAGGGGTGGCTGACCATGGGGAGGGGAAACTGATCCCCTTACCACATGTACACACACAGGTTATGAGTTGGAGCCCAGGGAGATGTAAGAGGGTATGAACTCACCAGGAGAGCATCCAGTGCAGTAGGAGAGGACATTAAATAGCAAATTTTAAAAATGACCATGACAAGCCAGGAGAGAGAGGACTGAGAAAAGAAGAGGTTTTACACTTTAGTATTTCAAATGACACTTTTTTTTAACCTGCTTACTACACAATGGCCCCCTCATCTTTATTTCTCAATGAATCCCATAGTCTGTATAACCAGCTCTGCCTGGCACTGATCATAGGTGATTTCCAGCTTGATCTTTCATAGCACAACTTCCGAAGATGCAGCAACATATTTTTTTTTTTTTTTTTTTGGAGGAGGTTGCAATTTTCACATAGCTATCCAAGTTAATGAGAAAATAACTTTCTACTGATCAATTAACTCAAATACCCATTGGAAGAAGGGGGCCTATATTGTTTTTCTTTGTTGTTTTTCAGTCATTCAGTCATGTCCAACTCTTTGGAACCCAGTGGACTGAAGCATGCCAGGCTTCTCTGTCCTTCACCATTTTCCAGAACTTGTTCAAACTCATGACCATTGAGTTGGTGATACCATCAAAACATCTCATCCTCATCATCCCCTTCTCCTCGTGAATTCAATCTTTCCCAGCATCAGGGTATTTTCCAATGGCTCAGCTCTTTCTATATGGTGGCCAAGTATTGGAGCTTCAACCTCAGCATCAGTCCCTCCAATGAGTATACAGGACTGATCTCCTTTAGGATTGACTGGATTGACGTCTTTGCAGTCCAAGGGACTCTAAAAGGTCTTCTCCAACACCACAGTTCAAAAGTGTCAATTCTTTGGTAGTCAGTCTTCTTTCTAGTTCAACTCTCACATCCATACATGACTATTGGAAAAACCAATAGTCATGTATTGGTATGGACTGTACCATACCATTGGACTGTATAGCCATTTGACAGTATGGACCTTTGTAAGCAAAGTAATTTCTCTGCTTTTTAATATTCTGTATACGTTTGTGATAACTTTTCTTCCAAAGAGCAAGCATCTTTAATTTCATGGCTACAATCACTGTCCACAGTGATTCTAGAACCCAAGAAAATAAAGTCTCTTGTTTCCATTGTTTTCCTATCTATTTGCCATGAAGTGATGAGACTGGATGCCATGATCTTAGTTTTTTGAATGTTGAATTTTAAGCCAACTTTTACACTTTTCTCTTTCACTTTCATCAAGAGGTGCTTTAGTTCCTCTTCACTTTCTGCCATAAGAGTGGTATCATCTGCATATCTGAGGTGGTGGCATCTGCATATTAATATTTTTCCCAGCAATCTTGATTCCAGATTGTGCTTTATCCAGCCTGGCATTTTGCATGATGTACTTTGAAAATAAGTTAAATAAGCAAGTATTGCTTATTTAAATACAGCCTTGATGTACTCCTTTCCCTATTTGGAAACAGTCTGTTGTTCCATGTCCGGTTCTAACTGTTGCTTCTTGACCTACGTACAGGTATTTTAGGAGGCAGGTCAGGTGGTCTGGTATTCCCATCTCTTTCAGAATTTGCCACAGTTTGTTGTGACTCACATAATCAAAGGCTTTGGCATAGTCAATGAAGCAGAAGTAGACGTTTCTCTGGAATTCTCTTGCTTTTTCAATGATCCAACAGATGTTGGCAATTTGATCTCTGGTTCCTCTGCCTTTTCTAAATACATCTTGAACATCTCGAAGTTCTTGGGTTCACGTACTGCAGAAGCCTAGCTTAGAGGATTTGGAGCATGACCTTGCTAGCACGTGAAATGATTACAATTGTGTGGTAATTCAAACATTCTTTGGCATTGCCTTTGTGATTGGAATGAAAACTGACCTTTTTCAGTCCTGTGGCCACTGCTGAGCTTTCCAAATTTGTTAGCATATTGAGTGTAGCACTTTGGCAGCATCATCTTTTAGGATTTGAAATAGCTCAACTGGAATTCCATCTCCTCCACTAGCTTTGTTCATTGTGATACTTCCTAAGGCCCACTTGACTTTGCCCTTCAAGATGGCTGGCCATAGGTGAGTGATCAAACCATCGTGGTTATCTGGGTCATTAAGATCTTTTTGGCATAGTTCTGTGTATTCTTGCCATCTCTTCTCTATACCTTTTGTTTCTGTTAGATCCATACTGTTTCTGTCCTTTACTGCACCTATCTTTGCATGAAATATCCTTTGGTAGCTCTAATTTTCTTGAAGAGATCTCTAGTCTTTCCCATTCTATTGTTTCCCTCTATTTCTTTGCATTGTTCACTTAGGAGGGTTCTTGTTTTTCTTTAGTTAAAATGTATATAAATTGTACTTCTCTAAAATGGCTTCTTTGAAAAATGCTTCTTAGCTAATATATAGCAATAAATTCTTCACATTTCCAGCTATTTCCCTGGTAATTAACCAGTGGTTAAGATCCACCTTGCAATGGAGGGGACATGAATTTGATCCCTGGTCAGGGAATCAAGATCCCACATGATGCAGGGCAACTAAGCCTGCACACAAGGAAGACTCAACTCAACCAAATAAATATCTTTTAAAAAATTCTTCAATTTCTAGAGCTTGTAAGCCGTATTTTCTTAGTGTGTATTTCACAAAAAGGTATTGCTTTAAGAAGTATTCACTCTCAGAAAGCTTCTCTAGGTTTTTTTATTCAGAACAGAGTCTTTAACATACTAATGTGCTTTGTGATTCTCCAAAATGGAAACAGTCAGTATATCTTCATTTCTAAAACGTACTTTTTATACCCCATTTATTGACATTTTGAAATCAAGATCTTTCTGGAAAGTGCATGTACATTTGCTGTGTAACATTTCCATTTTTTTAAACAAAAAAAAAAATGTGTTCTTAAATCTGCAGTGTATCTGCAATGCATCATGATTAATTTATTTTTATTTGTTTAGAATATAATTTTTGAACAGTGAAATTCATCATTTTAGCCTACAATCCTGCAAATTTTGACAAATATATACATATGTGAAACAAAGAGTATAATAATCAAGATATAGAACAAATTAATTCATATCCCTTTGGCATTAACCTCTCCCCCACCTCCAGGCACTAGTGACCACTGATCTATTCTCTTCCTCTTTAGTCTTATCTCTTCCAGACATGACATGAATGGAATCATACATTATCTAGCCCTTTACATCTAGATATTTCCAGTTAGCATAAAGCATTGGAGATTCACCCACATGTTTTTATAGGACAGTAGACACTGAAGTGAGTAAGTTTATACCTGGAAATGGGTGTGCATCTTCTTCTGCCAGGTCTTTAGTGTGGGGTTTGTGTTAATCTAGCCAGGAGTAAAACCGAATTCAGATTGTATTATTATGATGTTTGCCTTCAATGTACTGCAGGTTTCAAATTTCTCTGGTTTAACTTGTATTTTGGATGAGAACTGTGTTACCAGAGAACTGTTGTCCGTGTCTGCTTCACACTCAGTGTCAGATCCTTACTTGGCACTATGCCTCCTGTCTCTTGTCTCTCTCATCAAATTAGACTGTGGTTACTTATTATTCAGTGCTTGTTGACCTCACAGTAGGGTAAGGGGGAGAGGAAATTCTCTGCCAATCGATATAATCTGGCCTCAGTCTTAAGCATGTACATACAGTGCCTGAATCTCAGGAGTAAAGAATTCTCAGTGATTTTACTTTTCCCAGCCTTTAATTGTCTAGACACAAGGTGTATCCACAACCCCCTCTCCCCTAGAGAGGGTGCTTTCCTGTTCCCTTTCCCCAGCTGCTATGCTCTTTTACCAGCGCCACAAGATGACAGGGTTGGCTGCCTTTCCACTGGCATTGTAGGGCTCTTTTTCCCAAGGGGAGAAAGGTAGATGGATTGAGGCAAGTCTTTATGACTTAACAGAAACAGTTTCTCCTCCTGTCTCCAGGAGGGATGCCCATACCATGAGGGATGGTTCTCAGGACGCTTGTGCTGTCCAAATGTTCCTTATGAGCACCTGGTGAGGTCCATGGAGAAGAACCCTGAGTGGTAGTTAATTCACCTTGTGAATTACCTGATTTAGCTCTTAAGGGTTCTAGATTCTCATGCTAGTCTTCACTCAGACTTTAGCAATTTGTTAACATTTTAGCTGAATTCTTCTTACCAGCTAGTAAGAATCTGTCCCTGGAAGAAGCAAGTTGTCCTTCCTTTACTCTGTAGAGGGACCGTTTTCTTGGATTTGAAGTTATTTGGTTACCTTCCATCTTCATACCTTTGTTGTGGTAAGGATGAGAGCAACATTTTTAGCATTTAAACTGAAAAATCCAGAAGTCTTGACTAGCTTTCATAACTGGTACAGATAACAGTATTTTGTATTTTCTTAATATTCCCACAATTTAAATAACTTTGAGAGACTAATATGCTGAGAAATATATTTTAGAATTTGTTTTAATGTATATTATCTTTCAATCAGAGAAAATATTTTAGTAGCAGCTTATTCTAATAATGAATCCTATAAACTGCATTTTAAGGGGAAAATAATTTTTTAAATTCTATATAGAATTTTTCAATATCTCTAAGCAGAAAGTGGGGACACATTTTTTACACAAGAATAATCTAAGAAGATATGGTATTTGATAAGGAAATAGCATCCTGCTTGCTCTTACCTCTTGGCAAGCTATGTCCAGGCCAGCAGCAACAAAGCCTGCAGTAGAGCAGATTTCTACATAAGGAATGAAAGGCAACCGTTGGTAACTCTGGCACAACCAGAAGTCCCTCGGTTGTAAAATGGTAAGCTTCTGGTTTAAGATTCCTCTCAACAAGCACAGCCCTGAGGCCCTAGAATTGCTGGTGCATCCTCTGGATGAACGAGGGAAGCATGAGTGATGCTTCTCACTGTATTCTTGACCTTGCCTTTGTCCTGGGTTTGATGGTAAACTAAGATGATAGCTACCTTAACCTGATCAAGTCATCACCTAAGCTCGTCCTCAACATTGACTCAAGTCAGGTCACACGTATATATATATTTGAAATATTTTTATCACTGAATTTTGGTAGACTTTTGTGTATATTATCAGGTAAATATATATATATATATAAATGTAAAAAAATACTGAGTGCTTTAATAAAATATTTAAAAATTCTAATTGTGTTTTCTCTTACTTCCTTGGAATGGTTAGCCTGATACTTAAATATTTTACTATAGAACAACCTGAGTCTTATTTTATTTCGCTTCTAGTTTTTTCAATACATTAGCATTAACAAAATGCCTCCAAACTCTCTGAATTCTATTATACCTGACAGGACTGAAAAAAAACAAACTTGAAAATATAGAAATATATATTAAATGTATAAAATATTTTACTTTTATAAAATTAAATATAATTTATTAAACATGCATTTAATATATGGTTAAAATATTTCTACATTTAGTATAGTAAATAAACATATGTAATATATTAAAAATCAATGTATAAAAAATAAAAAATTTACGGTTATATATTGACACATGCTCAGTTTAATTTCTGTATCTTTTGCTTATATAAACTAGGCTGATTGAACTGAAAGCACTAATCCATGCCAGGTAAAGTGACTCAGTATTATATTTCAATAAGGGTTTGGGTGAGGAGTTTATGGTGTGGTTTTGAGTTTCCAAATTAATATGGCAGCTTCTGAGCATAGAGCTCTAGCAGCAGTTGCTTCTTAGTGTAATAAACCCACAAATGGTTTTCTATGGTTAGTACTGAAAGATATCATTTCTATTGATCATGCCTCCAGCACTAGCCTAAGGAGTGATCATTAATTCACATACACACAAAAATTACTCAAGTAGATATAAATGACAACAATGAGCGCTAAGAAGAAAATTGTGAAAGATAGCATTAGAATCAGAGTACTATCTATCATGCACAGTTTTTCATATTCAGTTGAGTAGTTGATATGTGCTAGGCAATGATCTAGGTGTAATAAATGTCCATTTTGTCCTTTCAGCGTCACAACATTCTTTCAGTAATTATTGTTTCCAGTTTACAGCTGATCCATGAGAAGTTTGGAGAGAGAAAACTATTTCCTTAAGTACATACAACTATTAATTGACTTTGCTGAAATTTTATTCAGTTTCTTTAAGTCTGAACTATAGTTCTACTTAAGGTCATTTGAGAAAAGTTTTCACACTAGACAGAATATCAAAAGTGTCTTTTAAGTCAAAATAGGCAGAGGGTGCTGTTTCTTTAAATTTATTTTTATATAACCAAAATATTTATTATGATATTTGCCCCAAGCAGCTACATGGGACAATATAGAAATAATTTTCCATATATGAATATATCAAAAACTTTATAAAACCCTCTAGGACCCAAGTTCTGTTATAAAAAGTACAGATTTACTTGTACAAAATGAATTATAGGAGATATGTAATACATTTTTATCAACCTTCTTTGGATCCTCATCACAAAGCCTTGACAATAATCCTTACTGTGAGTCAGTAAGTAATTTATTTCCAGTTGTATCATCTTTTGACTGGTCTGTGACACAAATCTCATTTTTTGCTTTAAAGTTTGATACAACTTATTACTAGTGGTTCTTAGTTTGCTTATTATCCCTGGTTTTGATTCCCACTGTAAGTGGAGTGTGCTGGTATGTTATCTTTCCAGGGTATTAGTATTTCTTCCTTTTTTGATTTTTGAATCTGAACCTCATTCAAAGACCAACCATGGGTTGCTCTATGGAGAAGAAAGGTTTAACTTCTTTGGGCAAAGGAGCCACTTTCTGCTTGTTTGTATTCCTTTTATTTTTTGGCCATGCTGCATGGGTTGTGGGATCTTAGTTCCCTGACCAGGGATCAAACTCTTTCCCTTGGCAATGAAAGCACAGAGTCCTAACCACTAGACCACCAGGGAATTCCCAGAGTCACTTTCTTTTTGAAAGTGATTTTCCAATTGCTGAGCACCAAGACACATTGTAAGTAACCCTGTATAGTTTCTAAGGAAGTTATCACTCATGCCCTAGAGTATGTGGCTTACAAATTGTACATAGCTTTGCCGTCTAATAAGATCAGTGTCAAGGGAACAATTGCAATCCCAATAATAATTTCCCAATAATTGTACAAGATAGAAAGACCACAGAATCCAGTCATGAAAAATAGTTATATTATTAATTCACCTGTCTTGCAAGACTATGAAATTGTGTTTTTTCACTGGTAGTATTCTGGCAGATTTGAGTCTGCTGTTTCTTTTTTTTTTATTCTGAACTTTTGTTAATTTGTGAATGTTAAATGTGAAATCCTTGCAGTTAGAACTGGGGATTCTAATATGTCCTGCCTAAAATGGGAAGTGCATTTATTGGAGCTCTACACATAAAATGAATATATTTTAACAAACAACAAACAAAAAGACTGACATTATTGTTCATTGAAGCTGTCTTGTGAAAAGAACTTCCTGATGACAAAGATGATAAAGCTACAAAGGGAGATCAGTAGTCTCTGTAATTAAAAACAGGTGATGCATCTGTCTTTTAGTGTTCTTTGCTTGTAAGCAAGGAGACAGCTTGATTATAAAATTGCTTTAGGTCTTTAAAAGTATACACTATGTGATTTGGTTTATATCATAGCCTCTGTTATTTTAAGCTTTTAAAAATGTTCTAATAAATCTGCTTCTTTCCATTTACCTTAATTTTATATGGGTTTACAGAAATGATCTAATCTTTAACAATGCACAAAGATTCATGAGTAGTGTATTATGTCAAATTAACACAAAAAGTCTAACACTATTTATTCCTCCCCATAGTTCATTTTAATTAAAAATGTATTCCTAAATACTTCCTTGATTAGGGACTAATGCTCTATTAATTTGAAACACATCTACTGAGAACAGAGTAAATTCAGAGAGAGGAACTGACATTACATTAAACATAACTTATCACCCTGAAGAATACATTATGCCACTGTTCACAATGCATGCAGGTTTTCCATTATGCATTAAAATGCACAATGCAAGCATAATGACAGATTTGGGGAAAAGGCTGTAGCAAAGGAAACTCGTGAGGGATAATGTGCAGGTATGTATGCTAATAGTAGAAAAACATTTGCAGTTTGCAATACCAAGAGAAAAATAAGCATGATGGATGAATAGACATTCCACAGAAATGTTTCCTAATATGCAGCCATTGGTTTCTTAGTGATTAAAAACTTACACTAACTTATAAATGACTCTTTTTAGATTTATTAAATATCAATTGTGTATTAAACATTTAAAACTTTGGAAAAAGTTTTTTTAAAAAACCGAAAAACCCACCCAATTAATTGCAGCCATTAGGTGTTTTCAATCAAACCAGAGAGCAAAACAACACTCAACAAACCAAACACATCTACAAATGAGCATTTTCAAGCAGGAAAAAATATTATTTACTAAGAATTCAGAGTAAAGAGATAAGTTTTAAGCTAGAATATGAAATTCAATGAGTGCTTTCTATTACTTGAGAGGAGGAATGAAACTATCCCACTTAGAGGGTAACGTCCAAATCAGATTAAGAATTTAACAGGTTTGTGAGTGAGTAAAGTAAAAAGAGAAAAGGCAATGGCACCCCTACTCCAGTACTGTTGCCTGGAAAATCCCATGGACAGAGGAGCCTGGTAGGCTGCAGTCCATGGGGTCGCGAAAAGTCAGACATGACTGAGAGACTTCACTTTCACTTTTCACCTTCATGCATTGGAGAAGGCAATGGAAATCCACTCCAGTGTTCTTGCCTGGAGAATCCCAGGGACGGCGGAATTTGGTGGGCTGCTGTCTATGGGGTCACACAGAGTTGGACACAACTGAAGCGACTTAGCAAGCAACAGCAAAGTAAAAAGACATTTCATGGAAAATACGCTTTGTAAAATTAAAAAAAGAGAGTTTGAATATCAGCAGAAATAGACCAGATGGTGTGGGGAATGAGTAAATGAGGAATCAGAGTTATAACTGGTGATAATTGAATTTTAATACCAGACTGAATATCATAGTAATCATAGCAAAACTGATATACTTCTATCATACTTTCTAGTGATTTCTTTTACTTTTTCCAAAGTTTTAAACACTTAATACACAATTGGTGTTCATTAAAAAGAATACATTTGAATCAGTTCTAATGAGGTGGATGAAACTGGAGCCTATTATACAGAGTGAAGTAAGCCAGAAAGAAAAACACCAATACAGTATACTAACGCATATATATGGAATTTAGAAAGATGGTAACAATAACCCTGTGTATGAGACAGCAAAAGAGACACTGATGTATAGAACAGTCTTATGGACTCTGTGGGAGAGGGAGAGGGTGGGAAGATTTGGGAGAATGGCATTGAAACATGTAAAATATCATGTATGAAACGAGTTGCCAGTCCAGGTTCGATGCACGATGCTGGATGCTTGGGGCTGGTGCACTGGGACGACCCAGAGGGATGCTATGGGGAGGGAGGAGGGAGGAGGGTTCAGGATGGGGAACACATGTATACCTGTGGCAGATTCATTTTGATATTTGGCAAAACTAATACAATTATGTAAAATTTAAAAATAAAATAAAATTAAAAAAATAAAAAAATAAAAATAAAAGAGATATGAGTACTTGGGAAAAAAAAATCTTAAGGGAGTCACCAATAAATTGATGTAAGCTGCCTTTTTGTGGGCAGCTTACAGTTGGATCTTGTCTTTTTTAAATTAAACTATTGTTGCTGTGCAGTAGTTTGTAGTTATTATAAAATAATGGCTATGTTGTACAATACATCCTGGTAGCTTAATAGTTTGTACCTCTTAATTCTGTTAGAGAAAGAAATGGCAACACACTCCAATATTCTTGCCTAGGAAAACCCATGGACAGAGGAGTCTGGTGGACTATAGTCTGTGGGGTTGCAAGAGGCAGACACAATTTAGTGATTAAACCACCACCACCACTTGCCCCTCTCCCCACTGGTAACCACTAGTTTGTTCTGTCTCTGAGTCTGATTCTTTTTGTTATATTTACTAGTTTGTTGTATTCTCTGGATTCCACATATAGGTGATATCATACAATATTTATCTCTCTTTGTCTAAGTTATCATGATGCTTTCCAAGTCCATCCATGTTGCTGCAAATGGCAAAATTCCATGCTATTTATGGGTGAGTAGTTTTCCACTGTGTGTGTGTGTATGTGTGTGTATCACATCTTCTTTATCCATTTATCTGTTGATGAGAAATTAAGTTGCTTTCAACTCAACGTAAGCAATGTTGCTGTGAACAATGGGGTGATGTATATCTTCAGATTAGAGCTTTTTTTTTCCAGCTATATAACCTGAAGAGAAATTCTTGACTCATATGGTAATTCCATTTTTAATTTTTTGAAAAAATCTCTATACTGTTTTCCATAGTGGCTGCCTAATTTACATTCCTACCAACAGTGTATAAGTGTTCCATTTTCTCCATATCCCTGCCAAAATTTGTTCTTTGTGTTCTTTTTGATGACAGCCATTCTGACAGCTGTGAGATGATGTATCATTGTTATTTGGATTTGCATTTCCCTGATGATCGGAGATTTCGAGCATCTTTTCATGTGCCTTTTGGCCATCCACATTTCCTCTTTGGAAGAATGTGTATTCAGTTCTCTGGCTACTTTTATATTGTGTTATTTGGGTTTTCTGAGGTTGAGTTGTGCTTACTGTGAAATAACTGATACAGGTTTAATTGCCTTTTTTATTAAATTCATTCTGGCACTCTTCATCTTTGATTTGTTGTGTTTACACTGTTTATATTTAATGCATTTTTTATATGACTGATTTTATATCTATACACCTAAAATTTATTTTCTATTTGGCTCACTTTTTCCTTTGTTACTTTTGTCCACTTACGTATGATTAAGTTTGTTTTATGATTTGATGCTATTTCTAATAATGGCTAATTTCTATAAGTATTATTTTATTTTTGTTTTCCCTTTTACTTATAGTATTTATCTTTAATTACAGTCTAACATCAAATAATATTCAGTTCAGTTCAGTTCAGTTCAGTCGCTCAGTCATGTCCGACTCTTTGCCACCCCATGAATCGCAGCATGCCAGGCCTCCCTGTCCATCACCAACTCCCGGAGTTCACTCAGACTCACGTCCATCAAGTCAATGATGCCATCCAGCCATCTCATCCTCTGTCGTCCCCTTCTCCTCCTGCCCCCAGTCCCTCCCAGCATCAGAGTCTTTTCCAATGAGTCAACTCTTTGCATGAGGTGGCCAAAGTACTGGAGTTTCAGCTTTAGCATCATTCCTTCCAAAGAAATCCCAGGGCTGATCTCCTTCAGAATGGACTGGTTGGATCTGCTTGCAGTCCAAGGGACTCTCAAGAGTCTTCTCCAACACCACAGTTCAAAAGCATCAATTCTCGGCGCTCAGCTTTCTTCACAGTTCAACTCTCACATCCATACAAGACCACTGGCTTATATATTTAATGTATAATATTAAATTTTATCAATTATAATATGAAGGAACACAACAATGTACTTCTAATTCCTTTCAAATTTATACTGCTAGTCATGTAAACCCATTTTACATATTCTGTAAGCCCACATTGCTAGCATTTTGGCATTAGATACTCAATTATCTTTAGTTGTTTAAAGCTCCCTGTGTCTATTTTTCCTAAGGTTTCTGTACTCTGGCACTCATTTCCATTCAGCCTTGAACACTTCCCTAAAAATTTTACCTATATTATTACATTCCTGTATGCACACCTGGAATCTCTTCCTGGAATCTCTGTCAAAGGTAAGCCAAATCCCATACCCCATTTCCTCTCAGAGAAGTTTGTCTTTTCTTACATTTTTGATTGCTTAATTACTCTGCATCTTGTCTCTGATGGGTTCATGAAAAGTTACAGTCCTGTAGTTTTTCAGTTTTTTCTTGTTAAGATTGGTAGCAATGTTCTTTTCTACATTGAATGTGGAAGCAGACTACCTACAACTGAAGTTTAAGAAAGAAGAGCTGCCAAGATAAAAGGTATATTTTGAACTTATTACTTAATGCATTATGTATACACTGTAGAGGAAAAAAGTTAATTTTTCACTCTAAGTTACAATTATGTTTTATGGAATATCAATTTTAAAATGAATGTTACATGATATATCATCTATAACTTGGGCTACCCTGGTGGCTCAGATGGTAAAGTTTATAACTTGCATAGATCATTCAATTGGTGGAAATCATGGTATGGCATAAAGGTACAAAGAGAAAATCTATTTCAAATGCTTATATAACAAATAATTATTCAGGCCTGCTACTTAAATTTAGGAAGTTCATATGATAAAGATTGTTCACACCACATCCCTTAATGTACATAGAATTTCTGTTTATAGGTTATACTGCAAAGATGGGCTCAATAAAAAACAGAAATAGTATGGACCTAATAGAAGCAGAAGATATTAAAAAGAGGTGGCAAGAATATACAGAAGAACTATGCAAAAAAGATCTTCATGGACCAGATAATCACAATGGTGTGATCACTCACCTAGAGCCAGACATCCTGGAACATGAAATCAAGTGGGCCTTAGGAAGCATCACTACAAACAAAGCTAGTGGAGGAGATGGAATTCCAGTTGAGCTATTTCTAATCCTGAAAGATGATGCTGTGAAAGTGCTGCACTCAATATGTCAGCAAATTTGGAAAACTCAGCAGTGGCCACAGGAATGGAAAAGGGCAGTTTTCATTCTAATCCCAAAGAAAGGCAATGCCAAAGAATGCTCAAACTACCTTACAGATGCACTCATCTCACATGCTAGTAAAGTAATGCTCAAAATTCTCCAAGCCAGACTTCAGCAATATGTGAACTGTGAACTTCCTGATGTTCAAGCTGGTTTCAGAAAAGACAGAGGAACCAGAGATCAAATTACCAACATCCACTGGATCATCAAAAAAGCAAGAGTTCCAGAAAAACATCTATCTTGCTTTATTGACTATGCCAAAGCCTTTGACTGTGTGGATCACAATAAACTGTGGGAAATTCTTCAAGAGATAGGAATACCAGACCACCTGACCTGCCTCTTGAGAAACCTGTCAGGAAGCTCAGTGAGAACTGGACATGGAACAACAGACTGGTTCCAAATAGGAAAAGGAGTAGGTCAAGGCTGTATATTGTCACTCTGCTTATTTAACTAATATGCAGAATATATCATGAGAAACGCTGCACTGGAAGAAGCACAAGCTAGAATCAAGATTGCCGGGAGAAATATCAATAACCTCAGATATGCAGATGACACCACCCTTATGGCAGAAAGTAAAGAGGAAGTCAAAAGCCTGTTGATGAAAGTGAAAGAGGAGAAAGAAAAAGTTGGCTTAAAGTTCAACATTCAGAAAACTGAGATCATGGCATCTGGTCCCATCACTTCATGGCAAATAATAGGTGGGGAAACAGTGTAAACAGAGGCTAACTTTACTTTTTGGGGATCCAAAATCACTGCAGATGGTGACTGCAACCATGAAATTAAAAGACACTTCTTGGAAGGAAAGTTATGATCAACCTAGATAGCATATTAAAAAGCAAAGACAAGGAAGCGCAAACTTTAAATGATACAATAGACCAGTAGACCTAATTGATATCGATAGGACATTTCATCCCAAAACAATGAATTTCTCCTTTTTCTCAAGTGCACACAGAACCTTCCCCAGGATAGATCACATCCTGGGCCATAAATCTAGCCTTGGTAAATTCAAAAAAAATGAAACCATTCCAAGCATCTTTTCTGATCACAATGCTGTAAGATTAGATCTCAATTATAGGAGAAAAACTATTAAAAATTCCAACATAAGGAGGCTGAACAACATGTTGCTGAATAACCAACAAATCACAGAAGAAATCAAAAAAGAAATCAAAATATGCATAAAAATGAATGAAAATGAAAACACAACACCCCAGAACCTGTGGGAAACTGTAAAAGCAGTGCTAAGGGGAAGGTTCATAGCAATAAAGGCATACCTCAAAAAACAAGAAAAAAAGTCAAATAAATAACCTAACTCTACACCTAAAGAACTAGAAAAAGAAGAAATGAAGAACCCCAGGGTTAGTAAAGGAAAGAAATCTTAAAATTAGAGTAGAAATAAATGCAAAAGAAACAAAAGAGACCATAGCAAAAATTAACAAAGCCAAAAGCTGGTTCTTTGAGAGGATAAATAAAATTGACAAACTATTAGCCAGACTCATCATGAAACAAAGGGAGAAAAATCAAATCAATAAAATTAGAAATGAAAATGGAGAGATCACAACAGACAACACAGAAATACAAAGGATCATAAGAGACCACTAGCAGCAACTATATGCCAATAAAATGGACAACGCGGAAGAAATGGAAAAATTCTTAGAAAAGTACAACTTTCCAAAACTGAATCAGGAAGAAATAGAAAATTTTAACACCCATTACAAGCAGGGAAATTTAAACTGTCATCAGAAATCTTCCAGCAAACAAAAGCCCAGGTCCAGACGGCTTCACAACTGAATTTTATCAAAAATTTAGAGAAGAGCTAACACCTATCCTACTCAAACTCTTCCAGAAAATTGCAGAGGAAGGTAAACTTTCAAACTTATTCTATGAGGCCAACATCAGCCTAGTACCAAAACCTGACAAAGATGCCACACACAAAAAAAGAAAACTGCAGGCCAATATCACTGATGAACATAGATGCAAAAATCCTTAACAAAATTCTAGCAATCAGAATCCAACAACACACTAAAAAGATCATACATCGTGGATGCAAGGATTCTTCAATATCTGCAAATCAATCAATGTAGTAGACCACATTAACAAATTGAAAAATAAAAGCCATATGATTATCTCAATAAATGCAGAGAAAGCCTTTGACAAAATTCAACATCCATTTATGATAAAAACTCTCCAGAAAGCAGGAATAGAAGGAACATACCTCAACATAATAAAAACTATATATGACAAACCCACAGCAAACATTATCCTCAATGGTGAAAAATTGAAAGCATTTCCTCTACAGTCAGGAACAAGACAAGGGTGCCCACTTTCACCACTACTATTCAACATAGTTTTGGAAGTTTTGGCCACAGCAATCAGAGCAGAAAAAGAAATAAAAGGAATCCAACTTGGAAAAGAAGAAGTAAAACTCTCACTGTTTGCAGATGGCATGATCCTCTACATAGAAAACCCTAAAGACTCCACCAGAAAATTACTAGAGCTAATCCATGACTATAGTAAAGTTGCAGGATATAAAATCAACACACAGAAATCCCTTGCATTCCTGTACACTAATAATGAGAAAATAGAAAGAGAAATTAAGGAAACAATTCCATTCACCATTGCAATGAAAAGAATAAAATACTTAGGAACATATCTACCTACAGAAACAAAAGACCTATATATAGAAAACTATAAAAAAACTGGTGAAAGAAATCAAAGAGGACACTAATAGATGGAGAAATATACCATGTTCATGGATTGGAAGAATCAATATAGTGAAAATGAGTATACTACCCAAAGCAATCTGTAGATTCAATGCAATCCCTATCAAGCTACCAACGGTATTTTTCACAGAGCTAGAATAAATAATTTCACAATTTGTATGGAAATACAAAAAACCTTAAATAGCCAAAGCTATCTTGAGAAAGAAGAATGGAACTGGAGGAATCATCGGCCTGACTTCAGGATCTACTACAAAGCCACGGTCAACAAGACAGCATGGTACTGGCACAAAGACAGAACTATAGATCAATGGAACAAAATAGAAAGCCTAGAGATAAACCCATGCACCTATGGATACCTTATCTTTGACAAATGAGGCAAGAATATACAATGGAGAAAAGACAATCTCTTTAACAAGTGGTGCTGGGAAATCTGGCCAATCACTTGTAAAAGAATGAAACTAGAACACTTTCTAACACCATACACAAAAATAAACTCAAAGTGGATTAAAGATCTAAATGTAAGACCAAAAACTATAAAACTCCTAGAGGAGAACATAGGCAAAACACTCTCTGACATAAATCACAGCAGGATCCTCTATGACCCACCTCCCAGAATATTGGAAATAAAAGCAAAAATAAATGGGACCTAATTAAAATTAAAAGCTTCTGTACACCAAAGGAAACTATAAGCAAGGTGCAAAGACAGCCTTCAGAATGGGAGAAAATAATAGCAAATGAAGCAACTGAGAAAGAATTAATCTCAAAGATATACAAGCAACTCCTGCAGCTCAATTCCAGAAAAATAAATGACCCAATGAAAAAATGGGCCAAGGAAAAAATGGGCCAAAGAACTAAACAGACATTTCTCCAAAGAAGACATACAGATGGCCAACAAACACATGAAAAGATGCTCAACATCACTCATTATCAGAGAAATGCAAATCAAAACCACAATGAGGTACCGTTTCACACCAGTCAAAATGGCTTCTATCCAAAAGTCTACAAGCAGTAAAATGCTGGAGAGGGTGTGGAGAAAAGGGAGCCTCTTACACGTTTGGTGGGAATGCAAACTTGTTCAGCCACTATGAAAAATGATATAGAGATTCCTTAAAACCTGGAAATAGAACTGCCACATGACCCAGCAATCCCACTGCTGGGCATACACACTGAGGAAACCAGAAGGGAAAGAGACACGTGTACCCCAATGTTCATCGCAGCACTGTTTATAATAGCCAGGACATGGAAACAACCTAGATGTCCATCAGCAGACGAATGGATAAGAAAGCAGTGGTACATATACACAGTGGAGTATTACTCAGCCATTAAAAAGAATACATTTGAATCAGTTCTAATGAGGTAGATGAAACTGGATCCTATTATACAGAGTGAAGTAAGCCAGAAAGAAAAACATCAATATAGCATACTAATGCAAATATATGGAATTTAGAAAGATGGTAACTTTAACCCTGTATGCGAGACAGCAAAAGAGACATAGATGTATAGAACACTCTTATGGACTCTGTAGGAGAGGGAGAGGGTGGGATGATTTGGGAGAATGGCACTGAAACATGTATAATATCATATGTGAAATGAATCGCCAGTCCAGGTTCGATGCATGATACAGGATGCGTGGGGCTGGTGCACTGGGATGATCCAGAGGGATGGAATGGGGAGGGAGGTGGGAGGGGAGTTCAGGATGGGGAAAACGTGTACAACCGTGGTGGATTCACCTGATGCATGGCAAAACCAATACAATATTGTAAAGTAATTAGTCTCTAATTAAAATAAATAAATTTATATTAAAAAAAAGATATTTTACACCCCCCCCAAAAAAAAAGAATAAAAAATAAAAAGCAAAGACATTACTTTGTCAACAAAGGTCCATCTAGTCAAGGCTATGGTTTTTCCAGTGGTCATGTATGGATGTGAGAGCTGGACTGTGAAGATAGCTGAGCACTGAAGAATTGATGCTTTTGAACTGTGGTGTTGGAGAAGACTCTTGAGAGTCCCTTGGACTGCAAGGGGATCCAACCAGTCAATCCTAAAGGAGATCAGTCCTGGGTGTTCATTGGAAGGACTGATGTTGAAGCTGAAACTCCAGTACTTTCGCTACCTGATGCAAAGAGCCGACTCATTGGAAAAGACCTTGATGCTTGGAAAGATTGAGGGCAGGAGGAGAAGGGGATGACAGAGGATGAGATGGTTGGATGGCATCACTGACTCAATGGACATGGGTTTGGATGGACTCCAGGAGTTGGTGATGGACAGGGGGGCCTGGTGTGCTGAGGTTCATGGGGTTGCAACGAGTTGCACAAGACTGTGCGACTGAACTGAAAGGGATGACAAAACAGAAATTTTTTTTTTTTTTAAGTCATGGATGCAGTACAGAATGGAAGATTTGCTGACACCTGTGACATACTGTGTCACAGAAATTAAGACACTTGGATATTATTTACAGAAATAAAATAAACCCAGTCATATTTTTAAAAGTGAATGCTAGAGATAGAGCAATTAAATATGATGAATATCATAAACATTTTCAAAGAAATAAGGATTAATATTAGTACCTAAGAGCCTAAAGAAAGGCATGATGTGTCAATTTTAGAGCAGTAGCTGAAAATAAAAGGCACATTTAGCAATTCATTATCAGGTGAATACAAGTGTTCTAGTTAGGTCTAAAAAGCCTGGAACAGAAAATTATCCACTTTTGAAACAGAATAGCATTAATTTTCTTCCAGAACATGGCTCCTGATTGAGAAGCAATTCATGAAAATAAAATCTTTAAAAAGTAGAACAGAAAATATAGAAGGGAAGAAAAATGACTTTCAAGAGGCATGTGAGGGAATAGACCAGAGCAAGAAAATCTCAGAAATCAAATCATCGTTTTTTGAAAAATGCATAAAACAACAGTAGCAGCTCTATTAAGTAATAAAAGCTACCCTGAACTAACCCTTTAAATATCCAGGAAAACTGATTTCACATAACAGTGAACAATAGAAAAGTGTTATGGCTCAAACCCAAGAGTTATTATAAGGAAAAAGAAGGTAGCAAAATAGCATACCTGCAGAAAATAAAAGCACACCAGAAAGATATGAGTAGAAAACTGATCAAACTATGCTTAAATCAGTGGTTTCTCCATGATGTTATAGGGAAAAAAAGTCTCACTTTTGAAGTGAACTATTTTATTATCTTGCAAACTCACAAGTAAAAGGAAAATAATTCTATTGTCTCTTCTAGATGAACTGTACCACTAGGTAAGGATGGGGGGAAAAGTATCTTTCTAGAAGTATGCTATCTAATAATTGAAAGGAAATGATAACCTTAAAATTTCATTTTTCCAGTTCAATCTAAATTCATGGATCTAGCCACTAAGTAACAACAGATGCTAACATCATAAAAAGTGAGACAACCAAATATGAAATGTCTCCTGATGAAAGAACACAACATCAGCAAGAGCTGCAAAAGTGATCACATCTAAGTGACTTTAATTCTGGATCCAATTGCTGGAAATACAAAGAGAAAGAAGCATGCAGTCATCAAATAGCCTGGATTCTTCAACAAAATAATTGTAGAGGAAAAGAAAGAGAGGAAGATTTGTGGAATGATGGAGACTTCACAAGTAAATAGTAAAAGGAGGTGGACTGAGGATGCATATTCGGGTCATTAACCTGTGAAGAAATATGAGAGTGAAAGTGTTAGTCATTCAGTCTTGTCAGACTCTCCTGGAATGTAGCTCACCAGGCTCTTCTGTCCATGGGATTCTCTTGGCAAGAATACTGGAGTAGGTAGCTATTTCTTTCTCCAGGGGATCTTCCTGATCCAAGGGTCCAACCTGGGTCTCCTGCACTGCAGACGGATTCTTTACCATCTGAGCTATAAGAAGTGATAAATATGAAATTTCAGAAGATTGAATAATTTGTAGGGAAAAAGGTGGTTGTGATTAAGAGGGTGTGCATGGGAGACCCTTACAGATCTACACTAAGCAAATTACTACACTAAAGACACACCGTTACTAAAACTGGGGGGAGGGGTGGCTAAGAAATGAGATTCCAGTATATAGCACATAAGTCAAGTCTGAAGCAACTTTATAGTATGATAGTTTAGTGACTGGTCTGCAGAGCCAGACTGCTGCCTGGGTTCAAGTCCCAGGTACAGTCTGGCAGCAGGACTTTGGACTGGCTTCCTAATCTGTTAAATGGAGATAGCTTGCCTCACAAGTTAGCCGCAAGGATTAAAAGAAATATTATGAAAAAATTAGTTATGCATTTGCAAATGAGATATTCTGTGAATCCCTGTGCTATTATTCAGGAGTGAACATGTACATTTTTTATGGTCGTTCCAGCAAGCGTCTCAAGAAGTCATGTAGGTTAGATTCTGAAAGTAAAATTTAAGTCTTCTGAGCTGAAATTTGAAATGTAAAATATAAAGCTTCAACTGAAGTGCTCATTCATTGAGCTAAATTCATAAAGCATAGTGTGTCTTACAGGTCAAGTGGCAAATATTTCTCAAATACTATTGATTTCTTTAGGCTGCATCAGTTTCATCACTAATTATTGTTCAATATACTTATTGCAAGGTCCTCGTCTCTCTCTTACCGTCCATATCACTTACTTAAAGTTTTCAAGAAATGTTTTAAGAAAGGCAAGCTATTGTTCTGACTGCTGTGATTAGTTGGGTCAAATAAGCATGCACTATTTTGGAATTTTATAGAATATTATCGTAAAAGCTATGTTGACTAAACAGCCAAACTCGATTAAACTGAGTCTCTTATTGATGAAATTAAACTCTGCAGGTTTTTTCAGATTGAATTTAGAAATAATTTTTATATCAAGTTTGTAGAAAACTGGCACATATTTGGCTATACTTCATTGGTTCATTTGTTTCAAATAGCAGTTCCAAAACAGATTTCATATTTATGGTAAGTATTTTATTTTTGAAAATATTAACTACATCCTCGTTTCTGGAAAGATAAGGGTTTAGCTACTACTTTCACATTTAAAAAATTATTTTGTGAAGATAAATTTTTAACGTAAAAAAATTTTTTTTGGCATAATTCCTTTGCTGTGTCACAAATGGTTAAAATATGCATTGTTATGAAGAATTATGACTTCAAAATTTAATTCTCTTTAAAACATATTTGTTCTGGTTAAAAAAGCCATAAAAATCCTTAAAGTTCATACTTTACAGAAATCTATAAAGTCACTCTCTCCTATAAATCCCCAGAGATAATTACTGCAAACATATTGCTCAAAAATGTCTTTTGGGTACCAAGTCACACATGTGTGTGTTTATGCAACTTAAATGTAATCATACTGTTCATAGTTCATCTACTTTTGTAGACTAAGAAAAGACTGCCTCATGTAGAAGACATTTATGTGCATACATATATCATACAGTTTTTAACATTTGATAAAAAAGTTTGAAATAAAAGTTAAGTAAAAATTTTGAGATAAACCAGTACTTATAAAACACTTATTCATACTGGTCAATAGCATATTTAAGGAACCATTTGCATGAATATCTACTGTCTCATGTTTTTTAAAGCTTATCAATTTGAAACTATGAATAAGATCCAGACTCTAAATAACACAGTAAACAAGAGTAAGCTTAATGACCTCAGAACACTCAAAACCATGCTGATGGGTGAATGAAAAATAAAGATTCGTCTTTTAACTCACTGTTTTCAGATCTCTTGTTCATATCAGTTTAGCGTGTAATTTAACTAATACCAGAACTACTAAATGCTAAAAGCTGCTCTACAAATACATCAAGTCATTTTATGGCATTGCTTTACAGACATAGCATTATGAAAAAGGATGTATTGGAATATATTTATTCATTCAAATTACTAATTTAGCCAATAAATATTTCTTTAACAGCTAATATGTGCTGAGTACTGTGTAGCCACAAGAGACAGCAGTGAGCAAGGACACTGAATTCTGCTCCCAGGTATGATTATTTTCAACAGAAATAGATAACCATCAAAAATCACAAATAAAAATCTAAAATTCACTGCCATGATAATTGTTTCAATGGTAGGTTCCTGGCAATACAGAGAAAATAAAAAAGATTAGTCTCAATCACAAATATGTATTACCTAACAGCTAATAGATACATAAAGGACTAGTAATAATGCAAAAACAGCTGCCCTACATTACCCCCAGAGTCTCTGAAGGGAAATAAGGAGTATAAATAAAATCACTAAGCAAGGCAGCATGTTGGTACCACATAAGCACCAAGAGATGAATGGGCGTATCATAGGCATGACTAAACATGCCAAATGGTTTTCTAATGCAATGACAGATGTAATGCAAAACAATACACTGCTTCACAATGTGTGTACCTCCTATAACATCAACATCTGAGCTATGAGAAAAATACACTGAGGTCGTATCAAGCAACACATACTCATTTTTTTCACAGAAGCATTGATTACAAGTCTTCCTGACTAGTGATTTCAATCATGATTTGAAATTATTTGATTTAAATTATATATTTCCTTGAGGAGATTTGTCCAAACACATAGGGAAAATCTTCCCCTAAAGTCTTCCAGGTTTTAAATCAATCAGTAAATGGAATTTTAACAGAGGTAACCACATAACTTACATTTCCAAAGTCCAACTATTATTGTAAAGAAATTGCTGAATACTCAAGATGAGTTCAACCAAAGCTTGTGTGAGTTCATTCCCAGGTTTGTTAATCTTTGGGGGAGAACTTTACTGTGAAGATAGAATGTACTGGAAAACAAAGAAAGACTTGTTCATCCTTCACTAGGAATGATAGTACAGAGAGTTAACTTGACTTTTGATCCAAGGTTAGGGTTTTAACTCCAAGATGTGGTGAACTTTATTGGGGCTTCCCAGGTGGCTCAATGGTAAAGAATCTGCCTGCCAATGCAGAAGCCACAGAAGATGAAGGTTCAATCCTTGGGTCAGGAAGATCCCTTGGAGGAAGAAATGGCAAGCTGCTCCAGTATTCTTGCCTGGAGAATTTCATGGCCCTAACAGCCTGGTGGGCTACAGTCCATGGGGTCACAAAGAGCCAGACACAATTGAGTGACTGAGTATACACTTATGCAAATTTGTATTAGTAGTCTGTAAAATCTCTTGTTATAACCTTCTTCTGGAAAGCTTGTTGTTGTTCAGTTGCTAAATCATGTCCAACTATTCGCACTCCCATGAACTGCAGCACGCACCATAGTCAGACACAACTGAAGCGACTTAGCCTGCATGTACAAGGCACTAAGAAGCATGAGAGGAGGATGCCTGTTTTTCTTTCAGTCAGACTCTGATTCTTATAGTCTTTGTGGCATACCTATTTATGCAAATTTTCATTCATCTGCATAAAGTTTAAACGAAGAATGTGCATTTTCCAAGCACTCTTGAGAATAACTGAAATACATCCTTTTCATAAAGCTACATTGATAAATTTAATTTTAAAAAGTCAATATTAGATATCATATATCCCAAGCTTGAGCCTAAATTGTAGATGCTATTAAATCCCAGAGAGTTTTAGGTTGGACTTTATTCCCTTGGTGTGCATACCTAGCAGCCCATATTTTCTACATACATTGATTGTGAAAAGGGGCCAAGAATTCCTCCTCAAGTCTGTCAAATCACCATATCTTACAGCCAGTAGGACTGAAATTTTCTAGTCTTCAACATGTATTAGCAAATCCTCAGTTTTACACTAAAGTGAGAAGCTTAGTCTGGTTGGTAATTCCTATATTGTCTCTTTCCTTGTTTCCTCAGTTTTTCAGTTTTTGGAGAGTAACTTCCTTAGGGACCCTACAACCACTAAAATACGCCCACATAGTAAATCCCTTTGTCACCGTCTAGCTATATATGTATATATTACTGACTCACTAAATTCTATTATTGTGTGTGCATAGTCAGTCACTCAGTTGTGTCTGACTCTTGGTGACCTTATAGACTATAGCCTACCAGGCTCCTCTGTCCATGGGATTTTCCAGGCAAGAATAGCAGAGCAGGTTTCCATTTCCCCCTCCAGGGATCTTCCAGACCCGGGGATCTAATCCATGTCTCTGGTGTCTCCTGCATTGGCAGGCAGATTCTTTACCACTGAGCCATCTAGGAAGAACACAATACTTTTATTAAATTATTAAATTCATTTTTGTTGGCTCAAATTTAATTCCTGTTTGTTTATTTATCTTTGGAAATCCTTAATCTCCCTATTATAAAAAGAAAGAAAAAACTGAGTTATCTGATTTCTAATTTGGAAAAGAAGAACAACTCTTCTGGACTGTTGTATGAAATAAAAACAAAACATCACGACAGAAACCTCTCTATATATGTTGCAGTTTATTTCAAAAAGATACAGGAACCAATGCTATTCCTAGCCAATTAAAATTTAGTGCTTGAATATGTCATGATTTGTTCTCTAAACTTGATGGATTAACTTGAGAAATGTCAAAAGTAGCTGCCAAGTTTAGAGAGGAAAACAAGATAAGATTTATCCATACCTATAGATCTCTCAACATGTCTGGTTTTTATCACTTGCATTGCCCAACAATTGCATATTCTAGAATGATCTCTGTGAGTAAAAATAATAAAAAGATATACTCTATATCTTTTTGCCAACACTATTATATATTGGATTGTTAGAGCTTTAAAATGATGACAGGACATGAATAACGACAAGTATAACTACAGTGTCAGAAACCTGTATTATATAGTCCAGGTAAATTATCATGGAATGATGGAATTTTAGTGCTTCAAAGAACTTTACAGACAATAGAACTGTTTGCCTTTCAACATTTTTCCAAAATTTATTTTAGCCCACCAATCAATTGAAATACATCTTTGGACAGATAATCTTAGGTGTAAAACTTTCCTACATTTCATTTCTTTAAGGTGAACAACTGCTAGTTTATCTCTTAAGGAGGATAACTTCAAGTAGACTGTACAGTATATAGATACAAATGGCAAATTCCTCAGGTTTGAAGTTGCTCCTAGAACATTCCATATTCCTGTTAGAGTGCCTAACTTTTAGGAACAAGTCCTGTTACTTAAAGTGAAAGTGAAAGTCACTCAGTCGTGTCTAACTCTTTGCGACCCCAAGAATTCTAGAATGGGTAACCTTTCCCTTCTCCAGAGGATCTTCCCAATCCAGGGATCAAATCCAGGTCTCCCACATTGCAGGCGGATTTTTTACCAGCTGAGCCACAAGGGAAGCCCTCTGTTTTGTAATTTCAAAATTCATATTAGTGCTAAACATTCTAACTATTTTGTAAATTTAAGAAAAAAAAATCTCTCAGTGTAGGTTAAAGTATCAATTCTTCATCAACAATTAAGTTGGATTCTTGAACATTCTTCTGGCCTGAGCAACAATTTCCTAATAGATTATTCATTGCTCCTCTTTAGGCTTTAATTCAGTAAATTTGCACTCCATTAATACTTCCATATTTTTATCTATTGGCTCTCTTTCATTTTATCAGTAAGCATGCATGTTGGAAGGTATGCTGATATATTATGAATAGACTTTTTAAGCATAATTAATTAGTGAGCACAAATTAACAATTTACAAATCACCCAGTTCTCCATAGTATTAGTGATAAAAAAAATTTTCGCAAGGTAATTTTCATCAATGTATAAATAACCTTCTTCAAATCACACATCCTTTGTTTTGCCTTACATTTTGCCAAACTGAATCAGCTGCTATGAGTCTAGCTACCTTCACTGCAAGGTGTCAGAGGCACAGCTACGATTAAAAAGGAGTACAGCTTCACAACAATCACCGTGGCAGGCTGAATGATGAATATTCTTTGTTCACAGATACTTCCCCTCTGAATGACCAGTGGAAATTTAAAATCAAAATGGTTCCAAAATCTGTAAAAATATGTCATATATTACATTGAAGCTATACTTTCAAGAAAATAGAAATTAACACAAATATATGCACTACTATGGTTTCCCAGGTGGCACTAGTGGTAAGGAATCTGCCTTACCAACGCAGGAGACATAAGAGACACAAGTTTGATCCCTGGATCAGGAAGATCCCTTGGAGAAGGGCATGGCAACCCACTCAAGTACTCTTGCCTGGAGAATTCCATGGACAGAGAAGCCTGTCGGGTTATGATCCATAGGGTTGCAAAGAGTCAGACGTGACTGAAGCCACTTAGCACACACATATACGCTACTATATATACAATAGAAAATCAATAAGGACCTACTCTATACCACAGGGAACTTTATTCAATATTCTTTAATAACTTATATGGGAAAAGAATCTGAAAGGAAAAGGGTATAATTATAACTGAATCACATTGCTGTATACCTGAAACTGATACAACATTGTAAATAAACTATATTCCAATATAAAATAAAAATTAAATTAAAAAGAAATTAACACAAATCTTAAGTTTCTCTTTTTAGTTTTAAAGTTTACAAATTTCTTGTCTAATTATAAACTAGGTTGAAATTTATAAGGGAATAGTTTTTTATAATACATAAAATTTCAAAACTTAAGCAGATTATTTGATGTATTATTATTATAGCATATGGTGAATAATGAAAACTAACTACAATGCCAGAAAATTTGTACTCTGTATCTCATTTATTTAAACAAAGTAAAACTTGAAAAATTGAAATTAAAGCAAGACAAAGAGCTTCTGTAAACTGCAGTGCTGAAGAAGACTCTTGAGAGTCCCTCGGACTACAAGGACATCAAACCAGTCAATCCTAAAGGAAATCAGTCCTGAATATTCATTGGAAGGACTGATGCTGAAGCTGAAGCTCCAATACTTTGGCCACTGATGCGAAGACCTGACTCATTGAAAAAGACCCTGATGCTGGGAAAGATTGAAAGCAGTAGGAGAAGGGGATGACAGAGGATGAGATGCTTGAATGTCATCACCGGACTCAATGGACATGAGTTTGAGCAACCTCCAGAAGATGGTGAAGGACAGGAAAGTCTGGTGTGTTGAAGTCCATAGGGTTGCAAAGAGTTGGACATGTCTGAGCAACTGAACTGAACTGAACTGAATGAGCTTCTATATTCACTTCCAACTTTAAAAATTGTCATGCTTTAGTATCAAATGAATCTTTTATAGTGAGAATACTCAAATGTGAATCTGCTAGAGTTTTCTCTTTTCTGGCAAAATAAATTAATATATAACAAACACATGCTATGAATGCTATTTCCAGACCACCTCTACCACTCTATTCATTCATCTCTTCCCTTAAAAGAACAGAAGAAACGGGGAAAAAATTGCTGTGAAAACTAGGTAAGCTGTGTCAAATGCAACTTTCTTCTTTTATGTGACAGGGCTATTACCATACGGTTGTGTTGCAGGTAGAAGTCAACTCTGACTCCATGTTGGAACTGTTTGTTCTACTTGCTTTACATTGCTTTTATTATTGTAATAATACATAATGGCCTGCATCAGAGAATCCTGCCCCTCTGCCTGACTGTTAAACTAAAGTGACTTTGTTCAGAATCCTTTCTTCCTAGATGGAAGGAAGGAAGAAATTAACACATCTCCCTGCCTGAGGCTTGCCAAACTAGGAGTTATCTGCAAGGTAAGTGGCCTTTTCACTTTGTTTCCTCACCTTACCCCATATCTAATCCATAAAAGAACCTGGCATCCAGACCCAAGTAAGATGGGTTTTTTGAGACACAAGTCTGCCATCTTCTTGATCCGCCAGCTCCAAATAAAGTCATTATTCCTTGTCTCCCATTCATTGGCCTATAGTGCAGTGAGCAGAGCAAGCTTAGTTACTAAGTCATGTCCTACTCTTGCAACCCCATGGACTGTAGTCTGCTAGGCCCCTCTATCCATGGGATTATCCCCACAAGAATGCTTGTGTGTGTTGCCATTTCCTCCTCCAGGGAATATTTCCAGTGCAGGGATTGAAGCCGTGTCTCCTGTATTGGCAGGCAGATTCTTTACCACTAGCCACCTGGGAAACTCTTATGCCAGAGGACTTGAGGTTTAGGTTGAAGTACCTATTATCATGCTGCAGTACCTATTATCATTCAATTTTTACTGTCAAACCATGTTTACCAAGTTCGGCTCCTAGCTCTGGTAATTTTTTTCTCCCTTTACAGTGAAAAACGTATCTCTTAATTTAACCAGGCTGTGATCATGAGTTCATTCAGCAACCTATCTTCCCTTGATAGGCGTCTTTATGAGACAACCATATTGTGGCTATGGTTTAAATCATCCTGCCTCCTCAATGAGTGTTTGTAGAAATTAATGTTTCAACTAATTACTTGCAAAAAAAAATTTACCAGTTTCCACACTAGCCTAAACAGGTATTTTATCTTGCCTAGCTACCCTGCTATGGTTCCTATTACTTTTAATATTCAAATACATACATTTATAAACAAATGAAATATACACATTACAAACATGAAAATAAATATGAAAATATTGATTTTATGTTGTTGTTGAGTTGTGCAAAGCCACTTCAGTTGTGTCTGACTCTTTGCAACCCTATGGACTATAGCCCATCATGCCCCTCTGTCCATGGGATTCTCCAGCAAGATTACATTTTTATAAATGTATGCAAATTTTATAAAATAATTTCAAAGCAATTTCATCTTAACCAAATTAAATATTATGAAGATCAAGAAACATTAGTCATTAGGTCTTGGTTAATTATGTAGTATTATTTCTTTGCTGCTTATGACTGAATTTTCTAGAAGGAAATAACTATCTACATATATCAAATGATCACTATTCTTTTAACAGTTAATGTTCCTTCATCTCTTTTATGAAAGAATTTTTAGATGAAACTGCATTTGAAGAATATTTTAGTATTTTGTTCCATTTACTCTTTGAAGGAATGTCAAAATTAAGCTCACAGTGTGTATTTCTTTGCTGCTAACAAAGTTTTGAGAGTTTGAAGTATATTTATAGTCTACTCATTGAACAAAAGTTTAGAAGAAAGTTTTCATGGATATCAAATATTTCTTTGTCTCTGGATACATTTGTTTATGTAAAAAACAAAACTTTTGGCAATCTGGACATATTTAGGATTTTTTTTTCTTTTCCTTTAAGTTGAAAAACACATGATAAACATTTGTCATAAATCGTAAGCTTACCTTTCATTCTTGGTTTTGATCCAGCAAGTGTTCTCTATCACAGACTCTTCATCTGGCATATTTAACTGATGACTCGGGAGATAAAGTTGAAAGAAGTTGATTTAATAATTCCTTTCATGTTCTTTTTTCAGGTTAAGCTGCCCTTATTTTATATTTATTTCAAATCTTTTTCTTTTCTTTATAAATGCCTGTAAGTTTTCCTTCCTTTTCATATGGAAAAAGGTGCTTTTTCTAGGAATCATTTTCTTTTTATTTTCATATTTCAGTGTACCCTTTAATTTCTTCAAAAGGTTTTGCTCTCTTTTAAAAAAATTTAAAGGAGGCTTCAATTAGCACCTATTTAAGAAACAAGCTCTATTAAATATTTAGTATATGCTAAGCACTAAGCATAAAAATATAATTGATACTTTTGCATATATTTTGATATAATATACACATTATATATTTTTCATATATATTATATGATATAATTATATATATTTGATATAATTATATATATTTGATATATAATATATTTTTATATAATTGATCTTTATGTCAAGGACTCATGATATATCAACTTATTGACAATGAAAAGCAAAGAAAAAATTCTATTCAAAGAGGATAATGCAGTAAAAGAAAAAATAAAACTGGTTTGGAATCTCACAACCTGGTTAAAAATCAAGGCTCAGTCATCACCAAGGTGTATGACATGGTTAAATTCCTTATTTTCTCTGAATCATTATAGTATAATCTTTAAAATAACTTCCTAACGAGAAGAGAGAGTATGGACCCTTAGGTAAAGGCAGTGATTTGTCCTTTATCTACTCAATATGATTCTCAGGCGAATATTCAAAAGATATCACCATACAGAAGGGAAAAGAGTTTAGAAATCTGCATTTCTAAAGACCAGTGTGAGAGAATGGAAAACACCTGCAGATGTGATGAATAGAACAAAACAGAGCAATGTGCACTTCTTCAGTCCAAACAGAATCATTTCAGTTCTCTAGGATTAGCCGCCTGCAACTAAAAATCTCCTCGACATAACACAATAAACAAGTGTAAGACTCTGAAAGGTAGAAACAAGAATGTGGACTGTCTAGGGATATTTAGACTTGAGGGATAACACAATGGTTAATCCTCTGGGTTTTCTTATTGCCTCCTATGCATCCTGGGCAGAGTTCTGTGAAAGATTCTAGCCCAGAATCTCCAACAGGAAAGAACAAAACAAATTAACAAACAAAACCTACAAGTGAAGCCTGTTCCCTTAAAGGACATAATGGAACAGAAAACAATTTTGGGAATATCCACCCTATTATAGTCGAATTCCGACAGAACTGCTTACCTGTTTGGTTTCAGTGAGGCTGAGCAAGGAGCTGATCAGCTGTCCCACCTCTTCCTGTCAAAATAGTTGGTAGCACTCTGACTTCCCAGGCCAGAGGTGTTAGCTGGAACAAAGAGCTAATCTTCCACTCTCCACCTGGTGGAAGAAACACACACACACACACACACACACACACACACACGTGAAAGTATTAGTCATGAAGTCAGTTGTCTACAACTCTTTGCAACCCCATGGACTGTAGCCCACTAGGCCCCTCTGTCCATGGAACTCTCCAGGCAAGAATACTAGAGTGGGTTGCCATTCCCTTCTCCAGGAGATCTTCCTGACCCAGGGATCAAACCCAGGTCTCTTGCACTGCAAGCAGATTCTTTATCATCTTAGCCACCAGTGGAAGTAGATATTAAACACTGCCCAATTCTCCTGCCAGCCGGTGTTGACAAACCAAGTAGGGAACTGATCTTCCTTTACCCGTGCGTTCGTTTTTTTGCCCTATAGAACTAAAATAATAGATCAGAGGCTGAATACTATGTTTCACTACTTTTATATTGCCTGTCACCAGTTTAATTTTTTTTAATTCATTTCTTCTGCTTTCATCACTTGGAACTCAAGTTTTTATACTATGTTCTGGCATTTGCACCAGTCTTGTTTACTCCTTCTGCTAGACACCTTCTTAATTCTTTCTATTCTCCTCAAAAAAAAAAAAAAAAAAAAATCTTCACTAAGGAAAGTGAAGCGTGGAAAAAATTTCCACTTAAGTAATCTTCCAAAATGCTGACCACAAATTATTTGTGTATTTATAGTTTTTGTTTCAAGTTTACTGCATGTTAGAAATGACTGCATATTTGTATTTGCTTTTACATCTACAAAAATGTTACTGAAATGTTAGTGTCAGAATTAAATTTATAAGTATAAATAACATATCTGAGCAACATTGAAATTTAAAAAGTAATAGTTGGTGCTATCAAGAATAAACAAGCATATTTATTAATTTTTTGAGAACATTCCATCCTGTTTCCCAAAACAACTATACTATCTCACACTCCCACAAAGAGTTACAAGGGTTTCTTTTTCTCTATATCCTCATCAACACTTGTTATTATTACTTTTAATAGTAGGCATCCTAACAAATCTAAGGTCATATCTTATTGTGGTTTTGATTTGCATTGTCCTGATGATTAGTCATTTTATGTACCTTTTCATATATTTCATATACTTCAGTCTGTTTTTATGCCAGTACTGTATGTACTATTTTAATAATTCAAAATAGAATTACCATATAACTCAGCAATACCATTTTTTGGATAAATATACCCAGAAGAGTTGAAATCAGGATCTGAAAGAGATATCTTCCATATTTACTGCATCATTATTCACAATATTCAACCTATAAAAACAACCTCAATGTCCATCAGTGAATAAATAGATTTTTTAAATGTGACATATACATGCAAGGAAACATTATTTAGCCATAAAAATGAAGGGACTCCTATGGCATGCAACAATATGAATGAACCTGAAGGGCATTATGCAAATTGAAATATGCCAGTCTCCAAAGGACAATTACTGCATGATTTTACTTATGAGATATCTAAAAACAAATCAAATGATTGTCAGAGACTGAGAGGAGGAAATAGGAGTTGCTGTTGGACGGGTATACATTTTCAGTTATGTGATATTATTAAGTTGCAGAGATTGTACAGCATTGTGTCTATAATTAACAATAATATATTGTGTACTTAAAATTTTTCTCAGAAGGTAGATCTCATGGTAATTGTCCTTAAAACATTAACAAATAAATAAACTTTTTAAAAAGAATGAATTGGCCAATTAACCTATGACAAAGGAGGCAAGAATATACAAAGGAGACAAGATAGTCTCTTCAATGAGTGATGTTAGGAAAGCTATACAGCTACATGTAAAACAATGAAACGAGAACATTCCCTCACACCATGTACAAAACTAAACTCAAAAATGGTGGAAAGACCTAAATATAAGATATTATACCATAAAACTCCTGAAAGAGATCAGAGGTCAGTCTCCCAAAGCAAAAGAAATAAAAGCAAAAATAAGCAAATGGAACCTAATTAAACTTAAAAGCTCTTGTACAGCACAGGAAACCATCAACAAAATGTACAGAGGGCCTTACAAAATGGGAGAAAATGTTTGCAAAAGATGCGATCAACAAAGTGTTAATATTCAAAATATACAAATGGTTCATACAACTCAATATCAAAAAACAGCCCAATCAAAAAATGGGCAGAAGACCCAAGTAGACATTTTCCCAATGAAGACATACACATGGCCTACAGGCATATGAAAAGATACTCAACATTGCTAATAATTAAAGAAATGCACATCAAAACTACAACGATGTACCACCTCACAGGGAACAGAATGGCCATCATCAAAAAGTTCAGAAATAATAAGTGTTGGAGAGGGGTTTGAAGAAAAAGTAATCTCCTACACTGCTGGTGGGAATGTAAATTGGTGCAGTCATTCTGAAGAACAGTAAGGAGGTTCTTTAAAAAAACTTATTTATTTTTTTTTATTTAATTAATTAATTTATTTTAATTGGAGGCTAATTTCTTTACAATATTGTAGTGGTTTTTGCCATACATTTACATGAATCAGCCATGGGTGTACATGTGTCCCCCATCCTGAACCTCCCTCCTACCTCCCTCCCCATCCCATCCCTCAGGGTCATCCCAGTGCACGGGCCCTGAATGCCCCGTCTCATGCATTGAACCTGAACTGGCGATCTGTTTCACATATGATAATATACATGTTTCAATGCTATTTTCTCAAATCATCCTACCCTCGCCTTCTCCCACAGAGTCCAAAATCTGTTCTTTACATCTATTTTGCTGTCTTACGTATAGGGTCATCGTTACCATCTTTCGAAATTCCATACAAATGCGTTAGTATACTAGTATTGGTGTTTTCTTTCTGGCTTACTTCATTCTGTATAATAGGCTCCAGTTTCATCCACCTCATTAGAACTGATTCAAATGCATTCTTTCTTAATAGCTGAGTAATACTTCATTATGTATATGTACCACAGCTTTCTTATCCATTCATCTGCCAATGGACATCTAAGTTTGCTTCCATGTCCTGGCTATTATAAACAGTGCTGCGATGAACATTGGGGTACACGTGTCTCTTTCAATTCTGGTTTCCTCTGTGTGTATGCCCAGCAGTGGGATTGCTGGGTCGTACAGCAGTTCTATTTCCAGTTTTTTAAGGAATCTCCACACTATTTTCCATACTGGCTGTACTAGTTTGCATTCCCACCAACAATGTAAGAGGGTTCCCTTTTTTCCACATCCTCTCCAGAATTTATTGTTTGTAGACTTTTTGATAGCAGCCATTCTGACCGGCGTGAGATGGTACCTCGTTGTAGTTTTTATTTGCATCTGTCTGATAATGAGTGATGTTGAGCATCTTTTCATGTGTTTGTTAGCCATCTGTATGGCTTTTAAACCTCAAGAATAATAAAAGAAGTCTGGGTATCCAGAAAGAGTATTTTCTAAAAATTTTCTTGAAATTGAAATATAACCTACATTAAAAAAAAAAAGTGTAGTTGAGTAACTCAGTGAATTTATCCCATGAGGGTACAGTTGTGTGACCCCCTACTTAGGCCAAGAAATATAACATTTCCTGTAAAGACATTGCCATGCAATTCTCCCCCCCAAAGATAAGCACTATTCTAATTTTTATACCTATACTCAGCTTTGCCTGCTATCACATGATCCAGCAATCCCACTCTTAGGTATATCCAGGAAATACATATGAATGGACCAAGGGAAGTAAGTCAGACAGAGAAAGACAAATACTGGATTATATCACTTATATGTGGAATCTAAAAATGGTACAAATGTACTTATTTATAACATAGAAAAAGACTCACACATATAGAAAGCAAACTTATGGTTACCAAAGGGGAAAGGGAGGGAAGGAAGGACAAATTAGAAGTGGGGGATTGACAGATACATACATACTGCTATACATAAAATAAATAAGCAACAAGATAAATACTAATACTCAACACCTTGTAATAACCTATTAATGAAATGCAACCTGAAAAAAAAAAACTGAATCACTTTGCTGTACATCTGAAACAAACACAGTATTTTAAATCAATTATTCTTCAATTAAGAAATGAACGAGCAGAGTATCAGTTCAGTTCTGTTCAGTCGCTCAGTCATGTCCAGCTCTTTGTGACCCCATGAATCTCAGCACGCCAGGCCTCCCTGTCCATCACCATCTCCCAGAGTTCACTCGAACTCACATCCATCGAGTCGGTGATGCCATCCAGCTATCTCATCCTCTGTCGTCCCCTTCTCCTCCTGCCCCCAATCCCTCCCAGCATCAGAGTCTTTTAATGAGTCAACTCTTTGCATGAGGTGGCCAAAGTACTGGAGTTTCAGCTTTAGCATCAGTCCTTCCAAAGAACACCCAGAGCTGATCTCCTTTAGAATGGACTGGTTAGATCTTGCAGTCCAAGGGACTCTCAAGAGTCTTCTCCAATGCCACAGTTCAAAAGCATCAATTCTTCGGCGCTCAGCCTTCTTCACAGTCCAACTCTCACATCCATACATGACCACAGGAAAAACCATAGCCTTGACTAGACGGACCTTTGTTGACAAAGTAATGTCTCTGCTTCTGAATATGCTATCAAATAGTAAAACACAATTCCTTAAATTGTAATTCTTAAGGCTATGCCATTTGACAATACCATTCATTTTACCTTAAACTCAGTAATACTTGAGAATAATGTTGTTAATAATTTTCAGTTTTGTGCCCTTTTCATCTCACTTTTCATTTCCATAGTATTGTTAATTAACACTGAGAATATAGTAGATACTGACAATGTCATCTTCCTCATAAAGACCTCTTTGTTTTTTAAAAAAAATATTGTTTTAAAAGCATTTTGGTTGCTATTTTTCTTTTGGAAAAAGCAATATGATTTTTATATAGTTTCATCAGCATGCTTTGAAATTTTACTGGAGATTGAAAAAGATTCTGCTCAGCTTAGAGCATTTTTTGCCCATAAATAAATTGCTGTGGAAATCTAAACATGTAAATAATTTATAATGTGATGAGTTGTTTGCAAGCTGATAAGTTAGCAAGAACCCAAAATTGGATTTCCCTGGCTTCCCTCAGTTGACTTTACGGTGTCTCATATCAAAGCACACAGCTTTTTATCTCACCCCTATTTCACAGGGTCAAGAATTGATATTAACCCTTTTCCAAACGAACAACTACAGCTGAAAAATCACATAGCAAAAATATGGCCGTAGGATATAAAGAAAAGTAGAAGGGTGAAAGAGTAGAATGGTGGCTTTTTTTGAAAAATAGCCAAGTGAAAAAAAAATGATATTTTTAGATTCCTAAGTATCTTGAAAGAGCAAAAAAAAAAAAAAAGAAAGAACAAATGATATGCTCTTGCCTGGAACTGACACTGTACCAAAAGGAAAACTCAACGAAGGAAATGAAAAGCTGCTCAGTGACCTTTCCTTTAATGTACTAAAGATAAGGTTTGCTTGTTCTTTCTAATAATGTGGCTGGTAAAATAAGAATTCTTATACTTTACACTCTCCGATTTCCCCTATACAGAGAATCACATATTTCAAACATAAAATATAAAAAATTACTGAGGTACTCATGGTTTTAGCTACTTAAATTTCATTCTTTTATAAATCTTATTACACATAAGCTGTTTTCATTCTAAAGTGAACTAAAGTACTTAGATATATGTGTATAATGAGAACTCCCTGGAATACATACATGGATCAGTGTTGGAGGCCCCAGAGCTCCAGTAACTGCAGAATGTGGCAAAGAAGGAAGGTTACTCAGAAGGAATCAAGAGTCAGCATTGCTTAATTACACTTTCATTTAATAGGAGGATAATTCCTTTAAAATGTTGTGCTGGTTTCTGCTGTACCAACACGAATCAGCCATATGTACCCCTTCTCTCTTGAGCCTCCCTCCCACCCCATTCCCATCCTACTCATCTAGGTGGTCACAGAGCACTGGGCTGGGTTCCTTGTGTCATATCCTTAATTACACTTTATTCACAATTTCACCAACACTCCAGGGAAGAAAAGATAAATATAGTATAGTTAATAAAATAATAGTAAAGGTGATTAACTAACTACACAATAACAGTAACTGCTAAAATATATTAAGCACTTATTTCCTGCTAGGCACTGTGTCCTACACAATTTACTTGTAGTATTTCTTCAACTCTTTTAATAACTCTAATTCTAGGGTTTCAAATGATAAAACTGAAGATTAGAAAAATTAAAACAAATATCTAAGATCGCATAATTCTCAGGTGGAAACAAAGGGTCCAAAATAAGGCAATTTGGTCTTTTAATCTGTTTTTATCACTATATTATATTATATGTAATTTACATCTAAGAATCAAAGTGTTTATTTATTTGTAGAATAAAATCAATAGTGTGGGTACATTCTTTTTATTTGCTATATATATATATATATATATATATATATATATATATATATATATGCCGCTGCTGCTGCTAAGTCGCATCAGTCGTGTTCAACTCTGTGCGACCCCGTAGATGGCAGCCCACCAGGCTCGCCCATCCCTGGGATTCTCCAGGCAAGAACACTGGAGTGGGTTGCCATTTCCTTCTCCAATGCATGAAAGTGAAAGGGAAGTCGCTTAGTCGTGTCCGACTCTTAGCGACCCCATGGACCGCAGCCTACCAGGCTCCTCTGTCCATGCGATTTTCCAGGCAAGAGTACTGGAGTGGGGTGCCATTGCCTTCTCCGATATATATATATTCTCAGTCGCTAAGTCATATCTGACTCTTTGCAACACCATGACTGTAGCCCACCAGGCTCCTCTGTCCATGGGATTTCCCAGGCAAGAAAACTGAATGCGGTGGTCATTTCCTTCTCCAAGGATCTTCCTGACCCAGGGATTGTATCCGCATCCCCTTGACATTGGGGATGCCAAAGGGATTGGCATTGGCAGGCTGTTTCTTCACAAATGAGCCACCAGGGAAGCCATATATATATATATATATATATATATATATATATATATGTGTGTGTGTGTATTTATTCACATATATATATTTATCAGATCAGATCAGATCAGTCGCTCAGTCGTGTCTGACTCTTTGCTACACCATGAATCGCAGCACACCAGGCCTCCCTGTCCATCACCAACTCCCGGAGTTCACTCAGACTCATGTCCATCGAGTCAGTGATGCCATCCAGCCATCTCATCCTCTGTCGTCCCCTTCTCCTCCTGCCCCCAATCCCTCCCAGCATCAGAGTCTTTTCCAATGAGTCAACTCTTCACATGAGGTGGACAAAGTACTGGAGTTTCAGCTTTAGCATCATTCCTTCCAAAGAAATCCCAGGGCTAATGTCCTTCAGAATGGACTGGTTGGATTTCCTTGCAGTCCAAGGGACTCTCAAGAGTCTTCTCCAACACCACACTTTAAAAGCATCAATTCTATGCCATTGCCATTCTCCCAAATCTTCACACCCTCTCCCTCTCTCACAGAATCCATAAGACTGTTCTATACATCAGTGTCTCTTTTGCTGTCTCGTACACAGGGTTATTGTTACCATCTTTCTAAATTGCATATATATGCGTTAGTATGCTGTATTGGTGTTTTTCTTTCTGGCTTAAACATGTAAAATATCATGTATGAAACGAGTTGCCAGTCCAGGTTCGATGCACGATACTGGATGCTTGGGGCTGGTGCACTGGGACGACCCAGAGGGATGGAATGGGGAGGGAGGAGGGAGGAGGGCTCAGGATGGGGAACACATGTATACCTGTGGCGGATTCATTTTGATATTTGGCAAAACTAATACAGTTATGTAAAGTTTAAAAATAAAATAAAATTAAAAAAAATAAAATAAAAGATAGCTACTAGCCTATATCTGGCATATATTAAATCCTCAATAAAATATTGTTCAATAAAAAAAAATAAAATAAAAGCATCAATTCTTCGGTGCTCAGCCTTCTTCACAATCCAACTCTCACATCCATACATGACCACTGGAAAAACCATAGCCCTGACTAGACAAACCTTTGTTGGCAAAGTAGTGTCTCTGCTTTTGAATATGCTATCTAGGTTGGTCATAACTTTCCTTCCAATGAGTAAGCGTCTTTTAATTTCATGGCTGCAGTCACCATCTGTAGTGATTTTGGAGCCCAAAAAAATAAAGTCTGACACTGTTTCCACTGTTTCCCAATCTATTTCCCATGAAGTGGTGGGACCGGATGCCATGATCTTCGTTTTCTGAATGTTGAGCTTTAAGCCAACTTTTTCACTCTCCTCTTTCACTTTCATCAAGAGGCTTTTGAGTTCCTCTTCACTTTCTGCCATAAGGGTGGTGTCATCTGCATATCTGAGGTTATTGATATTTCTCCCGGCAATCTTGATTCCAGCTTGTGTTTCTTCCAGTCCAGCGTTTCTCATGATGTACTCTGCATATAAGTTAAATAAACAGGGTGACAATATACAGCCTTGACGAACTCCTTTTCCCATTTGGAACCAGTCTGTTGTTCCATGTCCAGTTCTAACTGTTGCTTCCTGACCTGCATACAAATTTCTCAAGAGGCAGATCAAGTGGTCTGGTATTCCCATCTCTTTAAGAATTTTCCACAGTTTATTGTGATCCACACAGTCAAAGGCTTTGGCATAGTCAATAAAGCAGAAATAGATGTTTTTCTGGAACTCTCTTGCTTTTTCCATGAACCAGTGGATGTTGGTAATTTGATCTCTGGTTCCTTTGCCTTTTCTAAAACCAGCTTGAACATCAGGAAGTTCACGGTTCACATATTGCTGAAGCCTGGCTTGGAGAATTTTGAGCATTACTTTACTAGCGTGTGAGATGAGTGCAATTGTGCAGTAGTTTGAGCATTCTTTGGCATTGCCTTTCTTTGGGATTGGAATGTAAACTGACCTTTTCCAGCTGTGGCCAGTGCTGCGTTTTCCAAATTTGCTGACATATGGAGTGCAGCACTTTCACAGCATCATCTTTCAGGATTTGGAATAGCTCAACTGGAATTTCATCACCTCCACTAGCTTTGTTCATAGTGATGCTTTCTAAGGCCTGCTTGACTTCACATTCCAGGATGTCTGGCTCTAGGTCAGTGATCACATTATCGTGATTATCTGGGTAGTGAAGATCCTTTTTGTACAGTTCTTCTGTGTATTCTTGCCATCTCTTCTTAATATCTTCTGCTTCTGTTAGGTCCATACCATTTCTGTCCTTTATCGAGCTCATCTTTGCATGAAAGATATCTCTGATTTTCTTGAAGAGATCCCTAGTCTTTCCCATTCTGTTGTTTTCCTCTATTTCTTTGCATTGATCACTGAAGAAGGCTTTCTTATCTCTTCTTGCTATTCTTTGGGACTCTGCATTCAGATGTTTATATCTTTCCTTTTCTCCTTTGCTTTTCGCTTCTCTTCTTTTCACAGCTATTTGTAAGGCCTCCCAAGACAGCCATTTTGCTTTTTTGCATTTCTTTTCATACACACATATAAATATATATATATATATATATATAAAATATGCAAAATAAGACCAGTTTATGTAGAGGAAATTTATCTAGAATTGGATCCATAAAATCAACTGTGATTGAGATACTCTGGTTCCCACAGAGCACACAGGCTGATTAAATGATTTTGTACAGAATGCCTGAATGAGACATCTTCCTTCAAGACAATGCCACATGCACAGAATTGCTCTCAGAAATTGTAATTGATCCAGCAAAAACTGCCATATACAGTGAATTTTTAGGGAATATTCCATTGTCATATATTCCATCTCCAATTATTTACTATAAGTAGTAGATTTTGGAAACTTGTTAATATCTCATTTTATTCCTCAGGAGAATTCCTCAACATTTACCATTTCAAACATAAAACCAATAATACAATGCTGAAGCCCTCTGATTTATATTCCCCACAGTATTTTATTAATGTTTCTTACATTCATCTTATGCAAAATAAAAGTGTTTCTTGTTGTACAGTTATTCTTTGTTGCATCATCATGTTTCTTGCAAGCTTACTCAAGCTGTGCAAATGAATAAAAATATTGTTTATCACAAATACCACATTAAAATAATTGGTGCTTTTTGCATAGAAGAAAAAAACTATCTGAAATATTTAGGTTTTTAGGAACTAAAACCTAATATTTAGTTTATATTCATTTTTCTCCTCTACAGAAAGAAAAATTAAAACATAAAGTCATCTTATCCAGGACTCAGGGGTTCTACAGGCTCTCATATTTCACCTACATTATTATATTGATCTTTTCCAAAAAACATTCATGTTATGACATTTTTCACTAATAACCATTTAGCCTGATAGCTTAAAATTATCATTCCATATATATTCTACATGTAAAATGCCTGAAAACATTAATATAAATTTATATTACATTTTACACAGCATTTTTACAACATATTCTAGGTAGGTGTAATCTTCAGGCTTCCACAATTACATCCTATGCAAAGGCTACAAATTTACTTTTGCATTTGCCTTTTTTTTTTTTTAATATTTTCACATAACCAAACATCTCTGTCACTTAAGACCCAGTTCAAATATCTCCTCCTCTATAAGAATTTGCTCATTTCCTCCATCTATTTCCCTTTTCTGGATTCCTGAAGCACATTATTTTCTCTTACAGTGTTTTCCTTTCTCTTTTACTTGTAATTAAACATATGTACCACCTCTCCCTTTGGGCTTCCCAGGTAGACAGCAGTAAAGAATCTGCCTGCCAATGTGGGAGTCAAGAGATGTGGGTTCAGTCCCTGGGTTGGGAAGATTCCCTGGAGTAGGAAATGGCAACCTGTTCCAGTATTCTTGCCTGGAAAATCCATGGACAGAGGAACCTGGCAGGCTGCAGTCCATGGGGTTGCAAAGACTCAGACATGACTGAGCACAAACTCTTGAGGACAACCATCTCTCCCTTTACAAGGTAGATTTATTGACACAGCATTCTATTCCTGTTTGTTTGTTTGTTTTTTCCCCTAGCCACATCTCGGAGAAGGCAATGGTACCCCACTCTAGTGCTCTTGCCTGGAAAATCCCATGGGCGGAGGAGCCTGGTAGGCTGCAGTCCATGGGGTCGCTAAGAGTCAGACACGACTGAACGACTTCCCTTTCAATTTTCACTTTCATGCATTGGAGAAGGAAATGGCAACCCACTCCAGTATTCTTGCTTGGAGAATCCCAGGGACGGGGGAGCCTGGTGGGCTGCCGTCTCTGGGGTCGCACAGAGTTGGACACGACTGAAGCGACTTAACAGCAGCAGCAAGAGCAGCCACATCTAGCATAGAACCATACACACTGTAAGAAGTCCATATAGTATTTTTTATGGAAAGCATGAGTAAACCTTAGAAGAGAATGCATGTACATTCTTTCATTCTTTCCATGCAAAATACTATATGGAATTCCCATGATGTGGAAAGAATTTGAAAAAGAGTGGATATATATATAACTGATTCACTTTGCTGTACACTTTCAATTAACACAGCATTGTACATCAACTATACTTCAATTAAAAAAATAAGGAGAAATTTATATAAAGGAGAGAGTACATGGACAACTCTGGGAGATGGCGAAGGACAGAGAAGCCTGGCATGCAGCAGCTCATGGGATGGCAAAGAGTGAGACATAACTTAGTGACTGAACAACAACAAAAAAGCCATTACAAGGAAAGAAGATAGTGAGGAATGAATCCTAAAAGCCTATCAAAGTGCTGCTGCTGCTAAGTCACTTCAGTTGTATTCGACTCTGTGAGACCCCATAGACGGAAACCCACCAGGCTTCCCCATTCCTGGGATTCTCCAGGCAAGAACACAAGAGTGGGTTGCCATTTCCTTCTCCAATGCATGAAAGTGGAAAGTGAAAGTGAAGTCACTCAGTCGTGTCCGACTCTTAGCAACCACATGGACTGCAGCCCACCAGGCAAAGTGCTACCATACTCTAAATTCAAGTCACTCTACCCTCAAGCATAGTTCAGGCATTTTACCTGGAACTTGTTAGGATCTCATGATTTATAACTGTGGATTCATATATTGGTTTTCGTCTTTAGTTGTGCTCTAATCATTTGTTATATACTTTCTTAGATTTCTGTGGGAAGGATATTTTTCACCATTAATTCATCTTAAATCCAGCATGTTAATCTAAAACTCTGAATGGCTGAATTAAGAATAAGCAAATGAACAGAAACTAAAAACAAAAATTGGTTTCTGAAAATTTAGTAAGTTACTGGAGATATTTTTAATAGAAAATAGAGGCATGAATGTAGTTACCCTGGCCTTAATATTGGTTTTCAATGTATTACATGACTGTAGCATGTGTCTTGGAGAAGGCAATGGCACCCCACTCCAGTACTCTTGCCTGGAAAATCCCATGGACGGAGGAGCCTGGTAGGCTGCAGTCCATGGGGTCGCTAAGAGTCGGACACGACTGAGCGACTTCACTTTCACTTTTCACTTTCCACTTTCATGCATTGGAGAAGGAAATGGCAACCCACTCCAGTGTTCTTGCCTGGAGAATCCCAGGGACAGGGAAGCCTGGTGGGCTGCCGTCTATGGGGTCGCACAGAGTCGGACACGACTGAAGCAACTTAGCAGCAGCAGCAGCAGCATGTGTCTCTTTCAAAGTTGAACAGAAATTTAAAATGCCATAAAATCTTTATGCTATGACAAAACTGCAAAGAATTAATATTATAATTAGAAAACAATTTGTTGAATAGGGTATCTCCTAGGTTTTTGTGCTTGAGCTGCAAATCCACATTTTGTGTTATATAATTACCAGGAGCTTGCATTAGCTTTACCCCCTTGCCTAGTCTGCCTTTTTCTTAGGTACCACTGGCGCCTTTAAATCACTCTTTTCAAAGAGCTCATGAGATTGCCACACTTTGTAGGTGACGACAATAATTCTAAAATGTGTCAGAATCTGTCACAGATTTGCTTCATTATTTAGTTAAACTTGAAAAAAAAAGAAGATATTTTATCTCTATCCAAAGGCATTTTTGTAGAAGAAATTATATACAAACACACAACACAAAAGAAACTGAAGGAGAAAAGAGAACTGACATTTTGATTTGTGGACTCTCCAGTAGGTCTATCATTCATCCAGAGAAATATCACTATTGTCACTCTTCTCGGGCACAGAGACTAATTGGTGCAGCTGTGGCAGAACACAGGCTTTCTGTGGGGAAAGCCGCCTCGCAAAGAAGCGGAAGCACTAAAGGACCTGCAGGTGTTACGAATTGAGTCTAAAGGATGAGACTGTGTCTGATGAGAAAGAGCGCAAGATGTATAGACGGGTCTTTCTGAACACTGACTTACTAATATGCTTTTTTTGTGCAGATGACAGTTCATTCGTTGAGCAAATATTTTCAAATGTGTGCTCTGGACCAAGCAGTGCGCTAGTCACTTCCTTTAGCTTAAAAAGCAAACAAAATTTGACACCATGGAAAAGATGGCAAAGAATCAACCTAGAAAATGAACTTACGCTCTGAGGTCACACAGTGCCTTGTTTTGGTTTTCTTTATCAGAATGTGACTCCCATCCAGGTCGTTCTAGAAACCATAAAGGTGATAATGATAGCTAATATTTACCAAGGTGCAGAGAAATGGAGTCATTGGCCCAAGGTCACATCCAGGTCTCCTGGTTCCCAGTGAAGTGAAACACTGACTTTATTCTACTCATTTGTGAACCAGTCGGATAAGAGTTCATGACCACAGCACTCATTTGCACCCCTTTGGTGCTTTAGTAGGAATTATTATTGATAATTCCGGGATAATGGGATCTTGCTCACCAAACCTGGATACCAGGTGAGAGAACGGCAAATTTAATTCAGATGAGAGGAGGAGGAAACTCAGTCCTTTTCTGCAATGTAAGGAAAAGCTAGGATTTTCCTGGTAGCAACAAAAAACTCAAACCTCATATCTCCCACCTCACAAGACTGCTTTATCTATTATTCCTACTAGTGTTTTGGGGGAAAACTCTGAACGGAGAGTGAGAAGATTTGTTGTTTGGGCACTCTGGGATAGGTTTTTTTAACCTCTATAGGTCTCAGTTTTCTCAGCATCCTCAGGCTACCTTTATCAAAGCATTTATTCTGCTATATATATATTTTTTCTTATCTGTGTATTCTTGAGGACAGAGATTATGTTTTATTTTTATCTGTGTAAGCCTTAAACCTAGGCTAGGACATACCAAACATTAAATGATAAATAACTAGGAAACTGAAAAATAACATGGGGCTAAAACATTATTCTTATTTATCTCATGAAATTGCTATAAATATTAAATAATGGAAGCATTGTCAAAACACTGTAAATCTTTACAGTGCTGTGTAATGTAAATGAGCATAACAATGATGCCTATGATATCATTATTCTAAATGTTATTTTTTTTTTCTGCTAGTTTACTTCATTTTATAAAACTGACAAGAGAGATAACTGTTACTCTCTTTGTACGGATGTGAAAACTGAGCCACAGAGAGATGGACAAAAATGACCAAAGAAACTTAACCGATACTTGTATGACCCAGGACATACACCCATGTTGACCAATACCAGAATCTATGTTCAAGCCAGTGCCTATTATTGCAATCGTGATGATTGATGTACTGCTTATCAATGTGCTTCTTCCTTTCCCAACTGAAATATCAAATGTCTTAAAAAAGAGTAAATTACCACTGGAGAGTGGTGGATGAAGGTAGTGTTGAGATATAGAGAGACCACTGAGGTGAGAGTCAAACACTTGGTAAATCCTCATTCTGCTATTCTCTTCTGTATAATTTTAAGCTTCTCTCTGAACATACCAGAGACCTATTTTCCTCATCTATGAAATGGGTGTACTTTTAACCTATAGGATTGTTCTAAGTATTGTAGTACATAGTACCAAGTAGGACTTCAACAAAATATATAGCTCCTATTATATTTTCATCATTGCCATTACTAATTTTTCTCTTTTTCTTTTATCTTCCCTTATTTTATTCTTTACATATTGTAATAATCCTATCAACACTTATGGATTGAGCACCTACTATGAGTCAGGTACTTCCCTAAGTGCTAGGTATGGGTAAAGGAATAAAATAGACAAATATAGCTGTGCTTATAACATTTATCTTCTAATATAAAGAAAAGGGCAATATACAGATTAAATATGTAAAGGAAACTATATATTAGAATATCATAAGGGCTGTGGAGAAAAAAATAAAGCAGAGAGGTTATATAGGGTATCTCAGAGGAGAGGGAGGATTTATGATTTTAATAAGGTGGTAAGAAAAGGCCTCATTTTAAAAGTGACCATTCAAGGAACACTTGCAAGAAGTAAGAGGGTGATGGGGTGAGTATTCGGAGGAACAGCATTTAGAGCAGAGGGCACAGTTAGCCTAAGAGGTCTGGGATGGGATTGTGCTGCTTTATTTGAGGAACATCAAAAAAAGCCTCTGTGGACAGGGTTGACTGAGGCAGGAGGAGCGAACTAAGATTGAGATCAGAGAAGTATGGGTGGTGGATGAGGTCCTCAAAGGAGTGAGATAGAACACCACTGAAGTCTTTTGAGAAGAGCAGAGCCATAAGCTGACAGCTCTGGCTGGTGTGTTCACCCAAGATGGTAGAAAGGGAAGGATACTAGCAAGAAGTCAGCCCAAAAGCCTTTGCAATAGACTTGCTGAAAGATAATGGTGGCTTGGGTCAGAGTATATGATACTGGTGGAGCTTTACCATTTGGATAACGTTGACATTTTATTCCATTTATTGGCCTGAAAGCAATGAGGAAAGGGGGAGGCAGATTTTGAGGAAGGCAAGATGTGTCATGCATCACCTCAGATGCCATCTCCACATAGTCTACAGTCAAGAAGAGGGGGTCATTCTCTAGCTACGAGAAGTGGGTCAGTATGGCTGTTCACACGAATTTGGAGGCTGTAGCTCTTAAGCACATCAAGCTAGATTTTCTCAAGCTACTGTCAGGGCCACCCTCTTTTTCTCTCAGGGAAAATTTCAGCCTATTTCAAAACTCTATTATTCTCAAAATTTGGTCCTGGAACCTCAAATTTCAATACAACCTACACTGTGGCTGCAGAAGGTAAGTGTCTTTTACACATTACATCAAGAGTTTCTGATGTAATTTCACTTTGTGAACACTTTGAGTTGATAGTTGACCAATTTGGTCCTATCAGCTTTTTCCTTTCAGTGCATCAGAGTCACTTAAAAACAACCAATCATGTTTCAATGCCATTCTCCCAAATCTTCCCGCCCTCTCCCTCTCCCAGTAAATATCATGTATGAAATGAGTTGCCAGTCCAGGTTCGATGCACGATACTGGATGCTTGGGGCTGGTGCACTGGGACGACCCAGAGGGATGGAATGGGGAGGGAGGAGGGAGGAGGGTTCAGGATGGGGAACACATGTATACCTGTGGCAGATTCATTTTGATATTTGGCAAATCTAATACAGTTATGTAAAGTTTAAAAATAAAATAAAATTAAAAAAAAAAAAAAAAAAAAAAAAAAAACAACCAATCACCTCCACAGTCCCTATACTCACAACTGCTCCCGCAAAAGTAGCTTATTTAGGAGCAATGGTAATAATATAGGGGAGCCTCTACTAGGAAAGAAAAGAAGTGAAGACAGAATTGTTATCAAAAAAGTTATCCCTATAGGTAACTAGAACTTAATCTCTCTGGGGAAGTCTGGAAGCTAACACAGCACTCAGCCTGCAGAGGGAGCCCAACAGAATGCCAAGGTGAGCTGTTACACACACTCCCCATAGTCACTGCTTCCAGGCCACTGCCAGAAAGCACTAACTCTCCTGCTCTTACTTCCTGACGTGCCTGTGCTAAAGTGGGTAATGAGATATCGCCCTCCCCACTCCTAGTATTTGGGTCATCACAAATAATCATAAGGCCTGCTCCAGAGTGCAAGTAATATATCTATGTGGAAAGCAAGGAAGTGCTTACCTACTTTAGGAGACACAAAGTATTGTAATAATAGTTCATTGATATTTGGCAAAACTAATACAATTATGTAAAGTTTAAAAATAAAATAAAATAAAATAAATAAAGTAAAAATCATATATCCAACCAGTATTGATTACTTTCTGCTCTGGGCATATAGCTTTTCTGCTATTTAAGGTGGTGCAAAGGTTGACTTGCTTTAAGAAGGTGGAGGCAATTGCAACCAAGGCTTTTGCAGTAAGATCTCCTATATGGAGTAGTTGCAAAGAGCCAAGATATTAGAAGTATAGCACTCTATACCAGAGGAAACAAGGAAAAGTTGAAATAGTTTGTGCAGTTGATGGAAACATCTTTGTGGAAGACAAAGGCAAACGGGCTAAAAAGGTATCAACAGTCATCAGGAATGAGTGATTGTCTAGGAACGGGAATGGGTTCGGACAAGGTCTCCCCTACATTTGTCACACTGCAGGAACCATTTGCAATATCACTATGAGCCACAGACTTAGCCAGTTACAGGTGACTGTTGAGGCTAATTGTTTCATAATAGGAAAGGAGAAGGCGATGGCACCCCACTCCAGTACTCTTGTCTGGAAAATCCCATGGATGGAGGACCCTGTTAGGCTGCAGTCTATGGGGTTGCGAAGAGTTGGACATGACTGAGCGACTTCCCTTTCACTTTTTACTTTCATGCATTGGAGAAGGAAATGGCAACACACTCCAGTGTTCTTGCCTGGAGAATCCCAGGGACGGGGGAGCCTGGTGGTCTACCATCTATGGGGTCGCACAGAGTTGGACACGACTGAAGCGGCTTAGCAGCAGCAGGAAAGGAGAAAGATAATTTATCCACCCTCTGATCACCCCTCCTCCACATCTCAAGATCAGATGTGTTCATGCATATGGCTGCTTTGGGAAACTGTCAGGATGTTTGTCCTTCCTCTGCAGCCATAAACAGAAATCCAATAGTATCCATTCTCCCTTTAATGATGACCTCCAAAGGAAAAAAGAAAAAGGGGACAGCTTCAAGGCAAACAGAATCTGTAGCCACAGCATGAAAGCGATAGCAATGTTTCACTTCTTGAGAGTTGGTATGGTGCTATTCTGGTGGCAAGAAGATCCAAAACTCATGTGTGTCATGTCTATCCAGTCATCCTCAATTGATGCAATGCAAATCCCCATCTACTCACTGGGGTCAAGTACATTTGAATAAAGGGGAAGGAAAAGTGAATATTGAGTTACAGAATCATTAGAGTTCTTACATATCAGAAATGCAGAGTGTGCGTGCATGCCAAGTTGCTTCAGTCATGACCAGCTCTGTGCAACTCTGTGGAATGCAGCCTGCCAGGCTCCTCTGTCCATGGGATTCTCCAAGCAAGAAATACTGGAGCTGGTTACCATGCCCTCCTCCAGGGGATCTTCCCGACCCAGAAATCAAACCTGTGTTTCTTACATCTACCTGCATTAACAGGTAGGTTCTGTATCATTAGCGACAACTGGAAAGCCCAGAAATGCAGTATGTTGTAACATTTTTTACAAACAGAAATCTCTGTATAAAGTGAAATGGAATGACCTCTAAGATTTGCTAAATGAAAAGAGCAAGATGCAGAACAGAGTGTTATATTTTTGATAAATATATAAAGCCCCTTATACTGTGGTATTGAAATATGTGTCATGATTTATCCTATGGACTTTGTTCTTCATTCCCCATGATTGATACTTGGGGCCTGAGGAGCTTCACTGAAGCAGAAACTCTTTGCAGAGTATGGTAGTATTCCAGTGTTTAAGAGTTCAGTCACCACGGATGGTTGAAATAGAGATTCCTTAGAAGTCATTACCAAAGAGACTGTTGTAGATCATCTTTGAGAGGGTCATCTTGTTGCTCAATGGTATTTACTATCCATGTGTGATAGTAGCATCAACCACTAATTGCCATGCTAGGAGGCCTAGTGCAGTGACAGACAAAAATAGGATCCCACTGACGCATTTTATTATGCTAAGAAATTCCACTGTCCAGCAAATATTGTCACTCAGATGCTTGCTCACATGTGTGCTATCTGCTCCAGGGGCAAAAAAGCAGCTCCATGTTCAATACGGTAATTGAATCCAATTTTTGCCCCTTTTGTGGGTAAGGTGTGTCTTCCAACTGCAAGTTGGTCCAGATGCATATGATGCTTGTCTGATTCATTTTGTTATGCTTCTTGCTGCTGCCAAATAGTATCAAAAGCAACAAAAAGTAAGATTTAGCAGGCTTAATTTCCCTTTGAAGACCCTGATGCTAGGAAAGATTGAGGGCAGGAGGAGAAGGGCATGACAGAGGATAAGATGGTTGGATGGCATTACTGACACAGTTGACGTGGGTTTGGGTGGACTCCGGGAGTTGGTGATGGACAGGGAGGCCTGGTGTACTGCAGTTCATGGGGTCGCAAAGAGTTGGACATGACTGAGTGACTAAACTGACTGACTGACTTTCCCTTTGGAGGAATGGCTTTGTCAAAGAGAGAAACATCCTATCCTTGGAAGTCAGGCAGCTTAGTGGGTTTGAGTACCAGAGGCTTCCTCACTGGGAGATTTTGCAGATCCTTTTTGTGGATCTAGCTCATTGCTAGACTTCTTGGAAAAGCCATGAAGATTCTAAATAGTAAATAAATCTGCCCCCTTTAGTTTTTAAGCTGCCTTCTTCCCATCTATCCTTTGCTCATATTCTTCTTGGTTTTTCTATTAATAAGTGAAGTACTGATTCTAGAACTGTGTGTGGTCAAGTTCCATCTATACCAGTTAACAGACTGTGGGACTTACTGTCATTAAATTAGTTAATATATAAAGTACTTTCAAAAATTCTGGAACAAGGTAAAGCATTTTTATTTATTAAGTTAATAAATTGAGCTTTCTTGTCTATTTCTTGCTTTCTCAAAGAAATGTGTTCTGCCTCCCACACTGCTGTGCCAAGTCACTTCTGTCGTGTCCAACTCTTTGCGACCCCTTGGACTGCCGTCCATGGGGATTCTCCAGGCAAGGATACTGGACTGGGTTGCCATTTCCTCCTCCAGAAGATATTTAGGACCCAGGGATCAAACCCATGTCTCCTGTGGTTCCTGTATTGCAGGCAGATTCTGCCTACCAGGTATCAATTTTTTATAGATTATAGATGTACACAAATCTTTCTATTTGTCTCCAACTTGTTAATGTCCTTTACTATAAAAAATATCTTAGATGATATCTAGTCAAATCTCTCCATTTTTCCTTGTGGTTATGGGGTCAAGTTTAAGAAATTTCCACTATTCTAAGTTCAAAAGATTCTTTTGTAATCTTGCCTATTTGCCTTATAATTTCATCTTTGACATTTAAACATTTAACTCACTTATTCTAGTACAATCATCCGTTAGTTTCTTCAGGTTACTCGTTCCTGGACTCCCTGAAGAAACCAAAATCTACAGATACTCAAGTCCCTTCCAAAATCCATGATGTCAGTCCAGGTTCGATGCACGATACTGGATGCTTGGGGCTGGTGCACTGGGACGACCCAGGGGGATGGTATGGGGAGGGAGGAGGGAGGAGGGTTCAGGATGGGGGACACATGTATACCTGTGGCGGACTCATTTCGATATTTGGCAAAACTAATACAATATTTTAAAGTTTAAAAATAAAATAAAATTAAAAAAAAATAAAGCCGAAAGAAAAAGAAAAAAAAAAATCCATGATGTGTTGAACACAAATATGGAACCCATGGATACAGAGGACCGCTGTATACAGCATGTGTTAGACATACAAGTGCATTCCCAATAAAGCTGACTAAAAATGAATCTTTTGTCTACAGATTTATCTTACCACCATTAGTACACTCAAACTTTATATTTACAGTAAGAACTATTTTTACATTGGTTTGCCTATCTTTATACCAATACCATTATGTTTTAATCATTATAGCCTTATAATATATATTAATATATTGGGAATGGGAGTAAATCTCACCGTTTTCTTCTAATTTTTCAAAAATCACCTTTAGCTTGGGTGAATCTTTTCCTTTACAGACTAATTAGATCAAGAAGTTTCCAAAATCCTTCTAGCATTTTGTACTAAATTTGCTGTTCATTTGTCTCTAAATATGAATAGAACTGGGCATCTTTATGATATTAATTTGCCCCATCCTTGAAAATATTAATATGATTAATCCTAGGACATCATGATTTGGAAATAATTTTTACATTTACATTTTACATTTACATTCATATTGAAATGTTCTTTATCAAGGGAAACTTTCCTCATTAACTTAGATTTTTCATATCTTAAACTGTGTATTCCACATTTAAGTCTAAATAAAAAAGAAAGTATGTTGTAACATGGGTCAACATCATTGTAAGATTTCACTAAAATGCAGAACATCTTGCTTTTTTTCTGTATCTTCTCATGATTATCAAATAATATTTATTGTCACACACACATAAACTTACCACTGTTTTGCGACACATATAGAGTTGACTGAGAAGCTTAGTAATCCAAGACTCTCTTTCCAGGTACAATGATATATTACCCATGCAATAAATTTAAATAAAAGTTTTAATGGGAAAATTCTATTTGGCCTCTTGGGAAAATGCAGTGCATCCAACTGCACTCTACTTTGAACTAACAGATATTGATTTTATATGGCCTTTCTATGAATATTCATTTAGTGTCTAGTAGAGATGGAATACTTTCAAATATGCCTTATAAAGTGAGCAGTGGCATGATCACTGTGATGTTTACATCAGACAAATATACTAGGAAAGGCTGCATTGGTTGGGATTAGAGAAAATATGATTATGAAAAATACTCAAAGAAATGACACTCAAGATTTAGTTTTTACAAAGCATTTAGTGATACTTCCTTCATCTTAGGAAATCTGAACTTTCTTTTAGAATTTGGTGTCTGAAGGACTGACTTGCCACACTGCAAAAATATCCATGTGGAAGTTACATGATCATATATAGTATAATCATAATGATTTAACCTGTCACTGATGATTTATTACATAATGAAAAGTAATCCAAATTATTTCAAGGTTAAGAAACATGGACTTGAACATCAACCCAGCATTATTAATCATGTGGTATCATTACTTAGCTGATAAATTCCTTAGTTTTGACAATAGCTTATTTTTGACACTTACTGCAGGCAGAATGCCCTAATAGGAAGAGTAGAGAAGATAATCATGAATAAAACACATTCTAAGAATTAATTGGATTTGTAGGACAAAGAGGCAGGTTTACCAAGCCAAAAGACAGGATAAAGTATAAGTTTATCTACCAAATTAATTTGGTAAGAATCTATGAAAATACATATAAAAAAACATCCAGTTTATTAAAAAAAAAAATAATAGGGTGGGGAGTCAGAGAAAAAGCACTTCTCAGAGATAACAAAACCAGAATTAAATTTTGAGAAAAGAATAAAAGTTCAGAAAGCAGAAAAGAATGGAAAGATGTTTTATTTTAGTCATTTTGTTTTTATAATCATTTTTATTTCTTGAAGAAAAATATTATGCTTATCGTGGAAAACCTAAAATATATTGGGGAAAATAATAAATAATATATTTTTTAATGGATACATTGTTTTGTTTACTTCTAGGCATAGAGTTGACAGGCTTCCCGGGTGGCGTTAGTGGTAAAGAACCTGCCTGCCACTGCATGAGACATAAGAGATGTGGTTCTTTCCCTGGGTCAGGAATACCCTCTGGAGAAGGTCATGGCAACCCCCTCCAGAATTCTTGCCTGGAGAATCCCCATGGATAGAGGAGCCTGGGAGGCTATAGTCTATAGGGTCATAAAGAGTAGGACATAACTGAAGTGACTTAGCAAGCATGCAGTCATAGTGTTGGACTTTCTAGGTGACTCAGTGGTAAAGAATCCACCTGCCATTTAAGAGACACGAGTTTGATCCCTGGGTGAGGAAGATCCCCCAGACAAGGGAACTGCAAACCACTGCAATATTCTTGCCCATGAAATCCCATGGACAGAGGAGCCTGGCAGGCTATGGCATCACAAAAAGATTGGGACATGACTTAATGGTTAAACGAAGACATAGAGTTACATATTGGCTTTACAAAGACACAATTTGCTGTAACATCACTGTTTAGGCTTTCTGCTATATCAAAGTATTATTCTGCACATAAAATTTGTGTGATCATAACACAGCCTAGAGAATTTGAACAATATTTTTATCTCTATATAATTGTAGAAACTTCAGTTTCTTTGTCATTACTGGTTGGGGAATAGACTTGGATTACTGTGATATTGAATAGTTTGCCTTGGAAACAGAAATCATTCTGTCGTTTTTGAGATTGCATCCAAGTACTGCATTTTGGACTCTTTTGTTGACCATGATGGCTACTCCATTTCTTCTAAGGGATTCGTGCCCATAGTAGTAGATAGAATGGTCATCTGAGTTAAATTCATCCATTCCAGTACATTTTAGTTCACTGATTCCTAAAATGTCGATGTTCACTCTTGCCATCTCCTGTTTGACCACTTCCAATTTGCCCTGATTCATAGACCGAACATTTCAGGTTCCTATGTAATATTGCTCTTTAAAGCATAGGACTTTACTTCCATCACCAGCCACATGCACAACTGGGCATTTGTTTTCACCTCATGACAAACAGATGGGGAAACAATGGAAACAGTAACAGACTTTATTTTGGGGGGCTCCAAAATCACTGCAGATGGTGATTGCAGCCATGAAATTAAAAGACACTTGCTCCTCGGAAGAAAACTTATGACAAACCTAGAGAGCACATTAAAAGGCAGAGGCATTACTTTACCAACAAAGACCCATCTAGTCAAAGCTGTGGTTTTTCCAGTAATCATATATGGATGTGAGAGTTTAACTATAAAGAAAGATGAGCAGCAAAGAATTGATGCTTTTGAACTGTGGTGTTGGAGAAGACTCTTGGGAGTCCCTTGGACTGCAAGAACATCCAACCAGTCAATACTAAAGGAAATCAGTCCTGAATATTCATTGGAAGGACTGATGCCAAAGCTGAAACTCCAAAACTCTGGACACCTGATGTGGAGAACTGACTCATTTGAAAAGACCCTGATGGTGGGAAAGACTGAAGGTGGGAGGAAAAGGGGATGACAGAAGATGAGATTATTGAATGGACTCAATGGACATGAGTTTGAGTAAACTCATGGAGTTGGTATTGGACAGGGAGGCCTCTGATGCTGCAGTCCATGGGGTCGCAAAGAGTCGGACACAACTAAGCAACTGAACTGAACTGAACTGAATTGTAGAAAGTCTTTCTACCACAGGAAGAACTAAAAGGTCTTTCATGTGTCTGTTTTTTGACAAGGGTTTTTCTCCTAGTTCTGTGTCCCATTCAAAAATTGTACAATATTGATAATGGAGCTCTTATGTGATCCTTAGGACTGCTTTATTCCATTGAAAAATCATCTTTTAGTTTGTGTAGTTATTATAGACTGCAGGAGTCTTCATGGATGCAATTATCCATGCATTGTTAAAGAGTAAGTGCCGCAACGGGAAAAATAACTGCATAAAACAACTGAACCAGATGGATATTTGAAATTAAACACTTAAGATATATGTAGCTTTTGTGGTTAACAACTGTTTACCAGGAAAAAACACACACAATATAAATAAACCATTGCAATTCTTATAGCCTAAGGTGGTTTTGTTGGTGGTGGTGTTTTTAATTCTCATTTGCATGTCTTTAGTTACTTTCAAAGGAAAGAGCCAACAAATATTTTTCTGTTGCCTTAGTGGTTAAGGGGAAAAATAGTTAATCATTTCCTCAGGCAATGACAGATGACAGGTTAGAGTCAACCCCCGGAAATCTATGGGAAAACTACCAGTTACAGAAAAATAGTAAATACCACATTAGAGACACTGTGACCTCCAAGGTCTAAAATTAGAACTTAAATCAGGCATGCTCTACAGGATATATTTCTATCTTTGGAACAATGAGAATTTAAAGAGAAGCAGACTCCAGGTGGAGAGAAGAAGCACAAGGCTCCAGTCCCTTAAAGCCAGAAGCAAGTAGAGCTGCAGGACACCAAAGGGCCAAGTGATGTTTCAATAATGTCAAGACTGCCCAATAGCAAAGTCACCTTACACTCCTCCACTTTCCCCCAGTACTGAGAATTTCATCACATATGATCTCATAGATTACAAAAGGAAGTGAGTTGGCATTGTTGGGTACAATGTTGACTTGTGGCTGTTCTTCCTTGTAGTGGCATCATTGTTGTGTGAACTTGTGTTACTACTATTTGAAAACACTGATATAAATGAAAATATTTTAAATTAATTTTTATTGGAGTATAGTTTGTTTGTTAGTTGTGTTAGTTTCTACTGCAGCGTTATTTACAATAGCCAGGACATAGAAGCAACATAAATGACCATCAGCAGAGGAATGAATAAAGATGTGGTACGGGTACAAATATACAATGGAATATTTTCCACCCATTAAAAAAGAAACAAACTGGGTCATTTGTAGAGACATGGATGGACCTAGAGACTATCATATAGAATGAAGCAAGTCAGAAAGACAAAAACAAATATCATATATTAATGTATATATATGAAATCTAGAAAGATAGCGTGTGTGTGTGTGTGTGAAAGTCATTCATAGAAAAATGGTATGCTGCTGCTGCTGCTAAGTCGCTTCAGTCGTGTCCGACTCTGTGGACCCCAGAGACGGCAACCCACCAGGCTCCCCCGTCCCTGGGATTCTCCAGGCAAGAACACTGGAGTGGGTTGCCATTTCCTTCTCCAATGCATGAAAGTGAAAAGTGAAAGTGAAGTCGCTCAGGTTGTCTACTTGAAAGTTACACAGTCATGTCCGACTCCTAGTGACCCCATGGACTGCAGTCTACCAGGCTGCTCTGTCCATGGGATTTTCCAGGCAAGGGTACTGGAGTGGGGTGCCATTGCCTTCTCCAAAAGGTGGTATAGATGATCTTATTTGCAAAAGAGATAGAAGTACAAATGTTGAGGCAAAGGTATGTACTCTGAGGTCAGTTTGCCAACATTCATTCAGTGTTTCTATTTCTCAGTGACTACTTCATCTCTCTATGGATCACTTTTCTTGAGTGTAAAATAGAGGTAAAAAGAGCACCTTAATCAGAGTAAAATGATGATACACATAAAGGAACTGGTCCAGTGTCAGCAAATAGAAAGAATAAACAGTATTAATGTTTATGAATATTAATAATCTTATGATCAATAAACCAAATGGCTTTGGCAAATTCTACATGTAATGGGGTTTGGATTTGCAGAAGAAATATCTCTAACAATGGAAATCTTTATTTTGGCCTTAAATATAATTCCTTTCCTCTCTTTTATTGGTCTCTAAAAATAAAAGAATTTGATCTTTTGAGTTATGACATGATGTAGTTAATAGCAGTTTTCAAAAATAAGCTTTAAAACTTTACTAATTTTAACAATAAGGCTGTTTTTAGTATCTTTGGGACCTCCTGATGTTTTGTGCTTATTTCTGGTGACCATTATTTACATTTAGAAAGATCCATAGACTAAGAGGAATACATCAGATGCAGGATTCAAGCATCCCTCACACAGTGCCTGGTATAGAACATTTGATGAAATATATGCTCTTTTAGAATCAACTGATGAATGGATGGTGAATCAAAACTAATACAATTATGTAAAGTTTAAAAATAAAATAAAATTTAAAAAAATAAAAAATAAAATAAAATAAAATAAAAAGAACTTCAACTCATTACAGTGTATAGATGATAAGCATAATGTTTGTCCATACTTTTAGGCATTTTAAGTTTTGTTCAATCATAAGCTGACCACTGAAAGGTAAAAATACTTTTCTGTTTTTTTTTTTTTTTATGGAGATAAAAGACTTTGACTAAATAGCAATATAAAACATATATTCAAAACTGAATAGATGTTGTGATGGTGAAGATGTCCTCAGTGACACAACTTGGAGGCATTTACATAATTCGCCAAATTTGCTGTTTCTTTCAGAGTTTTGTTCTGATTAAGTGGTGTCACCTGCATATCTGAGGTTATTGGTATTTCTCCCAGCAATCTTGATTCCAGCTTGTGCTACTTCCAGCCCAGCGTTTCTCATGATGTACTCTGCATAGAAGTTAAATAAGCAGGGTGACAATATACAGCCTTGATGTTCTCCTTTTCTACTTGGAACCAGTCTGTTGTTCCAAGTCCAGTTCTAACTGTTGCTTCCTGACCTACATATAGGTTTCTCAAGAGGCAGGTCAGGTGGTCTGCCCATCTCTTTCAGAATTTTCCACAGTTGATTGTGATCCACACAGTCAAAGGCTTTGGCATAGTCAGATGACACCATCCCTATGGCAGAAAGTGAAAACTAAGATCATGGTATCTGGTCCCATCACTTCATGGGAAATAGATAGGGAAACAGTGTCAGACTTTATTTTTGGAGGCTCTAAAATCACTGCAGATGGTGATTGCAGCAATGAAATTAAAAGACGCTTACTCCTTGGAAGGAAAGTTATGACCAACCTAGATAGCATATTCAAAAGCAGAGACATTACTTTGCCAACAAAGGTTCGTCTAGTCAAGGCTATGGTTTTTCCAGTGGTCATGTATGGATGTGAGAGATGGACTGTGAAGAAAGCTGAGCGCCAAAGAATTGATGCTTTTGAACTGTGGTGCTGGAGAAGATTCTTGAAAGTCCCTTGGACTGCAAGGAGATCCAACCTGTCCATTCTAAAGATCAGTCCTGGGTGTTCTTTGGAAGGACTGATGCTAAAGCTGAAATTTCAATACTTTGGCCACCTAATGCGAAGAGTTGACTCATTGGAAAAGACTCTGATGCTGGGAGGGATTGGGGGCAATAGGAGAAGGGGACGAGAGGATGAGATGGCTGGATTGCATCACTGACTCGATGGACATGAGTTTGAGTGAACTCCTGGAGTTAGTGATGGACAGGGAGGCTTGGCGTACTGCGATTCATGGGATTGCAAAGAGTCAGACACGACTGAGCGACTGGACTGAAATGAACTGAACTGAAATGAAACTTTGTTTACCCATAGCTCATTCCTTCTCTTGACAAAAATAAGAAGTATCTAAAGTAACACAGCTGACTTTCTCACAGCTGGCAGGATCTCAAACAAAAGTTTTATATTTAATCATAGCAACAATTTAAAAACTAAAATCTTGTTTTGCTTCTCTCAGGACCTTATTTTCTTATTTCCTATTCCTATTTCAGCATCCTCAAACTGTCTTTTACAAAATATTGTTCTTTATAGGAAAAAATGGTAACTAAGTGTTCTTTAGGGGAGAAAAGAATGTTAGTTTAGGACACCCTGACTAGACAAACTAACCAATCTGATCACATGGATCACAGCCTCCTCTAACTCAAAGAAACTATGAACCATGCTGTGTAGGGCACCAAGATGGATGGGTTATAGTGGAGAGTTCTGACAAAATGTGGTCCACCGGAGAAGGGAATGGCAAGACACTTCAGTATTCTTGCCTTGAGAACCCCATGAACAATATGAAAAGGCAAAATGATAGGACACTGCAACATGTACTCCCTAGGTCAGTAGCTGCCCAATATACTACAGGAGATCAGTGGAGAAATAACTCCAGAAAGAATGAAGAGATGGAGCCAAAGCAAAAACAACACCCAGTTGTGGATATGACTGGTGATGGAAGTAAAGTCCAATGCTGTAAAGGGCAATATTGCATAGGAACCTGGAATGTTAGGTTGATGAATCAAGGCAAATTGGAAGAGGTCAAACAGGAGATGGCAAGAGTGAACATCAACATTTTAGGATACAGTGAGTTTAAATGGACTGAAATGGGTGAATTTAATTCAGACGACCATTCTATCTACTACTGTGGCCAAGAATCCTGTAGAAGAAATGGAGAAGCCATCATAGTCAACAAAAGAGTCCAAAATGCAGTTCTTGGATGCAATCTCAAAAATGACAGAATGATCTCTGATTGTTTCCAAATCCAACCATTCAATATCACAGTAATCCAAGTCTATGCCCAACAAATAATGTTGAATAAAATGAAGTTGAGCGGTTCTATGAAGACCTACAAGACCTTTTAGAACTAATACCCAAAAAAGATGTCCTTTTCATTATAGGGGACTGGAATGCATAAGTAGGAAGTCAAGAAATACCTGGAGCAACAGGCAAAATTGGCCTTGGAGTACAGAATGAAGCAGGGTGAAGGCTAATAGAGTTTTGTCAAGAGAATGCACTGGTCATAGCAAACACCCTATTCCAACAACACAAAAGAAGACTCTACACATGGACATTACCAGATGCTCAATACTGAAATCAGATTGATTATATTCTTTCCAGCCAAAGATGAAGAGGCTCTATACAGTCAGCAAAATCAAGACCAGGAGCTGACGGTGGCTCAGATCATGAACTCCTTATTGAAAATTCAGACTTAAATTGAAGAAAGTACGGAAAACCATTAGACCATTCAGGTATGACCTAAATCAACCCCCTTATGATTATACAGTAGAACTGAGAAACAGATTGAAAGGATTAGATCAGACAGACAGAGTGCCTGAAGAATAATGGATGAAGGTTCATGACATTGTACAGGAGGCAAAGACCATCCACAAGAAAAAGAAATGCAAAAAGGCAAAATGGTGGTCTGAGGAGGCCTTACAAATAGTTATGAAAAGAAGAGAAGCAAAAGGGAAAGGAGAAAAGGAAAGATATACCCATTTGAATGCAGAATTCCAAAGAATAGCAAGGACAGAAAAGAAAACCTTCCTCATTGATCAGTGCAAAGAAATAGAGGAAAACAATAGAATGGGAAAGACTGGAAATCTCAAGAAAACTAGAGATATCAAGAGAACATTTCATGCAAAGTTGGGCACAATAAAGGACAGAAATGGTATGGACCTAACAGAAGCAGAAGATATTAAGAAGAGATGGCAAGAATATACAGAAGACCTACACAACAAAGATCTTCATGAACCAGATAATCATAATGGTGTGATTGCTCACTTAGAGCCAGACATCCTGTAATGAGAAGTCAAGAGGGCCTTGGGAAGCATCACTATGAACAAAGCGAGTGGAAGTGATGGAATTCCAGTTCAGCTATTTCAAATCCTAAAAGATGATGCTGTGAAAGTGCTACACTCAATATGTCAGCAAATTTGGAAAACTAGGCAGTGGCCACAGGACTGGAAAAGGTCAGTATTCATTCCAACCCCAAAGAAAGGCAATGCCAAAGAATGCTCAAACTACCACACAATTGTACTCATCTCACACACTAGCAAGTAATGCTCAAAATTCTCCAAGCAAGGCTTCAACAATACATGAACCATGAACTTCCAGATGTTCATGCTGGACTTAGAAAAGGCAGAGGAACCAGAGATCAAATTGCCAACCAAAAAGCAAGAGAGTTTAAGAAAAACATTTACTTCTGTTTTATTGACAATATCAAAACATTTGACTGTTTGGATCACAATAAACTGTGGAAAATTCTGAAAGAGATGGGAATACCAGACCACCTGACCTGCCTCTTGAGAAATCTGTATGCAAGTCAGGAAACAATAGTTAGAACTGGACATGGAATAACAGACTGGTTCCAATTAGGGTAAGGAGTACATCAAGGCTGTATATTGTCACCCTGCTTATTTAACTTATATGCAGAGTACATCATGAGAAATGCTGGGCTGGATGAAACACAAGCTGGAATCAAGATTGCCAAGATAAATATCAATAAACTCAGATATACAAATGACACCACCCTTATGGCAAAAGTGAAGAAAACTCAAGATCATCTTGAGGAAAGTGAAAGAGGAGAGTGAAACAGCTGGCTTAAAACTGAACATTCAGAAAACTAAGATCATGGCACCTGGTCCCATCACTTTCTGGCAAATAGATGGGGAAATAATGGAAACAGTGAGAGACTTTATTTTGGGGAGCTCCAAAATCACTGCAGATGGTGACTGCAGCCACAAAATTAAAACACGGTTGCTCCTTGGGAGAAAAGCTATGACCAACCTAAATAGCATATTAGAAAGCAGAGACATTACTTTGCCAGCAAAGGTCCATCTAGTAAAGGCTATGGTTTTTCTGGTAGTCATGTATGGTTGTGAAAGTTGGACTATAAAGAAAGCTGAGCGCCAAATAATTGATGCTTTTGAACTGTGGTGTTGGAGAAGACTCTTGAGAGTCCCTTGGACTGCAAGGACATCCACCCAGTCGATACTAAAGGAAATCAGTCCTGAATATTCATTGGAAGGACTGATGCTGAAGCTGAAACTCCAATACTTTGGCCACCTGATGCAAAGAACTAACTCATTTGTAAAGACCCTGATGCTGGGAAAGATTGAAGGCAGGAGGAGAAGAGGATGACAGAGGATGAGATGGCTGGATGACATCACTGACTCAATGGACATGAGTTTGAGTAAACTCTGGGAGTTGGTGATGGACAGGGAGGCCTGGTGTGCTGCAGTCCATGGGGTTGCAGTCAGACATGACTGAGCATCTGAACTAAACTGACTAGACAAAGTTCAAAATATTGTTTGTCTGCAGTGTATCTCCCAATTCTAAGGTGCTCATATATATTTTGAATTTCTAAAAGAGAAATTACTTTGAGTTAATTTTCAAACTTATTTAAGACTCTCTTTTCAAGAATATGAAGAACAAGCTTTAGGTCATCATAGTCGGTATTATCTGTAGAAGATAACTGATAGATAGACAGATAATGCATTTTTTTTAGTTACATGAAAACACAAATGAATATATGCACAAACAAGATACAAGAAGACCACTGGAAATTTATAGCTATGTCCTTTGACCTTTTATATACATAGCTATTGATATCAATTTGATGAATCTTCATTCATACTTCTGGTATGCATTTCCATATGTGTTATATACAAAAAGTTTTGTCTTATATAATTTGTTTTAACAAAATGGGTGTGATACTGTATGAATGCTTTAACAATTGATTTATTTTATAATTAAAAACATATTCAGTAATACATTTATTTCACTATTTGTTATTCAACTTTATTCTTTATAGTTATATATTGTTATGTACTATAAATGTATCTATATTTATTTAACAATGTACAAACTTGGGAAAATTCCCTAGAGTAAGAAATGGCAACCCACTCCAGTATTTTTGCCTGGAAAACTCCATGGACAGAGGAGCCTGGCAGGCTACAGTCCATGGGTTTGCAAAGAGCTGGACACGACTGAGCTCCTGAACACGCACATGCACACACACACACAAACAAATTTGTGACTATTTGATTATATTTTTTTCTTGCAAACAAACTCGGATAAATACAGTTGCCCAATGTCTCTGTTAAAGAGAGATACCTACAGGAGTTGAATGATTCATTAGCTTTTGTTGTGATAAGAAACATTCTCTGAAAATATTAAACATATTTTAAATATTTCAGTATTATGAAAGCCCACCTTTCCAAAGACTGCATTAATATTCATTCTAATAATCACTGCTGCTGCTGCTGCTAAGTTGCTTCAGTCGTGTCCGACTCTGTGTGAGCCCATAGACAACCTCCTACCAGGCTTCTCTGTCCCTGGGATTCTCCAGGCAAGAACACTGGAGTGGGTTGCCATTTCCTTCTCCAATAATCACTGCATGAAATGAATAACATCCTTATATCCCCTTGAGTCCTAGATGTTATCCACCATTTTCCTTAACTTTTACCACTCATGAATAATGGTATATTATTCAGCTAATATTTACTATTAATTTATGTTGGAGAGATCTCAGTTTCAGAAATTTGAATTAGTCAATCTCCTTGGTCCATCATACATGATCAGTTCATCTAAGGCCCGTTTCTTCTTTCACTTCATTTCACTTTACTTTTGCATTTCCTCCATCATCACTGCCACTTTGTTTTTAGCTAGCATACTCCTGCCCCCACCTAATGTCTTTTAGTAGATGTGCTTGGATTTGTATCTATGAAAAGTATATGTTGTTACTTTTATATGAAAGTGCTTAATTTTATATGAAAATATATCACAGAACACATCTCTTTCCTAATTTTTATTGTGCATTAAGTTGGTAAGCTCACTGATGCTGCATGTGTACCAGGCAGCTGCTAACTGACGCATGCAAGGTTCAACAGCCCCCAGGTTGTCCTTACCCCTTAGGCACCCAGTGCTGTAAGTTCACAAACAATTTGTGATAAACACCTTGTGCATATCTGCTTGTGGACTCGCATGTGAACTTTTCAGGGAACTACCCCTAGGCAGAGAATTGCTATTGACTAGGCAGAGAATTGCTGTGTCACAGTAGATATACATAATTAATTTTGCTAAGCACTGCCAAATTGTTCTCTGAAAGCCATAATACTTTACACTACAGGAGCAGATCTCAAAGATTCTCATCTTCACACATCCTTGCTGACACTACTTTTATCTGACATTTTAATTCTTTTTTCAATCTGGTAGGTGGAAGATAGAGCTTATTGTGTTAATCTGACTTTCTGTGATTACCGGTGAATGTAAGCATCTCTTTTTTATTTAGTCAACCATTTGGAGGTCTTCTGCAGTAGTAATAATCTAAAACCTTCATAATTTTCTAAATTAGGTTTACAACTGTTCACTGCTTGCTAACCAGAAATTCTTATATAGCCTATAGAATATCCCTTTGTAAGTCAAATATTTTAAATGTATGTTCAATCTGTAATTTGTTAGTTTTTTCATTGGTATCTTTCAATTAACCTTTAAATATCTGCTTTAATTTTGTCAAACTCATCACTTTTTAAAGTTATATATTCTATATTTGAGTTTTTGTTCATGTACCTCTCCACCACTCACTTGAATAAATGACAAAAATACTTTTTTTATATGTCTTCTTTCTGTATTATTCAATACAGAGTATTCCACATTTGCATTTTAATCATCTTTATTTAGATAATACATAAAGAACGAGGTTTATTTTTTTTTACTGAGTAAGCTGGCTTCTCCATTTCATGTACTGAGTAATTTATTTTTATTCATAGATTCATGGTATGTGTGCCTGCATGCTAAAGTCGCTTAAGTAGTGTCTGATTCTGTGACCCTATGGACTGTATCCTGCCAGGCTCCTCTGTCCATGGGATTCTCCAGGCAAAGGTACTGGAGTGGGTTGCCATGCCCTCCTCCAGGGAATCTTCCCAACCCAGGGGTTGAAACTGCATCTTTTATGTCTCCTGCATTGGCAGGCGGGTTCTTTACTACTTGCACGGCCTGGGAAGCCTGATTTACGGTATGCCTTTATTAAGGCCCAAGTTGACATTCATACATGAATAATTCTAGTTCACTCTTCTCTTCCACAGTTTATTTTTTTGTTCCACCAGTGGTAAAGAACCCGCCTGCCAATGCAGGAGATGTAAGAGATAAGGGTTCAATCCCTGGGTCAGGAAGATCCCCTGGAGGAAGAAATGGTAACCCACTCAGTATTCTGTCTGGAAAACCACATGGACAGAGGAGCTTGGAGAACTATAGTCCATGGGGTCACAAAGAGTCTGACCCAACTAAGGAACTGACACTTTCACTTCCCATCAATATTTCAGATTATTCTGATATTTCAGTATTCTTGCTGTCATTAAAAGTCAGTGGATAAAACTGAAAAAAAAATGATACAGGTTTCTCATTAGATGCTAAAACTTAGGATAAAGATCAGTTCAGTATATGGTGAGTTTCACTGATAAACATTGATTTAACAATCCTAAAAACTCAGCAGTATATAAAAGAATAGAACACTTTATGACAGTTGTGTTTATTTTGGAAATTTAAGATTGATTTCACATAAATTGCAGTGCTCTAATCCATTAGATGAATAGTTTAAGTAAAAACTTAAAACATAATCTAGGAGAGTGGAAGACACAATACATAAAATTTCCTTTTCCGTCTCTCTCACTGGGTACTCTTCTTCAATCTGCTCTGTTATTTCTGTATTATCTCTTCAAATACCTAACACAGAAGTATGCTGAGTTTCAATCTATGGAATGCTTTTTTCTAAATTAAAGTCTATCTTTTAATAATGATACTGAGTCTCATAGTTTGAAATGTCATTTATAAGCCCAAGACTCTCAGACGTGTATCTCCACCTGGCCTGTTACCCTGATACTTATCTATCCAACTGCTGACGTAACATTTCTGTTTGAGAAATAAAATAAATATTTCAAATATTTTCAAGTTTGGTTTCAAACTTAAACCAGTTCACCAAAACCTGCACTTCTATACTCTTCCCCACCTCAGTTCAGTTCAGTTGCTCAGTCGTGTCTGACTCTTTGTGACCCCATGGACTGCAGCACGCCAGGCATCCCTGTCCATCAACAACTCCCAGAGTTTTCTCAAACTCATGTCCATTGAGTCGGTGATGCTATCCAACCATCTCATCCTCTGGCATCCCCTCCTCCTCCTGCCTTAAATTTTTCCCAGCATCAGGGTCTTTTCAAATGAGTCAGTTCTTTGCATCAGGTGGTCAAAGTATTGGAGTTTCAGCTTCAGCATCAGTCCTTCCAATGAACACTCAGGACTGATCTCCTTTAGAATGGACTGGTTGGATATCCTTGCAGTCCAAGGGACTCTCAAGAGTCTTCTCCAACACCACAGTTCAAAAGCATCAATTCTTCAGTGCTCAGCTTTCTTTATAGTCCAACTCTCACATCCATACATGACTACTGGAAAAACCATAGCCTTGACTAGACGGACCTTTGTTGGCAAAGTTTTAATATGCTGTCTAGGTTGCTCATAACTTTTCTCCCAAAGAGTAAGTGTCTTTTAATTTCATGGCTGCAATCACCATCTGCAGTGATTTTGGAACCCCCCAAAATAAAGTCAGCCATTGTTTCCACTGTTTCCCCATCTATTTGCCATGAAGTGATGGGACCAGATGTCATGATCTTAGTTTTCTGAATGTTGAGCTTTAAGCCAACTTTTTCACTCTCCTCTTTCACTTTCATCAAGAGGATCTTTAATTCTTCTTCACTTTCTGCCATAAGGGTGGTGTCATCTGCATATCTGAGGTTATTGATAACTTCTCCTGCCAATCTTGATTCCAGCATGTGCTTCATCCAGCCCAGCGTTTCTCATGATGTACTCTGCATATAAATTAAATAAGCAATAAATTGTCAAGGCTGACAATATTCAGCCTTGACATACTTCTTTTCCTATTTGGAACCAGTCTGTTGTTCCATGTCCAGTTCTAACTGTTGCTTCCTGACCTGCATACAGATTTCTCAAGAGGCAGGTCAGGTGGTCTGGTATTCCCATCTCTTTCAGAATTTTCCAGAGTTTATTGGAATTTCCCACCTCAGGAACTATCATCTCTTCCCACACCCTGTTTGTTTGTTTGTTGATATTTGTTTATTTATGGCTGTGTTGGCTCTTCATTGCTGCACACAAGCTTTATCTAGTTCCAGCGACTGGGGGCTGCTCTTCCTCCTACGATATTCTTCTTAGTCGGTAGTGTTTTCTCTCTTCTATGGTGTGTACCTTTCTATACAGATTCTAGAAAAAGCGAAATAGTAAACATATTTGCCCTCTTCTCAGTTACAGGGTGCATTGGCTGTGCTGCTACTCTTCCAGCTTTCTTAAAATGCTAGTAAGTCAAAGCTCTGGTACTTGCTGTGGCCTCTAGCTCTAGCTGAAATCCTCTTTTCCACTATTCCTATGACCACGACCCTCATTTACTTTCTTTAGCTCCCCATGCCAGTTTCATCCTAATAGAAGACCTCTTCTATTTTTAATTTGATTGCCTCCTGACCTCTTCTCACATATTTGTTCACTTACATTTTACCTGTCTGTTAGCTCTATAAATCAAAGATTATCTTGTTCACTTTTTCATATCCAGTTTTTCAATTTGTAAGTACACATGTGTGTTCATGTATTCTCAGTCATTCAGTCCTGTCCAACTCTTTGAGACCCCATGGACTGCAGCCCACCAGGCTCCTCTGCCATGGAATTTGCCAGGCAAGAATACTGGAGTGGGTTGCTATTTCCATGGCAGAGGATCTTCCCTACCCAGGAATCAAATCTGCATCTCCTGCATTGGCGGGCGGATTCTTTACCACCAAGTCACCTGGGAAGCCCAGTAGGTACACACAGTAACTTAATTTATAATTCAATTTTTTAAAACCCTTAAGTAACTCACTTTCCTTCAAATTTCTTAACTTCTCTTCAAATTTTTTAGGTTCTCAACTACTTCACTTGTCTCCATTCCTTGCCCTGCTTATTCCGTCTTCTTAGTGACACTGTTAGAATTTCCATTGTTATGAAAAAAAGATTTTTAAATATATATTTCTGAAGGAGCACATGAGCATATAGATACAACTTTTAAAATAATTTATTCATTGTCACTTTCCTTTATTTTAGCATTGTTCTGATTTTTTCCTTTTAACTGATACACTTCCTGTAATAATGATGTCCAAAATGATGTTTATATAGTGAAACTTCTGAGACCTTGCAAGACTGGGAATTTTACATTACCTTTGCATTTAAATGAAGAATATAAATATTGAGGTATGAATGTTTCTGTCCCTCTCACAATTTTTAAAATATTACCTTATTATCTTCCTGCATGTGGTTTTACATTGAAAAGTCCCATGGCTGTGCTTCTGTTGTTAATTTTCTTAAGTGTATTTCATTGTCATGATGGAATATATTCTGTAAAATTATGGGTATTTTCTATTTTACTGATTTTTCTTTTAACCAAAATTGCTGTACAAAATTGAAACATGTATAATATCATGTATGAAACGAGTCGCCAGTCCAGGTTCGATGCACGATACTGGATGCTTGGGGCTGGTGCACTGGGATGACCCAGAGGGAGGGTATGGGGAGGGAGGAGGGAGGAGGGTTCAGGATGGGGAACACAGGTATACCTGTGGCGGATTCATTTCGATACTTGGCAAAACTAATACAATATTGTAAAGTTTAAAAATAAAATAAAATTTTTAAAAAATTTTAAAAAAGAGAAAATTATAAGGCACTAATGAAAGAAATCAAAGGCAACATAAACTGATGGAGAGATATTCCATGTTCCTGGGTAGGAAGAATCAGTTATTGTGAAAATGACTATACTACCAAATGCATTCTACAGATTCAATGTGATCCCTATCAAAATATCAATGACATTCTTCACAGAACTAGAACAAAAAATTCACAATTCATATGGAAGCACAAAAGACCCTGAATAGCCAAAGCAGTCTTGAGAAGGAAGAATGGAGCTGGAGGAATCAATGTTGAAAAAATAAAATAAAATAAAAAATAAAAATAAAGTTTATTTCCTAGCTATTGGCTAAAAAGTTCACACTTATCAGCTGTGATATTTAAATCTGCTGTTTTGTCTGTTTTATTGTAACTTTCATTTTTTTAAAAGGTGTTTAACTCTCAACCTGTGAATTTGAAATATCGTATTACTCCTTGAAGTTCTGTTAGCTTTTTAAAAATATCTTTAAATATACCATGGTAAATATATCATGGTAAATGATGAGTGATAGGTACTTTTGTGGATTTTTATTCTTATCCTATTAAGGTCTTCTGAACTGAAATTTCTAACATCTAAAGAGAAAAATGCTACACCTATGTACTTTTTATTAGATTCTCCCTCCTTCCCCATATCATTTTAACTATTTCAACCTTATTTTATCATTTGCTTTAGATAGGACCATAAGTATATAGCAAGATTTTTTGGTCCAATAAAAAAAAATGGTTTTTAGGTAAAGAAATTTATACCATGAACATTAATTGAAAATTTTGTGTTTACATTTGTTTCTATCTCTTTGTTTCAGGAATGCATTATCTTCTTTTATATTTTTGCATATGCTCATTGCATTTCTTTGAAAAATCTTATTTTTTGTATTCTTATAACAAAGTTAATATTCTAATTCTTGTATTTTATACTTCTCATTCATTATGTTGGATGGCTTCATATGTTTGAGATGATGCTTGTGTTTGCTGTAAGTTTCTACCATAATTTTTGAGGTGTAAGGTGGGCCTAAGAGGAGTTTGTAACCACACTATGTTCTAGATATTGGAGAAGTTCATTTCTCATATAGGTCACCACTACACAGGGCTGAAGGGTACTGCCTTTCCTTCTCCAGTCCAAGTTTTCCCACTCAAAGCTTCAGTCTGAAAACAGTGCCCAGTGCTGGGTACAAATGGATTTAAGAAAACACTCACAAAGTCACTCCTTCAGTTCAATTCAATTCAGTTCAGTTCAATCGCTCATCCGTGTCCGATTCTTTGCAACCACATGGACTGCAGCACGCCAGGCCTCCCTGTCCCTCACCAACTCCCAGAGTTTACTCAAACTCGAGTCCATTGAGTCAGTGATGCCATTCAACCATCTTGCCCTTTGTGGTCCCCTTCTCTCCCTGCCTTCAATCTTTCCCAGCATCACGATATTTTCTAATGAGTCAGCTTTTCACATCAGGTGGCCAAAGTATTGGAGTTTCAGCTTCAACATCAGTCCTTCCAATGAATATTCAGGACTGATTTCCTTTAGGATGGACTTGTTGAATGTCCTTGCAGTCCAAGGGACTCTCAAGAGTCTTCTCCAACATCACGGTTCAAAAGTATCAATTCTTCAGCACTCAGCTTTATTTATAGTCACTCCTACCTATCACAAAAATTCTTATTATATATTCTTGCTTTTTCCCACTTCAACTTAATCATATGGGGTTTCAGATTTTTTTAAACTCGTCTCAAAATCTCTGCTTCTTTGCTCTCTTTCTATTTTTCCTACATTTTTAAGTATTAAAAATGTTTTTATTATAAAACAAATAAGAATATACTTTCAGAAGAAGAGAGAGGTAGGCACCTGTCCGTTGTTTTTGTTTGACCCAATTGTAGATGCTGACTTGTGTAAAAATAGTTTACTTAGACATGGTAGCTCACGGTTTCTGCTTAGGAAGCTGACAGATTACAAAGGCAAGAACCCAGGGAGATTGTTTATGTGTCTCCGTGTGTTCACTCAAGAGCTGACTGTCCTTGGTTCTCACCCTTCTAATGTGTGGGCCAGGAGGCCTGTTTACCTTTCAGACTGGTAAATCTGTCACTGCGAGCAATGCTGAGCATTCTACAGCTTATTCTGAGGCTATCTCTGTAAAGACATGTATGTGTTTTGCTTATATTGAGAATTAGTGAAAGACAGATATAGAAAGAAGTGTTGATAAGTGTATAGTCTAATTTTTAATTTCCTAATAAGGAAAATGAATTTCAAATAAGATATGTGGTTTATTTATGGTCAAATGAATAAGGCAGAGCCAATATTTCTTATCCTTCAGGTGATTTTTTTTTCCTATTGTACCAGGCCTGTCCCTAGTATAGGCCTGTACTAGTGGCTTGAACTTTTTATTTTCATAAATAAAATAACCTGTGGCCACCTCATGAGAAGAGTGGACTCATTAGAAAAGACTCTGATGCTTGGAGGGATTGGGGGCAGGAGGAGAAGGGGACGACAGAGGATGAGATGGCTGGATGGAATCACTGACTTGATGGACGTGAGTCTGAGTGAACTCCGGGAGTTGGTGATGGACAGGGAGGCCTGGCGTGCTGCGATTCATGGGGTCGCAAAGAGTCGTACACGACTGAGAGACTGAACTGAACTGAACTGAAGACTCATGTTGATAATTCATGGATTTATAATTGTTGCTGCTTATTTCTCAAATTATAAGTCCTCAGTTAGACACTCTCCTTTCTTCCTTCCTTCCATTCTTTCTTTCTCTACAGAATTTTCAAGTCCGTTTCCTATCTTGATTTGCAGTTATTTATTTCTCTATTTATTTATTTACCAAATATATATTGACTTTTTGTTATATGCAAGTGCCTTGATAGGAATTTAGGAATAAAATATGTACAGAGGGATAAAAAAGTGGATACGCCCGAGTTTTTCCCCAAGTGTGCTCATGTTTTGTTTGTACCTAGACTAACATATCCCATATAAGTACTGGTTGTTTAGTCCATAAGTCCTATTCAAATCTTTCGCAATGCCATCGACTGTAGCCCGCCAGATTATTCTGGCCATGGAATTTCCTAGGCAAGAATACTGGAGTGCTTTGTCATTTTCTTATCCAAGGGATCTTCCTGACCCAGGATCAAACCTGTGTCTCTTCCATTGGCAGGCAAATTCTTTACCACTGAGCCTTCAAGGAAGCCCATATAGGTACTACAAACAAATATATAGTTTATCATGTTATAATGGAAATATAGTTATCATCTTATGATGTAAATAATGAATTATTTCTCTTCCCCTGTAGAAGTTTTTCTCTTTATTCCTGATCTCAGTTCACAGTCAGTGGAGGAACTAATATTTATTTGCACCCCACCCAGTTAAAAGACCTACTTCTGATAAGAACAAATTTTTCTCAAATTTTAATGTTTGAAAGACTTTTAGCTTATTTCTTATTTGTGTATTGCTTATGTTTCAGTTAGGGAAAGTAATATAAGAACTAGATTTATAGATATTTGGAATTTTTTAAAAAATAGAGACAGCTATTCAAAGCTTATATAATTTGAAGTATAGAAAAGGAAATTGGATAAATCTTTATTCTGTCAAAAAAGAAACAAAAGAGCTAAGAGTAAGTGAGGAGATCAATATACATGATGAATGACAGTACAATAAAAATCATTCTAAACCAAAGCAAAACTAGGATTTTTTTGTTTGTTTGTTTTGGCCTCATCAGTATTTGAAGTTCTATTTTATTTCAACTCTCCTGTGAGATTTCAAAGACACAGATACTTTAAACAATTCCTAAAAAAATTTATAATAAAAATGTGTATGTAAAAATATTGCCTGAAAATTCTTCCTTCATTTATTTTGCTCCAGATTCTTCCATGCCTTTGACTCTCTTATCCTTTTCTGCTCAACACTGTGGATCTTTATTTAAAGCTCTGGTGACATTAGGACAATAAAGTGAGGTCTTGGGAATGATATGCATGGAACTTATTCCTAATGAAACCCTGGACTAGAATAGAACACGTAGGTATAAACGGATGAGTGTACTCAGAGCTGCAATTCTGACTATCCTTAGAGAACATAGTATTGTTACACCATTATCTGAAAAGGGTTTAATTATATTCACATTATATCCATCTGCCTTAAAACCCTTATCATGCCAGAACATGCTGAGAAATCTACTTTCTAAATACTCACCCTGCAGAATCCCTTGGGTAAATCTGCAACTTCCAATGGCTTTATGGAACCCAACAGTGCCTCTTGAGGTTTTCCTTTGATTTTCTCTGTCCTGCCTACATTGAGTAAACAGAAAGACCATTAACTCTCAGTTATCTGGAAATCCGTTTTACATTTTATGATTTTTTTTGCAGACAGGTTTTTTAATCCCTGGTGACCTGTGTCTGCCTTTGGGCTATTGTCTCTTCACTTAGATATGTTAGCATTGGTATGATCTAAACAAATTTTTTTGAAAAAAAAAAAAAAAAAAAAAAAAAACCAGCTGCATTCCAAATTATGATAAGCAATACAAAACACAATATATTCCAAAATAAAAAAGCATCAGTTTTTTGTATATCCTTTCAGAGAGTGACTGTGTGGTTGATAATAGTACTATGTATTTAACTAATGTAAAATGGTAGAGGGCAATTTTTTTTTTTTTAACAAACAGATGATGAACATTGATGCCATTTATACAAGATTAATTTTTTTAATTTCAAGTGCACATTCAGGAATGAAATGAAAGTGCACTCCATATTGCAAAATCCTTAAAAAATACACATTCTAAGCATATGAATTAACACATGTTAAGCTTTTCAAAAATTTTATTGGAGTGTAGCTGATTTATAATGTCATGTTAGTTTCAGGTGTACAGTGAAGGGAATCAGTTTTATATATATACACACACATATCTATTTTTAAGATTCTTTCTACAAAATAGAAACAAAGGCACAGGTGGAAAAAACAAACTGGTTAATTAATATATCTTAAGTCTCTTTTTTAAAAAATATACTCTCCCTAACCTTGGAGAGTATTGTGCTGAGTGAATTACGTCAGACAGAGAAAGACACTGTATGATATTGTTTATATGTGGAATCTAAAAAGTAAAATAAACTACTGAATATAACAGAAAAGAAAAAGATTCACAGATAAACTAGTGGTTATCAATGGGGAGAGGGAAGTGGGAAGGAGCAGGATAAGGGTACAGGGTTAAGAGGTATAAACTACTATGTATAAAATAAATAAGCTAAGAGGATATATTGTACAAGACAGGGAATATAGTCAATAATTTATAATAGCTATAAGTAAAATATAACTTTTAAAATTGTGAATTACTATGTAGTACACCATAACTTTTAAAATTGTGAATTACTATGTAGTACACCTGAAACATATAATATTGTACATCAACAATACCTCAATTTTTAAAAAAAAAGCTTTCTCCTGGTTTCAAGAGGACTTTTTATCTGTGTCATGCGCCTTTTTATACATGAACTATTTTTGGAAATTAAAAATAAATGAACATTAAACACTATAAGAATATCTATTAATTTAGTCATACATTTATGTAAGAGTTTAATTTTCTGTACAGAGAAATGTTTGTAATCAATTTCAACACTCAAGGATTTTGTTCTCTATCCTATTTTCTATTTAGCTTTTTATTTATTTTATGTTCCGTATACAATATATACTGTTCAGCTTTAAAATCATCTATCAAGTTTCAAGTGGTAAAAATGTTTAAAATTTTTTGAATTTTTAAAAAATTTGCTTATTTTCATTTACCGTTTATTCTATGCTATTCTTAGCTCCTTATTTTTATGAGGCCACACAGGTGGTTCAAGGTTTTGTTTTATGTTAAAAAAAAGTTTACTGGATATCTTCTGTTTGCTCCTCGAAATCTATCCCAGGTCATCCTCCACCCTGCTCCTTCCTCCCAGGAGGCTGGCTTTGTTAGTGTACATCAATAGGCTCCCTTATACTGTGCTGCCCTCCTATTGATTCTGCCAATGGGTAATTCGACAGGTGATCAAAAATGGTGAGAGAAGGATGCGGACAAGTTTATTCTTCTGGCTCCATCTCTGCAGGGTCGCCCTGTGTTGGGGCTGTCCCTCAACTAAAGGTCAATGCCTCTCTGGAGGAAGCCTCTTCTACCCTATTCTCTCATTCTAGGTTCCAGTAACTGGGACCTCTCCATACCCATCCTTCCCTGCTTAGAAATGGTAACAAATCTGCAGATACACCCATTGGTTTGGCATTATCCTTTGTGACTTCTGTGCATCCTGCCCATATCTTTGCAAATAATTTTATAAGCCCTCCTTAAAAATGGTACACTTTTTGTGTGTGCAGTCTGTTTTCATTGCTTTCCACTGGAAACTTGACTTAGATAAATAGGTTTTTATCTTGGCTCTGGTGATTATAGATTCCCCGCCCCCACTCTGGGCCCAGTTCTTCCTAATAAATTTAGATTACTCATGTGTGTTTCCTTTTTGTTTTGAGATATGCTTCAGTGACTCCCAATAGGCATAACTTTTATCATTTTCCACCAATTTCCTATATTTCCATCCCCAAAAATTGTATGCATCAGTAAAATAAATTGAACTTCAAGTGTTGTTTTGAAATGTATTAAGAAAAGGTCTGTGAATGAAACCTTCACAAAGTGAGCAATTTGCAGTTGAAAAGCAATTCCAATTACCAGTAGCCAAGTTCCCAGGCTTCTTTGTGATGGTATTTGTAGCTGATTAAATTTCTTCTAATTATATGTAAAGGCATACAACATGAAAATTAAATGAAACATATTACTTCGTTGGGAAATAACAATGTATTCCTGAAATAGCATTCTGAATATGACATTCTGCTCCAAATAAGTGAAATCACAATTAGCATTTTGTATTTAGAACAAATGTATTCTTATTGGGTTTATATAAAATAATAAGTGGAAAATTAATTTTAAAAAGCTTGAATAAATTTCCTAACATCATTCACCTTTCTTTTCTTCAATTTGGCTAGAAAAAAATAAAGGCCATTTTTAAACAAGCATTTTACTATGGTAAGAACAATAGATATTTTGAAGATGTTTCTAAAATAAAACATCTTATAATACATTTAAGGAATATATTAGGTTATAATCTAGTCAAAGGCAAATGAAGAAAATAAGATAATCTCCATGCAGTTTTTAATAGACTTTATTTTTAGAGTAGTTTACATTCCCAGCATTATTAAGCTGAAAGTACAGAGATTTCTCATACATTACTGGCCCCAAAACATGCATAGCTTCCAGAATTATCAAATGCCCACAAGGGTGGTACATTTGTTATAACTGATGAACCTACATTGACATATCATAATCATTCCAAACCCACAGTTTGCATTCAGCATCACTCAGCATTATACATTCTACAGGTTTGGAAAAATAGTGACATATATCCATGATCACAGTATCATACAGAGTAGTTTCACTTCCCTAAAAATCCTCTGTGCTCAGCCTATTTAGTTCTCCCTCTCCCTAGCAATCACTGATCCTTTTAGAGATTCCACTGCTTTTCCTTTTCCAGAATGTCGTATAGTCAGAATCATCTGGTATGTAGCGTTTTCAGGTTGGCTTCTTTCACTTAGTAATATGCATTTATTCCTCTATGTCTTTTCATGGCCCTTTTATTTTTAGTGCTGAATAATATTCCAATGTAAAGATGTGCCACAGTTTACTTACTCGTCCACTGCAGGATATCTTGATTACTTCCAAGTTTGACAATTATCTCTTCCCCAGTGTCTGTGGACATCAGCAGTTGTTGAGAGCCTGAACAAAACAAAAAGGCAGAGAAAGGGCAAATATGCTGCCCACTTGAGCTAACCCATCCATCTGCTCCTACCTGACAGCATCGGAGGTCCTGGCTCTTGAGCCTTTGGATTTAGACTGAATTACACCATCAGCTTTCCTGATTCTCCAGCTTGTAGATGACAGATCGTGAAACTCCTCAGTGTAAACTACTGATGGTTTCTTTCTTTGGTGACCTGGCTAATATGGACAGAGATATGAATTGTACCCTGTTGACATTTACATCTGGATCAAGCCATCCAAGTTTCAGATTCAGAAGTTTCCTTCTGAGATTCTATTTCACAGTTTGAAATATGTTGTCTGTTACTTGCTATCAAGTATATACTAAATACCAAAAAGGTAGATCTATAGTAGATCTACAGGGTATAGTTTTCCTCATCTGCTCCCCACAACATGCATTAATCAATAATTTTCCCCTTGTTTATGAAAACATAGAAAGATTAATGCATATATAAAGGCTTTCTATATTTTATTTTTGTTGTGAAAAAGTGTATCAAACTCTTCGCATGATATGTTATTTCTCACTTATCAATATATCTTGGAAAGGCTTTCATATTTCATTAAATAGCTGCATCATATTTCCTCATATTTATGGACCAAAGTATAGTCAACCAAACTCTTCTCAAAGATTTCCTTTTTTGGAGGGGGATTATTTTTGTGTTTGAAACAAAATTGCAATAGACATCCTTGTTCATTTGTTTCTAAACATTAGTATTTAAAAACTGTCAGAGACTGAAAGTATAGCTATGTATACAAGAAAGGTATAGAGATATGTATTTTTATTTTTTATTTATTTACTTATTTTTTTAATTTTATTTTGTTTTTAAACTTTACATGATTGTATTAGTTTTGCCAAATATCAAAATGAATCCGCCACAGGTATACATGTGTTCCCCATCCTGAACCCCCCTCCCTCCTCCCTCCCCATTCCATCCCTCTGGGTCGTCCCAGTGCACCAGCCCCAAGCATCCAGCATTGTGCATCAAACCTGGACTGGCAACTCGTTTCATACATGATATTTTACATGTTTCAATGCCATTCTCCCAAATCTTCCCACCCTCTCCCTCTCTCACAGAGTCCATAAGACTGTTCTATACATCAGTGTCTCTTTTGCTGTCTCGTACACAGGGTTATTGTTACCATCTTTCTAAATTCCATATATATGCGTTAGTATACTGTATCGGTGTTTTTCTTTCTGGCTTACTTCACTCTGTATAATAGGCTCCAGTTTCATCCACCTCATTAGAACTGATTCAAATGTATTCTTTTTAATGGCTGAGTAATACTCCATTGTGTATATGTACCACAGCTTTCTTATCCATTCATCTGCTGATGGACATCTAGGTTGCTTCCATGTCCTGGCTATTATAAACAGTGCTGCGATGAACATTGGGGTACACGTGTGTCTTTCCCTTCTGGTTTCCTCAGTGTATATGCCCAGCAGTGGGATTGCTGGGTCATAAGGCAGGTCTATTTCCAGTTTTTTAAGGAATCTCCACGCTGTTCTCCATAGTGGCTGTACTAGTTTGCATTCCCACCAACAGTGTAAGAGGGTTCCCTTTTCTCCACACCCTCTCCAGCATTTATTACTTGTAGACTTTTGGATTGCAGCCATTCTGACTGGTGTGAAATGATACCTCATAGTGGTTTTGATTTGCATTTCTCTGATAATGAGTGATGTTGAGCATCTTTTCATGTGTTTGTTAGCCATCTGTATGTCTTCTTTGGAGAAATGTCTGTTTAGTTCTTTGGCCCATTTTTTGATTGGGTCATTTATTTTTCTGGAGTTGAGCTGTAGGAGTTGCTTGTATATTCTCGAGATTAGTTGTTTGTCAGTTGCTTCATTTGCTATTATCTTCTCCCATTCTGAAGGCTGTCTTTTGAAGAAAATTGCTATTCAACATTTTGAAAACCACACCTTAATTTCTTTCTGAGGAACAGTTTGATGCAGAGTTTATGTGGTTTTTGTGGGGCTGATTTTACTCACATTCAAAAGTGCCATAAATTCAGAAATTTCTAATCAGATATTATCATTCTGGTCACAGAAGGTAGCTAAAATATGGACATGGGAACTGTTTAAAATAAGATCCTATGAGGTTTTTACTGAGACTTCTGGGACCAGATACTGGTACTCTTCTGCACAGATAATGACACTTCCAGAATGCAAGTACCAGAGTTGATACAGCAATCTGGGAATTGAATCAACATAGAAGATGGAGATAAAAATGAGAGTGAGAGAGAGAAATTAATCATTGTCAGTATTTTGGGGTTCTGAATCAAGCTGAACCTGAAATCCTTGGCTTTTTATCTCACAAGCCAAGAAATTTTCTTTAGGAGTTCACCTAATTTGAATTAACTTCTCTCACTTGCTACCACAGTAATCCTATGTAATAAAAAGAGTATAACTATTTAAAAATATATATAGTAATATATTTTCCCCAAATGTCAGTAATTTATATATCCATAAATTAGTGGGAGTATTCATTTTTTCACACATTTGCTAGCTCAAATCCTATTAAACGTTTCAACTTTTGTCAATACTCTGGGCAGTAAAGGTATCTTATTGTGATTTAATTTGTATTTTCTTTGTTGATGAAATTGAGTATTCTTTCTTATACACCAATCATTAGGATTTTATATTTGAATTGCCTATTCTTTGTATGAATTTATATCCCCTTTCTGTTTCTAAATCACTCATTGTTATACATGGGACTTTAAATGTAGTTAAATCTATCCAGCAAAACAGCCATTTACATTTTTGAAGACATTTTCTCAAGCATACCCCCATATTAACTCTGACTTACTGACCTCTACTCTACCTTTCTGCTTCTTTCTTCTGTGTAATAATTTGTAAAATGTTCACTATGCAATATCTAATTGGCTTTGTCTGAAATCCTATGCTCTATTAACATATTCAACACAAATGAGAGAAATATTTACTTCTTTGCACATTTTAATAATCTGGGGTTCTTAAGTACTGTCCCAATTGACTGAAAAATAACAAATGACCAAAAGTCATGTTTTATAGGAATAAAGAAATTGTATATTGATATCGCTTAAATGGTATCTATTAAATCATGTCTCAAAAAGTCATTTGGAAACATATTTCCGTGAAATATGCTCTAACTTCTAACTTAAAATCAATAAACATAATCCCTTGGTTATTTATTTTCTATGAAACATCAGTTTGAGAAAACCTCATTATATATTTTTCTGTGGCCATTATATTATATATATCACATCATAATACTTTATCATGTCATATTATAATACTTTAGCAACATTAGTGCAGCTCAGATAAGAACTCTCCAGAATTAACCACTCTGTTTATCACCCAGGTAAAGCTCACTAATGGCCATTTGATTTCACCATTTCATATTTTTAACATTTCTATATTAAATTAGTCATAAGTTATTTAATTCAGTGTTTGCAAAATGTGAGTCACATCTATACTATTTGCATGCCTTGTGCCTGAAAAGCCATGATGACCATAAGGAGGCTGAACGAAAGTGTGAGGGTGCGTGGGGGCCTGAGACTGTGTCAGAGTGAAAGGAGGACCTTAGGATGGGCTGGGGAAGAAGCCAAAGGCACATATACTCACTGCACATGGCCTCACAGTTGGTCTTCCTGAGACTAAACTGTGGGCTGCTGCTGCTGCTGCTAAGTCGCTTCAGTCGTGTCCGACTCTGTGTGACCCCATAGATGGCCTCCTACCAGGCTCCTCTGTCCCTGGGATTCTCCAGGCAAGAACACTGGAGTGGGTTGCCATTTCCTTTTCCAATGCATGAAAGTGAAAAGCTACTCTTAAAAAACTAAAACATGAACTTCAAGTGTCAGTAGATACCATGTCTTCTGAATATACCAAATGTGGCCCATCACCTATATATTTATGGCCCATAAGCTAAGAATGTTTTTCATATTTTTAAATGGATACATTACAAAAGATTATATAAGTACCAATATTCTATCCTCTATTTTATCACTTAACTCCCCAAATGATTTATTTTTTGGCCCTTTATGAAAGAGTGCCAACCACTGAATGAAACATAGGTGCCCTAAAACATTTCAGCAATTTTATTCAATATCCAATTAAGATGGATATTTCATCTATGACACCGTGATCAGATCAAGACAAGACAAGCAAATCTAAGTCCTATAAAAATGCCTTTTACTTTGCAGAAAGATTATGTGATTTTTCAAATATCATTAGGTCGTAATTAATGGACATGAAGAATAGTATTGAAAATATTTACACTAATGAGCCCTCTGTGACCTATATTCTCTGAAGTGCCAGTATTTGCAATACTTCTTAAATTTTCTGTTCAAAATTATAAAAATGTTTTTATTGATTTCTTGGAGTGTGGAGTGGGGAAGGGCATTTTATTGTAATAACAATATCAAGCTGTAAAAGAGAATGTCAAGGTTAAGGAATATAACAAATACCTATGAAAGTAGGCTATAAGTCAGCTAATAAATTAGAGGTGGCAGATGACATCTATAGGTGCTTGTCCTCTGGATATTCTTGGAAGAATAAGTTCCTACCATGGTTGTCAAAGATTATGCATCACTGAAAGAAGTTCATGCTAATCAGTCCATGATTGACATTCTCCTTGGATCTGTTCAAGTCCTTCCTGTGGGGCTAAGTCATCACTGGAGATACATAAATGGAAATAAATTAAATTGATTCTTTCAGCAAATTGCCTTGCAAGAAACACATCAGCAAAGTGTCTTTTAGAAAAGTGAATAAAAAGAGGAGGAGCCAAGATGGCGGAGGAGTAGGACGGGGAGAACACTTTCTCCCCCACAAATTCATCAAAAGAGCATTTAAACATCGAGTAAATTCCACAAAACAACTTCCGAATGCCGGCAGAGGACATCAGGCACCCAGAAAAGCAGCCCAACTCTTCGAAAGGAGGTAGGAAAAAATATAAAAGACAAAAAAAGAGACAAAAGAGGGAGGGACGGAGTTCCGTCCCGGGAAGGGAGTCTTAAAAAGAGAGAAGTTTCCAAACACCAGGAAACCCTCTCACTGCCGAATCTGTGCCGAGCTTTGGAAGCACAGAGGGCAACATAAAAGGGAGGGGAAAAAAAAAAATAAACAATTAAAAATCGCGGATTGTGAGCCCTACGGGAACTCCCCCAGCGGAGAAGCAGCGCAGACGCCTGCACACGGCATTAGCAAGCGGGGGCTGGGCAGGGAAGTGCGGCACAGGCTGTGTCCCTTAGAGTAAGAATCGGGCTGAATGTCCTGAGCGCTATCTGAGCGAAATAATTTGGGCTAGCAAACCAGACTGTGGGATATCTACCACGCGAAAAGCCAGCCCTAACCTAAGACACCGCCAGGCCCGCGCACAGAACAAAGGACTGAACAGAGATAGCCGGCTGCAGACCTCCCCCTCCGGTGACAGGCAACCAGAGCCGGAAGGGGGCAATCGCAGCCCCAGAGAGACACTATCTATAAAACTGTAAGCAGGCTTCTTTGCTAACTAAAGCTTCTTGGGGGTCTGGACGGTCAACATCTGCCTGAGAAGGTGCGCCGGTTTTACACCCAGATAACCGAGTGGCGGGGAGGCGATAAGTCGCAGCATTGGCGCCCGCCAAGCACCTCATCGCCTGAGCTGCTCGACCTGGGAAGAACACAAAACGCAGGCCCAACCAAGTCTGCGCCTCTGAGGACTACCCGAGTGCCTGAACCTGAGCGGCTTGGACCTGGGAGCTCAGTCCAGGGCCAGCCTCTGATTGTTCCCGGCGGAACAACCTAGAGCCCAAGCAGTGTGGGCAGGGAGGTTACACGCGCCGTGAGCGGGGGCAGACCCAGTGTGGCCGAGGCACTTCGAGCGCACGCCAGTGTTATCTGTTTGCAGCATCCCTCCCTCCCTCCCCACAGCGCGGCTGAACAAGTGAGCCTAAATTAAAAAAAAAAAAAAAAAAAAAATAGGGTCCTCCACCGTCCCCTTTGTGTCAGGGCGGGAACCAGACACTGAAGAGACCAGCAAACAGAAGAAGCTCTAACAGAGGGAAACGCCTTGGAAGCTACAGGCCATAGATTAAAACCCTGTGGTTACTACGGATTACATAGGAAGGGGCCTATAGATCTTGAGAAATATAAGTCGGACTAAGGAACTGCCAAAAATGAACTGAACCCACAATACTCACAACAAAACCAGAGAAAGACCTAGATATATTTTTACTATTTTTACGATCAATCTTTCTTTCTTTTTTTTTTAATTAAAAAAAAAATTTTTTTAAGTCCTCTATTGTCCTTTAATTTTCACTTTTATAACTATTACTTTGCAAAAAAAAAAAAAGACCCTATTTTTTTTTTTTTCTTCTTCAGCAAACTTCATATATATATTTTATAATTTTTTGACCGTGGTTTTTTTTTTTTTTTTTTTCTTTTTTCTTTTTCTTCTTTTCTTTAACATTGCATTTTTGAAATTCCAAACTCTACTCTAGATTTTTAATTTTAGCCTTTTGATATATGTTATCAATTTTGTACCTATAGTTTTTTTCATAATTGCTGTGACTTTTTTTTTTTTCCTCTGTTTCTTTCTCTTCTTCTTTTATATAACATCGTATATCTGCAATTCCAAACTCTACTCAAGATTTTTAATTTATGCTTTTTGGTATTTGATATCAATTTTGTACCTGTATTTTCTTTATAATTTTTGCGACATTGTTTTTGTTGGTTTGTTTGTTTTCTCTCTTTATTTTTCTTCTTCTTCTTTTTTTTTTTAACGTTGTATTTTTGAAATTCCAAACTCTACTCTGGATTTTTAATTTTTGCTGTTTGGTATTAGTTATCAATTTTGTACCTGTAGTTTCTTTATTACTTTCACGACCTTGTTTGTTTTTCTTTGTTCGTTTTTTCTCTCTTTCTTTTCCTTCTCCTTTTCATTAACATCGCATTTTTGAAATTCCAAACTCTACTCTAATTTCTAATTTTTGTTTTTATGTATTTGTTACCAATTTTGTACCTTTAAGAACCCAATCTTCAGGACCCATTTTTCACTAGTGTACGAGATTACTGGCTTGACTGCTCTCTCTCCCTTTGGACTCTCCATTTTCTCCACCAGGTCACCTGTATCTCCTCCCTAACCCCTCTCTACTCTACCCAACTCTGTGAATTTCTGTGTGTTCCAGACGGTGGAGAACACTTAAGGAACTGATTACTGGCTGGATCTGTCTCCCGCCTTTTCATTTCCCCCTTTTATCCTTCTGGCCACCTCTGTCTCCTGCCTCCTTCTTCTCTTCCCTGTATAACTCCGTGAACATCTCTGAGTGGTCCAGTTGTGGAGTGCACATAAGGAAGTGACTACTGGCTAGCCCACTCTCTCCACTATTGATTCCACCTCATCTCATTTGGGTCACCTCTAACTCCCTCCTCCCTCTTCTCTTCTCCATGTAACGCTGTGAACCTCTCTGAGTGACCCTCACAGTAGAGAAACTTTTCATCTTTAACGTAGATGTTTTATCAGTGGTGCTGTATAGAAGGAGAAGTTTTGAAACTACTGTAAAATTAAGACCGATAACTGGAAGTAGGAGGCTTAAGTCCAATCCCTGACTCCAGGGAACTCCTGACTCCAAGGAACATTAATTGACAGGAGCTCATCAAACGCCTCCATACCGACACTGAAACCAAGCACCACACAAGGGCCAACAAGTTCCAGGGCAAGACATACCAAGCAAATTCTCCAGCAACAAAGGAACACAGCCCTGAGCTTCAAGATACAGGCTGCCCAAAGTCACCCCAAAACCATAGACATCTCATAACTCATTACTGGACATTTCATTACACTCCAGAGAGAAGAAATACAGCTCCATCCACCAGAACATCGACAAAAGCTTCCCTAACCAGGAAACCTTGACAAGCCACCTGTACAAACCCACACACAGCGAGGAAACGCCACAATAAAGAGAACTCCACAAACTGCCAGAATACAGAAAGGACACCCCAAACTCAGCAATTTAAACAAGATGAAGAGACAGAGGAATAGCCAGCAGATAAAGGAACAGGATAAATGCCCACCAAACCAAACCAAAGAGGAAGAGATAGGGAATCTACCTGATAAAGAATTCCGAATAATGATAGTGAAATTGATCCAAAATCTTGAAATTAAAATGGAATCACAGATAAATAGCCTGGAGGCAAGGATTGAGAAGATGCAAGAAAGGTTTAACAAGGACTTAGAAGAAATAAAAAAGAGTCAATATATAATGAATAATGCAATAAGTGAAATTAAAAACACTCTGGAGGCAACAAATAGTAGAATAACAGAGGCAGAAGATAGGATTAGTGAATTAGAAGATAGAATGGTAGAAATAAATGAATCAGAGAGGATAAAAGAAAAACGAATTAAAAGAAATGAGGACAATCTCAGAGACCTCCAGGACAATATTAAACGCTACAACATTCGAATCATAGGGGTCCCAGAAGAAGAAGACAAAAAGAAAGACCATGAGAAAATACTTGAGGAGATAATAGTTGAAAACTTCCCTAAAATGGGGAAGGAAATAATCACCCAAGTCCAAGAAACCCAGAGAGTCCCAAATAGGATAAACCCAAGGCGAAACACCCCAAGACACATAGTAATCAAATTAACAAAGATCAAACACAAAGAACAAATATTAAAAGCAGCAAGGGAAAAACAACAAATAACACACAAGGGAATTCCCATAAGGATAACAGCTGATCTTTCAATAGAAACTCTTCAAGCCAGGAGGGAATGGCAAGACATACTTAAAATGATGAAAGAAAATAATCTACAGCCAAGATTATTGTACCCAGCAAGGATCTCATTCAAGTATGAAGGAGAAATCAAAAGCTTTTCAGACAAGCAAAAGCTGAGAGAATTCTGCACCACCAAACCAGCTCTCCAACAAATACTAAAGGATATTCTCTAGACAGGAAACACAAAAATTGTGTATAAATTCGAACCCAAAACAATAAAGTAAATGGCAACGGGGTCATACTTATCAGTAATTACCTTAAACGTAAATGGGTTGAATGCCCCAACCAAAAGACAAAGACTGGCTGAATGGATACAAAAACAAGACCCCTGCATATGTTGTCTACAAGAGACCCACCTCAAAACAGGGGACACATACAGACTGAAAGTGAAGGGCTGGAAAAAGATTTTCCATGCGAATAGGGACCAAAAGAAAGCAGGAGTAGCAATACTCATATCAGATAAAATAGACTTTAAAACAAAGACTGTGAAAAGAGACAAAGATGGTCACTACATAATGATCAAAGGATCAATCCAAGAAGAAGATATAACAATTATAAATATATATGCACCCAACACGGGAGCACCGCAGTATGTAAGACAAATGCTAACAAGTATGAAAGAAGAAATTAACAATAACACAATAATAGTGGGAGACTTTAATACCCCACTCACACCTATGGATAGATCAACTAAACAGAAAATTAACAAGGAAACACAAACTTTAAACGATACAATAGACCAGTTAGACCTAATTGATATCTATAGGACATTTCATCCCAAAACAATGAATTTCACCTTCTTCTCAAGCGCACATGGAACCTTCTCCAGGATAGATCACATCCTGGGCCATAAAGCTAGCCTTGGTAAATTCAAAAAAATAGAAATCATTCCAAGCATCTTTTCTGACCACAATGCAGTAAGATTAGATCTCAATTACAGGAGAAAAACTATTAAAAAATCCAACATATGGAGGCTGAACAACACGCTGCTGAATAACCAACAAATCACAGAAGAAATCAAAAAAGAAATCAAAATTTGCATAGAAACGAATGAAAATGAAAACACAACAACCCAAAACCTGTGGGACATGGTAAAAGCAGTCCTAAGGGGAAAGTTCATAGCAATACAGGCACACCTCAAGAAACAAGAAAAAAGTCAAATAAACAACCTAACTCTACACCTAAAGCAACTAGAAAAGGAAGAAATGAAGAACCCCAGGGTTAGTAGAAGGAAAGAAATCTTAAAAATTAGAGCAGAAATAAATGCAAAAGAAACAAAAGAGACCATAGCAAAAATCAACAAAACCAAAAGCTGGTTCTTTGAAAGGATAAATAAAATTGACAAACCATTAGCCAGACTCATCAAGAAACAAAGGGAGAAAAATCAAATCAATAAAATTAGAAATGAAAATGGAGAGATCACAACAGACAACACAGAAATACAAAGGATCATAAGAGACTACTATCAACAATTATATGCCAATAAAATGGACAACGTGGAAGAAATGGACAAATTCTTAGAAAAGTACAACTTTCCAAAACTCGATCAGGAAGAAATAGAAAATCTTAACAGACCCATCACAAGCACGGAAATTGAAACTGTAATCAAAAATCTTCCAGCAAACAAAAGCCCAGGTCCAGACGGCTTCACAGCTGAATTCTACCAAAAATTTAGAGAAGAGCTAACACCTATCCTGCTCAAACTCTTCCAGAAAATTGCAGAGGATGGTAAACTTCCAAACTCATTCTATGAGGCCACCATCACCCTAATACCAAAACCTGACAAAGATCCCACAAAAAAAGAAAACTACAGGCCAATATCACTGATGAACATAGATGCAAAAATCCTTAACAAAATTCTAGCAATCAGAATCCAACAACACATTAAAAAGATCATACACCATGACCAAGTGGGCTTTATCCCAGGGATGCAAGGATTCTTCAATATCCGCAAATCAATCAATGTAATACACCACATTAACAAATTGAAAAATAAAAACCATATGATTATCTCAATAGATGCAGAGAAAGCCTTTGACAAAATTCAACATCCATTTATGATCAAAACTCTCCAGAAAGCAGGAATAGAAGGAACCTACCTCAACATAATCAAAGCTATATATGACAAACCCACAGCAAACATTATCCTCAATGGTGAAAAATTGAAAGCATTTCCTCTAAAGTCAGGAACAAGACAAGGGTGCCCACTTTCACCATTACTATTCAACATAGTTTTGGAAGTTTTGGCCACAGCAATCAGAGCAGAAAAAGAAATAAAAGGAATCCAAATTGGAAAAGAAGAAGTAAAGCTCTCACTGTTTGCAGATGACATGATCCTCTACATAGAAAACCCTAAAGACTCCACCAGAAAATTACTAGAACTAATCAATGACTATAGTAAAGTTGCAGGATATAAAATCAACACACAGAAATCCCTTGCATTCCTATACACTAATAATGAGAAAACAGAAAGAGAAATTAAGGAAACAATTCCATTCACCATTGCAACGGAAAGAATAAAATACTTAGGAATATATCTACCTAAAGAATCTAAAGACCTATATATAGAAAACTATAAAACACTGGTGAAAGAAATCAAAGAGGACACTAACAGATGGAGAAATATACCATGTTCATGGATTGGAAGAATCAATGTAGTGAAAATGAGTATACTACCCAAAGCAATCTATAGATTCAATGCAATCCCTATCAAGCTACCAACAGCATTCTTCACAGAGCTAGAACAAATAATTTCACAATTTGTATGGAAAAACAAAAAACCTCGAATAGCCAAAGCGATCTTGAGAAAGAAGAATGGAACTGGAGGAATCAACCTACCTGACTTCAGGCTCTACTACAAAGCCACAGTTATCAAGACAGTATGGTACTGGCACAAAGACAGAAATATAGATCAATGGAACAAAATAGAAAGCCCAGAGATAAATCCACGCACATATGGACACCTTATCTTCGACAAAGGAGGCAAGAATATACAATGGATTAAAGACAATCTCTTTAACAAGTGGTGCTGGGAACTCTGGTCAACCACTTGTAAAAGAATGAAACTAGAACACTTTCTAACACCATACACAAAAATAAACTCAAAATGGATTAAAGATCTAAACGTAAGACCAGAAACTATAAAACTCCTAGAGGAGAACATAGGCAAAACACTCTCTGACATACATCACAGCAGGATCCTCTATGACCCACCTCCCAGAATATTGGAAATAAAAGCAAAAATAAACAAATGGGACCTAATTAACCTTAAAAGCTTCTGCACATCAAAGGAAACTATTAGCAAGGTGAAAAGACAGCCTTCAGAATGGGAGAAGATAATAGCAAATGAAGCAACTGACAAACAACTAATCTCGAGAATATACAAGCAACTCCTACAGCTCAACTCCAGAAAAATAAATGACCCAATCAAAAAATGGGCCAAAGAACTAAATAGACATTTCTCCAAAGAAGACATAAAGATGGCTAACAAACACATGAAAAGATGCTCAACATCACTCATTATCAGAGAAATGCAAATCAAAACCACTATGAGGTACCATTTCACGCCAGTCAGAATGGCTGCAATCCAAAAGTCTACAAGTAATAAATGCTGGAGAGGGTGTGGAGAAAAGGGAACCCTCTTACACTGTTGGTGGGAATGCAAACTAGTGCAGCCACTATGGAGAACAGTGTGGAGATTCCTTAAAAAACTGGAAATAGACATGCCTTATGATCCAGCAATCCCACTGCTGGGCATACACACTGAGAAAACCAGAAGGGAAAGAGACACGAGTACCCCAATGTTCATCGCAGCACTGTTTATAATAGCCAGGACATGGAAGCAACCTAGATGTCCATCAGCAGATGAATGGATAAGAAAGCTGTGGTACATATACACAATGGAGTATTATTCAGCCATTAAAAAGAATACATTTGAATCAGTTCTAATGAGGTGGATGAAACTGGAGCCTATTATACAGAGTGAAGTAAGCCAGAAAGAAAAACACCAATACAGTATACTAACACATATATATGGAATTTAGAAAGATGGTAACAATAACCCTGTGTACGAGACAGCAAAAGAGACACTGATGTATAGAACAGTCTTATGGACTCTGTGGGAGAGGGAGAGGGTGGGAAGATTTGGGAGAATGGCATTGAAACATGTAAATATCATGTATGAAATGAGTTGCCAGTCCAGGTTCGATGCACGATACTGGATGCTTGGGGCTGGTGCACTGGGACGACCCAGAGGGATGGAATGGGGAGGGAGGAGGGAGGAGGGTTCAGGATGGGGAACACATGTATACCTGTGGCGGATTCATTTTGATATTTGGCAAATCTAATACAGTTATGTAAAGTTTAAAAATAAAATAAAATTAAAAAAAAAAAAAAAAAAAAAAAAAAAAAAAGAAAAGTGAATAAAAAGAAAATATTTTGAATGTAATTGCACTGATTCATAAAAATAGGAACAACATTAGGAAAGTAAAAAATCTTCAGTAAAATTTCTCTCAAACTATGTTCTATTGTTAGTAATCAATGGATCACAGCTTCACTGATTGTTGCCTCAGCAAAATATACATACTTTGAATTTTATGGTAAAATGTCAGACATATGAAAAGTGGCATAAGAACATGTTTGCACCTGTAAAGTAGCTTAGCAAAAAGCATTACCAAAAACAAAAAGTGTAGACCTTCATTAACAATTACCCTAATCCCTCTCATATAACTCTACAATCCTGAAAATGTAATTTTTTGGTCTATTCCCAGGCATGTTATCATACTAAAATTATCTACAATTGAAATAATATATATATAACAGGATTATGGTAATATACTAAATGATATTGTTTCAGTTCAGTTCAGTTGCTCAGTCATGTCCGACTCTTTGCAACCCCATGAATTGCAGCATGCCAGACCTCCCTGTCCATCACCAACACCCGGAGTTCACTCAAACTCATATCCATCGAGTCAGTGATGTCATCTCATCCTCTGTCATCCCCTTCTGCTGCCCCAATCCCTCCCAGCATCAGGGTCTTTTCAAATGAGTCAACTCTACACATGAGGTTGCCTAAGTATTGGAGTTTCTGCTTTAGCATCAGTCCTTCAAATGAACATCCAGGACTGATCTCCTTTAGGATGGACTGGTTGGATCTCCTTGCAGTCCAAGGGACTCTCAAGAGTCTTCAACACCACAGTTCAAAAGCATCAATTCTTTGGCGCTCAGCTTTCTTCACAGTTCAACTCTCACATCCCTACATAACCACTGGAAAAACCATAGCCTTGACTAGGCGGACCTTTGTTGGCAAAGTAATGTCTCTGCTTTTGAATATGCTATCTAGGTTGGTCATAACTTTCCTTCCAAGGAGTAAGCGTCTTTTAATTTCATGGCTGCAATCACCATCTGTGGGGATTTCGGGGCCCCAAAAAATTAAGTCTGACACTGTTTCCCCATCTATTTCCCATGAAGTGATGGGACCAGATGCCATGATCTTCGTTTTCTGAATGTTAAGCTTTAAGGCAACTTTGTCACTCTCCTCTTTCACTTTCATCAAGAGGCTTTTTAGTCCTCTTCACTTTCTGCCATAAGGGTGGTGTCATCTGCATATCTGAGGTTATTGATATTTCTCCTGGCAATCTTGATTCCAGCTTGTGCTTCTTCCAGCCCAGCGTTTCTCATGATGTACTCTGCATAGAAGTTAAATAAACAGGGTGACAATATACAGCCTTGATGTACTCCTTTTCCTATTTGGAACCAGTCTGTTGTTCCGTGTCCAGTTCTAACTATTCCTTCCTGACCTGCATATAGGTTTCTCAAAGGCAGGTCAGGTGGTATTGTTTAGATTACTTTAAATTTTCTATGAAGTGGTATCATGTTCATGTTGGACATTTCCTTCTGCGTCTTATTTTTTCATTTAGTATTGTATTTTGGAGATATTATATTAACACAAATAGCTCCAGCTCATTAACTTGCACTGCAGTTTGTGTTTGTGCTCAGTTGCCCAGTTGTGTCCAAATCTTTGCAGCCCCATAGACTACTGCCTGCCATGCTCCTCTGCCCATGGGATTCTCCAGACAAAAATATTGGAGTGGCTTGCCATTGTGTTTCCTGCATTAGCAAGCAGATTCTTTACTGTTGTAGCCACGAATTCTGGGAAACAAACTCACTCAGAAGGACAATGCAGATAGTGGAGTGCAGTTTTTTACACCAGCGGGCCCAAGGCAGAGTCTCCTCTTAGCCATGGACCCAGACCAGTTTTTCTGAAAACCTTATATACCCTAAGCCTATGTGCCCAAACCCAGCTCCCAAATTCCCTGAAAGTAGTCTGAACAAAGGAAAAGAAAGATACAATCAAAGTTAACCCATGATTCATATGCCTTAAGCCTTGGTAGTTAACAGTGGACAATTATCAATAGGCCTATGATCATACCCCAATAAGCATAATAGAATTTATGATTCTATTTGGTTACACAGATAATTAGGGTATTCTTTTAGGCATCAGAGAGTCTTGGTACGAGCCCTGGGGCTCTTCCTTCCAGGGGGCATGGTTTTCCTTTCGGTATGTCGTTTCCATAGATACAAAGTCCACAATCCGGCCCAAAATGGAGTCCTGCTTTCAAGATGGAGCCTGTTCTGTCTGTTTCCTCTTTCATTACCACGAGCACCACCTAAGCCCATAGTGTGTATAATGGTGTAAATATAAAACTGTTTCTATCAGTATCCTGTTATGTATCTCCCTACATACATGTGCAAGAGTTTCTCTGGGGTACATTATAGGGATTTAAATTTCTGTATTTATGATTATGCAAATTTAATCTAAGATATGTCCTGTTATCTTTTCTCCAATGTAGCTTCTATTTATTTTTTGCCCATCCCTCTTCAGCAAAATAAAGTTTTTATTTTTTTCACCTCATTGGTAGCATGTGATATTATTAGAATTTTTAATATTTGCAAGGCTTTTTGAGATTCGAATTCTCTGATTGAGGTTAAGCTGTGTGTGTGTGTATGTGAATGTGTGTTTTCTTAGCCTGTCATGCTTCCTCTTCATTAACAGTTCATATATTTTTGTCAGTTGTGATTTTGATTAATTATCTTTTTGTTACTAGTATGTTTGGTTCTTTATCTGCTCTAGATATTAAATATATATAAGTGGTATGATGACCACGTCTCTCAGGCTTTCCTTGTCATTAAATGCTTCCCCATTTAAACATACCTTTTGAGAAATAAAACTTTGGATTTGATTAAGAAAACTTCTCTTACGCTGACCACAAAAATATCCTTAAACATGTTCTAATAAAAATTTCAAGTTTAGTTTTTCACTTTAAGATCATATTCTACTTAGATTGTTGTCTATAGTATGAACTAGAAATTTAATTTCTTTTTTCCAGCTAGGTATTCATATTGCTCATCGATGTATTAAAGATGATTTTTATCCAAAATATTTTATCTCACATTTTTAGCTGCAATTAATAATGACTTTAATTCAGGTGCACAGAGCATATTATAGTCAGAAATGAGAGGTAGCTAAAAATTAGTTTAAAAATCCTGATACATTTCACCTATCTATTCTAGGGAAACTATCTTTGGTTTTGTAGTGTCATATCAAGTTCTTGAAAATAATTGTCAACCTTTTGTAATCTTCCATCACTGTTTTCTTAACTTTCCATCAAAATGCCTGTGAAGTTTATGCCTCTCTGAGGATTATATTCATGAGTGAGATGACCAATTAGACTTTGTAAAATTAAGGAGGTTTTGCACTGAGGTAATGTGAGATTCAAGTTATAGAACATGAAAGGGAATGGATAGACTAAGCATGGTAAACCAGCACAGATAGAAGGAACAAGAGCAGGAGAAGGCACAGAGGCAGCAGCTACAGGAACACTCGCTGGGGGAGGAAGAGGCAGACTGAGCCCAGGCTGCATCCTCAAGAAGCTTGTTTGCCTTGTTGAGATCTCTTTATTGTGTTGTCTGACTCTTTGTGACCCCATGGACTGCAGTACTCCAGGCTTTCCTGTTCTTCAACAGTTTGCTCAAACTCATGTCCATTGAGTCAGTGATGCCATCCAACCATCTCATCCTCTGTCACCCCATTCTCCATTTGCCTTCAATATTTCCCAGCATCAGGGTCATTTCCAATGGGTTGGCTCTTCCCATCATGTGGCCTAAGTATTGGAGATTCAGCTTTAGCATCAGTCCTTCCAATGAATATTCAGAATAAGAATACTTAAGGTTGATTTCTTTTAAGATTGACTGGTTTGATCTCTTTGCTGTTCAAGGGACTCTCAAGAGTCTTCTCCAACACCATAGTTCAAAAGCATCAATTTTTCAGTGCTCAGCTTTCTTTATAGTCCAACTCTCATATCCATACATGACTACTGGAAAAGCCATAGCTTTGACTATAAGGACCTTTGTCAGCAAAGTAATGTCTCTGCTTTTAAATATGCTGTCTAGGTTTGTTATAGCTTTTCTTCCAAGGAGTAAATGTCTTTTAATTTCATGGCTGCAGTCACTGTCTGCAATGATTTTGGAGCCCAAGAAAATAAAATCTGTCACTGTTTCCATTTTTTCCCCATCTATTGGCCATAAAGTGATGGAACCAGATACCATGATCTTAGTTTTCTTAAAAAAAAAAAAAAATAATTCTTGGGCTTCCCTGGTGGTCCAGTGGTTAAGAATCTGCCTGCAGGCGCAGGGAACATGGAATCGACACTTGGTCTTGTAAGATTCTGCATGCCGTGGAGCAACTGAGCCTGTGCACCACAACTAAAGCCTTTGCCTAGAGCCCACACTCAGAAACAAGAGGAGTCACCACAATGAGAAGCCTGCACAGCACAACTAGAGAGTAGCATCCACTCACCTCAACTGCAGAAAAGCCCTCGAACAGCAAAAAAGACCCAGTGTGGCTGAGAATAATCAATCAATCAATCAATCAATTTTGAAAAAGGAAAATCTGATAGCAGTGTGTGTGTGTGTGTGTGCATGCACATGTGTATGTGGCAAGTCTTTAGGGATTGGAGCCTGGAGGCAGAATAATCATATATTTTAACTATGTAGAAATTCCATATAGGAGTTATCATGCCAGTACTAAGGGAATGCCATATTCAAGCACAATTTAGAGGACAGATGCCCCTGTATTTTGTGAAAATTGAATGTGGTGAGTGAAGAAGCAAAAACATTTAGAGAAGTGTCACCCGGTTCTTTTTCTAGTAACTGGTTGATATTAATAGTTGATAGTTATCGATAGAGTGGCATACACCAGATCTTGAAGGACGAGTAAAAGCTAAGATCTGATAAAACCAGTTCAGCAAGTAAATACTGAGTGCTTGCTATTTGTCAATCCCTAGGCGTTGATAGTATTCACCCTAAAGGATACAAAGCTCATAACAATGTTGCTCATTTTGTGTGAAATATTGCCTGAGAGCAGTTGGATGGCTCTTCTCCTTTGTTACTGAAGATCAAAACAGTGAAAAGGGTCTTTCATTACATTTTTAGATGCAATATCAAATTCCAATATTGCGCTGTGAACATTTTGGATTATTTTTATATAAAATGTCATGGAATCACATAAGTTCAATACAAACTGATTGTTGTAAAAAATTAAATCTGGAGGGAATTCACAAAGGGCAGTCACTTGTGAATGGTTTGATTTGGGTGCTTTTTAATTTTACACTATATTTCACTCATCTTTTTCCAAATATTCTATTATAGACATGCACACATTTTATATTCAGATGAAAGTTAATGGATTTCTTTAAAATCTGAATGCCTTGAGGGGTCTAATTCCTCCTGAATTTCATTCCAAGGCTTTGTCTGTGAGCTGAAGATAGTTTTAACTGTGTAACACATGTCTGACATTTTTGTAAGCATAGTTATTTTCCTTTAAGTTAAATTTAAAGCACAATATTTTAATCTGCCTCTGTATATCTTGACATGGTCTTTTTATTATGAACTTTCTGTTACTATTTTCAGCAGCTATTGTTTTGTGAAATAATTACAGAATAGGCATAGTCTGGGTCAACCATTGGCTTGCCATTCACCTATCTCTTTATGAAGATATATTGAATACTTATCTTTGATGTTTTTCATAAACTCTCATTCATAAAATGTTAGAGACTTGAATACCTTGAAACAACCTGTTAATCTCCACTTACGAATAATACCTAGTGCTATCCCGGGAGACCTCCATCTGTCAACACCTGATCTCAAATTACTCCTACGGTTTTCCTGTGGTGTGCATCCCTTCTTCCCCTTGCTAAACCCTGAAACTGACAGAGATGACTGGATTTTGCTCATGCTATTAGCCATTCACCCCTTTCACTATGCTCTGCTAGATAGAGAAGTGGCTGCTTAAAAGCCACTCAATGCAAGCTTTATATTCACAGGCACAGAGCCAAAAATAACTCATTTCTCACTTACTGTGCAAGTAATATTAAAGGTGTACTGTCTTATGACTGTGGAAGGCAGTCCTGCTTGAGCAGGAGCTGCTGCCTCTCCTTAATCAAGAGCCCACTGTGAGCTGGGCCATAAAGGCATTGGGCAGCCCCTGCCAGCAATTAACACGCAACATGCTGATCATTCTTGGCAAACCCAAACAGGAGCCTGATGCCAGAAAGGCAAGATCAATCTTGAAAAAGTGTGGCCATTGTTGGCACTGCCCATTCTTCCCACTGGGCTTAAAGATGGCACAAACACCCATGGTGCTTGTTTCAATGGATAGTGTTGTGTTTCAGTTCTTACTTGTGAAGAAAAGTTTTCTCCATCCTGAGATTTTGCTCATCCCCAGTTTTATAAGATGAAAGTCTACATTGATGATTTAAACTCCATAAAAGGAAAGTCTTCCTGCCTGATACTCACAAGAAAAAAATGTATTTGGCTCCAGAGAAATGATTCCATTAAGATTCATCTGGCAATGACGGTGGAAGTCAAAATGATACATACACATCCAGTGCAGTATTTCTTCACCCCAAGCTTCACCTCAGGCCAAGATTACCAGGCTTAGAAAATAAACATATAGAATGCCCAGTTAAATTTTAATTTCTGCTAAGCATCACACTTTGGAAGGGTGTAGGGGAACATAATTATACTAAAAATTTATAATAAATTAAGATTCTAATGAATGTGTTTTGGGACATTGTATATATATATATATGCCTTTGTGTGTGTTAGTTACTCAGTTGTGTCTGACTCTTGTGACCCTATAGACTGTAGCCTGCCAGGTTTCTCTGTCCAAGTGATTCTCTAGGCAAGAATACTGGAATGGGTAACCATTCTCTTCTCTAGGGAATCTTCCCAATCCAGGGACTGAACCCAGGTCTTCTGCACTGCAAGTGGATTCTTTAATTTCTAAACCACCAGGGAAGCTCATATATGCCTTTACATATTTACAAACATACCCATGTATATTTAAGTATGCTTAACCTCAGATATGCATATGACACAACCCTTATGGCAGAAAGTGAAGAGGAACTAAAAAGCCTCTTGATGAAAGTGTCAAAGAGGAGAGTGAAAAAGTTAAAGCTCAACATTCAGAAAACGAAGATCATGGCATCTGGTCCCATCACTTCATGGGAAATAGATGGGGAAACAGTGGAAACAGTGTCAGACTTTATTTTGGGGGGCTCCAAAATCACTGCAGATGGTGACTGCAGCCATGAAATTAAAAGATGCTTACTCCTTGGAAGGAAAGTTATGACCAACCTAGATAGCATATTCAAAACCAGAGACATTACTTTGCCAACAAAGGTCCGTCTAGTCAAGGCTATGGTTTTTCCAGTGGTCGCGTATAGATGTGAGAGTTGGACGTGAAGAAAGCTGAGCACCGAAGAATTGATGCTTTTGAACTGTGGTGTTGGAGAAGACTCTTAAGAGTCCCTTGGACTGCAAGGAGATCCAACCAGTCCATTCTGAAGATCAGCCCTGGGTGTTCTTTGGAAGGAATGATGCTAAAACTGAAACTCCAGTACTTTGGCCACCTCATGCGAAGAGTTGACTCATTGGAAAAGACTCTGATGCTGGGAGGGATTGGGGGCAGGAGGAGAAGGGGATGACAGAGGATAAGATGGCTGGGTGGCATCACTGACTCAATGGACATGAGTTTGAGTGAACTCCGGGAGTTGGTGATGGACAGGGAGGCCTGGCGTGCTGCGATTCATGGGGTCACAGAGTCGGACACGACTGAGTGACTGAACTGAACTGAAAGAATAATATATTTACTTAGGAAAATCTTTATAGTTAAGTACCTTACCATAAGAAATTATCGATCATTTTTTTTCTCTTTGGGTTATCAATGAATAATATTCTGAGGCTAGGAGGAAAGAGGTGGCAAGAATACATGAAGAAGTATACAAAAAGACCTTTTTGACCCAGATAACCATGATGGTGTGATCACTCACCTAGAGCCAGACATCTTGGAGTACAAACTCAATTGGCCTTTGGCAGTATCACTAAGAACAAAGCTAGTGTAGGTGATGGAATTCCATTTGACCTATTTCAAATCCTAAAAGATGATGCTGCTAAAGTGCTACACTCAATACGCCAGCAAATTTGGAAAACTCAGCAGTGGCCACAGGACTGGAAAAAGTCAGTTTTCATTCCAATATCAAAGAAGGGCAATGCCAAAGAATGTTCAAACTACCCCACATTTTCACTCAATTCACATGCCAAAAAGTCATGCTCAAAATTCTCTAAGGCTTCAACAGCACATGAACCAAGAACTCCAAGATGTTCAAGCTGGATTTAGAAAAGGCAGAGGAACCAGAGATCAAATTGCTAACATCCATTGGATTATAGAAAAGCAAGATAATTCCAGAAAAACATCTACTTCTGCTTTACTGACTGCGCTAAAGCCTTTGACTGTGTGGATCACAACAAACTGTGGGAAATTTTTAAAGAAATAGGAGTACCAGGCCACCTGACCTGCCTCCTGAGAAATCTGTATGCAGATCAAGAAGCAAGACTTAGAACCGGACATGGAACAACAGACTGATTCCAAATAGGAAAAGGAGTACATCAAGGTTGTATATTGTCACCCTGCTCATTTAACTTATATTCAGAGTACAAAATCCTGGGCTGGATAAATCACAAGCTGGAATCAAGGTTGCCAGGAGAAATATCAATAACCTCAGATATGCACAGGATACCACCCTTATGTCAGAAAGCAAAGAGGAACTAAAGAGAGTCTTGATGAAGGTGAAAGAGGAGAGTGAAAAAGCTGGCTTAAAACTCAACATTCAAAAAATGAAGATCATGGCATCTGGTGCCATTACTTCATAGAAAATAGATGGGGAAAAAATGGAAACAGTGAGAAACTTTATTTTCATGGGCTCCAAAATCACTGTGGATGGTGACTGCAGCCATGAAATTAAAAGACGCTTGCTCGATGGAAGAAAAGTGATGACAAACCTAGACAGCATACTAAAAAGCAGAGACATTACTATGCTGACAAAGGTCCGTGTAGTCAAACCTATGGTTTTTCCAGTAGTCATGTATGGATGTGAGATTTGGACCCCAAAGAGGGCTGAGTGCCAAAGAATGTGATGCTTTTGAACTGTGGTGTTGGAGAAGACTCTTGAGAATCCCTTGGACAGAGAATAGATCAAACCAATTAATCCTAAAGGAAATCAACCCTGAATATTCATTGGAAAGACTGATGTTGATGGTGAATCTCCAATACTTTAGCCACCTGATGTGAAGAACTGACTCATTAGAAAAGATCCTCATGCTGGGAAAGCCTGAGGCAGGAGGAGACGGGGACGGCAGGGGATGAGATGGTTGGATGGCATTACCTACTTGATGGACGAATTTGAGCAAGATCCGGGAGATGGTGAAAGACAGGAAAGCTTGGTGTTCTGCAGTCTGTGGAGTCACAAAGATTTGGACACAACTGAGCAACTGAACAACAAAAGGAGGAAATCATTTAGCTTTTTCTCAAGTATTTCCTCTAAATCAAGATTTTATGCCAGAAAGGGAAGTTTTTAAAGAAAAATCTCAAGTATTTTATTTTTATCATTCTAAAAGTGTAGTAATGACAGTAGAGCTCAAAACACTAGGAACTGGAAAGTCCAGCTTTGCTACCACCATGCCCCACAAACACCCAACATTGGGAGTACTCCTCTTGGGTTTGGAGTAATTTGAGAAGGAAAATCCAGGTTCTAGTCAGCTGTGGACAAGGAGCTTGGCCGCCCTATCTGCTAGTGCAGTGCTTTCCAGGATTTCGGGCTGGATGGCCACCCTCCCTGTACCATTGCCACTGTCCCTCCCCTGCCCCTGGCACTGGTTCCTCCACAATCTCCCCTACAACCTTCTGTCAACTGCGGTAGAACTTCCTCTTTCTCTCTACCCAAAGGAGTTTCCTCAGATGTCAACAATGAAGTCATTTACTGCAAAATAGAGACAAATCTTTCACCTCACTTTGACACAATGAATTCTTGTCTCTCATCTTTCTTTGTTTATAATTTAGTATTTCCTATAAATTTTATTTCCATGATAATTTTAAAAAGAAAGATTTTTTAATTTAATTCTCAAGTAGATAATTATAATTTTAATAAGGACCAGTCCAACTCATATCCTGTTCCAGGAACTGGTTCTAGCATAAACTGAATGATTTTGTGAGGGTTACAGACCAGAAATATGTTGTTCACACTTTTCTGATGAGGAAACCAAGGCAAGAGCAGTTAACTTGGCCAAGTTCACTCAACTAGTTAGTGGTAGACGTAGGTCTGTGAACCCAGGCCATTCACTCCACATTTTCTACTCCTAAAGTGAAATTATCTGGGTGGTATTCAAAAAATAAAAGAGGACAAATTTTCACCACAAAGGCAAATCATGCAGGAGTGTGTAGACTATACCTCAGATGTTATAAATGATGATGTTTCCTTCCATCACTGCAGTGGTAATAAGGGTGAACCAATTTCTCCCAAGTTTTATATCTCATTTGTAAGATATTAACTAAGTTGACAATTATAATAATGTATATGAAACCATAGGGATCTTTTCCTACTGAATTTGACTGAAATGACCAATTATTTCTCACTAATCAGCCAAATATTAATTGTACTGACAGAGCTTTTTCCACTCTTGACTCTTAATGTAGGTTTTAATGTATTTTTTTTAAAGATAATAGATTTTTCAAGAAAACCTACGATTCATGCAGTTTTCTAGAGGGCAGTGAAACCCAGAACAGTGTACTGAAGTGCCGAGATCAGGCAGTCAGTGTGCCCACTAATGTGGGGGAGCTTTTCAGAGTACTGTACAATAAAGTTCACCTTCCCCCACATAATATCCTTCCTCTAGTTTTAATAGCCTTCCTCTAGTTGACTTACATCTCCTACCTCATCATTAGTCCAAGTCCCAAATATTGCAGCTGCATCCGCAGCAGATACGTCCCCACAGACCCCATCACCTGAACCAATGTACTAAGGCAGAATCATAAGTGCATACTTTGCTGAGGCAACAAGGTCAGTGGGGTCAAAATCTTTGCTTTATTACTTTTATTACACGGGGATGACAAGAAATATCCTGATGGTACAAAAAGATTTATTTTTTTCCATCATAGGAGTATTTGACATTTAAATTGTGCAAATGTTTTATATGAGCAAGTGAGTGAAAGTCGTTCAGTCATGTCCGACTCTGTGTCCCATGGACTATAACCCATGAAGAATTCATGGAATTCTCCAGGCCAGGATACTAGAGTGGGTAGCCTTTCCCTTCTCCAAGGGATCTTCCCAACCCAGGGATCGAACCCAGGTCTCCCTCATTGCAGGCAGATTCTTTACCAGATGAGCCACAAAGGAAGCCCAAGAATACTGGAGTGGGTAGCCTATCCCTTCAAGAGCAGATCTTCCCAAACCAGGAATCAAACCCAGGTTTCATGCATTGCAGGCGAATTCATTACCAACTGAGCTGTCAGGGAAAAGAGAATCACCTTCCTTAGATCATCGCTGCCCAACCCACTTCTCAATAAAACCAAAACTTTGTGAGGAAGAATCAAATTGTACAATATAAATTTTTTGTGATTTTAAGGTAATCTGCCTATGTTTCCACGTATTCCTAGTGACATGAGGCAAAGAGAAGGAGAAAAACTTAGTTTTCTTTTCTCCCCAGTGATCAGGTTAGTGCTAATATTGTTTGTTGAAAGAGAATGTGGAAGCAGCAGAATTGGATTTAACTGCAAAAGCAAACTATGATCCCCCTACCGCTGAATTCTCAGTTTTTAAATACTGTTCTCTAAAGTTACCAAGGACCATAGGACAAATAGCTAATTCTAGGACAGAGGCAGATAATATGCAACATGAGCCCTGGAGCATTGGGCAGTACTAGAAAGCAATGCTCCAAAGTCAAAAGCAAAAGGTCATGGCAAAGACAATCAGGTGTCAACCAGAAAGAGCCTCCGATAGTCAAAATGGGAATAATATGAGTGACAAAATAAGTAACTTGACATTGGATTGCAATATGCCTGGATCCATAAGGACATAAATAGGAGAATAAATAAATGAATGAGAGAGAAAAGAACTCCAAATAATATAAAAGAAATACCCCTCTTCTGAGGTGAAATTTCAATTCCACTTCTTCAGGTTATTTGTGGATTTGTGTTTTGCTTCCAATGACTAGACTGTGGAAAGGGCAGCTAGTAACTCTACAAGGAGAAAATTGACAAATGCTACCTTAAATAAGTGATTAAGTTAACACCAATAGTACTAAAGCATGTTGATACTGTGTGCCACCTGACAAAATGTGGTGAAAAGGGCATTTAATCTCAGAGCTATTCATCCCAACACACATCACACAAGTCTAATCATGAGAAAGCTTCAGCCAGTCAGTCCTAGCATGAGGGGCATTCTCCACACACCTCCCTAAGACTGAAAATCATGGAAAGAATGATACATTATCATGTACTATCATGGACTTGAAGAGATCCAAGAGACATGAAAAATTGCCTTGGATTAGATCTTGGAAAATAAAAAGGGGCATTTTTAGAATCACTGGTGAAACCCAACTAAATAGTAATGTACCAATGATATAATATAATAATAATAACCAGGGCTTCCCTGGTGGCTCAGAGGTTAAAGTGTCAGCCTGCAATGCGGGAGACCCAGGTTCAATTCCTGGGTTAGGAAGATCCCCTGGAGAAGGAAATGGCAACCCACTCCAGTATTCTTGCCTGGAGAATCCCATGGACGGAGGAGTCTGGTAGGCTACAGTCCACAGGATTGCAAAGAGTCAGACACGACTGAGTGACTTCACTCACTCACTCAGTGATATAATATGAGATGATATCCTTATGGGAAATTTAAATTGCTGAGGGGTATATGAAATCCCTTTGTTTTAACTTTGTTAACTTTCCGGTAAATTTGAAAAATTAAAAATTTTTATTAAAAAAATAGACCATGACCTGTAACTATAGGCAAGAAACTAAGGAAGATGATCCTGACAGATGTGAGGTTAAATTTATTAGAGTATGGTATTCTACCAAACTGCTTAGAAAGTGAGGCTAGAGACCCGAATACCTGTGCTCTTCTGTAGAAAACTTCCCAAAGCACCAAAGTCATCAAGAATGAGGACAGTAGGCACAAAACCAAACCATCTTTGGCTTTATCTGTGAGTGTGACATTCTCTTCATTGCTTTTGAATGATTCACTGTATATGTTGGCAGGCAAGTATCTCAGTCAGTAAAGAATCTGCCTGCAATGCAGAAGACCCGGCTTCGATTCCTGGTTCTGGAAGATCCCCTGGAGAAGGAAATGGCAACCCACTCCAGTATTCTTGCCTGGAGAATCCCATGGACAGAGGAGCCTGGCAGGCTACAGTCTATGAGATCGCAAGAGTCAGACACGATTTAGTGACTAAACCTCCACCACAACTGTATATATTAGACAAGTGGAATTTTTATTTTAGTAAGATCTATTCAAGCAAAATGATTGTAAGGGCAGTGTCAAAAAATGAAGATAGTTGTAAAACTGAGAGAACTTCTTTTCTTTAATGTACCTTAATAGCACTTCTTCAATTTGCACATTCTAGACATGGAAGGCATAGAGTAATAATTATTTCTGTTTCTTAAGTTGGTTGCTATGGTTACTCTGCAACTGTGATGTAACAAAGAAAATTATCAAGACTTTTTATGAAAAGGCAGATACAGCTTAGGTTTGCACAATCTCATTAATAATTTCAGGGGGGAGAAATAAATGTATATTGAAAATTCAAAAACATGTATGAAGGTGCAAAACTCTGTGCCCTTGAGGAATACGAAGAATAGACTTTTCTTTCTGAAATGAGAACACTTTCAGAACATTATGGTAATCATCTTTTCCCATGCAATGGGTGAATATATTTGCATAGGAAGGTATTTAATAATATATATATATATATGTATGCATATTTGTATATATGCAAAACAGATAGGGTAGAGGCAGCAGATGTATTATTATATGTGATGAACAAAAAAGGATTACCCAAACATTGTCCCCAGGGTTGTCAAACAAACCAAATCCTTCAATATACTTGCTTGTGTATATTTAGATACTCCACTCCAGGACCAAAAAATATGACATTTTGAGCCATTATTCTTGCTTTCTGGGGCTCTTAGGTAAATTGTCTTATTAGAAATAGCAGGTAACTAACATCTGAAAAGTTTGAGTTTTAATAAGTCTTTAATTTTGCCCTCTTCAAACTTCAACAAAGAATACTTTGACATGTGATATGCTGGAATATTACTCACAATACGCTACTGCATAGTCGATGCCAAATGTCAGGACCTTAATATGCAAAATATATTCTTCCTGCTTAAATGGGAACTTGACTCTGTTTGCCTTTAAGTTTCTCTTTGTCTCAGGTTCCTTGAGAGAGCTGATGTCATAACTTGACTGTAAAGGAAATAATGCACATACAGCTATTTGATTAGTAACAAGGGTAAAATCCTTTTAATATAACCTGATCAGAGGTCAGTTTGGGGTCCCTCTCATAGAACAAGCAGATTTTAGGGACTGGATTAATACTGATCTCTAGACTTGAATTTCCCACTAATAAAGGGTAATATAATGTAGTCTAAGACTTTATATTTGTTCAGATCTTTTAACTCCTGAGGAACTAATATGCAACAACTGAATAAATAACTCCACACTCTGTTTTAGCAGCTCAGATGACCTCTAGGGGAGCAGATGATCAACCATATTCAGAATCAAAGATGGAAACAAGTCATTACCATTTAGAAAATCAAAAGTAGAAAGCTGTTTTCTACTTGGTTATTGGTTGATTTACATATGACTGTAAAATATATAAGCATCAGCTGTGACTAAATTTTCATCTTAACCTTAGAGGAAAAATATTTTTGCAAAAATAAGTAAATAAAGATAATAAATAAGGTATGAAAGGAAGCTATGCATTTCAAAGTTCTATCTTTCAAAGAAAAAAAAAATGTTTTAATTCAGAAATTGTATTTTCTAAAGTGATTGCTTTAACCTGACTTTGTATTATTTTCTAGAATTTTCCTTTGGAGTTCTCACAGGTCACCTTTTATTTTCTGTTTTCTTTGTGCCACTATAGCTGGACTGAAAACCCTTGTGTTCAGAATCAAAGCTTTATACAGTCATATTTTGCCTGTGCTGAGCAAATTTTCAAGTGGTTAGAGGGCACAAGCTTGTGATATAAAATGAAAGAGTTAAATTGAGCTCATATAAACTGTTTCAGCATCTTTGTGGTAGGAGCTGTTTTAGTTTGGGGAGCTTACTGTTCTAGCATTAGTGTTTTCTTTTTTTTTTTTTTTAATTGTTTTCTAATTTTATTGCACTGGAGTCATAGAATGTGTCATTAATTATATCAAATATTAGTGTTTTCTTTTTTAACTCAGAATCTTCTGAGGAAGTGTTGATATACCTGGTATTATATACTGGCCTTTAGAACTATTTTCACCTCCTTTCTCAAATGCTGTTATTTGAAGATCTGAACTCATATCCTGGAAAGTTTGGCCTTTGACTCTTATTTCCCTGCATAAACATCATAATGGCAACTTCTATTTTCAAATTTAAGCCCTCTCTTTCAGAATTTTAATGCAGTTAGTCCTTTCCCTGCAGTGTGTAATCAATACTCAGGGCTTATTCTGTCTTTTTCAAAGAGTTTTCATTATAAAAGTAAGTAGCTTTGTAGTCTCCCCTCACAGCTCTATTTCCAGGAAAATAAATGAAAAAAATTCTTTGGTTATGCCCAATTAATTGGCATTTCCTCCTGTGCTTTCATTCATTTAATTTAATGATTAATATCAAGCCATGTGGCTTTAGTCAAACCAAATTGTGTCCAAGTTACAAATTAAACAGTCTAAATTTTAATTTTGGAAGAGAAATTGAATTGTGCCAATATACTATTAAGGGGGAAATATCATCACACTGTTTAGGGAAGCGATTAAAATAAAATTTATTACACAACTTATAGATAGTTTTATGCCTACATTACTCCCATGTACAAGACATTTCCTACCCAACTAAGCAGTCTTTTTAAGGACTTCTAACTCTACACTATCGCTGTGAAAACCTCATCTGATACTTGAAGATTATTTTGTGACATTGACTCAATTGGCTTCAAATGCATACCATTATTGACTGGTAACTAAGCTCTCTGAGCATCTCACCTATAAAATTTCGTTTCCTTTTACTGTCATAATGGATACAGAGATTGCTAATGTCAACTTAGGAGCACAGCCAGTCATCCTTTGTGGAGTCCCCATCTCAAAGAGCTATTCTTGTTCATGTTTGTGCTCCAGTTAAGATGCCCTCTAGATACAACATACATTTTCTAGTTTGATGACTGAAGGGAAAAAATGGATCAAAATTATTGATTGTATATTAATGTTCCATAGGAAATCTGAGAACTCTCTTTTATATCTTCTACAAGGGAAGCATTTTTTAATTTATTAACTTCTTACTACTTAAACAGGCAGTTGATGTGTTTAATTAATATCATATTTTCTCTTGAAAAATAGTGGATTCACAGGAATTTATGAAAATATCATGTACATAGTTTATTATTTACTTGAATTGAGATTTATACAAAGAAAGTTTTCTATAGTTGAGTATACTTATATACAATGTTTGATGAAAGAAAAGATATCAAAATTTCATTGAAAATGTATGGAATTTTATCATAGAACAAAGATTTCCATTAACTCTGCCTTACCATAGTTGACAAAACCTGTGTGCAGCTTTAGGAAAAAATAGGTCAGAAAAAGAGAGAAAGGATAGTTATACAGAATTTTGGTCTATTCAGTTCATTTGTTAAGAATTAAAAAAAAAACTCTTTGAACATAAAAGTCTATTGAATAATCTATTAAAATAATTAATAGAAACATATTCTTAAATTTATAACAGAAAATAAAATTGCTTGAGGAAGTCAAAGAATCCCAGACAGTGTCCCTTCACGCCAACAGAAGAAGCATCAGCAGCAGCCTAATATTTAAAAATTAAAATCTGCACTGGAGCCAGGGGCTGTGCTCACAAAATAGCCAATAAAAGGCAGTTGTAATTGCTGGGAAAATAATTTGCTGAGGAGAACATGTGACAAAAGCAATTAATTTTTTTTCTTTTGTTAACCATGAAATGCCCTTCCCCACTCCCCAAAAAAAACATAGAACCTTTTTTCCAATAGAAAATGGAGTAGAAAAGAATAATGTTAGAAAAAAACTTTTTTCTTCCTCTGACATCAGCCTGAAAAAATCTATTTTTCCTAGGGACATATGTACATAGGATTTTGTTGTGCTCTAAAGCTCGATTCAAATGTAGCTGCTAACAAGGCATATCTTTGCCTCTTAAAGCTCTCATGGACTCTCTCTCCTCTTCTAATTGCCCAGGGAATGTGCGGTATCAAGATACTTGGGCATCAGCTAATCGCTCCTAAGTGCTAGAAGCCGGAGAGCTCTTTCAGAATGAACAGCCATCAGATATGGTGAACAGATGGCTGCTCCACAGTGTAAGGGCTACTCCCAAAGACATCCTTCATTTAGGAGGTGCCAAAAAGCCACGGATGGCTCTATTAATACAGTGGCTTTTTTATTAGTTAAACAGCTTTTGATATATTTAACTGAAATTTTAGAGAGCTTGCACAGGCATATTTTGTCCTAATAGCTGTCAGTCTTCTCAAAGAAAGATGCTTAACACTGACTGTATCTCAAATTCTCAGTAATTCACTGCATGACTTTGAATTTTAGCTGATTCTTAAGTATAAATGAGTGCTTGCAATCAGGGAAATTGATAACTCAATGAAGTTATTACTGTTTTGAAAGAATTGTACATTTTTAGGATTTGAATACTCCTCTGAAGTTAAAAAAAAAAAAAGAATCAAAAAGGTACACTGTACCAGAAGATGAGGGGATATTTTTTAAATTTTATTTGTAATTATAAATAAGCTTTTGAAATTGCAAAGGGCACTCCTTTATAATTTTTGACTGAGGAGTAGAGGAAGTAAAGCCTTTTAGCAAACTTTGAAAAAGGAAGTAGTCTTCTATAGTTCTCTGATGGTGCTACCAAAGAACAGGGGTGAGAACTTGGATAAGATTATCCCTGGGTAAGTCATTCCTTTGGTATAGACTTATCTTTATAAAAATATATTTGATATTTCTGATAAAAAAATAAACTTTTGCATTATTAGGTTCACAGTGCCATTTGTTTTGCTTTTACTATAACTCATATGAAGAATTCTCTGGCTATGAGACTAACTTGACTCGGGACTCAAAGGAAAACAGAGACCCCATGAATGGAATGAATTCTTTTGTTGTGAGAGCTTACAGGGTACTATCTGTACACCAGTTTAAGGAATTACAATGCTAAAAATATATGGTATGAACAGTAGGCATTCTTTTGCATTTCTGTTTTCTCTATTGAGAAGAAATCCAATAACTTGGAGCATAAAAAGAAAGATCGTATCTTGGGGAGACTCATATTATTCAGCCTTCCTATTATGAGTCTAGAGTTTAAACATAAATCTTAAAGAACATAAAACTAGTCTTTTCAGGTAGACATTTACATAGCACCTTTCTTTCAGTCTCCTATTCCCAGTCCTCAAAAAGGTCATCAGTTTGCTAATTGCTCACCGCAACCTAGGTTTTAATCACCTGATCCATCAACAAGCCTTCTCACACTTTCTTTATTCTTCTTGTCAGTAAGTGACATTCTTGGTAATGAAAACAACAAATCTATTGATAGCATCCCTCAATGGAGTGGAAGGCATCCTACATTAGCTCTGTCTTAGAAACTAGTCTATCCTATTACAATTGACCTTCTCTTGCTTATTACCACACAAATCATAGTCCTTCCCCCCGCCACCCCCATCTATTAGAGTATTTCTCCTGCAGCCTTTCAATTGCCTGACTGCAGTTGGTAATTGGATTCATGTTTGAAGCACAGCACTATAAGGAAAAGCCTGGAATAATTCAAATGGAACACCCTGGCCTAAGGCTGAGGCCATATGTTACACTCAGATTTGTATCACTGAAGCTTATTGCTTTAGCAACAAGGAAACCTATTCAAATGTCATAAAATTGTTTTATTTTAGAAGTTTATTTAGAGCTGTTGATGTAATCTAAAGTCTACAAAAATCATGATATTAAAGGGATGTAAAAGTTACTTGACTTTGTAAAATATTTAAAAGAAATAAAAAAAATACTTGGTAATTATCCTGTCTATCCTGCTGAATTTCATATTCTGCCACAAGTAGCTTTGAATGAAGTAATATAAAAATTAGAGACCACCAAAAAGCCAATGATTTGGCAGCTAGTATTTCTTCAATGTTCACCACTCGATATATGCCTAAAAACATTCTAGCTTTGCATTATCTACCTCATATTGATGATTCTATCTAGCCTATTATGAAAGAGACAAATACTTCCTAATAAATTCATAGTTTGTGATAGAATAGTACAAATATATTTAGAAACACATATGAAAGTGACAAACACTGATTTAAACATGCATGTCATTAAGAGGTTTGTGGTGTCCTGCCAAACTTTATGGGTTACCCCATGCCTTATGTTCCTTAAAATGGATCTTAAGAATGATTTTATAAATTCTGAAATGCTAGACTGAGTTTTACTGAGAGAGATAGAACTGCTTTCTGGAGAAAAATTGATTCCCTCAAATCACTACATTATTCAGTCAGTAAGTCAGTTCAGTCACTCGGTCGTGTCCAACTCTTTATGACCCCATGGACTGCAGCACACCAGGCTCCCCTATCCATCACCAACTCCTGGAGTTTACCCAAACTCATGTCCATTGAGTCAATGACGCCATCCAACCATCACATCCTCTGTCGTCCCCTTAATCTCCCGCTTTCAAATGAGTAAACACTTTGCATCAGGTGGCCAAAATATTGGAGTTTCAGCTTCAACATCAGTCCTTCCAATGAACACTAAGGACAGATCTCCATTAGGATGGACTGGTTGGATCTCCTTGCAGTCCAAGGGACTCTCAAGAGCCTTCTCCAATACCACAATTCAAAAGTATCAATTCTTTGGCACTCGGCTCTCTTTGTAGTTCAACTCTCACATCCATACATGACTACTGGAAAAACCATATCCTTGACTAGATGGACCTCTGTTGGCAAAAGTAATATCTCTGCTTTTTAATATGCTGTCTAGGTTGGTCATAACTTTCCTGCTGAGGAGTAAGCATCTTTTCATTTCATAGCTCCATTCACCATCTGCAGTGATTTTGGAGTCCTCAAAAATAAAGTCTGCCACTGTTTCCACTGATTCCCCATCTATTTGCCATGAAGTGATGGGGCCTGATGCCATGGTCTTAATTTTCTGAATGTTGAGCTTTAAGCCAACTTTTTCCACTCTCCTCTTTCACTTTCATCAAGAGGCTCATTAGTTCTTCTTCACTTTCTGCCATAAAGGTGGTGTCATCTGCATATCTGAGGTTGTTGATAGTTCTCCCAGAAATCTTGATTCCAACTTGTGCTTCATCCAGCCCAGTGTTTCTCATGATGTACTCTGCATATAAGTTAAATAAGCATGGTGACAATATACTGCCTTGACGCACTCCTTTTCCTATTTGGAACCAGTCTGTTGTTTCATTTCCAGTTCTAACTCTTGCTTTCTGACCTGCAAACAGATTTCTCAGGAGGCAGGCAAGGTGGTCAGGTATTCCCATCTCTTTAAGAATTTTCCACAGTTTATTGTGATCCACACAGTCAAAGGCTTTGACATAGTCAATAAAGCAGAAATAGATGACTTTCTGGAACTCTCCTGTTTTTTTTGATGATCCAGTGGATGTTGGCAATTTGATCTCTGGTTCCTCTGCCTTTTCCAAAACCAGCTTGAACATCTGGAATTTCATGGTTCACATATTATTGAAGCCTGGCTTGGAGAATTTTGAACATTACTTTACTAGTGTGTAAGATAAGTGCAATTGTGTGGTGGTTTGAGCATTCTTTGGCATTGCTTTTCTTAGGGATTGGAAGGAAAACTGACCTTTTCCAGTCCTGCAGCCGCTGCTGTTTTCCAAATTTGCTGACATATTGAGTGCAGCCCTTTCAGAGCATCATCTTTCAGGATTTGAAAAACTCAACTCAAACTCCATCACCTCCACTAGCTTTGTTTTTAGTGATGCTTCCTAAGGCCCACTTGACTTCACATTCCCAGATGTCTGGCTCTATGTGAGTGATCACACCATTGTGATTATCTGGGCCATGAAGATATCTTCTTTGTACAGTTCTGTGTATTTTTGCCTCCTCTTCTTGATATCTTCTGATTCTGTTAGGTCTATACAATTTCTGTCCTTTATTGTGACCATCTTGGCACAAAATATTCTCTTGGTATCTCTAATTTTCTTGAAGAGATCTCTAGTCTTTCCCATTCTATTGTTTTCCTCTATTTCTTTGCATTGATCCCTGAGGAAAGCTTTCTTAGCTCTCCTTGCTATTCTTTGGAACTCTTCATTCAAATGGGTATATCTTTCCTTTTCTCCTTTGCTTTTCGCTTCTCTTCTTTCCACAGCTATTTGTAAGGCCTCCTCAGATAGCCATTTGACTTCTTTGCATTTTTTCTTTTTGGGGATGGTCTTTATCCCTGTCTCCTGTACAATGTCACAAATCTCCGTCCATAGTTCATCAGGCACTCTATCAGATCTAGTCCCTTAAATCTATTTCTCACTTCCACTGTATAATCATAAGGGATTTGATTTAGGTCATACCTGAATGGCCTAGTGGTTTTCCCTATTTTCTTCCATTTCAGTCTGAATTTGGCAATAAGGAGTTCATGATCTGAGCCACAGTCAGTTCCCAGTCTTGTTTTTGCTGATTATATAGAGCTTTTCCATCTTTGGCTGCAAAGAATATAATCAATCTGAATTCATTGTTGACCATCTGGTGACATCCATGTGTAGAGTCTTCTTTTGTGTTGTTGGAAGAGGGTGTTTGCTAAGACCAGTGCATTCTCCTGGCAAAACTCTATTAGCCTTGCCCTGCTTCATTCTGTACTCTAAGGCCAAATTTGCCTATTATACCAAGTGTTTCTTGAGTTTCTACTTATGCATTCCAGTCCCCGATAAAGAGAAGGAGATCTTTTTTGGGTGTTAGTTCTAAAAGGTCTTGTATGTCTTCATAGACCTACAACTTGAGCTGCTTCAGAATTACTGGTCGGGGCATAGACTTGGATTACAGTGATATTGAATGGTTTGCCTTGGAAACAAACAGAGATCATTCTGTCGTTTTTGAGACTGTATACAATTATTGCATTTAGGACTCTTTTGTTGACTATGAGGGCTACTCCATTTCTTCTATGGGATTCTTGCCCACAGTAGTAGATATAATGGTCATCTGAGTTAAATTCACTCATTCCTGTCCATTTTATTTCGCTAATTCCTAGAATGTCGACATTCACTCTTGCCATCTCTTGTTTGACCACTTCCAATTTGCCTTGATTCATTGACCTAACATTCCAGGTTCGTATGCAATATTGCTCTTTACAGCATCGGACCTTGCTTCCATCACCAGTCACATCCTCAACTGGTTATTGTTTTTACTTTGGCTCTGTCTCTTCATTCTTTATGGAGTTTCTCCACTGATCTCCAGGTGCATGTTGAGCACTTACCAACTTGGGGAGTTCATCTTTCAGTGTCCTATCTTTTTGCCTTTTCATACTGTCACAGGGTTCTCAAGGCAAGAATACTAAAGTGGTTTGCCATTCCCTTCTCCAGTTATTATTTCATGTTATTGGCTCCATTATTGGCAGAGACCCTAGTGGTGTATGTAAGTTCCTATGGATTACTCCAAAAAATAATTGATCTATTAGTGGATCATCCAAAATTGCACCTCACACCATTTTGGGGTGAAATGGCTATGAAATATCTCACTTGTCCCATTTTACAGATAAACAACTTGAAGGAAGCAAGCAAGAGCTTGAAACAATTCAATAAAATGGTTATAGAATCCAATTTCTTAAGACACAATTAGAAAATATTTCAATAAATTGTTTAATAATTAAATAATTATGTATTAATAAAAATAAAATGCTTAATAAATAAGTTTTCTGAGTACAATTTAATAAAAATTTTAAAATATGTCTTAATATAAGCACAGTTATGGCAATAATTATTGGTTACCTTGTAGATGAAGAGAAGTAAATGGATTTTTTTCTGTATATGATGCTGAAGCTATTTTTGTGTTTATATTTTAAATTGGATATAACATATTCTTAGGAAATTAAAACATTTCAAACAAATAGTAATGCAAGTATATATGGCTTCACAAAATTTTAGTGAATATGTCTAGGTGCTAGAAATTTGTGAAATTTTATAAATATGCTCAAAAATTCAGCTACTACCTGCTATCCATTTCATTCTGGGAATGAGAAAGTATCAATATTCAAAGTGGAAAGGAATTCACTTTCTTTTTAAGTTTTATTTTTTCTGACTTACAAAGTGTCTTTCTACTCAGGGAATTTTGAGTGTCAGGGCTTAAAAAGTTTGTTTCTAAGTTTGGCATACAGAATAAAACAAAATTAATGAAATCAGTACTAATGAAAAGCTAAATTAACTAGGTTTGGTTATCTCAAAAAGGACTCTTTTGAAGCAAGAATTTTCAGATAATTATAATACAAATCAGTGCCTTCAGAAACCAGAGAGGCTGCTGCTGCTGCTAAGTCGCTTCAGTTGTGTCCAACTCTGTGTGACCCCATAGACGGTAGCCCACCAGGCTCCCCAACCCCTGGGATTCTCCAGGCAAGAACACTGGAGTGGGTTTCCATTTCCTTCTCCAATGCATGAAAGTGAGAAGTGAAAGTGAAGTCGCTCAGTCGCGTCCGACTCCTAGCGACCCCATGGACTGCAGCCCACCAGGCTCCTCCATCCATGGGATTTTCCAGGCAAGAGTGCTGGAGTGGGGTGCCGTTGCCTTCTCCGTAGAGAGGCTAATTTGCAGTATATACTTCTGTTGATAAAATGACTTTCAAAGAGAAGTTGGATATACTTACCTACCTTGAATTAATAGAACTTTTCCTGGTTAATTTTTTTCATGAGACCAAAATATTGATGAAGTTTTGTCAATAGTTTCTTACATATTCATAATTTTTCTTTCAAAATAACATAACACAATCATGATATCAAGAAATCTATATTTGCCTCAGTAAGAACTATATGCTTTTCAGTTTCATGCATAACATTTTGATGCAACAATCAGATAATCACAAAATGATTATTTTTCAAGATCATTCCATAGCCATCATCTCCACTTACTCTCTTCTATCATGATGTTGGGCACTCCAAATTTGCATTGCTTGTGAAATGCTCAATTCAAAAAAATAAAAAATAAAAATTTATATTTATATTTATTATAAATATATTCAGTCAATTTGCACTCTAAATGTATATTTAATAATCACATTTACCCTCTATTTTGTACCCTTAGGTATTTTTTAATACCACTAAGTACTTTAAACTACAAAATCCTATATTTAATCTCAGATACCTAGAACAGATTTGATGTTTTGTAGAATATAGTGAGAATCTTTATCATTTCTCTCTAAGATTAACTAGGGCTCACTCAACAAAGTGTAAAGTAATAGGAAATATTCAAATATGTGTGTCTCAGAATTTGAAACCTATAAATAAAATTAGAATGAATCTTTAGGTTTCCAGAAATACAACTGTTGCGTGTGGCTGGATTTCTAACAAATTAAAAACAAGCTAGGAAAAATGCCTGTAACTGACATCTGAGTATTTCAATACTGTAAGTTTTGAGGAGCATTTAAAACTTTTTTTGAATGTCCAGTAGTTCTAAATTATTCAAAACAACACTGAAGAAATGTTGGGTAATTAGTGTCACTACTTTTCACTAAGTATACAGCTTAAAATCTCTCTCTAATTCTTCCTTTCTGAGCATCATACTTTATGAAAGAACTAACTTCCTTTTCTGGGAATCTTTGATTGTCAGAGTTGAGATTATTGCTCTCATTTTATCTTTATCTAAAATCCTTTTGTTCAGGAATTTATAAAACTTTAAAGTTGTTTTTTTAAGAGATACAATTTACAACAATTTTCAACAGTTAAAAATAATAGAGGAAAAAGTGAGTAGCAACTTTACTGAAGTAACCCCAAGGTCTATCTAAAATAGACCCCAGCTTGAGAATCTGGAGCTTTGATACCAGCCACTGATAACATGTGCCCTCTCTGGATATGTTACTTGATATCACTGTCCTCAAAATCCTCTTCTATGACATGGTGAAAAGAGGGAGAGGAATGATTTTTCACTGGAAACTTGTAAAAATAAAACAAGATATGTAAACACAAGGATTTTTGTCTGCTATCTAAAATAGTATGTAGTTATGCTTCCTGATATGCAGAAAATCAAAAGACTATAAATGTTTTTAATTATTTGTAAGTCAGACAGAGAAGTAGTGGAAAAATTCAAAGTGACATTCACAAATTGTACAAATTGATGGTTTCAAAATTCATTTGGAGAATGAGACTAATTAAGTCATGCTCTGGAGACTTAATGAAGTGAGTAACTTCTGAGGAAAATACAGATAACAAAATATTCCTGACTTAGAGGAAGTCAAGTGTACAAAGGAAAGCTCGGATTTGCTTTGTACAATAAATAACTACAGTAAGAAAGATAAAGAGAAAAGCGTAAAGGTAATCAAAGAGTTGCCTACAAATTATAAATTGGTTTGGATTCTTTATTATGATTGACTAAGTGTACAAAAAATATGATTAATTCTAAGCTTATACCACTGTCAAATTAATGGTGGTTTACTTAAATAGGAAGGAAGATACTCAGGAATTACATACCATATCTGGAAAGCTAGTCTTAAAATAAAACCTATAACATGGTGGTGGATATCACACACATATCATGCTACCTGCTCACAGATTTATTCCTCAATGTCAAATCTGCCCTGTGCATGTAAGGTGAAAGTGTTAGTAACACAGCATGTCCAACTCTGCGACCCCATGGACCGTAGCCCACCAGGCTCCTCTGTCCATGGGATTCTCTAGGCAAGAATATTGGAGTGGGTTGCCATTCCCTTCTCTAGGGGATCTTCCTGACCCAGGGATAGAACCCAGGTCTCCTGCATATGCAGGCAGATTCTTTACCATCTGAACCACCAGGGAAGCCCTGTACATAGTAAACATATTTATTTAATTCATATTTGCCAATATTATGGCAATAATATTTTACAATTATTCTATAAATATTTACTGATGTTGTATTGCAACACTTAAAGAAATGCCTTGTTACTCTGAGAAATGTATCAGTTGAGCTCTCAAGAGAATGGTATTTTGCAATGAATTATCATTTGAATTAAAGAAAATTACACCATTTCCAAAACCATAATATTTGGAGGTGATTTTTTTAATGTACAAAACCAGGGATAATATTTATATAAAATTGTAATTGAATATTTGTAATAAAGAATCTAAATGACTAACTCAGGAACAAGTTTTTAAATGTACACAATTTCCAGAGAGACAGATGTCAATTAGAAATCCAGAGAGTCACCAAAAGAATTCCAGAGACCCGAGACATTAGTTATAGTTCATAATTGGTGATGTTTTCTGATTTTAAATGCATTCAAAATTTTTTTCATAGACATTGAATTCAGCAAGGTAAATGGTTTAGAATAAAGTGACAGAATCATAGTGATTTATAAATCTTCAATATGGTATCTATTCAAATGCCTACTTCAGAGAAATACACACATACACACACACACACATACACACACACATTCCTAGGATGATTCCATAACCTCTCTTAATAGGATATTCCAGTCTATACATTCCCCTCCAATAAGTAAATAAATAAATCAATATGACAAAGAGGTCAAGCAGTATTATTAAATTATCTGCCGGTTCGGTTATATCTCTCCAAAGACCAAGTTGAATAACATGCTCTTTATCTTCTGGCAGAAATCCAAAACTGAAGGAAAAGCAAAGAGAGCTCTTTGAAGGGACAGGATAGGAGACTTACCCAGGCAGTTGGTAGATTGTCTAAAGACAAGGTTTCTTTCTGATGTTTTTAACAATACCAGGGTTTATTAAAACCATTCATTAATATGTCTGTGGCTCTTCCAGCTCATATAGGGGTGTCTAGAGCATAGTTTCATGTTGCTGGCATATAAAAGATGACAAAAATAAAAATATATATATTTTATTTAGAAATAACCTTGACTGTATGGACTTTTGTTGGCAAAGGGACGTCTGCTTTTTAACACACTGTCTAGGTTTGATATAGCTTTCTGGCCAAGAAGCAATTGTCTTCTAATTTCATGGCTTGCAGTCACCATCCACAGTGATGTTAGAACCTAAGAAGAGGAAATCTGTCACTGCTTCTACATTTTCCCTTTCTATTTGCCATGATGTAATGGGACCGGATGCCAAGATCTCAGTTTCTTTAATACTGAGTTTTAAGCTGGCCTTTTCACTCTCCTCCTTAACCCTCATCAAAAGGCTCTTTAGTTCCTTTTCGCTTTCTGCCATTAAGGTGGTATCATCCGCATATCTGAGGTTATTGATATTTCTCTCAGCAATCTTGATTCCAGTTTGTAACTCAACCAGCCTGGCATTTCAAATGATGTGCTCTGTGTATAAGTTAAATAAACAGGTGACAATAAACAGCCTTGTCACACTTCTTTCTCAATCCTGAACCAGTCAGTTGTTCCATACAAGGTATTAACTGTTGCTTTTTGACCCATACACAGATTTCTCAAGAGACAGGTAAGATGGTCTGTTATTCCCATCTTTTTAATAAGAGTCTTCCACAGTTTGTTATGATCCACACAGTCAAAGGCGTTAGCGTATTCAATGAAACAGAGGTAAATGTTTTTTCCGAAATTCCCTTGCTTTCTCTTTGATCCAGCAAATTTTGGCAATTTGATCTCTGGTTCCTCTGCCTTTTCTAAACCCAGCTTGAACATCTGGAAGTTCTCAGATCACGTAATGCTGAAGCCTAGCTTAAAGGTTCTTGGACATAACTTTACTAGCATGGGAGATGAGTGTAATTATCCTATTGTCTGAACATTCTTTAGTACTGCCCTTTTAGGAAGGTAAATATAAATCATTATTTTTTATTGGCTGCTCAAACTTTGAGGTATAAAAGAATTTCTTCTTATTTTTATGCCCCCCATAGTTATTTTGGTAGCACTCAGGTAAGATTTGAACTAATGTGTGAAACAGGTAAAATGCTTCAAAAATCCAGAATTAATCTTAATTTCTCTATTTCTGCTCTTCCTTCCATAAACAATACTTCCTTTATTAAGCTACATTATGCATTTTTACAGCATGTCAATGAAGAATTATAAAATACACGATAAATTCCTAATTGGATAGAATTTATCAGTAGTCCTGTTTTTCTCAATATCTTACACCCTGGTCGTGTGCTGATTCTTGAGCCTTTCCAACATTTGCTTGCCTTATTCCCTTTGATTATTGTCTTTCTTAACTCTGAAGTCCTTTAAATCCTCTCTGTGGTCTCCAGGACATTTGAAAATGACAAGGAACCCAGTCACTGCCTTTCAGAAACTTCAAATCCCTCAGAAACTAAAATCCCCAATTATTGCTTGAGTTCTTGTTTTTTGCTGTCTTAGAGCTTCCTCTGCCATGCCATAAATATTTGAACACAATACAGTTATTTAAAGATTCACAACACTTGGTTTGTCAGCTTCTTTAGGAAGTTTCAAAAGGAGCTACATTTTTAATTAAATTGAACTATATAAACAGCAACAAGTCATTTTTTTTCCTCAAAAATGCTCTGCTGTAGGTGATGGAACCAAATTGGAAGGATATACACAAACTCATTAGTTTAAATTGTATGTGTATAAGTCAATCTACTTATTTATACATGCATATATATATACACGTATACATATATATATATACACGTATACATATATATATATACACGTATACATATATATATATCAGTTCAGTTCAGTCTGTTCAGTTCAGTCGCTCAGTTGTGTCCGACTCTTTGCGACCCCATGAATCACAGCATGCCAGACCTCCCTGTACATCACCAACTCCCAGAGTTCACTCAGACTCACGTCCATCGAGTCAGTGATGCCATCCAGCCATCTCATCTTCTGTCATCTCCTTCTCGTCCTGCCCCCAATTCCTCCCAGCATCAGAGTCTTTTCCAATGAGTCAACTCTTCGCACGAGGTGGCCAAAGTACTGGAGCTTCAGCTTTAGCATCATTCCTTCCAAGGAGATCCAGGGCTGATCTCCTTCAGAATGGACTGGTTGGATCTCCTTGCAGTCCAAGGGACTCTCAAGAAAGAGTCTTCTCCAACACCACAGTTCAAAAGCATCAATTCTTCGGCACTCAGCCTTCTTCACAGTCCAACTCTCACATCCATACATAAACACTGGAAAAGCCATTGCCTTGACTAGACGGACCTTTGCTGGCAAAGTAATATCTTTGCTTTTCAATATGCTATCTAGGTTGGTCATAACTTTCCTTCCAAGGAGTAAGCGTCTTTTAATTTCATGGCTGCAGTCACCATCTGTAGTGATTTTGGAGCCCAAAAAAATAAAGTCTGACACTGTTTCCACTGTTTCCCCATCTATTTCCCATGAAGTGATGGGATCGGATGCCATGATCTTCGTTTTCTGAATGTTGAGCTTTAAGCCAACTTTTTTACTCTCCTCTTTCACTTTCATCAAGAGGCTTTTGAGTTCCTCTTCACTTTCTGCCATAAGGGTGGTGTCATCTGCATATCTGAGGTTATTGATATTTCTCCTGGCAATCTTGATTCCAGCTTGTGTTTCTTCCAGTCCAGCATTTCTCATGATGTACTCTGCATATAAGTTAAATAAACAGGGTGACAATATACAGCCTTGACGTACTCCTTTTCCTATTTGGAACCAGTCTGTTGTTCCATGTCCAGTTCTAACTGTTGCTTCCTGACCTGCATACAGATTTCTCAAGAGGCAGGTCAGGTGGTCTGGTATTCCCATCTCTTTCAGAATTTTCCACAGTTTATTGTGATCCACACAGTCAAAGGCTTTGGCATAGTCAATAAAGCAGAAATAGATGTTTTTCTGGAACTCTCTTGCTTTTTCCATGATTCAGCAAATGTTGGCATTTGATCTCTGGTTCCTCTGCCTTTTCTAAAACCAGCTTGAAGAGAGAGATAAATATAGATATAAAACATCAAATTTCTCTGAAGAAAATGACTCAAAATCAGCTATCTTCTCTGTAAAATGGGGTCATTATGGTACTAAATCATAGAGCTTTGTAATAATTAAATGAGAAAAGGCTTATAAAAAAATGCCTGATATGATTCCTGCTATATTACTCTGAGTTCCTAAATGGGCATTTTAAGAAGAAGTGACCTCTATTGTAAACTAGTTATGTCCTACAGCTCCTCCGTATTTCAGAAATCACCTCAGCCTTTTGGGGTGATTGTTAGTCTGAAACTGAGTGTAGGGGACCCACCCCTTTGGTGTATGGAGCTGAGATTTTACCAATGTGGAGGATACTGACTTTAGAGGTTGCAGTTAAAAAAGCAAAGGTGAAATAATTTCAGAGATCCCAGATTTAGGCCTTAGTCATGTTAGGCCTTAGTCATATTAACATATAAATAAGTACACTGAATCCCCTTTAACTTTAGTGTTTTTTTTTTTTTTTTAATTGAAGTATAGCTGATTTACAATGGTGTCAGTTTCAGGTATACAGCAAAGTGATTTAGTTATATATATTCTTTTTCAAATTCTTTTCATTATGGGTTATTACAAGGTACAGAATAAAGTTCCTTGTGCTATGCAGTAGGTCATTGTTGTTTATCTATTTTATATATAGTAATGTATACCTGTTAATTCCAAACTTCTAATTTATCCCTCTTTTCTCTTCCCCTTTGGTAATCATGAGTTTATTTTCTATGTCTGTGAGTCTATTTCTGTTTTGTTAATAATTTGATTTGTATCACTTTTGAGATTCCACATATAAGAGATATCACATGATATTTGTCTTTCTCTGACTTACTTCTCTTAGTATGATAAGTGGGGGAGGGTTAATTATAAAATAACATTATTGATTTCACTTTCTTTTTATTAACTGGAACTCAACTTGTTTAGGAAAATACTAAGGAAACTTTTAAGAATACATCATTAAGACTAGATAACACAATTTATAGGAAGGAAAGAATAAAGATTATATAAACTAATACATAAAGGAAGCCAGGAAGGAGGCCAAATCAACATTCATACCATAAATAGCTATTCATACTATTTTAACAAGGGTACATAAATAGCTATATATACTATGTTTAACAAGGATACAAGTTTGGGCAAAATTTTAGTTGACTTTCATGAAAATTCAAGCATGATAATGTAAATAAAAGTGCTTTACATTCTTATGGCACTATGAAAGTACAACTTAATTTTTAATAAAATTGCATAGAATCCTTCAGTAAATCCATTTTTTCATTCCCTCTCTCCAGTCCTTCTAGAATCAATAATCACATATTGTGGTTCCTAATCCTCAAAGCAGATAAGAAAAAAATGAACTTAATTTTTCAAAGTCTGGGTGGCATAGCTACAATGAAAAGTTGGGTCTTCATAAATCTGAATTGCTTAGAAAAAGGAGCCATACTCTCCTTACTTGCTATTTCCTTGACTTTCTTACAGAGATTCTAAAAGCTTTTCAACAACTAAACAGTTCTAACTATGCATATATGTTTTAATATAATATATAAATTACACTAATATAAATTTAATTAAATTTACCCTAAAATATCTGCATGGGTTTAAAAATTCAACAGTATTAAAAATCATATTTTACATTCTTCATAATACAAAACATTTGAAAAAATAATTCAAAGCAATAATTCAAAAAATATTTTTACTCTAATACATGGCTGGGTTCATTGAGCCCTTATGTGTATGCACAGGCACGCAACAGAAACACCTGGGCCATGCCAGAAATGAAATAAAACCATACCACCTGGAAAAAAATGCATATATCTCTAGTACCTCAACATACCAGGAAACCTAACAGAAGTCATATGTGAAGCAAAATAACATTCTTGTAAGTAAGCATTGACTTTTCCCTTGTTGACATAGCTGGAACATAGAAAGTATTCTGGGAGCCATTTGGTAGAAGCTTTGCTTTGTGTCTCATACCCTGAAAAACTGCAAACCTCTGTCCTTGTCATGAGTTGATATGAATGCTGTTATTAATGAGGCTCAGTTCGACTTTGTATAATTCCATATTAAATCCCCCTAAATGTATAGTATGAAACTTTCAAATAGTACCAGGAAGCTATATTTCTCTCCAATGCAATGCAAATTAAAAGAGGACCCATTTCCTAGAGAAAAAGAAAAGTTTAAAAGCAATACCCATATCCAATATTATTTGCTATGCTGTCACTCAAAGTAATTATGAAAATTATCCAATGATTTAAAATCATTTCATTATAATGTATGTTTTGTACTATATTCAGGAGTCAAAGAGTCATAGCTGGAGTTCTAAGTCATGGTCATGAATGGAGTTCTAAGGAGGTTGAAATTTCATGAAACTCTATTGCTCTCAATTGATGTATTCATCGCAGAATGTTTACCACCTCTAAACTTCCCCTACTGATTCCACTAAGTGTGCTTGGGACTTGGGCTTCCCTGGTGGCTCAACGGTAAAGAATCAGCCTGCAATGTAAGAAATGCTGGTCCGATCCCTGGGTTGGGAGGATCCCCTGGAAAAGAAAATGGCAACCCTCTCCAGTATTCTTGCCTGGGAAGCCCCACAGGCAGAGGAGCCTGGCAGGCTACATATAATCCATGGACTGGAAAAAGAATCAACAGGACTTAGCAACTAAACAACACTTGGGGCTTACTCATTAAAGACAAAACTGCTCCTCTTGCTTCTATTACTTTTCTTCTTGGTTCTCATTGCAATGACCCACTTCTCCTCAGTAAATCACATTGATGGGGCTGGTTTTAAATCTTGTATTTTCTATGAAGACAGACCTAGACTGTGACCAAATTTTCTGCTAAAGTTTCTAACCTCTCTCCAATCTACTTTCTACTTCCACCCTTATGGTTATCTCTGGGCTTCTGCAGCCATCTCCTGACCTAATTGTCTGCTTCAACATGATTCTCTCTCCTCTTCAGAGTTTCTTTCCCTTACCACGATCTTTCATATCACAGCCAATGCTGTCTGCACTACCCTTTAGTCATGACTCCCTCGGGTCTATAGTTCCTTTTGATTTTTTTAGGATTCTTTATCCTTTTTCCCTAAAAATTGTATTTATCTTAACCTACTTAGCACTAACACTCAAGCAACTGTCTTGGTACTGCTTTTCCCTGAATTCTTTTCTAAATAGAAGTGTCTAGGAAGTGCATGCTCAGTTGTATCCAACTCTTTGTGACCCTTTGGACTGTAGCCCACCAGGCCCCTTTGTCCATGGAATTTTCCAGGCAAGAAATACTGGGGTGGGTTGCTATTTCCTTCTCCAGGGGATCTTTCCAACCCAGGGATTGAACCCAAGTCTCTTGTGTCTCCTGCATTGGCAAGTGGATTCTTTACCACTTGAACCACTTGGGAAGCCCTTGAAGTAGAAAACAAAAAGTTATTCATTTTGATCTGATCACTTTTATAATTGGATTTACTCTGTCCTTCAAATTTAATTCTTTCATTTTTAAATTTTATTTATACACACACATCATTTCATACACATTTTTATAGATAACTGTGATCTTATTGAAAATAAAACAAGAAAGATTATATCTGTATAAATCTTCATAGGAAAAGTGAAATCTCACATCCAGACAGAAATTTTGCCTTGATTTAATAACTATGAAGATGTTTATAATAAACACTAGAACTAAAATGTATGGGAAATTTGATAATCAGGTTGATACTTCCTAAAGTACAAAATGATAAACTATATTTTTTAAAACCTGAATAATTACAACTTGCATAACACTATTTAAGTAACTCTAATAAATTCCTGAGCATTAGAATTATAAAACTATGTTCAATATTAACTGCAATCAAATTATTAACATAAAGAAAAATAGGATGGCTAAAATATATATAAGTAAAATAAAGGGAAATATCAAGCCAAGTATTTGCCAAATAAAAAATGTGTGAGCAAAATTTGATTTATTCTGTTTCTAATGTTAATAACTCTCCAAAATTAATGACTTGAGTCATACGCAAAATTGATACTTTGGAATTCTATCAATAAAAATTAAGTTCATTATTAAGTGGTAGAAAATCTAAAATAATAGTAACTTAAACAAGATAGAAGTTCATATCTCTGGTATAATCCAAACCAGTCTCACAGGAAAGTCTCATAATTATCAGGTTTTCTGATTTCGTTGATAACATTGTCCTGTGCTCCTCCATACATGGCTACGCTTCATAGTCAAATGAGGCTGCTTAAATTCAGCCATCACATGTGTTTTTCAGCCTAAAGGAAGGAAATGAAGACACTCATTCCGGTTAGGAATATTTTCTAGAAGTCACAACATCCCATTGCTAGAATTAAGCAACTGTACTCACCTACCTGCAAGGGTCTCTGGGAAATATGGTGTTTATTGTGTCTGGTAAAAATCAAGCTCCCATTATTAAGCTGGGAGAAGGCAATGGCACCCCACTCCAGTACTCCTGCCTGGAAAATCCCATGGACGGAGGAGCCTGGAAGACTGCAGTCCATGAGGTCGCTAAGAGTTGGACACGACTAGGCGACTTCACTTTCACTTTTCACTTTCATGCATTGGAGAAGGAAATGGCAACCCACTCCAGTGTTCTTGCCTGGAGAATCCCAGGGACGGGGGAGCCTGGTAGGCTACCGTCTATGGGGTCGCACAGAGTCGGACACAACTGAAGTGACTTAGCATAGCATAGCATTATTAAGCTGAGAGTTGAGGACAATAGCAGTCTCTGCTACAAGGTCATAACAATAAATTTTATACTTGAACACAAAATCAGTCTTCTACTTTCCTCCACAAAGGATGTAAATGACCCAATTCAAGCCAATGTCAGAGCTTATGGGGGACCTAGCAGATGAGAACTCACATCTATTGCACTAGCAGCCATGCTCTGAGTCTGAACTCAAGGGGGCCACTGATTAGAACCTAAGAACAGGGCCAACCAAAAGCCAAAGCTATAGGCCTGGTGTATCATTTGAACTTTCAATCAAACTGTGCCTGGAACTAGTCTTACCTACATGTGTCAGTAAATTTGTTTACATAATGATAAGTTAATTTTTGTCAAGATTTTCAAGCTTCTAGGTCCAGCATACAGAAGATAGTAGTCTGTATTCACAAAGGCAGTATGCATCACTTTGTTTATTTTAAATTCTTATCAGGGTTTATATATTAAGGTGATGTGTACATTTATGAAATCATAATCAACATTAATATAAAGAAAAATGTCCATTGTATCTCACTAAAGTTTAAATTTTTTCCTTTTTGTATACTCTAGGCAAATACTCTCCAGTATAAATTTAATGCAAACCACAAGTGTGAACCACATATGCAATTTTAAATTTTCATAGTAGTCATACTTAAAAAGTAAAAAGAAATAAGTAAAATTAATTCAATATATTTTGTTCAATCCAAAATGTCAAATACTAACATTTCAACATGCATTCAATATGAAAATTATTAAAAATATACTACATTCCTTTTTGTCATACTATGTCTGCAAATTTCAGTACGTATTTTATACTTAGAGTCTATCTCAGTTCAGACTAGACATATTTCAAGAGTTCAACAGCCACATGTGGCCAGGGGTTGCCATATTCAATGGCATTGCTGAAGTCCAAGTTAATTTATAGGAATGATCCATTTCCTAAAGAATGGAAAGAACTTATAAACCAGTTGTGTCTGATAAGTTTGATGGAAAAGGCTGAGTACATGTGGAAAATTTTATTATCTTTTAAAATCTTCATCTTTCCTTAAATCTATTTTGATCATTTATGTTTTCAACTCTATAAAAATAGAGTTGGCATAAGCTCGCATATAAACTAAAAGATCATCAAAGCTGGTTTGGTTACTTTGAAAGTAACCGGAAACACAGTTTCAATTGTCTTAAGACTAAAAGAAAGAATGTATTGTGTTGTATAAAATCCATGAGTAGGGTTAGATGCCTAGAACTTAAGATCCAGGGGCTCAGCTCTATTATGTATGTTGGTTTCACTTTCAGTACAGTAGAAAATTCTAAATTTATGTCCACTTGGTTCAAATTCAGCAGGAAAAAAGCACTATTTTCTATGTCTATAAAAGCTTCAGACCATTGGCCTAAACTGATTCACGTGTCTAATTCTTAAAGCAATTTGGGGGGCTTGGGTGGCATTTGGAGTAGATTAAAATGTTTTATTGCCTTAGATCACATGCCAAGAGCTAGAACTGGTGATGGAAACTGTCCTTTCCTGAATGCAATGTGGACAATGAATATTTTGTCAAAGAAAAACTGGAAAAATAAAGGTGACACTGAAGAAAAGCAGCAGATGCCAACTCCACCTCATTTAATCATTTGTAATGTCCTCTGTGGATAATTGTGTTATCAATCACAATATTATGCAGTTGAAATTTTCTCCTTTATTTCTTGCCAAAGTTGTTCAATTCTAAGTATTTTATCTCACTTTTGAAAGAAATAAGACTATTGGCTTTATTTCTGCTTTCCTTTGTATTTAATATATTCAACTTCTATTTATGGTGTTAATCCTTTCCTTGCTTTTTTTCAGCTACTTATATAGTTGTCTGAAATTGTGCTAGGAGTCAGGTGACAATTTCTCAGCATTTACCCCTGTGCTGAGTCATGTAATTTTTTTCTGCATGGTTACTATGTCATCCTAAAGTTGTGTGTAGCCTTCTGCCTTACTCTTCTGAACAATTCACAATATTAATTTCAGGAGACTGTCATTGCAAATCCTGGTTTTAGTTTTAAATTATTCCAATCCCAAAGAAAGGCAATGCCAAAGAATGTTCAAACTACCACACAATTACACTCATCTCACATGCTACCAAAATAATGCTCAAGATTCTCCAAGAGCGGCTTCAACACTATGTGAAAAAAAAACTTCCAGATGTTCAACCTGGATGTAGAAAAGGCAGAGGAAACATTGATCAAATTGCCAACATTCACTGGATCATTTAAAAAGCAAGAGAGTGCCAGAAAAACATCTACTTCTGCTTTATTAACTACGCCAAAATCTTTGACTATGTGGATCACAACAAACTGTGGAAAATTGTCCAACAGATGGGAATACCAGAAAACCTTACCTGCCTCCTGAGAAATCTGTATGCAGGTCAAGATGCAACAGTTAGAATTGGACATGGAACAATTGACTGGTTCCAAATTGGGAAAGGAGTAGGTCAAGGCTGTATATTGTCACCCTGCTTATTTACCTTATATGAGGAGTATATCATGTGAAAAGCCAGGCTGGATGAAGCACAAGCTGGAAACAAGATTGCCAGGAGAAATATCAATAACTTCAGATATGCAGATGACACCACCCTTATGGCAGAAAGTGAAGAGGAACTGAAAAGTCTTTTGATGAAAGTGAAAAAGGAGAGTGAAAAAGCTGGCTTAAAATTCAACTTTCAAAAACAGAAGATCATGGCATCTGGTCCCATCACTTCATGGCAAATAGATGGAGAAACAATAGAAACACTGACAGACTTTATTTTGGGGGGCTCCAAAATCACTGCAGATGGTGAATGCAGCCATGAAATTAAAAGATGCTTGCTCCTTGGAAGAAAAGCTATGATCAACATAGACAGCATATTAAAAACAGAGACATTACTTTGCTGACAAAGGTCCATCTAAGTCACAGCTACGGTTTTTCCAGCAGTCATGTATGGATGTGAGAGTTGGAGTATAAAGAAAACTGAGTGCTGAAGAATTAATTGATGCTTTTGAACTGTGGTGTTGGAGAAAACTCTTGAGAGTCCCTTGGACTGCAAGAAGATCCAACCAGTCCATCTTAAAAGAAATCAGTCCTGAACATTCATTGGAAGGACTGATGCTGAAGCTCCAATACTTTGGCCACCTGATGCGAAGAACTGACTCATTAGAAAAGACCCTGATGTTGGGAAAGATCAAAGACAGGAGGAGAAGGGGATAACAGAGGATGAGATGGTTGGATGGCATCACCGACTCAATGGACATGAGTTTGAGCAAGCTCTGGGAGTTGTGACGGACAGAGAAGCCTGGCATGTTTCAGTCCATGGGGTCACAAAGAGTCAGACATGACTGAGCTACTGGACTGAACTGAACATGCAATTAAATTATCACTGTGGTTTTTATTTCCTTCTTTACTCACTTGACTTTATAGCTTTTACAGTAACTGTATATGAAGCTGTAACCAGAAAATAATAAATTTTATTTTAGAAAAAAATTTAAGTCTTTCCTAAAATATTTTTAATCATTCAATAATACAGTCTTCTTACTTTGGAGATAACCTCTTCCACTAAGTCTAGGATAAGTGGTTATCAAATTGACCTATTTTCTAAGACTTCCTTCTTAAAAAAATAAGTAAAAACAAAATCCCCAACTTTTTCTTACCCTTTTGTATCTGCTTATGTACTGAGGAAGGGAAATTTCCTGAGAGTTCTTTTCATTTTTATCTGTAGTTCTTTACCCAATGTTGGGAATCAATGGATTCAACCACTTAAGGTCCCACCCAGATTTTAGTTTCCGTTATTCTTATGTTTCCTTATTTTTGCTGTGGAACTGTAGCTTTTATATGTTGTGTGTATTGCTGATTTGGGGTGGGGGGGGGTGGGGCGGAAATCTCCCCTGTGTTGAAACTAATTTTCTAAAATACATGCCTCCTGTAGTGTTTGCCCCTTTGGTAAGGTAAACAAGCCCTTTCCAAATTTATTTTAATTTTTTTAATGTTGTTTTAGTTGAAAGAAATACAGCCATAACTCTGTCAGTTATTGGGCTTTATTAAAATAGCTCTGATATATACAAGCATAACATTTTACAGATTTTTTTCTTTATGTGACTTTCTTCTCATATTTAGATACCTTACAAGAACTGCTTCCCTTGTCGAATTTATCAAGGAGAAGCTATTTAAGACACGTATTTAACTTCATTTTAAACAATAGTTTTCTCTCTTCTGTTGAGAACTAGAGGTCTTTGAAATGGACTATAAAATGCTCTTCAACATGCTACGTCTTGGAAATAACCACTGTTTCTACAGAGTTTGAGAAAACCCTGTTGATGAGGTTATACTGACACACATGCCTTCCATTATATGATATGCAAACACAAGCTGTATTTTTGCAGAGAAGTTTAATATATTATTCTATACAATGAGAATGGGAATTCTAGTGTCCTATCAAACAGTAAATTAGCTTAATTTGAGTGAGGGAACAGTGTTTAATCTGAAACAATTTTTCATTTTTCAATCTTTTTTTATTTACTAAAATTTTTCTATAGTAATAAGTAATTCAAAATGGATTTATATGAGGTTTTCATGGTGGTAAGTTTTCGTAATTACATATTGTAAGACACTTGGCATTTTTGTGCTGATCCATTAAATCAGCCATTCAAAGCACCTGCTTTGTGCAAGGGACGCTCCCAAGTTCTAGTAATTTTTTAGTGAAAAAAAAAAAAAAACCAACTTCCTGTTTCCTGCTCTTTTAGGGCTTAGAGAAAAATGAATGAAAAGGATGTTGAGTGTATGACTAAGGCAAATAATGACTGAGTGTTCTGTAGAGAAAAAGTACACACACAGAACTATGAGAGAAAGTAAGAAGGAAACTAACTTGAAAGTGCCATTTTAGCTGAGGTGATGATGTTGTCCAAGATAATGAGACGCAAAAGTGTTTTTGCTGAAGAGAATGGTGTGTGCAAAGGACCTGGGGCAAGAAGAAACATGACTTGAGTGACAAACTGAAAGAAGGGCCATGTTATTGACATGTATGAAGTAACAGGAAGTACGAGATATAGTAAGATTATACCTTCTAAAGTTAAATGTTTTTTCTCCCAAGATCATTTTCCATAGTTGTATTTTTAGTGTCTCCTGATATTTCAGCCCCTAAAATCAACAACCAGTACACATGCGCACACACACACACACACACTGAAGCTCATCTTACCAACACAGCTACTATTATTTATTGAAGTTATTATTCTCATGGCCTCCCCTCTGACCCTGAGTGCTGCTTATCCCCCAAAGAGCAAAATCCTCCACAAAATTCAGGCCAGACCCAGAGGAGAGCACAGAAGTCCTCTGAGGTTTTACCCCTCTCCCTAGTCCTTCTGTTACCTTACTGTTCTCTCAATATTTCATCCTACATAAGTTTTTTTCTTTTTTTTTTTAATTCTAGATGGCCTCACTTCTTATCTACAGAAAAATGCAATTCATAACAGGAAAGATAATTAAATCATTTATCAGAAATAATTGATTGTCAGAGGCCAGAATCAATTCAGAAAATTTCCCACATCCAGGCATTAGGATGTCACTGAAAAACATAAGCAGCTATGTCCTATGTAATATAAGTTCATGCCTCAAAACTCTCCTCTTTACCAAATCCCTGACTTCCACCAGACTAGTTCGTTGGCAGGCATTATAGACTTCTTGACCCTCCAGCCCTCCTATCTCTAGACCCTTTGTTCACTCTTCATTGAAACCCTCCCCAGTCATCTGTTCTCAACTTGTCCTCACCTTCTGCTCCTTCCTTTGAACTGAACACCCCATCTGATCTCACCCCACCTCTTCTAAATCTTTCCATTCTCTGGTTAAAACACTACCCATTTCCTCACCCTCTTCTCAGAACATTCCATCTACCAGCTGGCCCCAACAAAACCTGGCTCTCCACTGAGGATACAACTTCACATTCTCAAATACAGATGGCTTGTTCTCTAGATGCCTCATCCCTTGGGGTGAAAGTGACATCAGCACATGCCTCTCTTTGTACTAAGATGGAGAGTTCTGTATCCCTCCACATTTTGTACATAAGCCCTTTACTTCCTTTTAGCAGACTCTCGTCAGGCCTCCTTAGGCATCAACTTCTCTACACTTTGCTCCCAGATTTCTTCACCCCAAATCCTGCAGTCATCATGAATTATTTACTGTCCAGAAGGTTGATCCATTTGACTTCCCAGCCCTAATTTGCTCTCCTGGCTTTTACCACCTCCTCCATGTATTCATCCCCTTTGTGAGCCCCTTCTTTCTTCATTCAGCTTGAATCCCCATGTTTCACAACTTCAGCTATTCTTTCTTCAATACCCATGACTTCCTTCATCCATTGTCTTTCTGTCAACCTGCCTAGAAAATCTCAACCCATGATAAATTCAACCTCACCTAGCTTGCTGGATAGAGATGAGGCAGAATTTTTTTTATAGTTGTTCATAATTAAGGTCATAATAAGCTTCATAGTATCCAAACTCAACAGTGCCTGGCTGTTCTATTATCTTTCTCTGAGGTGCATACAATCTCATTTTCCAGTGTGAACAATCCAATCTCCCCTGTTCTCTTGAAACTCCAACTTCATCAGCATCTCTCTTTCCACATATAACTTTGTTTTCTGCTTCAAAACAAAGATAAAGACATCAGAAAAGAACTCTCAAACTTAAAACCTTACTTACATCTGTGCTTGTGATTTTGTGTTTTGTTCCAGTTGCAATGAAGTCTCTACAGCTCATTCTCCTTTCTTTTAGGTGCTCCATGATCTTGTCCCATCAACTATTCTTTCGCCCACATCTTCAAACCTCACTGCAAAACATGAAAAAGCTTGCTTTTCTTCAGGTTTCCACTAGGGCCCCTGTCACTCTCCCGTCCCCTTTTCAACAAAAAGTATTAAATACTCTTACTGTTTTTAATTCTTGACATATTAGTTATTCTCAAGTCAAAGCATCCTTATTCTTACCTGCAACACTCCAAATTCCCTAAGGAAGTTCCCTGGTGGTCCAGTGGTTAAGACTGCTTCCATTGCAGGGGGCATGGGTTTGATCCCTGGTGCTGGTATTAAGCTTCCTCATGCCGTGTGGTGCTGACAAAAGAAAGAAAGAAAATTCCCTAAAATCGTTGTCTCAAAATCCACCTGATTTTCTTGTCTCACAATCAAGTGGAAATGCCTTAAGCCTTAATTTACTTCTATCTGGGAAGCCCTCAACTATTTTTTCTTAAAGTGCAAGTGAAAGTCACTCAGTTGTGTCCGGCACTTTGCAACCCCCTGGACTATACAGTCCTTGGAATTCTCCAGGCCAGAATACTGGAAGTGGGTAGCCTTTCCCTTCTCCAGGGGATCTTCCCAACCCAAGGATTGAACCCAGGTCTCCCACAATGCAGGCGGATTCTTTACCAGCTGAGTCACAAGGGAAGCCCAAGAATACTGGAGTGGGTAGTCTATCCCTTCTACAATGGATCTTCCTGACCCAGAAATCTAACCGGGGTCTCCTGCATTGCAGGTGGATTCTTTACCAACTGACACAGTCACTTTCCTTGACTTCTAGGATATGATATTGTCCTGGGTACTTTTATTTTTATTTATTTATTTTTTTAATTGAAGGATAATTGCTTTACAGAATTTTGTTGTTTTCTGTCAGACCTCAACTTGAATCAGCCATGGGAGGAAGGTTCAAAAGGGAGGGGATATTTGTATACCTGGGTAGTTTTATTTTCTTCTTTTTAAGTAACTGAATAACCTGGCAGTTTTTTTCTTCACTTATTATGTCTTGTAAATCAAATTAATATCTACATGTGTGTACATGCTCAGTCACTTCAGTCACTTCAGGACAGTTGCCTGCCAGGCTCCTCTGTCCATGGGATTCTCTAGGCAAGAATACTAGAATGGGTTACCATGCCCTCCTCCAGGGGATTTTCTCCACCCACGGATTGCACCCATATCTCTTAAGTCTCCTGCATTGGCATGTGGGTTCTTTACCACTAGTGCCACCTGGGAAGCCCTAATATCTGCATATCATTTCTTAATATATCAATATTTAGTGGGAATACCTATAAATAAGTTACTTTTAATATCTATTTCATTCTTAACTTTATTTCTTTTTCTGTTAAGTTTAATTTGCTATACTTATTTCTAGGCTCTTGCATTTAACTCTTAGAATATGTGTTTTCAGTCATCTTTTTTGCACTTTAAAGCTATTTGTTATCCCACAGGCTATGACAACTAATATATTCACTGACATTTTGTAGGAAATGTACATTATCTTCCATCTTATTTTCTCTTTACCTCAAAGTTTAGCTAAGAGGATACTTTTTAAGTTTCCCAAACATATGGGAAGGGTAACTATTTTTGTTTTTTTGGCCGAAATCTGATTTAATTTCAAATAGGTTTGTTCCTTTGTTTTTGTTCCATTTCTCTATTTGCTTCTTTTCAAATTCATTTGTAGCTACTTCATCTCTCTACTTTCATCTATCCATAGACTTGCCCTGAGCAATATACTCATTTCTATAGTTCCAATAAATATTTTCAAATGAATAGGCTTTTAAAATATGCAAATTTGAGAAGTCAGAAAAAACTTCAGGTATAGACAGGTTGACCAAATAATGTTTTAGTTGAGCTATTATTTATTCCAGTTCAAATATTGAAATTTAACATTAACTTTAATCCTTTCTTTGATGTCACACTTTTTTAAAAAAAACAGCCTAATAATTTTTAATATTCAAAATAAAATGGCTAAGTTAATGTCTATATTTAGCAATCAGCTATTTCTAAATATTGATAACTGGCTATAATTTTTTGAAATAGTATTTTACAATTACTCCTAGTCACATAAGTGGTGACTTTGATGTTTTTATGAACAGGCAAGTGAAAATTTTCAAGACTCAGTGGTATTTTCCCTATTTTCCCACTATTTTTTTCACCTGAAATATAAAATGCAAACTTGTGGTACCTTTGGGCTATGCCACACAGCTCTGGAATGAAAAGAACACAGTGGGCATATAAGTTAGGCATTAGATTATTTTTCTCAAAATGTTCTTAGAAAATCTTACATCACCTGGGGTAATTTAAAAAATACAGATTCCTGGATGTCAATCTGGACTAATATAACAGAAATATCTGAGCATGGGGACCAAGACTGTATATATTTTTTACTCCACAGTTTTTCTTATGCATCTGCACTTTGAGAGCCACTATAGTAAATAATGGAATTCCAGTAGAACTATTCAAAATCCTGAAGGATGATGCTATCAGGGTGTTACATTCAATATGTCTGCAAATCTGGAAGACCTAGCACTGGTCACAAGACTGGAAAAGATCAATCTCATCCCAATTCCCAAGAAAGGTAGTACCAAAGAATGTGCTAACCATTGGACAATTGCACTCAATGGATATGAATTTGAGCAAGTTCCGGGAGATGGTGAAGGACAGGGAAGCCTGGTGTACTGCAGTCCGTGGGGTCACAAAGAGCTGGACAAGACTGAGCAACTGAACAACAATAACAACCCACGCTTCTCAGGTCATGCTTAAACTCTTGCACACTAGGCTTCAGCATTACGTGAACCAGGAACTTCCAGATGTTCAAGCTGGGTTTAGAAAAGGAAGAAGAACCAGAGAACAAAATGCCAACATTCACTGGATCATAGAGAAAGCTAGATAATTCCAAAAGAACATCTACATCTGTTTCATCAACTATGCTAATACCTTTGATTGTGTGGAGCATAACAAACTGTGGAAAGCTCTTGAAGAGATGGGAATACCAGACCATCTTAACTGTCTCCTGAGAAACCTGTACATGGGTCAAGAGGCAACAGTTAGAACCCTGTATGGAACAACTGATTGGTTCAAGATTGAGAAAGGAGCATGACAGGGCTGTCTGCCATCACGCTGTTTGTTTAACCTATCCGCTGAACACATCATGAGAAATGCTGGGCTGGACGAGTTACAAGCTGGATAGGTGGGAGAAATATCAACAAACTAAGATATGTGGATGATACCACTCTAAAGGTAGAAAACAAAGAGGAACTAAAGAGCCTCTTGATGAGGGTGAAGGAGTAGAGTGAAAGAGCCAGCTTAAAATTAAATATTAAAAAAACTAAGATCATGGCATCCAGCCCCATTACTTCATGGCAAATAGAAGGGGAAAATGTGGACATAGTGACAGATTTCCTCTTCTTAGGCTCTAAAATCACTGTGGATGGTGACTGCAGCCATGAAATCAGAAGATGATTGGCAGGAAAGCTATGACAAATCTAGACAGTATGTTGAAAAACAGAGACAATACTCTGCTAACAAAGGTCCGTAGAGTCAAGGCTTTGGTCTTCCCAGTGGTCACATATGGTTGTGAGAACTGGACATAAAGAAGGCAGAATGCCAGAGGATGAGGTGGCTGGAAGGCATCACCAATGCAATGGACATGAACTTGGGCAAACTCTGGGAGATGGTGAGGGACAGGCAGTCCTGGCATGCTGTAGTCCATAGGGTCACAAAGAGTCAGACACGACCGGGTGACTGAACAGCGACAAGAACAACAATAGTAAATAAATTATTGTCTAGTGGGACAACTGTGCCTGTTTACAGTGTTTTCAGAATATGCTCTGTTTAAAGCCTCAAATGCTTCATAGGAGGCCTTTCTATGTTGTAAGGAGAAAATGCACACACTTATTGGTGAAAGTACACTTCTGTGTCTTAAGAAATCATGACAAATTTCCACATAAAATGGAATATATAGGAAAATCCTGGCATCAAAAGGGGCTTAATTCTGACTACTTAGAGTTAGTCTCAATGTTATGCTGCTGCTGCTGCTAAGTCGCTTCAGTCGTGTCCAACTCTGTGCGACCCCATAGACGGCAGCCCACCAGGCTCCCCCATCCCTGGGATTCTCCGGGCAAGAACATTGGAGTGGGTTGCCATTTCCTTCTCCAATGCATGAAAGTGAAAAGTGAAAGTGAAGTCCCTCAGTCGTGTCCAACTCTTAGCGACCCCATGGACTTCAGCCTACCAGGCTCCTCCATCCATGGGATTTTCCAGGCAAGAGGACTGGAGTGGGGTGCCATTGCCTTCTCCATTCAATGTTATAGAGAAGTGTTTATCAGACTCTGGGCTTCCCAGGTGATTCAGTGGTAAAAGAATCCACCTGCTAAGGCAGGAGACACGGGAGACAAGATTCGATCCCTGGGTTGGGAAGATCCACTGAAGGAAGGCAAGCCCACTCCAGTATTCTTGCCTGGAGAATCCCATGGACAGAGGAGCCTGAAGGACTATAGTCCATAGGTTGGCAAAGAATCAGACACGACTGAACACACACGCACACTATCGAACTCTATGTACATAAAAATCAGATGTGGAATTTGATAATCCAGACGTTTAGGAGACAGACAGGAATGAGGTTCTGCACTTCTCACAACTTCCAGGTGAGGCCACACTGAGTAACAAAGTTACAGAGAAGAGCTGGCTCATGGGGACAAAAATAATGTGTGCATGCTCAGTCACTCAGTCGTGTCCAACTCTTTGAGACCCCGTGGACTGTAGCCCGCCAGGCTCCTCTATCCATGGGGATTCTCCAGGCAAGAATACTGGAGTGAATTGCCCTGCTCCTCCAGGGGATCTTCCCAACCCAGGGACCGAACCCATGTCTCATACTTTGCAGGCAGGTTCTTTATCATCTGAGCTAGCAGAGAAGCCCAATAAAAATAACCTTTTCTAATGTTATTTGCCTTTCTTTTAAAATATATTTTTAAATAAATTAAGATAAAAAATAGATCTTTAATTAAAGGAAAAAATGTGTTTTTGAAGTTATTGTTGATTTTGAAAATCTTGTATACAACATTATCTTACTTCTACAAAAATATGTCCTTTCTCTATTTGTTAGATAAAGCCCTGTTGCTGCTGCTAAGTCCTTAAGTTGTGTCCGACTCTGTGCAACTCCATAGACGGCAGCCCACCAGGCTCCCCCATCCCTGGGATTCTCCAGGCAAGAACACTGGAGTGGGTTGCCATTGCCTTCTCCAATGCAGGAAAGTGAAAAGTGAAAGTGAAGTCGCTGAGTCTTGTCCGACTCTTAGCGACCCCATGGACTGTGGTCCACCAGGCTCCTCCATCCATGGGATTTTCCAGGCAAGAGGACTGGAGTGGGGTGCCATTGCCTTCTCCGAGATAAAGCCCTACAGTAATATAATTAAGTACTCAGCAATGAATATCATATAATAACACCAGGAGCAAATATTGCAGGGATGAGAACATAGAGTTGTTTCAGATAATTTTGCCTGGCTGGAATAATACTTCTATTAGAATAATGCAATTAGAGAAAACACATCGAAAAGTTAATATTTTTTAGGATTTAAATAAAGATTAATATTTTTAAATGAATTCCTAAAAGTTAGTTCAATGCCTATTGAGTATTACACCTTCAATATAAAAATATAAGGTAGAAACAAATATTAAACAGCTTGGGAATTTTAATTTTGGCCCAGTGTACAAAAGAGAGTAACATATGGGAGCATTCAGATCTGAGGATAGTTCAGGCTATTTGTAAGAGCTGAAATCCCAGAGTTTCCAACTCCAGTAGCTGAGGCTTGGTTTGGAGTCAGCTAAGGGATTGGCTATTATTCAGACTAATGACACTTTTAAAGGGTAAAGACCCAGAAAACCTAGTAATGCTGACTCATAAGCATACATTTGTTCTGGGCTTCTAAGGGAATTAGGCATGCAACTCCCATTAACATTAACAGGAGACAGAAGTTCTATATCTAATTTCCTTCTCAGCAGGCTGGAAACCAACCCCATAATTTGGAGGATTTGCAGCTTCAAGGCAAACTACCTTGTGATCAAGAATTGCATATGATGACATGGAAATGATGGAAAAAATGCCTTATCCTTAATTTTAAATGACCTTGTGTTTTACAAAGCATTTCAGGCACGAATTAAGGAACAATTGTACTGCATAGTAGCCTTTATCCTTAAACATAAGAATTATGGCCCCAGTGCCCTGATCTATTAAACATGGTGAGTTCAGCTTTCTCGAAATGCCACTTTGAAAATCTGTTTCACCTGATTTGTACAATTTTGTCAGTAAAACAGCTCAACCTGGGTTTAATGTATAGAGCAGAATATAATGTTTAAGAGAATTGCAATGCTTCTCCTTGAAAGGGAAAAGCCACATGTGTATGAACATACTAAAGACTCACTTCTAGTGTCATTATTTTAGCTGACATCTGTGGGCCTATTTTTGTAGAGTTGCATCGTGATAGAGAAGAGCTTTTGTTTTCCTCTTTGGCACAGATGACAATCATTAGAGATGCTGCAAAACAGTCAATGAAATGTAACACTAAGGTAAAATGTTAGTACTCCACACAATTATCCAAGAGACAAACAAAAAAAGGTTACTGCAAAAAAAATTAAGATGCCAGTTCCCTTCACTCTTTTGTTTGATAACAAACAGAAGATACTTCAGTAGTTTGAAGAATGGTGTGCCTGAAAATTGAAGTTCAGTGCCAAGTATTTAAAGTTGAGGGACAAAGTGACATAACTTACATGTGTAACTTCACTAAAGTAATCCCAACGTAAAATATTAAAATATGAAAAGGGGGTATTTCAGGAAGGGAGTCTTATCATTGACCTTATTGAGTCAATTGACTCAATAACCTTATTGACCTTAATTGACCTTATTGACATCGTCTTCTGTTGACCGCTGAGATTTTGCTAAATTCAGGAGCTTTTTCTCACTCATCATTTTCACTGGTTTCTCATCTCCGTTTTACACTCATCCATCATGCACCCAACAGGTAGACATCCTTTTTGTCTCTGCATGGAGCTCCTCATCCCTTTTCTCATGTTGCTTTTTCTCCTTAAAGAAGTGATGCATGTGCTGTGCTTTGTTGCTCAGTTGTGTCTGACTCTTTGCAAGCCCATGGACTGTAGCCTGCCAGGCACCTCTATCCATGAGATTCACCAGGCAGGGCTACTGGAGGGGGTTGCTATGCCCTCCTGCAGGGGATCTTCCCAACCCCAAGGTCAAACCCAGGTCTCCTGCATTGCAGGCAGATTCTTTACTGTCTGAGCCACCCGGGAAGCCCAAGAATACTGGAGTGGGTAGCTTATCCCTTCTCCAGGGGACGTTCCCAGCCCAGAAATCAAACTGGGGTCTGCTGCATTGCAGGAGGATTCTTTCCCAGTTAAGCCTTCCAAACAGAGTCAGAAAGGATGTGGCTACTTATTACCAGGAGCAGATGAGGGGTACTGCCCACAAGGACTTCACTCCTCCTACAATCCAACTGCATTTCTCAGGAAGCTTCTGTTACTGGCCATTTGCTAACAACATAACATCTACTAATTAACCTGGCTGTTCTGTCATCTCTTCATGGGACCCTCTCTACACATCCTGTGCTTCAGACAAAGCAGATTACTCCTATAAAAATAATTTCCCTCATGGTTTGCCACATTCCAAGCCTTTACCAGGCTCTCCCTTCTGTCTTCATTGTCCGAAGCCTTCCATGTTATGACTTTGAGGCTCACGTGACCTCCCCAAAATCTCCTAGCACCAATTGTTATTTTCATTGCAAAACATATTTTCCCTTATATTATGAGTATTGCTTAACTGCTTTATTCTTCCTGTTGGATTCTCTGATTCTGGAATATACTAAGTATCATCACTTTCTGAAATTTCTAGTCCAAAACCTAGGATATAGTAGCCACTCAATAAAGATATATTGCAAGTTGTGTTAAAAAAAACTTGCTTGTGGGAGTAAACATAGATAAATGTAAACACAAATGAAATTCTCACATTGTACACTTTACACATACTATAATTTTATCTATCAATCATACCTTCATAAAGCTGAAATGGTATGTCATGTCTTTCAAATGTACTTTAAATTTTTTGAATAAGTTTAAATATTTAAAAGTCATTTATTAGAATGTTTTAAGTAATAATCTAAATGATTCATTTGGAAAATTATCACTGCACTCTCAGAGCCTAGAAGAGTGCCTAATAGTAGACACACAATTACAATGGGTTAAATGAATGAATATATGATTAAATACACTTAGCTCCCAATATCACTTTTTTATCTTACAATTTGTACCTCTGATTTCTAAATATATAATTTTGGCCAGTCTGACTGAAAATCAAAGCATATTTTTCCAGATAAGTAAAATGTAGATAGTATAAAAAAAGCAAGGGATGAGAAAGTTTAGATGAAAGCATGTTTTCATTATTATAAGGACCATTTGTTAGTGATAAAATTGATGATGATTTTCATAGTTATGTGACTGCATGCATGCTAAGTTGCTTCAGCTGTGTCTGACTTTTTGTGACTCTATGGATTATAGCCCACGAGGCTCTGCTGTCCATGGGATTCTCCAGGCAAGAAAACCAGAGTTGGTTGCCAAGCCCTCCTCCAGGGGATCTTCCTGACCCAGGGATCAAACCTGCTTCTCTTAAGTCTCCTGCATTGGCAGGCAGATTCTTCACCACTGGCCACAGTTATGTGATCACCATTTCTAGATATTTAAACTATTTTTGCAGCATTCAGTAAAGAATGTTAATCTTAAGGAGCATGTGAAGAAGAGTGGTTTTCTTTACATCTTCTTAGGTGCTATAAGAATCCCAAATTATAAGATATATAATTTTATATGGAAATTGGCCTATTGTGTAAAATGTTTTATATACTACCTCTGGAGGTAGATGTTGACTGGGTGAGGTGAAATTCCCTATAGCTTCCAGCAGTGAACACAAGCTGACATCTTGCCACTGGGAGCCTGCAGACATTCTTAAGAAGACCCCATTGCTAGAAGCAATCAGGACAGAAATTTTTTGTTATCACCCCTTTCATGCTTTGAAATGCGGCAGATTTCCCAAAACCCTTAGATAGAGCTATAAAAGAACTTTGTGTTATTTTACTAGAGTCACAGAAAAGAAACCTAAAAATAAAACGTCCTCGCTGATCCGAGGGTGTGAGCACTTCATGTGGCTTTGTGATGTGACATCACAAGAAATTCCAGGGGAGGCCGCCCACGCAGAGAGGAAGCCAAGGTCAAGGAGCCGCGGGTCTGGACCTGTGCTTGACTTCCTTTGATGAGCTTATTTGTTATATCAAATGGAGCAGAAAAAAGGCTCTCCAATGAGCATAAGAGGCTACTCTCGGTTTTAATTCACTCTCTTTCATTTCCCTCGGCAGCACAGATTAAAGATGGGTTTTTCTTTTCCCCTGGTGTGTCTCACTGTGGTTACTCAGTAGGAGAAAGAAAGAGCCAGCTTTAAAGGATTCTTTGTCCAACACGGTCTCTTGAACTACCAAAACATCTTCCAGGATGAAGTGCTGAGGTGTTTGATGGGAGCTGAACTAGAAATCACTTTCTGTCAATCAAATACAAACCCAGTACCTGGCAGCCACCTTATGAAAACCAGACCAAATAATACAGAAGGGGGAAAAAAGAAAAAAAAGTTCCACTTTAAAAATTCAGTTTTGAATTACCTTGCTTCATTCATTTACATAAATATGAAGTGCCAAATGGAAGAAATCATGAAAACAGCTCAACTGAAATGAACAGGATCAGGACTGCTATAAGAGGATGGTACCCAGCTCCCTGGGCACACATCTCAGATAAAGGCTCCTGGGGGTGAAGTCACAGCCCATCCCCCTATCAGTTGATAACGGCAAGGCTGATGCTTCAGAATCAGTAGCCATTGCCAGCTCACAAGAGCAGACATGTTTTAAACATATGTTTTACATGGTACAATCAATCCACGTACTAGTGATGCACCTAACTCTATGTACATGGCACTAAAGGACCGCAAGAGCTGTGCTGAAGAGAGATAACACATTTCCCAGATCATTGGAGGCTTGAATTTGCCCCTTATGCCTCACAGCACTTTCCAAGAAGTGTGTTATCTTGAAGTAACACACCCTTGGCTTGTGCCTTATTGCTTAATTATAATCACATAAGTGTCAGATGAGAATAATTGCTATCCCAATTTGCCATTACCCATTGTAGGCTTTCCGACTTAACCTAAGTGAGCATTTAAAAAATATGTTCAAGTTTTATTGACCTTGGAGGTAGAGATTCCTTTACTCCTTCCTATAATTATATTGTGAGCAGAGAATGCCTGGGGAGAGAAGCAGAGAATCAAGGAGTTGACTATTTCTGCACTTTTTGTGTTTAACACAGTCCAGTTTCATCATTTTACCTGCATTTCAGAGAGCACAGTTTCCACTACATCACCACGAAGACATGAATGCATACTGTTGGCGCTATATTTGGAAAAAGCAGACTTCATTTGCCTTTCACTGGCAGAGTACAAGACTCTCTAGTCAACTCTATAGCTTAAATCTCTGAGATGTACTTTATCCTCCTCAGCCCTCTATGCATACCATTTATTTGTACTAAGTGAGTTTGATACACCTTATAGTAAGTTTAAGTTTTCCCTGCCAACACCTCAAATGAGTAAAACATCTCTTAATGTTTTGTGTGTGTGTGTGTGCGCTGAGTCGTGTCCAACTCTTTGTGACCCTACAGACTGTAGCCCACCAGATTCCCTTGTCCATGGAATTCTCCAGGCAAGAATACTGGAGTGGGTTTCCATTTACTTTTCCAGGGGGTCTTTCCGACCCAGGAATCAAACCTGCATCTCCTGCACTAGCAGGCGGATTCTTTACCAACTGAGCCACCTGGGAAGCTCACCTTAATAGTATTCAGTTCAGTTCAGTTCAGATCAGTCGCTCAGTCATGTCTGACTCTTTGTGACCCCATGAATCGCAGCACACCAGGCCTCCTTGTCCATCACCATCTCCCGGAGTTCACTCAAACTCACGTCCATCGAGTCAGTGATGCCATCCAGCCATCTCATTCTCTGTCGTCCCCTTCTCCTCCTGCCCCCCATCCCTCCCAGCATCAGAGTCTTTTCCAATAAGTCAACTCTTCGCATGAGGTGGCCAAAGTACTGGAGTTTCAGCTTCAGCATCAGTCCTTCCAAAGAACACCCAGGGCTGATCTCCTTTAGAATGGACTGGATGGATCTCCTTGCAGTCCAAGTGACTCTCAAGAGTCTTCTCCATTTTCTCAACCAGATTCCCTAGTACAGGGAGTCATCTCTGCAGTCCATCCTAGCCATCACCACCAAAGGAATTTTAGAAGCCCAGCTCTGTGTCATTAATGTTCTAAAAAAAATCTTAGGCTGCCTATTTATTTGAGAATAAATATCTGGATTCCTAATCAAGAATTAAAAGTTCCACTGTATTAGTTTTGCCAAACATCAAAACGAATCCGCCACAGGTATACATATGCTCCCCATCCTGAACCCTCCTAAACTAATACAGTGTTTCAGGTTTAAAAATAAAATAAAATAAAATAAAATAAAAAATAAATTTAAAAATAAAATAAAAAAAATAAAAAATTGTCAGTGGAAGTTTAAGAGCAAAATAAATAAATAAATAAATAAATAAACAGAATGGAAAAAATAAAAAAATAAAAAAAAAAAGAATTAAAAGTTCCAAACAATAAGACCTCAATATGTTTCTTCAAATGGCTTTCAGTTCATCACTCCCACTCACCTCATGATTAAACTAAACTCAAAATCCTGCTTCACTGAGCTTGTGATTTAACACATCCATGCTTTCCTTATACTGTTTGCACTTGGAGAGTCCCTTCTCCCCATTGCTCTCAAACCACATTCTTTTTCTTTCTCCTTCTTAAATTCAGCTTCACCTATTCCTAAGTCTCCTATCTGAGTCAATCTCTACCTCTGCTCTGTCAGACACTGGAGCAGATGTTCCTGTGAGAAAATGAGCTCAAATCATCTAACATTTACCATGTAGTGGAAGAAGTACTGTGACATGGGCAGCCTAGAGGCAACCGCTGACCAGATGAGGGCTCCCTTACTCAGCCCATGTGGTCAAGGAAGGCTTCCTGAAGGAGGTGGTCTTTGAGTAATAATTGTAGGAAGAGTATGAGCTTGGTCAGTCGGGGAAAGAAGAAGGGCTTTCCAGATGGAGGGAACGGTGAGCACTGTGGACCCAAATCTTCTCCGTATCTGGTGCCTTTGGTCCTGCTCAGGACCTGTCTCTTACCTGACCTTCTTCAACAGTCTCCTGCTTCCGCCACAGTCACCACTTTACTACCAGAGAGCTTTTCATCAAAAGCCCAGTTACTTCCTGCTCATGGATCATGAGATCATCTTTCATGAATCTTTTCAGTCTTCCCTTGCCCCATTGGACACCTTCACACCTCAATGGCATACATGTTATGCCATCTGAATGGCATGCCTTTGCCATCATTTTTCATCAGGTTAATTCAGTGCAGTTCCTTCCTTCCTTGGACTTTTACAAAGCACATTTCATCACTTCCTCCTCTGTGACCTTACATGAATTGTCTGTCCTTTTATCATAACTATAGCTATTTTTGGAGCCCATGGGAATATATCCTTTAAGAATCTCTACTGTATATCAGTTTGTCCTATTTTTTGTTGCCTGGCTCAGAAAACACTAACAGCCACATCTTCATTCTCTCTGAAGAAAAGTCAATTCAATGATTTGTATTTTTTCACTTATTTTATTTGTATTGTGGCATAATATCTGAATATATATTTAAGCACCATTTAAACTCTTTATGAGGTTAAGGGGGAAACTACCTGACTTGTATTGAAGGCAACTACATTCCTGGCACTGTGTAAACACATGACCATGATAGCTCCCAATCCCCATCTCCTGGTCTCTCTCTCTCACACACACACACGAACCAGCACCACCACCACCGCCACCACCAAAAATAACAAAACAAAGGAAAAGAGTGCATTATTCTACAGATAAGGTGCAGCGATTAAGAATCTCATCCAAGAATGCATGGCATGTGAGAGCTAAAACCGATTTGCAACTTCGTGTCTATTGGTTCCCAAGGACTTTTCCCTTTCCTTGCAGCATACAACATACTGAAAGATTTTTTTCTTTCTTTTCTATTTTTGAGTGCTGTATTTGACCATGTCTTTGTGGTTCTTATGTGTATCTGATTTCTTACTGTGTCTTATTTTATATTAAAAGTATCCAATCTCCTTACTACAGACAATAATTCTTCCGTGTTGTCCATATTATGAAGAGAAAGAAGGTGATCCTTCTGGGTTCCGCAGTTGTATCATAAAACTGATCATCTTACGAATAAGAAACAACTTTATTTCTTATGAAATTTCTGAATACTTGAGTTTCAATTACAATATAGGATAAGGCTAGCTTATAAAATTTAATACACCTTAATTTTGAATGGCAATTTTGGCCCCAACTAAAGCAGTCATGGCCTTTTTTAGTTCGTTATACACTAGCTACTATAAGAAATAACTATCTATTTCAAAGACTTAAAAGTACAGGAGTTCATTTCTTGCTCGGGGAGTACTTCAACATGGGTGTTCCTGCTGTCAGGGGAAGTGGTGAATCTCTACACCATAGAATCATTCAGAGTGATGAATGCCCTGGGCATCAGTATCCATCAGGCAGAAGGGAGAAGCAAAGCGTGGAGAAACACAACTCCCTTCTTCAAAGCCCAGCTCAGAATTGCAAACCTGCCTTCATCCTTCATCTTCTGATGAGAATTAGTCATGTGCCATGTATCACGCTGCCCTATCCAGATACGAGAGGAGGCTGCAATCTCCAAATACCGTGGGTTCTGAACCTTATACAGCACTGTTGTTGTTCAGTCGCTCAGTTGTGTCCGACTCTGCAACCCCATGGACTGCAGCACACCAGGCTTCCCTGTCCATCACCAACTCCTAGAGTTGCTCAGATTCATGTACATTGAATCACTGATGCCACCCAACCATCTCATCCTCTGTCACCCCCTTCTCCTCCTGCCCTAAAATTTATCCCAGCCTCAGGGTTTTTTCAAAAACAATGTTAGAGTTCCTTTTAAACATTAAAGAAATTAATGATACAAAATAAGATATAAAGCTTTGACGAGACCTTTGAAAGTGAGGAATATTAAAACATAAACATCTTTAGTGCCACAGCGAGTCAGCCTCAGAGGCCGACAACCCAGTACCTGAACTGGCAGCTACCTAATGGTGCCCACTATCCTCTAAGATGGGTCAGGCACATGCTAGGTGGGCAGCTATCTCTTTCTGCCATATAAACCATATATCAGTGCCCTGGGAAGGTAAAAACACAGCCAAACAATATCTACTATAATCTCTTATTTAATAAATGCTCTGATAAAGCAAACATTTCCAAACAACTGCACAAAAAAGATCTTCATGACCCAGACAATTATGATGGTGTGATCACTCATCTAGAGCCAGACATCCTGGAATGTGAAGTCAAATGAGCTTTAGGAAGCATCACAACTAAAGCCAGTGGAGGTGATGGAATTCCAGTTGACTTATTTCAAATCCTAAAACATGATGCTGTGAAAGTGCTGCACCCAATATGCCAGCAAATTTGGAAAACTGAGCAGTGACCACAGAACTGGAAAAGGTCAGTTTTTATTCCAATCCCCAAAAATGGCGATGCCAAAGAATGCTCAATCTATTGCACAATTGCACTCATCTCACAGGCTAGTAAAGTAATGCTCAAAATTCTCTAAGCCAGGCTTCAACAATACGTGAACCGTGAGCTTCCAGATGTTCAAACTGGTTTTAGAAAAGGCAGAGGAACCAGAGATCAAATTGGCAACATCCTCTGGATCATCAAAAAAAACCAAAAGAGTTCCAGAAAAGCATCTATTTCTGCTTTGTTGACTAGAACAATACCTTTGACTATGTGGATCACAATAAACTGTGGAAAATTCTGAAAGAGATGGGAATACCAGACCACCTGACCTGCCTCTTGAGAAACCTGCATGCAGGTCAGGAAGCAACAGTTAGCACTGGGCATGGAACAACAGACTGGTTCCAAATAGCAAAAGGAGTACATCAAGGCTGTATATAGTCACCCTGCTTATTTAACTTATATGCAGAGTACATCATGAGAAACACTGGGCTGGAAGAAGCACAAGCTGGAATCAAGATTGCCGGGAGAAATATTTATAACCTCAGATATGCAGATGCCACCACCCTTATGGCAAAAAGTGAAGAAGAACTAAAGAGCCTCTTGATGAAAGTGAAAGAAGAGAGTGAAAAAGTTGGCTTAAAGCTCAACATTCAGAAAACTAAGATCATGGCATCCAGTCCCATCACTTCATGACAAATAGATGGAGAAACAGGGGAAACAGTGGCAGACTTTATTTTTTGGGGTTCCAAAATCAGTGCAGATGTTGACTGCAGCCATGAAATAAAAAGACTCTTTCTCCTTGGAAGAAAAGCTATGTCCAACCTAGACAGCGTATTAAAAAGTAGAAACATTACTTTGTCAACAAAGGTCCATCTAGTAAAGGCTATGGTGTTTCCAGTGGTCTTGTATGGATGTGAGAGTTGGACTGTAAAGAAAGCTGAGTGCCAAAGAATTGATGCTTTTGAACTGTGATGTTGGAGAGGACTCTTGAGAGTCCCTTGAATTGCAAGGAGATCGAACCTCATTCCTAAAGGGAATCAACCCTGAGTATTCACTGGAAAGACTGATGCTGAAGCTGAAGCTCCAGTACCTCAATCACCTGATGTGAAGAGCCAAGTAATTGGAAAAGACCCTGATGCTGGGAAGATTGATGGCAGGAGAAGGGGACCACAGAGGATGAGATGGTTGGATGACATCACTGACTCAAAGGACATTAGTCTGAGCAAACTCTGGGAGATTGTGGGGGACTGGAAGCCTGGATGCTGTGGTCCATGGGGTCACAAAGAGTCAGACAAGACTGAGAGACTAAGCACTGCACAGCACATGATAGTGATGACAATAAGGATAGAGTAATAACCTTACTAGGTAATTGCTTATAGAGTTCACTGTGTAATATTCATGTCACAGGGCCCCACTCCTGAGTTTTAGGATTTTGAACAAGATACATAATTAGCTGTATCTCACATTATTCCTGTTTAACAGGAGGATCATTATATACTACCTACCTGCAGAGTTGCTGTGAGAATTAAAGGAACATATACAAAGGACTGAAAATAACACCTGGCTCATAACACACACACATTCATCAGATCAAACAATTGCTTTAAATGCAATCTAGTTTACTTTCAAAATGATCTCAGTTTTTTAAAGCAGCTCAGACACAGATTTTATGTTCTTAATTGTAACTACATATCTACTTTAAAACATCTCAATATACATTTTTTGTTGTTTACTAGTTGCTAGACTCATCTGTAGCTATACTTCCCTGAAAGGATGAATACAATTTGGAATCCATTCAGTTGTTCTGAAGAGTGTAAATTCTGTGGTCAAAGTCTCTTTATCACTAGTTCTATGTAAATATATTTATATCTATACTCCATTTCTTTTGATTTCTGAACCACTGATTTCCTAAAACAATGCTTTTCCTATCAGACCTCACCAAGTGTTTTTAGACAGTATTATAATTTTCATAATTTTTCTGGAGTGATATTGACAATAACCAAGGCAATTGTCCTATCTTTGTTCAGATTCTCTTACTGGAAAATGATTTCCTCTTTGTTGATTTATGCCTGCCCTTCACAATTTCATGTTTGAGAATTTCTGATATCCTCATTATTCTCTGAATACTTTCAGCAGATTTCTATTGCTGAGACAGTAGAACTTGCCTATTATTATTTTGATTTATTAATTCATCATCTTCGTAGTACACTTGTGACAGAGCGGGGACTATACTATCATTCTGTTTCCATATTTATAACATTACCTAGTAACAGCTAATTAAAAAAGCAGTACTTAAATTTAGGTTATGCTTCCAGGAAAAGTTGTACCCCATTTTGTTTTTATTTTTATATTTTATATTGACCTTTTTTTATTAAATATTTAAAAATAAGTTGTAGTTCTCAAATGCATTGTAAATGTAGAGTTCAAACCACTGAGTATTTCATATTCTTGTCTTTAAAATTACTTTCTGAAAGGTAAGTTACGTTATTGGCCATGGGGTAGGAGAGTGGGAAATGGCAACCCACTCCAGTACTCTTGCCTGGAGAATCCCTTGGACAGAGGATCCTGGTGGGCTACCGTCCATGGGGTCACAGAGTCAGACAGGACTGAGCGACTGACACACCCGCAGTAGAGCGGGTAATGAGATGAACAATGTTAAACCATTTTCCCATATGTTTGATCTATAAAAATTTTACACCCCACAAATAGAAATAACAAAAAGCATAACTTTATTATATGAAATCATTTATTTATAATGACCTAAATAGTTGTCCATAAGATATTCATTTGACAGAAAATCTTATTGTATATATACAAATATATATAGTCATGCATTTGTATGTATATAATTTAATTTCCAATGTTTCACATTTTATTTTTATTACAAACCATTTTCTTATTAACAAGAATATGTGTTATGACCAAATTAAGAAGGTCACATTTACACAATGTTTATTTACAATGCTAAACAGTATATATTTTTTTTCAGATTGATTATATTCTTTTTTTTTTAATTTTATTTTATTTTTAAACTTTACATAATTGTATTAGTTTTGCCAAATATCAAAATGAATCCACCACAGGTATACATGTGTTCCCCATCCTGAACCCTCCTCCCTCCTCCCTCCCCATTCCATCCCTCTGGGTCGTCCCAGTGCACTAGCCCCAAGCACCCAGTATTGTGCATCGAACCTGGACTGGCAATATGCAAGTATTTCTTTTATTTTTATGTTTCCTGACTGTGTCATTTATTAGATTTGAAATTTGGGGCAAGTGCATGGGTCTATCTGGACATCTGTTTCCTTGTCTGTAAAACTCTAAAGACAGTGTCTTCTTTTCAGTGTTGTGATGCACAACACAGGCACAAACTGTGTTACTTGACATAACACAGTGTAGGGGCTGGAAAAGTCAATGTTCTGTCAATACAACTGCTATTTTTATTTTCATAATTATCAATGGCATTTTAATTTTAAACCTTATGTTGAGGCAAGTGTTATAGGAATATTTTTCATCAGAGTCTAAGAACCAATGAAAAGGTGTAGTTGCAACAAACTTTAAATCATTGAGACTTTTTTCTATGTTATTTCTATTAATATGAGTACTAAACCTTAATATTTAGATATTTCAAGGTGGTGCAGTGGTAAAGAATCTGCCTGCCTGTGTAGGAGATGCAAGAGACATGAGTTTTATCCCTGGGTTGGAAAGATCCCCCGGAGTAGGAAATGGCTACCCAATCCAATATTCTAGCCTGGCGACTTCCATAGACAGAGGAACCTTGTGGACTACAGTCCATGCGTTTGCAGTCAGACATGACTGAAGACACAGGCACACACACAATCTTTGATAATTACCAGGAGTTTAGTTCATTTAACCCTTTGAGAGTATTATGAGGAGGTATTAGGCTCACTGTATAGATCTAAGTACTGAGCTCCAGACTAATTTGTAATAATTATCAATAATTCTTAGTAGAAATAACCAAACTATTTATGATAACTAGATAGATGCTTATCAAATGGTAAATCATAAATTTACAATCATGAGTTCCTGATTTAATGTTGATACTTCCTACTATTTCACCATAATGTAATTACGTGTATTTGTCTTCCTTTTTTTTTTCCTGTTTGTGGAATTGTGCAGCATATGAGATCTTAGTTCCCCAGCCAGGGATCTAACCCACACCCACTGTAGTAGAAGTGCAGAATCCTAACCACTGAACAACCAGGGAATTCCCTATACCTATTCTTTATTTTCTCTTTATGTATAGTTTTATATTTAGAAATATCAGCTAACAAAAATTTCTTCATAAGAATTTTTTATATTTATGATATTAAAAAATTATAATATCCTGGCACATTCTGCTTCATATATTTCCATGTGTTATGAAGAATTTAATAAAGTGACTCATATTTACAGAATTAATACATAAATGAACATTGAATGAATGAAAATATTCTATAAATTTGTTATGAGGTAAGAGGTAGAAATAAAATTTTACAGTTTTGTTCCTTATACTTATTTATTGTCCAAATAATTATGACTGATAGGGAAAAGTTCTTTATAGCCTGATTAAATAGAAACTACACACATGATTAAGCCTTTGCTGAGATATAAATATTTAAAGAGTAATCTGTTTACATTAACCTTCTTTAGGACCCAGAGGAATGATTGTGGATTCATGTAGCCTAAATTCCTATGTATAAGAGTATCCGAAGGACTTTTACTTCGGATGCTATCAAATTTCCTGAGTAAGGAACATATATACTCCTACTTAAACCAGAAAATACACCACTGTAAATACTAGATGTCTGACGTCAACTTCTGGTTCCTTCTAAAGATATTGTAACGATACTTGTTATTTTAAGGTTCACTCTGGCTTTTTCCCTCCAGTTTGGGCAGATTTTCCTTCCATCCTATGCTGTTCCTCTTTACATATGCTGCTGCTGCTGCTAAGTCACTTCAGTCGTGTCTGACTCTGTGCGACCTCATAGATGTCAGCTCACCAAGCTTCCCTGTCCCTGGGATTCTCCAGGCAAGAACACTGGAGTGGGTTGCCATTTCCTTCTCCAATGCAGGAAAGTGAAAAGTGAAAGTGAAGTCGCTCAGTCGTGTCCGACTCTTCGTGCCCCCATGGACTGTAGCCTACCAGGCTCCTCCGTCCATGGGATTTTCCAGGCAAGAGTACTGGAGTGTGTTGCCATTGCCTTCTCTGTTACATCTGCTAAAGTCAATCAATTAATCAATTTTTAAAATCAGAGGTCTTCTTAGTCCTTGAAGATTTGGCTTTGTCGAAGATTTGGCTAATCTAGTTGGCCGAGTTTTGCTTCAAGCATCAAGCTTTTAGCAAGGTTTTTTGGGGAGTTTCCTTCTGTTGATAAATTGCAAAATGCCTGCTGCTAACAACCCCAGAATGCACCCGTCTCTCTAACCTGGATACTCCTCATAAAATCTGTTGCTTTCCTGCCCTGCTGTGTTTGCATCCTGTCCTGTTCTGTTGTTGTTCAGTTTTTCAGTCATGTCCGACTCTTTGAGGCCCCTTGGACTACAGCATGCCAAGCTTCCTTTGTCCTTCACCATCTCCTGGAGCTTGCTCAAATGCCTGTCCATTGAGTCGGTGATGCCATCCAACCATCTCATCCTCTGTCGTCCCCTTCTCCTCCTGCCCTCAATCTTTCCCAGCATTAGGGATTTTTCTAATGAGTTGACTCTTTGCAATCAGGTGGCCAAAGTATTGGAGCTTCAGCTTCAGCATCAGTCCCTCCAATGTATTTCCTTGGGTGAAATGTCACTCTCTAATTTGATTAAAACAGCAAATGAACTTCCATTCATTGGGTAGTAATGTGGGTCTTCATCAACACACTTCTTCCCTTCTAATGAAGAAGTATGGAGTACATATGATGTAATACTTAGTCTTATGTTGGCTATCCTAGGAATGCTTTATTTAACAGTGTTTAACAGATGTATTTTTTTTCTTACATCACATAAAATATCCTTGACTGGATCTTTTCAGACCTCATGAGGGTCAAGGATTTGCTCTGCTATTCAGCTTGGTCAGTTGTTAATAATCTACTAAGAGTATTAGCCTACTACGAAGAAGTTTACAGAGTTTTCCCCAGTGGCTCAGTGGTAAATGATTCGGCTGCCAGTGCAGGTCCAATCCCTGGGTCAGGAAGATCCCCTGGAAAAGAAAATGGCAACCTGCTCCCATATTCTTGCCTGGGAAATCCCATGAACAGAGGAGCCTGGCAGGATACAGTCCATGAGGTAGCAAAGAGTCAGACATAATTTAGTGACTAAACAACAACCAAGAAAAAGTTTACAGGAACAATTCATCAATAAACGGTAGTGACCTTCATTGAAAGGTACTGGACTTTACCCAAACTGAAAACACCTCCTTAAAAATTAAATATTTTTGATAACACATAAATATAAGCCTTTAGATTTTGGGAAAACAGAAGTTCAAAGACAAATCAAACTCTAACATTTTAAACTTTTGCTGCTGCTGCTGCTAAGTCACTTCAGTTGTGTCCGATTCTGTGGACCCCATAGATGGCAACCCACCAGGCTCCCTTCGTCCCTGGGAATCTCCAGGCAAGAACACTGGAGTGGGTTGCCATTGCCTTCTCCAAAATTTTGCTACTAATCTGCAAAATATTCTGGGGAATATGTAACAAATACCACCAGAAAATATCTATTAATTTGACTCAGTTTGTGGATATGTTGAAATTCCTCCTTGCTAAAGCATGCATTCTCTTAAATCTAGCTGTGCTCAGAATCTTAATTGCATAGTGACTTATTGTTTTCTCAGACACAGGAAAGCTATTGAACTTTCCAGGTGCATTGTTCCGCAGTACCCATGCTTTAGAGTCAGCATGAGCTGACAAAGATTCAAAATAATGACAGGTTTGTACATTTTTATTATTCTTTAAAAGAAGTAAAAATTAAGCAAAATTATAATATTTTGCCCTTATTCAAATTTATTCATTATATTTTTCTACTTGAAAGCATTTATACCATTATATTTCTTTCCTTATAAATTTTACAAGACCATCATGCACAGGGTTAATTGAAATTTAGAACTCAAGTGCTGAGAGTATGAAATTATATGACTATGGGTTACATAACACTAAATAATTTATGTTCAAGTATCGCAAAAATTAAATTAAAAATTTCCCCATGTAACACAATGTTCTACCTCATTTTCAGAACTGTTAAAAAACTATTATTTTATGGAAAAACAGATGCTTCCTTTTTCTTAAAAGCCACATATTTCAATTGTTCTTACTTCATCATGCTGCTTCTTGCAGAAACCTATGCAAACTAACCATTACTCCACAGATCCTAGACATTATGTAACAGTATATTTTCATTTGACAAGAAAACTGACAAAAGTGGTTGGTTACTCCTGTCCCAGGGCCTTGGCACTTACTGTTCTCTCTGCCTGAAATGTGCTTCTCTTATTTCTGAATAAACTTTACTATGTTTAGATCATGATTCAGATGTCATCATTAACAAGGTCTTCCCTGACCACAGTACTTAACATTACCATTCCTTATCCATCCATTCAGTCTCTATTTTGTTACCTTACTTTTCAATTTTCTTTGCAGGTAATTTCATTTGATATGTATATACGTTTTTATTCATTTATCTTCTGTCTCCATCTAGTAACATGTTGACAGAAAACAACATATTTTTCACTGCTGCATCAACAGTGCCTAAAACACAACCTACCCAAGAGTAGGACTTCAATGGATATTTGTTAAAAAAAAAAAAAAAAAAAACTGAAAAAATAAATGAACATGTTTGAAAGTTATAATTATATATATCATGTTTAATAAAGGCTCTCAGAGAATATATTATTGGTTCTATTTTATTTACTAACTCTCCTGCATGGTCACTTCCCTCCCTACTTCACACACACACACACACACATAGCCATGAATTACGTCTAATTAGTTCAGCTGGTAAAGAATCTACCTGCAATGTAGGAGACCCCAATTTGATTCCTGGATTGGGAAGTTCCCCTGGAGAAGGGATAGGCTATCTGTTCCAGTATTTTTGGGCTTTCCTGGTGGCTCAGACAGTAAAGAATCTGCCCGCAACACAGGATACCTGGGTTCAATCCCTGGGTCAGGAAGATCCCCTAGAGGAGGTCATGGCAATCCACTCCAGTATTCTAGCCTGAAGAATCTCCATGGACAAAGGAGCTTGATGGGCTACAGTCCCAAAGAGTCACATATGACTGAGCAACTAAGCACACACACATATAGTTTTTATAGTTTTCTAACTTACCAGGTATGTTTAACTTCATACCAATTTCTCAATATGAAATATTTTTCTTACCAACCCCCACCCCAATTCAAGTTACAGTTCTTCTGCTGCTTCTGCTGCTGCTGCTAAGTTGCTTCAGTCATGTCCTATTCTGTGCGACCCTATAGACGGCAGCCCACCAGGCTCCCCCGTCCCTGGGATTCTCCAGGGAAGAACACTGACCATCTTTTGAAGCTCAAATTAAAAGAAATTTCCTTCACAAAGCTCTCTATTTTTCCAAGCATAATTAATCAATTGTTTGCTCACCACTGGGTTTCCCTGATGGTCCAGACAGTAAAGAATCTGCCTGCAAAGCAGGAGACCTGGGTTTGATCCCTGGGTGGGGAAGATCCCCTGGAGAAGAGAACAGCAACCCACTCCAATATTCTTGTCTGGAGAATTCCATGCACAGAGGAGCCTGGAAGGCTACAGTTCATGGGTCACAAAGAGTTGGACACAACTGAGTGACTGACAGTTTCACTTTTTCACTTGCTCTCCACTGCTACCGTTATGTGTTAGTCAATCAGTCCTGTTTTAATTTCTACTTTAGTTTTTGTGTTCCTCTGTCCCCAGCTAGGTACTAGAATTTTAACTCTTAGTTTAACTTATCTCTGAATACGATGAGGTACCCAGTGTTTTTAAGATACTTAAAATATTTTGTGATAGAAAAGAAAAAATAAATGAATATAAGTCCATGTTTTCAGTAAACATTCATAATAACATTGAGGCACAGACAGGTTGATGCTAAAATCATCTCAATTTGTATTTCATTAATTTGGCCTACCTTTTAAAAGCATGAGACCAACTAAGTTGACCAACTTGTGTAGAATAAGAAGTAAACACAAAAAATTGTCTATTTTTTCCAAAAACTTCTATCCATACATGAATTGGAGGGAAACACATTCACAGACTGAGTGGTGCTTTCTTTAAAAAGGAAAATCCATATAGTTTGCAGAAACTGAAAGCCTGATGTTTCTGTCTCTATAATAATTCATAGGTTATAAAATGTGAAAATTCTCATATGCAGCCTTTAGACTGTCACTGGAATCACTCAATAGTATAGACACTCAAGATCTAGGCCAATGAACACATTTTGAATGTACGTCTAGTCTCTCTCCCTTGTGTGTGTATGTATATATATATATATAACCTGGTGATAATGAGAAAACTTCAAGAAAGAAGATGAAATGGTGTCCTTTTCATCCCAGGCTTCTCACTTTCTAAAGACATTTCCTGTTGTGTGGGAAGCCGATAAGAATCTGTTCTGCCTACTCCCTGACATGGCATCAGATCCTACTCTCCGTGGCCATTTCTTAACATTAGTGGGAAGCAGCACATATTGACACTGAAATCTATTTAAAAGCAAGGTTCCTGACAACTAAACTTCAAGAGGGCAGAGCCTTTAAAAATGCACATAGGCACATTGTGTTGACAGCAGGTGCTATTGACTTTTCCCGCTGAACAATCCCGTGCCACCAGCTCCGTAAAGGCATGAGGAGCCTCGGAGAGAAAAGCAGCTGGTTTTCCTTAGAAACTACCTGCTGTCAGTCGGTTTGGCATCCTTTGGGGCAGCAGGTGCTCCACAGATAAAAAGAAAGATCGTTAGAGAATCTTTTTCTTTTTCTTGCAGTTTTTTGACAGTACATTGATGGTGGGACCTAGTTGTGATGAAAGTTCAGTTTACTTTGACAAGATAGCTTTTTCTCTCCAGGCTATTAACCCGATCATTGGCCTGTGACAGATTAAGGAAAAGGAAATCATAAAAATTTGTCTTTCCTTGTCTTGACTCTTTTTTTTTCCTCCATACACAAGCCATAGCTGGATAGAGAAGAACTTTGCTTGCACTTCAAATACAACGTCCCCAAATCAATTGCTGTGTAAGTTTTTCACTTTTGTGTGTCTGTTTTTCTTTAAATCTGTTCCCTTTGACATCTGTGATCTATGGGAAGATTATACTATGCCTGATGTTATTGTGTTGTATTGCCTGAGGTGGACGAACTGATTGTAAGGTCAGTAGATTAAATGTATGTAACTCTGTGTTATGGTATTGGTCATAATTTACCATTAGGAACAAGAGACAGTGTACAATGTCAGGCTTTCACAATTTGATTTCCTATTCCGTAGTGATAGTACAAGATTGTTTTGTGTCTGGATTAGTAGCCAAAATCTTTACCTGTCTGCAGAAAGGTCACAGAAAAATTCATGGAAGATGCCAAAGGTTATAAAACATCAAAAGTTACTACTAGTAGGAAACAGTGAAAAGTGAAGTGAAAGTCACTCAGTTGTGTCCAACTCTTTATGTGTGACCCCATGGACTGTAGCCTGCCAGGCTTCTCTGTCCATGGAATTCTTCAGGCCAGAATACCAGAGTGGGTAGCAATTCCCTTCTCCAGGGGATCTTCGCAACCCAGAGATTGAACCCAGGAATCTCACACCGCAGGCGAATTCTTTACTGTCTGAGCCACCTGGAAAGTCCAAGAATATTGGAGTGAGTAGCTTGTCCCTTCTCTAGGGGATCTTCCCAATCCAGGAATAAAATCGGGGTCTCCTACATTGCAAGCAGATTCTTTACCAGCTGAGCTCCAGGGAAGCGCAGGAAACAGTAACAAACCATGAATGCAATTGGAAAATGCATGTGAATATTACATGTAACAGGCTTCCCTGATAGCTCAGTTGGTAAAGAACCTACTTGCAATGCAGGAGGCCCTAATTTGATTCTTGGGTAGGACGATCCCCTGGAGAAGGGATAGGCTACCCATTCTAGTATTCTTGGGCTCCCCTTGTGGCTCAGCTGGTAAAGAATCTGCCTGCAATGAGTGAGACCTGGGTTCGATCCCTGGGTTGGGAAGATCCCCTGGAGAAGGGAACAGCTACCCACTCCAGTATTCTGGCCGAGAGAATTCCATAGACTGTATAGTCCATGAGGTCACAAAAGGTTGGACACGACTGAGCTACTTTCACTATTACATGTAACACATGTGTATGGAATCTAGAAAGATGGTTACTGATGAACCTATTTTCAGGGCAGAAATGGAGACACAGACATATAGAACAGATTTGTGGACACAATGCAGGGGAGAGGGTGAGGAGAATTGAGAGGATAACATGGAAACATATACATTACCATACATGAAGTAGATAGCAAGTAGGAATTTGCTGTGTGACACACGGAGAACAATCCAGTGCTCTGTCACAACCTAGAGGGGTGGAATGGGTGGAAGATGGTGGGGGGTTCAGAGGGGTGAGGACATGTGTATACCTGTGGCTGATTCATGCTGATATATGGTAGAGGCCAATACAATATTGTAAAGCAATTATCCTCCAATTAAAAAAAAAAAGTTAAAAAAATAACAGCTGATGGAGACATTTGGTTTAAACGATGAATTCATTTTAAGTCAAAGCTGTCACTATTACAACTTAAGGAAAGAGAGAAAGATTTTTTAAATGTTCTTGTTAAAAGTGAAGTAACTTGGAGAAGGCAATGACACCCCACTCCAGTACTTTTGCCTGGAAAATCCCATGGACAGAGGAGCCTGGTGGGCTGCAGTCCATGGGGTCGCACAGCGTTGGACACAACTGAGCGACTTCACTTACACTTTTCACTTTCATGCATTGGAGAAGGAAATGGCAACCCACCCCAGTGTTCTTGCCTGGAGAATCCCAGGGATGGGGGAGCCTGGTGGGCTGCCATCTATGGGGTCGCACAGAGTCGGACACGACTGAAGCGACTTAGCAGCAGCAGCAGCAGCATCAACATGGAGAAAAGAAGACAAGGAGACATATATAACAAGCAAAATCAAGAAAGATTAGATTTGAAACCAAACATATTCCTCTAACTATAATACAAAGTATATAATTGTGAACGTTTAGTTACAATAAAAATTTCACTCAGCTGGTCAAACTGCTCAAGGGTTATTCCCTAAACACAGGGGCCTTGAATAATTCCTATCCAAAAGGAAAGCAAACGTCTGGTGTATTGCTAATTATTTATACTGACTTATCAAAAGTATTCCTCACAGAAAGTTAATCTCTGTCCAGCTGCCACAAGTACCAAATTCTTCCCGAAAGTGTCTAATGATTGGAAGAATTTTTAACAGACCACTTTCAGCTTCTGCATCTGAGCTGGGAATGTTGATGAAGTGGCAGGCTATTTGGTTGCCTGGGACTCTGGACTAGGAAACCAAAAGGTCAGGCTAAGGAGTTGGGTTTATTATGGTGGCAGAGGACTTGCCAAAAGTTGTTTTGTATTTTAGAAACAGCTTTATTGAAATACAATTCTCATACCATACAGCACACCTGTTTAAAGTGTACATTTCATGTCTGTATATTCAGCATGCTGAGTTATATTCCATCACCCCCCAAAAAACCCCATACCATCTAGCACTCACTCCCATCCTCCCTATGAGGGGCTTCCCTCATAGCTCAGTCAGTAGAGAATCTGCCTGCAATGCAGGAGACCCGGCTTCGATTCCTGGGTCAGGAAGATTCCCTGGAGAAGGAAATGGCAATCCACTCCAGTATTCTTGCCTGGAAAATCCCATGGACAGAGGAGCCTGGCAGACTACAGTCCATGGGGTCGCAAGAGTAGGACACAACTTAGCGACTAAACCACCACCCATCCTCCCTACTTCCAGTCTAAGGCAGTCACTAATCTACTTTCTGTCTCTATAGATTTACTTATGCTGAACATTTCAAATATATGGAATTACTGATATTGTTCTTTTGAATCTTTTTTCAATTAGCATAATGTTGTCAAGGAGTATTCGTTTTGTAGTATGTATTAATAGTTTGTTCCTTTTTATTTCTGAATAATATTTCATTATATAGATAATACCACATTTGATGAAGCCCACAAAGAAGTGGTCATGTGAGCACACAGCAAGACGATGGCAATCAGCAAGCCAGGAAGAGTTCTCACCAGAACTCTACCATGGCACCCTGGTTATGGTCTTTTATCCCCCAGAACTGTGAGAAAACAAATTTCTGTTTAAAACACCAAGTCCATGGTGTGTTGTTGTGGAAGCCCAAGCTGACTAAAACAAATGGATATGGACATCTCAGGTCTAAGTTACGTGGGTATCATCCTTAGAGATGTTCATCATTTGATCAGTGGCAGTGTTGTGAGATTTGTGGTCCATGCTCCATAGCTTTGATCTGAATTACATAATATGAAAGCTCTGATCATTTTCAAGCATGGTAAGCACCTAAGATGTTTAAACCAAATCTGCTGAGTTCTCCATGAACCCTAAGATCTAGATGAAATTAAATCAAATTCCTATTTTATACCCCCATGTGTATATATTTATCCAAAATTTCTAGAAATGTCTTTAAGGCTATATTTTCTAGCCACCTTTATTTCCACTGTTTTCACTAGGCTTGTAGATTATCTTTCATTTTCCCTGTTTTGTAACACAAGGAATCAAGTGCAATTCTCAATCCATTCATCTTACTCACATAAGCATACAAATGCATATACATACTTTTAAATGTGTGAGTGATATGTGTTCAACTTTATTAAGAATATAAGGAGAAGTGAAATCTTTACTTTGTGGTAATCCTGGCCCTTGGGCTTCCCTTGTAGCTCAGTTGGTAAAGAACCTGCCTGCAAAGCAGGAGACCCAGGTTCGATTCCTGGGTTGGGAAGGTTCCCCTGGAGCAGGAAATGGCAACCAATTCCAGTATTCTTGCCTGGAGAATCCCCTGGACAGAGGAGTCTGGCAGTCCATGGGGTCGCAAGAGTCGGACACAACTTAGAGTCTAAACTACCACCATCAATTCTGGCCCTTACTAGTTAAATATTAGATATTCAGAGGTGAGAGTTTAACACTAACATTTACCATTGTAATTAAGAACCACTAGTTCTGGCAATAAAAACTCATTTTAGCTATCCGGTAAGATGATTAATGAAACATCAGCCCTGGTTGTGAATTTCCCGATGGATGCTAACTGACTCAGAGCTTTCTTGTTTATAACCTGGATGTTGTATGTATAATCTTCTTACTGTATATAAGTGTGGTGGAAGAACAATGACCCCCCCCAAAGATGTTCAAGTCTTAACTTAGAACCTATGGGTGACTATATTACCATTCACGGCCAAAGCGATTTTGTTGAGATGAGGAAGGTTAGGAAATTTGAAGTGCGAAAGAATAGCCTGGATTATCCAGGTGGACCCAATCTAATACCATGGGTCCTTAAAACTGGAAAACCTGTCTTTCATGTGGTCAGAGAGAGGGAAATATGACTATAGAAGAACGGTCAGAGAGAGGTAGAGAGATGCAATGTTCTTGGCTTTAAAGAGTAAGGAAGGATGCCACAAGCCAGGGAATGTTGGTGGACTCTAGAAGCTATAAAAATCAAGAAAATATTTTCCCCTAGAGCCCCCAAAAGGGAGGCACATCTCTGCCCATTGAGTCTCTTGTTGAACTTATAACCTACAGAACTGTAAGCTAATAAATTTGTTTTAAGTCATTGAAGTGATAATTTGTTATGTCAGCAAGAGGAAATGAACACAATAAGAAAGTGTTTTAAAGTATATTATAGATATTGTAAAAACGAGGTTTATTTATAGCAGAATTGCTTCTCTAGCTGAAGAATTAGACATCAAAATGGTCAACAATAGATCATTGTTTAATATACCATCCAACTAATTGAATAATTAAACATTATGTTGGTCTTTTTTTTCCTCCCAATACCCTTTGTATGATTTTATGACTATTATTTCCCTAATAATTACAGAGATAATACTGAAATTAAAGTGAAAGATGAGGAAGTGGTATAGTCAATAATTATTAAAGAAAAATTAACAGAACCCAGATGTTTCTACCACATTCTAATCTAGTTATCACATATTAATCAATTAAGTTGTTCTAATAGTTTTATGCTCATGGATAGATGGATTAGATTATTCCTTAATTCAATTATGTTCTAATGTAATCCATGAAGTCTGGGATAGTTTATAGATACTTGCTTGAAGGATTTAGATATATTGGATGATCACTGTCAGGATTTTCTTTCATTTTATTTCTGCTATCAAAACCCTTTGCTATATTCCTAAATGAATTTGGTATATATGTTTATTTGGCAATGTATAAAAGGATCAAACTTAAACTGCATGCTTGAAAAGTCAAATATCAAAATGTCTACAACTTTCTTCACCATAATGGATTGTTTGTTAGAAGGATAAAAGTAAGCCAAATAATGAGAAAAATGACTCAGAGTTTTTCTAGCACATAACTTAAAATGTATATTAAACAAACAAACAAATGAAAAGTTCTTGAGAGTGGGAATTATGAATTTTTATGGCACTTTCCATACTAACTCAATTTGGCTTCAAACCAGACTGAAATAGACTTGTGGCCAAGGAAAATGTTTCATGTTTCCTTTTACTACTGATATTACACAATTGCATAATAAGAAAAAGAATTAAATACATGCTTAATCGGTATTTCTTTAATGTTTGACTTAGCTCTTCCACGTTATTCTCCAATAAACCAGCACAAAAGAGCTATCTTACATAGACACAATTCTGATCATTTTATTGTTACATTGTGGATTTTAGCACATACTATATCTATTCTCAGATACTATTTGGGATCTAAGTCTTTTAAAAGTGTGAAAGTGTTAGTTGCTCAGTCGTGACTGACTGTGACTCCATGGACTGTAGCCCACCAGGTTTTTGTCCATGGAATTTTCCAGGCGAGAATACTGGAGTGGGTTGCCATTCCCTTTTCCAGGGAATCTTTCCGACCCAGGGATAGAACCCGGGAGATTCTTTACCATCTGATTTTTATTGTCATTGTTATTTAAGAACTGACAATAGTCTAAGTCATATGTCAGCAAACTATGATCTGCATGTCAAGTCCAGGCATAAATAAACTTTTATTGAAATTCAGCCATCCTTGTTCATTTACATGTTGTCTAAGGCTATCGGCTTAAAACTCAACAATCAGAAAACTAAGATCATGGCATCCAGTCCCATCACTTCATGGCAAATAGATGGGAAAACAATGGAAACAGTGAGAGACTTTATTTTGGGGTGTCCAAAATCACTGCAGATGGTGACTGCAGCTATGAAATTAAAAGATGCTTACTCCTTGGAATAAAAGCTATAACAAATCTAGACAGCATATTAAAAAGCAGAGACATTACTTTGCAACAAAGGTCCATCTAGTCAAAGCTATATAGTCAAAGTTTTTCCAGTAGTAATGTATGGATGTGAGAGTTGGAGCATAAAGAAAGCTGAGTGCTGAAAAATTGATGCTTTGGACTGTGGTGTTGGAGAAAACTCTTGAGGATCCCTTGGACTGCAAGGAGACCTAGCCAGTAAATCCAAAAAGAAATGAGTCCTGAATATTCATTGGAAGGACTGAAGTTGAAGCTGAAACTCCAGTACTTTGGCCACCTGATGTGAAGAACTGACTCATTGGGAAAGATCCTGATGCTGGGAAAGGTTGAAGGTGGGAGGAGAAGTGGACAGCAGAGGATGAGATGGTTGGATGGCATCACCTACTAGATGGTCTTGAGTCTGAGTAAGCTCCAGGAGTTGGTGATGGACAGGGAAGCCAGGCGTGCTGCAGTCCATGAGATCGCAACGAGTCCGACAGTACTGAGCGATTGAACTAAGGCTGTTTTTGCCCTAGGCTGATAAAGTTGAATAGCTGGGACAGAGACAGTAGGACTTGGGGCAAATTCTTCAAAATATCTACCATCTGGCCTTTAGAGAAAATGTTTCCTGATCCCTGGCTTAGGTGAAAAATAAACATAAATATAAAAGAAACTTTACAGTAGACTTGGATTTAACAAATGAAGAGAGCTAAGTGAATAATGAGTGGGAAGTTTTCATTAGGAAAATTCATTAAGTAGTTCGATAGTAAATTGTACTGTAGTTTAAGAAATCATTGGGTTTTTGACCATTAATAGATTTTGCTGGAATAACATTTTCAAAATACTTAAATAATATATCTAAGAAGTAAGAATTAAACAGTGTGACATCAATCAAAATTAAGTCTCAATGAGAATTAAAATCCATCACTTGTTATTATTTAGTATTAATATCATGATTATCATTCTCTGTTGATACAGTTATTTTCAAAAGCAAGTGCTTCTATTTTCTGTGAAGTGAAATCTAATTAAATAAGTGTGTGGTTAGCTTAATGCATATTGACTTTAAGAAGTGAACAAATGGCCAAAGTCAGTTCACTGCGTAAATGGATTGTTTTAGTTATCTCTTTTTTGAACTATATCCTTTTTGTCCCTCAGTATTATAACAAAATATGTTTTCAGGTTTAGTGTCGCAATAATTAAAACACAATATAGATCAATGGAACAAAATAGAAAGCCCAGAGATAAATCCACGCACATATGGACACCTTATCTTTGACAAAGGAGGCAAGAATATACAGTGGATTAAAGACAATCTCTTTAACAAGTGATGCTGGGAAATCTGGTCAACCACTTGCAAAAGAATGAAGCTAGAGCACTTTCTAACACCATACATAAAAATAAACTCAAAATGGATTAAAGATCTCAACGTAAGACCAGAAACTATAAAACTCCTAGAGGAGAACATAGGCAAAACACTCTCTGACATATATCACAGCAGGATCCTCTATGACCCACCTCCCAGAATATTGGAAATAAAAGCAAAAATAAACAAATGGGACCTAATTAACCTTAAAAGCTTCTGCACATCAAAGGAAACTATTAGCAAGGTGAAAAGGCAGCCTTCAGAATGGGAGAATATAATAGCAAATGAAGCAACTGACAAACAACTAATCTCGAGAATATACAAGCAACTCCTACAGCTCAACTCCAGAAAAATAAATGACCCAATCAAAAAATGGGCCAAAGCACTAAACAGACATTTCTCCAAAGAAGACATACAGATGGCTAACAAACACATGAAAAGATGCTCAACATCACTCATTATCAGAGAAATGCAAATCAAAACCACTATGAGGTACCATTTCACACCAGTCAGAATGGCTGCGATCCAAAAGTCTACAAGTAATAAATGCTGGAGAGGGTGTGGAGAAAAGGGAACCCTCTTGCACTGTTGGTGGGAATGCAAACTAGTACAGCCACTATGGAGAACAGTGTGGAGATTCCTTAAAAAACTGGAAATAGAACTGCCTTATGAGCCAGCAATCCCACTGCTGGGCATACACACTGAGGAAACCAGAAGGGAAAGAGACACATGTACCCCAATGTTCATCGCAGCACTGTTTATAATAGCCAGGACATGGACGCAACTTAGATGTCCATCAACAGATGAATGGATAAGCAAGCTGTGGTACATATACACAATGGAGTATTACTCAGCCATTAAAAAGAATACATTTGAATCCGCTCTAATGAGGTGGATGAAACTGGAGCCTATTATACAGAGTGAAGTAAGCCAGAAAGAAAAACACCAATACAGTATACTAACGCATATATATGGAATTTAGAAAGATGGTAACAATAACCCTGTGTACGAGACAGCAAAAGAGACACTGATGTATAGAACAGTCTTATGGACTCTGTGAGAGAGGGAGAGGGTGGGAAGATTTGGGAGAATGGCATGAAACATGTAAAATATCATGTATGAAACGAGTTGACAGTCCAGGTTCGATGCACGATACTGGATGCTTGGGGCTGGTGCACTGGAACGACCCAGAGGGATGGTATGGGGAGGGAGGAGGGAGGAGGGTTCAGGGTGGGGAACACATATATGCCTGTGGCGGATTCATTTTGATATTTGGCAAAACTAATACAATTTTGTAAAGTTCAGAAATAAAATAAAATAAAAAAAAAAACACAATAAATCCACCACAATTAACAGGTGTCTATTTACACACATTAAGCATGCAGATGTACTGAAAATAGTCTTATTTGTAGTAAAATTGTTATACCAAATCTGGTTTGTTTCTACCATACTTTACAAACACATATTTATGTTGTTTACATTTGAAAACTTGTACAGACTATTCCACTAAATATTTGTTTGGCCTTTATTTCATTTTATTTTTCAAATATACTAACGTATATTTGGTTATAGGTAGAATTTCATTTTACTGTTTCCTTAAATTCCTATCTATCTATATTTCTTTAGGACTTGACTATATTTAGCACCATCTTCAGTTGAGAAATACTGATTATGTTAGTTTTATTAATTATGAAGGTATTGAAGAAGGTCAGACTTAACCTTAATCCCAATGAAAATCTGCTAGATAATTAATAATATACATCCACCTGTTATTACAATTCAGCCAATTCTTCATCCAGTTAGCAGCTTCTGTGCAATTAATTTGAAACAACAGTGAAACAGTGTAATACACTGTTAAATCATATTTTATACTTGACAGATTTTTAGAAACAAAATTTGACCACAATAAAATAAAAATCAGATGAATTTATATTTTTTAAATTTTAGATGTAATGCTTTTTACCTTTGCTTATTTTAAAAGTACAAGGATACACATATTTTCAGCTGTGTGATTAATGTATTAAATAAGCTATTTTTCTTTAACTATTTTTAAATATCTTTTTCTATTTTCTTATATATGATTCTGAGTCTCATGTATAAAATTTAGAAAGTTATACTTAACTCAATGTTGTTTAAAATATTGAACTATAATGTATATAAAAAGCATTTTATCAACTACAAAGCAAAAAGAAAAAAGTTATTTGACATCCTTATGATTATCACATGCATCTAGTATTTTGCTGTTTAGTCACTCAGTGTGTGTGGCTCTTTGCAACCCCATGGACTGCAGCATGCCAGTCTCCTCTGTCTTCCACATCTCCTGGAGTTTGCTCAAATTCGTGCCATTGATTCAGTGATGCTATCTAACCATCTCATGATTCTTACCACTGAGCCACATGGGAAGTCCAGCAGTTATTAAATTCTAATACTATAATTTACCATTATTAAACATTATTTAGTATAATTATTTTTAATTGAAGGTTTTTACTCTTAATTATATTAGAAGGATAAATGATCAACATTAAGAATAAACAAGTTTACTAAATACTTCTATGCTAGGCATTATGGGTGGTACATTATACAAGAAATGCAAATAACTTCATTTGTATCCAACTTTTGACCATACAATTAATGCCATTATATTTAATACTTATTAAATGTAATCTCACAAGTTTCTGGTCACACAGAACTAAAGCCCCATGAAAAGTGGCCCTTAAAGCTTCCAACAGATATTTTGGCAATATCCAAGGGGTGCTGTGTTTATAAATTAGCCCCGATTCTAACATGGGAAAGTCATCACCATCTCTACAGAGCTAAAATTTTGCTAAGCAGAAGTTCTGCACACCTGGAAATCCACAACCATGACTGTAATTCAAGCTACATGTTTGCCAGTGCCAATGGGCTGGAAAGCCCTGTCCTTAGCCCTCCCTGACAATTAATACCCTTGATCCTTGTTGCAAGAAATCTTGGGCCTGGGAAATTTCTGGTTTACACAGTCCCTGTCACATCAGATGACATATAGTGACACCAGGATGGGTCAGACCAGATCCAAATGTGAGCCTTTTAAACTGCAACTGGAACCTTTACATTCTTCTGATCTTCTGGCCTTCTGGCTGAGTTTAGCTCATTATGAGAGAATTATTTCTTGTGATTGTGAAGGCTGGGAGTGTTTTGTATCATATGAAAACTTACTTCTTTGCCAACTTCTTAGCCATGCAACAGTTCACCAAACGTGTATGTATATCTTAATCAATGCTAGATGAGAACACCATTTTTGTTCCCTGACATGTGTGAAGGTTTTCTGAGCCACCATATAAATCATGAGAAAAACAGGATGTCTTGGCCTGTGCAAAAAATGTTTGGGCTCTAGAAAAAAAGAGGATCACTGAAGTAAATGCATTTGTGTCTCATATCTCATTTAAGTGTGCATTATCCAATTTTATCATTACTTAGACTCAAAGTATTAATAAATCTAGTAGAATTACTATTTTAGAGATAATAAAATTGAAGCTTAGAAAACGAAATCATGTGTTTATAGTTACATCCTATAAGGGCTAAAATTCAAACTCAGGCTGATGTGAGTTCAATGCCTTTTCTTATTTTTATTACATTCAGTTCAGTTCAGTTCAGTCATTCAGTCATGTCCAACTCTTTGCGACCCCATGAATCGCAGCACACCAGTCCTCCCTGTCCATCACCAACTCCCGGAGTTCACTCAAACTCACGTCCATCAAGCCGGTGATGCCATCAAGCCATCTCATCCTCTGGCGTCCCCTTCTCCTCCTGCCCCCAATCCCTCCCAGCATCAAAGTCTTTTCCAATGAGTCAACTCTTCACATGAGGTGGCCAAAGTATTGGAGTTTCATCTTTAGCATCATTCCTTCCAAAGAACACCCAGGGCTAATCTCCTTCAGAATGGACTGGTTGGATCTCCTTGCAGTCCAAGGGACTCTCAAGAGTCTTCTCCAACACCACACTTCAAAAGCATCAATTCTTCTGCGCTCAGCTGTCTTCACAGTCCAACTCTCACATCCATACATGACCACTGGAAAAACCATAGCCTTGACTAGATGGACCTTTGTTGGCAAAGTAATGTCTCTGCTTTTCAATATGCTGTCTAGGTGGTCATAACTTTTCTTCCAAGGAGTAAGCGTTTTTTAATTTCATGGCTGCAGTCACCATCTGCAGTCATTTTGGAGCCCAAAAAGATAAAGTCTGACACTGTTTCCACTGTTTCCCCATCTATTTCCCATGAAGTGATGGGACCAGATGCCATGATCTTCGTTTTCTGAATGTTGAGCTTTAAGCCAACTTTTTCACTCTCTTCTTTCATTTCATCAAGAGGCTTTTGAGTTCCTCTTCACTTTCTGCCATAAGGGTGGTGTCATCTGCATCTCTGAGGTTATTGATATTTCTCCCAGCAATCTTGATTCCAGCTTGTGCTTTTTCCAGTCCAGCGTTTCTCATGATGTCCTCTGCATTTAAGTTAAATAAGCAGGGTGACAATATACAGCCTTGACAAACTCCTTTTCCTATTTGGAACCAGTCTGTTGTTCCATGTCCAGTTCTAACTGTTGTTTCCTGACCACAGTACACATACATGTATCATACACACGTACATATAACATTAGACATATCTCATTATTTTTATTACTAGATAATTTAGGAGCTTCCTCTCCCCTGATTTTCCTGAGAGTGTTGTGTGTGCGTATGAGTCAGTGTATCTTCTCGGCTGCTTGTGCTCCTTTGCAGCAAGAAGAGATGGGAAAGGCTGACTAGGAATAGATATGAAGTCTCAGGGAAGTGGAGCGAGTACACAGAGTGACACGGAGTAGCTCCTGGCTAGTCTTTTCCTCAGTACCTCTGAGCCTTCCCCCACAACCTATCTATATTACGCAAGTGTTTACATTACGTAAGTGTTCAAGTTGATACCTGAAAGCTTCTTTTCCGAAAGCTTTAACCCAAAAGCACATTACCATGCTGCAACCATCTAGCAGTAACAATTAATTATTTTGAAGGTGCCTGGCCCGCTTTTAAATGTACAAAGTGTACTAGAACAAAATTTGTCCTGAAGTATGAATTCCCCCTAAAATCAAATTCTTAAAAGAACAAGTGAAAACACAAAGTATCAGAGATCTCTTCAAATTGCTGGCAGGTTATCAGCAAGACTTGTGAGAAATGTCTTCATCAAACCCTCCGCAGCAGCACAACACAGAATCTCAAAGGACCTGCATTACAACGCCTGCTGGGCAGTATAGGTTACATGTGTGCACGCGGGTGGTATTTGTCATAATATTAGGCCACAGGGTTTTGAATCATCAAGTGCTAGACTGACTCCTCAAATCCAGGCTTTGACAGGCTCAGAATCCAAGAATTTCGGTGGATGATGTGATTCCCATGGACTAATAACATAAACTCTTCTTCGTTTCAAATCTCAAACAAGAGACTCCATCATTCTGAGGACTAGTGACCTCTGGGTTAATATTGTCAAGGGTGCTGTCAACCCTATTAACATATCACCATCATTTTTTCCTTTCCAGAAGCTCTGTTGTAAAGAATACTTACTCACCTTTGGACAGCTCTTTTTCCCAGTGGTCTTCAATCTTACAGTTCCTACAATTATACATAACCTCATAAACATGAAAGTAAGTTTATGCATTGCAAAGATGTTTTCCCTAAGTGTCTTCATTAAAGGAAAATAGAACACAAAACAAACCCAAGAAAAAAGACTTTAAAATGGTTACTAGTCATGATAAAGATACTGAGTTTTGTTACACTAACAAGAGGAAAAAACAAAAAAAGAAAAAAAACTTTAAAAAATCATGTTTTTGTCTAAAAAAATTACTTATAAGATTTTAATTCATATATGCTTTACCTGTTTAAACAGAAATGTTCTTCCAAGTGAAAATATATGCCACTCTCAAATGAGTTCTAATCTTGTATTCTTTCATTTTTTTTTTTTTACAGGTGTGGACTATTGGTGATGTGGTATAATTTAAAGCAGTATAGTCAAAACACCTGGCAACCTGTTGAAATGTAAATTCCTATTCAGTTTTGCTCAGGTGGGGGTCTGATCATTTGCATAATATCAGTTCTGTTGATCCAAGGATCATACTTTAAATAATGAGGTTCTAATATAGAAATTGCACCTTCTCCAGATAAACAGTATCCATCAGATCATAAATGTATGTATTGAGACATGTGTTTAATGGAGTAGTTCTTAATGGAGAAACACAAAACCTTTCATCGATGAACAGTTTCATTATAATTATAGATTTATTTCAGCTTCATTATAGATTTATTAAAAGATTGCCATAACCTCTACCCTATTTAATTCATTCATTTATTTAACAAATCCTTACATAACCCTATGTAACTATACAATGCTTATATATATTATAATACCTCTATAAACCTTATATAACTATACAATGCATATGTTAGGCCCTGCTCCATATATTTTATGGTTAGAAACCTCCTTTTTTCCCTATAATCTATGAGGCAGGCACTGGGTTTTTTTCCCCTCACCGTATATTATAGTGAGAAAACTAAGATATAGAGTGGTTATATGACTTATTTAATGTCATGGTCTATTAACTCTAGCATCTCAGTGGCTAAAAGGTTTCTAGATTTTCTTATAGGAGTGAAAATTCCACATAGCTAAAATTTTCTCACTTCCTTTGCTAAATAATAATTTAAAAAGTCATATTCAATTTCTTAAAAAATTTAGTACCTAATATGTGCCTAGAGCTATGCTAGAGAGTTTTCCCCTCTTACTTCATTTTCTTAATAACATCTTGAGACATATACCTTTATCAACAGTTTGCAGGTAAAGCTGCAAATACCAAAATGAGTAAAGTGACTTGACTTCAGTTGGAAATCATTGGCAGCACCACATTCCTATCTACAGAATTCAAGTATTCTTTTTTAATGTGTTATGTGGACTCCTGAGTAAAAATTACCCCCAAATTATGCAAATTATGTAAAAAGTAATAGAGTTCACCTATGAAAACTAGATATTTCTTTAAATATGTGTAACATCTGAGTTAGCATTTATATCTCAACACAATTTAAATAAGTTTTTATACTAAATAGTACACAGTTCAATAATTAATTTATTCCTTTTTTCAAAGTCAAAAAAGATTTGCTGTTACTTGTACAAGTTTTAAAAAATAATTTGAAGATAAAAACATTATTTCAAGTTATTAATAGAGAGATTTGTAAATACCTAAATTAGTTACAAATTTAGTGAAAACTGGGCCATGAAGAGTTAAATGAATGTTTTCTCTTTTAGGTCACTATCTGAATGCTCTTGATATTTAATTAATCAAATCTAGTAATTATACAGCTGTATTCCTTACCATGAATTTAATTAGCAAGCTTTCTGTGAATTTTCAGGAGGAAGAGACACTAGGAAAAAGCAACTAAAGGAACATGACCAGTTGGTTTTAAAAATGTAGTGGAAGAAATAAAATTGTATCCATAAATATACAAGGTAAGAGGTTATAAAACCCTGGGGAGGCCAATGACACTAATGGACCAGCCAGAGTGAGGGAGGGACAGCTGCTAGCTGCCTTTAACTCAGAGATGGTATTACTGTAGACAAACCAATCTGCAGCTGTCACTCAAAGGCATAACCTTCACACTCACCTTTTGCAAATTATCAGGACAATATCCTTCCAATAACAGGCATGCATGCCCATGGATATGTATTGAGAGTGACACCTGACTTAAAAGGTTAATCCACATTTTAAAATAAATGTCTCCTACTGACATAAACAATGAATTACTTTGGCTCTTACTTTTCCTTTTTTTTATACATTTTCTCAACATAAATGTTGGACTTTTGATCTCATTCATACACTTTCTTTCTTTCTTTCTTCTCCCTGTCCTTGCTTCTTTCTCTTTTTCTTTTCTTCTCTTACCTTCCCCCAGGGCCCCAGGACCAGTAGCAAGAGTAGAGGTAGCAAGAGTAGACCAAGCCAAAGGAACACCCAAGCAAACTTAAAATTTTAGAATGTCTACAAGCAGAGGAACTGTATATTTTCCCAACATTTCTGGGTGGGACTTGGGAGCCATTGGTTTTCTGTTTATTAAAATTAAAAGTCTTTTATTTGGTGTAACCTATACATAGGCTGTGGAGAAGGCAATGGCAACCCACTCCAGTACTCTCGCCTGGAAAATCCCATGGATGGAGGAGCCTGGTAGGCTGCAGTCCATGGGGTCGCTAAAAGTCGGACATGACTGAGCGACTTCACTTTCACTTTTCACTTTCATGCATTGGAGAAGGAAATGGCAACCCACTCCAGTGTTCTGGCCTGAAGAATCCCAGGGACGGGGGAGCCTGGTGGGCTGCCGTCTATGGGGTCGCACAGAGTTGGACATGATTGAAGCAACTTAGCAGCAGCAGCATATATAGGCTGTGTCCTTAAGTTCTGGTTCCTCTCAAACAAAACTTTACTTTGTAAGAACCATCACAATTGATAGTTACCTCACACTCTATAAGGGGGCTGGAGGAGGGAATTTACTAACAAAACACACAACTTTTCTTTTTTAAAAAAACCATTCATCTCTGTTTTCAGCCTCTGAACAACAGGCCCCTGCTTCTCTTTGTCCTTCAGCGCACAGCCTTCTGGGCTCCCCATTCCCACCTTTTAGATCTCACCTGCTCTGGGGCTTCTCAACCCTTTTGTTTTTTTACATCATCTTAATATCTGAACCCACTATTTAATATTATTTTTAAGAATGTGAAAGACAGTAGAGGAGAGCGAAGCTATTTGACAATAAACGCTGACATATAAATTCTATCAAATTCTTATAAATGGCATCTATATCGGGGGGGGGTCTTGATAGTCATATAGAGGAATGACAAGCTTTTTGTATCATCATGAATGACTGCAAGCCTCTGTCTCCAGCCATCCCAGCATTTGTTCAATTAACACATGAAGAAAGGTGGCTATGGGGCTATGGCTCAAAACAGGGACTACCCTTCCAAAAATTAAACTGGCTGGCACTAAGATCAGTGCCTAATGTCTATCAGCAGTAACCAACTAAGCTTAATATGGTACCAGTTAGGCAATGAGATATTTCTTTTCAGTTACCAAATTATTAAATATTTAAAGCTGTGAGTATAAGCAGGTTGGCAAATCTAAGGTTTCTGATATCCTCTGCCAGTGGGTGGGTACTCTCATCTTTGAGAGCCCAGTTAGAAAAAGAGTTTCCTTTACTACTGATCTGAGAATCTCTAACAACACACAGGCACAAGTTTCCTGAGAAGCTAAAGACTCTGAAGGCTTCCCTCTTGGCTCAGTGGAAATGAATCTGCCTGCCAAGCAGGGGACAAAGGTTCAATCTCTAGGTCAAGAAGACCCACTAGAGAAGGCAATGGTAACCCACTTCAGTATTCTTGCCTCGGAAATCCCATGGACAGAGGAGCCCGGTGGGCTATAGTCCCTGGGGTCACCCATGGGGTTGCAAGAGTTGGACATGACTTACTGACTAAATAACTGCAACAAAGATGGTAAAACTTCACAGCCTCACATATCCTAGCAAGGTATTCACACCCCTGGGTCTGGAAATCGGCAAAGGATATATTTCATATTACTACCCAGTAATAATGCCCACCCCACAAAACTGTGTCAGCTTAGGCCTCACAAAACTGAATCTGACCTGAAAGTACATTTTTATTTAAAACAAAAACAAAGAAAGAAAGATAGGGCAAAAGAAAGAAAGAATGAGATTCAGTCAGAATTCCTCAATGCAGTTATATTTAGCAGATAATTTTAATGTACATTTGAGAAGCTTGTAGTATCCCTTTGGAGACAGTAAAATATAGTTTTGCTTTATTTAGCTTAGCTTTTTTTTTTAATTTTATTTTATTTTTAAACTTTACAAATTGTATTAGTTTTGCCAAATATCAAAATGAATCCGCCACAGGTATACATGTGTTCCCCATCCTGAGCCCTCCTTCCTCCTCCCTCCCCATACCATCCCTCTGGGTCGTCCCAGTGCACTAGCCCCAAGCATCCAGTATCGTGCATCGAACCTACTTTTACTATATGAGCATTCATTTTTTGATTCACATGACCCATTTCTTACAATGCACTAAGACTGTTCCTAAGTTAAAGTAAAAAAAAAAAAAAATCAATATGTAAAGAATAACCAGATATCCTGAATTTATACAAAGATTCTTCCTTTTCTATGAAAAAATAGAGGGTTTCCCCAAAGATCCAGAATGCTAACACTATCAGTATTCATGGAAGCATATTTGATTAGAACAAGAGGATGTTTTGACTTCTGTTGAAGAATGACATTAGCTACATCCATAAAAGCAGAATTAATTTACCACAAATGAGTTTATGGAAAATCAATCTTGCCATTTTAAATTCCTACAGAATCTGAAAGTCTTACAGAATCTCAGGCACTTGAATAATTTCGCAAAATGATTTTTAAACTTGACATATAATTTTATAGAATGTTTGGTCCCATTGTCTAATAAATATTCATAAAATTCTCTCATAGGCTTACCAAAATATCAAAGGCTATAATTTACAGCAGATAACAGGAAGGTAAGCTGGAAGTGCCAAGACAACTGGAACTACTCTTAGGGGATAGCAAGTAAAAAGAGTCACCTTAGGAGGAGGAGTCCTCTGCATTTCAGGGTTCAGCAAACAGAGGAGTCCTGATTCCCACCATCTTTCTTACTGTCCCTTCAGATGGCAACCTGGCTTGATGAAAACTATTTTTCCTTGAAGACTGCTTTGTATTTTAGAAAGGTATTTATTAGTATAATAATAATAAAGATCAAGGGAAAGAGTGTAATTTATTCTGGAACCTATATCTTTTCAGAAATGGCTTTAATTACAGTTATAATATCATACAAATAAAAGGCAATCCTCCCATTCTTTTAAAAGTGTGGATTATATCCATTTCTCCCAAATACAGGCAGATAGAAAAATCTTAAAAGACTGAGAGGAAATTTCATGAAATTTAGTATTTTAAAACAAACCCTTATTTTTAATGTATTTTTCTCTGTGTATTCCAGTTATATAGAGATTCCAGAAATCCAGTAAGACTTTGATTTCTTTTATTTGAAGTAGTCAGGTAGATTTTGTCAACTACTTCAAAATTCTTATTTTTATATTTTACATCTATAAACTACTGATATGAAGAGATTGTCCATAGAACAAAAAATTAATATATTTTCTTTTATATAACCTATGTGGTGGTGGTTTAGTTGCTGAGTCATGTCTGACTCTTGCAATCCCATGAACTGTAGCCCGTCAGGCTCCTCTGTCCATGGGATTTTCCAGGCAAAAATACTGGAGTGGGATGCCATTGCCTTCTCCAGGGGATCTTCTTGACCCAGGGATTGAACTCAAGCCTCCTGCATGCAGGCAGATTCTTTACTGAGTGAACTACCAATGAATTCCCATGTAACTAATACACATAACAAATTACCATGAAAGGACATATTTTTCAAAAGAAAAAGCTCTATGCTGCTAAGTCACTTCAGTTGTGTCCGACTCTGTGTGACCCCACAGACGGCAGCCCACCAGGCTCCCCTGTCCCTGGGATTCTCCAGGCAAGAACACTGGGGTGGGTTGCCATTTCCTTCTCCAATGCATGAAAGTGAAAAGTGAAAGTGAAGTTGTTCAGTCCTAACCGACCCTCAGCGATCCCATAGACTGCAGCCTTCCAGGCTCCTCCATCCATGGGATTTTTCCGGCAAGAGAACTGGAGTGGGGTGCCATTGCCTTCTCCAAAAAGCTTTATAAATATTTCTAAAAGTGGAGGTGTTCAGTTCTTACAAATCCTGTTTTGTCAATAAAGTATCTTTTGAATAGAAAAACTGAAGAGCATAAAGAATGAATGAGTTACATATTAAGCCTGTGCCTTTGCTAGATAGGGAACCTGATTTTGGGAATCTTCTCAGACTACAGCCTAGTAACAACTTATATTAAATTACCACAAAGTAAATAATAGACAAGCATAGCATATTATAGGGTAAGGACAGTTATATTGAAAAGGATCAGATGAAAATATAATTATCTTCCCAGTGAACACACACATACTCAAAAAAAAATGTATATCCACATCACCTGCCGGATCATTTTTCCTTTTTATAAAACAGGAAATTTAAAACACACAATTTATTCTACCTGTTGAAGTAATGTAAATGAAGGTTGGTTTAGCCCAATAACTGAATTTCTCTTTAGATTTACCAAATGAAAACTAGACAACTGTTGGGCATATATACTATCAAATAAGGCTGATATTCAATCAGTCTTGTAAAATATGTGTCACAGGAAGAAAAATGGAAGCAATTTAGCTTTATGTAATAGCTATATAATGAATTATGAGAATTTGTCTTAGTTTTTCTGACATAAGAAGGAAATAGAGAGTTTTGGTGTTCACGAAAGGTAAGTGGCTTAATTACTCAGTTTCTACATCTGCAAAATGAATTTAACAATATCGCCTACCTAATATTGTTATTGTAAAAGATACAGATAAAAATGGTAAAGAGCTTAGTTACTGGAACTCAACACACATTTACAAATATTGTTACTGTTTGGTAACTTAACTTGATCAGAAATACAGCCAGGTCTTCCTGTGCCCACATCCATAATCTCTCCATTGCTGCTATTGGTCAGAATAAAATGGAATAAAGTCATCCTTGATTTTGCTTTCTTTAAATTCAGATAATACAAAATAAGCCTGAGTTTATTCTGTATTTCTATTATCAGAATTGAAATAAACTGTCTTCCCCATTAATCCACATATTTTGTTGTTATCTTTACTCCCTGTGTACTCTTCACTTATTGAAATATATAGAAGAAACTTAAAGTCAATCATCCAATAGGAGATTGTCATGTCTGAAGCAAATCTTAACAGGTTTACCTGTCAATTAAGTCCAAAAAATGCTACTGAGCACCTACAATCAATGAAATGTTCTGCCTTTCCCTAAGGATTGGGACATCCAAAAAAGATTGTATATATGACTTGCTCACAGATATTGTATCTAATGTATTATATATAATAATATATTCTGCACTGGAAATGATAAAATTAAGGAAAACTGGAAGAAAAGATTAGGAAACCTTTATGTAGTTTCATTCTGAAAATACATCCCCCATGACAGAAGACAAATCTGACTTTGAGATATTCAGCAACCAGTGCAGGAAAGAAATACATTATTGGAAGTGCTCAAAAAAGGAAAGGAGGAAAAGCAAAACAAATTTTTTTTTTCCTAAACTGAGTATTTAGATAATTCTCCATTGAGCCTTTATATTAATAAATATCACCAATATCATCCCCACCATTGATGCAATAAAATATTTGGATGAGCTTGGTTCTTAAGATATCTTTCAATGTAGATAGACTAAAATACATTTTTAATTAAATTATGTAAAGAGGAAAAATAATATATCAACTATGTCAAAATAAGATGACATATTTATTTATTTTTCTTAAATAAGACTATGGCCTGGAAATATTTTAGACATTCAACAGAAAATATTTATTAAAATCACACTTTTATAAAGTTTTGGGATACCAAATCTTTAGAAAGTGCCTGAAATTATTTATCTGCAGATTAAGGACAGATTTGTCATATTTAAAAGGCACCAGTGCTAGGTGAAAATTAAATGCTAGAGATAGGCAAGAAATCATAAAAGTATCAAAGTCCATGCCACCCCTGCCAGAAGATGACTGGGTAAAATAACCTGGATGTGCTTCAGTTTGCTGAAAACTTTGGTGCGTTGCTGAGGTTCCCAAGTTCCACCTGATAACAGTGTCATTACTCAAAGTGTTGGGACAATACAATGCATTACTGTTACTTTCAAGGTATGATGTAAGTAATTTGTTAAAATATGAAGTGTAAAAGCTTGTGGATGATTGATGAAAGAATATTTTACATAACTTACTCTTCTATAAATTTAAGCTAACACTTAAAAACAGGCTCAAGCTTTCGAATCAATGATATTTCCAGTTTCCCATACTGTACTATCCACCAGCCCTATTGTCTCACTTGGAGGTCAAGGTCAACTTTTATCCTAATGCTTACATTATTGTTTCTCCTAAAAGAGGGAAATCTTCTCTATAGCTAGGTCTCTAACAAAAGACAGAAAACACAAAATGGAAGCAGAGGGTCACATATTTATAGGAAAATGGAATAAGCATATTTTTCAGTTTAATATGCATGTACTGAGCAGCTTCACTCATTGACATTGGCTACCTGATTCCCACAGGTATTTGAATTTGTCCACAAAGTTTTTCAGGCAAGTGAGAGGATAAGGTAAAAGAATATCATGTGGCTGGATATCAGCGGATGAGGGAGCGAGGTGTCAAGAAGGCAAGAAGGAAATGTATATCTCTAGCTTTTAAACCATCATCTTAGCCAAAACAAGCACAACAAATCACCTGTGACCTAAGATTACACAGAGTCTTCAAGGATGGCTCCACAAGAAGGATGCCCTGAAAGCTCCCTCTTAGAACATCTAATGCATTTGGAACACCCTCAAAATGACCTCCTGGGGATGAAGACTTCAAGTGGCCAGTTTGCAGTTTGTATTTGTCACGGTTCTCCAGAGAAACAGACACTGTAGGATGCATATTTTTAGATAGAGATTTATTTTAAGAAATTCACTCATAGGATTATGGAACCTAGCAAATCTCCAAGGTGGACCAGCAGGTAGGAGACCCTGGATGTTGCAGGTCAAACCTGAAGGCTGTCTACTAGGAGAATTCCCTCTTGCTCAGGGTAAGTCAATCTTAGTTATATTTAAGCCTTCAATTGTTTGGACACGATCTATTCAAATTATGGAGAAGAATCTGTTTTATTCAAAGCCCACAAACTTGAATGCTGATCTAACCTGAAAACATCCTCACAGAAACATCCAGAATACTTGACTACATACTTGACCACTGTGACCCAGCCAAGCAGACACATAAATTTAATCATCACGCAGCTCATCTCAGCCAATAGTTTTCTATCAGCCAACAGTTAAACTCCAATAAAATTTCACACATTCTCTTTCATGTAGAATTTCTTTCTTTCATTTTGTTACAGGACAATATGAAGAAAAACATTTAGCATAGAAAACTGCCAAGCATCCAGAAAGAGTTAATCTGGACCTTCTCTAGAAAGCTTGAATAAATATAGGCATTTATTCATTTATTTAGCTGATTTCAATTTACAGCTTTAAGTGAGCTGTAATTCAAAATGACATCAATTTGTGAATTTATTATTGCCATTAATATATACCTTTGTGAGAATGTCAAAGTGATTAATTCTGAATAATACCTGCTGCTGCTGCTACTGCCGCTAAGTCGCTTCAGTCATGTCCAACTCTGTGCGACCCCATAGACAGCAACCCACCAAGCTCCCCCGTCCCTGGGATTCTCCAGGCAAGAACGCTGGGGTGGGTTGCCATTTCCTTCTCCAATGCATGAAAGTGAAAAGTGAAAGTGAAGTCGCTCCGTCGTGTCCGACTCCTAGCGACCCCATGGACTGCAGCCTATCAGGCTCCTCCATCCATGGGATTTTCCAGGCAAGAGTACTGGAGTAGGGTGCCATTGCCTTCTCTGAATGATACCTACATATCTAATTATATCAATAGTTACAATGTGTTTTCCTAACACGAAAGATTTTTCAGGTGGTATAAAATGAACATTTGTACAAACCAAATGAATTTGAACATGTGTGTTAGAGATGTTAGCACTTCTAACACTATTAAGTGTTGTGCCTTAAAGCTAATTATATCTCTTATAAAGTTATGCCATGTGATAAACATTAGTTGTGCTAATTTTAGACCATGTCACCTGAGTAAAACTGTTACTTTTCTCTGCAGAAACCTGGGAACTAGTGGACCAGGTATGCTCAGTTTCTTCGGTCGTGTCTGACTCTTTGCGACCCTATGGAATGTAGCCTGCCAGGCTCCTCTGTCCATGGGATTCTCCAGGCAAAAATACAGGAGTGGGGTGCCATGCCCTTCTCCAGGGGATCTTCCCTGTATCTCCTGCACTGCAGACAGACTCTTTACCCACCTAGCCACCTGGGAAGCCCATATAGTGGACCACTTGCTTCTAATTTTCAAAGACTAGAGGTGTGCTGATAAGAGTGAGTTTGTATCAGTTATTTTTGGATAGAGTATGAAACGTGTCAAAACACCAATATTTTTCAGAACAGCAATATTTTTGAAAAGTGATGCTGTCATTCTTTTTATTTTTAGAGATGGTCAGGAATTCTTAAAGGTTATCATGTATGAGATCTTATGGCAGATATAGTTAGCATTGTGGATAGAAAAACCATATGTGTTTTGTTTAAAACCATTAGCAAAGAAAGGTTATTACATAAGGAAATTTTACAGCAGGCTAGTACAAAGGGGATCTCCAAAAGTACTTTAAATGGGTTACTTAACTTGCCCATCAGATGTAAGGTACAACTATTAGCAGGAGACCGCAATTTTTTAAAACTTGAGCTGCTAGTGCCAGTTGCTTCTTTTGTATGGCTGTATTCACCTAAGAGGATTTTAAGAAAGTAAATCACTCAACTACTTTCTTATATATTTTCCCATATGTTTGCCTTCTAAGGTTTCCTTGTGAGCATTTTTAAAGAATATTACAGATTAATAAGTAGCACATATAATCCTTGCGAGCATGCTGATATAAGATTTGAGTCTCCAAAGTACAATCTTTTAAAGAAGAATTGGTCTCTTTAATTTTAATTTTGTTTTCTAAAATTTTTATTGGAGTATAGTTGATTTACAATGTTGTGTTAGTTTCAGGTATATAGCAAGGAGAATCCATTATATCATATGATATCACTTATACATGAAATCTAAAAAAAATACAGTAAAAATGAAATTCTTTACAAAACACAGTGGAGTCACAAATATAGAAAACAAACAAGGTTTGAGGAGATAACGTGGGGAAATGGATAAATTGGAAGATTGGAATTGACATATATATAATACTATATATAAAATAAATAAGAAGAACTGTAGTATATAACAGGGAACTCTACTCAATACTCTGTAGTAGCCTATTGGGAAAAGAATCTAAAGAAAAAAAAAGAGTTCACTTTTTTAATATAGTAAACTTTCCCTTGAGTTTTAAAAATTAAATTTCAATTATAACCTAATCTCCTAATGGGTGTATTTAGTCTCCCATGTTAGAATATTTATGGAAATGTATGAGCCAAATTATCAGTTCAGATCTTTGCCATTTTACCAAAATTTTGTGGTGTGAGGAGATAAGTTAAACACCTACTTATCCTACTTAGGTGGCTCAGTTCAGTTCAGTTGCTCAGTCGTGTCTGACTCTTTGCAACCCCATGAATCATAGCACGCCAGGCCTCCCTGTCCATCACCAACTCCCAGAGTTCACCCAGAATCACGCCCATCGAGTCAGTGATGCCATCCAGCCATCTCATCCTCTGTCGTCCCCTTCTCCTCCTGCCCCCAATCCCTCCCAGCATCAGAGTCTTTTCCAATGAGTCAACTCTTCACATGAGGTGGCCAAAGTACTGGAGTTTCAGCTTTAGCATCATTCCTTCCAAAGAAATTCCAGCGCTGATCTCCTTCAGAATGGACTGGTTGGATCTCCTTGCAGTCCAAGGGACTCTCAAGAGTCTTCTCCAACACCACAGTTCAAAAGCATCAATTCTTCGGCACTCAGACTTCTCCACAGTCCAACTCTCACATCCATACATGACCACAGGAAAAACCATAGCCTTGACTAGACGAACCTTTGTTGGCAAAGTAATGTTTCTGCTTTTGAATATGCTATCTAGGTTGGTCATAATTTTCCTTCCAAGGAGTAAGCGTCTTTTAATTTCTTGGCTGCAGTCACCATCTGCAGTGATTTTGAAGGCCAAAAAGATAAAGTCTGACACTGTTTCCACTGTTTCCCCATCTATTTGCCATGAAGTGATGGGACTGGATGCCATGATCTTCATTTTCTGAATGTTGAGCTTTAAGCCAACTTTTTCACTCTCCACTTTCACTTTCATCAAGAGGCTGTTTAGTTCCTCTTCACTTTCTGTCATAAGGGTGGTGTCATCTGCATATCTGAGGTTATTGATATTTCTCCCAGCAATCTTGATCCCAGCTTGTGCTTCCAGTCCAGCGTTTCTCATGATGTACTCTGCATATAAGTTAAATAAGCAGGGTGACAATATACAGCCTTGACATACTCCTTTTCCTATTTGGAACCAGTCTGTTGTTCCATGTCCAGTTCTAACTGTTGCTTCCTGACCTGCATACAAATTTCTCAAGAGGTAGGTCATGTGGTCTGGTATTCCCATCTCTTTCAGAATTTTCCACAGTTTATTGTGATCCACACAGTCAAAGACTTTGGCATAGTCAATAAAGCAGAAATAGATGTTAGCTGGCTCAACTATATCCAAAAGAAATAAAAATTATACTTCACTTGAGAAACCTTATTTTGTCTCCTGGTATCTGACTAGTGTTTCTTTTTTTATTTATTTACTTTTTGTCAAACAATAATCATAATTCACTTAATCAGTTTTCAAAAGCTGAATATGCAAAAAGAAGAATCTGGATAGGTGAAAACATCTTAACTCTTTTCAAAGCCAAAGAAAACTCACTGCTTTCTGTGAAGGGAATATTAAAATGGTTTCTTGCAAAAATAACAATAATACTAACTAAAATAATCTTCCAATGAAGGAAAAGCCAATTTCATATTTATTGCTCAATCCAGTGAGTATTTTATTGCATACTTGTTTCCTACTATTATATATTCCTTTTTAGGTAAGTATTCAAGTGGGCCTTAGGAAGCATCACTACAAACAAAGCTAGTGGAGGTAAAGTGATGAAATTCCAGTTGAGCTATTTCAAATCCTAAAAGATAATGCTGTGAAAGTGCTGCACTCAATATGCCAGCAAATTTGAAAAATTCAGCAGTGGCCACAGGACTGGAAAAGGTCAGTTTTTCATTCCAATGCCAGAGAAAGGCAAGGCCAAAGAATGTTCAAACTGCTGCACAATTGCACTCATCTCACAGGCTAGCAAAGTAATGCTCAAAATTCTCCATGCCAGGCTCCAGTGGTATGTGAACCATGAAATTCTAGATGTTCAAACTAGATTTAGAAAGGGCAGAGGAACAAGAGAATGAACTGCCAACATCCATTGGATCATAAAAAAGCAAGAGAATTCCAGAGAAACATCTACTTTTGTTTTATTGATTATGCCAAAGCCTTTGACTGCATAGATCACAATAAACTGTGGAAAATTCTTAAATAGATGGGAATACCAGACCACCTTACTTGCCTCTTGAGAAATCTGTATGCAGATCAAGAAGCAACAGTTAGAACTGGACATGGAAAAACAGACTGGTTCCAAATAAGGAAAGGCGTACGTCAAGGCTGTATGTTGTCACCTTGATATTTAACTTATATGCGAAATATATCATGTGAAATGCTGGGCTGAATGAAGCACAAGCTGGAATCAAGATTGCTGGGAGAAATATCAGTAAACCCAGATACAATGATGACACCACCATTATGGCAGAAAGTGAAGAGGAACTGAAGAGCCTCTTGCTGAAAGTAAAAGAGGAGAGGGGGAAAGTTGGCTTAAAACTCAACCTTCAGAAAATTAAGATCATGGCATCCAGTCCCATCACTTCATGGCAAATAATGGGGTAACAATGGAAACAGTGAGAGACTTTATTTTCTTGGGCTCCAAAATCACTGCAGCTGGTGACTGCAGCCATGAAATTAAAAGATTGTTACTCCTTGGAAGAAAAGCCATGACAAACATAGAAAGCATATTAAAAAGCAGAGATATTACTTTGCCAACAAAGATCCATCTAGTCAAAGCTATTGTTTTTCCAGTGGTCATGTATGGATGTTAAAGTTGGGCTGTAAGGAAAGCTGAGCACTGAAGAATTGATGCTTATGAACTAATATTGGAGAGGACTCTTGAGAGTACCTTGGACTGAAAAGAGATCAAACCAGTCAGTCTTAAAGGAAATCAGTCTTGAATATTCTTTGGAAGGACTGATGCTGATGCTGAAACTCTAAATCTTTGACCGCATGATGTGAAGAACTGACTCCTTGGAACAGACCCTGATGCTGGGAAAGATTGAAGGCAGGAGGAAAAAGGGATGACAGAGGGTAAGATGGTTGGATGGCATCACCGACTCGATGGAGATGAGTTTGAGTAAGCTCCTAAAATTAGTGATAGACAGGGAAGTGTGGCGTGCTGCAGTCCATGGGGTTGCAAAGAGTCAGAGACGACTGAGAGACTGAACTGAACTGAAAGAAACATTTAAAGGTACTGAAGTGTTAAATAATAAATGCCTAGATATATTCACTCCTTGACAAGCAAAATAAGAACAAGACAATTTTAGAAGAAAGCTTTACTAATAAACTTTTAGAAAAAAAAATCCTATATATATATATATATATACACAAAATAATTTTTTGCATAAAACAGAGCTTAGTCATGAGAAACTAGTATAGCCTTGATACCAAAGTTTCATAAAAATATTTAAATAAATGAAAAGTATTTTTTCATATAAACAAATGCAAAAATTACAAAGAAACAGGCTTACATATATAGGGAACAAATTAGTGGTTTCAAGTGGAGAGAGGAAAACAGGGAAGGGCAAGATAGGGTTAAGATATTAAGAAATACAAACTTATATGTATGAAATAAATAAGTTACAAGGGTATATTGTACAACATATAAAATATAACCAATATTTATAATAACAAAAATGGAGTATAACCTCTAAAAATTGTGATTCACTGTGTTGCACACCTGATTAATATAATTAACCAAATAAATCTTTCAATGTAATATTAAAATTAATCTCATCAAATAGAGCTTATTAAATATTTTCTCACAGTCTGCCTTTTGTCCACAAATTATTTATACTCCCCACACACTATAGAATAAACTAGACTTATTCCTTTCTAGGACTCCAAGTTCTAAACTCAAGAAATCATCATTTGAATCAGATTCAGCCTCCTTAGGCATACGCATCTTCAAACTAAAAGTCTTAGAATTAAGGGACAAGTTTTTATCCCTACATTCCCTGGGTTCGATCTCTGGGTAGGCATGGCAACCCACTCCAGTATTCTTGCTTGGAGAATCCCAATGGACAGAGGAGCCAGGTGGGCTATAGTCCATGAGGTCACAAAGAGTTGGACATGACTGAGGGACTAATCATGAACATCCCACATACCCACTATATAATGATGAGATAAGACAACCTAAACTTCCATTAAAACATGTGGGACAAAACAAAAGGCACATAGCAGTCACTTGTTCAGTCACTCAGTCATGTCCAACTCTTTGTGAGCCCATAGACTGCAGCACACCAGGCTTCCCTGTCCTTCACAATCTCCCTGAGTTTGCTCAAACTCATTACCATTGAGTCGGTGATGCCATTCAACCCCATCTTCTCCTCTATCACCACCTTCTCCTCCTGCCCTCAGTCTTTCCCATCATCAAGGTCTTGTCCAATGAGTTAGCTCTCTGCATCAGGTGGTCAAAGTATTGGAGCTTCAGCAATAGTCTTTCCAAAGAATATTCAGGATCGATTACCTTTTGGATTGACTGGTTTGATCTCTTTGCTGTCCAAGGGACTCTCAAGAGTCTTCTCCAATGCCACAGTTCAAAAGCATCAATTCTTCCACAATCAGTCTTCTTTATGGTCCAACTCCCACATCCATACATGACTACCGGAAAAACCATAGCTTTGATTATATAGACCTTTGTCAGCAAGGTGATGTCTCTGATTTTTAATAAACTGTCTAGATTTGTCATACCTTTACTTCCAAGAGGCAAGTGTCTTTTAATTTCATGGCTGCAGTCACTGTCCACAGTGATTTTGGAGCCCAAGAAAATAAAGTCTGTCACTGTTTCCATTGTTTCCTCATCTATTTGCCATGAAGTGATGGAACCAGATCCCATAACCTTAGTTTTGGGAATGCTGAGCTTTAAGCCAGCTTTATCACTGTCCTCTTTCACTTTCATCGAGAGGTTTTTAGTTCCTCTTCACTTTCTGCAATTAGGGTATCATCTGCATATCTGATAGATGGGGAAACAGTGGACACAGTGGCTGACTTTATTTTGGGGGGCTCCAAAATCACTGCAGATGGTGATTGCAGCCATGAAATTAAAAGATGCTTACTCCTTGGAAGGAAAGTTATGACCAACTTAGACAGCATGTTAAAAAGCAGAGACATTACTTTGTCAAGAAAAGTTCATCTAGTCAAAGCTATGGTTTTTCCAATGGTAATGTATGGATGTGAGAGTTGGACTATCAAGAAAGCTGAGCACCAAAGAATTGATGCTTTTGAACTGTGGTGTTGGAAAAAACTCTTGAGAGTCCCTTGGACTGCAAGGAGATCCAACCAGTCCATCCTAAAGGAAATCAGTCCTGGGTGTTCATTGGTAGGACTGATATTGAAGCTGAAACTCCAATATTTTGGCCACCTGATGCAAAAAGCTGACTCATTTGAAAAGACCCTAATGTTGGGAAAGATTGAAGGCAGGAGGAAAAGGGGACAACAGAGGATGAGATGGTTAGATGGCATCACTGACTCAATGGACATGAGTTTGGATAAACTTCAGGAGTTGGCGGTGGACAGGGAGGCCTGGCGTGCTGTGGTTTATGGGGTTGCAAAGAGTCAGACACGACTGAGTTACTGAACTGAACTGAACTGCATATCTGAGGTTATTGATATTTCTCCCTGCAATCTTGATTCCATCTTGAGCTTCAGCCAGTCCAGTATTTCACATGATATACTCTGCATATAAGTTAAATAAGCAGAATGACAATATATACACTTAACATACCCCTTTCCCAATTTTGAACCAGTCCGTTGTTCCATGTCCAGTTTAACTATCACTTCTTGAACCTGCATACAGATTTCTCAGGAGGCAGGTAAGCTGGTCTGGCATTCCCATCTCTAAAAATTTTCCACAGTTTGTTGTGATCCTCACAGTCAAAGTCTTTAGCATAGTCAGTCAAGCAGAAGTATATATTTTTTCTGGAATTCTTTTGCTTTTTATATGATCCAACACACTGGCAATTTGATCTCTGTTTCCTCTACCTTTTCTAAATCCAGCTGTACATCTGAGACCTTGGTCCTTGGTTCACACATGCTGAAGGCTATTTTGAAGGATTTTGAACATTACCTTGCTAGCATGTGAAGTGAGAACAATTATACGATAGTTTGAACGTTCTTTTGCATTGCCTTTCTTTGGGATTGGAATAAAAACATAAGCTTTTCTAGCCTTGTGGTCACTGATGAGTTTTTCAAATTTTCTGGCATATTGAGTGCCGCTCTTTAACAGCATCATCTTTTACGATTTTAAATAGCTTAGCTGGAATTCTATCACCTCCACTAGCTTTGTTCACAGTAATGCTTCCTAAGGCCCACCTGACTTCAGAGTGTTTCAGAATATGTTATTATAATTCCCTTAAAAGTTTTCCCTATTAAGATCGTCCCTTCTCTGTCTTGAACTGAGAATCTAAGGACTATGGAACAACATCTCTAAGAATCTTAGAACCTTACAATCTAGTGAAAGAGTCAAACATCTTATACTACTCTGATGTTTTAAGACAGTCTTGGAGCTACAAGCTACACATCAGACACTGAAGAGATAATCGATAGATTTAGGTGATAGATAGATTTTTTTTTTCAGTGCCATGGATTTGATCTTTATCTTGAGATTATTTCTAACATTGAAAGTCTTTTGATGCCTAGGAAATAAGAGAATCTGGGGATAAGAAACAGCTGTATATTCCAAAGAGTAAACATTATATTCTGGGTATTTCCCCTGGGTTCTGTTTTTACTTTATCATACCCAGATAAACAAAATAAATTGTCATTACTGATATTATGTATGGAAATTTCCTTATCCATGTCCACAAATATTTATGTATATATAACTCAATTCTCATTACGTGTGATAGCTACATTCAATAAAATCCACATAAACATGAATTAGCAAATACTGAATCATTGCCCACAGGGGAAATCAGGGTCAGGTTCCTCTGATTCTCTGGTCACAATATTTTCATTAGCCACTCAGTACATAACTTTGTCTTATGTATGTTTCTGTTTAAAAACACTTTAATATATATTGTTGCTGCATTAACATTGAATTCACAGTGAATACAGTCCTATAACTTATGCCCAAACTATACATATTGCAGACCAGCTAACACTAGACAATATGTCAGTACTTGGGACAATTTTAAACAGTGAAATTACTAACATTGTGGTACTAAATAGAATGAAAAGGACATTTGTTTATGGTAGGAGAGCTGAATCAAGAAGGTAAAATGTTACCTTGTTTAATCTCAACAGGGACCGTACTTATTAGGTGAGTGAAATTTCTCACTGCTCTGGGCAGGTTTATGTGACTACAAAAATGCCATGCAGCTTATATGTTATATAAAAACGTATGTCTAGTTTTCCACATTATCTTGAGTGATCCCAATGCCAAACTTTTCAGGAGTCAGCACAGAGTTCCTTTTTTCAATCACCAATGACAACGGGTTCTCTGTCTCTCCAGCCTTTAATGACCATCTTGAGACTCTTTTGACTTCTGGCCACAATCAAGTCCCAAAATCAATATGACATGTATTAGTTTTTATTACAGGAGTAACTTCTAAGCAGCAATTCTTTTCAGTCATTTTTCACTAAAATAGCACGAGTGGATTTTAACAATCTATCTTAAATCTTAGAGGCTTCAAACAAGGATCATTTTCTGTATCTTACAGGTCTGTGGATTGCCTTGGATCAAACTAAGCAGTTCATTTGCTGGTCTTACTTAGGGTCTCTCCGGCAATGATGGTCGAATGGCAAGAGTGGGCCTGGAATCATGTGGAGGCTGGATTGGACTGGGATGTTGGGACGTCTGTTTCACACAGTCTCAAAAGCCTCTCCTCCAAGTTTCTCCCTTTGATTTCCTTCTGTGGTTTTTTCAGCAAGGCAGTCTTATTTCTCATGTGACTGCACTCTGCATCCCAGGACGTACAAAGCAGAAGGTGCCAGGTCTTTTTAAGATTTATACTGGAGCTAACACAGTGTGACTCCACTGTCTTCTACTGAATAAACAGTCACAGGCCAGCCCAGGAAAAAGAAATAATTTTTACCTCTTAACGATGGAATGAAACAATCTGTGGTTATCTTTAACCCAATAAAGAGCATATCCTTGTTTTATTTCTCAGCAATTTTCACTTCAGTAAAAATTTGCATATTTTAGCATTAAGCAGTTTGGGTTTTTTGTTTGCTCAGGGTTAAAGAAATGTTTTCCCTTAATCATGCTATGGAAAACTCTTATTATTCTCATTATGTTAAGAGTTATTAGAAAACAGTATCATAGTATTCAAGTGATCTTCCATTTCTATTAAGATTATATGTGTTCTCCTTAGATGTATTAATATGGTAAATTTATAAATGGATACTGTTTTACTGAACCATCCTTGCATTTCTGGAGAAAAAATTCTTATGATTCAGGAATGACATTTTTGGTGTATTAGGTGTCTTTTTGATTGTTCATTTAAGATTTCCACATCAGTAATTAAACATGAGGTCACTTTAGTTGTGTGGTAGGTGTGTGTGATCTTTCTCAAGTTTTGGTAGCACTCTGATTCTAGCTGTGTGCAAAGTATTTTGGAAAAGCTCCCTTCTTTCCCTCTGATCTGAAAGGATTTAAATTTTATTCTGATTATTCTTTGGAATTGTGAAAGAGATCATCTGTGAACCCATCTGGGCCTGCCTAGTATTTTTCACATATTTAACTATCTGAAAAACTTATCTTGATTTTGTAATTATTTCTCTATTAATTTTTTAAAATTTGTGCTGGATTAATTTGCTTATTTTTTAAAATGTGTAAATATTAAAAAGTTTACTCACAGTGTTTACCAGATTGAGTAAAATTCTTCAAATCCCACTGTCTTGATCAATTTACCCATTCCAAACTATAATTTGGTACATTTTGGATTTCTCCCATTTTTTATTAGATTAGGAAGCAGTTTATCTATAAGAGAATCTCATGATTTGTGATCTTATGAGTTAAAAATACAGAATAGGAAAATTTATCCTGGAAAAATCCTTTGGGATTAATTCATTTGAAGCCCAACACACCATTGCTCAGTTAATCCAAGACAGCCAATTTTCCCTCAAGCATTGGAAGAGATTTCTGTGTCTTTGGGTACCAGATGAAGTACTGGCTTACATTTGGAGGCCAAGTTGTATGAAAAAGAAGTACATTTGCATACTAGAATCATAATTGCATGAAGCAGACCAAGATGCTCATACCATGGAAGGCAGAAGGGTAGTAAGATTGAGTTAACAGAGAATTCTTCTAACCCATCACAGGCTCATTTCAGGGCGTGTTCATGAAGAAGAGTGGAGAAATAGAATGTGGAAATACTTCAGGACTATCACACTTACAAAAAAAGACTCAGCCAAAGATCCAAAGAGAAATCTGTTCATTCGGGTATGTTTTCTCTTTGGCCCCATTTTTATGTGTTTGGCACATATTCTTCATAATTTAGAATCTGCAGTTATGTATTTCTTTGTTTCATTGGAGACCATATTTTTCCATTACTTTTGTTTGTTTTCTGTTGGTTCTTATGAGCTTTCAAAGACAAAAATTGAATTAAAATGGTTACTCCTACATATTTAAAATCAAGCCTATTATTTAATTTTATTATTTTTACTTTAGGAGTATTTAACATCTTGCTTTATCAGAAATTATTACATATTAATAAACCCTGCATTTTGAATTACGAGTCTTATCATCTTGATCATTAATTTCCTATTTGCTTTTAACATTTGAATTTTAAAGTTCAAGTTATATCAACTTTAGAATATCTATAATTTAATAAAATGTTGGCTTTTGAAATGTTGGGATATCAAAGTAATGAACAAGGTAACTTTCAGCCTCACTATTTTATTTCAAAATGTTAACAATACTTAAAGTATTTAATTGAATATTCACTAAAACAAGCATGATGATTTAACTACAGTAATTAAATAAGAAAAATATGAGAAACCCAGAGTTCAAATACGTACATCTGTTCTCAAGATTATAATCATGCCAAAATCTATTGCTGGTTTTATTTAAATTACTATGTTACAAACTCTTCCTTCTGTCATTTGCATTCACCCTAACTTAGTTTCCCAATTAATTTCTATATTTACTCATGTTTATATTAAGGACAAGGATTTGAGTATAAAAGTAAATTTTTAAAAAATATTCCCTAAAAAGTACATTTATTTTTTATTTAATATTTTCTATTATTCTCTTAGGATACTTCTCTATTCATTTCTTTATTCATTCAGCTATTTATGTGTAAATGAAAATCTAGTATGTGCCAAAACCTGTGTTCATTTGCCATGATTTGCTGTAAATATAATTTTGAGCAAAATGAATACAGTCTGTCTCAGTATGGGAAATTAAAATATAATTTTAAAAATTAAAATAAATTAACATTGTAATACAGTTTGATAACTGCTACAGTAGAGAAAGTACAATTTCTAGGGGACCATATAGAAAGAGCTTCTCATTGAGAGTTAGGGGGTCAGAGAAAATGAAGAATAAGGAATAGTTTATCAATAATGTGTCATCCTTGCAAAGGAGTTGTTACTTTTTTCTATATGTCTAACTTTAGTGAAATTTCTGGCCTGCCAGGAGAGACTTCATGCTTTAATTCTGAAGTCTGATGAGCTATGAATTTAATATGTAAAAAATTGTTTCTATTTTTTCCATTATTTTTGTACATTAAATGAGGTTAATGTAAAAAGACAAAGTACTGTAACTAGCCAGTGTTGACTCAAAAAAACACAAAATTATCTAAATGGTAAAAGAACTGTTTCCCCAAATGGGATGCCAGTTTTCAGGTCCATGCCTTTACTCATGGAAGTCTACCAGCTTTTTTCAATCATATATTTTATAAAACCTGTTCTATTTTCCAACAATATTGCTTTATAGACTTCCTTCAACATCAAATTCCTGGCTGAACAGAAAAGCTGAACATTTCTGAACATTTTAAAAGCCTGGTTTTCATATTTTAATTGATATAGGAGAAAGTCAATTAATTCAAACAATTTTTTTATGTAAGGAGAGGTAATTTCAAAATATAAGTCAAAATATATATTTTGAATATAATTTTAAAATATAATTTCAATATATTTTGAAATTACCTATCCTTACATAAAAAAATTACATAAAAAATTTACATAAAAATTACATTAAAAATGGTAAACTAATAAAATGGAGTCATATATAATTTTTGAAAGTTCTTAATCTATATTAGAATTCAGTTTAACTATCAAATTAACATTCTTAGAATTGTTTTGATTAAAAATAACTAATAATCTTTTTACACATTGATATTAAAAATATAATACCTTATATAAGGAGGTGACTAAGGTTAAATGAAGTCAAGAGTAGATCCCTAATCTGACAGAATTGGTGGCATTATAAAAATAAGAAGACAACTAAATCAATCTCTCTCTACACACACACATATATATATGCTCTTCATAAGCATCCACTGTGGAAAGGACATGTGAGTACACAGAAAGATAGTAGCTGCCTACAAGCCAAAAGAAACCAGGCTCAGAATGAAACCTACCATGCTGACATCTTGATCTTGGACTTCCCAGCCTCCAAAAATGCAAGGTCTATGGTATTATAGCAGCCCAAGCTTACTAACACAGGAAGTGATCATGAGTTTGGTTTAACATATTTAAGTTTTTCAGATTGCTTTAAACTATTTAAGAGAAGTCTGCTAGGAAGTTGGAGGCAAAACTCTAAAACTCAAAGACATCAATATCTAGAAATCTATTTAAAACTACATATATTTGTGAGTTTGCTTTGACAATGTGGTAATTAAAGAAATAGATTTAAAGATTACTAGGGAAAGAGTATAAATTGAGAAATGTCTTAAGAAACAAGCCTCAAAAAAAATTAACATTTAGGGAGGAGGAGCTAAGATGGTGGAGGAGTAGGACAGGGAGAACACTTTCTCCCCCACAAATTCATCAAAAGAACATTTAAACGTCGAGTAAATTCCACAAAACAACTTCTGAATGCCGGCAGAGGACATCAGGCACCCATAAAAGCAACCCAAGTCTTCGAAAGGAGGTAGGAAAAAATATAAAAGACAAAAAAAGAGACAAAAGAGGGAGGGACAGAGTTCCGTCCCGGGAAGGGAGTCTTAAAAAGAGAGAAGTTTCCAAACACCAGGAAACCTTCTCACTGCCGAATCTGTGCCAAGCCTTGGAAGCACAGAGGGCAACATAACAGGGAGGAAAAATAAATAAACAATTATTTTTTTTTAATTTTATTTTATTTTTAAACTTTACATAATTGTATTAGTTTTGCCAAATATCAAAATGAATCTAAAACCCGCACATTGCAAGCCCTACGGGAACTCCCCCAGAGGAGAAGCAGCGCAGACGCCTGCACACTCCATTAGCAAGCGGGGCTGGGCAGGGAGGCACAGCGCGGGCTGCATCACAAGGATCTGGCCTGAATACCCCGAGCGCTATCTGAGCGAAATAATTTGGGCTAGCAAACCAGACTGTGGGATATCTACCACGCGAAAAGCCAGCCCTAACCTAAGACACCGCCAGGCCCACGCACGGAACAAAGGACTGAACAGAGATAGCCGGCGGCAGACCATCCCCCTCCAGAGCTAGGCAGCCAGAGCCCGAAGGGAACAATCGCAGCCCCAGAGAGACACTATCTGTAAAACTGTAAGCAGGCTTCTTTGCAAACTAAAACTTCTTGGGGGTCTGGACGGTCAACATCTGCCTGAGAACGTGCGCCAGTGCACACCTAGATAACCGAGCGGCAGGCAGGTAATAAGTCGCAGCATTGGCGCTCGCCAAACACCTCATCACCTGAGCTGCTCGGACCTGGGAAGGGCAAAAAACGCAGGCCCAATTGAGAGTCTGCGCCTCTGAGGACTACCCGAGTGCCTGAACCTGAGCGGCTTGGACCTGGGAAGTGCAGGCAGCCCAGGGCCGGCCATGGATGGTTCCCGGCAGAACAACCTAGAGCCTGAGCAGCGTAGGCAGGGAGGCTACACGTGCCATGAGCAGGGGCAGACCCAGTGTGGCTGAGGCACTGTGAGCACACACCAGTGTTATTTGTTTGCAGCATCCCTCCCTACCTCCCCTCAGCGCGACTGAACAAGTGAGCCTAAAAAAAAAAAATAAGTGTCCTCCACCGTCCCCTTTGTGTCAGGGCGGAAACCAGACACTGAAGAGACCAGCAAACAGAAGAAGCTATAACAGAGGGAACCGCCTTGGAAGCTACAGGCAATAGATTAAAACCCTGTGGTTAGTACCAACTACATAGGAAGGGGCCTATAGATCTTGAGAAATATAAGTCGGACCAAGGAACTAGCCAAAAATGAACTGAACCCACAATACTCACAACAAAACCGGAGACAGTCCTAGATATATTTTTACTATATTTACGATCATCCTTTCTTTCTTTTTTTTTATTATTTTATTTTAATTAAAAAATTTTTTTTTTTTAATTTTTAAGTCCTCTTTATTCCTTTAATTTTCACTTTTATAACCGATTACTTTGCAAAAAAAAAGAATACCCTATTCTTTTTTAAAGCAAACTTCATATATATATTTTTTATAATTTTTTTGACCTTGTTGTTGTTGTTGTTGTTGTTTTTTTTTCCTTCTTTTCTTTAACATTGTATTTTTTAAATTGCAAACTCTACTCTAGATTTTTAATTTTGGCTTTTTGGTATTTGTTATCAATTTTGTACCTATAGTTTTTTTTTTAAATATAATTTCTGTGACCCTTTTTTCTTTTTTCTTTTTTTTCTTTTTCTCTGTTTCTTTCTCTTCTTTTAAATAACATTGTCTATCTGAAATTTCAAACTCTACTCTAGATTTTTAATTTATGCTTTTTGGTATTTGTTATCAATTTTGTACCTGTATTTTCTTTATAATTTATGCGACTTTGTTTGTTCTTGTTTTTTTTCTCTTTCTCTTTCTTTTTCTTCTTCTTCTTTTTTTTTAATTTAATTTTATTTTTAAACTATACAAAATTGTATTAGTTTTGCCAAATATCAAAATGAATCTGCCACAGGTATACATGTGTTCCCCATCCTGAACCCTCCTCCCTCCTCCCTCCCCATACCATCCCTCTGGGTCGTCCCAGTGCACTAGCCCCAAGTATCCAGTATCGTGCATCAAACCTAGATTGGCAACTCATTTCATACATGATATTACACATGTTTCAATGCCATTCTCCCAAATCTTCCCACCCTCTCCCTCTCCCACAGAGTCCATAAGACTGTTCTATACATCAGTGTTTCTTTTGCTGTCTCGTACACAGGGTTATTGTTACCATCTTTCTAAATTCCATATATATGCATTAGTATACTGTATTGGTGTTTTTCTTTCTGGATTACTTCACTCTGTATAATAGGTCACAGTTTCATCCACCTCATTAGAACAGATTCAAATGTATTCTTTTTAATGGCTGAGTAATACTCCATTGTGTATATGTACCACTGCTTTCTTATCCATTCATCTGCTGATGGACATCTAGGTTGCTTCCATGTCCTGGCTATTATAAACAGTGCTGTGATGAACAATGGGGTACACGTGTCTCTTTCCTTCTGGTTTCCTCAGTGTGTATGCCCAGCAGTGGGATTGCTGGATCATAAAGCAGCTCTATTTCCAGTTCTTTAAGGAATCTCCACACTGTTCTCCATAGTGGCTGTACTAGTCTGCATTCCCACCAACAGTGTAAGAGGGTTCCCTTTTCTCCACACCCTCTCCAGCATTTATTGTTTGTAGAATTTTGGATCACAGCCATTCTGACTGGCGTGAAATGGTACCTCATAATGGTTTTGATTTGCATTTCTCTGATAATGAGTGATGTTGAGCATCTTTTCATGTGTTTGATAGCCATCTGTATGTCTTCTTTGGAGAAATGTCCATTTAGTTCTCTGGCCCATTTTTTGATTGGGTCATTTATTTTTCTGGAGTTGAGCTGTAGGGGTTGCTTGTATATTCTCGAGATTAGTTGTTTGTCAGTTGCTTCATTTGCTATTATTCTCTCCCATTCTGAAGGTTGTCTTTTCACCTTGCCAATAGCTTCCTTTGATGTGCAGAAGCTTTTAAGTTTAATTAGGTCCCATTTGTTTATTTTTGCTTTTATTTCCAATATTCTGGGAGGTGGGTCATAGAGGATCCTGCTGTGATGTATGTGGAGAGTGTTTTGCCTATGTTCTCCTCTAGGAGTTTTATAGTTTCTGGTCTTAGGTTTAGATCTTTAATCCATTTTGAGTTTATTTTTGTGTATGGTGTTAGAAAGTGTTCTAGTTTCATTCTTTTACAAGTGGTTGACCAGATTTCCCAGCACCACTTGTTAAAGAGATTGTCTTTAATCCATTGTATATTCTTGCCTCCTTTGTCGAAGATAAGGTGTCCATATGTGCGTGGATTTATCTCTGGGCTTTCTATTTTGTTCCATTGATCGATATTTCTGTTTTTATGCCAGTACCATACTGTCTTGATAACTGTGGCTTTGTAGTAGAGCCTGAAGTCAGGTAGGTTGATTCCTCCAGTTCCATTCTTCTTTCTCAAGATAGCTTTGGCTATTCGAGGTTTTTTTGTATTTCCATACAAATTGTGAAATTATTTGTTCTAGCTCTGTGAAGAATACTGTTGGTAGCTTGGTAGGGATTGCATTGAATCTATAAATTGCTTTGGGTAGTATACTCATTTTCACTATATTGATTCTTCCAATCCATGAACATGGTATATTTCTCCATCTATTAGTGTCCTCTTTGATTTCTTTCAGTGTGTTTTATAGTTTTCTACATATATGTCTTTAGTTTCTTTAGGTAGGTATATTCCTAAGTATTTTATTCTTTCCATTGCAATGGTGAATGAAATTGTTTCCTTAATTTCTCTTTCTGTTTTCTCATTATTAGTGTATAGGAATGCAAGGGATTTCTGTGTGTTGATTTTATATCCTGCAACTTTACTATAGTCATTGATTAGTTCTAGTAATTTTCTGGTGGAGTCTTTAGGGTTTTCTATGTAGAGGATCATGTCATCTGCAAACAGTGAGAGTTTTACTTCTTCTTTTCCAATTTGGATTCCTTTTATTTCTTCTTCTGCTCTGATTGCTGTGGCCAAAACTTCCAAAACTATGTTGAATAGTAATGGTGAAAGTGGGCACCCTTGTCTTGTTCCTGACTTTAGAGGAAATGCTTTCAATTTTTCACCATTGAGGATAATGTTTGCTGTGGGTTTGTCATATATAGCTTTTATTATGTTGAGGTATTTTCCTTCTATTCCTGCTTTCTGGAGAGTTTTGATCAAAAAGGATGTTGAGTTTTGTCAAAGGCTTTCTCTGCATCTATTGAGATAATCATATGGTTTTTATTTTTCAATTTGTTAATGTGGTGTATTACATTGATTGATTTGCGGATATTGAAGAATCCTTGCATCCCTGGGATAAAGCCCACTTGGTCATGGTGTATGATCTTTTTAATGTGTTGTTGGATTCTGATTGCTAGAATTTTGTTAAGGATTTTTGCATCTATGTTCATCAGTGATATTGGCCTGTAGTTTTCTTTTTTTGTGGGATCTTTGTCAGGTTTTGGTGTTAGGGTGAAGGTGGCCTCAAAGAATGAGTTTGGACGTTTCCCTTCCTCTGCAATTTTCTGGAAGAGTTTGAGCAGGATAGGTGTTAGCTCTTCTCTAAATTTTTGGTCGAATTCAGCTGTGAAGCCGTCTGGACCTGGGCTTTTGTCTGCTGGAAGATTTTTGATTACAGTTTAAATTTCCGTGCTTGTGATAGGTCTGTTAAGATTTTCTATTTCTTCCTGGTCCAGTTTTGGAAAGTTGTACTTTTCTAAGAATTTGTCCATTTCTTCCACGTTGTCCATTTTATTGACATATAATTGTTGATAGTAGTCTCTTATGATCCTTTGTTTTTCTGTGTTGTCTGTTGTGATCTCTCCATTTTCATTTCTAATTTTATTGATTTGATTTTTCTCCCTTTGTTTCTTGATGAGTCTGGCTAATGGTTTGTCAATTTTATTTATCCTTTCAAAGAACCAGCTTTTGGCTTTGTTGGGTTGTGCTATGGTCTCTTTTGTTTCTTTTGCGTTTATTTCTGCCCTAATTTTTAAGATTTCTTTCCTTCTACTAACCCTGGGGTTCTTCATTTCTTCCTTTTCTAGTTGCTTTAGGTGTAGAGTTAGGTTATTTATTTGACTTTTTTCTTATTTCTTGAGGTATGCCTGTATTGCTATGAACTTTCCCCTTAGGACTGCTTTTACTGTGTCCCACAGGTTTTGGGTTGTCGTGTTTTCATTTTCATTCTTTTCTATGCAAATTTTGATTTCTTTTTTGATTTCTTCTGTGATTTGTTGGTTATTCAGCAGCATGTTGTTCAGCCTCCATATGTTGGAATTTTTAATAGTTTTTCTCCTGTAATTGAGATCTAATCTTTCTGCATTGTGGTCAGAAAAGATGCTTGGAATGATTTCTGCTTTTTTGAATTTACCAAGGCTAGATTTATGGCCCAGGATGTGATCTATCCTGGAGAAGGTTCCATGTGCGCTTGAGAAAAAGGTGAAATTCATTGTTTTGGGATGAAACGTCGTATAGATATCAATTAGGTCTAACTGGTCTATTGTATCATTTACAGTTTGTGTTTCCTTGTTAATTTTCTGTTTAGTTGATCTATCCATAGGTGTGAGTGGGGTATTAAAGTCTCCCACTATTATTGTGTTATTGTTAATTTCTCCTTTCATACTTGTTAGCAGTTGTCTTACGTACTGCGGTGCTCCCGTGTTGGGTGCATATATATTTATAATTGTTATATCTTCTTCTTGGATTGATCCTTTGATCATTATGTAGTGACCATCTTTGTCTCTTTTCACAGCCTTTGTTTTAAAGTCTATTTTATCTGATATGAGTATTGCTACTCCTGCTTTCTTTTGGTCCCTATTTGCATGGAAAATCTTTTTCCAGCCCTTCATTTGCAGTCTGTATGTGTCCCCTGTTTTGAGGTGGGCCTCTTGTAGACAACATATGTAGGGGTCTTGTTTTTGTATCCATTCAGCCAGTCTTTGTCTTTTGGTTGGGGCATTCAACCCATTTACGTTTAAGGTAATTACTGATAAGTATGATCCCATTGCCATTTACTTTATTGTTTTGGGTTCAGATTTATACACCGTTTTTGTGTTTCCTGTCTAGAGAATATCCTTTAGTATTTGTTGGAGAGCTGGTTTGGTGGTGCTGAGTTCTCTCAGCTTTTGCTTGTCTGAAAAGCTTTTGATTTCTCCTTCATACTTGAATGAGATCCTTGCTGGGTACAATAATCTGGGCTGTAGGTTATTTTCTTTCATCACTTTAAGTATGTCTTGCCATTCCCTCCTGGCTTGAAGAGTTTCTATTGAAAGATCAGCTGTTATCCTTATGGGAATTCGCTTGTGTGTTATTTGTTTTTTTTTCCCTGCTGCTTTTAATATTTGTTCTTTGTGTTTGATCTTTGTTATTTGATTAATATGTGTCTTGGGGTGTTTCGTCTTGGGTTTATCCTGTTTGGGACTCTCTGGGTTTCTTGGACTTGGGTGATTATTTCCTTCCCCATTTTAGGGAAGTTTTCAACTATTATCACCTCAAGTATTTTCTCATGGTCTTTCTTTTTGTCTTCTTCTTCTGGGACTCCTATGATTCGCATGTTGTAGTGTTTAACATTGCCCTGGAGGTCTATGAGATTGCCCTCATTTCTTTTAATTCGCTTTTCTTTTGTCCTCTCTGATTCATTTATTTCTACCATTCTATCTTCTAATTCACTAATCCTATCTTCTGCCTCTGTTATTCTACTATTTGTGCCTCCAGAGTGTTTTTAATTTCATTTATTGCATTATTCATTATATATTGACTCTCTTTTATTTCTTCTAGGTCCTTGTTAAACCTTTCTTGCATCTTCTCAATCCTTGTCTCCAGGCTATTTATCTGTGATTCCATTTTGATTTCAAGATTTTGGATCAATTTCACTATCATTATTTGGAATTCTTTATCAGGTAGATTCCCTATCTCTTCCTCTTTTGTTTGGTTTGGTGGGCATTTATCCTGTTCCTTTATCTGCTGGGTATTCCTCTGTCTCTTCATCTTGTTTAAATTGCTGAGTTTGGGGTGTCCTTTCTGTATTCTGGCAGTTTGTGGAGTTCTCTTTATTGTGGCATTTCCTCACTGTGTGTGGGTTTGTACAGGTGGCTTGTCAAGGTTTTTTGGTTAGGGAAGCTTGTGTTGGTGTTCTGGTGGGTGGAACTGTATTTCTTCTCTCTGGAGTGCAATGAAGTGTCCAGTAATGAGTTATGGGATGTCTATGGTTTTAGGGTGACTTTGGGCTGCCTGTATCTTGGAGCTCAGGGCTGTGTTCCTTGCTGCTGGAGAATTTGCTTGGTATGTCTTGCCCTGGAACTTGTTGGCCCTTGTGTGGTGCTTCGTTTCAGTGCAGGTATGGAGGTGTTTGATGAACTCCTGTCAATTAATGTTCCTTGGAATCAGGAGCTCCCTGGAGTCAGGGTTTAGACTTAAGCCGCCTGCTTCCAGTTATTGGTCTTATTTTTACAGTATTTTCAAAACTTCTCCTTCTATACAGCACCATTGATAAAACATCTACGTTAAAGATGAAAAGTTTTTCTACTGTGAGGGTCACCCAGAGAGGTTCACAGCGTTACATAGAGAAGAGGGAGGAGGGAGTTAGAGGTGACCCGAATGAGATGAGGTGGAATCAATAGAGGAAAGAGTGGGCTATCCAGTAATCTCTTCCTTATGTGCACTCCACAACTGGACCGCTCAGAGTTGTTCACGGAGTTATACAGAGAAGAGAAGAAAGATGAAGGTGACAGAGGTGGCCAGGAGGATAAAAGAGGGGAATGAAAAGGAGGGAGACAGATCCAGCCAGTAATCAGTTCCCTAAGTGTTCTCCACCGTCTGGAACACACAGAAATTCACAGAGTTGGGTAGAGTAGAGAGGGGTTAGGGAGGATACACAGGCAACCTGGTGGAGAAAAAGGAGAGTCCAAAGGGAGAGAGAGCAGTTAAGCCAGTAATCTCACTCCCTAGTGAAAAATGGGTACTGAAGATTGGGTTCTTAAAGGTACAAAATTGGTAACAAATACATAAAAGCAAAAATTAAAAATCTAGAGTAGAGTTTGGAATTTCAAAAATACGATGTTAATGAAAAGAAGAAGGAAAAGAAAGAGAGATAAAACGAACAAACAAAAACAAACAAGGTCGTGAAAATTATAAAGAAAATATAGGTACAAAATTGATAACTAATACCAAAAAGCAAAAGTTAAAAATCTAGAGTAGAGTTTGGAATTTCAAAAATACAATGTTAAAAAAAGAAGAGAGGGAGAGGAGCCAAGATGGCAGAGGAGTAGGACGGGGAGAACACTTTCTCCCCCACAAATTCATCTAAAGAGCATTTAAACGCCTAGTAAATTCCACAAAATAACTTCTGAATGCCGGCAGAGGACATCAGGCACCCAGAAAAGCAACCCAAGTCTTTGAAAGGAGGTAGGAAAAAATATAAAAGACAAAAAAAGAGACAAAAGAGGGAGGGACGGAGTTCTGTCCAAGGAAGGGAGTCTTAAAAAGAGAGGTTTCCAAACACCAGGAAACCTCACTGCCGAATCTGTGCCGAGCTATGGAAGCACAGAGGGCAACATAACAGGGAGAAAAAATAAATAAACAATTAAAACTCGCAGATTGCGAGCCCTACTGGAACTCCCCCAGAGGAGAAGAAGTGCAGATGCCTGCACACGCCATTAGCAAGCGGGGGCTGGGCAGGGAGGCGCGGTGCGGGCTGCATCGCTTAGAGTAGGAACCTGGCCTGAATACCCTGAGCGCTATCTGAACAAAATAATTTGGGCTAGCAAACCAGACTGTGGGATATCTACCACGCGAAAACCCAGCCCTAACCCAAGACACCGCCAGGCCCGCGCACGAAACAAAGGACTAAACAGAGATAGCCGGCTGCAGACCTTCCCCCTCTGGTGACAGACAGCCAGGGCCAGAAGGGGGCAATCGCAGCCCCAGAGAGACATTATCTATAAAACTGTAAGCAGGCTTCTTTGCTAACTAAAACTTCCTGGGGGTCTGGACGGTCAACATCTGCCTGAGAAGGTGTGCCGGTTGTACACCCAGATAACCGAGTGGCGGGGAGGCGATAAGTCGCAGCATTGGCGCTCGCCAAACACCTCATCACTTGAGCTGCTCGGACCTGGGAAGAACTCAAAATGCAGGCCCAACCGAGTCTGCGCCTCTGAGGACTACCCGAGTGCCTGAACCTGAGCGGCTTGGACCTGGGAGGTGCATGCAGCCCAAGGCCGGCCTCGGATGGTTCCCAGCAGAACAACCTAGAGCCTGAGCAGCGTGGGCAGGGAGGCTACACATGCCATGAGCGGGGGCAGACCCAGTGTGGCTGAGGCACTGTGAGCACACGCCAGTGTTATTTGTTTGCAGCATCCCTCCCTACCTCCCCTCAGCGCGACTGAACAAGTGAGCCTAAAAAAAAAAAATAAGTGTCCTCCACCGTCCCCTTTGTGTCAGGGCGGAAACCAGACACTGAAGAGACCAGCAAACAGAAGAAGCTATAACAGAGGGAACCGCCTTGAAAGCTACAGGCAATAGATTAAAACCCTGTGGTTACTACCGACTACATAGGAAGGGGCCTATAGATCTTGAGAAATATAAGTTGGACCAAGGAACTAGCCAAAAATGAACTGAACCCACAATACTCACAACAAAACCAGAGAAAGTTCTAGATATATTTTACTATTTTTACGATCATTCTTTCTTTTTTTTTATTTTTTTTAAAAATTTTAAGTCCTCTAATGTTCCTTTAATTTTCACTTTTATAACTTATTACTTTGCAAAAGAAAAAAAAAAGACCCTATTGTTTTTCTTCAGTAAACTTCATATATATATATTTTTTATAATTTTTTAACCTTGTTTTTTTTTTTTCTTTTCTTTAACATTGTATTTTTGAAATTCCAAACTCTACTCTAGATTTTTAATTTTAGCTTTGTGGTATATGTTATCAATTTTGTACCTATAGTTTTTTTTATAATTTCCGTGACTTTTTTTTTCTTTTTTTTCTCTGTTTCTTTCTCTTCTTCTTTTATGTAACATTGTATATCTGAATTTCAAAACTCTACTCTAGATTTTTAATTTATGCTTTTTGGTATTTGATATAAATTTTGTACTTGTATTTCCTTTATAATTTTTGTGACATTGTTTTTGTTTGTTTTTTTCTCTCTTTATTTTTCCTTTTCTTTTTTTTAACATTGTATTTTTGAAATTCCAAACTCTACTCTAGATTTTTAATTTTTGCTTTCAGAATTTTCCACAGTTTATTGTGATCCACAGAGTCAAAAGCTTTAGCATAGTCAATAAAGCAGAAATAGACATTTTTCTGGAACTCTCTTGCTTTTTTGATGATCCAGTGGATGTTGGCAATTTGATCTCTGGTTCCTCTGCCTTTTCTAAAACCAGCTTGAACATCTGGAAGTTCATGGTTCACGTATTGCTTAAGCCTAGCTTGGAGATTTTTGAGCATTACTTTACTAGCATGTGAGATGCGTGCAATTGTGCGGTAGTTTGAGCATTCTTTGGCATTGCCTTTCTTTGGGATTGGAATGAAAACTAAACTTTTCCAGTCCTGTGGCCACTGCTGAATTTTCCAAATTTGCTGGCATATTGAGTGCAGCACTTTCACAGCATCATCTTTCAGGATTTGAAATAGCTCAACTGGAATTCCATCATCTCCACTAGCTTTGTTCGTAGTGATGCTTTCTAAGGCCCACTTGACTTCACATTCCAGGATGTCTGGCTCCAGGTCAGTGATCACACCATTGTGATTATCTTGGTCATGAAGATCTTTTTTGTATAGTTCTTCTGTGTATTCTTGCCACCTCTTCTTACTATCTTCTGCTTCTGTTAGGTCCATACACTTTCTGTCCTTTATCGAGCCCATCTTTGCATGAAATGTTCCCTTGGTATCTCTAATTTTCTTGAAGAGATCTCTAGTCTTCCCCATTCTGTTGTTTTCCTCTATTTCTTTGCATTGATCACTGAGGAAGGCTTTCTTATCTCTCTTTGCTATTCTTTGGAACTCTGCATTCAGATGCTTATATCTTTCCTTTTCTCCTTTGCTTTTTATTTCTCTTCTTTTCACAGCTATTTGTAAGGCCTCCTCAGACAGCCATTTTGCTTTTTTGCATTTCTTTTCCATGGGGATGGTCTTGATCCCTGTCTCCTGTACAATGTCATGAACCTCCATCCATAATTCATCAGGCACTCTATCAGATCTCGTCCCTTAAATCTATTTCTCACTTCCACTCTATAATCATAAGGGATTTGACTTAGGTCATACCTGAATGGTCTAGTGGTTTTCCCACTTTCTTCAATTTCAGTCTGAATTTGGCAATAAGGTGTTCATGATCTGAGCCACAGTCCACTCCCGGTCTTGTTTTTGCTGACTGTATAGAGCTTCTCCATCTTTGGCTGCAAAGAATAATCAATCTGATTTTGGTGTTGGCCATCTGGTGATGTCCATGTGTAGAGTCTTCTCTTGTGTTGTTGGAAGAGGCTGTTTGCTATGACCAGTGCATTCTCTTGGCAAAACTCTATTAGCCTTTGCCCTGCTTCATTCCGTATTCCAAGGCCAAATTTGCCTGTTACTCCAAGTGTTTCTTGACTTCCTACTTTTGCATACCAGTCCCCTATAATGAAAAGGACATCTTTTTTGGGTGTTAGTCCTAAAAGGTCTTCATAGAACCGTTCAACTTCAGCTTCTTCAGCATTACTGGTTGGGGCATAGACTTGGATTACTGTGATATTGAATGGTTTGTCTTGGAAACGAACAGAGATCATTCTGTCGTTTTTGAGATTGCATCCAAGTACTGCATTTCAGACTCTTTTGTTGACCATGATGGTACCTCCATTTCTTCTGAGGGATTCCTGCCCGAAGTAGTAGATATAATGGTCATCTGAGTTAAATTCACCCATTCCAGTCCATTTTAGTTCACTGATTCCTAGAATGTCATGTTCACTCTTGCCATTTCCTGTTTGACCACTTCCAATTTACCTTGATTCATGGACCTGACATTCCAGGTTCCTATGCAATATTGGTCTTTAAACATCGGACCTTGCTTCTATCACCAGTCACGTCCACAGCTGGATATTGTTTTTGCTTTGGCTCCATCCCTTCATTCTTTCTGGAGTTATTTCTCCACTGATCTTAGCATATTGGGCACCTACTGACCTGGGGAGTTCCTCTTTCAGTATCCTATCTTTTTGCCTTTTCATACTGTTCATGGGGTTCTCAAGGCAAGAATACTGAAGTGGTTTACCATTCCCTTCTCCAGTGGACTGCATTCTGTCAGACCTCTCCACCATGACCCACCCATCTTGGGTGGCCCCACAGGGCATGACTTAGTTTCATTGAGTTAGACAAGGCTGTGGTCCATGTGATTAGATTGACTAGTTTTCTGTGATTATGGTTCAGTGTATCTGCCCTCTGATGCCCTCTTGCAACACCGTCTTACTTGGGTTTCTCTTATCTTGGACCTGGGGTGTCTCTTCACAGCTGCTCCAGCAAAGTGCAGCTGCTGCTCCTTACCTTGGATGAGGGGTATCTCCTCACTGCCACCCTTCCTGACCTTGAACGTGGAGTGGCTCCTCTCAGCCCTCCTGCGCCCCCGCAGCCACCGCTCCTTGGACGTGGGGTCGCTCCTCTCGGCCGCCGCCCCTAGTAGGAGTACTTAAATAGAATATAAGAGAAGTTAGTCACCAATTGAGATGTTGAAGGTACTAGAAAGAATAAGAAGTTGAAAGGGGATACATATGGATTACTCTAGAGATAAGAAGGTTAAGAACTACATGTGTTTAGTCACCCAGTCATGTCTGACTCTTTGAGACCCTGTGGACTGTAGCTCTCCAGGCTCCTCTGCCCACTAGGATTCTCCAGGCAAGAATGCCAGAGTGAATTGCCTTGTCCTCCTCCAAAGAACAACATATGAAGATAGAAAAGCCATTTAAGTGTTAAGGTGACCCAGAGAGATGGCAGCATTTCTGTTCTTAAGAACATCTGTAAAATATATGTCAATATCTTTCAAGATTAGAGAAAACTTTCTGGAAGATATCACAAGAGAGCAACAAAAAAAGGATTAAGTAATATATATGATGAAAGTCACTCAGTCATGTCTGACTCTTTGTGACCCCATGGACTGTAGCCTGGTAGGTTCCTGTCCATGGAATTCTCTAGGAAGAAACACTAGAGTGGGTAGACATTTCCTTCTCCAAGGGATCTCCCACCCCAGGGATCAAACCCGGGCCTCCTGCATTGCAGGTAGATTCTTTACCATCTGAGCCACCAGGGAAGCCCTAGGTTTTTGTTTGTAGTTTTACAAAAGACTGAATGATAATGATCTGGATGGATGGAGCAATAAGAAGCAGGAATAACACCAATATCACCTCATGTCCTTGAGGCTTGATAAAAGTGACTTCTTGAAAATACTTTGTAAGATAAATTTTTTCAATGAGAGAGTTTCACTTAACAGTTAAGGGCAATAGGAAAACATAGAAGGGTGTGAAAATTAATAGGACTTTGCTAGTTATGAAGCTGTGATTTCTAATGGGAATAGTGAAAGGATTCATTAGTGGGGCAATAGGTTGGGGTGGGAGCTACGTTGGGTACAATAAAGAATTTAGGCAATGTTATTTTAGAAAATTCATGATGAGATGCTAACATATTTTTGCTGACTGGTGAAAACAAAGATGAGGAAAATACATGTTTCATCTAAAAAGTTGCTTAAAGGAGATTGGACACTAAGCCTAGAAATCAGTGAGTATGTCTCTTCCAGCTGAAGTGATGTTGAACACGGGTGCCATATTTTCCTCCTGCTAATATGTTCACTATCAGACCTGGAATTCAGATTCACATTCTGAGGATTCACATTCTGACTTGTATTGTTTTGGGGGTGTCTACTGTGGCTCACGGAGAAGGCAGTGGCAACCCATTCCAGTACTCTTGCCTGGAAAATCCCATGGACGGAGGAGCCTGGTAGGCTGCAGTCCACGGGGTCGCGAATAGTCAGACAAGACTGAGCGACTTCACTTTCACTTTCATGCATTGGAGAAGGAAATGGCAACCCACTCCAGTGTTCTTGCCTGGAGAATCCCAGGGACAGGGGAGCTTGGTGAGCTGACATCTATGAGGTCGCACAGAGTCAGACACGACAGAAGCGACTTAGCAGCCCCAGCACAGTGGCTCAGATTGTAAAGAATCTGCCTGCAATGTGAGAGACCCAGGTTTGATCCCTGGGTCAGGAAGATCCCCCAGAGAAGGGAATGGAAACCCATTCTAGTATTCCTACCTGGAAAATTCTATGGACAGAGGGGCCTGTCTGGCTACAGTCCATGGGGTTGCAAAGAGTTGGACATGACTGGGCAACTAACACTTTCAATTTCAAACACTATCAGCAGCATCAGTATCAATAATAGAGCATGTACTATGCGCCATGGCAATGTTCTAAACATGTCATAAATAGTAACTTATTTAACCCTCTCAAAACCCCCAGGGGATGCCTGAAACCATGGATAGCACTGAACCCTAACTATACTATATTTTTTTCTATATGTACAGATCTATAATAAAATTTAACTTATAAATAGAGATTAACAGTAGGAAATCAACTGCAACTGATAATAAAAAAGAACAATTACAACAATATATTGTAATAAAAGTTATGTGAATGTGGAATTTCTTTTTCCTTCCTTACAGTTTTACAGACAGATTTATTTTTACCATGGATCTCAGCAACCTCAGCAAATTTTGTTTTTCCTTTCTAAGGGTTAACTGAAGGCAAGAACTGCAATATCACAACAGTTGATCTGATAACCTGGAGGCTACTAAGTGGTGAAGGGACTGGATATGTTGAGGAAAGGATGATTCAAGTTCCAGGTGGGATGGAGTCAAAGGGAGATTTCATCATGGTACTCAGAAAAGCACATAATTGAAAGAGTATGAATCATTTATTTCTGGAATTTTTCATTCAGTATGTTCAGACCAAAGTTGACTGTAGCTATGTGGAAAATTCTGAAAGAGATGGGAATACCAGACCACCTGACCTGCCTCTTGAGAAATCTGTATGCAGGTCAGGAAGCAACAGTTAGAACTGGACATGGAACAACAGACTGGTTCCAAATAGGAAAAGGAGTACGTCAAGGCTGTATTCTGTCACCTTGCTTATTTAACTTATATGCAGAGTACATCATGAGAAACGCTGGACTGGAAGAAACACAAGCTGGAATCAAGATTGCAGGGAGAAATATCAATAACCTCAGATATATAGATGACACCACCCTTATGGCAGAAGTGAAGAGGAACTCAAAAGCCTCTTGATGAAAGTGAAAGTGGAGAGTGAAAAAGTTGGCTTAAAGCTCAACATTCAGAAAACGAAGATCATGGCATCTGGTCCCATCACTTCATTGGAAATAGACGGGGAAACAGTGTCAGACTTTATCTTTTTGGGCTCCAAAATCACTGCACATGGTGACTGCAGCCATGAAATTAAAAGACGCTTACTCCTTGGAAGGAAAGTTATGACCAACCTAGATAGCATATTCAAAAGCAGAGACATTACTTTGCCAACAAAGGTTCGTCTAGTCAAGGCTATGGCTTTTCCTGTGGTCATGTATGGATGTGAGAATTGGACTGTGAAGAAGGCTGAGCGCCGAAGAATTGATGCTTTTGAAGTGTGGTGTTGGAGAAGACTCTTGAGAGTCCCTTGGACTGCAAGGAGATCCAGCCAGTCCATTCTGAAGGAGATCAGCCCTGGGATTTCTTTGGAAGGAATGATGCTAAAGCTGAAACTCCAGTACTTTGGCCACCTGATGTGAAGAGTTGACTCATTGGAAAAGACTCTGATGCTGGGAGGGACTGGGGGCAGGAGGAAAAGGGGACGACAGAGGATAAGATGGCTGGATGGCAACACTGACTCGATGGACATGAGTCTGAGTGAACTCTGGGAGTTGGTGGTGGACAGGAAGGCCTGGCGTGCTGCGATTCATGGGGCTGCAAAGAGTCGGACACGACTGAGTGACTGAACTGAACTGAACTGAAACTGAGGAAAGGGAACCTGTGGATGGGGATGGCAGGAGAGGGGAAGACTACCATATCATATATTAGAAGCTTCTCTCTAAAAGGAAACATAGATATAAGGTGGCAGTTGGAGAGAGCAGAGGGTCTGAAAAGGTCAGTGTTCATCGGTTTTGCTTTGTATTATTGCAGAAGTAAGTTAGAACATGTCTGAACCTGTTCCACAGTCAAATCCTGTGTATTTTATTTTTGGCAAGGGGAAAATGGAGAGAGTGAGAGGAAAAGAGGCATTTATTAAATGGCGTGATTTTTTTTATTTATGTGTGATGCTGTAAGTGAAATTTCTAAATGAAATCAATTAGCATAACATAACAAAGAAAGACAAGTGCCACACCTTACAAAACAGAATATAAAATGTTTGCATCTGAATAACTTTAATTTATAAACTCTTCCTGGTAGTGGCTTAGAGGCTAAGTCGTGTCCAACTCTTGCAACTCCATGGGCAGTAGCCTGCCAGGCTCCTCTGTCCTTGGGATTCTCCAGGCAAGAATATTTGAGTGAGTTGCTATTTCCTTCTTCAGGTGATCTTCCCAACCCAGGGATCAAACCCAGGTCTCCTGCATTGCAAGCAGACTCTTTACCAACTGAGCTACAAGGGAAGTCTGATTGCTAATTATATCAGAATATTTTTTTACTTATAAAGTAAATTTTGTCTTATTACTAGATTCATTTTATTTTTTATTTTTTTTTGTTTTCAATCTTTGTTATTTATTTTATGATATTGCATATTTACAATAGACAAGAAAAGAGTAGGGGGAAAAACCCAGTTAAATATAGATTCATTTTAAAGTTTCACTTGCACTTTCAACTTCTAAATAAGTTATCCTGAGAGAATATTTTTGTAGTGAAATATCTGAAATTGAAACTGGGAACTTCATGGTGAATTTGAGAAGGAAGATCCTAGGAAGATTTCTATGGCAAATTGTTTATGTGCCAATAAATTCTCTAGTAGACATTTTCACCAGTCTGCTAAAGTTTCATCCAAGAAAAATAATAAAACGAATGAATTTAGCTCATTTTCTGTTCCTCTCGAAACCGTAATTATATTTTTAAAAACCTAAATTTATACCATGTGCTTTTCTTTATATCTCAGACCCTAGAAAAGTTTAAAAATTTACTGAGAAGAAATAAACAATCTACACATTAAGTAATTTGCAGAACTAAGCTTATACATTTGTATTTTTAAATTATGTGGAAAATAAAATAAGCATTATATACTGCAGGCCTAATTGGCGCATTCTAAATGTGATAAGCAACATGATTTTCTATGCTTAAAGATTATGACTGAAATGCTTTAAAGTATGACACAGTTTGGGAGGAAAGAAAATCACTGTTCTTTATCACTGGTTCTATTAACCTTCCATCAACAGCTGCTTCAACAGAGTTCCTAGAGGCTTCTGTAATGATGTGATATCACTCGTACACATAAAGGGATACAAGTGAAGCATCAGGCCCACTCTCTGTTATGGCCTTGTTAGTGCTCCTTTATCTACCCTCATTAATATCATTAAATAGGACTTCCTTGGTGGCACAGTGGATAAGAATTCACCTGCCAATGCAAGCGACACAGATTTGATCCAGGTCTGGGAAGATTCCACATGCCACAACTAAGCCAAAGTGCCAGGACGACCGAGCCTGTGCTCTAGAGCCTGCAAGCCACAACTACCAAACCAATGTGCTGCAACTACTGAGCCCCTTGTGCCTAGAGCCTGTGGTCTGCAACAAGAGAAGCCGCTGAAGGAAGAATCCCCTGCACCACACAAGGAGTAGCCCCTGCTCTCCGCAACTAGAGAAAGCCCACAGACCTAGGATGACAGTTAAACAAACAATAAAAAACAAACGTCACCGAATAAATCAAAAATGAACCAAAGAATATGTATCCAGTGATTTCCAATTTAGATATAAATTCAATTTTTCTTCTGTCCACATACATTCCATGTCCAAATAAGACTGTTATGTGGTCAGTTGTGCCCGACTCTCCAACTCCCTGGACTGTAGCCTGCCAGGGTCCTCTGTCTATGGGATTTTCCAGGCAAGATTACTGGAGTGGGTTGCCATTTCCTTCTCTAGGGGATCTTCCCCAACCAGGGATCGAACCAGCTTCTCTAGCATCTCCAGTATTGGCAGATGGATTCTTTACCGCTATGTCACCTATTAAGCTCCCCAAAATAAGATTGCTTTCAAAATAAGGTTTTAGTTAAATATTTTTTGTGAACTACTGCATGTATCGAATTTTTAGAAAGGCATTTTCACCTATACACTAAAAATATTACATGAAAGTAGAGATATTTCTTTCTTTCACCTTGTTAAAACTAACAATATCTTAAAATTATATTTGACTATCACCAAAATGTAAGAACTGAGGTCACATAGGATTTTAGATAAATATATATTTATATATTTATTTCAATAGATAATATTTCCATGTGATTCCCCAAAAAAATACAAGTGGAAATATGAGGAAAAATTTGTCACATAGCAGTTATTTTCCCCAAAATAACCACTGTTGCCAGTTAATCATCCTTCCAGAGATAAGTTGTGAAAACATATGAATCAATATGAATATAGAATCTACTTTTTAATAAATGCAAACAGTGGCATATTTCTATGCAAATTTGTATAAATATATGTCTAATAGGCATTGTGTTGTCCTTAAGGTGATCAAAATGTTACTCCAAAGCCCTAGATAAAATATCTCTCCTTGACACCCCATCCCAACCCCTGCCAAAACAGCAGCTATACACACTGTTTCTGGTCACTTCTTATCTCATTACTGTTTCATCTTTTCTACAGAAATTCTCAGGTTTGAGATTATCTTCTTTTAAGAGTAATTGATCTGTTTATATTCTTATTGCCTGTCTTACACTATTAGAATAAAAGCTACTTGACAGAAGAGATTATTCTTTTCATCATTTAAATCCCAGTACCTAGAGCACTGCCTGCCAGAAAATAACTCAAGTATCATTCAGCCTAATAAAAAATATTTTTACCTGACTGCATGTCATTCATTGTATGAATGTAGCATAGTTTATTTTCCTAGCTACTTAATAATGGACATTTAGGCTGTTTATATTATTTTGATGAGACAAACAATGCTGCAGAATATACTGACATATATATATATACACATACACACACAAATATATTCTTTTCAGAATATAACTATTGGATAAATTCCTAGAGTAAAATTGATGAATCACAGGTATATATATTGTTATATTAATATACTCTGCCAAATTATCTCAAGAGATTGCTCCAATTTAAACTATCTACAGCATTGTATGAGAATGAGCATTTTCAAAAAGTCTCATCAATACAGTATGGGTAAAATAGTGTTGCTTTACTTTTTACTTTTCTTATAAAGACTGTAAACGTATTTTTAAACATTTAAGAGTCAGTGTATTTTCTACTGCTGAATTGTCCTTGACACATAATTTTTCTGGGACCTTGTTGATTTATGGACACTCATTATTATGAAAGTGAATAAAATATACCATGTATTTTCCTTTGACTAGATTCTAGTCTTTTTCTGTACAATTTTAATTTTTGCACACCCAGAATGATCACTTTTTTCATTTACGATTCTTCAATTTACTTTTGTGTCTAGAGAGGCTATTCCACTTCAAGACCATAAAAAAGTATAATATGATTTATTATTTCTTTTACAGTTTCATTTTTTATATAATAATTATGAGTCATCTGAAACTTACCTCCCTTAGGAAATGACCTTAGAATACAAGGGTTTCCCCCTCTCCCCATATGCTAGCCAGTAATCCCTGCTACATGTACTAAATAATACTTCTAACCAATGTGCAATTATGAAATAAACAATTAGTTTCAATATCTGGACTCTCTATTTGATTTTACATATACCATGATTACCATAGTTATATACAATTTTTTAAAATTTTCATGGAGTTTGTCCCCTCCCATTATACTTATTTTTACAGCTTTTCCAACTATATTTGCAATTTTGAATTTAAATAACTGTCTATGTCCAAAAATATCTCATTATTTTATTTGGATATATTAAATGTGTTAATTAAAATTGCATGCCAATCACTTCAGTCATGTCCAACTCTTTGTGATGCCATGGACTGTTGCTGGCCAGGCTCCTCTGTCCATGGTTTTTTTTTTTTTTTTTTTTTTTTTTTTTTGTGGGATATTTTTTTTATTCCCAGCAAGAATACTGGAGTGGGTTGCCATTCCCTCCTGCAGGGGATCTTCCTGACCCAGGGATCAAACCTGTATCTCCTGTGTCTCCTCCATTGATGGTGGATTCTTTACCACTGAGCCACCAGGGAAGCCCTGATTAAAATTAACTATAATTCATATCATAACTTTAAAACATATTATACAAAAATAAAAATATCCATAAAATTTCCACCTGTCTATATTATAACTTTTTTTTTGTTTTCACTTTTCTTGAGTTTATTTTTATTTTTTATTACTTTTTTGTGCTGTAATGAGACCATTTAGTCTATTATATCTTAAGCACTTCTCATTTGTATATAATATTATTGATTTGTATAAATTAATTTTGTATTCAAAAACATGATATTCTCATCAGTTTTTCAGTTGATTCATTTAGTTTCCTTTTACCTTCTTTTCAAATATTTTAAAGAGGGACTTTAAAATATATTTTAGAACATGAGTTGAATTTCATTACCAAAGTCACACGGACAGTGACTGGAGGCATGAAATTAAACACTTGCTCCTTGGAAGAAAAGCTATGACAAACATAGACAGCCAATTAAGAAGCATAGACATCACTTTGCCAACAAAGATCTGTACGGTCAAAGCTATGGTTTTTTTGGTAGTTATGTACAAATGTGAGAGTTGGACCAAAAAGAAGACTGAGTGTTAAAGAAGTGACGCCTTCAAATTGTGGTGCTGGAGAAAACTCTTGAGAGCTCCTTGGACTGCAATGAGATCAAAGCAGTCAATCCTAAAGGAAATCAACCTTGAATATTCATTGGAAGGGCTGATGCTGAAGCTGAAGCTCTGATACTTTGGCCACCTGATGAAAAGAGCCAACTCATTGGAAAAGACCATGATTCTGGGCAAGACTGAAAACAGGAGGAGAAGGGGGCAACAGAGGATGAGACGGTTGAATGGTGTTACTAACTCAATGAACACGAGTCTGAGAAAACTCCAGAAGATAGTGAAAAACAGGGAAGCCTCATAGACTGCCGTCCATGCGGTCACAAAGAGTCAGATATGACACAGTGACTGAAGATAAATAACAACCTTTATAGTACACATACAGACATTTTAATTGTAGTATAGTCAACTATATAAATCTCGCTTTGACAGTTCTTTTCATGTCCATTTACTATTAATGCCTATTATTTTTCAAAAAACATTTCTCAAAATATTACACAGGATGACTCAATAGATCACAAATTAATAAATTAAGGCATTATTTAACTCCAAACATTTGAACATTGCTTACAAACTGAATTTCACTCCTTATAAGCCTAATATGGGCTTCCCTGGTGGCTCAGTGGTAAAGAATCTGGTTGCCAATGCAGGAGACACAGATTCAATCCTTAGCTTGGGAAGATCCCATGGAGACTGAAAGGGCAACCCACTCCAGTATTCTTGCCTGGAAAATTCCATGGACAGAGGAACTTGGTGGCCTACAGTCCATGGGATTGCAAAGAGCTGGACACAACTTAAGAGACAGATCCCCTGGAGAAGGAAATGGCAACCCACTCTAGTATTCTTGCCTGGAGAATCCCATGGATGGAGGAGCCTGGTGGGCTATACAGTCCATGGGATCGCTATGAGTCAGACACGACTGAGTGACATCACTTCTTCACTTGACTTCTTCTTAAGAGACTAAACAACAAATAAGTCTAATATATATATATATATATATATATATATATATATATATATATACACTTTACTTAAATGCTTTTAAAAGCAGATGAAATCATCATGCATTATAACAATGATTATAAACAAATGGTTACAAAATTGCTGATACCATGAATTAAATTAATTTCATTTTCTCTGTTTTTATCCTTCCTCTTATTTTTTCTTACAGTTCTACTTACCTAACCTAAAGAATTGATGTTGCCTTCACATAGTAGCTGAGTTAGCACATAAAAACTCGTGAATGGTTCATGATGAGGTACACAGACTTATCTGTGCCTTCCATGGTGATACCTTACTCTGGTATCTAGATCGACAGTCCTTTCTGATAACCTAAATAAGAACTGTTTAACTATTTGAATTTATTAACCGAACATATACTCATTTTTGTGACCATAATCTTATTATTTCTGCTGGGATTTGATTTGTAGCAATTAAATGTAGACTTCTGTCAATTATTTTTACCAAAGTTAGACATTTTTTTCTTCTGATCAATCAGTAAGACCCATGATATTGACACATTTATGGTTTTATAATTGACACATCTATAATGAAATGCTTCTTATATTGCATCAATTAATGTGATGTTTCTGTAGGATTTTCTTAGATATCTTTTATGAAATTAAGAAAATTCCCTCTATTCCTCTAATCCCACTTTGCTAAGGATTTATATTAATACAATCAAGTTTCTGATGAGATCAAGTGTTTTTTTAATCTACTGGTTTTTGTTTTAGTTATGTGTTTTTATTTCATGGATTTTTGTTCTATTGTTTTATAGATGTTGTTTCTTCAGTTACCACTTTGAATCCTGAACATATTATACTGAAGATATTTTCAGATGCTCAATTTTTTCACCCCTTCTAGAATGAATGCATGCTTTTATTACTGGTTTTTATTTGTTCTTCTACAAGATTTACTCGTGTTTTAGAATTATGTTGGCAAGCATTTTGCTGAGTAAAAAAGAAAACAGTCACTCAAATGAAGAGTTGTCTTTCTCACATAACAAGATGTACAGAATCAAGAAGCCAAGGCCACTACAAAGCCCAAGATGACATCAAGGAAGCTGGTTCTATCTGTCTTCATGCTCTGTCATCCATAATGTGTGGTTTCATTCTTATGGTTTCAATACAACAGCTGAAACCCCAGATAGCATGTTACTTTTTCAGGCAGAAGTAATAGGAATGACTCAAGGATTTTCTTCTAATAAGATTATATTTGGACCAAGAAGCCCTCACCCAAAACTAACATTTTCATTTCAATGACTAGAAGGTGTCCTAATCTAACTTTAAAGAAGTTTGAGAATTCAAATGTTTTTATACATAACTTGTAGTAAAGAAAACTAAGGAGGAAAGTTTAAGAGGGCTGTTTAAGAATCCAGTTTGTAATCTCTTCTTATTACTCTCTTCTTTCTGATTCCTCATTTCACTAAGTCTGGACTCATCACTTTACTGTGCCTGAAGCACCGTTCTTTCCCACTGCTCTATTTTAGCCGTCTATACCTGTTTCTAGACCCAGAACTCAGTAGGCCTGTGACTTCATCTCTCTTCACCACTGATCTTTTCTGTTTTTGATTTGTGAGGAGACTTTTATATTAGGGGGCTTTCCTGGTAGCTCAGACTGTAAAGAATCTTCCTGCAATGAAGGAGACCTGGGTTCGATACCTGGGCTTGGCAGATTCCCTGGAGAGGAGCATGACTATCTACTCTAGTATTATTGCCTGGAGAATTCCATGGACTGAGGAGCTTGGTGGACTACAGTCCACGGGGTCGCAGAGAGTCAGATATGACTGAGTGACTAACACTTTCGCTTTCATTTTTTATATTGGGAGGACTTGGCACTACCATTTATAATTTACATTTTGCGTATTATTTTAATGGATTTAGAGTGATGAGAAGGATTGTTGAAACATGTCCTATAGTACTATCCTGATTAGAAGCACACATCACTTTTACTTCGAGATAATTTCATCCTACATGACACTTTCAAAAACAGTATACTCTTTATCCAGCTTTCTCTTATGCTGCTATCATACATAACCATAGAACAATTATCATAAATAAGGAATTAGACTTGAAGTAATGATTAGACTACAGTTTGCTTGGAGTTCATCTTCTTTCCATGAATGTCTTTTTCTCTGCTCCAGAACACACTTCAGAATCCCACATTGCATTGTCATGTCTCCTTAGTCTCCTTCACACTTTAACGGTGCTTCTGTCTTTCCTTGCTTTTGACAAGGATACTTGTCACTTATTTTGTAAAATGCCTCTCAAATTGGGCTTGTCTGGTGTTCTCTCACTTCTATATTGAATTCATATGCTATTGGGAAGAAGACTGCAGAAGCAATGTTCTCCCCTTTGTGCATCATTTCAAGACACACAGTGCCCATGAGTATTACTACTGGTCATGCTAATCTGAATCCCATGGTTAAAGTGGTGTATGCCAGGATTCTACACTGTAAAGTAACTACCCTCCTGTTAGCAATTACTGATTATTCGGGGAGAGATACTTTGAAATTATGCAAATATCCTGTTTCTCTTTAACTCTTGTTCCCTTATTTTAACATTTATCAGTAGATCTTGCCTGCAGCAATGATTACTATGGTTGCGGTGATTTCCTATTTTCCTTATACTACCTGAAGACTCTTGAGAGTTCCTTGGACTGTAAGGAGATCCAACCAGTCCATCCTAAAGGAGATCAGTCCTGGGTGTTCTTTGGAAGGACTGATGCTGAAGCTGAAACTCCAATACTTTGGCCACCTCATGAGAAGAGCTGACTCATTTGAAAAGACCCTGATGCTGGGAAAGATTGAGGGCAGGAGGAGAAGGGGACGACAGAGGAGGCGATGGTTGGATGGCATCACCAACTCAGTGGACATGAGTTTGGGTAAACTCCGGGAGTTGGTGATGGACAGGGAGGCCTGGCGTGCTGCCGTCCATAGGGTCACAAAGAGTTGTACATGACTGAGCGACCGAATTGAACTGAACTGACCTGTATTTGTTAACTAGATGTCTTCTGTCAGGAAGAGCTGTCCCTACTCCCTAGTTGTTTATTCAGTTACTTATACCTGTATTGACTCTTTTTAATTTGAAGTATAACCTAGACCATAGTTATTTCTTCTGTCATGCAAGTTGTTTCAATTGTAGCTGCATATGAGATCCTGTGGCTATATCTTCTTTTTCTTTTCTTTTCTTTTTTTTTTTTTTTTTTTTTTAGTACTTTCTTACTTTCTGGAATTACAAAATGCTCCAGTTTTGATTTTGTACTCACCTTGCCTCAGTTAGGGAGTTCTTAAGTTTCCAAAAACCCTTGTGTACTTTCACTGAAGAAAGATTAAAAACCAGGTTCTGGGTGCTCAGTATTGTGGTTGTCACTTGGGTAGCTATTACTGCTTTTATTTTCTCTTAGTGATTAAAGCTAGGAAAATATATCTCTGTACCCAGGTGCACACACACACACACACACACACACACACACAAGCACACATTGATAGTTACGTCCAAATCTACTGGATATATAACTTTTTTTTTCTAATTTTATTTTATTTTTAAACTTTACATAATTGTATTAGTTTTGCCAAATATCAAAATGAATCTGCCACAGGTATACATGTGTTCCCCATCCTGAACCCTCTTCCCTCCTCCCTCCCCATTCCATCCCTCTGGGTCATCCCAGTGCACCAGCCCCAAGCATCCAGTATCGTGCATCGAACCTGGACTGGCAACTCGTTTCATACATGATATTTTACATGTTTCAGTGCCATTCTCCCAAATCTTCCCACCCTCTCCCTCTCCCACAGAGTCCATAAGACTGTTCTATACATCAGTGGATATACAACTTTTTAAAAGAGTCAGCATTAATAGGTCTTATACCCATCCAGCACCATGAAGTTTATTCTAGCCTTCTTCCTTTCCTGTAACTTCCTTCGCACACCATGAAAAACCTGGCTATCATCACTTACTTGTTGGTTTAATCTTAGTCATTTCAGAATTGCCCACACATATCACTGTAAGAAGTAAATTTATCAGAATACATTTTTGTGCAGTGTCCTGTATGCTTGGCGTATTCATTCAAAATCCACAGGTACTTGCAACACAGCAAAATAAGAGCTGGCAATATTAATTGCAATTTAGGAAGTGAAGCACCAAGCCTTCCATACAATTCTAGAGGGAAAGCTAAAAATATAGCTATTTTGCAAAAACAGCTTTCCAGTTTTTTATGTTTTAAGCATACCTTTATCACACAAAAAATTACATAATTTACTTAAGTCAGCTCCCTTATTCCCCATGCCCTTCAGTGTGATTACATGATTCACTTGTAATACATTTAGATCCATTTGTCATAATCAGTATTCCACCAACAACCCCATATCACGGTGGTTTATTTGTTTCTTTTGAAATTTATTCAGTACAATTCACTCTTTATGATGTGACGTGCTATAGAGTCTTGGCAAAAGCATAGAATTAAGTGTCCAAAGCAACAGTTTCATATAGAACAGTTCCAGTACCTCTACAATTCTTTCCCTTTGTAGGAAACCACCGCTCCAGTTCCTATCCCCTGGCAACCTGTGGTTTATTTTCCATTTCTATAGTTTTGCCTTTTCCAGAGTGTTAGCTAAATGAAATCATAAAATAGTAGCCCTTTGGGTTGGAAAAACACATTTAAAATTTATTCATATCATTGCATGAATCAAAGGTTTATTCCTCTATATTCTGAATAATATTTCAGTATGGTGTCTGGGCTGTTCCCAGTTGGAGGATATAAGTAAAGATACTATAAATATTCATCTTTGGACTTCTGTGTAAACCTTACTTTTCATCTCTCTTATGCAGATACCAAAGAGTAGGATTACTAGATGTATGATAAAGGTAGGTTTAAAGATGTAAGAAAATGAAACTGACAAACATGCTTTTTCAAAATAACTGTACCATTCATTAGCTTACCTTCTAGTATTGTGTGGAAGGCTCAGGTGCTTCACTTCCTAACCTGAAATTGGTATTGCCAGCTTCTGTTTTGCCATTGTTTTAGTTTTAGCAATAACAATACATGTGTAGTGATGTATCATTAAGCTTGGATTTGGGTCTGCTATTCACTGGTTTATGACTTTGGGCAAGTTATATAACCTTTTTGCTTCCGTCTCCTGAAAAGTCAAGAAGGGTAAATAACAGTACCTACCTCATAGACTTTTGAGAGTTAAATGAGATAATGAACCGAAAGCCCTTAATACATCATAAAAACTTTGTCTGATACATAATCCTCAAGAAAAAAATTAAATATTCATGCTCTTTTCTCCATCCAATGTTTTTAAATGTACTCCGTAACTCATCAAGTTTACTAAATATTTAGGATGAAAATATATTTCCAGGTAAATCAGATGATTTGTGCCTAAAGGGTGCACTGCCTAGCCATGCAGTTGTTGAAAGTGAAAATATTCAAGGAGGTCTTGAAATTGTGAGGAAAGGAAATGATGTGAAGTAGTTACCTAGGAGAGTAATGATGATGCTCAGGATGATGCTCAGATTTAGGACAGAATTAAAGTCTCATTTGAGGTTTAAGGTGACACTGTCAGCAGGGAGTTTTTCTCTAGCCATATCTGCCTACAGGGATGAAGATTGAAGTGGAAGATAATAGAATTTAACTAGGTTTGTGGTGCTTGCCAGAAAATTGCAAAATGGTATATGAAAGTCCATTTGAGGCTATATGTAACAGTTTTTAATTTAGTGAACTTTAATTTTAAGCTAGCTTAGGACCTGGTAGGGTCAAAATACTGTGGGAGTGAGAGCACTAGAAGAATGAATGGAATACTTGAAATTTCAGAGTATTTGATAATGAAAAGATGAAGATTTTAACCATGGATATGAGAGGGAGCGGTTCAGTAGGGTGAACAAACTCAGGAACTGAGAACTCAGAGTAGGTAGTTTATATGAGTTTTAACAGGAGTAACATTGAAGAGAAGGAAAGTAAGGCAGGATCTGAATAAGACTGACACGTCACTTACTGAATAAGACTGACATTACTTTCAGACACTAGGTTCAGAGGGTAATGACAAGAGGATAAAAAAGTGAAATAGTCAAGGAAATACTTAATGACATGACCTTGAAACCTCAGGGAAGGAGTTAGGGGTTAGAGAGAGAAAATGGTTTGGAAACACTGATGAGAATTAATGAGTGAACCCTTACCCCCACCATTTCAAAGAGAGTGGTATAAGTCATTTAGAAAAAAACTAAGACATGCAGCATCCTCAGAAAAGACTCAGATGTCAGTCTACTAGCTCAGAGTGAGGGAATGATCAGGAAAGAGCTGAGCCTGTGACACAGGAAATTCTGCTGAAGACTTGTCATACCACAAGGTGTAGTGGAAGGGATTTTGGTATTTGGGCAGGGGTAAGAAGGAGGGCAAAAATCAGGTAAGCCATAATGGGATGAGACTGCTGGCCAAAAGCGCTGGTGACTAGAGCAATGGATTGTCCTCAGTGACTGACTGAAAGGACAAATGAGATTAATCCTTCCAGTATAAAGGCTGCTGCTGCTGCTAAGTCGCTTCAGTCATATCCAACTCTGTGCGACCCCATAGAAGGCAGCCCACCAGGCTCCCCGTCCCTGGGATTCTCCAGGCAAGAACACTGGAGTGGGTTGCCATCTCCTTCTCCAATGCATGAAAGTGCAAAGTGAAAGTGAAGTCGCTCAGTCGTGTCTGACTCCTAGTGACCCCATGGACTGCAGCCTACCAGGCCCCTCCATCCATGGGATTTTCCAGGCAAGAGTACCGGAGTGGGTTGCCATTGCCTTCTCCGAGTATAAAGGCAGGTAACACCAAAGAGATACACCCATTGTATGTGTGTATCCATGGGGTGGCGAAGAGTCAGACAGGACTGAGAGACTTCACTTTCACTTTTCACTTTCATGCATTGGAGAAGGAAATGGCAACCCACTCCAGTGTTCTTGCCTGGAGAATCCCAGGGACGGGGGAGCCTGGTGGGCTGCCGTCTATGGGGTCGCACAGAGTCGGACAGGACTGAAGCGACTTAGCAGCAGCAGCAGCAGCAGTATGATTCCACCTGTTATTAAAAAACAAATACAACACATTTATATTTGCATAAACAAAATATAGGACAATGTATTAAATCTTCTAAAAATTACTTTTTAAGAGGGAAATACAGTGTTGGATTTTTATAGAATATACTTGGCTATTGTCTGAATTTTTATAAGAATGCACTACTTATTCAATCAAAATTTGTAAAGCTGTAATGGTGGTGGTTTAGTTTCTAAATGTCCAACTCTCAACCCCATAATATGAGCAGCTAAATCAAAGTGTGCATATAATGATGTCAGTTATGTTTTTAAATGTGGAGGAACAGAATGATAGGTGCGACCCATTCAAAATGACATACCAAATAATTTCTCCAGAATGTCATCACAATACAGATATTAAATCTTCCACCTTTTGAGATTTTCACAAAATCACATTTAATAAGAAAAAAGTAGAGACCGAGTCAGAGAGAAAGAGGAAAAAAACAGTTGTGCTTACTCATCCTGTAAAATTTCTATCAGAGATAAACACACTGTAGACTTTTTCCCCACCCAGATGTATTTGTTAACTACCAAGCATATGCCAAGTATATTTCTCTAGGCCTGGGAAAATGGTAGTTTTCAAGATATTCAGCAACCTTGCCTTATTTATAAATATTCCAAATTTTCTAGTAGCCATAGCAAAATGAAACTGGTAAAATTAACACTAGCAATATGTTTTACTTAAACTCATATCTCAAAAATATTATTGTGCTAACATGTAATCAACTTAAATATTATTAATGAGATATTTTATACTTTTTGTGCCTTCTTGTTTAAAATCTAGTGTGCATGTTAGGCTTATAACACATATCAGTTTGGACACTAAATTTTCATCAGATATATTCAATTGCATTTAGAGTTGATGAATGTACAGTTTTTAAAAGTGCTCTTGGAGAATATTTGCTTTAAATATTGTGCTGGTTTCTGCCATACATCAGCATGAATCAGCCACAGGTATACAAATGTCCCAAAAATAGGTACACAAATACTTCAAGAGTGTCATTACTTTTTCAAAAAATATTAAATAAATATAGCAAAAGGTTAAGATTTAGAAAACCTAGATTCTGGGTGAGTGAGTATTCATCAGATATTGTCTATGTTTGACTGGATGATTAAAACATTGATAATAAAACTTTCAAGAGGAAAAAAAGTACACTTATGTACAACTTATGTTTAGTTGGCCTAAACATAGTTCAAGGTTTCAAATAACTAAATCCATTACCAAAATCATTTTTATTTAATATTTGTACTCAAAGTAAGAAAACTACTTTTATAGAAGAATATTTTTTTTCATGTTTTAACAAAAGCATTTTGGTTTCAAAACTTGTCTGTCCAATATAAGTACATTATTGTGGCAACTCAGTACTAGTGTTTTTCAAACTTTTCTTTTACATTTAGAGGATGATTTACATAATCCTGTCAATTACAATTAAGTTCTGCATATTGATTCATTTGAAAAATGTGTAGGTATTATCATTGATTTGTATTATGAAGAATTGCCACTTGAAAATAAATTCTTGTACATGTCTTGCTAGATCACAAATAAGCTTTTTCTTTCTTTAGTGCTACAAATTCCACTTCTTCAAATGCAGTGTCACATTGATAAATTATGTAAATTACACAGCCATTTTTTCTGTCTTAGATTATTGAACATTTGGTAAGCATGTTTTTTGTTCAAGAAAATTTTCAATTAACAATACAGTAAATCTTTATAGCATTTGTCCATAACACAACCAACAAAAATTGGCAAAGAACACAAGATCATTAAATTCATTTTCTATTTCAGCAGTTTCCATAAACTGGTGTGATTCATAGCTCTTGCATACATATACTGAAAAACTTTAACAACTGTATACATTTTGCTTTTATATAATTGCTTCAGAAAACTAAGCACAGATATTCTTAGTATATTTTATACAGTGGAATGAAACAATAAAAGAAACAACAGTTTTAATTCCAATGAACCTAGAATTTTGACCTAGCATAATAACTAGCTGAAGGATCATACATAAGGATAGAAATTAATTTTTCCATAATTTAACTGAAATTCATCTTTAGCAGATGGAAAAAATTCAGAAATATCTAAGCAACAAGCTCTATTTTTATGCTTCTAAATGACATGTCTTTGTTAACTTGAATATCCTCTGAGGAAAAATGCTCCCAGAATACTGATTGGACCGTGTCTTATATGATGCATGACTTCTCTACAACTAAAGAAAAAGGTTTGCAAGCTTTCCAATTTTAAATTAATTTGATTTTTTTATTTATAGAAAGGGCTTGTATTCAGAAAGTCATTGAGTATTGGCCTAATTGAAAATACTTTACTTTAGTAATATATATCATTTTAGTCTTTACTCCTAATTTTGTAACAAAGTTTCCATAACTGAAATAACTTTTCCATTCTTTCATATAAAAATTGTTTTATGGATTGTGGAAAAATCAAAGCTATTTTAGTGCAGGCCAAAATTACAAATTCAAATCATATTTAAAAACTAAATTAATAAATACAAATTCTAAAATATTGGTTCTGTCACATTAGTTTTGTTGCCTTTACTTAGCAGATTACTGGGAAAGAACATTTAGCTAGATTGTCAAATTTTAATTTGAATATATATATAACTGAAAATTTTGTTTATTCAATGTACCTTGCTTTTCAATGACTGATTTGTTTAATTTAGATCCACCATCCTGTTTAATATTTTCTTACTAATCCGTTTTTTGAAAACTACTTTAAATAATCCTACTCATTCATACTGCTTTTAATTGGACAAATTTTTGTTACTCTAATTTTTCCTTTTCAATTATTTGGAAATAAATAACCTCAATTCTATCCTTAAAATAGTTTTCCATAAAACTTTAACGTCACACATTATATATCAGAGGATACAGCACAATATCTTTGCTTTGCTCTTTTTAAATTATGAGAATATTAAAATGCTTTAAAATTTATTAATTCCAATTTTTGGTTTGGATGTTTTTAATGGCCAATAGCTTAAAACCACATTATATTTATACCTCCCAAAGTAATCACTACTGCTGCTGCTACTGCTGCTGCTAAGTCGCTTCAGTCATGTCCGACTTTGTGCGACCCCAGAGACGGCAGCCCACCAGGCTCCCCCATCCCTGGGATTCTCCAGGCAAGAACACTGGAGTGGGATGCCATTTCCTTCTCCAATGCACGAAAGTGAAAAGTGAAAGTGAAGTCTCTCAGTCGTGTCCGACTCTTAGAAACCCCATGGACTGCAGCCTACCAGGCTCCTCCATCCATGGGATTTTCCAGGCAAGAGTACTGGAGTGGGGTGCCATTGCCTTCTCCAAAGTAATCACTAGACTGTCTTTTTTTTTTTTTTTAAGGTCAATACTTTTTAGAAAAAATTTTGTTAAAATTAACTGTAAAATGTTTTGTTAGACATATAATTCTGATTTCAGTCAACTAATACTGTTGACACACTGTTAATAGAAAACTCATTTGCTAGAAATGTTTGCTGATATTGTCCATTATATTATCTTAATTTTTAGCATAATGAATAAAGTAGTTTTGTATTGTTCTGATGCAGCATATTGAAATTGGCATTCATCATAAATTTTTGACAAACTTTCTTCCACTCTTTTTTCCTATTCCTTTAGTCATAGTACCAGTTCTTCTATCGCCACATAATTCTGCACAGTTGTATATTTTCATTCTACATTTATGCTGTGTCCATATTTATTTGTAAACTAAATTTAAAAAATTGTATTATAATTAAAATTCTCATATTATTTTCATTTAATTAACAATTACGAGTTATATAAATGTTACTGTAAGGTGTGCCATTCACATAGAATACTCAAACACATTGCAATATTATACCACTGTGTAAAAAAAAAAGTCATTTGCGTTCAATCAATACACTACCATCTAGATCTGTGGTGCACATGGTTATGTCCAATATTGGAAATGAGGCATGTGTCTCAACATGCACACTAAAATAAAACAATAATATCTTAAAATGATGTAATAGGCAAAGAAAGTATAGTCTTACCAAAACTCTAACATTTTATTTACTGGAAAAACACTTTACATTCCTTTAGTTTTTAAATTTTAAACTGTATCCCTAACCACATTCCAAATGTTCCATAGCTACATGTAGCTAACGGCCACTGCATTGGAACATTCAGTTCTAGACATTTAAAAGCAGTTCCCTGAAGGCTTCCCTGGTGGTCCAGGGGTTAAGAATCTACCTTGCAATGCAACGAACACTGGTTCCATTGCTGGTCTGGGAAGATCCACATGTTGCAGAGCAACTAAGTCCATGCATCACAACTACTAAAGCCCACATGACTAGAGCTGGTGCCTGGCAATAAGAGAGGTCACTGCAATGAGAAGCCAATGTACCATAATGAAGAGCGGCCCCTGCTCATTGCAACGAGGGAAAAACCTGCACAGCAATAAAGATCCAGCACAGCCAAGAAATAAATAAATCTTAAAAATAAAAACAACCAAAAACAGTTCCTTGACCATGTAAACCATGGTATTAGACTAATAAGCCTGCTCTGGGTCTCCCTTTCTTCTTCAATGTATTTGTAAGATTACTATGCAGCTCTAGAGGAGACAGAACATTGTAGGTGTTACTCAGTAATAATGTTGTTTATCTTTTAAAATCTTTAAAAAATCTTTTAGAAATGCTTTGGATAAATTTCTATACTCGAGATAGTGCTATAAGTCACTCAGAATTACAGATTTATGGTAAATATATTCAAGTATTTGAAATGGGATCAATTTTAAATGCACAAAATGTAATTCCCAGTGAAATTTTTTTTCCTAAAAGAAGAGATTTTGTACTTATTATTATTGAAAATGAAGGATAAATAAATTTGTTTTCCTCTAATGGATGAACAAGATAATTACAGTGTGTTCACAGAGACGAAGGATAATTTAGAGATAAAATACAATATACCTCCTAAATCTCAGTAACTAATATGAGTAATATGGTGTGGTCTCAACCTTTAAAATAATCCTTTCCAATTTATTATATATATATTACATCTTATACTTTTTGGTTGACTGAGCAGCATGTGGTTATATTTCAGCTCATTTTCATAGTCTAAAGCACTGCAATTAACACTTCTTTAGTGAAAGGTTCTAACATTTCAGTATTTCCTTTCGAACACTTCTCACTTCATAGTGTAAGCCTGGCACGAAACCCAGAATGTGATTCTGACACACCATTCTCCTCACTGTAGGAATTAATACATGCTTTAGAAGTCATTTTCTATAAGCAACAAAAATCACTCTCAGCACATCCCCCAGGCTTTCTATCTAGAACCATATATTCAATTAGGCATTTATTAGTAAGTCATTTTCTGATGGTTAGACACTACACAGTACAGTGTGAAGAGTAAAATATGCTGAGGGTTTGGACTTTAGGGCATTTACAGTTTTTATCAGTGAAATGGAAAAATAAATAAATAAATTGAAGGAATTTATTATGTAAACATAATTTATGTATATTTTATGATATTTATGATTCAGTTCAGTTGAGTTGCTCGGTCGTGTCCAACTCTTTGCGACCCCATGAACTGCAGCATGCCAGGCCACCCTGTCCATCACCAACTCCCGGAGTCCACCCAAATCCATGTCCATTGTGTCAGCGATGCCATCCAACCATCTCATCCTCTGTCTTCCCCTTCTCCTTCTGCCCTCAGTCTTTCCCAGCATCAGGATCTTTGCAAATGAGTCAGCTCTCCACATCAAGTGGCCAAAGCATTGGAGTTTCAGCTTCAACATCAGTCTTTCCAATGAACACCCAGGGCTGATCTCTTTTAGGATGGTCTGCTTGAATCTCCTTGCAGTCCAAGGGACCCTCAAGAGTCTTATCCAACACCACAGTTCAAAATCATCAATTCTTCTGTGCTCAGCTTTCTTTATAGTCCAACTCACATCCATACATGACTACTGGAAAAACCATAGCCTTGACTAGACAGACCTTTGTTGGCAAAGTAATGTCTCTGCTTTTGAATATGCTATCTAGGTTGCTCATAACTTTCCTTCCAAGGAGCAAGCATCTTTTTATTTCATGGCTGCAATCACCATCTGCAGTGATTTTGGAGCCCTGAAAAATAAAGTCTGACACTGTTTCCACTGTTTCCCCATCTATTTGCCATGATTATGTAAATATAATCAAAGAAACCCAGGTCAGATGCAAGGTCTGGCCTTGAACCCAGGTCTAAGGTGCAAGCAGGGGTGTGGATAGGTTATTAACAGAGCTGAACTCAGTAATGGATAAGATACTGATGCTTTTGGGTGTTGGATGCTGTGTGTACTAAATGGGGCCAAGCAGCATGAACAAGGTCTGAAAAGCAGAAAAATACTGGGCATACTTGAGAAATTGCTAGAGATGAAGACTACACAGAGCCAAAGTACATTACAGACATACAATGTTGTGAAAATTGTAAAAAGTGAAAGAGTTTTGATATGGACAGAATTATGAAGGACCCTATACAGCTGGCTGAAGAGTCTGGACTTTGTTCAATGAGCAATAAGCAGCCTTGACCCATGTGGCCATGGTCAAAATATAATTCAGATTCAACACACAGAAGAGAGACTGCTAACGAGTATTGTCACTGAGGCTTGAATATGGATCTCAGGTCATTATTATCCCCAAAAAAACATCAAAAAATGTTTATGTTGCTAAACTGTAACTGTTAAAGCATAAAGTGGATCTGTAATGTAAAAGAAAAAAAGAATTTCCACAAAGTAATCATAAGTGTAGCTATGATGCTATTTTTCAGGGTTACTGTGTGCTGAATGCTCACGTTATATTGTATCGTCCTTCTTAGCCAAGGGAATAGATTTTCACATTGATTAAATGATTTGGAAAACTGCAGTTAGTGACAGGGCCTGAGTCTGAGAGTTTCTGAGCCCAAGAGTGCAGAACACTTGATCACTATCCCTAAAGTTTAATGACTTTTTATTTGTCCACCTGGAAGAAAAACAAATATTTAGTCCTAAGAGATATATAATCCACTTCCTTTTCTCCTGGAGAGAGTTTTAAGAATGGGAAGTTTAGATGATGTTCCAGACATTGAAATTTTCTTGGGAAGTGACTTGGATAAAGTGTATACTTGATGTATGAATGAATGAATCAAGAAGTGACTCCGTGGGGGTAGTGGGAGGAAGGTTCAAGAAGGAGATATATGTATGCATACAGATGACTCCTTTTGTTGTCAGTGGGAACTAAGACAACATTGTAAAGCAATTATACTCCAATTAAAAAAAAAAAAGAAATGACTCTGGTTCCATCTTCACTTTTTTTTTTTGGAGCACCTCACATTTTTCGTAACTTTATGTGATGCAAAAAATAAATGGTGGTTTATGTGGCCCTCTTTAAATGTACACAGATCAATTAATAAGATGTTAGTAACTGTGTGATTATTACAGTGTTTAGAATATATTGGAACAAAGGCATGAAGAAAAGAAGTCACAGCCCATGTGATGAAGCAGATAGCCAGATTTAGCTCCAATTTATGATTTAATGACATAATCTCCAAAAATATACAAGAAATCTAGGAAACGTACACTTTAACTCTTTCTGTAGAGATGTATGGTTGGTTGTTGTTTAGTTGCTAAGTTGTGTTCAACTCTTCTGCAACCCCATGGACTGTAGCCCACCAGGTTCCTTCTGTCCATGGGACTTACCAGGCAAAAATACTGGAGTGGGTTGCTATTTCCTTCTCTGAGGGATCTTACTGACCCAGGGATACAACCTGTGATCCTGCATCTCCTGCATTGGTGGGTGGGTTCTTTACCTTTGAGACACTGGGGAGACCCTTGCTGCTGCTGCTAAGTCGCTTCAGTCGTGCCCGACTCTGTGCCACCCCATAGACGGCAGCCCACCAGGCTCCCCTGTCCCTGGGATTCTCCAGACAAGAACACTGGAGTGGGTTGCCATTTCCTTCTCCAATGTATGAAAGTGAAAAGTGAAAGTGAAGTCGCTCAGTCGTGTCCGACTCTTAGTGACCCCATGGACTGCAGCCCACCAGGCCCCTCCATCCATGGGATTTTCCAGGCAAGAGTACTGGAGTGGGGTGCCATTGCCTTCTCCGGGGGAGACCCTTAAAGATACGTAAACTGAGTTTATATGATGTCTGCTTAGTTGTGTCTGAGTCTTTGCGACCCCAGGGACTATAGCCCACCAGGCTTTTCTGTCCATGGAATTCTCCAGCCAAGAATACTGCAATGCATTGCCATTTCCTTCTCCATGGGATCTTCCTGGACCAGGGATAAAACCCAGGTCCCCTGCATTGGCAGTCTGATTCTTTACCTCTAGCACCACCTTCTTGTCAAGTTTGTTAGTGTAAAGCCATATCCAGTGTCTTTTTTTAGGAAGTTGACCAATTCACTGATTCTGTGTGTGTTGGGAAGAGGCCTTGGTTGTGGTGGAAGGACTGAAAAAGCAAACGCTACTTGCCATTGAATTAGAAGACAAATGGATGAGTTTTCCTAGAAAAAGAAAGAAGCCAATGAATGAGTTTTGCACCTGAGGGTTTGTTTTGTTTGGTTCGGTTTTCCTAAAGTTTCTATTCCTCAGCAAAGAAATAGAGGAACACAATAGAATGGGAAAGACTAGAGATCTCTTCAAGATAATACCAAGGTAACATTAGATTATTAGAGATACCAAGGGAACATTTCATGCAGATGGGCACAATAAAGGACAGAAATGGGATGCACCTAACAGAAACAGAAGATATTAAGAAGAGGTGGCAAGCATACACAGAAGAACTGTATAAAAAAGATCTTCATGACCCAGATAATCACTATGGTGTGATCACTAACACTTACCTAGAACCAAACATCCTTGAATGTGAAGTCAAGTGGGCCTTAAGAAGCATCACTACAAGCAAAACTAGTAGAGGTGATGGAATTCCAGTTGAGCTATTTCAAATCATGAAAGATGATGCTGTGAAACTGCAGCACTCAATATGCCAGCAAATTGGGAAAACTCAGCAGTGGCCACAAGAATGGAAAAGGTCAGTTTTCATTCCAATCCCAAAGAAAGGCAATGCCAAAGAATGCTCAAACTACTGCACAATTGCATTCTTCTCACATGCTAATAATGTTCAAAATTCTCCAAGCCAGCCTTCAGCAATATGTGAACCATGAACTTCCAGATGCTCAAGCTAGTTTTAGAAAAGGCATAGGAAACAGAGATCGAATTTCCAACATCTGCTGGATCATCGAAAAAGCAATAGAGTTCCAGAAAAGCATGTATTTATGCTTTATTAACTATACCAAAGCCTTTGACTGTGTGGATCACAATAAACTGGAAAATTCTGAAAGAGATGGGAATACCAGACCACCTGACCTGCCTCTTGAGAAACCTGTATGCAGGTCAGGAAGCAATAGTTAGAACTGAACATGGAACAACAGACTGGTTCCAAAGAGGAAAAGGAGTACTTCAAGGCTGTATATTGTCACCCTGCTTATTTAACTTATATGCAGAGTACACCATGAGAAATGCTGGGCTGGATAAAGTACAAGCTGGAATCAAGATTGCCAGGAGAAATATCGATAACCTCAGATATGCAGGTGACACCACCCTTATGGCAAAAAATTAAGAAGAACTAAAGAGCCTCTTGATGAAAGTGAAAGAGGAGAGTGAAAATGTTGGCTTAAAGCTCAACATTCAGAAAACAAAAATCATGGCATCCGGTCCCATCACTTCAGATGGGGAAACAGTGGAAAGAGTGGTTGACTTTATTTTGGGGGCCCCAACATCACTGCAGATGGTGATTGCAGCCATGAAATTAAAAGACACTTATTTCTTGGAAAGAAAGTTATGAGCAACCTAGACAGCATATTAAAAAACAGAGACATTACTTTGTCAAGAAAGGTCCATTTAGTCAAGGCTATGGTTTTTCCAGTAGTCATGTATAGATGTTAGAGTTGGACTATAAAGAAAACTGAGCACCAAAGAATTGATGCTTTTGAACTGTGGTGTTGGAGAAGACTCTTTAGGGTAACTTGGACTTCAAGGAGATCCAACCAGTCCATCCGAAAGCAGATCAGTCCTGGGTATTCATTGGAAGGACTGATGTTGAAGTTGAAACTCCAATACTTTGGCCACCTGATGTGAAGAGCTGACTTATTTGGAAAGAGTCTGATGTTGGGAAAGATTGAGGGCAGGAAGAGAAGGGGATGATAGAGGATGAGATGGTTGGATGGAATCACTGACTCAACGAATCTGAGTTTGGGTAGACTCCAGCAGTTGGTGATGGACAGGGTGGCCTGGCGTGCTGCAGTTCATGGGGCTGCAAAGAGTCAGACACGACTGAGTGACTGAACTGAACTGAAAGTTTCTATTTGACATTTTATATAAATTGTTTCAGAGAAGAAAAAGAGGAAGAGGAGGAAGAAAATACAAGAGGAAAAAGAAAAAAGAGAAAAAGAGGGAAAATATCACTTTATTGCAATAAAATTCAGTAACATGAAAATTGGTTTTGAAGAAAAATAGACAATCTCACTGGTACAGACGCAAAATTTAATCGAGAGTGCTAAAGAAGGAGAAATAGAGAATCTCGTCTACTAGCCCATCTCAATTTCCACTCTCATGAAATGCTCCCCCAGGTTTCTTTCCTGAACCTCCAGGCACCCAACTTTCCATCTTTTCCCTTATTGATTCATTTTCTTCATCTGTGTGTGTTAATTGTTCAGTTGTGTCTGACTCTTTGGGACACCAAGGACTGTAGTCTGTCAGGCTCTTCTTGTCCGTGTAATTCTCCAGGCAAGAATACTGGAGTAGGTTGCCATTCCCTTCTCCAGGGGATCTTGCTGCTCCAGGTTTGAACCCTGGTCTCCTGCATTGCAGGTAGATTCTTTACTGACAGGCCCACCAGGGAAGCTCATCTATCAGTAAGCTTAAAATCTACACTTCATCTATAGTGAGCTTAAAATAGGCAAAATATTATGTTAAAAGTTAATGAAATACATTTTAAAACCACTTACAAGCTTAATAAAAAAACACAATTAGGAAAAAAAATACATATGTTTAATCTCCACTAGTTCATCCTTCAAATTTACTTTAAAGCTACAAGGCAACACTCAAAACTAAGGTTGAACAACTATTACTATTGCTCCTGTTGTAAACGGAGGGGGAAATCTATCAGTGATTTTATGACACATTCTGTCCTTACTTCAGAGACAAATGGAGTCTTAATAATGTCATTAGTGTTAGTGTGTTCAACCAAACCCGAGAATTCAGGGTGGTATGCACAGGAAAAATGCTATAAAACCAGTCAATGGCACAACCTTGTTAAAGTATCTGACAAATAAAATAGGTTCCTTGATGATTACCAAGTTTGAGGAGAGTTCCTCAAGCAGAGATAATCTTTTCCAAAAGGACTTTAACCACAGAAGAGGGAGTAGACTGGCTGCAAGGGAAGGCTTCAGTCCAATGTTGAAAACATGCATACCACGACTGAAACATATTTATATCCTCCATGAGACGGAGGAAGTTGTATGAAATCTATTTGCCAGAGCTTGAATGGTCCATTAGGCAGTTTAAAATGTCTGGAAGCAATACAAACAGACTTTCCTGGGTTGTATTTCAGACAAGTGGGACAGTGAGGTAGGCACTTTTTGTGGCCTTATTAATGTTCCCTGCCAATATTGATTTATGAAGGCTATAATTTTGTCAGTAAACCAATGGTTTAATGTGTGTACAGTGAAGAGAAGTGGGAATTTTAGAGTCTCCAGTAAGACTGGGTTGTTATTTGGTCCAAACCAGAGCTTTTTCTTTTTATCAAACCAATAATTGTTGAATTTCCAATCTTGTTTTTCCTTTTCGGAGGCTAATCGTTGGGCTTCTCTAACAAGGTTTTGTAAGTTATCATTTTGGGAAATATCCCTTTAGACTATGACAGAGTTTTGGCTGTTGTTGGTTCCCCTAGGGACAATATTCCTTGTGGAAATGTCAGAAGGTGAGTCCCCTTAGCTTCCAGAGAGCCGAGTTGTAATGCCTCAGAATCTTATTAATAGCTAACACAGCAAATACTGCATCCAGTAACTCCTGAACATAGGAACATTTTTAATTCTATTTCCACTGGAAGTAAGGGAGTTACATTCAGATCAGATCACATCAGATCAGTCCCTCAGTCGTGTCCGACTCTTTGCGACCCCATGAATCACAGCACGCCATTGCTTACACAATATTCTGAAGTCATTAGCTAATCTGAAAGCATGTCTACTATCAGCATAAATACTGGCAGCTTTGCATTTGGCTAAAGCACAAACCTGTATAAGAGTATGAACTCAGTGTGTTGGGCAGAAGTAGCCACAGGTAAAGATGCTGCCTTTTGATGCTGACATCAAAAGGGGCTGCAATAGCAGATACAGCACAGTATTTGCCATTATCACTTTGTAAATAAAAGCCATCAATGAACCATGAGAAGTCAGAGTATGAAATTTCCTGCAGGTCATTGTGAGGAGTCAGGAAGTTATCCATCGGCATTAAGCAGTTGTGAAGGACTTCATTGGTGACCAAGGGGAGAAGAGTAGCCGAGTCAAGGTTAGTGTAAAACAGTTATGCGAGGAGCAGTTAACAAAAGAACTTTACAGGAGAAGGGGGCTGACTGAGAAATGTTGAGTGTGATGAGAGTTCAGGAGAGTTTCAACTGCACGAGTTACCAAAATGGCTAAAGGGGATCCCAAAACAATTTAAGCAGTGACCATAATGGCTTAAGGGAAGGTGAATACTCTCATGCCACTGGGTCCAGTTGCCAGCTATAATACCCCCAGGGTTAGTGGTGGTCCTATATTTTTGGGTGAGTCTCCAAAGGGCATTCCTTTCATTTTCATATACAGAATGGAAAATGGGAATCTAATCATTGAAAGGACCAAGAGCAGGTAGGTTTATCAAACGCTCCTTGAAAGAGAGTTGAAAGGCTTTTGAATGCTATGTCATCCAGGTCTTCCTATAAAAAATGGATCAGGGTTGTTATTGTTTAGTTCAGTTCAGTTCAGTTGCTCAGTTGTGTCTGACTCTTTGCAACCCCATGAATCACAGCACGCTAGGCCTCCCTGTCCATCACCAACTCCTGGAGTTCACTCAAACTCATGTGCATCGAGTCAGTGATGCCATCCAGCTATCTCATCCTCTGTCGTCCCCTTCTCCTCCTGCCCCCAATCCCTCCCAGCATCAGAGTCTTTTCCAATGAGTCAATACTTCGCATGAGGTGGCCAAAGTATTGGAGTTTCAGCTTTAGCATCAGTCCTTCCAATAAACACCCAGGACTGATCTCCTTTAGGATGGACTGCTTGGATCTCCTTGCAGCCCAAGGGACTCTCAAGAGTCTTCTCCAACACCACAGTTCAAAAGCATCAATTCTTCGGTGTTCAGCTTTATTCACAGTCCAACTCTCATATCCATACACGACCACTGGAAAAACCATAGCCTTGACTAGACGGACCTTTGTTGGCAAAGTAATGTCTCTGCTTTTCAATATGCTATCTAGGTTGGTCATAACTTTCCTTCCAAGGAGTAAGCATCTTTTAATTTCATGGTGGCAGTCACCATCTGCAGTGAATTTGGAGCCCAAAAAAATAAAGTCTGACACTGTTTCCACTGTTTCCCCATCTATTTCCCATGAAGTGATGGGACCGGATGCCATGATCTTCATTTTCTGAATGTTGAACTTTAAGCCAACTTTTTCACTCTTCTCTTTCACTTTCATCAAGAGGCTTTTTAGTTCCTCTTCACTTTCTTCCATATGTATAGTATCATACCAAAGTTTGCCATAAAAAGAGAAATTTGGAATCCAATTTCAGCGATAATCAGCTAGCAAGAAAACCTTGCAGGTGACAATTTGGGTTTTGGAAAACTTATGATGCTGTGAATTCTATCTGGACCTAGGTGTAGTCCTCGTTCTAGTAGCAGATGCTCTAAATATCAAAACTGGCTGTGGGCAAACTGTAATTTTTCCCTGGGGACCTTTTGTCCCTTTAAGGCTAACAGCTTTAGCAAGTGGATGCTATCTTCCTGTGAGGAAGCTTGAGAAGGCAAATGAAGAAGCAAATCATCCATATAGTGTAACCAAGTAGAACCCCTAGAGAACTTTGTATCATTCAAATCAGCCTTCAGGATTTGTGAAAAATAAGAGGACTCTCAGTAAAGCACTGACATATTACTGTCCAGGTGAACTATTCTTCCTAAGTGAAGGCAAAAGTTATTGGCTAGCTTCACCCACCAATTAGAATACTAAACAATGCATTGCATAAATAATTATAGTAAAGCATTTACTTCCAGTTAGAATGGATATTAGTGACATATGAGGCTTAGCGCAAAGAGGGTGTCAAGGGATAACCATGTTTACAGCTTGAAGGTCCTGGGCAAACCTTCACCCTCAGCCCTTCGGTTTTTTCCCACCAGCAAAATAGGTGTATTACAGAGACCAGTACAAAGGATAATGAGTCCTTGAACTTATAATCTTCTATTATGGGTTTTGGAAAACTTATGACCCATGACATAATCTTCTATTATACCTTGTGCTTTTTTATTTTCAGGGTGTTGATTAATTCTGGGGAGTGATTTTGAGGGATCTATTTGAATCTTGAGAGGAGGTGCACTGTGCACTTTGTTAACATCAGTTGGAGATTTTGCCTATAAGAAAAGTAGTAGCTGATTCAATAGGAACAAAGCAAATCTGCTTTGAATATAAAAATTTGCTTTTTGAATAGAAAAACAGACAACAGCCAGAATACATATAAACTCTGGCTTATTACCTGGAACAACCAGCCCAGGAAACCAACCCTTTATCTGTAGTAACTGGCCCAGGAAGCGAGCCTGCTATTACCACTCTTTCTAGTAATAATCTAGGACACCAAATAATAACCCAAAATAGCTAGGACATGATTAATAACTGATAGCTTCCCTAATTGTTGTCTCCATTTCCAACTTAGAACCAATCAGAGAGACACAAACATGTGCTCCTAACCTATCACAGTGGACGCCCTTCTTCTAGTTAGCTTGCTTACAGCTTCCCCATGCCAACAGCTTCCAATCAGGGCATAATTGTCCTCCAATTAAAAGACAAAACAAAAAGAGTGTTAAATTATCATCCAGATATGTGACAACTCAGAGAACTCACCTTCAATTTCCCAACAGCTATGTAGCCTGTTCGCATGTCCAGGCCTTTCCATTTAGAGAAAAAGGCACTAATGAGATGCAATTAATATCTTTTAAAAATTACTTTCAGATGATCTCTTCATTTAAATCTAGTAAATTCTAAGTCCCTCTTACCCTCCTAAAATCTGAACTCATCTGTACAAGACCTGACAAAAATTTCTTGACCTTCTGACACAACACATGTTGTTCCGTATTTTGAAATCTCTTGGTATGTCAGCTGGGAGAGAGAGTTGGATACTTGCTATTGTCATTCATTTTCCTGTTCAGTTTCATGTGATTTTATTTCCAAATTTAAAAACTAGGAAATATATGTTTAAAGAATTCTTTTAAAAAATATTCAAAGTAGACACTGTTCTGATTAAGAACAAAATAAATAACGGCCAATACAGTAAGTGAAGTGAAGTGGAAGTCACTTGATCGTGTCTGACTCTTTGTGATCTCATGGACTGTCGAGTCCATGGAATTCTCTAGGCCAAAATACTGGAGTGGGTAGCCATTCCCTTCTCCAGGGGATCTTCCCAACCCAGGAATCAAACCCAGGTCTCCTGCATTGAGAGAGGATTCTTTACTAGTTGAGCCACAAGGGAAGCCTGCCAATACAGTAAAGAAGTTAAAAACAACTAAATAAATCATAGTTCAAAAATAAATAAAAATAAAAAATTACAATGAGGCATAAAGCTTAGAGAATAAGCTAAACAATGGAAACAAACCTGTAAATTACAGCAACAAATAAAAATCAGTTGAACTCCTTGATTTAATTCCATACATATTTATTGAAATCTTAGTATATGCCAGGTTTCGTTAGGTCCAAAGAGGTTAGTAGTAAACATGATAGACACAGGACCTCCACACATGAAATTCAGTTTAGTAGAGAACATATTAAACAAGTAATTATACAAGTGATATGTGTCATCAAAACAGATGCTCAGGATGAGTTAAGCACATGGCAAGGATTTTCTGAAGAGGTTGGAGAAATCCTTGAACACATTATCACACACCTAAGTTCTTCCTCATCATCACTGGTCAGCTATGCAACATCATATTTAATACTGAAATACTAAAAAGGAACACTTTTAATATTTGAAACAAGACAAGGATGACTACTGCAATATTTGTATATATGTTCTCACCAAGACAAAAGGTACAAAAAACAATTCAATACTAGTATGGGAAAAAGCAAATAGATGAAGCATTACTTATTTCAAAGAATTTTAAAAAAATGAAGAGCTTCACTAGCATTAACTCAATCTTAATACATATTTTCAAGAATATACTGTATTTCAAGGACTACATAAAAAAGTAGACATCAAATGGTGAATAATAAGTTTTCATTCTAGTGAGTGAAGACAGACAAGAAACAATTGGTTTATATTATGGTTAAGACCAGTATAAAGAGTAAAAATAAAGTTTCATGGTAATAAGAAGCCAACTAAACCCTTCAGTTGTGCATGGATCAGGAAAAGGCTTTCCAGAAGAGGTTAGAGCCCTGTAGAGCAAAAATATATAAATGGAAAGATTATTCTAGACACCAGAATTGTTGATTCCAAAATGTAGGAGGCTTGCTTCCCACTGTAAAGAAATTAATGTGGCTGAGACTGGAAAAGAGAAAGAAATCAGTCTTGAAAATTATCATGACTCAGTCTTAGAAGGAATGATAAAGGTTATAAACAGTGAAATGGCATCATCAACTTTGATCTCAGAAATATGTTCAAAAGTTAAAATGCATGTTTAGGACTTATTTCAGTAATACAGCTGACAAATCTGTGACCACAACTAGAACAGTGGCAATAGGGTTGGAGAAAAAAGCTAGATTCTATAGATAAGGTCATCTAGTCAAGGCTATGGTTTTTCCTGTGGTCATGTATGAATGTGAGAGTTGGACTGTGAAGAAGGCTGAGCGCCAAAGAATGGATGCTTTTGAACTGTGGTGTTGGAGAAGACTCTTGAGAGTCCCTTGGACTGCAAGGAGATCCAACCAGTCCATTCTGAAGGTGATAAGCCCTGGGATTTCTTTGGAAAGAATGATGATAAAGCTTAAACTCCAGTACTTTGGCCACCTCATGCAAAGAGTTGATTCATTGGAAAGACTCTGACGCTTGGAGGGATTGAAGGCAGGAGGAGAAGGGGACGCCAGAGGATGAGATGGCTGGATGGCATCACTGACTCGATGGACATGAGTCTGAGTGAACTCTGGGAGTTGGTGATGGACAGGGAGGCATGGCGTGCTGGGATTCATGGGGTTGCAAAGAGTCGGACACGACTGAGGGACTAAACTGAACTGATAGATAAGGTCATGGGACTCACGGACTTGGAGGGGGACAGGCAATGAGAAAACAGACTCCATGACAGATGATGGTACATCCATTAAAACAGGGAACACAGAGGACAAAGGATGTGAAGATGCAAACTGTAAAGATGCCTGTACAATGTTTCAACTGGAATGTATGATATGCAATCTAGTGATTAGAAAGAAGTAGAGTGGAGAGGCAGAATTGTGAGTCATCAGTGTATGCAAGAAAAACTAATTCTAGCTCTTTTGGATAGGTATAATTATTTAAGGTAGTAGGTAAGACAATTCCCTTCTCTTCCCACTACTAATAGACCCAGTGGAACAGAAACATTTTTTAAACATTTTTATTAACTCATTTATGTTGTATAAGTAGACGTGATGAACAGGTGACTTTACAGCCTATCATTTAAATATTGGCACAGTTAGCATGAGGTAGGGTTATCTGTACCAGTTGGTTATTCTTTTCTGAGATTTGCTAAGGTTGAATAAATCATTGCATTTAAGAGTGCGGGATCTTACCATAGAAGAATTGTCTCTAGGAACACATGACTGAAAAGATTCCTTCCTATATCTATTAGCTGTTAAACATGATCTGAACTTTCTTTAGAGATAGGGAACCAGATTAGCATAACTTGTTTTAAGGATATTGCCATTATTATGTCTTATGAGGAAGGAGGATAGCAGTGGGTTGGATACTGTTCAAGGCAGGACAAATGAGATATTTATGGTCTGTGGCCAGGTATTATTAATTCATTTAACAATTATTTTCTAGTGGCTACTGTAAGCCAGGCACATGGTTAAAAACATAGGATTCCGTTTTGGGCTTCTAGAAGCTCATAGTCTATTATTTAAGACTATTATTAGTCTATTATTTAAGACTATTAAGTTTATTATTTAAGACTCTTAAAATAGACTTAAGAGTAATAGTTCCCCTTAACTAATTGCTTCATCAGCTGAAATATAGAGGCACACTTAGTTAATACTAAGAATTTTAATAAGCATGATAGGAAATCAAACTAATGTCAAAGAACTAAGAGGTCAACTGCCTTCAAAGAAACAAAAAGTTAATTTAATCAAGATTTCTCTCATTTTGAAACTTTGTCTGGAAAATTTTGAACACTGTCTTGGGCCCCTTTCTCCTTTTAACTGTGGTGTTATTCCTCATAGGCCTTGCTTTGGGAGATGGTGATTGACTTGGACATGGTTTTCCAGGAAGTGGCTGGTAATTTTTACTACATATAAACTCAAGCCAGGAGACCCCTGGAGGCAACCGGTGGTAACTAAGTAACTTAGTGAACACACAGTCTGAGACAGTAGACTCTTTTGGAGGAGGAGGAGGGGGTAAGGGGGCTACAGTGGAAAAGGAAGAGGAGGAGGAAGATGAAGATGATGAGGAGGACAAAGAGGTGGAGGAGGAAGAGGATGGAAGTACGGACTGGAACTGAGGGTTACTGTTTTTCTTCACATAAAGCAGCCAGTCTACAGCCTGGGGCTGTTGGCTTACAGCTTGGTTTTCGGGGGCTACTGTCAGCCAGGTCTTCTTTTCATTAGATCCCTGAGTGATATCAGATTCCGATATAGGGAAAATGTTTGATATCTTCTCCATTCCTTCAAGATTGTCTTCAGGGGCTTCATCAGGCTGATTTTCTTTCACAGGGAGTAAAAAAGTAGTCTCTGGTATGGAAAGGATAAACACTAGTTTCACCATTATCTCTTTCTCAGGAGTGAGTTCAGGTGTTGGGATGACAAACAGTGTGGCAGCATGGGGGTCCTTCCTTCCTGTAAGATGGCTACAATGAGATTTTATGCAGGAGGCACAGGCTAAACAAACCATATAACTTGATGAAAGGCGGGGACCAGGACGAGGATTTGGTCTTCCCCTCATCCTTCGAAAGAGAATCTGCCTACAGAGATCCCTCTGGATTCTGGTCTTGGAGAGAGAATTGACAATTTTATTTACAACATCATCAGGGACAGTTCCACCTTTAACAATGTAGGGTTGAGTGTAATCCAAAGTCCATGGAATGTCTTTACTGGGTCCTGTCTCTTCATAATGACCAAAACTGCTTTTACGCTGGAGTCTGGAGCCCAGTGGTAAAGCAGCTATGTTCCTCATGGAGTGCCTGGAGCTTAATATTGATTGACCTGAGACATTTGGTTTGGGATGAGGTGAGGAAAGATCTGTGGCTTTGTGTTTGTCACTTGGTGAAGTGGTGTTCTGCAATCTGGAGTGACATGTTGCTGAGCTCGGGGTCCTGAAGTCATGATCAAGTGTTTTGGGCTGGAACAATGGCAAACTCTTTGACTGGTGGACAGAGTATGGTAAAGGTGACTTTCTTGGTTTTGAATTGGACAGTGGTAATCTCAGAACACTGGAATTGGACCTTAATACAGGTGGTGTCTGAAGTCTGGAGTCAGGTAATGATGAGCTCAGAGTCATTTGACTAGGCTCCAAATGATGGGCTTCAGGTGATGTCTGAAACAAGTCATTTATTTGAGATGTAGAGTTGAGTGATGGTGAGCTCAAACATCTTTGATTGTGCTCTAACAAAGATGACCATAGGCTGTCCAATGAAGAGGCTTTCTGAGGCTTGGACTGGGGTAATGCTGAGTTAAAGGCTCTTTGATTAGGTTCCAAAGATGATGATGTCCATAGGTAGTCTGGGGAAGGAGTTTCTTGATGTTTGACAGCATATAGTGATGAACTTGACACTCTTCGAATAGATTTCAGCGAAGGCGATGTCCAGAAAAGATCTAGGGAAGATGTATTCGGAGGTTTAGGAAAGGATAACTGTGAGCTACAGTCTGTTTGAGTCTGCTCTGGTGACAATGTCTTAATGAGGTCAAATGAAGATGTATTCTGAGGTTTAGGGTGGAACAAAGGCGAGCTCAGGGCTTTCTTATTAGGCCACAAGGGAGTTCTCTGCTGGAGGTGTAGTGAAGGTGTGGCCTGATGTTTGGAGTGAGATAATGGTGATTTTAGAACCCTGTTATAGCAGTCCCCTGAAATTGTGTCCTGAGATTTGACAGAGGGCAATTCTGAGCATCTCTGTACCTTCTGGCTAGAGTTTGGTGGAGGCACTACAGGGTTATTACTATGGGATTGTACTCTGACCACAGATTGGTTATTGGGCTGATTTAATTTTTTGTCTGTGTATTGACACGTTAATGAGCTGGTTGCGGCCAGTTGGTAAGAGTGTTCTAATGGCATGAGGCGTTGATCATAATATGCTAGTGGCACCATCCTGGGCTAGTCATAGAGGTCTTTCTGAAAGCAGTTGGCTTGTAGGGATGTTTCGGTAACTGATACAGTCTTTTAGCTGGATTCCATGGACAACAAATACTTCTAAACAAATAACTTAAGAAGTGGCAAACATCTGTCTTGTAACCTTTCTGTTAATTCCTAAATATTATAGGTGTCTCAAAATTGAGGTGTAAATGAGGTTGAAAAAAAGTGTCACCAATTGAGATTCTTCTCTGTCTTCTCTTTAGCTTCCTAGAGTTTTTTTCCTCTTGAGGAAATGACACCTGTTAACAAAACAGTGAAGAGATTTCAGAAGAGGGCCTGATAGGGATGTTAATTTTCTCAAACAATTTTGTAGTGACAAGAGAACAACTCTGTGTGTAAATTTTGAGTAAAGTTTTCTAAACATTCAGCTGCCCATATGTAAAATAGGTAAATATAATGTTTAATTTTTTGGACTAAAGACTAAATAATATACCTAAAATGTAAAACAGTGCCCAAGATATAGGAGATGCTCAGTAATGCTGCTGCTAAGTCACTTCAGTCGTGTCCAACTCTCTGCGACCCCATAGATAGCAGCCCACCAGGCCCCACCGTCCCTGGGATTCTCCAGGCAAGAACACTGGAGTGGGTTGCCATTTCCTCCTCCAAAGCATGAAAGTGAAAAGTGAAAGTGAAGTCTCTCAGTCGTGTCCGGCCCTCAGCAACCCCATGGACTGCAGCCTACCAGGCTCCTCCATCCATGGGATTTTCCAGGCAAGAGTACTGGAGTGGGGTGCCATTGCCTTCTCCAATGTTCAGTAATAGGTAATAGCTATTTTGGGTATTCTTTCAATGATTGCTTTAGTTTAAAAAAAATTGAGATAAATTTATTGCATGAAATAATAGACTCTTAAAGTGAAATGGAAGTTCATCTTATATGTGAGCATGCATGCTTAGTCACTCAGTCGTGTCCCACTCTACCCCAAAATCTCAAAACAATTCAAGTACAAAACAGAAGAATCAATAAAGTTATTTCTCCTTGTAAAGAAATCATCTTTTCTGCATCTTCTATCTTGGTCCTTAAAATCTAGTCATCTAATTCAATATCTTTGAAATCATCCTGGACAGATTCACCTTCCAAAACCATCTAGATGCCAGTATCTGTTGATTTTATCTCTTTCATATATTAATTCACATTTTTTTCTATTCAATTCCACTATTTCTTATACTCTTTTTTCTATTCAATTATACTTATACTCTAGGCATATCTCATCTAAACTAATATATTTATGTTTATATATCTTTCCGCCATAACCTTTGTCACTCTTTTCCCTCTCCTCTGCCACAAATCCAAAAGCAAACTCTTGCTGGTGAGAGACAGTCACTCCTCACCCAAAGAACTTCATTTTGCTTCTGCCTGCATGAATAATAGGGCTTCCTGGTGGCTCAGCAGTCAAGAATCCGCCTGCCAACACAGGATATATGAGTTTGATGCCTGAGTGTGGAAGATCCCCTGAAGAAGGACATGGCAACCCATTCCAGTATTTTTGCCTGGAAAATCCCACGGACAGAGGAGTCTGGTGGACTACAGTCCATAGGGTCCCAAAAAGTTGGACACCATTGAGCATGCAACATGCATGAATAGTAACAACTAAATTTACTTGTGATTGCTGGATTTTGTGTGTTGTGTCTTAACATCAATACTTTAAAGAGGGGAGGGAACAGCATACCCTACTGCATATATATCACATTCTAACATACATCTATATAGTAATATAGAGTAACACCATGATCTTGATGTATGGAAAGATTTCTTAAAACATAGAAAGCCATAACCATTAAAAATTGATAAACTAAAATGAAAAATTCTCGGTCATCAAGAAATGCCATCAAAGAATGGGAAAAATAAATATTTGCAATGCATATATCTGAAAAAGAGACTCATATTCATTACAACTTCTGCAAGTTACTCAGATAAAATAAGCAGTGCAGTTAGAATGACAGGCAAAACATGGGATGAGCACATCACAAAAGAGGATATCCAAATACTAATGCAATATGAAAAGATGTTCAGGATTGTTAGAAACCAGTCAAACACATATTTAAACTACAGAGAGATACTACGACACATTATCAGAATGTGACTAAAATAATATGAAAACTTACAAAGCTAATAACTGGTGATTATATAGCCTAATTAGTATATTATATATATATGCACACATACATATGTATATATTATATTCCACTCTTAGATACATCTCAAGAGGCATGCAATGCATGAATATTGGCACCAAAATACATATACTAGGATATTCATGGAGTATTATTCCTAATAGCTTCAAACTAGAATTAACTGTCAATCAATAATAGAATATATAAGTAAATTGTGATATATTCATTCAACAAAATACCAAACAACAATGAAAATTAACAGAAAATCTAGCATCATAGAACTACATGAATGAATATCACATAAAAAATACTGATTGAAAAGTATATGCACAAAAACTCATTTGTAATTTTATGTATAAAAGTACAAAATCAGTTCATACTAAATATGGTGTTAATAGTCAGGATAATAATACATCTGGGGGAAGAGGAGATTACAAGGGAACACAAATCTTCTGGGGTGGTGATAATGTTCTGTTTGTTGGCCCGGATGCTGACAGTGTAGGTGAATTCACTTTGTGATAATTGAGCTCTAACATTTACACTATGTGTATTTTTCCATGTTTCCTAACTTCAATACAAGGTTTAAGAATACATAACCTGACGCTAATTTGAAAAGACACATCTGACAAAAAATTTCACTGAAAAGTGAAACATTAAAGGATGAACCAAGTTCTGGCACCCAGATGCAATGAAACTTTAAAAAAAAGTGGAGAGGAGAAGAATGCAGTGTGGAAATCCTGCTATCACATGGAAAAGAATAAAGAAATTCAAAACAAATGGAACTAACAAGAATTTAAGACAAAGAAAAATTTAAGACAGAGAAAAATTACATTTCTGAATTTTTTCCACTTTCAAACCTACTCAGGAAATAAAATTCCTGTTTCAAAGAACATGCTTTAACTAAAGTATATAAACATTAAATACAATGCAAGACATTGTGGAGGTTTAAATGAACCTATAAAGATGGGAAAAAATAATTATGACTTATGAAAGAATTAATTCTCAAATAATTCTTGCTCAAATTCCTCTTTCAGTTGAGTTCTTTCCAACTTTCAATGAAGATATATTTATAATGTTATACAAACTTTGTCAGAGTATAATGAACATAGAAATATAATAAATTTGTTCCATGAAACTGCTGTATGTAAATCTGATATTAAAACATAAAAAATAGTTCGAAACTAAAATAAAGTAATAACACATACCATATGCAAAATTCCAAAATAAAACATTTAGCATTTCAATAACATAATAATCTGCTAGCACCAACTTGATCTCAAACAATGTAATGATTTATTATTAGGAAACATTTAATTTGTCATGCTCATAATTCACAAAAATACTCAATATGTGTTCAAAAGTAATTTTATAAAATTCAATGTCCATTTCTCATAAAACTCAGTAAACTACTAAGAAAAAACTAATTAATGAAAAAAAACCTCAAACTGAAATAAAAATCAAATCATTCAGTTTGCACTGAAATATGAGCTATTCCCATTATAGATTGATAACAGACAAGCATATCCACTCTCACTAAAAGTGAATATCCACTATCACTGAAAGTGAAAGTGTTGCTCAGTTGTGTCCAGCTCTTTATGACTCCATGGATTGTAACCCGCCAGGCTCCTCTCTACATGGAATTCTCCAGGCAAAAATACTGGAGTGGGTAGCCATTTCCTTTTTCAGGGAATCTTCCTACTTAATTAAGTAGAAGAAAGAAAATTATAGAGATTGGAAACTAAATAAGATAGAAACAAGAAAAGCAAGAATATAAAAAGCTGGTTCTGTGAGATCAATGAAATAGAAAATATTTAACCAGATATATCAAGGGAAAAGAATGACATAAATTACAAATATCAGGAATGAGAGAGCTGGCATTACTATGGACTCTGTGCTGTGCTATGCTTAGTTGAGTCCGACTCGTTGTGACCCCATGGACTGTAGGCCGCCAGGCTCCTCTGTCCATGGGGATTCTCCAGGCAAGAATACTGGAGTGGGTTGCCATGCTCCCCTTCAGGGTATCTTCTCAACCAAGGGATCGAACCCAGGTCTCCTGCATTGCAGGTGGATTCTTTACCCTCTGAGCCACCAGGGAAGCCCATTATGGACTCTGCAGATATCTAAAAATATAAGAAGATATTTCTGTGAATAATATTACACCTATATACTAGATAACTCAGAGGGAAGGGGCATATTTCTTGAAAGATGAAAATTGCCAAAGCTCACTCAAGAATAAATGCAAAACCTGAAGATCCCTATATCTACTAAATAAATTGAATTGGATCTTAAAACTTTCCCACAAAGAAAACACAAGACCCTGGTGGCTTCATTGGTGCATTCCACAAAACATTTAAGAAAAAGAATACCAATTCTGCAAACACTCTTCCAGAAAATTAAAAGGAAACAATTTTTTCTTAACTCATTCTGCAAGCTAGTTATTACCTGATACCAAATTCAAACAAAAACATTATTAGATTTTTAAAAACTACAGACCACTATTCTTCATATAGATGTAAGATTTTCAAACAAAATTTTACCAGGTCAAATCTAAAAATATGTCAAAAAGATAATACACTTTTCAAAATCCATGAACTCAGCCTTATCATGAAAAGACATTTGACAAGCCCAAATTGAGGAAAATTCTACAAAATATTTCACCAACAGTCTTCAAATGTGTCAAAGTCAAGAAAAACAAGGAAAGACAGAGAAATTATCACATACTGGAGAAATCTGAATATAATGATTAAAGGCAACTTGGTATCCTGACCTTGATCCTGGGTCAGCAAGAAGATGTTAAAGAAAAAACTGGAGAAGTTCTATTATATTAAAACCTTTAGTTCAGTGAATAGTATTGTACCAATGTTAATTTCTTTGTTTTGATAAATATGCCATGATTATGTAAGATGTTAACACTACTAAAACCTAGGTAAAGGGTTGAAATGCAAAGGAGCTAGAATACATAAAATAACTTTGAAAAAGAAGAAAGTTGGAAGGACATTAACTGATTCCAAGACATTAAAAAAGCAACAATAGTCAAAACTGTCTGGTATTGGCATAAAGGCAGACAAATGGATGAAGGGAAGAGAATAGAAAGTTCAGAAATAGACCCACACACATATAGATAGCTGATTTTTGAAAAATGTGTAAAGTTAATCCAGTGGTGAATAACACTTTCAAGTGACATTGTAATAACTAGGTATATACAACTGCAAAAAATAAACTTTGGTTCTTACCTTACATTATACACAAAAATCAATTCATAAAGGGATCATAGATCTAACATAAAACCTAAAACTACAAAAGCTCTGGAAAAAAAAGTCACAGGAGAAAATCTTTGTGATTTTGGCATAGATTTTTAAATGTGTCACCAAAAGTAAAATTAATAAAAGAACAAGTGAATAAATCAAATTTCACCAAATTAAAAGCTTCTGCTATTTATAAGACACTGTTAAAATAAAAAGACAAATCATAAACTTGGGGAAATATTTGCATTTATTGTTATTAAGAGTTTATAGAGAGAGCTTAAGAAAGCAAAAATCCAATAAAAACTGAATAAAATATTTGGACAGCTTTCCAAAGATGATATGTGAATGGGAAATAAGCACAGAAAAGATATTCAACGTTATTATTCATTAGGAAATGCAAACTGAAACTATAGGAGAGACAATTAAATACCTATTAGAACAGTTAATATTTTAAAAGATGGCCATACTAAGCTAACTCTACTAAGGAGATAGAGAAAATGGAACTCATACACTGTTGGCTAAAATATATAATAAATCAAGAAGTTTGGGAAAAGACTGACTTTTTTTTAAAGCAAAATATCCATGTATCATATAATCCAGCCAGTCTACCTCTAGGATTTACCCAAAAAGCAAGCATACTCCATGAAAAGACTTATAGAAATATGCTCACTGAAGCTTTAGTTTAATAGCCCAAACTGGAAATAACCTAATGGTCATTAGCAGGTGAATGGATTAACAAATTGTGGTAAATCCTTTTATCAATATACTACTATCACCAATCTCGGCAAATTTATATGCAGATGAGTGTTTAGGAACAAGATGTTCACAAACTGATAGACAAAAGAATTGATATAAAACAAAAATAGCTCCATGAGTCAACCTCTCAAATGTAAGACCCTCCAAAACAAAGAATACAATGAGACAAATGCTCTGTATTCTCAGTAAACCATCAAAAGAGAAATAAATTATCTCTCCAGGAAACTCATATAATAAAAACATATTGCATAGATGCCTTAAAAATTGGTGAAGATGTGTTTAGCATTAAAAATATATAGTATTCTTGCTGTGTGTATAGATTAATTTTCTAAAAATTTCTACTTGAGTTAATACTTAGAATATGTAGTATCTAATCTTTATTTTTGTTTTTGGCCTGAAGTAACCTAGCATTGTTTTTTAATCTGTTCAATTGTTTGGTCTGTTTAAACCAAATTGACTCCTGCCTGCCAAACTCTCAAGGCCTGTGTTAAAATTTTGACAATCCAAGAGATTTGAATTTAGAGAATTTTGTGGAAGTCAAGTATTAATGCACCAAATTCTGAGTGAGGATCGATCAGTCAAAAAGGATAATCCTCTTCTGAGAAACAGTTGCATGTACAGAAGGCTCAGATGTACCGAAGACTTCAGAAGAAACCTCTGTAATCCGAGGCTTATCACTAGCCTGCCCTGAGTACATGACATTTCCACCGTGTTGAGCTCAGACATTCAGCTTTCATCTTCTCCCATATGTAAACCCACGAGAAAATCTCTCAGATTTATACTTCAAGGCTACCTTCTCTCAACTCTTTTTATCATTCATGGTCACCAATCTACATATTTTTATTTTTGAAAGTGCCTCTTACCAAGAAAAGTTTCATGAACACTAAAAATCTGGCTATTTCAATGATTCTTAGAGCAACTCTCTCGCCAGGCAATTTTGTAGGATATATGCTGCCTTCATTCCCTATGAAGAAAAGTAATCAGGAGGAGACTATGTTCTAGTACACAGAACAGAGTGCACTAGAATACATAAATAAATATATTTATTTATTAAAAATAAATATAATTAAGTATAATTGCTACTATTTCTGCAGTTTTCTATTCCATAAAACCTGTAACCAAATTCTGCCATTTTTAACCTTCAATCAAGTTGTCACTCAGACTTAGGGACCTGTTAGTGGAGTCTACCCATGAGCTCTACAGGAATACATCCAGAAGCCAAATATCACTGCCACACAGCTGCATGCAACACTTTCTATCCTCTGTCTCCATCTCTCAGACAAGTTCAAGAACCACCGGTCTGGTGTGTCAGTGTGTAACTAGGTCAGCCTAGATTGGCCATGTGAGATACATTAGATATGTTCAAGAGGCTACAGAATAATAAGCTCTGTAAAAATACATTAATTTTCATGCTTCTATATGTCTTTTTGTTGTTGTTGTTATAATTTCAGAAAAATTTCCTCAGGAACAATGTTAAAACATCAACCTTACATATTTTAACAGAATAAAACTGTCCTATCTACCCTCTCCCCCCATGACAAGAGCATAGTGTGCAACAAATCTAAACCTGGTATGAAAACGGGAGAGACTGAAGAGTAGAGGTGCAGAGTGGGTTACTGGGCACGGCGTGAATCAAGATTCATCCATTCCCACCCACAGTATTCAAATTGTCATCACATTCTAGAAAATATCTCTGTGCAGTCCATTCAGCAAAGCACCATGGGGACACACAAATGAATAGCTTTCCTGAAATGTTTAATGACATAGAAGAAAGAAGAGGGAATTTAATTCAATGAACTACTTTAAAGCCAGTGAAAGGGAAGTCACTCAGCCGCAACCGACTCGTGGCGACCCCATGGACTGTAGCCCACCAGGCTCCTCCATCCATGGGATTTTCTAGGCAGGAGTACTGGAGTGGCTTGCCATTGCCTTCTCCAAAGTATGATAGGTATAAAAGCATAAAGATTACTAAGGCTTTAGTAAAGGGGCTTCCAAGGTGGTGCTAGTGGTAAAGAACCTGCCTTCTTCAGGAAACTCAAACAGGGGCTCTGTATCAACCTAGAGGGGTGGGATGGGGAGGGAGATTGGAGGGAGTTTCAAAAGGAAAGGGATATATGTTTACCTATGGCTGATTCACTTTGAGGTTTGACAGAAAACAGCAAAATTCTATAAAGCAATTATCCTTCAGTAAAAAAAATAAATTTAAAAAACAAACCCTCCTTCTAATGCAGGAGACATAAGAGACTTGAGTTTGATCACTGGGTTGGGAAGATCCCTTGGAGGAGGGCTTGCAACCCACTCCAGTATTCTTGCCTAGGGAATCCCATGGACAGAGGAGCCTGGCGGGCTATATAGTCCATGGGATCACACAGAATCGGACACAACTAAAGCTTCTTAGCATGCGTGCATACGTGGAGCCTAAAAGAAGAGGGAGTAATCAGGTGCAGATATAAAACAAAACTGACAACACACGGCAAAATGAAGAAAGTATTCTGGAAAATGAAGAATAAAGATAATGTTAGGAATTAAAGTGGTAAAGAAGGAAAGATTGCAGAACTTAATATATAAGAACCTCTGAGTGACTTACATTTGGAAGGAAGAAGGAGAAGGCTGAGGAAGAGAAGGGGAGGAGATGAAAACAGGAATGAAAAGAGAAGTAAATGTGAAAGCAAACTTATTTATAAGTCCAAAAAATAATATTGAGTGGCACTGAATAGAATTAAATTATAAAAGGATTTCAACAGTTTTGACTGAGAACAAATTCTTGAGTTCACTGAAGACTTGTTTGAGAACCCAGCTGAGTAATGTGCGTGAAAAGGAACCATTACCATCAGCCTGACTTTAACGAACTTGACTGTGAAGAGTTAAGCACAGTTGAAAAAAGTCATCTTTACAGGAAGTCTGGTCGGTGTTAAAATAGAGAAAAAGCTCAACTATGTTGGTATATAGAAGAAAAAGAATCACAGAGTTAAAGTCATGACATGTCACATAGTCCGGACACAGGAGGATTATTTGGATAATGGAAAACTTTCAATGTCTGTCACTGGAAGGACTGATACTGAAGCTGAAGCTGCAATACTTTGCCCACATGGTTCAAAGAGCTGACTCATTGGAAGAGACTCTGAGGCTGGGAAAGAATGAAGGCAGGAGGAGAAAGGGGTGACAGAGGATGAGATGGTTGGATGGTAACACCAACTCAATGGACATGAGTTGGAGCAAACTCTGGGAGATAGTGAAGGACAAGGAAGCCTGGTGTGCTGCAATCCATGGGGTTGCAGAGTCGGATACCACTTAGTGACTAAACTACATAGAACAAATTCAGGAATTAAAAAAAGACTCTCTCCAAATAAAAATGAAGTTTTCCTTTTTTCTGATCTATCACATATACTAAAAAGGATGAAGGAAGGAAGACAGAGTGTAAGTCCAAAATAAAATTCTCTTTGTGGGTACTTTTGGGAAATATATAGTTTGTCAATGTCTGAATACCATCCACCAGTCAAAGGAGCAAAGAGGGCACTGTACTAGAAGTATGCATAAGCAAAATTACATGTACCTTTCTCAAAATCATAAACAAAATCATTTATAGTCATACATCCAGCTCAATCCCCCCGACTTACAAAGTATTGTTGTTGTTCAGTTGTCCAGTCATGTTCTACTCTTTGAGACCCCATGGACTGCAGCACTCCAGGCCTCCCTGTCCCTCACCATCTCCCAGAGTTTGTCCAAGTTCATGTTCATTACATCCGTGATGTCGTCCAGCCATCTAATCCCATGATGCTCTCTTCTCCTTCAGCCCTCAATCTTTCCCAGTATCAAGGACTTTTCCAATGAGTCATCTGTGCTCATCAGATGACCAAAATACTGGAGCTTCAGTTTCAGCATCAATCTTTCCAGAGAATATTCAGGGTTGATCTCCCTTAAAACTGACTGGCTTGACTCCTTGCTGTCCAAGGCACTTTCAGGAGCCTTCTCCAGCACCACATTAAGAAGGCATCAATTCTTTGGCGTTCTGCCTTCTTTACGGTACAGCTCTCACAACCACACGTGACCACTGCGAAGAGCAGAGCCTTGACTATATAGACCTTTGTCAGCAGAGTAAAATCTCTGCTTTTCAATACACTGTCTAGGTTTGTCATCGCTTTCCTGCCAAGAAGCAATCTTCTGATTTCATGGCTTCAGTTACCATCTGCAGTGATTTTAGAGTCCAAGAAGAGGAAATCTGTCACTACTTTCACTTTTTCCTCTTTTATTTGCCATGAAGTAATGGGGGCAGATGCCATGACCTTAGGTTTTTTAAAATTTAGTCCTAAGCTGGCTCTTTCACTCCCCATCTTCACCCTCATCATGAGGCTCTTTAGTTCCTCTTCATTTTCTGCCATTATAGTGGTATCATCTGCATATCTGAGGTTGTTGATATTTCTCCTGCCTATCTTGATTCCGGCTTGGCATTTCTCATGATGTGCTCAGCATATAGGTTAAACAAACAAGGCGACAGCAGACAGCCCTGTAGTATTCCTTTCTCAATCTTGAGCCAATCAGTTGTTCTACACAGGGTTCTATCTGTTGCTTCTGGACCTGCATACAGATTTCTCAGAAGACAGGTAAGATGGTCTGGTATTCCCATTTGTCTAAGGACTTTCCACAGTTTGTCATTATCTACACAAAGACTTTAGTGTAGTCAATGAAACAGAGTTAGATGTTTTTCTGAATTTCCCTTGCTTTCTCTATAATCCAGCAAATGTTGACAATTTGATCTCTAGCTCCTCTTCCTTTTCTAAATCCAACTCAGATATCTGGAAGTTCTTAGTTTGCATAATGCTGAAGCCTAGCATGCAAGATTTTAAGCATGACCTTCCTAGCATGAGCAATGAGTGCGATTGTCTCATGGTTAGCACATTCTTTGGTACTATGCTTCTTGAGAATTGGAATGAGGACTGACTTTTTCCAATTCTGTGGCCACTGCTGGGTCTTCCAGATTTGCTGACACAATGAATGAAAAACCATGATGGCATCCTCCTTTAGGGATCTGAATAGTTCTGCTGGAATTTCATCACATCCACTAGCTTTATTAACACCAGTAAGTACTTCTTAAGGCCCACTTCGAACTCCAGAATGTCTGGCTCTGGGTGACTAACCACACCATCGAAGTAATCCAGTTCATTAAGGTCTATTTTTTATACAGTTCTTCTTTGTATTCTTTCCATTTCTTCTGATCTGTTCAGCATCTACTGGGTCTCTACCATTTATATCTTTTATTGTGCCCACCTTTGGATGGAATGCTCCCTTGATGTTTCCAATTTGCCTGAAGAGATCTCTAGTCTTTCCCTTTTTGTTGTTTTCTTCTACTATTAAGCACTGTTCATTAAGAAGACCTTCTTGTCTCTCCTAGCTATTCCTTGGAACTCTGTGTTTAATTGGATGTATCTTTCCCTCTCCCTTGCTTTTTGCCTCTCTTCATTCTTCTGCTGTTTGTAAAGCTTCCTCAAATAATCACTGTCTTGCTTTTCTTTTTCTTTGGGATGGTTTTGTTCACCACCTCCTGTAAAATTGTATAGTAGACCTATAAAGTAGTGAGTGTCAGTTTATACATCAGAAACTATTTCACATCATTTGGTTTGCCAGGCAAATCCCAAGCCTGCTGAAAGCTTCCAAGTTTGTGTATAAGATTGCAGGTCCCCTGTGCATACAAGAACACCCCTTGTTCACAAAAGCTGGAGTTCAATGTGTCTTTGTATGAAGGGAGTCTGGAGATGAGAGAACCTTAGTATTGCTATACAAAAACAGTAAATCCAAAGGGCATCACTTTTCAGTTCCACCCTGCAATTCTGTACATATCAAAACCTAATGTCGTAAACAGAAGGGATCCTCCATATGCTTTGAGAGAAACTAGGAGATTTAAATCTTTCAGTTTTGTTTCTTAATTGGGCAGCACAAGGTCAACTAGGATCTAGGGACTGTCTTCAATAAGCAATAATTGGCTTAGATATAAATAAAGATGTAAAGATATAGACAACCCCAGGTGGCTCAGTGGTAAAGAAACCTCCTGCCCAGCTGGAGATGTGGGTTTGATCCCTGGGTCAGGAAGATTCTCTAGAGAAATAGAAACCCACCCCAGTATTCTTGCCTGGGAAATCCCGTGGTCAGAGGAGCCTGGCAGGGGTTGCAAAAGAGTTGGACACAAATGAGTGACTAAAAAATCTATTGCAAGGGTGTCCCAAGTGGCCCTAGTGGTAAAGAACTTGTCTGCCAATGCAGGAGACGTAAGAGACGTGGGTTTGATCCATGAACTGGGAAGATCCCCTGGAGGAGGGCATGGCAACCCATTCTTGCCTGGAGAATCCCATGGACAGAGGAGCCTGGTGGGCTACAGTCCATAGGGTCGCAAAGAGTCAGACATGCTTACACAATCTGTTGCCAGAGTATCTTCAAACAAAACCTCTTTGTTCCATTTTGTGTAGGAATCCAGGGTTTCTTGAGGTTTATGTATTACCCAGGATCTCAAGATCATAAATGTGAAAGAATGTCCAAATTCTGGGATGCTTAAGAGGACAGTTCTAGCCTATCCAACTCATATCCTTCCTAATAAATCCCAAAAATCTCCCAATCCCCTTCACCATACATTTTCCATTGGTGGTGGTTTAGTTGCTAAGTAGTGTCTGACTCTTGAGACCCCCGTGGACTGTTTCCTGCCAGGCTCCTTTGTCCATGGGACTCTCCAGGCAAGAATACTGGAGTGGGTTGCCATTTCCTTCTCCAGGGGATCTTCCTAACCCAGGAATTGAACCCGGGTCTCCTGCATTGCAGGCAGATTCTTCACCAACTGAGGTAAGAGGAAAGCACAGAGACTACATTTTCCAGAAACACAAGAAAATACTGAAAATGCAGAAAATGTGTAAATTGACCAGATGATATTTCAGTTTCAGAGATTACTTTAAACATAATTCTTCTTCTGTACATTTGAAATTAAATTTAACTTTTAGAAAGCAACTGGATTATGCACTATTTGGGATCATCTACTTAGTCTGGTCAGTTAATCTATGACAAAAAGAGCAAAAAATATAGAATGGAGAAGACAGTCTCTCCAGTAAATGGTGCTAGGAAAACAGACAGCTACATGTTAAAGAATGAAATCAGAATATTCTGTAACACCATATAAAAAACCCAATATGAGTTAAAAACCTAAATGTAAGATTGAATACTAAAAACTCTTAGAGGAAAATACAGGTGAAACAGTCTTTGATGTAACTTGTGACAGTATTTCTTGATCCATCTCCTAGAGTAATGGAAATAAAAATTTTAAATGAATAAATGGGACCTTATTAAATTTATTAAGATTTTGCACAGCAAAGTAAACTGTAAACAAAATGAAAAGACAACCCTCAGAATGGGAGCAAATATTTGTAAATGATGCTACTGACAAGGGCTTAATTTCCAAAACACACAAACAAATCATACAGTTTAATATTAAAAGAAACACCAAAAAACCCAATCAAAAAATAGGCAGAAGACCTAAATAGACATTTCAAAGAAGACATACAGATGGCCAACAAGCACATGAAAAGATGCTCAATACTTCTAATTACTAAAGAAATGCCAATCAAAACTACTATGAGATATCACCTCATACCTGTCAGAATGGCCATTAAAAAGACTACAGTTAACAGATGTTGGAGATGGCATGGAGAAAACAGAACTCTCCCACACTTTTGGTGGGAATGCAAGTTGGTGCAGCCACTATGGGAAATAGTACAGAGGTTCCTTAAAATCTAAAATAGAGGAACCATATGATCCTGCAATCCCACTCCTGGGCACATATCTGGAGAAAACTGTACTTTGAAAAGATAGGTGCACCCCAATGTCTATAGCAACACTATTTACAATAACCAAGACATGTCAGCAACCTAAGTGTCCATCGACAGATGAATGGATAAAGGAGATACAGTATATTTACACAGTTCAGTTCAGTTGCTCAGTCATGTCCGACTCTTTGCAATGCCATGAATAGCAGCACACCAGGCCTCCCTGTCCATCACCACCTCCTGGAGTTTACCCAAACTCATGTCCATTGAGTCAGTGATGCCATCCAACCATCTCATCCTCTGATGTCCCCTTCTCCTCCTGCCTTCAATCTTTTCCAACATCAGGGTCTTTTCAAATGAGTCAGCTCTTTCCATCAGGTGGCCAAAATATTGGAGTTTCAGCTTCAACATCAGTCCCTCCATGAACACCCAGGACTGATTTCCTCCAGGATGGACTGGTTGGATCTCCTTGCAGTCCAAGGGACTCGCAACAGTCTTGTCCAACACCACAGTTCAAAAGCATCAATTCTTTGTCACTCAGTCCTCCTTATAGTCCAACTCTCATATCCATACATGACTACTGGAAAACCATAGCCTTGACTAGATGGACCTTTGTTGACAAAGTAATGTCTCTGCTTTTTAATATGCTGTCTAGGTTGGTCATAACTTTCCTTCCAAGGAGTAAGCGTCTTTTAATTTCATGGCTGCAATCACCATCTGAAGTGATTTTGAAGTTCCCCAAAATAAAGTCAGCCACTGTTTCCACTGTTTCCCCATCTATTAGCCATGAAGTGATGGGACTGGATGCCATGATCTTAGGTTTCTGAATGTTGAGCTTCACACTAGCTTTTTCACTCTCCTCTTTCATCAAGAGGCTCTTTAGTTCTTCATTTTCTGCCATAAGGATGGTGTCATCAGCATATCTGAGGTTATTGATATATACACAATGGATTATTTATTACTTGTCCATAAAAATGAATAAAATAATGTCATTGGCAGCAACATGAATGGACCTAGTGATTACCACATTTAAGTGAAATAAGTCAGACAAAGATAATAAGTCAGACAAGATATGACATCACTTATGTGTCAAATCCAAAAAAAAATTATATAAATGAATTATTTACAAAACAGAAACAGACTCACAGACATAGAAAACAAATTTATGGTTACCAAAGAGAATTGTGGGGCTTGAGGATAGAGGGGAGATTAATAAGGAGTTTGGAGTCTGTGTACTCAAAAATCAACCATGTAATTCAATATTAAGATCACATCACTATTGGCTTATCAGTTTTATTTTGGAGGCAAATATTAGTTTGAGTTGAGATAGGAGCTACTTCTTCAAAGTCAATAAATCTATTTATGTATTAATTGCCCAATAACATAATATTTCTAGTGACTGAATGAAACACAGTTGCAATATGTTTTATATATATATATGCATATACTATATTATATGGCTAAAATTTGCATAAACATTTCTCCCTTTTTAATGAAATCACAGTTTAAAAGTATATGGAACAACCTAAACATCTTGACTTTACAAAAATTGAAGCTATCGATGATAATGAAGCAGTGGATCAAGTTTTCATAGATCAAACATTTGTGCAAGCAACTTTCTTCCTGGAAATGGTCACTAAGTTTAAAACAGCAATGACAATAATGTAAGGGAAATGTGATATACAGGTCTCTAGAAAGCAGCTGTGCAAACAAAGGGAAGAACTTTATGGAAAACCATGACACATTAAGAGACCTGTTGATTACATTTCATGTCTAATTCAAGAAATTTTGCTTAAACAAAATCAAGAACATAACCTCAAATGGATAATTTAGTAGGTTACACACTGCCTTCATATTGCTTGATTCATGTTTTTCACTTGACAGAACACCCTTTGCAGTCTGTATCTAAAATGATTAGATTTCAGTAATGCAGATTTTGTACCAAATGCATTAAACTAGTTGACACATACACATAACATTCCTGTATCTTTGTGTATTTGAAAAATAAGATAATGTTTGCCATTTTAAGAATGAAATAGGATATTTTAAAATATCGTACTTGGCAAGTAGCTAGCAATATTAATCTTCTTTTCCAAATCCAAGAGAATAGTTTTCTCATCATGACAACATACTGAAATATTGCCATGATGACAGGTAACATTTTAGTATTCTGTAACTTACCACATTTGAATAATGCCTAACCTTTGCTTATCGGAAAATGAGCTTATAGAACTTCTTGAAATAAACAACTATTAATGCCTTCAGCATTATTTTTTTTCACTAGTTTAGATCATTTCTTAAAAGGTCTTCTATAAAAGATAAATTTAAATCTTCTGTGCCCTTGATTTTATAATTAAAAGATATTTATCTGAGTTCTATTATTTTTTCTGATATCCCTTCAAATAATCTTCAGAAAAACAAATTATAAACAAAGATAAATCAATTTTTGATTATCTTATTTAATTAATACTGTCATTTTAAAGGTATGAATTTAAAAATCCTTCTATAAGAGACAATTCTTCAATATTTCCCTTGAAGACATTATCTGATACTACAAAAGGAATTTTGCTATCCATTTTTACTAAAACATTACATTGAAAGTACAAACAAAAGTGAAAAATCTATTTAAACCTTTGTATCACAAATATCTCAAATCAGGATGATTCCATTAACCCTTAACTATTTCCTAATCCTCTACTTTTCAAATATTTCTACTCACAGAAAAAGGGGGAATGGCAAATGAAGTAATATTGAAATAATAATAACTGAGAGCATTTACATTCTTCGTCTTTCCTTTTTACGGTAACTTTTTAATGCTCTACAATCTTTTCAGTAGATATTAATAATAACTGCATTTTTTCAAGAACAATGATCCTGCCCTGTGGGACACACACACTGGGTTTGCCTTCATGATTTTTCTCTTCAAAGGTGGATAAGAAATATCCTTTTCAGCCTTTCCCTTGGATATAGAAGGCTATTTCTGTTTCTCTTTCTTTAAAGGATAAATAACCTTCTGAATCATCATCTCCTCTCGGCTGACTGCTGCCAGCATCTGTTTTCAGTCATCCGCTACATACCTTCCAAGACTTTTCTCTTCATCTTTCTGACCTTCTCTCTCTGACCCAAATCTCTGCACCTCTTTTCTCAATTTGCACTCATTTTTCCTACCTCCTACACCCTTCTTATAGTTTATATCAAGCTCATTGTTTTTATTGTTCCTCACTTATAATACTATCAAAAATTGCTATGTCAACAATTTTAAGTATTTGAGGTGGAATCCAGATGTTTGTATTGAACAGCAGTGTCTGCCAAACACCAGACACTAAAGTATAGAAAGGGGAGCGGGGAAATAGACACTTAATATAAACAATGTGTTTACAAATCTTTACGTACTGGGTGAAATATTTTTTAACTCATATAGCTAGACAGAATACTGAATGTGTGTAAGAAATATAAAGCATTAAAATTATTAAGTTTGAAAAATGTTTCTATATCGTTTCCACAACTTCAGCTGGATTTACCTGAGTGTAGAATTGTATTTTAGTTTTATTATTAAAAAGCAGACTTAATATTACTTCTATTTTTTAAACCAACAGAAGGATTGGTTATGAAAGCAATTAAACTAGAACATCGCTCATTTATATTGTGAAAAAAATCTCAATTTTCTAATTAATTAATCATAATATATGATCATTGATTGCACACAGGTTTATTTATACTAAGAAACATAACAGGACTTGAAAAGAACTCATTATGATCAGGAAGAAAATTATGCATTAGGAATAAAAATTTTTTTATACTTTTCATGTGGTATGTTAAAAAAAATCTAGGTTAGATAAACCAATATTACAGCCTCAACTTTTCTGTTTTCTAGCTCTATGATCTTAGGCTAATTATTTAAATTCTGTACAGTTTCTTCATATGTAAAATAAAGACAACAGTAGTGCATGTCTCATATCTTTTCTATGAAGAATAAATGTAAAATGCAATTAAAAGTACTTGGCATAATGTCTAATTAAAGCATATATAATCAATAAAATATCATTATTATAAAATAATTACCACTGCCCCATTATATAGTTGAAACTCAAATTATGTAAATACCTCTCTCAGAACACTTTACAGTTGGTTTGTATTTGGATATGTCTGTCTATGGGAACCTCTGATGGCTTCCTTTAATTATTTAAGTGTATAAGGAATGGTATATTGAGATATATGTGTGAATACTCAATAAGTATTTCAGAGATCAAACAGAAATTAACAGGACCTAATTAATGGGTATGTGTGTGCATGTATGTATCCTATATGTAAGAATGTGTGTGTGCGTGTGTGTGCATGCCCAGTCATGTCTGACCCTTTGCAAACCCGTGGACTATAGCCCACCAGGCTCCTTTGTCCGTATGATTTCCCAGACAATAATACTGGAGTGGGTTGCCATATCCTTCTCTGGAGGATCTTCCCAAACGAGTAATCAAACCTGCCTCTCTTGCATCTCCTGCATTGGCAGGTGGACTTTTTTTTTTTTTTTTTACCACTGAGCCACCAGGGAACCCCAAACATCAACAACATATCTTAATCTAGCATGGTATGTGTACATAAGATATGTGGATCTTTGCCTTCCAAATGTGTTGTTGACTACTGCATAGCTATTTCATTTTTAGATTTTCCCAAAAACTGATAATTATTAAAATCTCACAAATTACTTATACATTTTTTTTAACTTGCCTTACTTAGCCTTGTTTCTGTTTTAAGCAAGATGGTCTTTTTTAACTGATATTTCTACTACATTGTATTAAGATGATAACAAAGTGCTAAACTTTGGATGCAGAAAACCCCTGTAAAAACAGAGCCACGTGCTGATATTTCATTCTAATTGTTGTACTTGAAGCATGGATTTGGATAGAAATAAAGTCCAGGTGTAGAGAATTGGTTCACAATGAATGAAAAAGGAAGAACTTACATTCAAATCAGAACTATTTATCTAGATGTAGCAAGATAATTTCACAATAAGTTTAAGGCAGTTCTATTTAACTAAAGAGAAAAATGGTGTTCTCCATCTAAAAGATTATATTCCAATACACTCAGATTTTTTAAATGTAGAGGAATGTTCAGCAAAATATCAGGATATTGAAACTGAAGAATCTGACTGAAAAAAAAAAAAAACTCTACGCTTTATATCCAGGCATATATAATCAATTATGAAAATGCACTTTTCTATTGCTTTTTTTTTTCTTCATACAACAGCTGAAGGAAGAAATAGCCTCAAAATCAGTTAATATAGGAAACCAAGAAACGTTCCATTTAATCCTTGTGTTTCTTTATTTTTCTTCCCACAGTAATAAAATATCCCTCTCTGCAGAAGCTAAATTATTTGAATAGAAATGTGAAATAGGCAAGTTTCAGACACCCTTATATCTTCCAAGCCCAGATCATGAATAACAACAAACTTTAATCATTTTCTTGGCAAGAGATATAAAACTAAGCTGGTGTATATATCTTAAGAAAAAAAACAAAAAACAGGTTTACACTTTTCTGATGTCGTGTGATTAGCTAATAGAAGTCCCTTTTGCTATATAATGTACTGTTCTTTCCCTGAAGGACTCATAAACTTCTCTAGGCAACACCTAGTTAAATCGGGCATTTATTAAATTTCACTATCCTTTTAATTCACCTTTGAACTCTTGGAACAGATTATTAAATGAGGCAGCCAGAGTTCCCTTTTGCACCTGCAAATAACAATTGACTCTACAATTAAGGAACATTTTGTCTCTTTTGAAATTCAAATAATGGCATTAAAACAGAGTGTAATATTTTTATCTGCATCTGGTCAGGCTATTTCCTGGCATTTGGGATGAGGTAACAGGATGACTGCATTAAAATGCTACATAAAGATGCTGAGATAATCTCTAGGTGACTTCAGAAATGCAGACAACTTCTGGACATTAAGAATATACAGTATCAAAACAGACCACACATCTCTAAAGCCACTTTAAGGGGCAGGACATGGTGGGAGGGAGAAGAGAAAATGATATACTTTTTTGTTTCTACATGGAAATAAGAAAAACTCAAACTAAATCAACATTAATATTTAATTTGGATGAAAAATATTAAGGAAAATAGATTTCTAGCAATCTTAGAGATCATTATCCAAAAAGACTTAAAACATTTAATGCAATGGACTATGAAGAAAGCTGATCACCGAAGAATTGATGCTTTTGAACTGTGGTGTTGGAGAAGACTCTTGAGAGTCCCTTGGACTGCAAGGAGATCCTACCAGTCCATTCTGAAGGAGATCAGCCCTGGGATTTCTTTGGAAGGAATGATGCTAAAGCTGAAACTCCAGTACTTTGGCCACCTCATGCAAAGAGTTGACTCACTGGAAAAGACTCTGATGCTGGGAGGGATTGGGGGCAGGAGGAGAAGGGGACAACAGAGGATGAGATGGCTGGATGGCATCACTGACTCGATGGACGTGAGTCTGAGTGAACTCCGGGAGTTGGTGATGGACAGGGAGGCCTGGCGTGCTGTGATTCATGGGGTCGCAGAGTCGGACACGACTGAGAGACTGAACTGAACTGAACTGACCCTTCCCCAAACAGTCATATACCCTTTTCTCATACCCACTTTCATAAGTATATTCTCTGGAGTAGTTTTCATTTCTTATCTACCAAAGCTCATGTAGACATTTCCAAAGCCTCTCCCACACAACTCTTCTTTGAAACCTGAAGACTATATTCAATATCTGTATTACTTTCATTATCTGTATTCATCTCTAACAGGGTATTGTGTGTTACTAACTACTCAATTTTTACTACTATTGAACTCTTTCCCAGTTAATCTAAAAAGGATATTAAAATCCTTAACTCCAACTAAGACTTTTCTAAATTTCATCATTTTTTGAAAGAGTTCTTTGCCACTATCATTTCCTACATTTACATATTCCTGAATTCAAAATTCAAAACATGAAATAGTAAAGTATTCACAAAGAACTAAAATGAATTTGCAATACCCTTGTAATTTCATAAACTTTAGAGTTGCAAGAAATCTCAAATATTTAGCTTAATCTTACCATCTATGGATGAGGAAACTAAGTCCCACAGAGATTAAAAAACTTGTCTATGATCATCCATCTCATGACTAGCAGCAAGCCTCTGCCAAAATGTGTGCTTGACTGCACATATGCCCCTTCACCAAAATCACATGTATCCTGACTCACCTCACCCCAGGCTCTTCAAAGCAGTTCCTCAGAGCTATCTGAGTTGCTTAATGGAATCAGCATTTCCCAAGACTGTCGTGGTGGAATTATTTCCTATTATCTCTCAAAACTGTCCCAGTTTAAAAAGTAATCATAAGGTCTAAAGAAGCTGTTGTATATGTACATATATATAATAGAATATTATTTAGCCACAAAAAGGAATGCATTTGAGTCAGTTCTAATGAGGAGGATGAACCTAGAACCTATTATACAGAATGAAACAAGTCAGAAAGAGAAAAACAAATATATATTAACACATATATATGGAATCTAGACAGATGGTATAGATGAACCTATTTGCAGGGCAGCAACAGAGATACAGACATAGAGAACAGACTTATGAACAAGAGGAGTGGAGGAGGAGAGGGTGAGATGAAGGGAGAGAGTAACATGGAAACATATATACCACCATATGTAAAATAGACAGCCAATGGGGAATTGGCTGTATGACTCAGGGAACTCAAACCAGGGCTCTGTAACAACCTGGGGGGGCGGTGGGGGGAAGGTGGTGTGGGAGGTGGGAGGGAGGTTCAAGAGGAAGAGCACATATGTATACCAATGGCTGATTCATGTCAACGTATGGCAGAAACCAACACAATATTGTAAATCAATTAAGAATACTTTTTTTTTAAATCAATTAAGAATACATTTAAAACAAAAACAAAAAAATAAATCATAAGATCACCCTAGTTAATAAACTACTCAAGTCTAAACTGGAGGCTGGGTATCCCTCTTAAAACAAAATTTTTAAAGCACTGAATCCTAGTCTCTATGTATATTGATAGTGCAAACCTTTCCCTGATTTTTAAAAGCAACTAAACTAAAATCAAAGCAACCTACAAAAAAATGTAGTAGCTATTATATAAGACTATCTCTTATCAAGTTACTTTTTTCCTTCTATTAGACTCAGCATTTCTTTATACAGATCTCAACATAAATTCTATAAAAAAAGAAAGCAGCATAGAAACTGCCAAAGAAAATTTGCCACTTGCCATCTACTTCTACAAAGATTAAATCATGTGCTCCTGTTGATGCTGACCTATAGCACAGCCTGAAAGGAGTTCACAGTGGAGATCAAGAATGAGGCACTGTGTGTTCTGGGAAAACCTGGAAGAACATGCCTTCACATAGATATTTTCAGAAGATTTTATGAGCCCAAATTCTTGCATCTTCTCATATCTAGAAAAACACTAAAATCATTAGTGGAGACAACTGCTCCTCATGACTAGCAGCAACCTTCTCAGGACTAGAAGCAAGTCTCTGCCAAAATGCGTCTTTGACTATGCGTATCCTCCTGCACCAAAATCACATGTATCCTGACCCCCAGCTTTTCAGAGCATTTCCTCAGACCTATCTGAAATGCTGTTTCCCAGACTATGTTCCACATTTTGCCCCAAATAAAACTTAACTCATAACTCTCACACTGTGCAATTTTTTTTCAGTCAACAAAATATGCAGCACATTGTGTATTCAACATATCAATAAGACATCACATTATTCAAACAACTCATATGCAGTAAAGCTGGTATCAACAAGGCAGTAAATGGCAAAGAGGTGTGGGACATGTGAGTTATAGAAGTTGGAGGAGGTCAAAAGATAGAAGGTAGAAAGCCATTAGAAGATATTTCATGAGAAAGATGCCATCTTGGGGAATCAACAAAGCAGTAAATGGCAAAGAGGTGTGGGAAATGTGAGTTATAGAAGTTGGAGGAGGTCAATAGATAGAAGGTAGAAAGACATTAGAAGAGATTTCATGAGAAAGATGCCACTTGGGGAAAGATCTTTCAGTTCAGTTCAGTCGCTCAGTCGTGTCCGACTCTTTGTCACCCCATGAATCATAGCACGCCAGGCCTCCCTGTCCATCACCAACTCCCAGAGTTCACCCAGACTCACGTCCATTGAGTCAGTGATGCCATCCAGCAATCTCATCCTCTGTCGTCCCCTTCTCCTCCTGCCCCCAATCCCTCCCAGCATCAGAGTCTTTTCCAATGAGTCAACTCTTCACATGAGGTGGCCAAAGTACTGGAGTTTCAGCTTTAGCATCATTCCTTCCAAAGAAATCCCAGGGCTGATCTCCTTCAGAATGGACTGGTTGGATCTCCATTGCAGTCCAAGGGACTCTCAAGAGTCTTCTCCAACCCCACACTTCAAAAGCATCAATTCTTCAGCGCTCAGCCTTCTTCACAGTCCAACTCTCACATCCATACATGACCACAGGAAAAACCATAGCCTTGACTAGACGAACCTTTGTTGGCAAAGTAATGTCTCTGCTTTTGAAAGATCTTTAACGAGACCCAATTTCAAAAGCCAGAATGCTAGAGAGTGAAGCAGAAAAGAGAGAAAATTATGACCATATTCAGGGAATTTGAAGTACCTGAAGCAGGTTGAGGAAGAGATGATACTGTGGGAGTGGTGAGACAGGAATTTGGAGCAACAGTGTGTGTGTGTGTGTGTGTGGGTATGGGATTTTCCCAGCAAAATACTGGGGTGGGTTGCCATTTCCTACTCCAGGGGATCTTCCTTACCCAGGGATCTAACCCAAGTCTACAATGTCTCCTGCACTGGCAGCCAGATTCTTTACCCCTGAGCCACCTAAGGAGCCCAACACAATAGAGAGAGGAGTGTGAATGTACAGACGATCAGTTTATGTTACCCATTAGCCAGTGGGAAGCTAGTAAAATTTCCAAAGAAGTTGACAGCAAACACACTTTGGGGATAATCTGATAGCAGTTTGTATATTTTTCAGTAGAACTCATTTTAGAACATTGTTGCAAACATCTAGCTGTGAAGTAGAGAAAAATACTAGGTCAGAATTAATAAGAACATGGACTAGGAAATTAGTGACAACTGGGTTTGAGTTTCTACTATTTATTGTGTGTTTTGAACAATTTTCTAAGCCTTTATAATTTTTTTTTTCCAGATTCCACCTTTGTAATCTAGGAAGGATTAATAGGAAACTCAATGTTGTTTGCAGGAGAAGTGAAATGGAACAACATATTTATCTCAGGACATAGAAAATAGAAAGGATTCAGTAAGTGTTAAACATTACTGAGATTGATATTATTAAAGAAGTAATAGTGATAGCCCATTTTTAAGACTAATCTGAGATAGATGAATAACAAAGCAGTCCTTGATAACAGTGATTCGACTTGATTGTGTTTTATTCCAAAATTCTTGAAATATTTTCATATTTCTGATACTAGGAAATTATTTTGAGTTATAAAAATTGCTAATTCACACATTTTATCTAATATAATATATAGCATGTATATACTATGATATTGGATTGAAAGTGTTTAAAAATAGCTTTGTAATAATATTATGATTTTATGATTAAAGTGTCTCTTTTTGGCCCATAATCATGAAGGCAATGCACAATTTTCTAGTTCCTGCTAAACTCCAGTCAAACTTGAAATATAGTTTCTTCCATTTAACTGAGAGCAGTATGCCATGAATTCTGAAACATATGCCACTAATTGAGCAAGACCATTAATAGGATTTGAATTTGTTCTCTGTTAATGGCCCTCCAATAAGACAAATTCCTAAGTTTCCTCAAAGCAGGCCGTGATCTTGGAAGAGATAGATAGATAGCAGGGGGAGACTCCAGTACCATTAGCATTAAATTACTTGGATACCAAATGGAAAAATGGAAAATGAAATGTGTATGAAAATAACTAAACATGGCATTTACTTGAAATTTTGAAAAAGGATAGTTAGGGCCTGAAAATGAAAAGGCATTGATCATTTTTTTGCTCTAATGAATAGTACATTTACTAAATTAAGCAGTAGATTTCAAGTAAATAAAGACTAGCTCAAATTTTACTTTCAAGTATACAGGACTTCATTCCAACGGAGAGTAAATTTTTCCTGATCATGAACACTAAGAATTTTGACTGGAAGACAGTGTTACTCACACTTTTCTGTTAAAAATGCTATAAACACACACACACACACAGTTACAAACAAATTTGTCCCCAAATTTGAAGTACTGACCATTTTATGAAGTTAATCTTTCCAATATAACAATAGTATACCATGAAGTCTAGTGATTTTTCTTTTTTGTTGTTGTTGCAATGCAACAGGTACCTCTCCAGAAAACTAACTGACCCACCAAAATTCCACGTGCCATCAGTACATGCGAGGATTTTCCTTCCTCCTGAATAATCAGATCGCATTTGCAGGATAGCTCATCAGCTTCAAATACCCAATGTTGTTTTAATTATTTTAATTATGAACTTATGTAGTATTTCTTTACTTTTAAAAGTTTGTACACTTTTGTATTTTATAATCAAATTTAGAGTTTGTTTAAATTTCGTGGAAGGACTGTGTTTAATGAGAAAGCCATCCTGTTAGCATGATATAATTCAACCATCAGTTTGACAATGAATTGTGGCCTGAAGTGCTTTTTAGGATCAAAGATTTTTTTAGAAAAAAAAAAAAAAAACTCATTCATATCTCTTTTCAATTCGTATCAGCTTCTCTGAATTCTAAAGTTATCTTGGTAGTATGTCACTAAACCTATTTTAGAATCTCCCTTAATGGTCTTAATTTTTTAAATTTTATTTAATCCAGTGTTTCAGTGCACTGATTAACCTTTCATCTTTTCAAATGTTACCACTTAAAAATTCACAAAATATCTGGCATCTGGTAATGCATATTTCATAAAGTGTTTACAAGGCTTAAATATAATATGTTCCACCTTGCTAATTTGGATGAAGTAATTCAGATTTTAGGGAATATTTTACAGTAAATATGACTGCCTTATTTTGCATTTCCTTCCTTTCTCTTCTATTTTTTCCATTTTTTTTCTCTTTCACACTTTCCCTGATATATACATAATTGCACACTAAAACTTGACTCAAGACATTCACTGATTATAAGTTTCAAGATGTCCTGTAGATTTGGACCTACAATTTATATAAACCAGATTTTCTAATTCAGCCATTTGGTGAAAAGAATATTCACATTAAGTTACTACAAATCCTAACATGTGATAATAAAGTTTAGGCTATCTATACAGTACCATATGTGCCTTGAGAATGTTCAGTTAGAATGATTTTCAGGATTGTAAGTAACTGAAAACCCAACTTGCCTGGTTAGCAATGAGAAAATATTTCATATGGGTAGTGGATAGGGTAGTGGATTCCAAGTGAAGGTAACCACTGAACCTTCTCTGAAATTCTCTGATATGACTTTGCCTTCCTCCCAGTATTGGTTTACCCTCAGGCTAGTAGTCGGATGATTTCATACTATAATTTTTAGCATCTCACCCAAATACACTTGGAAACATTCAGAGACAGTTAAAAGACTGTTTTACTTTGATGTCTCTTTCCATAAAAATCATTAAATTCTTCCCAGAAGCTCATCAATAAACTTCATCTCACGTCCTACTGGCCAGAATCAGATTACTTGCCCACTCCTACATATAAATTTTTGTCCAGAAAGCTAGGATTACCAAAAGAGGATTATCTACTCAACTTCTAGCCCCTAATGTAGAGGATAAAATCAGTTGTGTTACTTGGCTGGACACACAAGGGATGGATATTTCAATGATATTGGGAATATTTGACAATATTCAACAATAGTCATTTAGGAAGGGCGAAATAGGATGGAATGAATATTTTAGGCAAAAAGTAGAACCCACTTGAAATTCTGATTTTTAAGGTGAAACTTCTTACTCATTAACCTCCAGGATCTGATCTGTAAGATCACATCTGAGACAGAACACAAGAATCCTAAGAGCACTTTTCCTTATAGGTAGAGTTGATGACATAGAATTTGCCTTAAGCATTGAACTTCTAAGGCTATTATCAGTCAGATTTGAGATTTCTTTGGAAACACAGAAAACTTTAGCAGGTTTTTAGTCTTCCAATAATTCTGGGAACTGCCATTATAATTTTTAGGAGCATTGTCTTGACAAAAGGGACAAATACATACACACACACACACATATATACACACATATATGGCACTTCTTCTTTTTTTGTAGATACAATATCTTTTCAAACTTCTCATGGGAATAGTGAATACTAGCTAGAACGTGCAGTGCTGAGCAGCTGAGTCCCTCTGTCCTTCCTTGAAAAGTGAAGCATAAGAACGACTTCATGATAACATTCCAACACTGATTCTGATTCAGTAAGTCTGAAGCAGGACCAGAACATCTGCCTTTTAATCTAGCTCTTAGCTGTTCTTGATGCTGTTGGTCCCTGGATCACATGTTAAGTAGCAAAGCTATAGTGTAGTCAATCTTCCTAGTACTTACACAGACACTTAGACACTTAAAAAGTTTTTTTGTTTTTTTTTTTAAACTCTGGCTACTAGGGTAACTTTTACTACATTTCTGGTTGTTGCTCAGTTACCCAGTAATGTCCAACTCTGCAACCCCAGGGACTGCAGCATGCCAGGCCTCCCTGTCCCTCAGCATCTCCTAAAGTTTGCCCAAGTTCATGTCCATTGTATCGGTGATGCCATCCAGCCATCTCATCCTCAGATGCCCTCTTCTCCTTCTGCCCTCAACCTTTCCCAGCATTAGGATCTTTCCCAATGAGTCACCTGTTCACACCAGGTGGCCAAAGCATTGGAGCTTCAGCAACAGTCCTTCCAAAGAGTATTCAGAGTTGATTTCCTTTAAGATTGACTGGTTGGATCTCCTTACTTTCCAAGGGACTCTCAAGAGTCTCCCCCAACACCACAGTTAGAAACTGTCAATTCTGCATTCTGCCTTATTTATTGTCCAGTTCTCACATCCAAACATGAATACCAGAAAGACCACAGCCTTGACTACACAGACCTTTGTTGGCAAAGTGATGGCTTTGCCTTCTAACACACTGTCTAGATTTGTCATAGCCTTCCTGTCAAGAAGCAACTGTCTTCTAATTTCATGGCTGCAATCACCATCTGCAGTGATTTTAGAGCCCAAGAAGAGGAAATCTGTCACTGCTTCCACCCTGTCTCCTTCTATTTGCCATGAAGTGATGGGGCTGGATGCCATGATCTTAGTTTTTTTAATATTTCATTTTAAGCCAGCTTTTTCACTCTCCTCCTTCATCCTCATCAAGAGGCTCTTTAGTTCCTCTTAGCTTTCTGCCATTAGAGTGGTATCATTCACATATCCTCCATTGCAGGTGGATTCTTCACTATCTGAGCTACCAGAGAAGCCCCTAACAAATATACAGTGATCTTAATTTAAAAAGCATAAGCGAGATTTTAAATATTCATGGTTTTCAGAATTTTTCATAAATATTAAGAAACAACATCTCAGAAATTCTTTTGCAGTTTTTTTTTGAGACAAAGACTATTTTCATTTAAAAGAAGGTGTCTGTTATGTGAAAATATTTTGAGTGTTTATTACAAAACTTGAATACATGTATTATTTGTTCTTTTGCAAAAACTAGCAAATTTCCCACAAGCATGTATGTAGAATAAATGAATGATAATTGCTTAATTTCTCAAGATTGCAGCTTCTGCAATGAGTAAAAACAAGATAGTTAAATCTTGCCTATCACCCTATACCAACATGTAGCATAACAAAAAGAATCCAAGTCTAGAGGTCAGAAACTTGGAGTTCTACCAAGTATCTTGGTGGAAAAGCAAACTCTCTCCAGACATCTGTGAAATACAGATAAGATTGTTCTCAATATTCAATTAGATAAGCAATATGTCAATATGTTGAAAAACTGAAAGTGTTATACAAATGCTTGTTACATTACTACTACTACTCCCACTAGCAGTACCACTACTGGTACTAGTTTTAGTGACATTTTGTAGCAATTAAACAACTTTAGAGGCTTCCCTGGTGGCTCAGATGGTAAAGAATCTGCCTGCAACGTGGAAGACCCAGGTTTGATCCCTGGGTCAGGAAGATCCCCTGGAGAAGAAAATGGCAACTGACCCCCGTATTCTTGCCTGGAGAATTCCATAGACAGGAGCCTGGCAGGCTACAGTATCCATGGGGTCACAAAGGGTTGGATATGACTGAGCAACTAACACACATACACACAAACAAACAAGTTTAGTTATGTTTGGTCACCTAGACCATTTAACATAGGTACAATATTGTGGAGAAAAGATATTTTCTACTGTCAAGTTTGCATATTATTATAGAATGATCAGAAAAACAGTTCATTTAATAAAATTAATCTCAATTTATATAATTGGATATAATATGGGCAACATAAATATCTAAGAAAATTTAAAGAACCAAAATATAACATTTTAATTAACTACAATTATTTTTATTACTTATTTCATTTTGGCAGACTTAACATTTAGAAAGAAAAGATCATAGCTTACTTTTCTTTTACTCCATCTTGATACAAAAAAGAGAAAAAAGATGATTATTGAGAATATTAAATGTCATGGACACCTAATTACATCTGATTTAAATAGCATTTATAAGCATTCTCAAATATAAGTCAACTCTATCATGTATGTTTTAATCTCCAAAAAATGTGAATTTATGATTGTATGGTATATACTTTTCTTAATTAATTATACAATATGTAAAACTATTTAGGAGAATCATTTTGGAACTAATTAGAGTAGCCTCTCTGAAATGAATAGTGATGAGCCTCTGTGTATACAAATTTTCATAAGAAGATTTTGTCTTTAGATTAATTCTAAGAGAAAATTTAAAATAAAACATGCATTTGACCTTCCCAAATCTTCATTGTTTACCTCTCTGAGCTCATTTCTGAAGCTAAAAACATTCAGTTTCTTATGTAATCTTCTCTTTAAAATGTTATATCACTATACTTTCCTAAGTTTATGTGACAAGATTTTCACATGCAGCAAAAAGTTTTATCAAAGGTTGTGGCTGGAAGTAAATAATTCACAAAGGCATAACCAATAAACACTAAATATTACTTTTTCATACATTAAGTCAGGGAAGCCATGTTCTAATAAATATATGTTCCTGAATTCACCTTCTTTCATTGATAAGACTTAAAATATAAATATAAAAACTTAGTCAACACTTATTTTATATGTAGTGATCTGTCCACAAACAGGCCAATGATAGAACTTTGCATATATTCAGAAAATGACATTAAGGAAGTGATGGAAGTTCTCCTAGTGATGTTGTGACACATTATATTTTTATTCTCTAAAACATGTATCACTAATATTGAAGTTTTAGTAAATTTTAAAAACTGTCTCCATCAGATACAACTTCCTTTTGAGTTGCCCTCAGATATTTTGAGGAGAAGTAAAACATTAAGTTAGTACAAGGTCTTATTAAACTCGACAGTGAAGTCACCTCCATTTTACAACTGATCTGACTCAAACTCATCAACACTGTACACAAAGCTCATCAGAGTTATTTCTATGGAATTCCACCATGTGAACATGTAGTACAACTAATGCTATGCCAATTTAACAGAAACCAATATTTCAGAGCACAGTCTTTTTCAAGGCTTATAAACTCAGCAAACAGACATTCACTCAATTAAACAATGTGAAGTTCACTTAACAGGAAAATTTAGGTCTGGAACTAAGTTTGGAAGAAGGGACAGGTAGGGCTGAAATTATCTGTATAATGGATGAGTATGAATTTAAAGGATGAGTTAGATGAATATACTAGAGTTGAAATGGGGAGAAAAGGGCCGTCAAGATGATAACAGTAGCCAGGCTGTATATATTAATAAAGTCAATGAGAAGTCCCCTATAATAAGGAGCAAAAGGATGTTAACAACGAAGATTCTAGCATGTGATTTTAAGATTTTTGCTTGTTTCTTGCTGGAGAATTACGTATATAATCCTTTTCCCTGAGAAGAAATACAAGTTCTATATAATAGACGTGAAGATTCATTTTTACCCACTCCAGTATTCTTGCCTGGAAAATCCCAAGAACAGAGGAGCCTGGGAGGCTACAGTCCACGGGGACAAAAATGCTCCCAGCATTATTGCTGCCTAGGCAGTTACCTCGGTTCTCTGTGCCTTGGTTTCCTCATATGTACAAGTGATAATAAGAGCAATTGTTTCAGAGTTGTTGCAAGGTGCAATGAGTTACAACATTAATATTCCCTGGAGAAGGGAATGGCTACCCACTCCAGTATTCTTGCCTGGAGAATTCCAGGGACAGAGGAGCCTGGTGGGCCCCCATCCATGGGATTGCAAACAGTCGGACATGACTGAGTGACTAACAAGATTCATTTTTATAGTGATTAGGTCAAAGGAAGATTGGATAGGTAGAAAATAAGCCACAAAGTAAAATTTACAATACACTAGAAAAAAACAAGAATTTGGAGGAGATGGGAAATAAAAATCAGAAGTGACTATGACAAAAAACCCTTTAAAAGTTCCTGGGATGTTTCATAGGGAAATGAGAGTTTATGGTAAGTTTATATGGAACATAAGTAATGTGATTACTCAACTGAATTTTGAGTCCAAACCCAACATCAAATTTTGAGAATATGAAATACCTTCAGAATTAATTAAACTCTTTATTGTGACTGAGAAAGAAGAATCAACAAAAATAAATCTTCTTTAACATTGTCTGGAGGCTCAAGACAGTGCTGTAAATAAACAAAGAATTCAGAAATCCAAGAGAAGGAAAACTGTCTCTATTTGCCAAACACACAATTCTTTATATAGAAAATCTAAAGCAATCCACAATAGACTACTTGAAGCTAATAAACAAGTTTTAAAAGGACAAAGGATGGAGAATCAATAAAAAATCAATTTTATTTTTATATTCCAGTGAATAATCAGGAAATGAAATTAAGAAACAATTTCATCAGCAATAGCATCAAAAGGAATAAAATATGTAGGAATCAATTAGACAGGAAATGGGTAAGAACTGTACACTGAGAAGTACAAAACATTAATAGGAAAGTTAAAGATCAAAATGAATAGAGACATATTTCATGTTCATGGATTGAAAGGCTCCATACTCATTTTCAAGATGGCCTTCCACTTCAGTTGATCTACAAGTCCAATGTAATTCCTATTACCTCTTCCTTATTTCCTATTAAAACATTGAAGTCAAAATTTGTTAAAAGAGTTTTCTCCCCCATGTGTTTTATTCTCAGTTCTGCTGAGAGGGCCTCTCTCACTGCCTGGTGAAGTCTTGGCTCCTCTTTTAGCAGCTACAGGTGATATACTGCATCATCATTTCAAAGATGCATTATTCTAAGGAAAATTTTTCTCATTTGACATGTCCAGAGTATAGGGGGTCAGATGGACAGGTAAAATTATTTTAGCCCTAGCTTCAAGAATACAAAACTAAAACAACATAAGTACTTGAGAATAATAATACAATTTTACTATACCAGCGCATGCATCCCTTACACACTATGATTTCCCAAGGCAAGACAGGATTTCCAGCCCTAGTTATCCATTAAAATCCACAAGTATAGCACCCTGACCAGTCAGATAATAGTAAGAGCAGTTTAAAGTTTTCCAGGAGAAAGAGTGAGGGGCAGGACTAAGGAGGGAGAAAAAATAGAGCAAAAATTTAAAAATAATTTCAATTGCAGCTTCACCAAAATGCTGGTATGGTTAAAACTCACTTGAAAGAAATATCCCAGTGGGAGGTTAATTGTGACATGATCCTTCTAGATGTTGAGGAAAAAAAAAAATTTAAACATTTTCCTCTTTCAAAGAGTGACATGAAAAACATACCATATTTAGGGGAGAGAAAACAATGAGTGTAAGGTACAAAAGTACATGGAGACCTTGTCAGATTTTTTGTATCATAAGTGCCTCAGATTCTTATCTATAAAATGGGGTTGTCCTGTGCTGAAAGAATCTGTTCTGCTGCTGGGGTTCTTGTCATCTACTCCGTGCTACCAAACGTAGTCTCCTGATCTGCTACATGGCCCCTCAAATCTGTGCAGTGAGGCAAAGGGAACCTCTAATGTCTTGTACTTATGATTGCAACTTGTAAGAAAGAGGCAAAAGCAACAGGGAGTAGACAAAAGGGTACCTACTCATCAGTCTCTGTTCCTCCTGCTCCTTAACATAGAGAAATCCTTTCTACATTTTTCTGGATAAACATAAATTGTGTTTATATTTTCTGTGAATATTACAATACCTACTACATAGGAACAAAGAATGAAAAAGATACATGAATAAAGGTGTTCATCTAACAATCACTATAACGACAGTTTTCTAAGGATTGCTCAATTTGGGGCTGGGATTCAAAACTCTAGGCATACCACACAACAAGAAAACTCTAAAAAGTGGATTGAGTTGTACACCTGTATGTATCTAACACTAGAGAATATCACAGATATGCATCAAAGCTCTTCATGAGCTGGAAGGATGAGGAGTTAAGTGGACTATCTCAAAATACATATTCTCTTGTTTAATATTCATCTTCTTCAGAAAAGCAAAACAATAATCATTAGTGTGAAATCTCATTCTTATTTCTAGCACAAAAGAAATCAAGAAAGAAAATATGATCATAAAATGAAAATATTATACAAAAAAGGTAAATATTTTTAAAAGCATCAGTTTCTTTTTGTAGAAGAAATCTAAGTAGGTGAACCAAAGAATGACTGCTCACCGGGATTTCTTATACTTTATAAAGCACTTTGTTTTCCTATTAGGAGAATGAAAATAAATATATTTCAGAATTTTTCAAATTAATGATAAGACTATTCTGTGAGAAAAGGTGATGCTATGGATATTTACATGTGCCTCTTCTTATCCATTCTAATTTTTGTAGTAAAATATATAAAGTCCCCAAATAGAAAACTAAATACTGCCCACAATTATTATGGACTACAAGTATTAGACCTGTCACTCCATTTCAAGATTCTTCTATGGGTGATATCTTGAAGATTAACAAGAAAACTGTTTTTCAAACGTTTGAATTTGTTCAACAAATAATTATTGAGCACCTACTCAACTGAGTTGAAGATAATAAGTGTTACATATCAAAAAATAAGCAGTAACCAGGCAGACACACAGAGAAGGCAATGGCACCCCACTCCAGTACTCTTGCCTGGAAAATCCCATGGACGGAGAGCCTGGTAGGCTATAGTCCATGGGGTCGCGAAGAGTCGTACACGACTGAGTGACTTCACTTTCACTTTTCACTTTCATGCCCTGGAAAAGGAAATGGCAACCCACTCCAGTGTTCTTGCCTGGAGAATCCCAGGGACGGGGGAGCCTGGTGGGCTGCCGTCTCTGGGGTCGCACAGAGTCGGACACGACTGAAGCAACTTAGCAGCAGCAGCAGGCAGACAGACAGAATCCCCTGCTCTCAAGGTGTTTATTGCCTAAACTAATCATCCACTTCTATTTAAAACTAAATCCAAAAATTTACATTTCTGTACTACAGGTTCAAAGATAAATGAAACTTTAGTTGTATTTTTTTTCCTCCTGTTTTATTATTTGTTTTAAATTTACTTTCAAATGGATACATCTTATAAATGTTATTTGTGAAAAATAAATGCCTATAAACTTTGTTTGTTGCAGCCTGTACTTTGAAAGGAACATAGGTCAGAAATCCTAACTTTTCAGACCTGTAACCTAAAAGATGCCCCAGGGGCTGTTAGCCTGTAGGATAATTTTCTTGCCTCCATTCATTCAGTAACAGAAGAAGAAAATAAGGGAGGAACAATCGGCCAAATATTTGTTTCTTCTTAGATATGTAAATGAAAACAATCTGAAATTCACCTATATCAGATTAACAACTGTTTTTTCTGGAAATATATTTACTTTGTTTTTTCTAACATATCAGTTAAGCTAATATTTTAAATGTTTAATTCCAAGGCTTTATTTGTGTTTTTGTTTTGGCTTGCTATGTTTTTGTAAGACAGTTTCTAGGTCATGGATGTGAGAAAATCTTTATTTTCTCTCTCTGTGAAAAAAAATCCTACTGATGGTTGTTGAAGCTGAAACTCCAGTACTTTGGCCACCTGATGCAAAGAGCTGACTCATTTGAAAAGTCCCTGATGCTGGGAAAGATTGAGGGCAGGAGGAGGAGGAGGGGATAACAGAGGATGAGATGGTTGGATGGCATCACCGACTCAATGGACATGGGTTTGGGTGAACTCCGGGAGTTGGTGATGGACAGGGAAGCCTGGCGTGCTGTGGTTCATGGGGGTCGCAAAGAGTCAGACACGACTGAGCAACTGAACTGAACTGAACTGATGGTTCAGTGAGATTCCATAAAGAATTCTCCTGCCAGTGCAGGAGAAGTGGGTTCAATCCCTGAGTCAGGAAGATCCCTGGGGAAGGAATGGCAACCCACTCTAGTATTCTTGCCTGGGAAATCCCATGGACAGAGGAGCCTGGTGGGCTACAGTCCATAGGGGTCACAAAAGAGTCAGACACAAGTTAGCAACTAAAACAGCAAAAACAGAGCCACAAAAGAAAAGGGTCACTAAATTTACATTGTCTTTCAGGAGAGGAGTAAAGAATTGGTTGGATGTTTATTACTTTGTCTAAGAGAAAATAATTAACCAAAATATCCTTGCTCTGATTTAAGAATAGAAATCAAAACATTTTTCAATTAAACAAAAAAAGATACACAGGAAGAAAGAAAAATGATAATGACATGAAAAAGGGGTACCGAAGCAATGTCCAACAGATGAATATATAGCAAGTTAGAGAGAAATGAGCGATCTGTCCACTGTAGGACCCAGCAGGTCAAAGATGCAGATACAAATAGGTGGACATAAAGATCCTTATAAATATTTCAAAAGTTAACCCATAGAGAGCCATGCAGAGAAAAGAAACATACATATAAAGCTCAAGTATAGAAAGAAATAGAAAGAAAAACTCTAAAACCTAATACAGAGTTACATATGCCATCAGATAACATTTTACTGATAAATTAAATAGCAGATGAATTTTTAGCACTGCTGCACTATTAAATTTATGTTTTAAATATTGTTGAAATAGCAATTACATGTTTCCAAGAAACATATACAGACCCTTTGAATGAAATTGTTTCTAGGATGATTTATGTTAAAAGTTGTCCTTATAAGCTTTACAACACCACCATGGACAAATCCAGATGGTTTTGGGGAGTCCTGATATGTTGGTGGAGTTCAATTTCTTGATAGAAGGAAGGAAGTGCTATCTTTCTGTAAAATGAAAATAATGTTAAAGTACTGAAAATATGAAATAAAGTCAGACAAACTAAACAGAAACTGATTGTAGCAAGGCTGGTGCACTGGGACGACCCAGAGGGATGGAATGGGGAGGAAAGAGGGAGGAGGGTTCAGGATGGGGAACACATGTATACCTGTGGCGGATTCATTTTGATATTTGGCAAATCTAATACAGTTAAGTTAAGTTTAAAAATAAAATAAAATTAAAAAAAAAAAAAAAAAAAAAAGAAAACTATTGCTGTATTGGGAGCCAATGCTGCCTTGTGAAATTACCACGCTTTTTGATAACAGAGAGGTTCCCTACATATGCAAAGAAACCGCCTGTGGCAGACCTGGGTTCAGTTCCTGGATCTGGAAGATCCCCTGGAGAAGGGAACAGCTATACTCTCCATTATTCTTGCCTGGAGAATTCCAGGGACAGAGGAGCCTGGTGGGCTACAAGTCCATGGGTTTGCAGAGTCAGACACAACTGAGCGCTAACACTTTCACTATGTTCGCAGTGATTCTATATAGGAAGAAGGAACCAGGACATGGACACAATGACCTCGGGTATAATTATAAGAGCTTTTTCTCATTGATTAAAGATATAAATTTTGGAGATATAAAGAACAGAGTACAAACAAAGTGAATTTGATGTACACTAAGGAAGAAAGTGAAAAAAAATAAAAGCTAAGACACCTTTCTTCTGAGACAAGAGGAACAAAAAAGAGCATGATAAATAAGTTCTAAATGTATGCTGCACAAATTTATTCTGCATGTGTTGTCTTTAAATATATTTCCCAAAACTAATACAGTTATGTAAAGTTTAAAAATAAAATAAAATTTAAAAAATAAATAAATAAATATATTTCCCAGTATTTAAATGTAGGAGTTTTAATAATAATTTTATTTAAAGTATCTTAATCTTTATGTCAGATGTTTTGCCTATAACTTTTGTGCCCAACTCCTATTACATAAGTTGGATACTACATAAATCAACAAGAGATCACTTCAGATTGTACCAAACAAACACTTGTTTCACTGATCCCTACAAAGTCAGGTAATATTCTTAATTCATCCTTTTCCATCTGTCATATCTGTGTATCATAATTTACATAACATACATTCCCAAGAACATAGTCCTTAGTCTGAAATGAATATAACTAAAATACTGTTCTTGCTTTTCCAGAATTCTTTATTTCACTCTCACTCTAAATTATCTGATGTCACCCACATGAAAAAATATCTATTTTCAATTGAACTTTTTTGCTGTATAATTTTATGAATGTTTATTCTCATTCATTTTATTAAAAATAATGAAAAACCCTAGCTTATTATTATATATACTGTAATCAGTGAATACATAAATCTCATTTCAAATGTCTGAGGAAATGCCTAGAGCTTTGACTTCTGGGCAGATTATAAAAATTAATATCACATGGCAACTCTAACCCTTTAGTCATGGCTACTTTGAATGCTTTATTTAGAGAGATCACAATGCTTTATTTAGGCTAATTGGCAATAGAAGACTATTAAGAATGCCTGCCTTGGGTGTGGGAAGGGTAGAGTAGCAGTTTCAGCAAGGAGACTAGACACTTTGTCTTACTGATAAGTGGTAGCCAAGCATAAGATAAATGGCTATTGTATTAAGCAAACCATTTATTAACCAACAACCATATTTTTGTTACCGAATAAAGCATCACATCTAGTTAGAGCCAGGGAGATGAATCTGCATGATGAAAGTGCCTAATTCGAGCTTGGAATCTACCAAGTAACAGTTTTACATCTATGATGTTCTAAAGTAGACTAGTTGTTCCAATCCCTGACTACAAGGTTAGCATCACCTCAGGAGATATTAAAAAATACAAGTGTCCATGCTCCATCTCAAGATTTATAATACCAGAACCTCTCTGGGCATGATCAGTATTTTTAAAATATCTTCCAGGTGATTCTACTGCAGTGGGGGTGGGAGTGATAGGGTCTTGGTTTTTCCCTCTGCCTTGATCCTTCATAACCACTGTAGAGCCTTCTGGATCTTAGAACGTCCTTTCAACCTCTCATGGCATCTGGTCCCATCACTTCATGGAAAGTAGATGGGGAAACAGTGGAAACAGAGTCAGACTTTCTTTTTTGGGGCTCTAAAATCACTGCAGATGGTGATTACAGCCATGAAATTAAAAGACGCTTACTCCTTGGAAGGAAAGTTATGACCAACCTAGATAGCATATTCAAAAGCAGAGACATTACTTTGCCAACAAAAGTCCATCTATTCAAGGCTATGGTTTTTCCAATGGTCATGTATGGATGTGAGAGTTGGACTGTGAAGAAAGTTTAGTGCCGAAGAATTGATGCTTTTGAACTGTGGTGTTAGAGAAGACTCTTGAGAGTCCCTTGGACTGCAAGGAGATCCAACCAGTCCATCCTAAAGGAGACCAGTCCTGGGTGTTCATTGGAAGGACTGATGCTGAAGCTGAAACTCCAATATTTTGGCCACTGATGTGAAGAGCTGACTCATTGGAAAAGACTCTGATGCTGGGAGGGATTGGGGGCAGGAGGAGAAGGGGGCGACAGAGGATGAGATGGCTAGATGGCATCACTGACTCGATGGACATGAGTCTGAGTGAACTCCAGGAGTTGGTGATGGACAGGGAGGCTTGGCGTGCTGCGATTCATGGGGTTGCAAAGAGTCGGACACGACTGAGCGACTGAACTGAACTGAAAAGGAATCTTAAACAAGACCATAAGCAGGGCTCCCCAGCCTCTGGGATCTAGTACCTGATGATCTGATGTGGAGCTGATGTAATAACAGAAACAAAGTGCACAATAAATGCAATGGGCTTGAATCATCCCCAAACCATCCCCCACTCCTTGCCCACATCCATAGAAAAACTTCCACAAAACCAGTCTCTGGTGCCAAAAAGGTTTGGGATGGATACTGTAAAGGGTCTGAACTGACACTTAAAGCAAAATATTTTTTGTTGGTATTTATTTTATTATAGTGATTTATAAAATTATCTTTGCCACTGTTTGCTCCATATTCAAGAGAAAAAAAAAATTTAAGCATAAAGAAACAATAAAAATGAACTAAATGAGTAATTTCAAATAACATTAATCTTAGAATTTTACTTCCTTTTCCCATCACTTGCCTTTATGGATTAAGGCTAATCATAACTAGTAAATTCTGATTTTATGCTAGACCAAATGCTGCTGAAGAGCAGAGGATAAAGGTACCCAAGTGGACACACACACACACACACACACACACACACACATTGACCTCGGGTTCCCTATAGACATTTGGAAGTTGTCAGCAGTAGCATAATGGCAGTCCTAATTATTAAAATTACTCTTGTGTGGAGAGTGCTTTAACATTAAAATGCCGACAGGCATGCAATATGTTAACTGTATTATGATCTTTTTCTTTTCTTTTAAAATGAAATTCTTTAGGAAATATTCCACTGGCTTTCATCAAAACATCTCTCATCACCCCAGTGACATGTTCCCTCTCTCTCACACATTCCAAAGGAATTACTGATAAATTCTGATTTCATAAGAATTCTAATGCCCTAAAGATATACTTTATATTCAGTTAGGTCAAGATATTTCTTTATAACCACAACTACAGAATCTATTACAGTCTCAATTTCTCATATTTCTTTAATATGTAATCACTATTCACTAATTCCCAAATATTTTACAATGACACAAAGATGCTGTGATTTAAATATTGCTAATTTGAAAATATTTTACATGTTTGATTTTAGATCTCAAGAAGAATTAGCTTTGATCTTTAAGAAATAATTTTATGCCCTCTACTATAATATAGGGGCTTCCTTCGTGGCTCAGACAGTTAAGAACCTTCAGGCAGTGCAGGAGACTGGAGTTTGATCCCTGGGTTGGGAAGATCCCCTGAAGAAATGAATGGCAACCCACTCCAACTTCTTGAATGGGAAATCCCATGGCCAGAGGAGACCAGCAGGCTTAGTCCATGCAGTTGCAAAACATCAGAGATGACTGAGCGACTAATACTAACACTATAAAATAAATGTGTAAACACACAATGATTTCAGGAAAAACACATCAAAATATTGCATAGCCTGCCATAAACTTTCATGGATCATAGAAAATGTCAAGTAGAAATGTGGTGTTAGAGAAGATTCTTGAGAGTCCCTTGGACTGCAAGGAGATCCAACCAGTCCATCCTAAAGGAGATCAGTCCTGGGTGTTCATTGGAGGGACTGATGCTGAGGCTGAAACTCCAATACCACCTGATGTGAAGAACTGACTCAGTGGAAAAGACCTTGATGCTGGGAGGGATTGGGGGCAGGAGGAGAAGGGGAAAACAGAGGATGATATGGTTGGATAGCATCACTGACTTAATAGACATGAGTTTGAGCAAACTCTGGGAGATGGTTAAAGACAGGGAAGCCTGGCATGCTGCAGTCCATGGGCTTGGAAAGAGTCGAACATGACCAAGAGACTGAACAACAAACAGCAATGGTATAGAAAAGAAAAAGGGTTATTTTATGTTGCTTCAGGAAGAAATCAGAACCAATGGCTGGCAGTTCAGTTCAGTTCAGTGGCCATCCAACCGTCTAATCCTCTGTCAGCTCTTCGCATGAGGTGGCCAAACTATTGGAGTTTCAGCTTCAATATCAGTCCTTCCAATGAACACCCAGGACTGATCTCCTTTAGGATGGTCTGGCTGGATCTCCTTGCAGTTCAAGGGACTCTCAAGAGTCTTCTCCAACACCACAGTTCAAAAGCATCAATTCGGGGCAGTCCTAAGATGATGGAGGAATAGGACGGGGAAACCACTTTCTCCCCACAAATTCATCAAAAGAACATTTGAATGCTGAGCAAATTCCACAAAACAACTTCTGAATGCTGGTAGAGGACATCAGGCACCCAGAAAGGCAGCCCATTGTCTTCGAAAGGAGGTAGGACAAAATATAAAAGATAAAAAGAGACAAAACAGGTAGGGAAGGAGATCCATTCTGGGAAGGGAGTCTTAAAAAAAGAGAAGTTACCAAACACCAGAAAACACTCTCTCTGGCAGGTCTGTGGTGAGCCTTGGAATCTCAGAGGCTACATAACAGGGAGGAAAAATAAATAAATAAATAAACCCCACAGATTACATGCTTAACGGCAACTCCCAGCGGAGAAGCAGCCCAGATGCTCACATCCACCACTAGCAAGCGGGGACTGGACAGGGAGGCATAGGCTGCATTGCTCAGGGTAAGGACTGGGCCTGAATGCCCCAAGGGCATTCTGAGGGAACTAACTTGAGATAGCAATCCAGACTGTGGGATAGCCATCCCTAGAAAAGCCCTAATCTAAGACACTTCCAGGCCCACTCACAGTACAAAGGACTCAGCAGAGCCAGCCAGCTTTGGACCGGCCCATCCCCCACCAGAGACAGGCAGGCAAAGGCAGCCAGAGCTGGAAGGGGGAAATCACGGCCCCAGAGAGGCATCCTTTACCAAACTGAAAGCAGGCTCTGTTGCTAACCAAGACTTCTTGGGATTCTGGATGATCGACATCTGCCGGGAGGGTCACAGCCAGAGATCAGCTCCCCAGAAGAGATACACGGCACACCTGAGAAGGCACACCCATTGTATACCCAGAAAATTGAGCAGCTGGGACAGGGGAGTCAGTAAGATTCACCCCACAACGAGGGGGTGATTGCACTCACCAAGCATCTGGTCACCTGAGCTGCTCGGACCTGGGAAGGGCACAAAACGCAGGCCCAACCATGTCTGTGTCTTTGTGGAGTACCCAAGAACCTGAACCTGAGTGGCTTAGACCTGGGAAGTACATGCAACCCAGGGCCTGCCTCAGACAGTTCCTGGCAGAGCAACCTAGAGCCTGAGCAGTATAGAATGGGAAAGCACACATGCTGTGAGCAGGGGCAAAGCCGGTGTGGCCAAGACACTGTGAGCACTCCCCACACACACTAGTGATATTTGTGTGCAGTGTTCCTCCCTCCCCACAGCACGACTGAACAAGTGGCCTAAAAAAAAGTGACCACCACTGCCCCCTTGTGTCAGGGTGGAAATTAGACACTGAATAGACCAGCGAACAGAAGAAGCTAAAATAAAGAGGGAAGCACTTTGGAAGTGACAGGTGCAATAGATTAAAACCCTGTAGTTAGCACCAACTACATAGGAAGGGGCCTGTAGATCTTGAGAAGTATAAGCCAGATCAAGGAACTATCTGAAAATGAACTGACCCCACACTGTCCACAACAGCTCCAGAGAAAGTCCTAGATGTATTTTTACTATTATCATTTTTTTAATTTAAATTTTTTTTTTTATTTTTAAGTCTTGTATTACTCCTTTCATTTTTATAACCTACTATTACCTTGCAAAGATACCTATGGCGGATTCATTTTGATGTTTGGCAAAACGAATAGAATTATGTAAAGTTTAAAAATAAAATAAAATTAATTAAAAAAAGAAAAAGACCCTATTTTTAAAGCAAACTTCATATATATATATATATATATATGTATTTTATAATTTTTGTGACTTTGTTTTGTTTTTTTTAATATTGTATTTTTGAGACTCTAACCTCTACTCTAGATTTTTAATCTTTGTTGTTTTGTTGTGTTTTTTTTTGTAATCAATTTTGTACCTTTAAGAACCCAATCTTCAGTACCCATTTTTACTTGGGAGTGAGATTACTGGCTTGATTGCTCTCTCCCGCTTTTGACTCTCCTTTTTCTCCACCAGGTCGCCTTTATCTCCTCCCTCCCCTTTCTGTTCTCTACCCAACTCTGTAAATCTCTTTGTGTGTTCTGGACTGTGGAGAACACTTAGGGAACTGATAACTGACTGGATCTGTCTCTCTCCTTTTGATTCCCCCTTTTATCCTCCTGGCCACCTCTGTCTTCTTCCTCCCTCTTCTCTTCTCTATGTAAGTCTGCGAACATCTCTAAGGGATCCAGACTGTGGAGAGCACATAAGGAAGTGATTACTGGCTAGCATGCTCTCGCCCCATTTGATTCCTCCTCTTTTCCTCCTGGTCACCTCTATCTCGTCCCTCCCTCTTCTCTTCTCCATGTAACTTTGTGTGCCCTTCCAGGTGTCCCTCACTGTGGAGAAACTTTTCATCATTAACCTAGATGTTTTATCATCAGTGCTGTATAGATGGAAAAGTCTTGAGGCTACTGTAAGAATAAGACTGAAAACCAGAGGCAGGAGGCTTAAGTCCAAATCCTGATGACACCAGAGAACTCCTGACTCCAGAGAACATTAATCAATAGGAGCTCACCAAATGCCTCCATACCTACACTGAAACCAAGCATCACCCAAGGGCCAGCAAGTTCCAGAGCAAGACATACCATGCAAATTATCCAGCAACATAGGAACATAGCCCTGAGCTTCAATATACAGGCTGTCCAAAGTCACATCAAACCCACTGATATCTCAAAACTCACTACTGGACACTTAATTGCACTCCAGAGAGAAGAAATCCAGCTCCACCCACCAGAACAATGACACAAACTTCCCTAACCAGGAAACCTTGACAAGCCACCCGTCCAACCCCACCCACAGTGAAGAACCTCCACAATAAAGAGGAACCACAAACTGCCAGAATAAGGAAAGGCCACCCCAAACAGAGCAATATAAACAAGGTGAATAGGCAGAGAAATACTCAGCAGGCAAAGGAAGAGGATGAATGCCCACCAAACCAAACAAAAGAGGAAGAGATAGGGAATCTACCTGATAAAGAATTCCAAATAATGATAGTGAAAATGATCCAAAATCTTGAAACAAAATGGAGTTACCGATAAATAGCCTGGAGACAAGGATTGAGAAGATCCAAGAAATGTTTAACAAAGACCTAGAAGAAATAAAAAAGAGTCAATATATAATGAATAATGCAATAAATGAGATCAAAAACACTCTGGAATAACAGAGGTAGAAGATAGGATAAGTGAGGTAGAAGATAGAATGGTAGAAATAAATGAAACAGAGAGGAAAAAAGAATTAAAATAAATGAGGACAGCCTCAGAGACCTCTGGGACAATGTTAAATGCCCCAACATTCGAATCATAGGAGTCCCAGAAGAAGAAGACAAAAGGAAAGAGCACAAGAAAATACTTGAGGAGATAATAGATGAAAACTTCCTTAAAATGGGGAAGGAAATTGTAACCCAAGTTCAAGAAACCCAGAGAGTTCTAAACAGGATAAACCCAAGGTGAAACACCCCAAGACACATCAGATAAGACACATATTAATCAAATTAACAAAGAGCAAATACAAAGAACAAATATTAAAAGCAGCAAGGGAAAAACAACAAATAACACACTAGGGGATTCCCATAAGGATAACAGCTGATCTTTCAATAGAAACTCTTCAGGCCATGAGGGAACGGCAGGACATACTTAAAGTGATGAAAGAAAAAAACCTTCATCCCAAATTACTTTACCCAGCAAGGATCTCATGCAAATATGAAGGAGAAATCAAAAGCTTTACAGACAAGCAAAAGCTGAGAGAAATCAGCACCACCAAACCAGCTCTCCAACAAATGCTAAAGGATCTTCTTTAGACAGGAAACACAGAGAAGGTGTATAAACTCAAACCCAAAACAACAAAGTAAATGGCAATGGGATCATACTTATCAATAATTACCTTAAATGTAAATGGGTTGAATGCCCCAACCAAAAGACAAAGACTGGCTGAATGGATACAAAAACAAGATCCCTTTATATGTTGTCTACAAAAGACCCACCTCGAAACAAGGGACACCTACAGACTGAAAGTGAAGGGCTGTAAAAAGATATTCCACGCAAATAGAGACCAAAAGAAAGCAGGAGTAACAATACTCATATCAGATAAAATAGACTTTAAAACAAAGACTGTGAAAAGAGACAAAGAAGGACACTACATAATGATCAAAGGATCAATCCAAGAACAAGATATAACAATTATAAATATCTATGCACCCAACATAGGAGCAGCCAAATACGTAAGACAAATGCTAACAAATATGAAAGGGGAAATTAACAATAACACAATAATAGTGGGAGACTTTAATACCCCAATCACACATATGGATAGATCAACTACACAGAAAATTAACAACGAAACACAAACCTTAAATGATACAATAGACCAGTTAGACCTAATTGATATCTATAGGACATTTCACCCCAAAACAAAGAATTTCACCTTTGCACATGGAACCTTCTCCAGGATAGATCACATCCTGGGCCATAAATCTAGCCTTGGTAAATTCAAAAAAAATTGAAATCATTCCAAGCATCTTTTCTGACTACAATGCAGTAAGATTAGATGTCAATTACAGGAGAAAAACTATTAAAAATTCCAACATATGGAGGCTGAACAACACACTGCTGAATAACCAACAAATCACAGAAGAAATCAAAAAAGAAATCAAAATATGCATAGAAGTGAATGAAAATGAAAACACAACAACCCAAAATCTATGGGAAACTGTAAAAGCAGTGCTAAGGGGAAGGTTCATAGCAATACAGGCTTACCTCAAGAAACAAACAAAAAAAAAGTCAAATAAATAACCTAATTCTACACCTAAAGCAACTAGAAAAGGAAGAAATGAAGAACCCCAGGGTTAGTAGAAGGAAAGAAATCTTAAAAATTAGGGCAGAAATAAATGCAAAAGAAACAAAAGAGACGATAGCAAAAATCAACAAAACCAAAAGCTGGTTCTTTGAGAAGATAAATAAAATAGACAAACCACTAGTCAGACTCATCAAGAAACAAAGGGAGAAGAATCAAATCAACAAAATTAGAAATGAAAATGGGGAGATCACAATAGATAACACAGAAATACAAAGGCTCATAAGAGACTACTATTAATAACTATACGCCAATAAAATGGACAACTTGGAAGAAATGGACAAATTCTTAGAAAAGTATAACTTTCCAAAACTGAACCAGGAAGAAATAGAAAATCTTAACAGACCCATCACAAGCACAGAAATTGAAACTGTAATCAGAAATCTTCCAGCAAACAAAAGCCCAGGACCAGACAGCTTCAAGCTGAATTCTATCAAAAATTTAGAGAAGAGCTAACACCTATCCTACTCAAACTCTTCCAGAAAATTGCAGAGGAAGGTAAACTTCCAAACTCATTTTATGAGGCCACCATCACCTTAATACCAAAACCAGACAAAGATGCCACAAAAAAAGAAAACTACAGGCCAATATCACTGAACATAGATGCAAAAATCCTTAACAAAATTCTAGCAGACTCCAACAACAAAAAGATCATACATCATGACCACGTCAATCAATGTAATACATGACATTAACAAACTGAAAGATAAAAACCATATGATTATCTCAATAGATCCAGAGAATGCCTTTGACAAAATTCAACATCCATTTATGATAAAAAAAAAAAAACCCTCCCGAGAGCAGGAATAGAAGGAACATACCTCAACATAATAAAAGCTATATATGACAAACCCACATAAAACTTTATCCTCAATGGTGAAAAATTGAAAGCATTTCCCCTAAAGTCAGAAACAAGACAAGGGTGCCCACTCTCACCACTACTATTCAATATAGTTTTGCAAGTTTTGGTCACAGCAATCAGAGCAGAAAAACAAATAAAAGGAATCCAGATTAGAAAAGAAGTAAAATTGTCACTGTTTGCAGATGACATGATCCTCTACATAGAAAACCCTAAAGACTCCACCAGAAAATTACTAGAGCTAATCAATGAATGTAGAAAAGTTGCAGGATATAAAATTAACACACAGAAATCCCTTGCATTCCTATACACTAACAATGAAAAAACAGAAAGAGAAATTAAGGAAACAATTCCATTCATCATTGCAACAAAAAGAATAAAATACTTAGGAATATGTCTACCTAAAGAATCTAAAGACCTATATATAGAAAACTATAAAACACTGGTGAAAGAAATCAAAGAGGACACTAATAGATGGAGAAATATACCACGTTCATGGATTGGAAGAATCAATATAGTGAAAATGAGTGTACTATCCAAAGTAATCTATAGATTCAATGCAATCCCTATCAAGCTACCAACAGTATTTTTCACAGAACTAGAACAAATAATTTCATAACTTGTGTGGAAATACAAAAAACCTCGAATAGCCAAAGCGATCTTGAGAAAGAAGAATGGAACTGGAGAAATCAACCTGCCTGACTTCAGGCTCTACTACAAAGCCACAGTTGTCAAGACAGTATGGTACTGGCACAAAGACAGAAATATAGATCAATGGAACAAAATAGAAAGCCCAGAGATAAATCCACACACATATGGACACCTTATCTTCGACAAAGGAGGCAAGAATATACAATGGAAAAAAGACAATCTCTTTAACAAGTGGTGCTGGGAAAACTGGTCAACCACTTGTAAAAGAATGAAACTAGAACACTTTCTAACACCATACACAAAAATAAACTCAAAATGGATTAAAGATCTAAATGCAAGACCAGAAACTATAAAACTCCTAGAGGAGAACATAGGCAAAACAGTCTCCAACATAAATCACAGCAGGATCCTCTATGGCCCACGTCTCAGAATATTGGAAACAAAAGCAAAAATAAACAAATGGGACCTAATTAAACTTAAAAGATTTTGCACAACAAAGGAAACTATAAGCAAGGTGAAAAGACACCCTTCAGAATGGGAGAAAATGATAGCAAACCAAGCAACTGACAAAGAATTAATCTCAAAAATATACAAGCAACTACTGAAGCTCAATTCCAGAAAAATAAATGACCCAATCAAAAAATGGGCCAAAGAACTAGACAGACATTTCTCCAAAGAAGACATACAGATGGCCAACAAACACATGAAAAGATGCTCAATATCACTCATTATTAGAGAAATGCAAATCAGACCCCAATGAGATACCATTTCACATCAGTCAGAATGGCTGCGATCCAAAAGTCTACAAACAATAAATGCCAAAGAGGGTGTGGAGAAAAGGGAACCCTCTTACACTGTTGGTGGGAATGCAAACTAGTACAGCCACTACAGAGAACAGTGGAGACTCCTTAAAAAACTGGAAATAGAACTGCCATATGACCCAGCAATCCCACTGCTGGGCATACATACTGAGGAAACCAGAAATGAAAGAGACCCCAATGTTCATCGCAGCACTGTTTATAATAGCCAGGACATGGAAGCAACCTAGATGTCCATCACCAGACAAATGGATAAGAAAGCTGTGGTACATAACACAATGGCGTATTACTCAGCCATTAAAAAGAATACATTTGAATCAGTTCTAATGAGGTGGATGAAACTGGAGCCTATTATACAGAGTGAAGTAAGCCAGAAAGAAAAACACCAATACAGTATACTAACTCATATAGATGGAATTTAGAAAGATGGTAATGATAACCCTATATGCGAGACAGCAAAAGAGACACAGATGTATAGAACAGTCTTTTGGACTCTGTGGGAGAGGACAAGGGTGGGATGATTTGGGAGAATGGCATTGAAACGTGTATATTATCATATGTGAATCGAATCACCAGTCCAGGTTCAATGCATGAGGCAGGATGCTTAGGGCTGGTGCATTGGGATGACCCAGAGGGATGGGAAGGGGAGGGAAGTGGGAGGGGGGTTCAGGATTGGGAGTACACATACACCCATGGTGGATTCATGTCAATGCATGGCAAAACCACTACAATATTATAAAGTTATTAGCCTCCAATTAAAATAAATAAATTTATATTTTTTAAAAAAAGCATCAATTGTTCGGCGCTCAGCTTTCTTGATAGTCCAACTCTCACATCCATACATGACCACTGGAAAAACCATAGCCTTGACTAGATGGACCTTTGTTGACAAAGTAATATCTCTGCTTTTTAATATGCTGTCTAGGTTGGTCATAACTTCCCTTCCAAGGAGTAAGTGTCTTTTAATTTCATGGCTGCAATTACATCTGCCTTGATTTTGGAGCCCCAAAAAATAAATTCTGCCACTGTTTCCACTGTTTCCTCATCTATCTGCCATGAAGTGATGGGACCAGATGCCATGATCTTAGTTTTCTGAACGTTGAGCTTTAAGCCAACTTTTCTCCTCTCCTCTTTCACTTTCAAGAAGAGGCTCTTTAGTTCTTCACTTACTGCCATAAGGGTGGCTGGCAGTTACATGGAAGCAAATTTGAGATCAATATGAATAGGATGAATAATGAGATCTGACAAAAATCGGGTGCCTTGTTTAGCATAGCTATTACTTGTAGTTGATTGCATATCCAATTTGAGAATTCACCATCTCTGAAAATATCAGAGCTACAAATAGGAAGTAGAATAAAGCTGATATGCTCTCAGCCTTCCCTCATCCCATGGGTTTGTTACCAATAGGTGGAGGTCCAGCTGCTTGCCAAACAAAAGTCAATAAACAGCCCAGGTGGTGAAAAGGAAAGTTTGCTTTATTTCACATGCTAGCAACTGGTGGGGTGGGCAGACAGAGCTCACACGATATGGCTCAGAAAATTATCTATAGCCCTTGAGAAAGAACTAAATGTCCTTGACTTTGCTTAATGGGTAAAAACTGAAAGTGGAAGTGTTACTCACTGAGTTGTGTCTGACTCTTTGTGACCCCATGGACTGTGGCCCTCCAGGCTCCTTTGTCCATGAGATTCTCTAGGCAGGAATACTGGAGTATATAGCCATTCCCTTTTCCAGGGGATGTTCCTGACCCAGGGATTAAACCTTGGGACTCCTGCATTGCAGGCAGATTCTTTACCACTAACCCACCAGGGAATCTTAATGGGTAAATTATTATTATTTGGTCTCCTCTGACTGTTTTCCTTTGTTTCTGCATATTCTCACTTCTGTGATTAAACTTATTCTCAGACAAAGGGCAGGCTGAAGACATGAGGGAGCAAGGGCCATAGGGTCCTGCTCCATTTCAGAAGGAGTATCAAACATTCATTCTCAGACACAACCAAGCACCAGCCCAAGCTGAAGCACTATTGTTTCTCTAAAGGACATTCTCGCCTTCTTAACCAGGCCAGAGACATAATTAAATATTTGGGTTTTTAAATGCCTACCCTTCCAGCTCCCAGGCAACCTTCTGTTGGGACCAGATAACTAAGAAGAAAGTACATGCTCAAATCTTTATCTCAGGGCACAGAGGCAGTTGAAAAACCAAACATTAAATACCAACAAATGTGGCTATTTATTGTGTAAATAAACTAAATTGTCTCCCTATTTTTCTGTCATCTCATTTTCCCCTGTGCTTCAATCAGTGAAGTATATAAATTAAAGGCGAGCCTTTTTTTATTTGAAAAAAAAAGATATTATATTATCAATGCCTAGTAATCCTAAGTAATGCCACTTAGTTTTGATCCTTTTTGCAAGGAAAAATATATGTTTGGTATAAAGGACACTGAATAATTTATGTAATGTTTAATAATGCATTAAACTGGGGAGAATTCAGAATGACACTCATAGTGATCTAAATTATTTTCATGCTGTATTATTCCATATGTGCCCATACACTTGAAATTGTTAGCACAGGCAATTAAAAAGGAGAAATACTATTTGGAAATTAAGCAAACAAGAAAAGCTACTTTTATTTTGAATGATAAGACAACAGCTTTTTAATCAAGCAATTTGAATTGCAAGAACTGATGATGATAAAATGTAAATTAATGGATTAGGATTTACAGTTATGTTGTCTTAAACTGAGCATCACTTTCCCCATGCCCAGAAGCTGCTGACAAGGAGTAAATGTATTAAGGGTGATAAATGTCTATGATTCAGTGATACGGAATAGCAAGTGTCTCAGGAGCAAAGATGCTGCAGAAGTATAATAATTTCCACCCAAACTCAAAGCTATAACAATTTATTACTGATTTCTCTCTCTTAATTTTAATGCGATCTTGATCAGCTTATCCGAAGTTTGAAAATGCTAGCAGGGTCTTCTTATCTCAGCTATGTGCTGAACTCAGGCCTGTGTGTCTTTAGGGAACAATTTGGTTCACTAGGAAGATGTAAAAGTTACAAACAAGGTGCAAACACAAACACCATTGTCTTTATCCCTCTGATTTCCATGCCTCTGATAGAGGCTCACAAAGCCTCTATCACCCTATTTCATCCAAGCCTTCTAGAGGGCAATGAGGTTCACCTTGGTTTCCATGTTTCTGAATGCTAGCATACATGGGAAGACACTTCAGTGGAACTTAAAGTCTAAAGGGAAAATGTTACACTCTCAGCTGGTCACACCTCCTAAAGTGGTTCACTTCATGTTGTAGGGGCAAAGGAAATATACCTCCAGGGTCAGGCTTTAAGTCTTATAAAGCAGGCTCTGTATACTGATGTGACTCTCAAAAGCAGGTGAATCTTGCAACTCTAGCAGAGGCAGGCATTTTAAATGTTTTCTATTCCAAATATGAGGAAATAAAATCTGTAATACTCAGCCTTTTAAAAATCTCCTTTAAAAAAGTCTTCATAGGTATATTTTTACTGATATTTCTAATTCTCTTAGGATATGTTACTTAACACAAATTTACAAATAGTTTCCTCAAGATGTTACACTTTGGCCAACAGTTTGAGAGGATCTTTTCCTTTGACTGTCATATTCTATAAAATTTCAAAATGTTTTACTAAAAGAGAGGCAAAATTACTACCTTGGTATTTGGGAGATAATAGAACATATATGCACAGATCTCTGCCCCTGGTCCCTGAAACAGAGCTCCTAAAACCTTTGTAATTTCCTAAATGATGAGAACACTAGGAGCATCAGACTGAGGTAGGTGACTCTGACTCTGGGTGGACTCCTTGATGGCTCCTGGATGGGGGCTGGTGACCAGAAAGACCAAACAATGATTAGAAGCTTGGAATTTTCAGCCCTACCCTTCATCCTTCATACAGGAAAGAGTGGTTAGAAATGGAGTTAATAATTGATCATGCCTACATGATGAAACCTCAGGAAAATCTGAAGAGTAGAAGATTCAGAGAATTTCCATGTTGGGAACACATCCATGTGCTAACAGGGTGATGTACCCAAACTCCACAGGGACAGAAGCTCCTGCACTCCGATCCTCTCAAACTTCACTCTATGGATCTCTTCATCTGGTTGTTCATCTGTATCCTTTATCATACCTTTTAATAAACTGGTAAACATTAGTATTTTCTATGAGTTCTGTGAACCACTCTAGCAAATCTGGGAACCTACTAGTTCCCGGATTAGCACTTTGTGATTAGCACCTGCTATCTAGGTTATATAGGCTGGTCATAGATAGCATATTCAAAAGCAGAGACATTACTTTGCCAACAAAGGTTCATCTAGTCAAGGCTATGGTTTTTCCTGTGGTCATGTATGGATGTGAGAGTTGGACTGTGAAGAAGGCTGAGCACCGAAGAACTGATGCTTTTGAACTGTGGTGCTGGAGAAGACTCTTGAGAGTCCCTGGGACTGCAAGGAGATCCAACCAGTCCATTCTGAAGGAGATCAGCCCTGGGATTTCTTTGGAAGGAATGATGCTAAAGCTGAAACTCCAGTACTTTGGCCACCTCATGCGAAGAGTTGACTCATTGGAAAAGACTCTGATGCTGGGAGGGATTGGGGACAGGAGGAGAAGGGGACAACAGAGGATGAGATGGCTGGATGGCATCACTAACTCGATGGACGTGAATCTGGGTGAACTCCAGGAGTTGGCGATGGACAGGGAGGCCTGGCATGCTGCAATTCATGGGGTAGCAAAGAGTCGGACACAACTGAGTGACTGAATTGAACTGAACTGATTAGCACCTGAAATCAGGTGGGAGCAGTCTTGTGGACAGAGCCTTCACTTGTGGTTTCTGACACTGTCTTCAGTGTCAGAACTGAGTTAATTTATAGGCCAGCCAGCTAGTGTTGCAGAGAACTGCTTGGTTGTGGGGAAAAGTCTCCACACATTTAATGACCAAAGTGAAGTGTTCCATGTGAGAGTAAGAGAGAAAAGAAGGTAGAAAACTGAGTTTTTCCAACTCAGTATTGTACCTAAGTTCCTCCCTTTGATTATTAATGATAAATAGTTTGGTAAGTCTGTTTGCCATTTGTCTTTATTTCTCTGTTGATAACCTATTCATGTTATTTGACTGATTTTATTTTTCTTATTGATCCTAAAATTTTCTTCCATATTTGTTTTATTAACCATTTGTTATATATATGCATATATTTGTCACTTATGTTGTAGTCATAGAATTATTAATTAATCACATTTGTTATTCTCTATACTACAAACAAAAGTTGTCTATGTATATTTTTTATTTTGAAAATTGTTAAATCCACAGAAAGCTTAAAAAGCAGCACAGAGAAACCATCATGATTCACCAACTGTTAACATCCTTTTATACCTGCTACACACACACACACACACACACACATACACACATCTTTTTTTAATCCTTCCAAAGTAGGTTGCAGATATCATTACATTTCACCCCTCAGTACTTCAGCATGCATCTCCCAAGAAGTGGAACATTATTTCCTATGAAACCACAACATCATTACCACAACTAAGAAAATCAACAACAGTATTATCCAATATCCATAAACAAATTTTCTCAACTATCCTCAAAATCTCTCTTCAGGATCCAGTAGTTCATAGCATTTGATCATTATATGTCTTTAGTTCCCTCAATCTAGACAAGCTATACTTCCCTTCTTTGGTCCTTCCTAATGTTGACTATTCAAAAGGTCCAGGTCAGTGAACCTGTAGAACATCCCATTTTCTAGATGTATCTGTCGGATATATCTGTTTTCTCCTCATTAGATTTAAGTCAAACATATCTGACAAGAGTCTACATAGAAGATTAGACATACTTCCCAACGTATTATATCATGAGTTAGTGGAGAAGGAAATGGCAACCCACTCCAGTACCCTTGCCTGGAAAATCCCATGGACGGAGGAGCCTGGTAGGCTACAGTCCATGGGGTCACAAGAGTCAGATACGACTGAGCAACTGCACTTTCTTTCTTTCTGTAGTTCCTTTTGGAGAAGGAAATGGCAACTCACTCCAGTGTTCTTGCCTGGAGAATCCCGTGGACGGAGGGCCTGGTGGGCTACAATCCATGGGGTTGCAAAGAGTCGGACACGACTAAGCAACTAACACACAGTGTTTATTAAATTAAAGCAGAGCCACACAAAGCAAATTGGGGTTAAAATACTATCAACCTCATTATCCAAAACATTCCTCAGAAAAACTAGATTAAAGAATATATACTTAAAAGTTACTAAGAGACTAGATCTTAAGTTCTCATTTAAAAAAATGATAAATTATATGATGTGATGGCAGTGTTAGCTAACACTATGGTTGTAATCATATTGCAATATATAAGTACATCAAATCAACACATTGTTCACCTTAAACTTATACAATGTTATGTTAATTATATCTTAATTAAATTTTTAAAAAAGAATATAATTTGGCCCAAAAGCCAAAACAAGGATACCTATTTCTGCCCATTGAAATGTACAAATTTCATCCATCAGTGGCTGAACACTTGACAAACCATGTAACCCTCTCCTCACTCATATTCATACAGATTACATAAATTTACAATTGAAAAAGTAGATTTGTATATGCAAGTTGTTCAAGCATACTTAAATATTTTCTAATAACTGTAACTTTTCACAAAACAGAAGTGAAGAAAGACAATGCGTTATTCCAAGCAAAGAAAAAGAAGCAATTCGTTAAGAGGAGAGATGATCTTTGATGCAATTAGAATGAAGTGAGTCATTCCTTCTCTAGGAGAAGGGTTCAAAAGGATGATCCAGTGTTATTCACTTCTGCCAAATGAGCAGGAGACCTTTCCCTAACATAGCAAACTGCTAATTTTTAATTTATTCATGATCTATTCTTAAAATACCACACACAGAAACAGACAAGTCATTAATTTCATATGGTCAAAGCAATCAATATATTATGTATAATTTCTTCTTTTTCCTTAATTGTGATAAAACCACTGTGTACTCAGTCACTCAGTCATGTCTGACGGTTTGTGACACCCTGGACTGTAGCCCACCAGGCTCCTCTATCCAAGGAATTTTTCAGGCAAGAATACTGGAGTGGGTTGCCATTTTCTTTTCCAGGGGACCTCCCCAACCCAGGGATCAAATCCGTGTCTCTCGCATCTTCTGCATTGGCAGGTGGATTCTTTATCACTGTACCACCTGGGAAGCCAATAAAACTGTATCACCCATCCAAAAATAAGATGAATATTTATCATCTAGTTGTTTATTACTTATTTGTTCATACCACTTTTTAATTCATTTGAAATGTTTTTTTATATACAGGGCATTTAATATTAGCTTTTCTCTTGGGGTAATCTCCTAGCAGTGCTATCTAACAGAAATATATGCAAACCAAGTACCTAAGTTCAAACCCTCTAGTCACCATATTAAAAAAATTAAACAAATGTGAAAGTGATTTTAATAACATATTATAATTAACCCAACCTTTCCAAATATTGTCATTACAACATTAACCCATTATTTGATAAATTATTAATGAAATATTGATAAGATTAATAAGATTCCCTGGTGGCTCAGATGGTAAAGCGTCTGCCTACAATGCAGGAGATCCGGGTTCAATCCCTGGGTTGGGAAGATCTCCTGGAGAAAGAAATGGCAACCCACGCCAGTATTCTTGCCTGGAAAATCCCATGGATGGGGGAGCTTGGTAGGCTTCAGTCCATGGGGTTGCAAAGAGTCAGACACGACTGAGCTACTTCACTTTCACTTAATGAAATGTTATACATTCTTTCTTCATACTGTTAAAGTGTTCAGACTAGGATCAACATGGAGTCTTCATGCTTAGCCCCACATCAGCAAACCAAAACTTAACTGTTGCTGTGCTCAACTCTCCCAGAAATGGAAGGTCTAGGTCAACCAACCACTGCTTGAACAGCTTCAAGTTATACAGGACTGGCTTCAAGACTTCCTTTTGGGCCACACAAATAAAGTAATTTTGCCTTAACCAATCATCATACCTCTAGTGTAACTTTCTGGTTCCTGTTCACTTCAGTCTATAAAGCCCTCTTACTTTGTACAACTCTTTGAAGCACCTATTTTCTTGACTAGACAATTTCTAATTCATAAATCACTAAACAAAACCCAACTAGGCCTGAAACTTCCTTCCAATAATACTATATCTTTGAAATCTGGAGTGTATGTTACATTTACAAAACTTCTCATTTCAGACACTAAATATTTATCAGCAATATTTCTATGTATTGAAATTTAATAAATCTATAATTTTTTTAAAAAAGATTCACAGGGTCATTTTCCAAACTTAAAAAGTTTCCAATAAAGTATCAGTTTTAAAATTAAATTAATAAAAATTAAATAAAATTTAAAATTCAGTTTTTCAGTCACACAATCCATATTTCAAGTTCTCAACATTACATGAGATTCATTGCTATAACATTAGACAGGACAGTCTAGAGAGTCCATATCTGCTTAGTGGATAATCAGAGATTCAATTTGGAATCTTGTTATTTTTTAGCACTTTAGTATGTAGTTATAGAAACTCATAGTCCAGTCTTATTAGGACTTAATCATTTAGAGGAGACAAGGCAGAAATAATGATGATAGATGATATCATCTATCATAGGTACAAAGTGTATCATTTTAGATAGATATAAACTAAAATGTGTGGTAAATTTCATGTCACTTGTATGTAGACCTTATAGGATATCTGAAATCAAAAAAAGCAACATGGCTTATGTTTGCTTCAAAATTAGGAGAGAACAGATTTGTTCCGAGCCCCACAAAAATCTATACCTTCAAAATGCATTTTTAATCTTACCTCAGCCTTTGATGCTCTCCTCATTAGTCTTAATAAAAGAAAACTCTCATTCTAGTTATGATAAAAAGTTATCTTATTATTTATTTAAAAATTAGTAATAAATAAATTCAATTGTCTGTATAAGAAAATTTACAGCAAATAATTTAAGGCAATAAAACCTATTTTGTAATACTATACCACAAATATCTGCAATTTTAAACATTAAACATGTATTGCTGAATCAGAAGTTGGAATGCAAAATAGCTTTATTTTTAAAAACAGCAGAAGCATTTTATTCTATTGCCATTTCTGTGAGCATAACAAAAGTATTTTACAGATGAGTAATCATAGGCACTGAAGTCAAGTGTTTATCACCAAAATTCATACAATAAGCCACCACTGTCCTGAATACTCTGTGAACTTGACTTCTCATCATTAGAGCCAGGAAGGAATGAAATGGCAGCATTTTTCATTAATTAAATTCATATTTAGATTTAACATCTTACAATAACAGGGATTGGAGACTAGAAATAGGATAATAACTAAACTTGTATTAAACAATTTATATTTGACTTGAACAAGTTTCAGAGGTACTAACCAATGTCTGTAATCTCATGAACAAAGCATTTTGAAAATTTACTGAACAGTTGTCTATCTGATAGTCACAAAAGGGAAGTTCCTTTTAAGGACTTTAATGGTAAGAAAACTTCCTGAATGGACTGGCGGTCCACACTGCAACAAATCATGCAAGGAAAGCATGAGATTTTGCAGGTAAAGATTTTTGTAAATGACAGCCTCCCAGTGATCTCAAGTATGGATCTGATTTTCACATGCTGCCACTGATTTCTTCATGTGCTATAAAGGGACAGACCCTTTCCATTCACAGCTATATGAATAAATTTTTACATAAAAGAACACCCTCCCAATTCTGGAAATACATGGGAGTGGGTCATCTTCAGTTCAGTTCAGTTCAGTCACTCGGTTGTGTCTGACTCTTTGCGACCCCATGGACTGCAGCACAGCAAGCTTCCTGTCCATCACCAACTCCTGGAGCCTGCTCAAACTCATGTCCACTGAGTCAGTGATGCCATCCAACCATCTCATCCTCTGTCATCCCCTTTTCCTCCTGCCTTCAATCTTGCCCAGCATCAGGGTCTTTTCCAATGAGTCAGTTCTTCACATCAGGTGGCCAAAGCATTGGAGTTTCAGCATCAGTCCTTCCAATGAATATTCAGGATTGATTTCCTTTAGGATTGACTGGTTGGATCTCCTTTCAGTCCAAGGGACTCTTAAGAGTCTTCTCCAACACCAGAGTTCAAAAGCATCAATTCTTTGGTGCTCAGCTTTCTTTACGGTCAAGCTCTCATATCCACACATTACTATTGGCAAAACCATAGCCTTGACTAGATGGATCTTTGTTGGCAAAATGATGTCTCTAATTCTTAATATGCTGTGTAAATCATCTTCAGGATATTCTAAACTTTGGAATTTGATTAAAGTTATTGCCCAGTGCAGTTTTCATGATTTTATTCACAAAGCCTTCTTTTTTATATCAGTGAGCCACATTTGCCTGTGAAATAAAATGAATGCCCAAATGTTTTTAGTCATTTTGTGATGAAATTTGGATTTTTTTCTATTGAAGACTTTGGAGTTTGATTTATTGACTTAGTCCAGATAGGGTTTCTCAACTACTGTTCAGTAAAAAGCCCTCTTCTGACACAGAATGGTCCCAATTCAAGTTCAGATAATGACCCCAGGGCAGCTAAAATTACTTCACCCTGATGCATTGTTAGGGAAGTTAGATATTATCATTGATTTTAAAACTCTTCCTGTAGTAAAGGATGATTTGAGTTTTTACTGTTTCATTTTATTAGTGACCAATAAAATGAACAATATACATCCTTATATACAGTTAAATACATGACAGCAGTCTTTACTAGGAAATGAAACAAAAATAGAAATATGAAAAAAGAACCTGAAAGAAAAAAATAAAACAAAATGATCCTCTAATCAACTACTCCTTATTTGTATTCAACTTGTGTATAATATTGATCATGTGTGCTACAATTGGTTTTAAAATAATTTTTGTCACTTCACAGTCTGTTAAATAAGCTAATTTTTTTTTCTACTTGCTTCACTGTAGTGAAAGTGTCTGAAAATTAACTTTTTTGATTGTGATGTAAGTGTCTGACAGTAAGCTTTTGATTGCCAGGGCATCTACTTCAAAGACATCCATCTTAAATTAACATACTGCCAGCTACACAAGGAGATAAGTAGTCAGGCTGCCCCACCCAGGAAGCTCCCCTCAGGTGACCCAGAAAACTGACCATTTGAGTGACCTTGTTTTTTTCTTTCAGCACTTTAATTCCAGCTCTTACGTCTTAAATTTATCAAAGAGGAAACTGAAGAAATCTGAGGATCCCTACCCTTGGTCCCAAAAAAGGCAGAGCTCCAGATCCGCAAGCTCTGTATCTGTGTGGACCCAGGTGTGCCATGTCCCCTCCAGGACACATGTGTGAATTAAGAAAACCTTTCCAAGTTTCTCGATGTTTGTTGCCGAGGTGTGTCTAGTACCAGGCCCAGACCAGCCACAGCACTGACTTTAGACAGAGAACTGTCTGTGGGGGGCTCACCACAAATAGTGCCAGCTCGGGTGAGCACCCCAGGCATTCCTAGCTGATAGCACCACCACTGATAGGCTGAGATGAATACAAAACACTCACTTTCCATAAATTTGGTTCAGAGAGAATTTTTAAATACATTCCAATAATTAGAGAAAAGTTTTCATTTGTACCTGGCCACTGAGGCCACCCCACCGCCACCCTAGTCTCAGAAGTGATAGAAATAAATCATTTTCATCTGTATTAGAGGCAGCTATTTGGCAGGGAACACCACCTTGCCTTAACCAATCTTGAGTCTGGACAGTTAACTGGAATAGCTAGTTAATTTCTGCAAGCAGCCTCTTCCATTTTCTCAGAAAATGAGGGGAAGCCTAGAGTGGAAGCAAAGGAGGAATAGAGGAGGGAAAGACAGGCAAATATGGAAATAAAGTGGATAACTGCTGAGGCATGGTTAATCAGAAAGGACACTCCATGCATATTATGGACCCATTGTGATAATAAAATTGAAATAAAATTGCCTACCCAAACCACTTGAGACACTCTGCATCTTTAATTTTTAAAGTTATGAAGACACTTGACACAGAAGGGGATCAATTATCATGAGTTTGCGTGCAAATACTTACTTAAGCAAGGCAGTGGGTCAGAGTCAGTAGGAAAATTGCAGGCTTGCAGCCACGTAATGGCAACTAATTACACTATTTCAGGGCCCCTTTCCAATGGTCTCAGTTGGCAGTAATGGTCATGGCTGATTTATTCTGAATCACTTTTCAGGGTCTGAAGTTATGATAAATTTATATGTTTGCTAAAGAAAACCGGTTCTGATAATGAATCCACCAAAACATTAAAACAAAAGGGAGTCCCTCCAGTTAACTTGTTATGTGCTCTGATCTTTGAGATAAAGAGTTTGGCCTGATTTCAAAACAGAATAGAGGTGTCTAGTATGGGATTGGAGCAGTTCTCAGATCACAGTAGCCCCTCTTACAATGGTCAACCTTGAACATATATATTTTGGAAGATGAGAATTTTAACTGTCTCCCCTGAATGTGACAGTTTAATAGAGTGCTTTGTGGCTCAGATGGTAAAGAATCTGCCAGCAATGCAGGAGACCTGGCTTCAGTCCACGGGTTGGGAAGATCTCTTAGAGAAGGGAATGGTTACCCAATCCAGTATTCTTGCCTGGAGTATTCTATGGACCGAGAAGCCTAGTGGGCTACAGTCAATGTGGTCGCAAAGAATTGGACACGACTGTATGACTAACACTTTCACGTTATTTCATTTAAAATAAAGTAATAGATGCTTTTCTTTATGTGAATAACAGTTTTGAGGGCATGTTCAGGCACTGGCTCAGTTCTGAATTATCAAGGCAAATTTAAATTTTATTTGATTATACTATTCACCTAAGATTATTCAACTGATTTAGTAGAGAAGTCTTTACCTTTCTTTTTTTCTCTATTTTCACAAAGTCTTAAGAGATTTATATTTCCACAAGGTCAAGTCTGAGGGGAAAAAAACAAGCTGGCCTGATAGACAAGGAAACTGAACTTCATTACTGAGTTCAAGGAAACAAACCATTAGAAGCTAAATGAGCATTGTCAGATAAAAATAAGCAAACCTCCATTTATTGTCTACAATTCATTAAGGAAAAATTCACATCTCTCTCACCCTATTGTCTATGTGAAAGCTATAGAAGTAGACATGACATTTGAAGACTGACTGTTCCCTTTTTTCTATTTCTTATCTGTGAGCAATTTGCCCATTAAGAAGTGAATTTAGTATTGGGAATGAATTGCTTTCTCATTCTGTCCTATTAAATGTACTGCTTTAATGTACATGTGAAAATTAATCCATTACATATAAAAATAAATCTATTCCATGGTATTTCCCTGAATCTCTTCCAAAGGATATCACCTTTACAGTAAATAAAGCTTTGCTTATGAAAGAAGCCCTAAGCCATAAACCTAAAGTACAAGTTCTCAGCCGGCATGGCCACCTGCATGGCCATCTGCGCTATGGGTGGACATGACATACTGACTGCCATCAAACGCAGTGACTGAGAGGCCAAAAATGGGAAGACACTATTATCAACACTATATATGCCACCAAGCAGCTGATCAAATATCAACATCAGTTCCTCGTTTTGTTGGCTTGAATCTAGGAGCACAATCTTGTTTGGTATCAATCCTTAAAATGTAAAATATGCATGTTCACACATTCAGCATACTAAATGTTTCGAGAAATACATAAATATGTGTTCAGAATCTCTCCCTTCCTTTTCCTACCTTTTCCGAAGTTTTCACTTTATTTCTTTCTGAAACTTACAATCTATTTGAACTAGGAAAAGAATTCTGGCACAGTGCTGGGGAATACCTGGCTCAACACTGAGTAAATGATTCCATGCTGGCGCCTCAAATCCATACGGAGTCTGAAGAGGCAAGATTGAAAGGCTACTGCTCTCTACTGATACCTGGGCCAATATGGTTAGTAGAAGTAGTAGTTGTTTTCCTTTCTTCCATCTTCTCTGTGGTCTACTTGGGGGTGGAAGGCTGTTAGCAGTGGGATAGGAACTAACAGCATTACATGCTACAAAGAGCAATTGCCTGAGCAATTTTCCTAAGCCAGAGCCAAAGCAAAGCAAATGCAATACTCCCCGTTCCTCGCTGTCAGCCACATGAGAGTGGAGCTGCTCAGTGATCTCCACAGGGCGAATTCCGTGACGGAAACTGAATTCTGTACCCAATTGCATGGCGGCATGGGTCTGCCTCCAGTATAGAATTTAAATATTAAACACTACGTAAATTTTTTTTTCAGGGGCTCTCAAAAATAAAGAATTTTAATAGCACAGGTGTATTTGTTTGACTTTTTTGAAAGAAAACACCTTCTAGCTAAAGGAAAATGCGCAGCGTTATTTGGAAATATTAGTATCACATTATAGTTTGGTATTTTAATTTCAAGTCCAATGAAACAATGGTCAAAAAAACCTCATCTTAAAATTACTCAATGTTATATCCTTCAGCTAAAATACAGACAAAATATTCCAAGATTTGAACATTCAATGTAGAGTGCCTCTTTCCCCCATTTAGAATGTTACATGTTTCAAAAAATTACTTCTTCACTTCTAAAGAGATAAGAGGAAAATGAAATGGAAAAGTTCAATTGACAGTGAAACCTTTTATAGATAACATTGAAAGCAACTGCTCTTTCCATATCCCATGCCTGAAAATATAAGTAAATTGTATTCACTGAATCTAAACCTTCAAAATATATATAATCAATGTGCGTTAAATAACTATCGGCACTTAACTTTCTTCTTCTGCTTCTAGTTTTGAATAGAATTTTACTGTTTACATTTCAAATTTAAAGCTACATAATAATGATAGCCATTTATTTTGTGTTTTTATATGTATATTAGCATTCTTGTATCTTAAAGTCATTCGGGTTTATTTTCTTATATTTTAAGTTTTTACATATAAAAGGTACCGATTTTTTCTTAAAAAGTCAGAATACATACAAAGTAAGAATAAAGCATAGACTAATGTTGAGCAAACACTGGGATTAAAATATTATACATTGCTTTTTCATGAAATTGCAGAATCTTAAATCCAGAAGATAATCTTAGAAATCAACTAATATAACCCTCCTCATTTTACAAATGAAAAAGAAAAACATGAGGTTCAGGGGAAAATAAGTCATCTGTTTACCATCACATGGCTAGTAGATGACAAAGCTGACACCAGACTTTAGACTTTAAGTCTTGAAATATTTCTTACTCTGTGCGTGCATGCAAAGTCACATCATGTCCCTCTTTGCAACCCTATGGACTGTAGCCTGCCAGGCTCCTCTGTCCATGGGATTCCCCAGGCAGGAATACTGGAGTGGGTTGCAATTTCCTTCTCCAGGGGATCTTCTTATTCTACAAGCTTCCTAATGGAATATAGGGCTTCCCTCATAGCTCAGTCGGTAAAGAATATGCCTGCAATGCAGCAGATCCACATTCGATTCCTGGGTCAGGAAGATCTCCTGGAGAAGGAAATGGCAACATACTTCAGTACTCTTGCTTGGAGAATCCCATGGACAGAGGAGCAGACCACCGTCTATGGAGGTCACAAGAATTGGACACAATTTAGCGACTAAACCACCACCATTGTCCTAATGGAACATAGATTAAAATATACAAGATAGATAAATGAGTGCCTAGGACCAATTAAATCAGGATAGTATAAAATACAAAGCTTCAACAAGAAATAGATGACACACTTAAATTTGGATACTTGGAAGAGGCTCTAATAAATGAATTGCTTGTCAAGGTGTAGGCAGGGAATAAAGAAATCATAGGAGATATAACCAGAGTCTGGGCTAGAAAAAAACTTGAGTAATACTATTCCTAAGCTTAACCTGAGAAAGACTGTGTGGCTCCTGAAAACCAGAGAGAAGATCCTGCAGGATGAGCTGCTTCAACAGTAACTCTGACCTGTGGTTGAGAGGCAGAGTCAACAGGAGGTGATGGTTAGAGGGTAAGACCACCTGTTGATATTCTGCCCACATAGATCTGTCTTGTGGGACAGCAAGCTGAGTGGGAAGGACAAGATTCAAGTCAAAAAGAGGAGATGAAAGCATGCAGGTGAAGCATGAACAAAGAAAGCAAACAGGGAATGAGCTAAATGTGGAAAAGACATCAATTTTAAAGTTACGAGCAAAAAATACTAACTCAGTACAAGGAGCAGACCAGACAGAATGACAAAGTTGTGTTGGATAACAGATTGTAAACAAAGTCAAATTTCTGGAAAGAGAGAAAAAGAAGAGTGAATTGAAAGAGGAGGGAAATCTGAGACAAAGAAAGAAGGTTGAAGGAAGATGGGTATAAACGAATCAGAGCTTAACACAAAAAGTTACTGTTTCATGTAAACCTGTTCCAACTGGGCCTAAGCAAGAGGTGAAGTTGATACTTTTGAACTGTGGTGTTGGAGAAGACTCTTGAGAGTCCCTTGGACTGCAAGGAGATCCAACCAGTCCATTCTGAAGGAGATCATCCCTGGGATTTCTTTGGAAGGAATGATGCTAAAGCTGAAACTCCAGTACTTTGGCCACCTCATGCGAAGAGTTGACTCATTGGAAAAGACTCTGATGCTGGGAGGGATTGGGGGCAAGAGGAGAAGGGGACGACAGAGGATGAGATGGCTGGATGGCATCACTGACTCGATGGAAGTGAGTCTGAGTGAACTCCGGGAGTTGGTGATGGACAGGGAGGCCTGGCGTGCTGCGATTCATGGGGTCGCAAAGAGTCGGACACGACTGAGCGACTGATCTGATCTGATCTGATCTGATACTGCTCTAATATTTATGCAAATTAAACATTTAAGCTTCATGTGAATATTGAGACTTTCCAAGTTACCTCAGTCTTTGAAATACGCTCTCTTCATCCAAAATCCTTTCCCATGCCTTGCCTGGCACAGAAGACTCTTGCAGCATTTTTCTTGGTGTTTAGTTATCTAACTTTCCTGGGATTCCACTGTGTGCCTGTGCTGCCTCCACCCACTACCAATCCCACCTGCTTCCTGAACAGCATCCATTCAGATCTTTCTCAAGATGACCTCTTACAGAGGCCATGCACATCCTAAACCTCTCCCTGGTTCACCATTTTCCTTCTGTAATTGCTCTGTCTTGCTTCTGGCTGTTTAGGATTTGATTTCTTCCACAGGAACTCACAGCTATATAGAAAACAAAGAAAAGAAATAAATCAAGTTTGTGGGGCTTGTCTCCCAATATTACGGGAAGAATAGAACCTGCTTTTTTATTTTCTCTGGATGTCTGCACGTGTTTCTCTGCTTCTCTCACATATCCTTTTTCTTCTACCAGCAAAGCATCATTCTCACTTTCTTCCAGATTTTTGTTTGCCAATCAAAATATAGACTTTCTCTGCTAAGACATTTACCAAACTCAAAAAGAAATATATTTTGCTTACAATTTAGGACTATGGTGTCATTTGCCTAGTTTTTATTTTCTTTGCAATTTCATTGGCCCAAGCATCAGTTCCTGCATCTATAAAAGGTAAGTAATAATAGCTTCTTCCTCACAGATTTAAAATGATGTGAGATAATCCATGTAAAGTGCTGATTACAGTGCCGCAAATAATAAAAGCTCTTTAAATGTTAACTATTATTATTATTGCTTTCAAATGGCTGTCCATGGTGGACTGATGATTTATTGTGAAAGATAAATAAGCTAAGGGTCAAGGCTGTTCAAAGGGTGAAGATGAGGGAACAATGTGACCTCCATTATAATCTCTTGGTATCAATAAGCAAAATGTTGCTAATGATAAGCTAGTCTTTTTCTCAGAAATGACACATATTTATCTCCATCAATTATATTAGCCAGTTCAGAATAAAGTTATATTTTTTAACAGTGACCTTATTTTCTCAGAGTTTGTGCTTAATGAATCATATTTGGGGCATTCAACTTAATCTTAAAACAATTAATAGAAATAATGCAGAGTACAACTCTGTAGATATTTTGAACATTTTCAAGAAATAACTTTGCAAGTGGATCATCAAATGCCTGAAAAACCTCTGTGCTATAAACATACAAACTAGGGAAGAATACAGGCCAGCTGACTGAAGTGAAGACTATATGATCTGAGGCTGAAGTAGGATTAACAGAACCACAGAAAACAACTCAAATTAGAACCATACCAGATTATACATGAGATAATTAGTATATATAGTAAAATAATTAAATGTGGTCTTTTAAAAAATGTGTTTATATTAGAAAATACAGAAAAGTACAGAAGAGTCATCTCACAAACACTTTGTACCCACCTCCCAGATTCAATAAACATATTATCACATTTTCTTTGGAATTGTGAAAAGAAACAAAACAGCAAAATCTTGATCAAAGTCCTTTTGGAGCAGCCTGATTGATTCCCTATGCCATCCATCCCCCTTGCATCCTGGATGTAATCACCATTCAAATTGAGATATATCCTTTCTATCCATGTTTCTGTATCTTTTGCATACAAATATATAACATACATGTATATGTCTTCACACAACATATATTATTTTTATGTTTCAAATTTTTAAATAACAGATATAACAGAATTCTTAAGAGTTTTCTTTTTCTTTCAACATTTTTCTATTCATTTTTGTTATTCATTGTGACTGCTGTATATAATTTTACCCACTTATAATAATGGCTATTTAGGTTGCTTTTAGCTTTTTTCTATAAACAACAAAGTTGCATTGAATATCCTTGTGCATATTTTCTTGTGCACATATGCAAGAGTTTTTCTGAAGTAAATACAGCACTTAGCAGTGGAATGTTGGATCCTGATCAACCTAACAATACTGCCAAAATGCTCTCAAAACTTGGTGTATCAATTTATGCAACCACTACCAACATAAAAAGTGAAGTCGCTCAGTCGTGTCCGACTCTTTGCTACCCCGTGGACTGCAGCCCACCAGGCTCCTCTGTCCATGGGATTTTCCAGGCAAGAATACTGGAGTGGGTTGCCATTTCCTTCTCCAGGGGATCTTCCCAACCCAAGGATCGAACCCAGCTCTCCCACATTGCAGGCAGATGCTTTAACCTCTGAGCTACTAGGGAAGCCCACCAACATAAAAGGGTTCCCTTTATTCCTTATCCTTACCAGCAGATGATCTTATCAGAATGTTTTCAATATTTATTGGTCTGGTGAATGTGAGATTGAATAACACTGTTTAGTTTTTTTTTAAGTCAAATTAAAACAAATTTTCAAATGCATGTCTTTTAAGCAGTAAATCACTGGCTTATGGGTTTGAAGCAGCTTACTAAATTTCCATTTAACCCATTTTGTATCAATTTGTAATGGGATCGTGTATGATATTAGGAATTTTTCAAAGAATGACTGGTGAAACACAGCAGATTCCCTTTCTTTCCAAAGCAGAGGAAGACAGTTGCTCTCAAGCATTTTTCTCAAGCCCAAAATTACCTTAACCCTTAACAAGAGCTTGCTGCTAAGTCACTTCAGTCGTGTCCAACTCTGTGTGACCCCATAGACGGCAGCCCACCAGGCTCCCCCGTCCCTGGGATTCTCCAGGCAAGAACACTTGTTTACCTATAAATTAGAACTTCTTAGGTTGATTTTATACTTAAAAAAAAATAGCATCCTTAGAAACTCTGTTTTCACCCCATCCCTCTCTTCCCTGCCCCCCAGCTCCTCTTCTTCCTTTTCTCCCTGTTGACTTTTTTTCTTAACAAAAATCCATTTAAATATACTGTTCTATTGTGACGCTCGACTGGTTAGCTCCTTCTTAAAAGTGACAGAGGCTACAACTTTCCACACAGACTTTGCATTTGAGTATTTTCATTAATACAGCAGGAGGATTTGAGCATTTCATTAACTCTTCATTTGGACTTTGACAATCCTAATAAACCTACCTTTCTCCCAAAAAGACTGTATCCAATCATTTATTCCCATTACTTGTTCTGGATAAAATTTTTCACAAAAAGTATCTTTGTTTCTAAAGTTAGTCCCTAAAAAGCAGATTTTTAAAAATTAAATGAAAATATCTATAAGTTGCCATACACCAGCAAATTGCTGCTGCTACTGCCGCTAAGTCGCTTCAGTCATGTCCAACTCTGTGCGACCCCATAGACGGCAGCCCACCAGGCTCCTCCGTCCCTGGGATTCTCCAGGTAAGAACACTGGAGTGGGTTGCCATTTCCTTCAATGCATGAAAGTGAAAAGTGAAAGTGAAGTCGCTCAGTCGTGTCCGACTCTTAGCGACCCCATGGACTGTAACCTACCAGGCTCCTCTGTCCATGGGATTTTCCAGGCAAGAGTACTGGAGTGGGTTGCCATTGCCTTCTCCAACACCAGCAAACTAAGGACTATTACTTAACGGATTTCTGTTTCACTGTATTGTTGATATTCAAGGAATCATGTAGGTTATGTATACATACAGTCATAATTTTATTTAAATAATGACACTTTACTAGTGTTGACTGTATTTTAAAAATTATAAAGAGGATTTAAGTTCTTGTGAAATAATCAGAATATAGCTCTTGAAATAAGCATACTATAAGTTTTATGACTGTATTTGATTTTTATGATTTATATGTTATCGATTACTTGACAAGTGAAGAGCAGCAACATTAATAATTACTTTGCCTTTTTCCCCTAAATCAACTTATATATAGCTCAACCACTTTTGATAACTTATTATTTTATATCATATAAAAAATAATAAAACAAAACTTTTTTGCCTAAATTTCAAGGCCCTCAATAACCCAAACTAACCCATGTGTACTGAGTCATCTTCTATTATTTCTCTATAGATATTCTACACCTCAGCCAAATTTCTTACAATTTCTTGCCTCTGTTCATTAACAATGCTTCCTATTTTTCTCTGTCTGCATCACAGACCTATTGTGACCTTTACATGAACACCTTTACATTGTTTTCCTATTACTAATACAACAAATTACCACAAATTTAGTGGCTTAGAAAACAGAGATCTCTCATCTTAGGTTAGAAATGTAGGTTAGAAATGCAATATAAGTCTCACAGGGTTAAAACCAAGGTGTCATCAGGGCTGTGACCTTGAGTTTTCTGGAGGCCACCCATGTTCCTTGGCTTGTGGCATTCTATTGTCTCCAAATCCCGTGTGTTACAACTTTCTAACTATCCTTCTGTAGTCTTAACTCGTTCTCACAACACTAAGGTGGCTTCTTCAATGTGAAGGACCCAGTAATCAGACTGGGGCTTCCCAGGTAGCACTATGGTCAAGAACTCACCTGTCAGTGCAGGAGACATAAAGAGGCATAGGTTCAATCCCTGGGTCAGGAAGATCTATTTGAGAAGGAAATGGCAAACCACTCCAGTATTCTTGCCTGAAGAATCCCATGGTCAGAGAAGCCTGGCAGGCTATAGTCCATGGGATCAAGAATTAGACATGGGTGAAGTGACTTACCACATAACACTCGTAATCAGATTGAGTTCATCAGATTGAGTTCACCTGCATAATCCAGCTCATTTCCACATCTCAAAATCTTAATCACATCTGAAAAATCCATGGATTAGCTCATGGATATCTTGGGGGATCCATTATTCTGCCTCCCAGAACTTTCTTCTATTCCTGCTACCTAACAAAGCTTACCTCTTTACCCACAGAAATAGAGCATGTGGTGAGTGATTCAGATGAAAAAAGAAATGTCATTCAATTCAACTTCCCATTTACAAGTGAGTCCAAGAGTATTACTGCTGCCAGATACTAGATTTTTAGAAAATATTTGTTAAATTCTGAATGAAACAACTAGCTTTTCTAGGCCCAGCTCAGATAAAAAATATTGCTTTGATGCCTCAATTGTTCCAATTTAAGTAGATTTCTCAACCCACATTTCTTTAACATTTTTTATCTGACCACTAAATTATAATCTATTATTTTATATGAGAACAAATATTACTTTTCTACTCTCAGATATTATATTCATTATACGTTTTATTTTATGGTGTGTTTATTACATGGTAATAGTTTATACTTTTTCCATTTATTTCCCTTTTCAATCATTCATTTCACTGTGCATTTTCCATATTTTTATGTACTATATTTTACTAGTCCAGGTCAGTTCTAAGCCTAAAGGTGAGACCAGATGCCCCCAGTTCATTTCCCTTTCTGAGCTCACCTTTATTAATTCCCCTCACCAGAAACCATACTGGAGCAGGGGTCCTTGCAGAGAAAAGATTTTCCCACTCCCTGCCTTCTTTTCCAACATTTCTGCAATTGAGGTGACAACTCAGATTGGATTAGTACCCTGGGCCCTGCTGTCTTTAATTTAAGAAGTAGGAAGTCCCATTTCTGTCTCAGGACTCTATTCCTGTCATATTATTTTTTAACAGAAGAATCAGTTTTATTTAGCACAGCCAAGTTTATGTTCAGTGCATTACCTTCATATGTATGTGTTCAACCTTTTCAGTTGTGTCCAACACTTTGGGACCCCACGAACTGCCTGGCCTCTCTGTCCATGGGATTTCCCCAGCAAGAATACTGGAGGGGATTGCCAAACCCTCCACCAGAGAGGGGATCCTCATGACCCAGGGATTGAATCTATGTCTCCTGCATTGCAGGTAGATTCTTTAGCTGCTGAGCCATTGGGGAAGCCCTTACTTTCATATCTTAGGCACTTAAAAAATGTTGGATCATAGGAAAAGCAAGAGAATTCTAGAAATACATATACTTCTGCTTAATTGACTATACTAAAGCCTTTGACTGTGTGGATCACAACAAACTGGAAAATTCTTAAAGACATGGGAATACCAGGCCACCTTACCTGCCTCCTGAGAAACCTGTGTGCAGGTCAAGAAGCAACAGTTAGAACCAGACATGGAACAAGGGACTTGTTCAAAATTGAGAAAGAGTACATCAAGGCTGTATATTGTCACCCTGCTTATTTAACTTATATGCAGAGTACATCATGTGAAATGTAGGGCTGGATGAAGCACAAGCTGGAATCAAGATTTCCAGGAGAAATATCAATAACCTCAGACATGCAGATGACACCACCCTAATGGTAGAAAATGAAGAGGAACTAGAAAGCCTCTTGATGAAGGTTAAAGAGGAGAGTGAAGAAGCTGGCTTAAAACTCAACATTCAAAAAAATATATATATCATGACATCCAGTCCTATCAATTCATGGCAAATACATGGGGAAACAATGGAAACAGTGACAGACTTTATTTTCTTGGGCTCCAAAATCACTGCAGACAGTGACTGAAGCCATGACATTAAAAATGCTTGCTCCTTGGAAGAAAAGCTATGATAAATCTAGACAGAGTATCAAAAAGCAGAGATATCACTTTGCCACCAAAACTCTGTAGAGTCAAAGCTATGGTTTTTCCAGTAGTCATGTATGGATGTGAGAGTTGGACCATAAAGACTGAGCACCAAAGAACTGATGCTCTTGAACTGTGGTGTTGGATAAACCCTTGAGAGTCCCTTGGACTGCAAGGAGATCAAACCAGTCAATCCTAAAGGAAATCAACTCTGAATATTCAGTGGAAGGACTGGGGCTGGGGCTGAAGATGAAACTCAAATATTTTGGCCACGTGATGCAAGGGCCGACTCATTGGAAAAGACCCTGATACTGGGAAAGATTTAAGGCAGGAGGAGAAGGGGGCAACAGAGGACGAGATGGTTGGATGGCATCACCAACTCAATGAAGATGATCTTGAGCAAACTCTCAGAGATGGTGAAGAACAGCGAAACCTGGTGTGCTGCAGTCCATGGAAATGCAAAGAATCAGACATGATTGAGCGACTCAACAACAACAAACATTTACCAGGGGATCCCTGGTGGTCTAGTGGCTAAAAATCCACTTGCCAATGCAGGGGTGATGTGTCTGATCCAGGAAGATCCCACATGCCATGGGGTAACTAAGCCCGTTCACCACAGCTACTGAGCCAGCACACTCCAGGGTAGTTGCAAACTGCTACTGCTGAAGCCCACGCACCTAGAGGCTGTGCTCTGCAACAAGAGAACCACCACAATGAGAAGCCCACACATGGCAACGAAGAGTGGTGACCACTCTGGGTAACTAGAGAAAGCCCACGCACAGAGACCCAGAACAGACAAAATAAATAAATAAGTAAACTTTAAAAAATAAACATTTATCAGATGAACAAAAAGATGAGTGAAATAGATAAAATTTGACTCCTGGTCTATGTTAGTGTGTCCGAATTTTGGATGCAGGAGCAGAGTGGGTAAGTCTATTCCACTTTTCTCAACCCACTTTGGATACTCATTTTGAAAAGCCTTTGCATTGCTGATAATATTTTTTTTCAGATGTAAATGTGATTGTTTTCAAGTGTAAAAGTCAGTAAACTGTCTTCTAAAAACATTAATGAAAAAGCCCAACAACCATTTTGGCCCAAGAATGATGTAGTAAAATCTTCTGTAAGAGAATACATAGTAACAAAATTATTCTAAAAGTATTTCAAAATAATTTTTAGTCTTATAGTACTTTTAGATCCCTCTAAAATGACTTTATTCAAAAATACCACATATATCAACATTAATGTCCCATCTAGTTAGTATATTATTATACTTTTTTGTATCTCCTTCTTCTTTAACAGATCTTGAACTCCTTGGTGTGGCTAGTACGTCTTTATATACCATAGAAGCTAGGACACTTCCTATTTCTTTTTAAAACTACTAAACAAATAAGTGCATATCTCACTTGGTATAATGCCTTCCTGAGGTGTTTATTGAGGATTAAGATGTGCAAGGGGCTGTGAGAGCTAAACATGTTCCCTTGCCATCATGGAATAAGAATGGAAAGCAATTCCAAATAAAGAAATTATCTGTCTCCATATACAAGGTCCCTTCTCATAGATAAATCAAGATGTCCTCTCTGGTGTCTCAACTTCACAGTCAGATTAGCTTTCAACTTGTAAGCATTAAATAAAACCTCCTGATGTCTGGATCTGATGTCTATGGTCTGTCTTCACATTTGAAATGCTGTCCTCCTCTAAAAGATTACCTGGGTGTAAAATGTTGCATTGGGAAAGATGAAACATATATTTTGGTACAGGTATAGCATTTAAAAATATTTAAGTCCTATCTACTCCTAATTTATTTTAGGATTAATTTATCCAACTGCTGCTTGGATTTAAATAATTTTTAAATAATGAAGTTTTTGCATTTATATTAGTAGGATACTCTAGCATTATTACTCTTTACAACTTCAAGAGTTCAAGGACAAAGAGAAAGTATATTTTTCTTCCTAGTTCACTGATGATGAAATAGGAGCATAAAATTTTTAAGTATCTTATTCTAAGTCATATAATGAGTCCTGATTAAAATCACTGCTGGAAATCAAAGCTTTTTGTTCAATGGGTTCAACAATAGGCTATTTATCTTCCTTGGACACTTTGCATAAGTAATAGCAGCTCACATTTAAGAACAATTCCAGTGGCTATAATATCTATATTCATTTTACATTAGAGGATTTAATTTTCTGTTTATGAATTCAGCATATTTCTCTGAATTGGATGTAGTTCAGTGTTTTATTATAGGAAATCGTATTTTTTTTCTCTAGGTTGTCAGGAAACAGTTACCCAATTTTACTAAGTTATAACAATGGTTCTTATCCAAAAGCTGTTATAAGTCATGAAAATGAAATCAATTTACTGGCTCAGCTCCCAGATTAAGAATTGCTTTATGAATAAATAAAATAATAGATGGCATCTAAAAGGGGAAGAGAGAATTTATATATTTTCAGCTTACTTCTTATATTTCACATTTAGTAGTGAAATAGTTACTATTTGGAATTGAGATGTCTCAGATTGCGCTAGTATTTTGCAAAAAAAGGAATAGGCAAAAAATGACTAGATATAATAATAATAATAAAAGCTGATTTTCCACAATACACATTCACTGATAATTTTAATATTTTATGAATTTAGACACTTTGACATATCTCTTCTACTTCATTCTCAATTTTCCTTCCCTAGCCTATTCACAGTTTGTCTTTTCAGTGATCACCTGCAAAATAAATATGTCCACCCAAAGGTTTGTTCAGAAAATGCTCGTTATTTGTCAATTTTATGTATCACATGAAGAATTCACATTTTGACAAGTCACCCTTTATCAATCTTCTTATTATTCTATAGAATTTGATAAAACTAACAAAAGATGAAAAGCAGTTTAAGCATAACATCATAAGTAAACCATTACAAATACAAGACAAAACATAAGAAACAAAAGGAGAAAAACTGACAACCTGGAAATTTCAAGGGAAAAAAGAACAATATAACAGGATAACCCTAACATACTTAAAGCTAAAATGTATTTGAATTAGAAAGAGGGAGATTGAACATGATTCTCTCTTTTTTTCATTCTATAATCTTTACCTAGATAAATTATCTTAACCTAAGACTACAATAGTTCTTCCCTGGTACCTCAGATGGTAAGGTGTCTGCCTGCAATGCGGGAGACCCAGGTTCAATCCCTGGGCTGGGAAGATCACCTGGAGAAGGAAAAGGCAACCCACTCCGGTATTCTTGCCTGGAAAATCCCATGGATGGAAGAGCTAGTAGGCTACAATCCGTGGGGTCGCAAAGGGTCGGACACGACTGAGCAACTTCACTTTCTTTCTTTTTTAAGACTACAATTGACAGCTATAATTCTTTGGGCAATATATGTTTCTCTACTACCTAGACCTCTTTCCAGAGCTCTGAATACACTTATCAGAAAGCTGTTTTATATCTTCTCTTGCTTGTCTTAAATATGCTGTGTGTGTGTGTGTGTGTGGTGTATAGGTGTGTGTGTGCTTGCTATTGCCATATCTTTGGTACATTGATACCATCCTTTACCCCTCCCCTCTCCATTATCAGTCATATCTAATCCAAAGTGAAAGTGAAGTCGCTCAGTCATGTCCGACTCTTTGGGACTCCATGGACTGTAGCCTACCAGGCTCCTCCATCCATGGGATTTTCCAGGCAAAGTTACTGGAGTACCTATCTAATCCAATCCATCACTAATTCACAATAGCTGTTTCCTCTGAATTATCTCCTGAACATATATTCGTTTCTCTCGATCTCTAATTCACCACTCTATTCCAAGCCAACATCTTGGACTGTTGTAATATTCACTTAACTGTTCTATCACTTCCCTCCAAACTGTCATCCACATGGTAGCCACAATGACCTTTATTATACAGAGTGAAGTAAGCCAGAAAGAAAAACACCAATACAGTATACTAACGCATATATATGGAATTTAGAAAGATGGTAACAATAACCCTGTGTACGAGACAGCAAAAGAGACACTGATGTGTAGATCAGTCTTATGGACTCTGTGGGAGAGGGAGAGGGTGGGAAGATTTGGGAGAATGGCATTGAAACATGTATAATATCATGTATGAAACGAGTCACCAGTCCAGGTTCGATGCACGATACTGGATGCTTGGGGCTGGTGCACTGGGATGACCCAGAGGGATGGTATGGGGAGGGAGGAGGGAGGAGGGTTCAGGATGGGGAACACATGTATACCTGTGGCGGATTCATTTTGATATTTGGCAAAACTAATACAATATTGTAAAGTTTAAAAATAAAATTAAATTTAAAAAAATTAAAAAAATAAAGAAAACTTGAGAAGGAAAAAAAAAAACAAAAGTACAACCATAATGTTATGCTGCTGCTGCGAAGTCACTTCAGTCGTGTCCGACTCTGTGTGACCCCATAGATGGAAGCACACCAGGCTCCCCCGTCCTTGGGATTCTCCAGGCAAGAACACTGGAGTGGATTGCCATTTCCTTCTCCAATGCATGAAAGTGGAAAATGAAAGGGAAGTCACTCATTCGTGTCCGACTCAGTGATCCCATGGACTGCAGCCCACCAGGCTCCTCCGTCCATGGAATTTTCCAGGCAAGAGTACTGGAGTGGGGTGCCATTGCCTTCTCCGCCATAATGTTATAGTCATGCCTATAATCATTCAGGACAAAGACAAACATGGCTTCAAGACCTTCATCGAGTAATTTAAGATATCTCTTGATCCAAATCTAACATCACACTTCTCCTTGCTCTCTCCTAACTACCACCATCTTTCAACACCACATCCTCACTGTGCTTCCTCCCACTACAGGTTTTGTTCACATTCCTTCTTTTGCTTAGTATGTTCTCTCCTCCTTTTTTCACCTAGTCAGTTCTTACTCATCCTTTAGATTTAAACTCCTTTGCACTTTCACTGGGAAAGATTCTCTTGGCAAGGTCAAATTACCTGATTCTATACCCTAAATAATAAGTCCCTCCTCTTTTATTGCATTTACTATATAAACTTTTTTTATCAACTCTGTTCTCTCCTCTAGACTGTAAACTATAAAACAGTAGAGAGGGCTTACAACTTTACTTAGCATGATAACTTGAAGATTAAGCAAGTGAATGCAGATACTAGATAACTGAAAAGAAATAAAAGTTGAATATGAACACCAATTATAGGTAGTTGATTACAATAAACCATTATAAATAATGGAGGAGAGATAGATTGGGAGATTGGTATTGACATATATACACAACTTTATATAAAATAGATAATAAGGACCTACTGCATAGCACAGGGAACTCTACTTAATACTTTGTAATGGCCTATATGGGAAAAGAATCTAAAAAAGAGTGGATATATATGTAACCCCTCACAATCAGTTCCTCCTATCAGGAAGCTTCCATAAGCCTCTTATCCTTATTCAACAGGGGCAGACAGAATGGCAACCACAGTCACAGAAAACTAACCAAACTGATCACTTGGATCACAGCCTTGACTAACTCAACGAAACTATGAGCCATTTCATGTAGGGCCACCCAAGACAAACAGGTCATGGTGGAGAGTTGTGACAAAACATGGTCCACTGGAGAAGGGAATGACAAACCAATTTAGTATTCTTGCCTTGAGAACCCTGTGAACAGTATGAAAAGACAAAAAGATATGACACTAAAAGATGAACTCCCCAGGTCAGTAGGTGCCCTGGTGATAGACAGGGAAGCCTGGCTTCCTGCAGTCCATGTGGTCGCAAACAGTCAGACACAACTAAGCCACTAAAATGAACTGATGTATAACTATTTCACTTTGCTATACACCTGAAATTAACACAACATTATAAATCAACTATAGTCCAATAAAAGTTTTTTTAAATTATAAAATAAAATTTTTAAATAATATTATTTAAATAACATAAAAAGATAAAACATTTAAGGATATATTTAGCAAAATAATAAGTATAGGACTTCTATACTAAAAACTTGAAAAAATTTCTGAGACAGGGTAGAAAAGAAACAAAGAGAATAAACCATAAATAACTGATAAAGTGGAATTCACAAAATGTAAAACTTCTATACTTCAGAAAACAACATTAAGAAAATTAAAAGACAACTAGGAGAATATTTTATGTGTGTGTATGTGTATGTGTGTGTATGAATACATGTGTGTATATATAACAAAGGATTTGTATCTTAAATACATAAAGATAATAAGAAGAATTACAACTCAATTAGAAAACACCTTTATTCACAATGATTTTAAATGAAACACAACCCAAATTTGCATCAATGGGTAAATAGGCAAACAAATTTAGGTATATCCATCCTACTCATCCATAAAAAAGGAAGAAGACATGAAAGTACATAGGTAAATCTCAAAAATGTTATACTGGGCAAAAGAATCCAGATAAAAACAGAGTACATATTCTAGGATTCTATTCATATGGAATTCTAGAAAAGGCAAACGTTATCTATAGTAAAAAAAAAAAAAAAAAAAAAAAAAACTTGATTAGTTGTTGATTAGGACTCGGGAAGGGAGTCAGTATACTGATGGCATAGGCACACAGGGAATTTTTCTGGGTGATGGACGTGTCCAATGACTTGATTGTAGTGGTGGGTTACAATGGTGGATACACTGTCAAACTCATCAAATTGCACATAAAAGTGAGTGAATTTTATTGCATGTAAATTATATTTCAATAAAATTAAGTAAATGAAAAAAATTCAATATTTAAATACTGTGGGTTGAAAAATAAGTAAAAAATTACAAGAAAATAAAAAGCCTTAGCCAATACAACTGATACCGCTTCTTATTTCAAAGTGAGGCAGTAATAGTCACACCTTCCTCAAAGAACTGGGAGAATTTTCTGTAATCATTTTATGTCCTTATTTTCTTTGGGAAATACCGAAAATTGCACCCCCTAAACAGTGCATTAAAAAGCAGAGACATCACTTTGCCGACCAAGGTCTGTATAGTCACAACTATGGTTTTTTCAGTAGTCACATATGGATGTGAGAGTTAGACTATAAAGAAGGCTGAGCGCCAAAGAATTGATGTTTTCATACTGTGGTGCTGGAGAAGACTCTTGAGAGTCCCTTGGACTGCAAGGAAATCTAACCAGTCAATCCTAAAGGAAATCAAACCTGAATATTCACTGAAAGGACTGGTGAAGCTGAAGCTGAAACCCTAATAGTTTGGCCACCTGACGCGAAAAACTGACTCATTGGAAAAGACCCTGATGCTGGGAAAGATTGAAGGCAGGAGGAGAAGGGGACGACAGAGGATGAGATGGTTGGATGGCATCACCAACTCGATGGACATGAGTTTGAGTAAGCTCCCGAGTTGGTGATGGACAGGGAAGCCTGGTGTGCTGCAGTCCACGGGTCATAAAAAGTAGGACACGACTGAGCAACTGAACTGAACTGATATCCACGTTGTCATAAAATGACAAAATTTCATTCTTTTTTATGGCTGAGAAATATTCCATTGTGTGATATATATGTGTCACACATACACACAGACACACACACACACATACACACATAAATATATCCATTCATCTATTGATGGTCACTTAGATTACTTCCATACCTTGACTATCATAAATAATGCTGCAATAAACATAGGGGTGCATATATCTCTTTGAATTAGTGTTGTGTGTGTGTGTGTGTGTGTGTGTGTGCTCAGTTGCTTCAGCTGTGTCTAACTCTTTGTGACTCTACAGACTGTAGCCCGCCAGGCTCCTCTGTCCATGGGATTCTCCAGGCAAGAATACTGGAGTGGGTTGCCATGTTCTCTTCCAGGGGATCTTGCCAACCCAGGGATCAAACCCATATCTTGTGCGTCTCCTGCAGTGCAAGCAGATTCTTTACCCACTGAGGCCACCTGGGAAGTCCTTGAATTAGTGTTTTCTTCAGATAAATATCTAGGAGTAGAATTGCTGGATTTTATGATAGTTTTAATGTTTTGAGGAATTTCCCTTCTGTTTTCCATACAGGCTACACCAATTTACATTCCCACAAACTGCACAAGTGTTCCCTTTTCTCCAAAACCTTGCCAACACTTGTTGGTTTTGTTCTCTTTGTTTTTCAATGACAGCCATCAGCCATTCTGACAGGTGTGAGGTGATATCACATTATGGTTTTGATTTCATTTCCCTGATGATTAGTGATGTTGAGCGTTTTGTCATGTGTCTGCTGATCATCTGTATGTCTTCTTTGGAAAAATGTCTATTTATATTCTCTGCCCATTTGTTAATCAGGCTGTTTGGTTTCTTGGTGCTGAGTTGTAAGAGTTCTTCCTATATTTGGGATATTAACCTCTTATTAGATAGATCATTTGCAAACATTTTCTAGCATTCAGTAGACAGCCTTTTTGCTTTGTTGATGATTTCCTTCACTGTGAAAAAGCTTTTCAGTGTGATGTGGTCCCATTTGTTTATTTTTTCTTTTGTTTCCCTTGCCTGAAGAGACATATCTCTTCCCTCCAAATATTACCAAGACTAATATCAAAAACTGTACTGTTTTTATTTTCTTCTAGAAGTTTTAGGTCTTTCATTTAAGTCTTTAATCTGTTTTGAATTTATTGTTGTGTATGGTGTGAGAAAGTAGTTCAGTTTTACTCTTTTACATATAGCGGTCCCATTTTTCCAACATCACTTACTAAAGAGGCTTTCTTTTCCCCATTGTATATTCGTACCTTGTTCATTATAGATTAATTGCTTCTATTATTGTGGGTTCATTTCTGGGCTCTCTATTCTGTTCCACTGATCTATATGTCTGTTTTTGTGCCAGGATCAAACTTTTTATTAGAGGAGCTTTGCAGTATAGTTTGAAATCAGGGAGTATAACATCTCCAGCTTTGTCCTTCTTTCTCAAGATTGCTTTGGCTATTTAGGGTCTTTTGTGTTTCCATATATGTGTGCTCAGTCGCTAAGTCCTGTCTGACTCTCTGTAACCCCGTGGACTGTAGCCTGCCAGACTCCTCTGTCCATGGAATTTTACAGGCAAGAATACTGAAGGGGGTTGCCATTTCCTTCTCCAGGCGATCTTCCTGACCCGAGGATCAATCCCATGTCTCCTGCAGCTGGCTCTTGCATTGGCAAGAAGATTCTTTACCACTATGTTTCCATGTAAATTTTAGAATAACTTATTCTAGTCTTATGAAAAAAAATCATTGGTATTTTGATGAGAATTACACTGAATCTGTATATTGCCTTATCTTTCTTATCTTAAATATAATTTTAAGAACAACAGCAAAAAATTATCAGAGCTTAGGTTAGACCTGGAAACCCACTCCAGTATTCTTGCCTGGAGAATCCCATGTGCAGAGGAGCCTGGCGGGCTACAGTCCATGTGGTTGCAGGAGTAGGACACAACTGAAGCAACTGATCATGAACACATAAACCTTTAAAACCTGTTAATTTCATTTTTCAGGTTTGCATTTGGTTTTTCAATATTTTAAATATACCGTGTCTTATATTGTTATCACTTCAGTTCAGTTCAATTGCTCAGTCGTGTCTGACTCTTTGAGACCCCATGGACTACAGCATGCCAGGCCTCCCTGTCCATCACCAACTCCGGGGTCTACTCAAACTCATGTCCACTGAGTTGGTGATGTCATCCAACCAACTCATCCTCTGTTGTCACCTTCTCCTCCTGCCTTCAATCTTTCCCAGCATCACAGTCTTTTCAAATGAGTCAGTTCCTCACATCAGGTGGCCAAAGTATTGGAGTTTCACTTCAGTATCAGTCCTTGAAGGGAATATTCAGGACTGATTTCCTTTAGGACGGACTGGTTGGATCTCCTTGCAGTCCAAGGGACGCTCAAGAGTCTTCTCCAACACCACAGTTCAAAAGCATCAATTCTTTGGCGCTCAGCTTTCTTTATAGTCCAACTCTCACATCCATACATGACCACTGGAAAAAACATAGCCTTGACTAGACGGACCCTTTGTTGACAAAGTAATGTCTCTGCTTTTTAGTATGCTGTCTAGATTGGTCATAACTTTTCTTCTAAGAAGTAAGCATCTTTTAATTTCATGGCTGCAGTCACCATCTACAGTGATTTTGGAGCCCCCCAAAAAATAAAAGTCTGCCACTGTTTCCATTGTTTCCCCATCTATTTGCCATGAAGTGGTGGGACCAGATGCCATGACCTTAGTTTTCTGAATGTTGAGCTTTAAGCTAACTTTTTGCTCTCCTCTTTCACTTTCATCAAGAGACTCTTTAGTTCTTATTTGCTATCTGCCATAAGGGTGGTGTCATCTGCATATCTGAGGTTATTGATATTTCTCCTGGCAATCTTGATTCCAGCTTGTGCTTCATCCAACCCAACATTTCTCATGATGTCCTCTGCATGTAAGTTAAATAAGCAGGGTGACAATATACAGCCTTGACATATTCCTTGTCCTGTTTGGAACAAGTCTGCTGTTCCATGTCCAGTTCTGACTGTTGCTTCCTGACCTGCATACAGATTTCTCAAGAGGCAGATCAGGTCGTCTGGTATTCCATCTCTTTAAGAATGTTGCATAGTTTGTTGTGATCCCATAGTCAAAGGCTTTGGCATAGTCAATAAAGCAGAAATAGATGTTTTTCTGGAACTCTCTTGCTTTTTCAATGATCCAACAGATGTTGGCAATTTGATCTCTGGTTCCTCTGCCTTTTCTAAAACCAGCTTGAACATCTGGAAGTTCACAGTTCACATATTGTTGAAGCCTGGCTTTTATAAGCCTATATTGTATAAGGGAGGAATTTTTTTTTCCTCTACCCTTCGAGGTTTTTTCAGCTTGCATAATAATTTAATTGACAGATAAATCAGTAGAAAAATTAAATTTGTACATATGGGAGCCTACTTAATCATAAAAGACTTCAAGCGAGTCACAACACTGAGGCTTTAACACCACACTAAGCTGAGAAGAAGGGGTCAGGGGTTGGTGGCTTCAAAGGGAAGGAAGACATTTCGCAAGATGGAAGAGCAAATGTTTGCTAAGCTAAAGTTTGTCATGCCATGCGGAGACAATGGGACACAGAGAGGAATTTAAATAAACAGACCGTGCTGTGCTCCCCACAGCTTCCCACACCTAGCCCACACTGTTTGTAGTTATCCCTGGTGATAGTTCTCTTCCTGGAACTGGGCTTTTTATCTAAATTCTTTAAGGCAGCTTGAGAAGTAAAAAGTTCTATCTGGGATTTTTGAACCTTATGAACAAAAGAATCCACATGTGAAAGTGGGGCTTTTGGACCTTGTGGACACATCTTGGGGTGGCCTATTTTGCTCCCTGTCAACTGTAAGATCTATAAGTGCAAGTGTTATGTTCAACTATACTCCAATAAAAAAAATTGTAAAAGTTTCATAAAATAAGTAACACCTCCACATCCTAATAGGGCTTCCCTAGTGCCTCAGATGGTAAAGAATCTGCCTGCAATGCAGGCGACCCAGCTTTAATTCCTGGGTTGGGAAGAGCCCTTGGAGAAGGGAATGGCAACTCACTCTAGTATTCTTGCCTGGAAAATTCCATGGACAGAGAAACCTGGTGGACTACAGTCCATGGGACTGCAAAAGAGTTGGACATGACTGAGCGACTAACTCAGTGGACATGAGTATGAGCAAGCTCCAGGAGTTGGTGATGGACAGGGAAGCCTGGCATGCTGCAGTCCATGGGGTCACAAAGAGTCAGACATGACTGAGTAACTAAACTGAACTGAGTGACTAACACCACATCCTAATAGAATATAGCTTTAAAATATGCAAAGTTTAACCAGAGGAGTAAACTGACATTATAAAATGTCTGCTTATTTTAGTTATTAATTCTTTGTTATATTTTTATTTCATAAAATATTTGTAGCTGGTATGTCCCTCTGAGAAGCTCACTCATTGGATGTGACATCTGGTCAACAGCTTAGTGAAGTGTTACAGTGCTGTATGTCTAACTCTTTTAATCCTTGTTCATGACAGCACACACCATGCTACCACTTTAATGCCACTGAACTAAGGAATGTTCTAGCACTGGTCACTTCTCAGGCTTGAATAAAATCTTTACCTTCAGAATCTCATGTCCTGATACTTACTTCCTCATGACTGGTCCAAATATGCTACATGTAACATAGGTGTGCTGTGTAAGAAAGTTTTTTTCTTCATTCCTGTTTGCCAGCCTAATCTGGCACCAATCAAGTACATCAGATCTCTTGTAAAGATCTGAACGTATCCTGACCCAAATGAATAGCCCATTCTTTACATCCACACAGATTTCCTCCCCCAGGTTTAAGCTCTTTCTGCTTCTTATGTCTATGAGGGAGAGACTTTAAAATCCTATCCACCCTCAAAGATGAGCCTGTTCTCTGATTTAGACAGATTGTTTTTACACTCTTTCCCAGAACATTGAGGGATTACTTGCTTTATTTTTTAATTAATTTCTATTGAAGTATAGTTGATTTATAATGTTGCGTTAGTTTCTGCTGTGTAGCAAATTGAATCAGTTATGCATATACATATATCCACTCTTTTTAAGACTCTATTCCCATATAGGACATTACAGAGTATTGAGTAGAGTTTCCTGTGCTATACAGTAGATCCTTATTAGTTATTTATGTTATATATAGCAGTTTACATGTGTTGATCCCAGTCTCCAAGTTTATCCCTCTTGGTAGCCATATATAGATTACATATAAAGAAAACAAACTTATGGATACTTGTTTTATATTGAATATCTATGTATGACACAAACTATACTGGTGATTTTCTCAAAAGAAAGGAATTACTACACAAGCATGGTTTCTTTCCAATGAACAGAAACAAGTTAGTACTGTTATAGAACAGCTTAGAAAAATATGTTCTCAGTTTAATAAAAGAAAAAAAAGGAACCCAGGTTTTTCAGTCTCCTTTTTTGTCATACATTCCAATGTATACTTTTGTCATAGGTTTCTACAGTTGGTCTTCTCTCTAAAATGCACCCAGAATGCAGCTGCTCTTCAACATCTTTGCACCCAACAACCTGTTATAAACCACTGTAATTTCAACATATGCTCTTCTCCCTGATTTTACCCATGTTCTTTGTACAGTTTATGACCAACACAGATCGACTGTCTTAAAACTCATGTCAGATGATTTCATTTCTCTGTTCACTAATTTCCAGAACCAATGGAAGGAAAAGTCAAAGTTTGCATACTGGCATGATCAAAGTCAAAGTTCTCCATGATCTGGCAATTCCTTCCACTCTCATCCTCTCCTACACCCTCCAGCCAGCTGGCTTTCATGCTGTTCCACAACCATACAGGTGCCAACCCAAGGCCTTTACACTGCCTATTCCTGATAGACATAGCCCTCATTTGCTCATGTCCATGTAGTTTTTAATCAAAGGTTTTCCCTTCTCAGCGAGGTCTTCCTGAGTACCTGATTTTAAATTTTACTGAGGAGGCCCAACAAATAGCTGTGAAAAGAAGAGAAGTGAAAAGCAAGGAGAAAAAGAAAGATATACCCATTTGAATACAGAGTTTCAAAGAATAGCAATGAGAGACAAGAAAGCCTTCCTTAGTGATCAGTGCAAAGAAATAGAGGAAAACAATAGAATGGGGAAGACTAGAGATCTCTTTAAGAAAATTAGAGATACCAAGGAAACATTTCATGCAAAGACGGGCACAATAAAGAAAAGAAATGGTACAGACATAACAAAAGCAGAAGATATTAAGAAGAGGTGACAAAACTACACAGAAAACTATACAAAAAAGATCTTCATGACCCAGATAATCCCGATGGTATGATCACTCACCTAGAGCCAGATATCCTGAAACGTGAAGTCAAGTGGCTCTTAAGAAGCATCACTACAAACAAGGATAGTGGAGGTGATGGAATTCCAGCTGAGCTATTTCAAATCATGAAAGATGATGCTGTGCAAGTGCTGCACTCAATATGCCAGGAAATTTGGGAAACTCAGCAGTGGCCACAGGACTGGAAAAGGTCAGTTTTTCATTCCAATCTCTAAGAAAGGCAATGCCAAAGAATGCTCAAACTACCACACAATTGCACTCATCTCACACGCTAGTAAAGAAATGCTCAAAATTCTCCAAGCCGGGCTTCAAGAATATGTGAACCATGAACTTCCAGATGTTCAAGCTGGTTTTAGAAAAGGCAGAGGAACCAGAGATCAAATTGCCAACATCCTCTGGATCATCGAAAAAGCAAGAGGGTTCCAGAAAAATATCTATTTCTGCTTTATTGACTAAGCCAAAGCCTTTGACGGTGGGATCACAACAAACTGTGAAACATTCTTAAAGAGATGGGACTACCAGACCACCTGACCTGCGTCTTGAGAAACCTGTATGCAGGTCAGGAAGCAACAGTTAGAACTGGACATGGAACAACAGACTGGTTCCAAATAGGAAAAGGAGTATGTCAAGGCTGTATATTGTCACCCTGCTTATTTAACTTATTTGCAGAAGACATCATGAGAAACGTTGGGTTGGATGAAGCACAAGCTGGAATCAAGAGTGCCAGGAGAAATATCAATAACCTCAGATATGCAGATGACACCACCCTTATGGCAGATAGCAAAGAACTAAAGAGCTTCTTGATGAAAGTGAAAAAGGAGAGGGAAAAGTTGGCTTAAAGCTCAACATTCAGAAAACTAAAGATCATGGTATCTGCTTCCATCACTTCATGGCAAATAGAAGAAGAAACAGTGGAAACAGTGACAGACTTTATTTTTGGGGGCTCCAGAATCACTGTAGATGGTGACTGCAGCCATGAAATTAAAAGACCCTCCTTGGAAGAAAAGTTATGACCAACCTAGACAGCATACTAAAAAGCAGAGACATTATTTTGCCAACAAAGGTCTGTCTAGTCAAAGCTATGGTTTTTCCAGTAGTCATTCATGGACATGAGAGTTGGACTATAAAGAAAGCTGAGTGCCGAAGAATTGATGCTTTTGAACTGTGGTGTTGGAGAAGACTCTTGAGAGTCCCTTGGACTACAAAGAGATCCAACCAGTCCATCCTAAAGGAAATCAGTCCTGGGTGTTCATTGGTAGGACTGATACTGAAGCTGAAACGCCAATACTTTGGCCACCTGATGCAAAGAACTGACTCATTTGAAAAGACTCTAATTCTGGGAAGGATTGAAGGTGGGAGGAGAAGGGGATGACAGAGGATGAGATGGTTGGATGGCATCACTGACTCAACAGACATGAGTTTGAGGAAACTCCGTGAGTTGGTGATGGACAGGGAGGCCTGGCATGCTGTAGTCCATGGTGTCGCAAAGTGTTGGACATGACTGAGCGACTAAACTGAACTTAACTGAGTATTCCCAATTCCAATTTGATGTTTTCCTTTTTTCCCTGCTTTGGAACACTGACACTAATATACTCATATAACTTAAACAATTTTATTATCTATCTTCCCCCACTAGCATGTAAGCTGATGAGGGCAAAATATTTTAGTTTGCTCTTTATTTGGTTCACTGGTATTTGCTTATTTCCTAGAAAACTGTAAAGGAGACTAGGTAATTCATCTATATTTGTTAAACAGGTGAATTAACCAATACTATGATGTTTTTTAACTGAGCATAGGGAAGAAATAAACAAGATAGTCTTAATTCAGCAGATATTTAACCAACCAAAAATTAGTGATGAAGATAACTTGGTTAACTAGGAAATGTTTATGTCTATATAAGAACAAGAAGGTTTTTAAGAACAACCAAGGAAAATAAAGAAAATGGCAATAAACTAGACAGCCAATCTTATATTTGATTGTATAAAAACTCAGCGTTTTCCACTTCCTGATTTGGATGCATTTATATTCTCTGTCCTAATACTGAATTACAGACTTGCATTTAATTAGATAATAAATTCTGTACATTTACAGTTCCTGTAAAATAAGAGACCATTATCTTGACCTTTTTAATTGACTTAATCTGCCAAGATTCTGACCAAAGCTTGTAACATTTTGACACCACATTTTGCAAAAAGCTTTTATATATTGAAGCTTCATCAAACTGAATAATATATGTGCAGAGACTGGAAATATGTACTTTGCTCAGTATACTCTAATTAACATAATTGGCCTAGCACCAAAAATGAAGGGAAGAGTTACATTTTAAAACACACAGATATTAAAAAGACCACTCTTCATCTAAGTCACTAATAGTTTATATGTGTTTCTGTATATGTGATTCAATCAAGAATTTATATGGGAAAAAGTAATCAGTAAAGAAATAATGGGAGTTATTGGAGCCTAAAATAGGATTGATGAAAGAAGAAGTCTAATAATGTAGTGGCCTTCAGAAAAAAGGAATTGAGACTTGAGTTGTGAGGCAGATCATCTATGTAGATAATGATGTCACCCAGAATAAAGCCAGGCATCATGATGGAAATAAGATGTGGGATAAAAATGCAGTGAAACAAAGGAAAATCTTCAGCCAGTGAACAGAGGGTTAGCAGACACCTGGAAGTGAAAGTGAGCAAGAAAACTGTAAACTGTATTCTCTATCTAGTCATTTGATAATTTTGTTTTATATTTCATCATTACAATAGCCACCTTAAATATAACAGGCTGCAGACACAGGCTTTTACTAAACTGTCCCCATTACACTTATGTGCTTATATATTTGTATCCCACTGTAGCTACTAGATGTAGCCACAATAATTTCCATTATATTTTAAGTTAATTTTTTCCTGGAAGTGCATTGCAATTTGAGCAGGCCATCATTGCTACCCAAATCTATAGGATGATAGAGAAAATAAAAAGAAAGAAAATTCACATACCAATATCATCCTATAGATGGACTTTTCAATGTCAGTAACTACTCTACATTAAAAATCTCCACTTTAGCATTCTATTTGCTGACCACCTTACACTTTTCTTCCTTTTTGCTACCAATTTTGCTGCTGAAGCCTAGGTTGAAGGATTTTGAGTATGGGAAATGAGCACAATTGTACAATAGTTTGAACATCCTTTGGCATTGCCCTTCTTTGGGATTAGAATGAAAATTTTCCAGTCCTGTGGCCACTGCAGAGTTTTCCAAATTTGCTGACATATTGAGTACAGCACTTTAATATCATCATGATTATCCAGGTCATTAAGACCTTTTTTGTATAGTTCTTCTGTGTATTCTTGCCACCTCTTCTTAATATGTTCTGCTTCAGTTATGTCCTTCAGGTTTCTGTCCTTTATCATGCCCATTCTTGCATGAAATTTCCCCTTGATATTTCCAATTTTCTTGATGATGGGAAAGTCAATTCCCAGGCAGGTTGATAAGAAGTCCGGGGGTCCCTGAGGAGTGATGGGTCCGGGGTTCTCGAAGAGAAGATGGTGTCTGGAATTCTCAAGGAGGAGGAAAGGACAATCTTTTTTTTTTTTTTCTTTTCCTCTACATTTCTTAGTCCACACAACAAACAACTCAGTTTAAACTCTGTAGTAGGCATTATATAACAACAATGTATCCTGCTTAAGGAAAGTTTCTCCTTCCTGAAAACCTTCTGACTAATTCTGATATCTTAGAACGTAAATTATGAGCGTGTGTCTGGTAGGATCTTTCTATTGTTAAATTCTAATCCTGTTATTCTAAAATGTGAATTGTGAGAGTGGGTCTGGTAAAATTTCCACAAGCTTGAGACATTCTTTTGATTCATTGTAATAACAGAGTAAAAAGTATGTAATTCCCTCGCTAAAGACTAGCGTGTGGGGCACTCTCCGCCCTCTTCTGATGTCTATGTCAAAAGCGTTCTCTGTTCCTTTTCACTGTAATAAAACTTCTGCCACACAAGAGCCCTGAGTGGTCAAGCCTGGTCTCTGGTCCTGAAGCTAAATCTTCAGAGATCATGAATCCAACACCTTTTCACCATAAGCTAGCAACGAGATCTCTAATTTTTCCCATTCTATGGTTTTCCTCTATTTATTTGCATTGTTATCTATCATTGCTATTCTCTGGAACTCTGAATTCAGTTGGATGTATCTTTCCCTTTCTCTCTTGACTGCCAGGGTCCTCTGTCCATGGGATTTCCCAGGCAAGAACACTGGAGTGGGTTGTCATTTCCTTCCCCAGGGGATCTTCCTGACCCAGGGATCAAATCCCGGGCTCCTGTCACATCTCCTGCATTGCAGACGGATTCTTTACCATTGAGCCCCCTGGGAAGCTTTCTAGCTAACCAAACTGTGCTTTCTAGCTAACCAAAACGATTGAGATTTTTGCCTTCAAGGTCACCCTGGAGCTATACATTCCCCTAATCCAGCTGAATCTCTCCATTATATTCTTACATGACAGCTCAGTGACATTCAAGATAGTTTTTCACCTCTCCTTGAATACCTCTCTTCTCTTGGCGTCTACATCACTACACACTTCAAAGTTTCCTCCTGTCTCACCAGTCCCTTTTTTGGTCTTGAGCTAGCCATTGCTCCTGTGATCATGTGCAATTATGAATGGCCTCAGGAAACTATCTGGAATCACCTTTTCTCTTTGTCTTATACTTTCTCCCAAAAAAAGAGGAAATTTTGCTCCCTCTTCCCCCAATATTCTTCTCTATTCTTTAGCATCTCCATAAGTGACATACCATCTTTTAATTTATTCTTCCAGTGTCCTCACTCCTTTTATCCAATTTATCACCCTATTATTTCAAGTTTACCTCCCAATTATATCTCAACCTGTTCGTTTCAACTGTCCTCCATCCTAGTTAAAGCATCATCAGCATTTCCAACCTGCACAACTGCAAGTCTCACTCTCATCTCCCTGCTTCCATTTTTATCTCACTACTGGCCATTTTCCATAGCTACAAAAATGATTCGCTTTTAAAACATAAGTTGAATCATGTCATTTTTGTATGAAATTGTTCCAAGATTTCCTACTGCTCTTTGGCGGAAAAAAATGGCTCCTGTCAAATTATTTTTATCTCATAATATATCATTCTATCTCTTGATCACATCTCACCATGCCACAGCCGCACTGGTTTCCTTTACTCTCCTCATTCCTGCCAAGTTCTTTCTGTCCTCAGAGCTTTTCACTTGCTATTCCCATGGCTAGCAGTTCTCATCCCCTTAACATGGCTAGGTTGAAAAAACAAAACAAACAAAGAAAACAACTGTAAGTCTCAGAGGAAGAAAAGAAGGAAAGAAAGAAACAGAAAGAAAGAGAAAAAAAAGACGGGAAGAAAGTTTCCCAACCACCCAATCAAAAATGGATGCTTTCTGCTTCTAGTTCCTTTAACTGAATATTCTATTTCCTTATCATTTTTCACAGTCTGTAATCACTTGTTTTATGTATTTGCTTCCTGGTTTATTGTCCATCGCAGGCTACTAGAATGCAATTTTCATTAGGGCAGGGGCTTTATTTTAGTCACTTTGGTAGTGTGACACAAAGTAATCACTCTGGTAAATATTTCTGAGCAGAATAAAATAATAATTGAATATGAACTACTGCATAAAAGCTAATTTGGGAAAGCTATTATTTTCTATTTCTGCAGAAATATCTTTAATGTCAAAAGCAAAGCTATAGTATGAAAAGAAACAGGCTTCCATGGGCTGTTTAAAATGATAAATAACTCCCAGAATCTAGCTTATGACTAGCCAGGCACAAGAAATACCACTTAAGCCACGTGTTGATGAGTAAACGATAAAATGGTTCCCTGAGTGTCCATCTGGAAAGAGACCTGAAAATAATGGAGAACTGACTGGGCACCAAACATTGTGCTGGGTATTTTTTCTAAATTATCTCTAGTATCAAACAACACTCTGAAGTATGCTTTGTTTTTTGTTTTTTTTTTTTTTTAAATTTTATTTTATTTTTAAACTTTACATAACTGTATTAGTTTTGCCAAATATCAAAATGAATCCGCCACAGGTATACATGTGTTCCCCATCCTGAACCCTCCTCCCTCCTCCCTGCCATCATCATTTCACCCATAAAAATTCTGACCTCAGGAAGATAAGAACTTGCCTAAGATTTCATAAATAGTGAACAATGAATAGTCCATTAAAGATTAATCTGCCCCACTCAAAAGTTTATATTCTTTCTACAATATTACATATCCTCTCATCTTTTGCTTCCTATTTCAGTAAATTTAAGTTGGTACCTTTTGAATCTGAGAATTAAAGTGTAGGCCCAGGAGAGAGCTATAAGATTTCTAATTTTCATCTCCTAAGGACCTCCCAAAAAGAAGGAGAAGGAGGGAGAAGGGAAAAACACTTAAGGCTAATTGGGGTACACTGCAAAGGTAATCATTGGACATCACTGGGTTAATATAATAAGTGTGAGAGGAGAAACTGGCTTCTAGACCCAAACTACTTCTCTCAACCAAATGACTTCCTAAAATACACCAGAATCATATAGCTAAATAAAAATGCAAAAATGAAAGGTTAGGTTCGCATGGGCACAGGCAAACTATTAGTGAGCCATTATTGAACCGTTCACTAACAGAATCCATTATAAAAAAAAAAATAATAATAAGACCACAAGGAGATCAAACCAGTCAATCCTAAAGGAAATCAGTCCTGAATATTCATTGGAAGGACTGATGCTAAAGTTGAAACTCCAATACTTTGGGCACCTGATGAAAAGAACTGACTTATTGGAAAAGACCCTGATGCTGGGAAAAATTGAAAGCAGGAGGAGAAGGAGACAATAGAGGATGAGATGGTTGGATGGCATCACCAACTCAATTGACGTGAGTTTGAGCAAGCTCCTGAAGCTGGTGATGGACATAGAAGCCTGGCGTGCTGCAGTCTATGGGGTCTCAAAGAGTCAGACATGACTGAGTGACTAAACTGAACTGAAGACTCATATCACGACTCTGGGATACGAACTTTCAAAGACCAGAGCTACTTTAATAACAAGGACAAAGTTGCTTAGAGCATTGATGAGTCCATGATTTACTTCTGAATTCTCCATCTTCAGGTCTCCACAGCTGAACCCAGTGCCCCTCTCCTACCCAACTACAGGCTCAGATTTGCTCAGAAGTATTTTGTCAGTGAACAAAGGAGCTGCTAAGGGTTCCTGCAAGTTGAAGTCACAGCAGCAGAAACGACAGGAGCAAAAAATTAAGGGAGAAAATATGATGGAGAAATTGCAACTGTTTTGGACCTCTATGCTGCTGCTGCTGCTGCTAAGTCACTTCAGTCGTGTCTGACTCTGTGCTACCCCATAGACGGCAGCCCATGAGGCTCCCCTGTCCCTGGGATTCTCCAGGCAAGAACACTGGAGTGGGTTGCCATTTCCTTCTCCAATGTATGAAAGTGAAAAGTGAAAGTGAAGACGCTCAGTCCTATCCGACTCTTAGCGACCCCATGGACTGCAGCCTACCAGGCTCCCCCGTCCATGGGATTTTCCAAGCAAGAGTACTGAAGTGGGTTGCCATTGCCTTCTCCATTGGACATATATATATATATTTCACAGATGAATATATTTTGATTACACAGTCAGAAGTATCATAATATTTTCAATAATCAGGGTTTCTAGAAGTTAAGCCCCATCTATTAGCAGCTTCTGCCCTGGCTAGTAAGGCTATAAAGTCATCTTTCTGAATCTCTCAATCGCAATTTCATGAGGACCAAGTTACCCTTTAATTTCTCAGTACTGATATCCTGACTACAGAGGACTGTAGCAAGGATCCGTTCCTATCCCCAAGGCAGCCATCTTTCATGTAAGAAGCTAGCTCTGAGATAGCTTAGTCCAAGAACCATTTTCTATAGAAAAGTTCTATACTACATACTACACTACATAGTGACTGACTTGCCAAGGTAGAGTCTCTCTCATGAATGAGAGGTATCCAGAGAAAGTTCTCTTTTGGTTAAAAAAAAAAAATCTTTTTTAATGGGTAAAGAAGCAGGTGAGGAGAGAAAGAGGAGGACCAAAGAAGAACTGCCTGTGCCCACTTTCCTCAGAACAGATGAAGCCAGCATTCACAGCAGATCATTGACCAGTACAGGCTATCTTTAAGTATAATTAATTGAATAACAGTTGCTTCTATCATTATGTCTGAACTTCTATGAAGTATCATGCATAATTATTTCTCTTTTTACTATTCTAACTCATTAATTGAGGCCCTGTATAACTTATCAGAAGGAAGTCTGTTTCTTCCAACTACAACCCATGTTTTCCTCAATTTCTTGGGAAAGACGCTAAGGGTTTAACTCTAGGAATGAAAGTTAACCCTCTTCTGAACTTAGGTTTACAAGGACCTCATATTTATTCCTTACACTACTGCCTTCTCACTTTTAAAAATTGTGCTGCTGAGGGATGTTTATGTTTGCCCAGTCTTGTATGTATTTATTTTATCTGCCAAGATAGCCCCAGAGGGTCTGAAGACACAACTTTCCTAAAAATTGTTCACCTGTTGACTGTCCCCCACATAACATCTGCAAAGCTGTGTGTGTGCGGGCTTTCCCGTCCCAGCCCCATGCCATGTTGGTCCTCTGTATACTATCTAAAGAACCACCATACTATTACTTTCATATAGGAAATTTTATTTCAGGGATCTCATTGCCTCTGTCTGCCACCAGACCCTGGCATAGGCCATCCAGGGTTAGCTATTCTCCTTGGTCTCCTGTACTAAGACTTCTAAGGAGATGTATTTAGGCTATTTATTGACCTCTTCCCTTTGAGAAAACCCCTGATTTTCATTTACAGATACACTTTCTTTCAAGGAACATATTACCTGACCAGTGACATTTGAGAGTGGTAACCTGAATGAACAAAGCTTCTGTCACACTCTCATCTCAGGACAGTGGCTGGATCTTAACCTTATCTTGGCACATGTGCAAGGCCACTGAGTTGTCTTTTGAGTGGTGTGTGTGTGTGTGTGTGTGTGTGTGTGTGTGTTGGGGTGGGGGCTGGGCTGTCTCTACCAAAAACCAGCAAGAGACTGGCATTTTAAGTAACTTCTTCCATGGGAAACCCATTTAATCTCTACTTTGACTGATTGTCTGTTTTCACATTTATAAAAAGAAGATAGCTTAAGCCCAAACTTTCTACTATCTAAGCTCCTTGGCAGGAATAAATTAAACACTGGCAGGAAGTCATTAATTCTTAATAGCTCAACATGTGAAAGGAATAAAAATAAATCTCTGAATCCTTTGCCTCCCATAAGCTTAAATAGTGAACCTATACCATTCATTTTCTTTTTCTGGCATAAAACTCTTAGTTATTTTTCTTTTATTTCTTATAGTTATTGTGTTGCTTTCTTACCTTAATTCTGAAAATATTTTAGAAGTATTAATCTACTCTACTCTCTGTTATATGGGCATTGCCAGTCAACAAAAATATAACTTGATAGCCTTATTTCTTAAGTAGTGCTATTTAGAAATAATTAATAGTTTTCTAAAATAGTTTTATGGTTTTTAATAGTGCTATTAAATCATTTTCTAAGTGGTGATATTGTCTTTAATGAACCTAATAAGTGATATAAGAGTTAAATGTAACACTTAAGAAAGTATCACTTCAGTTTGAAGTCCTTGTTACCAGATTTTTTGTAAGCCTCCACTATTTTTTGACAAAATCTAACATTCTTTTTGGCCAATTCTTTTGTCTCATACATTGGAAACATTTTTTTTTTAACATTACTACTTTAGTTTCCTTTGCCTACTCTCTGTGCTCAAAGTTTAACCCAAATAGAATAGTTTATTTTTCTAAGTTGAAAATTGTTTTTGCTTCCCTTTCTAAATACAGTTTCTAATCTTCCACTTATTTGTATTAGTAACTCAATAAATATCAACATAACCGATCATATTTATAACAATAAAGTATCTCACTAGCTGTTTAAAAAGTATTTATGATTTCATAATCCCTTTCACAATTTGCTACACAAAAATATACTAATATATTTTGAAGTTTCTAAAAAACGTTTTACAGGTTGAAATACTATAAGCATAATATAATGTTTAATAGAATAGCTATAATAAATAAATACTTAACATTAAATTGGATGATGAAACTTAAGACTGAAGACATTGTTAAATATCCACATGAGTTAACCATGGCACAATAAAAAAATTTTTTTAATAAACAAGTGTATAAAATGTTTAAAAATGAAAGTTTGTACTTCTGTCAACAACAACAAATACAACAAAATCCTAAGGGAATTTTAATATGCACCAAAAAAACTTTCAAATGCTATTTCTGTCAGCCTACCAGTGCCAGGACTACTCTCACAAACTGAGGGACAATAATGAAGGTTTTCTCAACTACAAGCCTCTTTCCCTATTTTCTTTGAAGTAAGTGGGTTTGCACACTAGCTTTTGTATTTTTCAACCATTATTAATGTATAGGATTGTGGGGGGGGGCGGTGGGTGGGAGGCTCAAGAGGGAGGGGATGTATGTATACCTATAGCTGATTCACGTTGTTGTACAACAGAAACTCACACAACATTGTAAAGCAGTTATATTAAAAAAAAATTACAGGACTGAAAGGGAGAAGACCTAGAATTTGAAGAAGATGGAATTGCTCAAATGCTATAAAAATAAAAGTTTATCTGTCACTTAGAAGGAAGAACTTTAAAGACATAATGATATGAAGCAGAATTATCACTACTATTAATTGCACAGACATATTAAAAGGACCCCAGCAAGTGACCTCCTCTAAAACAGAGAATGCTTGAAAAAAATGTCTTAATCTTCTATTCTGCACTTAGATAAATGTCAAGTATATCTATCACCTCAATTAACCATAGGAAAAAAGCTGTCAAAATCTAATTCTTTTTTTGACAAGGCGTTTATTCTGAAACCAGCAAAGGGAAGAAGCAGGCAGTTGCATTAGAAAGAGATGAGTGTCACTGGGGTCTGAGCCAACGAGGAGCATCCCACGTGCAAACTGCTGATTAGAACCACGGTGAATTTGGGCGAGCACGTTCCAAGTTTGTTGACTTAGCTACTACAAATCTGCGACTTTGCAGTTTGGTTGACCTGGGAACTGAAATTGTTAACAAAATAGATGTTTTTGTTTTTAGCAATGCCATGCAAAATAAAGATGGATTGATGAAATGAAAGCACTCTACCTTAAAGAATCACATAGGCAATTGCAAAAATGGAAGTAAGTTGTTCATTATAAACGTTTGTTCTACCTTTGTTATCTTGAAAAAATTAAATTATAGAGTAGCTTTTTACATCACTAATACTGACACAGTTAGTCAAAGTTAACAGATGGTCATCCATTCATTTAATCACATAACAAATATTTATTGTGTACTTTGGCACACAAAGAAATGTGCTAGAAACGTCAGAATACATACAAAGATTACAAAATGCAAGTCTTTCCTTTCAGGGCACTATAAACAATAAGACAACATCATTGTATGCTACTATAATATAAATTTTTTAAATATATTGGGCAATCAGCAATATTAACATAGTGAATCAACAGTTTAGAGATGTACTCTCCACCACAGAAACCATTAGCCTATGCAGCTAATTAAATCTAAATTAATAAAAAGTAAATAAAACTAAAAATTTAATTCCTCAGTCTCACTACCCATATCTGAAGTACTCACTATCCACGTGTGATTAATGCTTCCTGTGCATTTCCATCACTCTGAAGAGGCTCACTGAAAAGCACTGGCTTTGAATATAGAAACACCCCATCAGTTTGTAGGAATTTAATAAACTCACTTAGTTGAGTCTTCACAAGTGGAAAAAAAACAGATAAAATTTTGACATATTCAAAAGTTCACTAAACAGAATAGTAAATATAAGGAAATATCATGAATAAAAGTCAAGAAACCAAAAAGAAACCAGCACATGGGGTATATACAGGGAGGGCAGGCAGCATTTATTTATTCATTTTTACTGATAGGATAATGAAGAGTAGAAGTGGGGAATACAGTTATATATTTAATTTGGACTTGTATCACTAATAAATATGAATGGCAAAATCTCCATTATTCCATAATAATTTTAAGTTTGTTTTGGAGACATGTCCTGAAGTATGGTATGCAGTATGATTTTAAGTGGTACATTGATGGGATTTTTTTTTTTAATTTTAACAGCTTCTTATGTATTTTATGGGTATGTAAAATAATATAAGCACAAAATCTGTTATATCACTGAGTAAAACAGATTACTTCTTCCATTAAAATAGAGTCAATCGAATCAAATTCACAGATGATCACTGTGTAGACAGTGGCGAGCCCCCAGGTTTTACAGCTAAGGCAGTACATAATGTGTTGTCTAAAATCATTAACTACCAGCTTTAACACTTTCCCACTGTTTGACCATGGAAATACTACTTTTTTCTGCACTTTTGTTCCTCTTCTGGAGAACGATTAAGACTAGAGATGTTAAGAGTAACTATCTTACTGTATTTGTTTAAAGACTAATGGTAAAGCACTTTAAAAGGTCAAAGATAGTACCCATGTCTGAACAGAGTAGCAGCAATAGGAAAGTTGAGAAGGGGACAAATATATAGATATAATACAGCTAGAATAAATAGGACTTGATAAATAATTTAATAGAAAGATGAAAGAGAGAAGTCGAAAGAAATACCAAAGTTCCTAAGTCTAGGTAAAGAGGAACCAAGACACAGTGTAAAGCAGATGTTTAGGAAGAATGATGATGGGTTTCAGTTAGAAATACTGACTTTGAGGTTTTGACAGGAACTTTAGGTTGAGGTATTTCCCCCCTCCCCTCAATGGTGGAATAAGGATCTAGAGCTCTGCAAAAAAAAAAAAAAAAAAAAAGTCAAACTATAGGATTGTCATCAGCATGTGGTGTGTGCTTAGTTGCTCAGTCATGTCTGACTCTTTGCGACCCCGTGGACTGTAGCCCGCCACGTTCTTCTGTCCATGGGGATTCTCCAGGCAAGAATACTGGAGTGGGTTGCCATACCCTCCTCCAGGGGATCTTCCCAACCCGGGGATCAAACCCAGGTCCCCCACATTGCAGGTGGATTTTTTATTGTCTGAGCCACCAAGGAAGCTCAAGAAAACTGGAATGGGTAGCCATTCCCTTCTCCAGAGGATCATTCTGACCTAGTAATCGAACCGGGGTCTCCTGCATTGCAGGCAGATTCTTTACAAGTTGAGCTAACTACTGTTAATTATTAAAAGCATGATACCAAATGTGGCTGCCATTGGAAAAGAGTGAAGAAAAGAATTCCTAAAGAACATCTTCTCCTTTAAGTAACCTGAGACAACAACTGAGGCTGAGATGGAAAATTCAGAGATGTGGATGAAAACCAAAGTACAGAAGAGTTACAGAAAGGAAGAGATAAACAGTGGTCTTAAGTGCTACAGAGTGGTTGAGGATGATGGGAATTGAAAGAAATCACTGGTTTAATAACTAGAAATTACTGGTAACTTTAGAATAGAAAGTGTGAGATAGGTCAAAGCCAATGTTCAAGCTTGACTTGAAGGTCAGATGTTGGTACTCCTTCCATAAATTTAGCCACAAATGGAAAGGAAAGTGTCTGCTTGAGGAAATGACATGAGTAAGGGAAAGTTCTTGCTTGTTTTTGAGTATATCTATAGACTGAAAAAATAGTGAACATGAAAGGTATCTGAAAACTGAAACAGAGAATATAACTCAAAGAGCTAGATCCTGAAGCTAGTGAAACAGGAATGAATTAAGAAAACACTGAGAACTCAGTCTTGGAGAGGGAGGAGAAATTTCTTTGGGAAGAAAAAATGAAGGAGGTAGCTGAAGATGTATAGAAAGGTAGACTGAAATTAATAATTTTAAATAACTAAGATCAAAAGTCCTCAACATTCATTATTCAAAAAATATTTGCTGAGCACCCACAATGTGCAAGAGATTTTCTGTTTGAGAAACTGGTGATACAGAAATGAACAAGACAGGCAGGAACCTGAACTTACCCAGTCAATATATTCTTGAGAAGGGAGAAATACATGTGCAGATAAAGGACGGCTGCAGTACATGGTGGAGAACACCAATATTCAGAAACAAGGGAAAAGAGAAACGAGGAAATGGCAAATAATAATCAAAATAATTAGAAATTATGGCCATGGTTTTGGAGAAAATTAACTCAGATGATGCGATAGAGTAACTGAATAGGTAGCTTTTGGTCAGCAAGGGAAGGCAAGGAGGCCTCTCAGAGTTTGGAAAATACGAGCTTAAATCTGAATCTGGTCAGGTCTACTATGAAGAGACCACAGGGAAGATTTTTAAGAACAAGTGTAAAAATCCAAAACAGGACTGATTTTAGCCTGGAGGGATTGGGGAAAGGAAAGAATGGCCATTGCATACATAGTCAAATGAAGAATAAAGTAGATGTCTTGAGTGAATACAGGTGTCAGAAGTGAGTTTTGATTGTTTGTGAAATAGGACAACTTTGGAAGAGATATAGAGAAATGAAAAGTATTCAATAGCTATAGAGTCACATCATTTTCTGTTTTCTCTTGCTCATGTACACTTCTCAAAAACTAGTGGACCTCAGCAATCTGTCCATAACATCTTTACTCCATCATCTACACTCACAGCCTAGCATGATTTCATCTAGTTCCTTAGTAACAGTTTTCTATATGCTTGTTGTTGTTGCTGTTCAGTAGCCCAGTTGTGTCCAATTCGTTGCGATCCCATAGACTGCAACATGCCAGCCCTCCCTGTCCCTCACCATCTCCCAAAGTTTGCCCAAGTTCATTCTCCATTGAATTGGTGATGCTGTCCAGCCATCTCATCCACTGATGCCCTCTTTGCCTTCTGCCCTCGATCTTTCCTAGCATCAGGAACTTTTCCAATAAGTCACCTGTTCACATCAGATGACCAAAATACTGGAGTTTCAGCTTCACCATAAGTCCTTCCAGTGAATATTCAGGGTTGATCTCCCTTAAAATTGAAATTGATTTGATCTCCTTGCTGTCCAAGAGACTTTCAGGAGTCCTCTCCAGCACCACAGTTCTATATGCCAATGACTCCCAAATCCATGTCTTCATCCAGGACCTCTCTGCTGAACACAATACCATTCCATCAGTTACCCACTTGGCAGATGGCAGCTCCATTTGGATATCTCAGAAGCTTATCTAAGTCAGCACATACAAACCAGAATTCTTCATTACTCTCTCACCCTCAAATACACTACTCTCGAACTCCCTTTTGTAGTAAACAGCTCTCATCCACTTAACTGCTTAGGACAAAGACTAAGCAGGCATACTAACTATTCTACTTTCATGTCCCACATCTGCCAAATGTCTTTTTTATGTGCGAAATACATCTCAATTAAACCACTTTCACCAAATCGTTACAACTCGCATTTATTTCTTCAATTTAATTTGCGCTGTTCTAAGGCACTGGCACCCAACTCCAGTACTCTTGCCTGGAGAATCCCATGGATGGAGGAGCCTGGTGGGCTGCAGTCCATGGGGTCGCGAAGAGTAAGACACGACTGAGCAACTTCACTTTCACTTTTCACTTTCCTGCATTGGAGAAGGAAATGGCAACCCACTCCAGTGTTCTTGCCTGGAGAATCCCAGGGACGGGGCAGCCTGGTGGGCTGCCATCTATGGGGTCACACAGAGTCGGACACGACTGAAGTGACTTAGCAGCAGCAACAAACTTCTAGAACAGCGGCAATGGCAACCCACTCCAGTACTCTTGCCTGGAAAATCCCATGGACAGAGGGGCCTAGTGGGCTGCAGTCCATAGGGTCGCTAGGAGTCGGACACTACTGAGCAACTTCACTTTCACTTTTCACTTTCATGCATTGGAGAAGGAAATGGCAACCCACTCCAGTGTTCTTGCCTGGAGAATCCCAGGGAAGGGGGAGCCTGATGGGCTGCCGTCTATGGGGTCGCACAGAGTCGAACACAACTGAAGCGACTTAGCAGCAGCAGCAGCAGCAGCAACAAACTTCTAACCAGTCCCCCTGCTTCAACTCTTGTTGTTCTACAATCCATTCTCCTTAAAGCAGCCAAAATAATCCTTTCCTAAAAATATCTACATAAAATTAGTATTAAGTACTTCCCTCATGGCTCATATGGTTAAAAAATCTGCCTGCAGTGCAGGAGACCCAGGTTCTATCCCTGAGTTGGAAGATCTCCTGGGGAAGGGAATGGTAACCCACTCCAGCATTCTTGCCTGGAGAATTTCCATGCACAGAGAGCCTGGTGGTCTACAGTCCACAGGGTCACAAAGAGTCAGACAACTGAGCGACTAAAACACTTATTTCTTAAATATTTGATAGATTTGCCAGAGAAGCCATATGGGTCTAGACTTCCTTTGTGGAAATATTTTAAATTACAAATTTCAATCATATATTTTTATTGACAGAGGGCTATTCAGGCTTTTTGTTTTATCTTGAATCATTTTTGTAATTTTTGTCTTCAAGAAATGTATTCATTAAATTTCTGAAGTTTATTAACACAAAGTTGTTTATAATTGTCTCCTTCTTTAAATACAGTACCTCTGTGTGTGTGTGTGTGTGTGTTTATACTGAAGTCTAATTTTTCATTGATATGGCAATCTGTGTTTTCTAATTTTTGCTTTTTTAGTTGAGCTAGATCTTTATCAATTTTTTTATCTTTTCAAATAATTAACTTTTGGTTTCATTAAGTTTCTCTGTTTTGCTCATTTTTTTTCTATTTTAATTTCAGTATTCCCACTCATATTCATTACTTTACTTACATTAATTTAATTTGCTCTTTTTTGAGCTTCTTAAATTGAAAGACTTTAAGGTAATTGACTCTCATCCTTTCTTTTTCATAGATATTTACTATAACATTTTCCTTTGAATACCACTTAGGTACATCCCACAAATTTTGATACTTTGTGTTATAAATTTTACTCAGTTCAAAATAATTTTTCATTTCCTTTTATTTCTTATATAACTTATGAATTAGTTAAAAGAGTATTATTTAATTTTCAAATATATGGGATTTCCCAGATATCTTTGATGCTGGTTTCTAATTGAGTGCGTTACTATCAGAGGACAGACTTTCAATGACTTTTAAGTGTTCTTTTAAATGTCTTTTTGCACTGCAAACAGGTTCATCAGCACCATCCTTCTAGATTCCATATATATGTGTTAATATAAGGTATTTGTTTTTCAGACTTAGTCCACTCTGTATATAACAGGCTCTAGGTTCATCCACCTCATTAGAACTGACTCAAATGTGTTGTTTTTTGTGGCTGAATAGTATTCCATTGTATATATGTACTGCAGCTGCTTTACCCATTCATCTGTTTGTGGACATGTAGGTTGTGTGTATGTGTTAGTTATTGTAAACAGTGCTGCAATGAACATTGCGTACATGTGTCTTTTTCAGTTTTGGTTTCTTCAGGGTATATGCCCAGGAGTGGGATTGCTGGGTCATATGGTGGTTTTACTAAGGATGCTTACTCCTTGGAAGGGAAGTTATGACCAACCTAGATGGCATATTCAAAAGCAGAGACATTACTTTGCCAACAAAGGTACGTCTAGTCAAGGCTATGGTTTTTCCAGTGGTCATGTATGGATGTGAGAGTTGGACTGTGAAGAAAGCTGAGCGCTAAAGAATTGATGCTTTTGAACTGCGGTGTTGGAGAAGACTCTTGAGAGTCCCTTGGACCGCAAGGAGATCCAACCAGTCCATTCTAAAGGAGATCAGTCCTGGGTGTTCTTTGTAAGGAATGATGCTAAAGCTGAAACTCCAGTACTTTGGCCACCTCACGCGAAGAGTTGACTCATTGGAAAAGACTCTGATGCTGGGAGGGATTGGAGGCAGGAGGACAAGGGGATGACAGAGGATGAGATGGATGGCATCACCAACTCAATGGATGTGAGTTTGAGTGAACTCTGGGAGCTGGTGATGGACAGGGAAGCCTGGCATGCTGCAATTCATGGGGTCGCAAAGAGTCGGACACGACTGAGCGACTGAACTGATTCCTAGTTTTTTAAAGAAATCTCCATACTGTCTTCCATAGCGGCTGTATCAATTGACATTCCCACCAACAGTGCAGGAGGGTTCCCTTTTTTCCACACCCTCTCCAGCACTTGTTGTTTGTGGATTTTTTTATTATGGCCATTCTTATGTCCAGTGTGAGATGACACCTCATTGTAATTTGATTTGCATTTTCTCTAATAATGAGTGATACTAAGCATCTTTTTATGTTTTTATTAGCCCTCCGTATGTCTCCTTTGGAGAAATATCTGTTTAGGCTTTTTGCCCACTTTTTGATCCAGTTGTTTGTTTTTCTGTTATTGAGTTGTATGAGTTGCTTGTATATTTTGGAAATTAATCCTTTGTCAGTTGTTTCAACTGTATTATTTTCTCCCATTCTGAGGGTTGCCTTTTCACCTTATTTATAGTTTCCTTTGCTGTGCAAAAGCTTTTAGGTTTAATTAGTTCCCATTTATTTTTATTTTTATTACCATTATTCTAGGAGGTGGATCATAAAGGATCTTGCTATGATTTAAGTCATACAGTATTCTGCCCATGTTTTCTTCCAAGAGTTTTATAGTTTCTGGTCTTACATTTAGGTCTTTAATCCATTTTGAGTTTATCTTTGTGTATGATGTTAGGAAGTGCTCTAATTTCATTCTTTTGCACATAGTTGTCCAGTTCGCGAGCACCACTTATTGAAGAGACTATCTTTTGAATGATACTGTGCCTTATTTCCCATAATATGGTATACATTGCTAAATGTTTCATATACTATTGAAAATAAATGTATTCTCCTGTGGTTGGGTAGAGTATTTTATAAATAACAATTAGGTCAAATCAGCTAGAGTATTAATTCTTCTATTTCTTTACTGAATTTATGCTAACTTGTTCTATGAATTACTGAGTGGTAATAACCATAATTGTCCATTTGTCTATTATTTCTTTCAATTTTATGAAGTTTTTCTTCAAGTATTTTGAAGTTCTGCTATCAGATGCATTCACATTTATAACTGTTATATCTTTATATTATGCTGATACTTTTATCATTATGAAGTCTCTACCTTAGTGTCCAGTAATGACTGACACAGTAGTAATGCTTGTGTCAGGTCTTATTTAATCTTAATATAACCAATTCAGTTTTCATATGCTGTTTGTACATTATACTTTTACTATTATTCTACTTTTAAGATATTTATATTTAAATTCCATCTTTTTTAGTCAAAATATGTGAGAGTCTTGCTTTGTTTAATCTAGTGTGACAATATCTATTGATTTAAGTCTGTTTAAATTTAATGTAATTATCAGTATGGTTGGACCTATCTCTGACATTTTGCTATTCATCTTTTGTTTGCCTCACTTGCTTTCTAGTCCTCTGTTCCTCCTTCTCAACTTCTTTTTTGTTAAATAATTTTTATTATAAAGTTTATTTTCTCTTTTATCACTAAGCAACACTTTAGTTTCTGATGAGAGTTCTCCTTCTGGCTTGCAGACCAGTCTTGTCACTGTGTCCTCACATGAGTTTTCCTCAGAATATGTGTAGAGAGAAATAGTGGTTCTCTGGCATTTCTTTTTATAAGGACACTAATTCTGTTGGACAATGGCCCCACCATTACATCTTCATTTGACCTTAATTACTTCTCAAAGGCATCATCGCCAAATACAGCTACACTGGGAGACAGAGCTTCAACATATGAGTTTGGGGGGAAATTCAGGCCATAATAAGATAATATGTTATAGTGACTCTGAAATCTCCTTTCTTCTTCTTAGGATTATTAATTTTAGGTTTTCATAAGCCACACATGGACTTGCCTGGACTCAAACTAAAATTTGTTTGCCTCACAGTGTGGAAAAAAGACAACTGTGCCAAGTTTTCTTGGCCTCTAGTTGCTGCTTTTTTAGCCTAGCTCCCATGTTGGTCTCTTCTGTACCTGTTTAGTTTGGATGTCTGCCAAGGAATTTTGCTGAGTTGATGCTCAGATTTTTAGGCTCATCCTTTTGATGGTTTCTTGCCTCCAGGGCCCAGCTAGTAAATTTCCAGTTGCTTTTCTCTCCTTTTTTCTAACAAATCAATCTAATAGGGCTACTGTTTTCTGCCACCCAAGCTTTCTGTGGACTAGAGATACACTCAATCAAAGGCATAACAAATTCCAGTCTTTCAACAGAATTAAGTCTATCTTTCAAGAGACTCATCTCTACTTTCTTCCTGTTTTTGCATCAATATCCCTGGGGTCATCAGAATACATGCTTACTCTACTGGTCATCCAAAGCATTTGGACAAAGTATATTTTAAAAATTAGATTTTTGGATTTCACCCCTTTTTGTTGTACTCCTGCTTCTAAAAGTTTCTCCTAAATATCCAGTGATTTTTCCTGCTTCAAAATTGAGGCATTTAGGCTGAGGTTTTTTATTTTTTTTAAGCCACAAACCTGTACTTTCTACCTAGTAGAAAAGTACCTAGTAAACATAGTCGCAATCTTTCAGTAGTAAACTCTCTCAAGTCTCTGCCTGCCTTTGGTCATTTTCCAGTATCTTAAATTTCTGCTTTTGCTTTTTTTCCAGTTTCTATAATTCTTTTCTGCAAGAGGAATTGCTTGAACTTGTCACACCACCTATCATCAGTGATCAGTTTTACACACAAATCAGATCAAATTGCATAAAACACACACACACACATACTGGCTTAAAAAATCCAAAACTTTATTTTCTCTTCAATTAGTGTAAGGTACAACACAACCTCAGTATGCTATAAGACTTTGTATAATCTATCCACTGTCTAAATATCTAGCCTCATTTCTTTTGATTTTCCTCCTTATTGACTATACTATAGCCATAACAGCTATATCAGGTAATCAATAGGCTGCCTAATCAACAGTTTGCCCCATCCTATTCTTCTAAAAACAATTATACTTTTTTTCATGTTCTTGTTATTTTATACAGCTAAGTATCTCAATAATGTAGGAATTATAGGTTTCCTGCCTCCCCAGATATATTTACAGGTGTATGGGTTTTCCTGGTGGCTCAGATGGTAAAGCGTCTATCTGCAATGCAGGAGACCTGGGTTCAATCCCTGGGTCGGGAAGATCCCCTGGAGAAGGAAATGGCAGCCCATTCCAGTACTCTTGCCTGGAAAATCCCATGGACAGAGGAGACTGGTAGGCTATAGTCCATGGGGTCGCAGAGTCAGACATGATTGAACAATGTCACTTTCACTTTTTCACTTTCACCTGACATACCTAAGAATAATTGCATTCTCTTCACCAGTGATGAGTTCAGGATTGGTTATTTGAAAGATCTGGGTAGCCTATGAGAAGAGGTTGACAGAGATTCTGAGAAAGTTCCTTCTCATTCTTCTAAGAGACATTTAGGGATTAATTTCCTTGTCCCCTGAAATTGGATAAGGAAACTCTGATAAGATACCAGCAACCACCCCATAGCCACAAAGTGAACTGAACTTCAAGGGGTACAAATCAAATGTTAATGTGAATATACTTGGGAAGAAAATGGAAAGAAGGGAAAAAAAAATCTGAGTTCTTAAGTTGGAATCTGTTGGGAAAGGCAGTTTTATGCCGGCAGTCTCTCCAGCCAATATTGGCTGTTTAAGAACAGGCCTTGGGCCTGAAACACATCCTCACCAAGAGATCAAGAGTCCCCATGGCCTGTGTTGGTTTTATCACTTTGATGGAATATCTTTCCCTGTTTCAGATTCCATGTGTTCTCCACTGTTCTGCTTAAACGGGTACAGTATATGGTACCTGGCCAATCCCACTTCAATAGCTGCTCCTGCAGAGATAGGATAGGCTCCTTCTGCTACAGCACAAGATGAGTGCATGCAAGTCAGTGGCTCTGCATTGGCTGTCAGAGGGACTCGCTGGCCCTGGAGAACCCCTGCCCACTACAGAACTAATCTTGCTGTATCCCTTCCCTACATCCAATCCAGTGCTCTCCTTGATGACTCCAATTAAGATGCAGTGGGAAAAAGTGTCTTTGAACTTCTACTCCTGATAAAACAGGCAACGGATGCCACTGGCTCAACAGGGTCGAACACCCCTGAAAACTATCGGACCTTCATACTTTTAGTTATGTAAGCAGAAATGTGCCCTAATCACTTTAAACGATGGGATTTTTTTTCCTCTTTCTTGTGAAAGAAAGCATACTGGTCTTTCTTTCTATTATATCATAAAAATACTAAGCTTATTCCAGCCTTCAGGCCTTTTCAATTATTATTACCTATTTTTAAGGCTTCTTCCTCCAGATTTTAATTTGCCTGCCTTCTTTTCAACATTCAAATCACAGTTCCAAGTGCAATCTCTTCAGAGTCTTTCCCAACCAGCCTAGTTGAAGTAATTTATTTTCTTTTTTCTACTTATTACTATTTAAAATTTTATTCAATAAAAAGTTTTATTTTTCTTTTTGTTATTTATCTATCTTTCTCAGTGAGAATTTCAACCCTTTGAAGGTAAGCACTGTCATTCACTCTTGTATCCTCACTGCCTAGAAGAGATCTGGCAGCTAACAGATCCTTAATAAATGGTTATTAACTTTAGAAGTTGCATAACTGTATCAACGTGGATAGAAACAGCTTTAATGATAAACCTTAGTCTTCATTAGAATAAAAATCTTTCAAATTTATGTTGCAAAACGAGCTTACTTATAGGAGGAAAATGTCAAGAATATCAATTGAAATCCATATTGTTTAGTTCAGAGCTGTTTGTTCCCTGCTAATTCCTTGGAGATTTTTACTCTCCAAAATATTTGTATATGAATTTTCACAACAGAACAGTCTCTTCAATTTGAAAAATAGGTTTAAAGGTCATTTTTCCATCACTCAAATTCCTGGAAACAAATCTGTTTACTTGGGAGAAAAACCAAATAGTATCATCTTACCATTAGTCAAAAGACTTGCATTTTTATTAAATGCTATCCAAATGAGGTTTTTTTTTTTTTAACCAGACTTTGCAAATTAGCACTAGCTCATATGCCCAGAGAACAAAACAAATAATTTAGATAACATGGAAACTCTTCATTATTTTAATATTCAACAGCATCAGAAAAACTATTCCTGAGTGATGAAAAACAATACGTATTTTTTGTTGGTGTGAAGGGCTTTCATTGACCTTTTCAGATTCAGGGATCTGTTTCTCAGAGCACTGCCAGAAACAAAGTGAAAAGCTAGTTTTGAAAATACAGATTTATAAATCCTAAAGAAATGTAAGTATAAAATACGGTGTTCTCTTAAAACTTCTTGTTTTTATCAAACCAGTCAATCCTAAAGGAAATCAACCCTGAATAATCATTGGAAGGACTGATTGGAAACTGAAGCTCCAATACTCTGGCCAACTGATGCGAAGAGCTGACTCACTGGAAAAGACCCTGATGCTGGGAAAGACTGAGGGCAAGAAGAGAAGGGGCAACAGAGGATGAGATGGTTGGATGGCATCAGTGACTGAATGGACATGAGTTTGAGCAAGCTCCAGGAGATTGTGAAGGACAGGGAAACCTGGTATGCTACGGTCCATGGGGTGGCAAAGAGTCAGTCACTATTTAGTGACTGAACAACAACAACTAAGAGTTTTGGAACTCTTTTTTAGTCTTAGTTACAAATAATACAGACTGGTGATGATGCAAGAAAAATAAAACTCAGCTCGCGCTTAACGACTATGTTCGAGGAGTGCCTTCAATACAGCCTTTCTCCATTCCCTGCTGCTGACCCTATATGACACTTTCTCCAACTCAGCCTTAAACATCTAGTTTCCCATCCACAATTAATACTCATTCTGAGCATGACTTGCACAAACGAAGCCTCAACAGTACACAGCAACTATATGACTTTTTCACCTTAATTTCCTTTTCTACGCCCTCTTGTGAATTAGAAAGCATCTCTTGAGAATAATAGAGACAGGCTGAGGCACAAGATAACTTTCTTTTTTTTTTTTTTATTTAAAAAAGAGCACTTTAACTCACAGTATTAATTCTGATCCTATTTCTAAAACATTTCCTTGTTTCTTGCATTGGCTCCAATTACATATTTTATGCTTACTTTGCCCCTTATTCTCCTCCTTCAATAAAACCACCACTTGTTAAAAAAAAAAAAAAAAAAAAAACTCTAGAAAATAGTGATCACTCTAATATACCACTTAAAGTTACCCTGTATGTACCCGTTCTGTATTAAAAATAAATGTGGTGGGGGACACAGAATTACTGCCTGAGGAAATGAAGTATTTTGTTATCAACTTTAAGACTCATTTACAAACCAAACTTTAAGACTTGCTGACACAAAAACTTCAAATCTCTTTTAGAAAGACAAATTTGTCTTTCCTAATCTGCCTTATAGGTTGATTTTATGCCTTCCCTGCCTCACTTGGTTTCTGGTCAACTCACTCTAGAACATGATGACAACATGATACCCACATACAGCTGTGGCTTAACCATTACACAAGCTGACTGCCTTGGAATGCCAACTCGGCTTTGTCACGGACATGCTCCGAAGCTTTTTAATCATAGAACTAGCCACAGATGGAAACCCAGGACCTGGCGTAGGTCTGTGGGTCTGTGGGACTTCAAAGTGCTAGAGTTTAAAATCCTCTGCTTGAGAACCAAATGCTACAGGGCAGGAAACCCACACTAAATAAAATCAGAGGAAAGAGAATATTACCAACATGCAGTTACCTTAGGACTGATTTTCATCTTATAATCCCATCAGGCACAGTATAGAATCCATGATAATCTCCTTTCATAGGCTGAAATAGGCACCACCTTTTTCTTTAATCTCCATGGTAGTATTTGTATAAAATACAAGACTTTTAAAGGAGTTTGTTGTTAAGATAACAATACTATGTGATATTAATATAATACTATGAGTTAAGATGACATTGGAGAGTTGATAATCTGTGACATTACATGACAAACATTAAATCAACAACCAAGAAACTCAAGGGTTTCATAAATTTGACCTTTTAACATACACTTATTCTGGTGAATTCCCTTACTACAGTAGGAAACTTCAGATGACTCTTCTTCTGGGTGTTGGGGTTCCTCTCTGACACTGATGAAGTGCCTGACCAAAGGGGCCCAAAGGACTCTGCATAGATAGTATGTTTCAAACAATGACATCAAGTACTCTCCGTGGGGAAGGGATACATGACTGAGACCCTCATTACTTCAGGAGTGATGATAAGTAGTGGACACTGGAATAGCAAGTATATCCATTTATTAGATTGCTGGCAGGTGGAGGACCTGGGGGCTTTCCCTGACTAATTAAATATGGTAGACAATGTTAAGGTTCCTCAACTTCTTGAACTTTTCTAAAGGCTTCAGAGAAAGTCAACCAGTAGGAGAAAATAGAAAACTTAAACTTCATTAGTCCTACTCTCCCCCTCAAATTCAGCCAGAATCATGATATTAAATCATGGATTCTAATATCCATGAACAAGAATTACATAAAGCCCAGTCTAAGGATTCTTAAATTGTCTTAATTGTATTAACTTCGGCTCTATTTCAGCCACCCACCTGAGATCGGACGTTATTCAAAGCAGCTCTCTCTGACATCTTTAACATTAATATCTTGCTTTCTGACCACAACCCTCAACTCTTCCAGCTTCCTTGTGTATTTTAATCCATTTCCATTTTAACCTCATTGGCAATAGAGTCCGTGGTTAAATGTGTGGGCTCTTAAATCAGTCTGCTTGGATCCACATCCTGGATCAGTTGCCTCCCAGCTGTGTACCCTTAGATAGGCCTCCACTTCCTCATCTAAAGAAAATGGAAGTATTATAATCTAGCAGATACACATGCCCATCTAACAGAGTTGTTACAAAGATAAAACAGGGCAATGTGGAATATTCAACATAGTAAAAGGTATGGAACATATTACATCTAAATAAATGTTAACTATTTATTTATTATTAAATAGCTATTTATTTACGCACATCTATTTATTCCTTTCTGAAGTATCTATTTATTTGGCTGTATCTGGTCCTAGTTGTGGCACGCAGGGTCTTCAATCTTCAATGCGGCGTGAGAACTCTTAGTAGCAGTATGTGGGATCAGTTCCCTCACCAGGGATCAAGCCCAGGCTTCCTTAGCCACTGGACCACCAGAGAAGGCCCTATTTATTCTTAAATTTGTTCATTTTCTCCTAATTTCTTCTATATCCAGCCTAAAACCTGGATTCCCTTAATTTTCTTTTCCTTACATGAAACAGAAACAAATTTATCCTATTAGCTGCTCTGTTTTTGCATCAGCACTGGTGAAAACCAATGGGAAAATACATCACTGGGCAATAACTATCAAAAATGTAAGGCCTTCCAAAGCATTTGTGCTATTGCCATGGTTCAGTAAGCCTTCTACATGTCAACAAACAACAACATCTCTAAATACTGGACAGCATGTAATACAAGCCATATTCCTCAAATATTCTTTATTATCTCCTTTCTGTAAAAATTTTCAGAACAATGACTCTTTCCCTTTAAGACTGTGTTGAGACTTTTTTTTTCCCCATGTATTTCATACTTCTGACTTTTTCCTAGGTTTGTTTGCTGAGTCCAGAGCAACAGTATAAATGGAGGCATGCATACAATGATTTAAATATTTAAAAGTTATATATCAAACTAACAGAACATTCCGATTCTATCCAAGATGGAGTAACAGCAACAAATTTACTGCCCCACTTGAAACAAACTCATGCCTTCAAAAACACAGAGAAAACATGTAAAAAAAAAGTTTTATTTTGTTTTTTTTTAAGAGTTTGGACAACAGTTAACAGATGACAGTGATCCCTGAGAAATGGGGAACAAATGAGGTGAGTCCAATAACTTCTCTAATTTACTCTTTGAGAGAGTTTTCAGGCCACAACATGGGAGGAAGAATCTGGGAGGACCCAAAAGACTCTGAATTGAGAAGACAGAGCTGAGCATCCAGGGAGAATAGGGTTGCTAGCAGTCACTTCCCAGAGAACCAGACAGGAGAGACTCACATGGAAACACAGCTCGGGATGTCTGCAGAGGCTCAGCTTAAATATTTGGCAGAAAAATTATAGTGCATGCATATGTGGACACTACCCCAAGCCAGGGGAAAATCGACAGAAACAATGCTTGACATTAACACAGGGTTAGGAAGAGTGCCTCTTCCGATCATCAAGACTGAGAAAACTCCTCATTCACAGGTAATGAGGTAGGCCACTCACAATGGTCTTGCTGTAGGGGGAGGAAAAACTTAACCCCAGGATAAGCACAAAACTAGACCCAGTGAAAAAGTTATAAGGGAAAAACCAAAAAGGATCAAATTTTCCTTTTTTGGAAATTAAAACTTTTCCTTTTGGAAATCAGTTTCCAAATAACTATCTTGGAATAAATTTCAAGCATATTTATAGGAATACAAAAGATCCAGTACTCAAAATGGTAATTTTCACAATGTATAGCATACAGTCAAAGATGAACAAACTTGTAAACAGGAAAATGTGAACCATGATGAGGAGAATAATCAATAAAATGAAATTGATTCAGAACTAACACATGCTGCTGCTGCTGCTGCTAAGTCGCTTCAGTCGTGTCCGACTCTGTGCGACCCCATAGACGGCAGCCCATCAGGCTCCCCCGTCCCTGGCATTCTCCAGGCAAGAACACTGGAGGGGGTTGCCATTTCCTTCTCCAATGCATGAAAGTAAAACTGAAAGTGAAGTCGCTCAGTCCTGTCCTACTCTTAGCGAACACATGGACTGCAGCCTACCAAGCTCCTCCGTCCATGGATTTTCTCGGCGAAAGTACTGGAGTGGGGTACCATTGCCTTCTCCCTTAACACATGCTAGTATTAGTAAAGAAGGCCAACAAAATGGGTATAATAAAAATATTGTGTTACAAAATTAAAGAGACATGAAATACAAAAAAGACAGAGATATTATTTCTAGAGATAAAAAACTACAGTGACTAAGATAAAAAATATGCTGAATAGCATTAGATGTTCTGTTCAGTTCAGTTCAGTTCAGTCACTCAGTCATGTCCGACTCTTTGCGACCCCATGAACTGCAGCACGTCAGGCCTCCCTGTCCATCACCAACGTCCAGAGTTCACGAAAACTCATGTCCATCGAGTCGTTGATACCATCCAGCTATCTCATCCTCTGTCGTCCCCTTCTCCTCCTGCCCCCAATCTCTCCCAGCATCAGAGCCTTTTCCGATGAGTCAACTCTTCGTATGAGGTGGCCAAGTATTGGAGTTTCAGCTTTAGCATTAGTCATTCCAAAGAACACCCAAGACTGATCTCCTTTAGAATGGACTGGTTGGATCTCCTTGCAGTCCAAGGTACTCTCAAGAGTCTTCTCCAACAGCACAGTTCAAAAGCATCAATTCTTCATTGCTCAGCCTTCTTCACAGTCTAACTCTCACATCCATACATGACCACAGGAAAAACCATAGCCTTGTCTAGATGGACCTTTGTTGGCAAAGTAATATCTCTGCTTTTTAATATGCTATCTAGGTTGGTCATAACTTTCCTTCCAAGGAATAAGTGTCTTTTAATTTCATGGCTGCAATCACCATCTGCAGTAATTTTTGAGCCCCAAAAATAAAGTCTGACACTATTTCCACTCTTTCCCCATCTATTTGCCATGAATGGATGCCATGATCTTAGTTTTCTGAATGTTGAGTTTTAAGCCAACTTTTTCACTCTCTTCTTTCACTTTCATCAAGAGGCTTTTGAGTTCCTCTTCACTTTCTGCCATAAGGGTGGTGTCATCTGCATATCTGAGGTTATTGATATTTCTCCCAGCAATCTTGATTCTAGCTTGTGCTTCTTCCAGCCCAGCGTTTCTCATGATGTACTCTGCATGTAAGTTAAATAAGTAGGGTGATAATATACAGCCTTGATGAACTCCTTTTTCTATTTGGAACCAGTCTGTTGTTCCATGTCCAGTTCTAACTGTTGCTTCCTGACCTGCATACAGGCTTCTCAAGAGGCAGGTCAGATGGTCTGGTATTCTCATCACTTTCAGAATTTTCCACAGTTTGTTGTGATCCACACAGTCAAAGGCTTTGGCATAGTCAATAAAGCAGAAATAGATGTTTTTCTGGAACTCTCTTGCTTTTTGGATGATCCAGCAGATGTTGGCAATTTGATTTCTGGTTACTCTGCCTTTTCTAAAACCAACTTGAACATCTGGAAGTTCACAGTTCATGTATTGCTGAAGCCTGGCTTGGAGAATTTTGAGCATTACTTTACTAGCATGTGAGATGAGTGCAATTGTTTGGTAGTTTGAGCATTCTTTGGCATTGCCTTTCTTTGGGATTGGAATGAAAACTGACCTTTTCCAGTCCTGTGGCCACTGCTGAGTTTTCCAAATTTGCTGGCATACTGAGTGCAGCACTTTCACAGCATCATCTTTCAGGATTTTAAACAGCTCAACTGGAATTCCATCACCTCCACTAGCTTTGTTCGCAGTGATGTTTTCTAAGCGCACTTGACTTCACATGCCAGCATGTCTGGCTCTAGGTGAGTGATCACACCATCGTGATTATCTGGGTCATGAAGATCTTTTTTGTACAGTTATTCTGTGTATTCTTGCCACCTCTTCTTAATATCTTCTGCTTCTGTTAGGTCCATACCATTTCTGTCCTTTATCAAGCCCATCTTTGCATGAAATGTTCCCTTGATATCTCGAATGTTCTTGAAGAGATCTCTAGTCTTTCCCATTCTGTTGTTTTCCTCTATTTCTTTGCACTGATTGATGAGGAAGGCTTTTTTATCTCTCCTTGCTATTCTTTGCAATTCTGCATTCAGATGCTATATCTTTCCTTTTCTCCTTTGCTTTTTGCTTCTCTTCTTTTCACAGCTATTTGTAAGGCCTCCTCAGACAGCCATTTTGCTTTTTTGCATTTCTTTTCCATGGGGATGGTCTTGATCCCTGTCTCCTGTACAATGTCACAAACTTCCATCCATAGTTCATCAGGCACTCTATCTATCAGATCTAGTCCCTTAAATCTATTTCTCACTTCCACTGTATAATCATAAGGGATTTGATTTAGGTCATACCTGAATGGTCTAGTGGTTTTCCCTACTTTCTTCAACTTAAGTCTGAATTTGGCAATACGGAGTTCATGATCTGAGACACAGTCAGCTCCTGGTCTTGTTTTTGCTGACTGTATAGAGCTTCTCCATCTTTGGCTGCAAAGGGTATAATCAATCTGATTTCAGTGTTGACCATCTGGTGATGTCCATGTGTAGAGTCTTCTCTTGTGTTGTTGGAAGACGGTGTTTGCTATGACCATCGCGTTCTCTTGGCAAAACTCTATTAGCCTTTGCCCTGATTCATTCTGTACTCCAAGGCCTAATTTGCCTGTTACTCCAGGTGTTTCTTGACTTCCTACTTTTGCATTCCAGTCCCCTATAATGAAAAGGACATCATTTTGGGGTGTTAGTTTAAAAGGTCTTGTAGGTCCTCATAGAACCATTCAACTTCAGCTTCTTCAGTGTTACTGGTTGGGGCATAGACTTGGATTACTGTGATATTGAATGGTTTGCCTTGGAAACGAACAGAGATCATTCTGTCTTTTTTGAGGTTGCATCCAAGTACTGCATTTTGGACTCTTTTGTTGACCATGATGGCTATTCCATTTCTTCTAAGGGATTCCTGCCCACAGTAGTAGATAGAATGGTCATCTGAGTTAAATTCACCCATTCCAGTCCATCTTAGTTTGCTGATTCCTAGAATGTAGACGTTCACTCTTGCCATCTCCTGTTTGACTGCTTCCAATTTGCCTTGATTCATGGATCTGACATTCCAGGTTCCAATGCAGTATTGCCCTTTACAGCATTGGACCTTGCTTCAATCACCAGTCACATCCACAACTGGGTACTGTTTTTGCTTTGGCTCCATCCCTTCATTCTTTCTGGAGTTATTTCTCCACTGATCTCCAATAGCATATTGGTCACCTACCGACCTGGAGAGTTTCTCTTTCAGTATCCTATCATTTTGCCTTTTTATACTGTTCATGGGGTTCTCAAGGCAAGAACACTGAAGTGGTTTGCCATTGCCTTTTCCAGTGGACCACATTCTCTCAGACCTCTCCACCATGACCCACATAGATCGTTATTATTTTTTAGTCACTAAGTCGTGTCTGACTCTTTTGCGATCTCATGGCCTAAAGCCTTCCAGGCTCCTCTGTACATGGGATTGCCCAGGCAGGAATACTGGAGTGGGTTGCTGTTTCTTTCTCCAGGGGATCTTTCCAACCCTGAGATACAGCCTGCATCTCCTGAACTGGCAGTGAAGTCTTTAACACTGAGCCACCAGAGAAGTCCTAGAGGTAGATTAGGCCTTGCAAAAAATTGGTAAAATTGAAAATGTAAGAAATTATTAAAAATGAAATACATAGAGAAAGAAATATTTGAAAAATTAAAGGACTTCCCTGGTGGTCCAATGGTTAAGAATCTGCCAGCCAAATCAGGGGACACAGATTTGATCCCTGGTCAGGGAGGATTCCACATGCTGTAGAGCAACTGAGCTTGTGCACCACAACTATTGAGCCCACACTCCACAACTACTGAAACCCATGTACCTTTAAGGACCATCAAAGGAATAACTTCAAGCAACTTAATATGCAAACAAAAAAGCACATGAAAAGATGTTCAACACCACTATTTATTAAATAAATCAAAACTACAATGCAGTATAAGCTTGCACCAGTCAGAATAGCCATCATCAATAAGTCTACAAATAATAAATACTGTAGAGGGTGTAGAGGAAAGGAAATCCACCTGCACTGTTGGTGGAACATATACTGGTATAGTCACTATGGAGAACAGCAAGAAGGTTTCTTTAAAAACTAAAAACAGAGCTACCGTACAATCCAGCAATCTCACTCTTGGTCACATATCCAGAGAAATCCATAATTCAAAAGTATACATGCAATCCAGTGTTCCCTGCAGCACTATTTACAGTAGCCAGGATCTGGAAGCAACCTAAATGTCCATCAACAGAAGAACAGATAAAAAAGGAGTGGTACATATATGCAATGGAATATTACTCAACCATGAAAAGGAACAAAATAATATCACTTGTAGCCACATGGACAGACCTAGAAGTTGTCATACTAAGTGAGGTAAGTCAAACAGAAAAAGACAAATATTGCTTATATGTAAACTAAAAAATATGATATTGCATATGTGTGGAATCTAAAAACTGGTACAAATGAACTTAGTTACAAAACCAAAATAGAGTCACAGAGATAGAAAACAAACTTATGTTTACTGAAGGGGAGAGGAGGAATAAATTGGGATATTGGGATTGATATGCACCCTATTATATATAAAATAGATAATGAATAAAAATCTACTGTGTGGCATGGGAAACTCTATTCAATACTCTGTGATTGACAATATGGGAAAAGAATCTAAAAAATACTGGATATATGTAAATGTAAAACTGGTTCAATTTTCTATATAGCAGAAATAAACACAACATTGTGAATTAACCACAGTCCAATTTAAAAAAATATACAAGTTTAAAGAATATTCATAAAACACTACACCCAACATCAAAATACACATTCTTTTCAAGAGCAAACAGACTATTTGCCAAGATAGACCACAATTCAGGCCATAAAATAAGTCTCAATAAATTCAAAATTATTCAAGTCATAAAAATGTTCTCTGACTACAACAGAATTAAAATAGAAATCAACAACAGAACAATCTCTGGAAATCATCAAATATTTAAAAAATAATAACACACTTCCAAATAACCAATGAATCAAAGGAGAAATAAGGAAAATTAGAAAATATTTTAAACTGAATAAACATTAAATATCAACAAGCAATATTAAGGGGGAAATTATAGCACTAAGTATCTATATTAAAAGAGGTCAACCTCAGTTTTCACCTTAAGAAAGGCAATTAGAAAAATAAAAGCAAATAAACCTCCCCCAAAACAAAACATGAACATAAATGCAAAAATTATAAACCAAATTTTAGTAAGTAGAATTTAACTCTCAATCTCACTCTCTTATAGACAGATATAAATATGACTGAGACTGCTAAAAAAAATGGTAATAGAGAAAATTAACACATATATAATAGCTATTCCTAAAGTCTTTTGAACTGTGGTGTTGGAGAAGACTCTTGAGAGTCCCTTGGACTGCAAGGCGATCCAACCAGTCCATTCTGAAGGAGATCAGCCCTGGGATTTCTTTGGAGGGAATGATGCTGAAGCTGAAACTCCAGTACTTTGGCCACCTCATGCGAAGAGCTGACTCATTGGAAAAGACTCTGATGCTGGAAGGGATTGAGGGCAGGAGGAGAAGGGGACGCCAGAGGATGAGATGGCTGGATGGCATCACTGACTCAATGGACTTGAGTCTGAGTGAACTCTGGGAGTTGGTGATGGACAGGGAGGCCTGGTGTACTGTGATTCATGGGGTCACAAAGAGTCAGACACGACTGAGTGACTGAACTGAACTGAAAGTCTGACCACACAATGTCTACTGATGAGTTTGTTGTAAATAAGATCACTTTTAAAATCTAGATTATAAATGGTTATATTGTGGCAATTAAAATAATACTAAAAGTCTTAATGAGATGTAAATGAATACATATATCTTGGGATAAGATTTCCAGCAACAGCACCATAAAGAGATACACAAGAATAGATGATAAACTCTAAAAAAGTGGTGACTCAAAATAATGTTTCGAGTGATGAAAAATTAGTATCTTTTGAAATGTGACTTTTTAAATTAGCATTTAAAAACAAATTTAGTATTTGCTAAATATGTGATTTTAAATAAGTTTTTGTAACTAAATTGGCCTACTAACAAGTAAAATGGGAGCAATTCTGCATTTAGTGTTTCTTAATATTGGGCGTAAAAGGTTTAGCATATTACATTATTGATGTGGGAAATGACTGCATGTTGTTAAGTAAAAAGTTTTTATTAAGTAGCACATAATGTGATATTTTTGTAAAAGGAGAATGTCTATTTCTGCAAAACTGCCTCTTAGAAAGATGGTGACCAATATATTGACTGAGATTATCACTAAATGGTAGAACGAGATTAAAGATAACTTTTTTGTTTCAATTATTCCCTCTGTTCAAATTTTCTACAATAAACATAATTTTGGTATTATAAAAATGAAAGACAAGAAATGAACATCTTCATTGAAGCCACGTCCACTTTACACCTAATTATTTGATTTACAATAACAGATCTGTTTATCTAATAAGATGTTACTAATTTGTAGCATTTCACGCTAGTTATACTACTTTTAATTTCCATCTCTACACTTTTTAATTTCAATGAGATTTTTGTTACTTTAAATTGGTTACTAAAGAATAAGAAAAATCCTATTTGTTGTATGTGTTCAAGTCATAAAAATACACTTCGCATATTAAGAGAACCCAACAATCAACCTTTTCTTCATTTTTTAAAAGTAGATAAGTAATTTAATTACAGTTCTTATTTTATACTTCTGACAAAACGTGGTCCACTGGAGAAGGGAACGCCAGACCACTTCAGTATTCTTGCCTTGAGAACCCCATGAGCAGTATAAAAAGACAAAAAATAGGACACTGAAAGATGAATGCCCCATGTCAGCAGGTGCCCAATATGCTACAGGAAATCAGTGGAGAAATAACTCCAGAAAAAATGAAGGGATGGAGCCAAAGCAAAAACAACAGCCAATTGTAGATATGACTGGTGATAGAAGTAAAGTCCAATGCTGTAAAGAGCAATATTGCATAGGAACCTGGAATGTTAGGTCCATGAATCAAGGCAAATTAGAAATAATCAAACAGAAGATGGCAAGAGTGAACATTGACATTTTAAGAATCAGAAAGCGAAAATGGACTGGAATGGGTGAATTTAACTCAGATGACTATTATATCAACTAGTGTGAGCAAGAATCCCTTAGAAGAAATGGAGTAGCCATCAGAGTCAGCAAGAGAGTCCGAAATGCAGTACTTGGATGCAATCTCAAAAATGAAAGAACAATCTCTGTTCATTTCCAAGGCAAACCATTCAATATCACAGTAATCCAAGTCTATGCCCCAACCAGTAACACTGATGAAGCTGAAGTTGAACAGTTCTATGAAGACCTACACAACCTTTTAGAACTAACACCCAAATAAGATGTCCTTTTCATTATAGGAGACTGGAATACAAAAGTAGAAGTCAAGAGATACCTGGAGTAACAGCAAATTTGGGCTTGGACTACAGAATGAAGCAGGGTAAAGGCTAATAGATTTTTCCCAAGAGAGCACACCAGTCAAAGCAAACAGCCTCTTTCAACAACACAAGAGAAAATTTACACATGGACAACACCACATGGTCAATACTAAAATCAGATTGAGTATATTCTTTGCAGCTAAAGATGGAGAAGCTCTATACAGTAACAAAAGCAAGACTGGGAGCTGACTGTGGCTCAGATCATGAACACCTTAATACCAAATTCAGACGTAAAGTGAAGAAAGTAGGGAAAACCACTAGAGCATTCAGGTATGACCTAAATCAAATCCCTTATGATTATACAGTATAAGTGAGAAATAGCTTTAAGGGACTAGATCTGATAGAGTTCCTGAAGGACTATGGATGGAGGTTTGTGACATTGTACAGGAGGCAGGGATCAAACCATCCCCAAGAAAAAGAAATGCAAAAAGGCAAAATGGTTGTTTGAAGAGGCCTTGCAAATAGCTGTAAAAAGAAGAGAAGCAAAGGGCAAAGGAGAAAAGGAAAGATATACACATTTGAATGCAGAGTTCCAAAGAATAGCAAGGAGAGATAAGAAAGCCTTCCTCAGTGACCAGTGCAAAGAAATAGAGGAAAACAATAGAATGGGAAAGATTAGAGATCTCTTCAAGAAAATTAGAAATACCAAGGGAACATTTTATTCAAAGATGGCACAATAAAGGACAGAAAGGGTATGGACCTAACAAAAGCAGAAGATATTAAGAAGAAGTGGAAAGAATGCACAGAAGAACTATACAAAAAAGATCTTCATGACCCAGATAATCACAATGGTATGATCACTCACCTAGAGCCAGACATCCTGGAATGCAAAGTCAAGTGGGCCTTAGAAAGCATAACTACAAACAAAGCTAGTGGAGATGATGGAGTTCCAGTTGAGCTATTTCAAATCATAAGAGTAGTTGCTGTGAAAGTGTTGCACTTGGTATGTCACCAAATTTGGAAAACTCAGCAGTGGCCACAGAACTGGAAACAGTCACTTTTCATTCCAATCCCAAAGAAAGGCAATGCCAAAGAATGCTCAAACTACCGCAAAATTGCACTCACTCACACGCTAGCCAAGTAATGCTAAAGATTCTCAAAGCCAGGCTTCAACAGTACGTGAATCATGAACTTCCAGATATTCAAGCTGGATTTAGAAAAGGCAGAGGAACCAGAGATCAAACTGCCACCATTTGTTGGATCATTGAAAAAGCAAGAATGTCCCAGAAAAACATCGACTTCTGCTTTACTGACTATGCCAAAGCCTTTGACTGTGTGCAACACCACAAACTGTGGAATATTCTTAAAGAGATGGGAATACCGGACCATCTGATCTGCCTCTTGAGAAACCTGTATGCAGGTCAGGAAGCAACAGTTAAAACTGCACATAGAACAACAGACTTGTTTCAAATCAGGAAAGGAGTAGGTCAGGCTGTATATTGTCACCCTGATTATTTAACTTATATGCAGAGGACATCATGAGAAATGCTGGGTTGGATGAAGCACAAGCTGGAATCAAGATTGCTGGGAGAAATATCAATAACCTCAAATATGTAGATGATACCACCCTTGTGGCAGAAAGTGAAGAACTAAAAATCCTCTGGATAAAAGTGAAAGAGGAGAGTGAAAAAGTTGGCTTAAAACTCAACATTCAGAAAACTAAGATCACGGCATCCAGTCCCATCACTTCATAGCAAATGGAAGGGGAAACAGTGACAGACTTATTTTGGGGGTCTCCAAAATCACTGCAGATGGTGATTGCAGCCATGAAATTAAAAGATGCTTGCTCTTGGAAGAAAAGACGCTTGCTCCTTGGAAGAAAGTTATGAGCAACCTAGACAGCTTATTAAAAAGCAGAGACATTACTTTGCCCACAAAGGTCCGTCTTGTCAAGGCTATGGTTTTTCCAGTAGTCATGTGTGGCTGTGAGAGTTGGAGTATAAAGAAAGCTTAATGCTGAAGAACTGATGCTTTTGAACTATGGTGTTGGAGAAGACTCTTGAGAGTCCCATGGACTTCAAGGAGATCCAGCCAGTCAATCCTAAAGGAAATCAATCCTGAATATTCATTGAAAGGACTGATGCTGAAGCAAAACTCCACTACTTTGGCCATCTGATGCAAAAAACTGACTTATTTGAAAAGACCCTGATGCTGGCAAAGATTGAAGGTGGGGGGAGAAGGGGACCACAGAGAATGAGATGGTTGGATGGCATCACTGACTCAATGGACATGAGTTTGAGTAAACTCCGGGAGTTGGTGATGGACAAGGAGGCCTGGAACGCTGCAGTCTATGGGGTTGCAAAGAGTCGGACACGACTGAGTGACTGAACTGAACTGAATTTATCTTATCTTATTCCTAATTCATCAGAGCTAAAGGTATTCTAAGGGCTTTCCTGGTGGCTCAGTCAGTAAAGAACCCACGTGCAATGTAGTAGACGCAGCTAGACCCCTGATTAAGGAAGAACCCCTTGAGCGGGAAATGGCAACCCACTCCAGTATTCTTGCCTGGAAAATCTCATGGAGAAGAACCTGGTGGGCTACAGTTTACAGCGTTACAAAGAGTCAGACACACCTTAGCGACTAAACTACCACCAAAGGTGTTCTTAGTCCATAGATAAGAATTCAGAGTTCTGTGTTGAGGATTAGCAGGAGATAGTATCAAACTATTGGGTTGGCACAAAACTTCATTTGAGTTTTTCCATAATATTTTACGAAAAAATCCATATGAACTTTTGGGCCAACCCAATACATCAGCTACCCTGTTGCCCTGATGGAATGAGAAAATCAATCCTTGTTCCCTTCCTTGGATCCTGAAACTGTGGCTGTGTTTGGCTGCTGAGGGAAGAGAGTGGGAAGCAAAAGAGAGATTTCTGTAAAAGCAGAAGGACCCAGAGCAGCATCTCCGAATATTAAAGGGACACACTCACTCATAATGGCTTCCTGGGTGTGTCTTCTGTTTCAAAATCTATTAACTCTGCACTGTCACTTAATGTCCTCTATGGTTTCTTAATGCTTATTTTGGTTCACTGTTGTAACTCATTCCCAAGAGATGAAGCTGAAGAAGGCTATTCTGGTAAGATTCTCTTTCAACATCTCGTGTTTCCTATAGCTCTGTGACGTTTACTCTTTTTTTTCCTCAACTTTGAATTTAGTGTATTTGCTTCCTTGAAACCAACAATTTTTTGCATATTGCAATAAAATAAAATATTTGCTTCCAAAATTTTCTCTTTTACCCATCTCATGTTTCTTCCCCTTGCCCATCCCAATAAACATGAAGACAGCCTCAGCAATTAATCCTTCAAAGAAGGTATGTCGATTGATCAACCAATTTATACTTCTGCTTTAGTCGTTCTGATTAAGACCCTATTTATTCACTCTGAATAAGACCCTAGGAGATGAAAATCTTTATGAGGACTCAAAATGAGTTCAAAAAACCATGTATGAATCAAAATTGAATTGATATCTCAGAAACAGGGAAAAGGGAACAAAAACAGAATAGAGAATCTGGCCTTTCAAGAAAAGGGATGAGTTTAATGAGAAAGTTTCCAGGGCATCCTATGTTGGAGAAAGTACATGGAGGTGAGGATAAAGGTATATATGTTGGGATACAATGAATAACACTGCTTGGAGGAAATTGGTTTTATTACTGAAAGAAAAAGCACTTTATGGAAGAAGATTGCATCACTAGTGACTCTTGGGATCCCATGGACTATGGCCCACCAGGCTCCTCTGTCCATGGAATTTTCCAGGCCAGAATACTGGAGTGGGCAGCCTTTCCCTTCTCCAGGGGATCTTCCAGACCCAGGGATCAAACCTGGGTCTCCTGTGCTGCAGGCGGTCTCCTGCATTGCAGGTGCATTCTTTACTGACTCAGCCACCAGGGAATTTTATTGAGGAGCAGCGAGAACAGAGTGTTATGGATTATAGATGATCTTGAAGATCAGACTTAAAAGCATGGCTTCACATAATAGACAACTTATACAAGCATACCTTGTTTTCTTGTGCTTTGCTTTATCTGTTTCACAGATACTGAATTTTTTGCAAATTGAAGGTTTGTGGCAATACTGAGTTGAGCCAATCCATCAGCACCATTTTTTCCAACAGCATTTGTTCACCTCATGCCTGTGTCGTATTTTGATAATTCTCATAATAATTGCAAACTCTTTCAATATTATATTTGTTATGGTGACCAGTGATATTTAATGCTACTAATGCAAAAAGATTTTGACTTACTGAAGGCTTGATGATGGTTAGGATTTTTAACAAATTTTTTAATTAAAGTTATATAGGTTTTTTTAGACATAATGCCATTACATATTTAGTAATCTAGAGTATATTTCAAATATAACTTTTATATGCACTGAGAGAACAAAAGATTTGTGTGACTTCCTTTATTGCAATATTCACTTTCTTGTGATGATCTGTAACAGAACCCACAATATTTTTGAGGTTTGTCTGCATCCATCACAATAGTTTAAGAAATAATGTGTCATACAGAATTATTATTTTTACACTGAATTGGTAATGAATTAAAGAATGAAAAGGGGAAATAAGGTTCAAGAAAGCTCATTAGAAAGATGTTGCAAGAACCTGGCTATGGGGTAATGGACCCTGAATTAGGGTAGTGCTGAAAATGGAGCAGAGAGTATGTCAAGAAGAAAAATTCAGGAAATAAAAATAATAATAGGGTAACAGATAGGGTTATGGGAAGGCAAAAATATGAGGAGTTGAAGACATTTCAAAGCATAAAGGAATTTTGGTACAAATGACAGAAATCAAAACAGTGGGGTGGGACTCACATCACAGGATCTGTGCCAATTCATATCATTCTTGCTAATATCATTTTTGGTTCTTTAAGTAGCCTCCCTGCTGGCTTAGCTGATAAATAATACACATGCAAGACTGCCATCAATGAAGGAAACACAGGTTTGATCCCTGGGTCAGGAAGATCCCCTAGAGAAGGAAATAGCAACCTACCCCAAAATTCTTGCCTGGAAAATCCCAAGGACAGAGGAGCCTTGTGGGCTACAGTCCATTGGGTTGGAAGAGTCAGACACAACTGAAGAACTCAACCACCAAGTAGATAAGAAGATTTTCTTGTACTAACTTAGAAGTAATGAAAATAAAAAGCCTTTCCTGGTCACTCATTTAAAAGGCAGTGTTTACATAAAGAAATACAAAAGGGTTTTCCAGAAATCCTAAAATGGTATTTTCCAATACCGAGTTGTATATTTCCACTACTCAGCAGACAGATCTGTCAAAACAAATATTACATTTTAGTCTTATTTAGATGACATTAAAATTCATCATATATTTCTAACAATTGTTTTCACTTAAATTCGAATAAAAAAACCAAATATGTGTATGTGTATGTATTTTCCATAGTTTCTTCTGGCTCTACATACATAGCCTCTGAGTTTTAACAGTCCTTTTGAAGTCTAATTGGAATAGGCAATGCACTGTGTTCACTGATATCATTTTGAAACTGTCTGACCCGTTATTACATAAAGATGAGCGTTTCACTTAATAAAGACTTAGAGTAACACAATTTGTTACACCATAATTAAAGATGGACACATCTGTTCCATTTTAATTCAAACCCTTTGAACATAATTACATAAAGCTGCAAGAACAGAAATTCTGTCTTAGAAATTTACTATCAAAAAAAAAATCATTCTGTCTACAGAAACTACATGGGCAAAGGACAAATTGCAAAACGAAGTCAAATCAATGTCTCTCCTTCTGTATCAAAGCATGAAATACAGCTAAGATCCCAGATTAAAGTACTGTCCCCATATGAAAACCATAATTAGTTAAGGAAACCCAGGTGAAGGCCAATTATTATGGAAAGTATTAGCATTCCATCCCCATGGAGAGGTACTATCTTTATATGTTCTCTTAGCCCATAGATACATAAAAAAGGAGGGAACAAATACTAAAATAGTTGAAAGGAAAACAAACAGAAGATATTCAACATTTATGTGTTACCTTTAAACTTCCTACTACGTTCTAAACTTTCAATCATAATAATTTCATAGACCTTGCTTAAAAATAGTGTATCCTCTTGATAAGGACCAAGCTATTTTATCCAAAATAGTTTTTAGGTTAACAGTAATCAGATGTATAAATAAAGAAAGCAGAAGTAAGGGAAACCTATGATTTCAGAATAAATTCTGAGTATTTAATAACATGAGTTAAATGGCAAACCATGCACACAAATATCCCTGAAATGTAGGCTGTTAGTCTGTTTTATTTATGTTTCCATATCCTGAAGATGGCTTAATGAGGAGATGCAATCAGGATTAGCTAAGCAGTGAGAAGTTGGAGGGAACAGGGTGGCAGTAAGATTTATATAAATATTTGCAGAGACTGGGAAGAGCAGATGCTCCTATAATCCAGACAATGTGTGTGCACTTCATTTTAAAATAAAATAAAACAGTTGAAAGCCAAAATATAATTAATCAGAGGAAATGCTTTAATCAACATCTTCCAAATCCTTAAGCTCTGCTGAAAAGATTAAAGAAACATAAAAGAAATTAAAATATGATATTCAAAAGGAAACTAGAATTGGTCTATTCCTGATGTTCTCCTTTTATTTCAGATGTGGGATTGAGCATGCAATTAATACGTGTTTCTGACTGTCGCCAACTAGTCAAATTTCCTAGGTGTTTAAGATACTAAATAAATCGCCTAAGACTTACTGTATAATTTACAATGTAGCAATGATACTTTTCTCTCTTCATTATTAATTTATCATGAGAAATGTGTATGCATGCCCTTATTTCCTGTAGTTCTACACAGACACCTTTCCAATGGAATAGGAGAAAGCAGTTTACATGAGTGTCAATTTCATATTCACAGGTTACCTACAAAGATGAAAAAGGAGTTGCACATCAAGAAAGAAGTATATCAATCTATGCAGATATCCAACATGAATCATATAGACCCAAAACAAGTGTTATTAACTTTAAACTCAGCTTTGGGCTCTGTTTTTCTAAATTCAGGGTCTCTTGTATTATTTCTGTTGTTTTCTGCCCAAGATTTGATGAACTACTCAATATGAACCTATAATTATTACTAAAGCTCAGAGAAGAACAATTTAAACAAAGGATTCCAAAACAATGTCGCAAGGAAATAAAAAGCACATGCATTCATGGCAAATTCAAAATACACTAATATTTAAAGCTCAGAGCACTTGCTCTTTCCACAAACAAAATTTTGTTGATGACAGGAGTCACTTCACATATTCATATACAACACCAGAATATTATAAGCAGTTTTTAAACATAAGATTAGCTCCTATAGACAGTTAACAGCTTAGCACTGTTAATTGCAAGAACACATTTGAAACAGAACTTGAGCCTGATTATAATTTCTGGTAGAAATTTTATAAGTTTCTACTAAAATTTTACTACATATTCTCTAGCACTCTGAATTAGAAGTTATGAAATCCTAAAAAATTTGATCTTGCAAAAACACTGCCGAAATTATTGTTACTGAAGTGCCATGGATCAGAATTTCTTATATTTGCCCTCCTAAAAATAAATGTTAATGATAAAAAGACTGGTATATCTGAGAGATCTATTGTGAAATCTAGACTGGGAAAGAGAAAGCAGCTATGTGGCAGTTTGAAGGGCATATACATTGCACTTATTTTCCTCATATACTACTTGCTTGATATTCTGTTCTAACAAAAGAACAAAATATCAAACAGCTAGTATATAACTGAAAAGAAGATATAAAGATTCTTGACTCAGTCTCTAGATGGCTTTTGGCATTTGTTTCATAATTTATGTGCAATGGCCCTTTAATTGTCAAATCACTGAGCCTGTGCAGTGAGTTTACTCTTATTAAAATATTCCATATTTTACTTTCAGAAAATAATTCTGAAAAGTTACCCTGTTGGATTTACACATCAATGCTAATCTTTATCAAATAAGGTTGTGTTATTCAAATTAATGATTTCACATAGCAAACTCAATTAAAGATTTGTAACCAAGCCCAATAATAATGTTTATTAAGAATATGGTCATTTCTGTCAACACATTCACTGGAGAAATAAGCAGAGAGTAGTCACAAGAATGTTCCCTTTATTCTGTCTCCTTTTTCTCCATTCTTATCTGTACACCACAGAGATGGACACAGAGTTTAATTATTGTGGTTGTTGAATATCATTATCACCATCATCCAAGTTTATCACTTGGCATAAGGAAATCAGAAATTAATTTCTGTTAGGGATGCTGAGGCTGGGACCCAATATCTGGGAATCCAAGTCTCATCTCTGCCATTATGTTGCATTGTAATCATCCGCATGGTTGTTAAGATGAGGAGACTGGTATAAGGACTTGTCACCTTAATGCACTTGTACCCTGGGCATTGTCTGCAGCAAGTCGAGATATGAATATAACTAACTATGTATGAAAATCATGCATAAATCTGTAACTGTGATGTCTGATAAGACATCCCCTAACCAAGCATAACTATTAAAATATAAGGAAATCAACAGGAAATAAAATTTAAATGTTCATTTCTCATTCATTGAAGCCAAATTTCAAGTGTTCATAGCCCCACATACCTAGTGGCTTCCCATAAGAAAGAAAATTCTTCATAAATGATTATGTTTCACAAATGATTCGTTTTTGTAACTTGGGAAAATACACATCAAAATGATCAATGTACAAAATTATCAACCTGTTTTCAATAAGCAATGGAGTAGCAGAGTCATTTACAAAATTGTGGCCCTTTCTAACTGTGGTTCTAATACTTTTTTGTTTTCCCTGACAATGGAGCAAGACATGCATATGACTTTGTTTCCTTTTTAATAAGAAGTCCTGAGTATATATGTGAACTGTGAACTTCCAGATGTTCAAGCTGGCTTTAGAAAAGGCAGAGGAACCAGAGATCAAATTGCCAACATCCGTTGGATCATCAAAAGAGCAAGAGAGTTCCAGAAAAACATCTATTTCTGCTTTATTGACTATGCCAAAGCCTTTGACTGTGTGGATCACAACAAACTGTGGAAAATTCTGAAAGAGATGGGAATACCAGACCACCTGACCTGCCTCTTGAGAAGCCTGTATGCAGGTCAGGAAGCAACAGTTAGAACTGGACATGGAACAACAGACTGGTTCCAAATAGGAAAAGGAGTATGTCAAGGCTGTATATTGTCACCCTGCTTATTTAACTTATATGCAGAGGACATTATGAGAAACGCTGGGCTGGATGAAGTACAAGTTGGAATCAAGATTGCCAGGAGAAATATCAGTAACCTCAAATATGCAGATGACACCACCCTTATGGCAGAAAGTGAAGAAGAACTAAAAAGCCTCTTGATGAAAGTGAAAGAGGAGAGTGAAAAAGTGGGCTTAAAGCTCAACATTCAGAAAATTAAGATTATGGCATCCAGTCCCATCACTTCACGGCAAATAGATGGGGAAACAATGGAAACAGTGGCATACTTTTATTTTTGGGGCTCCAAAATCACTGTAGATGGTGACTGCAGCCATGAATTAAAGATGCTTCCTCCTTGGAAGGAAAGTTATGATCAAACTAGACAGCATATTCAAAAGCAGAGACATTACTTTGCCAACAAAGCTCCATCTTGTCAAGGCTATGGTTTTTCCAGTAGTCATGTATGGATGTGAGAGTTGGACTATAAAGAAAGATGAGTGCCGAAGAATTGATGCTTTTTAACTGTGGTGTTGGAGAAGACTCTTGAGAGTCCTTTGGACTGCAAGAAGATCCAACCAGTTCATCCTAAAGGAAATCAGTCCTGAATATTCATTGGAAAGACTGCTGCTGAAGCTAAACTCCAGTACTTTGGCCACCTGATGTTAAGAATTGACTCATTTGAAAAGCCCCTGATGTTGGGAAAGATTGAAGGCGGGAGGAGAAGGGGACAACAGAGGATGAGATAGTTGGATGGCATCACCGACTCAATGGACATGAGTTTGAGTAATCTCTGGGAGTTGGTGATGGACAGGAAGGCCTGGCGTGCTGCAGTCCATGGGGTTGCAAAGAGTCAGATACAACTGAGCTACTGAACTGAACTAAACAATACTAAAGCATGTCTTAGTGGTCATGCAAACCTCACAAAACATATACCTGTATAATATTGTAGCAAAGATTTACTTCAAAGATTGTTTACTATGGCATATTAGTTCTGATACTAAAAAAAGAAACAATCATATACAAATACACCACAAACCTCTTTTCAAATAAAGACAATGAAATAAAAACTAACTCCAAAATTAGTATATTAATACTAGTATATAGGCAAGCAATCTTAGAATGATCTAAAAGTCTAGTGACTTAGATTTAACAACACTTAATGACATGATTTTGTATAATACTCTATTAAGAAAGAGAATAAAATAAATTCACATGCTAATATATGAGTAATTATAGAGTATCACCATTGTTTTCAAACATACTAGAATGTACACATTCAGATAAATGTTACTCAAGGAGTTACTTTTCAGAAAAATGAATTGACCTTTACAGTCTGTGAAATATTCTTATTGATAACATTAGTGGTGTCTATCATAATATACTGAATAACTGTTTTGCTTTTTAAAATAATTTAATGTCATCTAAAGCCAAATTTGGGTTGTAATTTCTGATTATAATCAAGGTGAAACTATAAAATAATACTGTGGGAGTAATAATAATAAAGAAGTAGCATTTACTGGATATCCATGAAAAGTCAAGAGGTGTTGAGTACTTAACATAATTATTCTAGTCTTTGTAATTATTGCCCCATCTCACAGATGAGGAAACAACTGTTCGTAGAAGTTCATAACTTGCTTAATGTAACATGGCAGATATGTTCCTTGTTCCAGAACAAGGATTCAGACTCTAATCTAGCTAGAGCAAATCTGTGATGCTAAGGTTAATTCTCAATGAGAAATTCTAAAAACTGGGTTTTTATTTATAATTATTATAACTTCCACAACTTCAGTTATAACCACTTGTAACATGATCCAGATCAATATCTAATATACATTTTATGATGTGATTTTTTTAAGGGAAATAAACTATGAACCCAATTATTCTTCCAAATACATATTATTTTTAATGTAGAAAATCAATAAAACTCTTCAGTAAAAGCCTTTAAATATTTGTTTTAATTATTTATAATTAAATATTAAATCATTTGGTATAATTTTCATAAATTAACATGAATATTTTAATTTTAATTGAAAAGTAAATATGTGCCCATATAAATTTACAATGTGAAAACATAGAGAAAATCATTTGATTATAAATTTTAGTTTACAAAAGACTAAAAAATTTGATATAAAATATTAAATTTACAAACATTGATTCCAATGTTTTAGTTTTTGAAGTTTATGAAATAGCATATTTTATCTTTCAAATATAACTTAGATCTCCGCTTCCGGTGGCAGGGTCTGGGGAAGGGGCAGCAGGCGCCATGTCGGGCCACGAAGGTGGCAAGAAGAAGCCCCTGAAGCAGCCCAAGAAGCAAGCCAAGGAGATGGACGAGGAAGATAAGGCATTCAAGCAGAAGCAGAAGGAGGAGCAGAAGAAATTTGAGGAGCTAAAAGCAAAGGCCGCGGGGAAAGGCCCCCTGGCCGCCGGTGGAATTAAGAAATCTGGCAAAAAGTAAGCTGTTCATTGTGCCTGAGGCAATGATGACGCTTAGTTCCATTCCTGTTTAAACACCTGGATTCCCTGCCATAATATCTGTTGCCACCTATAGCTAGAATGAAGTGTTGTCTTGGAACCTATTGTACATTTAAGAATAAACTTTTGTTAAAAAAAAAAAACAAAAAACAAATATAACTTAGAATATGTCCTATATACAGTTCAATAAGACAAAGGTTCATATAAATATCATGTACCTTTGAATACTATCAGTCAAGTACATAATACTAAGATAAAGCTGTCAGGTAGCATACTAGACAAAGTGGAATCATTAGAAAGCTTGTATCAATTAAGAAAGTTCAACTAGTTATTTAAATACTTGAGTCTATTCATTAGCCTGATTCAGAAAGCTGAAAGAAATCACCAAAATGTAATTATACCCAGCTTGGTGCTTGACACGTCGAAAGCCCCACAGGTCATGACTGAACAAATAGCTCCTGATCACCAGAACCAGTGATATCTTAGAAGAATATAGAGAAGAGATCTTGGTATTTAAGATGCTGCAATTTTTAAAAAGTAAAAAGATTTGAAATGGCAACTATTGAGAAACAATGCCCATGAATCAGCATAAAATATATGGGAACTACTTAGTTTCCAAAAACATGTACATTAAACTTTCCAAAAAAATTGATGGATGTTATAAATCTTAAATTCAGTCTCAAAAGCAATGTTAACAAGTACATTCCCTTCTTACTTAGAGGTTCCCTTTCTATAGATGTCTTAACCCATTTAATCAAGCTCCTAAGTACTACTGCATGGCAGGCAATTAAGACTCTCTAAGTATTCAAAATATACATCTGTGGACCCATTTCTTTTGAGACAAGAAAAGAAAATTACTTAGCTGTAATTCTAACTCTCAATGAATTGTAATTACAAAGACTCTAAACCTTTTGAACTCAAGTGCTTCTCTAGTGCATTTGAGATAAAAAAGAAAATTCCATCTTGTGAATTTTAAATCATTCGATGTCCTCACAAATAGGTGAATGCAACCTCTAATTCTTAAAGTCCAGCATATATCTAAATATACAAGCTATACATTTCACAATAGGCAGAATGGAGACAGTTATAATGATGACCCAGAAGATCAAGAAGAAAAATTCAAAAAAAAAATTTACTGCAGTAGATCTAAATAAAGTGTCTCTCCACTTGAGGAAACAAGCATAAGTTCTCACCCCCATAATTGGGAGCTGTTCTGGTTAACATTCCTTTTTTCCCCCAAATTATATGGTTCACCAATGTTCAAAGCTTTATAAAGAGTACTGAATTTAGGCTGAAAATAATTTAACTATGCATGATTCAGAACTTCCTTCAGCAGTTTTCCCCTGCCCCAAGCATCGCCATTAAATACACACATCATTATTACTATGCAATCCTACAGGTGCAGAGCGTGTGTGTGCTTAGTTTCTCGGTAGTGTCCAACCCTTTGTGACCTCATGGACTGTAGCCCTACAGGCTCCTCTGTTCATGGGATTCTCCAGGCAAGAATACTGGAGTGGGTGGTCATTTCCTACTGTAGGGTATAGGTGCATAGTACATAGGAAACAGAGTTTTCCTACGTAGGAATAAATTTGCTTTTAGTTTACTTAATGGACATTTATCTCTCAATCATGAAATAAGAAATCTGAAACGAAATGTATCCATTGACACTTTTTTAGATGTTGGGTTCGCATATCAACAAACCTTCAGTGTAGACGGAAATAATAACCTGCGTGTGCACACGGACACACACATAAAATCTTGTGCAGCACAAAAAGACTTTAACATGTCTTTAAAGATATAAGCTGCTATGTAGCCAAGAACTCACCAACACACTCTGCCTGCTGAAACTTCCTTCTCATCGCTATAGTTGGGGTGATTCCTGAGTCTTCATTTAATTTTCACCAGTGAGGAAATAAATGTCCAAGATCTCCATTACCCCATTGCTTGAATCCTTGGTGTCATGACAATGTCCTGCCCTCACTGCTGGAAGGTGAGGGTGGGGAGTGTGACTAGGGGGCTGTGTTTCCACTCCCACCTTCAGGCCCACTTCATAATGGGAGATGTGTTCCAGAATCTTGGGTTGGAAATTAGAATTAAGTTTTCCCATAGAAATAAAAGTCTGACTATCTAAAACTTCCCAGATAACTAGTATTATAATTCAGCTACTTAATATGATTTTGTGGTCTGGCCAGGATAAACTACCTCATATAACATCAATATTATTAGAAAAAGACATTTGGAGCTTTAGAATAACTGAAAAATCAATTTTTCGAAATATATACTGTCCATAATAAGAATAATGTCAATAAATTAAGAGCACAAAGGAATAAATCAAGGTTAGCACTCTGTAAAATCATAGATTTTTACATAATTTTTGGAGGACATACTTTTCCGATACTTTGTGTTAACAAACGAACAAATTAAGAATAGTTAAACTTAGGGAGTAGAGAACTTTGCCCAGGGTAAAGGAGACTTGAGAATTCAAGTCATATATTCATGTGGTCATTTTTTTTTATTCTAATTCAAATGGCTGGATTTTGTTTTCCTTGTTTTTATTTTCTACAGACCTGGTAATAGTGGACAAATATCTTCCTTTTTATCCAAAATTATCATGTTTATTTTGGGTTTTACTAGATTATGCTAATTAGCATATTTCCACAACAAAACAAACTTTCTCTTGACCCCACTCTTCACATTAACCACTATTCATTTCTTTCTTCCCTATACAGCAAAACTATGTGAAAGAGTTGCCTTTACTTATAATTTCTAATTCCTTTCTTTTCATTCTCTCTTAAACTCACTCCAATCAAACCTAAAGCTCACCTTTCTACCAAACCTTTTCCTGTCAAGACTATTACTGATGTCCTTGTTCAATCCAATGGTTAATTTCCTGCCCGTGCTTGATAGGATAGCAACATTTGACACAGATGATCATTCCCTCCTTATTGATTCATTTTCCAGTTTTTGTTTTCTCTCTCTAACTTCATCTAGTTTCTTGGCTACTCTTCCCAAGCTACTTCCTTAGATACCTTATATGCTATAGTTCCAGGACTTTATGTTAATACTTTGAAGACTTTTTGTTCCACCACCGTCTTGTGGTGTCTATGATTTCTAATTAGAAGTTCATGGTTTTATGAATCATCAGGCCCCTGTAGATAAGAACTCTTTTCTTTCTTGCTACTTTCAGGATATTCTCTTTACCTTTGATTTTCAGAAGTTTGACAATAATGTGACCAGACATAGTATCAGTTATATTTACCTTGGTCTGAGTTTGCTTAGCTTCCTGAATCAGTAGTATATCTTTCATTAGATTGGAGAAATTTTCAATCATTTCTTTTTCTTCAAATACTTTTTCTGGGTTATTCTCTTTCTTTGCACCTGGACTCCAAAAACAGTTGTGTTAGACATTTTTGTATTGCCCACAGATTCTAAATATCTATTCAAATTTCTGAATTTTTATTTTTTGCTTTTTCAGATTGAATAATTTCTACAGATCTTTCTTCAAATTCACTGACTCTTTCCTTTCCCATCTCCATTCTGCTGTTAACCCACCCAGGGAATTCCTTGATACAGATACTGTGTTTTTTAGTTCTAGAATTTTCACTGGATTCTTTTTTTATGTTTTTCTGATGAGAAATATATTTTCATTTATTATAACCATTTTTACCATATGAGGCATAGTTAAAATAGCAAGTTTAAAATCCTTGTCTGCTAATTTCAACATCTGCATTATTTCAGATTGGCCTCATTATTGTTATTTTTCTCTAGAGTGATCACATTTTCCTGATTCTTCATATGTTAAGCAATTTCAGATTATAATAAGAACATTGTAAGTGACATGTTGCAGAGAAAAATCTCTACTTTATATACAAAATATTCTATCTTACTATTCCAAAGATTGGAATATTTGTTTAATCAGACACTTAATTTAATTGAACTCAAACTATCTTACCAGAGATAGCTTAAATATCAGTTCCTTATTTTGTTCTTAAAAGAAATCTTTCTCAATCTTGTATTGTATCAAAGCAAGAGCTTTGATAGAGTTTATACATAGAGAGTAGGGCTCCCCCCTCTGGCTCTGTTTCCCCATTACTTTGTACTCTCTGTGGTTGCCCCAACCTTATCTACTGATTCTTCAGGCCAGAGAAACTTAAGCTTTTTATTGTAGTTTAAAATATTCCTTGCAGGAACTACTGAAGATGGCACTCAAGCTAAAAGTTGTAGAAAATGAGGATCTCACTCAATGCCAATTATTTCTTACAAGTTTCAATTTTCTTCCATAATCTGCCTGTTTTGGTAACTTTTTGGTACCATTTTATGGTAGTTGTTTTCAATATTTTGCCTAGAATATATTGTCCTTATTTGCAAGATGAAGGCCTGCTAGATTACTAAAGCATTCAAATGGAGAACTGTTTTAGGAAGGGGGACCCCTCCCAGGGCCCAAAACTGGGCTCTGTCTAACACTCAGAAGTGAATTGTCTGAGGAGACACATTGCTGACAAAGCAAGAGATTTAATTGGGAAAGGGTACCTGGGTGGAGAGCAGTAGGGTAAGGGAACCCAGGAGAACAGCTCTGTCAGTCTCTGGCAGTGTCAGGTTTTACACTGATGGGATTATTTCCGGGTTGTCTTTAGCCAATCATTCTGACTCAGGTGGTGCACGCCTTGTTAGGCCGAGATGGATGCCAGAGAAGGATTCTGGGAGGTGGTTGGACATGTGGTGTCTCCTTTTGACCTTTTCTGAACTCTTCCAGTTGGTGGTGGCTTATTAGTTCTGTGTTCCTTACCAGGACTCATGCAAATAGTTACTATGGTGCCTGGCCAGGGTCCCCCTAACAGAACTAGCCCTCAATTCAGCCTCTTAATTTTAAATATTATCTGTATGCCTAAAATTTCTTAGTAAATATCTCTAATTAAGATCTTCCAGGCTCATAAAATTCTAACAGCAAACTCAACATTCCAAGTGGCTGTGAGATAGATATCCTAAACTTAATATACTCAAGATCAATCTCTTTATATTTCCTCCAACCCCAAACTTGTTTCTCAGGCAGCCTTCCCCATCTCAACTGCATCCTTCCAGTAACTCAGGAGAGAAAACTTTAGTTCTCTTGACTACTTCCTTTCTTTCATATCCTTCATCTGATACAGTAGGCAGTCCTATTAGTGCTGTGCTCTGTCGCTAAGTCATGTCTGACTCTTTTGTGACCCCAGGGACTGTAACCCTCCAGGCTCCTCTGTCCATAGAATTTCCCAGGCAAGAATACTGAGGTGGATTGCCATTTCTTTCTCCAGGGCATCTTCCTAACCCAGGGATCAAACTCACATATCCTGTGTCTCCTGCATTGGCAAGAAGTTTCTTACCCACTGAGCCACCTAGGAAGCCCCAATCATATTTAGTGCCACTTTTAAAATATGTTCATAATTGAATCACTTGTGTTCACCTTCACAGTGGCCACTGTCATCCCTTGCCTGGATTGTAGCAATAACCTTCTAACTGCTCTTGTTTTAACTCTCCTGGTCCCTTTGGTCTACATTAACCACAGTTGGTAGAATGAACCTTTAAAAAGGCAAATCAGGTCATGTTACTCCTCACTTGAACACTGTAATGGTAATGTAAATGTAATTTTACTCAAAGCAAAAGCCAAATTCTGTCAAATGAGCTGTAGGTCCCCAAAATCTGCCCTCCACTACATCTCTACCCTCTTCTCCTACTACTGTCCTATGCTTTTGCTTTTTCTGGGACTTTTGCTCATGTTGTTGCCTTTCCCTGGAAGACTCTATCCCAAAATATCAGGTTACCTAACCGCCTGGCCTCTATCAAGTGTCTGTGTAAATCTGACCTTCAAAATGAGGCCATCTTTGACCATTCTATTTAATACTGTAAGTATCTCACCCACCCCACTCTTCCAATCATTTTTCTCTGTGTTGGCCTCCAAGGATGACGCTTATTGAGGGCACAGATCTCTGCCTCAGTGATATCTCAAGTATCTATAACACTGGCTGGTACATAGTCATTGTTCAGTAAACATATGTTGAATATATATAAATGTTAAGCCCAATCTTGACTAATGGCAGAAAACAAAATTTTAGTCATTTCCTGCTATCCTTGGTCATTTCAGGTTTAAATGTAAGTCATTCAAAACTTCCTTTCCTCTTCTTTCTCTTCAATCTGGTACCTAATTTTCAGGGCACTTATACGGAGGAGAGAGGCCAGGAGATCATGTCTGGGCTGTGGCTGCCCTCTGTACTACACCATGATCTGTCACAATGGCTTCTGCCTCTCCTGTCCTTTGCTCCTGCATCCATCTCCACTGCTGTTTTCTGAGAATCAATTATTACTCCATGGTCTACACCAACATCAAACAACCAACACTGAGAAGTGACTTTTGGCAGTTAGTTCTTTCAGTTATTTTTTCACCTTCTTTGAAGGCGGCTGGAAAAACTTAACTATTTTCACACACTTCTCTGGAGTCACCAGAACCCTAAATCTTTATCAAGACTTAATTGTCTTAGATACCACAAAAAGCCAGAAGAACTCACACCTTATCAACATGAGAAATATTTTTAAGAGGAGAGACTGCTAACATGCCAGAATCAGTGTCCTCTATCTTTTGGATTTCTAAACTTATCTTACGGGTCTATTAGTATCCCTCATCCTGTTTTGAAATGACTGCAGGTAAGAAATAGAAACACAGCGTGGCCCAACCCTAAGCAGGTTTAATTATCTTACTTCCTCCCCTTTTCTACTCCCCACTACAGTTCTGAGGCAAGAGTCTGGGGAGTTCTGAATTGGATAACAAATAGTCTTCCTAAATACTTCCTTCTTGCATAGGAAATAAAGCTTTTGACTTTAAAAGCCAAGGGTTTGCTGTCTTTTTTATCCTCCCAGTCCTCCAATGATAACATCCGATGACTAATTTCTGGATGCCTACACAGGAATAAAAGGTCTCAAAGTCCAAGAAAAGCAAATCAAAGAAGTTTAAGTATGGGGAGTAAGGTCAGGCAGAACAGGGAGGAAGTGATGGCAAGGAGGGTATTTCAGTCAACACTTCAAAATAATCACAAATATTAGCTCTAATCCTTATCACTTGAAGAACTTATTATACCTGAGTTAGATTTTTGCTTTAAAAAAAATGTAGTAAAAAGAATAAAGATGAGAAAAATGCAATTAATCTTTTCTCACAAGACAGATTTCCACAGTAATGTTGAACTTACCCAGTATTTTCATGAAACTAAAGAACACTCACTAGCTCTGAGGTCTGATGAATTAAGAAAAAATCAGATTGGATAAAAGCGTGACTATCTCCCTGTCTGAGCCTAAGTATGATTCAGAGATTCAGGCACACAAAGTGAAGAAGAGGAATTATCCTCCTTTGACACAAAGTATTGAGAAACAACCTGACTTAACATATTAGCATCAAATAAAGCCAGAATCTAAATGAAGAAATTCTTTGCCTTAATGAAGGTCATGTGTAAACATACAGAGAATTCCACACTAGCTTTAAAAGGAAACTTGGGAAATTAATTTCCACACATGATTAACTTTGAGGTTTTTAGAGGAAAGTAACTGCCTATATCCTGAGTAATATTATTTAAAATTTAGTTTCTTGTATAATTAATGAAGCAATTGAAAGTGATTACCTTTTTATTGCAAGTGAATAAGTTTTTTAAAAAGTTAAATCCTCAGGATATTTATATAGGCTTTTCCTTTTACCATGCACAATCTCCCCAGCCCTGGTTCTGCCTCAGCTGAAATAGCAGAGAGACCTTCCAGGATGACCTGCTGAGAAGGTCAATTCAAACTCATTTCTATTACTCACTAACTCTAAAGTAGTGTATATAATTTTGTAAATTATATGTTTGTTTATGTATTTACTCCTTTGTCACCTGCAGTCTACATCAGATTACAAACTCTGCAAAACAAGCTATGTCTTAATTCTTTCAAACATATCTGTCATTTAGCATGATGCTCGGTACAGAGCAGGCAATCAATTTAACCTCTGCTAAATGAGTAAAAGACAAGAGAAATAAAATACATAGTTAATTGCTCTGAGAATTTTCTTAACTGATTCATATTTTCTGAGTCACAAATACATTAATACTTATTAAAAGTAATAATCTTTTCTGTTTTTAATCTTCTTCCAAGACTCCATTGCTTCTAAAACTGCTGTGGAGTGCTGGGCCAACAAATGATGGACAACCTGCTCTCTTAATAAAAAGTAATGCATGTATACATGTCCAAAAGTTTATTCTGAATTTTACTGATGTATAATTTACAAATAGTAATAAAATATACCATACTTTTATTGAAAACCCCATACAGCAAATTAATTCTCATAGAACACATTTGGCCAAACTCTTGTGTCCATAGCCAATCTATATTTGAAATCCACAAATGAGTACAATTCCAGTATGGATACTGGTTGACATTTTTGTCTGTTTGAATACAATAAAAATGACAAAAAGACATATGTCAGAACTTCACACATTTGTCAACAGTGTGAGCAACTTTCTTTCTGAGTCAGAAAATAGTTTTCAAACATTAGAAAACAAATTTTTTTGAATTTCTGTGGTCTTCACCATGTCACACCTGTATGCACAACATGTTTTAAGTTTAATTTGCATCACTCATATGTTCCCCATCCCTTTCTTATGAGTAGACCAGGAGTAGAAAAACTTTCTCTATAAAAGGTTGATTGGTAAATATTTCAGACTATGAGGGCCATATATCCTATATTATAATTAGTCTTCCTTGACATCATAATGCAGAAGGAGCCATAGACATTTTATTTAAAGAAGGATGTGTTGGTGTTTCAACAGTTGTACTGTGTACAACAGTACAACTATGTACAAATAGTACAACTGTGCACAAAAGCAAGCAATGGGCTGAATTTGGCCCAAAAGATGCAGTCTGCCAATCCTAACAGAACTATGAACCAAACCTGAATTTTAGCACATGACATTTTTGTGGTGTAAATACTTCCACATTACCGATTTCAAGCTACCAATGTGACATCACCACAGGCTGAGTTAGGAAAAGATGAACAATAGAACAGAAATCAATATATAGTATTTCTAGTATATTTTATATATACATATATATAAAGAATATGGATAATAGCAAAAGCAATTCAAATTATTAGAAAGTGATGAGTTGGTTTATTAACTTTGTTTTAACATACTTTATTTAGAGCTTACATAATTTAATTTTTAACGGTTGTGTTCAAAAACTGACTCATAAAATTCCTGAACATTTGCACACCACAGCTATACCTGCTTCCTTGAAACTCTCTCTACCCTCTGCATCTCCTATTTTAATTGGGTTCTCCTCTTTCTTTGACTTTCCATTCTTTGTTCTCAGGTAGCTCCTCCTATTCTCATTTTAAATTTATAGCATTCAATGTGACTTTGTTCTTCTGTCTCTACTTAAGCCCTCAGCACACACTCTTAGCTTAACTTCAGCTTCTCCTTCATTGCTGATTGTGCTCAAAAAAAAAAAAAAAAAAATATATATATATATATATATTAATATATATCCCTTTGGATGGTTTCAACTCCCTACTGTCATTTCAAATATAATGAGTCTAAAATCAGTCATCAAATTTTCCAGTCCCATCTCCTTCATGCCTTAATTGTTCAAAGTATTTAACATTTTTAATCCAACTTCTCTTTGGCCTATATCCCTTCTTATCAATATTTCCTGCCAAATATCTTCCATCACACCCCTCTCTAGTCGCATTTCCACCACACAACACACACTTGAATCACAGCCATAGTCTCTCAGCTGATCTGCTTGTTTTTAACTTTTATCATTCTTTTAAGGTTTCTTGTAATGAGCTTATTTATTCTAAATCCTGAGTTTATCATACTTAAACTCTTGATTAAGACCTAAAATGGATTTTATTGCCTACCTTACTAAGCCTGGGTTTCACACCTGAGTTTTAGTCCGTAAATCAGGCCAGTGTATCTTTACTATGTAATATGTCTTCACTAATTGATTATCTCTTCTAGTAAACAAAATTTTTAGATATTATAACTTGTATTTCATTTTCACATGGTGCTCAGGGAATAATTTATTGATTTATCTCTTATTTGTTAATATGTTTTAAACAAGTGGAGTTACATCAAGAAACTCAAAAGATATGCTTTAATTGAATAAAAATACAATATACTAAAGAAGATGCAGATATCCTAAAGATGCAAAATGAAAAACTTATTTATCCACTCATTCAATAGATTGAATAAATAAGCCAAATCCTAAGAATTCTGCTACATGCTAAATAAGAACACTAGGGTGAATAAGACACATTTCTGACTTCAGAAATGTGCAGTCTACTAGAATAACATTATAATCAACATAGTTTAAAATAACATTGCCTCAGAAACTTGGCACATTTTGGTGAAAAAAGCATTAAAAGCTAAAAATACACATGTTGTGTCTGGAGCATATAAAGGGCTTACTGAAGAATATTCCCTTCATTAGATAAATTAGATAAACCATTTAACAGAATATTTTTAAAATTAACTTTAAAAATATATATTGAATTCCAGACAATATTATAAAAATATTTTTAAATAGTTTATCTGATTTCAAATTTTAATAGGAATTCTGATGGTCTAAACATTTGACTTAATGTGTATTTTTATGAGAGAAGTATATTTACATTTTCTAAATTTTTGGCTGTTTCAGGCAACATGAACAGTTTGGGGTTATAATGTGTTCTATCCAGCAAATCAATAGTGCCACCGCCACAACAACATGCACACATGTGGCAAAAAAACACAAAAAACTCTTGAGTTTTAATGATCACATACTCCACGAAAGGAAATTGAACATGCTTAAAAGCCCTTCTTAAGCATCTTTTCAAAAATTCTAATCTTAGACCATATCTAATCTCTTGAGCAGATATTAATGTTACATGGAAACTTACAGATACAAAAATATTGTAGCAACGTTTAAAAATTATTACTTAGTTGGATTCTCTGAATTTTGATGTTTGGCAAAACTAATACAATTATGTAAAGTTTAAAAATAAAATAAAATTTAAAAAAAAGTACATAGAGCTTGTTTTGACATTAATAAAACACAACAAATGTAAGTATTAAGATTTTTTTTCCTAATGTAAATTAAGCACAAAATCCTCAGTTGTAAGAAACTTGAAATTTCACTAAGAACTCAGAATTTAGAAGTGACTGTCCATTGTAAAGCTATTAAACAGTACAAGCACATGCTTAGCTCAACTATAGGGAAACACATGCAATATTTCTGTATCATCATAATAATAATAAATAATGATTAAAATTCAGACTATTATATAATGAAATTAAAACACATTTAAGAAAAGGTATATATTTTAAAAGACACCTGGATTTCATGAAATTCTTAATCTTCATTGTTATAATGAAGCCTTAAAAATTAGCTTTCTTTGGTTCAGGAAGATTAAGTAGAAATCTGTCCTCACTGTACCATCAGCTCTAGTGATAGATATTAAATCTCCTTCTTGAAATTGAATGTCTTAAGAATGTGTAAAGATGAAAAATGAATCTTTCTGATGAATATTTTCTTGCATAACTAGTATTTCTAACATGATAATCTGAATGTTATCTTTAAACCACAATTAAATCACTTAAAAGTAACTTAGAGCTGAGTAAGAAAGTTGAGCAAAGTTCTATTTCAGTTCTAAAATGCTATGATCTCACACAATAAGCCTTTTTTTAATTGCCTCAAGATATCATGACACATTTTTTTCTAAAGTCAATGTAGATGTCATATCTTTCATCCAATAAGATTTTTTAAAGTTATCCACTAGTTGTCCAGTACCAAGCCTCAAAAAAATTGTCAGTGACCAATCCAGTGTCAATTTTAAACATACATGATATGACGAGATGTAAAATACAACTGTTTTTCTCACATGTCTCATAAATTGACTTTGAAGGCAAATTCAGAAAGGCTTTCTAAATTTGTTTTATAAAAAGCAATACTATTGGAATATTTATACAAAGTTCCTAGCTTTGAGACAAAAGATACTAACCTGACTCTATAAACTATGTACATTTACAAAAATAAATATCACAACTGTGGAAAGAAAATAGAAACACTAGTGGAAAGAAGGATAGAAGCAAAGAGGAGAGAGAAGGGGAGAGAAAGTGTAATCAAAACCACTCTGCAGTCTACTAGTTACTTAACCTCAGAAAATTACTTAACTTTCGAGCATCATTTTTCTCACATGATTGCTGAGAGATGACACAAAAGTATACATAAAACATTTGTTGTACACAGGGTTCTTTTACCTTACAACTGAAATAAGAAGTAACTTAATACTGACACCTTTTTTTTTTTTTAATTGACAGTTAATATATATATATGGGGGCTTCCCAGGTGGCTCAGTAGTAAAGAATCTGCCTCCCAATGCAGGACACGCTAAGAGACATGGGTTCACTCCCCAGGTTAGGAATATCCCCTGGGCTAGGAAATGGCAACTGGCCTCCAGTATTCTTGCTTGGAAAATTCCACGGACAGAGAAACCTGGCAGGCTACAGTCCATAGGGTCACAAAGAGTTGGGCCACGACTGAGAGACTGAGCACATATACATGGATTCCTAGTTTTAAAATTCTTTATAAAAAAGCTACATGACTTGTTTGTCCAACAGCAGGAACCTAGAAACTTGGACATAAACCTAGAATGTGAGGTTAATTTCTCTGCTAGTGAAATATAAATCTATATTAAGGTGAGTCCTAAGTGAAAACTTCAGTATGAATACGTTGGTTAAAATGTGGGGGAGAGCAGCACCTATAAGGTTTTGATTCTTTACTTCTTTGTGTCTCTCTGTGGGGCTTGCCCTTCTTGTCCTTCAAAAATTCACTAAATATGTCCTTTCTGGAACATGAAGATCATGCCGCGCTGAACTCGTCTAGTGATTTTGAAATAGATCAATACCAAGGCCCCTGAAGCAGTTTGGGCCTCTTTGGGCTTCAGCCATCACAGATTTCTGCTCAGCTACCCTCTGCTCCCTCAAGGCTCTGCTGCTTCTAAGTCAGACTTAGGGGCCACAGGGCACAATGTTGGAGCTGCCAAAGATCCCTGCCGAGGCACCAACAAGCTGTCTTCCCCTCAGACCTGCAGCCTCACCAGGGCTGTGGGATACAGAGCTCAGCATTTGTCCTGAACTTGTAAAGCACAGAGAAATCTTCCCAGTCTGGAGCGGAAACCAGACTCTAATAAGACACGCTTATCATTTTGTCTGTATCCGTGAATCCTCTTCCTTTTGACTCCTCCATCATCCTTCCAAATTCCTCTAAAGAATTAGGCTTTCAAAAGACAAAATCCAGACAGATTTGTGGTCTCCTTTCCAATCTACTCATGCCTGGTTTGATGTCCATGATTGATAAATACCTCCTTAAACAGACAAAAACAACAGGAAAATAGAATACAGGAGGAAAACTATAGACTCACATTCTTAAATGTTATCAGTCCACAAGGGTATCACTTTACTTTTTTTTCATTGAAGTCATTTGAAATACATGAAGGCTCTTCAGAAAACCCCTTTTCTCTAATTCAGATATATTGCTTTTCTTTAAAAAAAAAAAAAAAACTACTTTTAGTCCAGTTATGATAGATTTACAGGGGACGCAAAGGATGGTAGAGTCTATTACCAAAAAAAAAGAAAAATGGTTCTTTTTCCAGTGATTTTTACCTCTCCACATTTCACATTATGGAAATCTGGTTAGAGAACTAAGGAGAGCAGTGGCAAAGGCCTACCTTCTGACTCAAAACTAGTCTTACTTAAAAGTAGAATCCCAAAGGATGCTCAATCTAGTCTCTACTTCAGAAATGATACAGAATCCCTACCCTTAATAGCCCATGACTTACATTGTATTCACACACATAAGTAAGTAATTGTATATTGACTGCCTTTCCAGTATCTTCAACTCTCCCTTTCCTCTGATTCCCTCTAGTTAGCATCTGAATACACTTAATTCTCTTCAATACTGAAACACAAAAGTTTTTCCTCTGCTTGTAAACCCTCATTTAACTATCACCCCTCCTTCTTCAACCTTTAGAACCAAACTTGATGAAAGTGTCTACAGTCAGTCTCCAACTTCTCCATGCATCTTTCTTCAAACCACACCATGATTAAAGCAGCTCTGATCAAGGCTACCTGCTCACTGCTATATCCAGTGGAACTTCTCAGTTCTTAACTCATTTCTAGTTTACTGTTTCTAGCCTGTGTCCTTCATTCAACTGTTAACTCTATAAGGCCACCTATGTATAGTGACCATAGAAGTCATCCAAAACCCACTGTCTAATGAATGAAAAGTAGAAAAGCACAGAAACCAATAGTTCTACCTAACTCACAATTTTCAGCAAGAAAAATACATTATTTCAAAGCATAAAGAGTCAGTCTTCAACCTGAAGCTAATTCAGATATGCCTAGGATTTTAGTTTTATTTTTGTTTTCTTTGTTGCTTTGCTATTGCCACTTGATTTTGCAGTGTATTTCTTCACTGGATCTTACAGAGGATTTTTGAATATTCTCTTCAAACTGATTTTCTACCCACACTATTCTTGGGAATCAATTCCAAACTAGGGAAAACAGAAACCCTATTAAATAATTCAAAATATTTAGCTGAAACTAATCTTTCTCAGACTTGTCCTGAAACAAATACTCATATTATAAAATTTCAAGCTATTTTTACCTTGGTGATTATATTACTTTTACAGTAGAGAATTGTCATGGTAGGGGAACTGTTATCTCTTATGTTCCATCTTATAATATAAATATCTTATTTTGCAATAATTCAATAAATAGCATGTAGTTAATGGAACCAAACTAGCTTGTCTAAAGATACATTTAAGTAATCAAAGGAGATAAAACAAAATTTTTTCCGTATCTATGAAATACTATTCTTATATTCCTTTTATGGTTATCCTTTCCATAAATAAAACTTTCATTATATTGCTGTTAATTTGATAGCATTTCAAAAACAACTGAAAATAAAAATAATGCAGAAGGAGGAGGGAAGATAGATAATAGAATAAAAAGAGGGAGAATTGCAAATCGAAGAAAAAAAAATTTTAATGCATTTTTTACTTACTCTGGTTTGAAAATATAGAAACCCTAAAGATCAGCTTTGCCTCTCAGATAAAATGCTCTCCAAAAGTGATTTTTTTTTTAAATCACAGTAGTCTTAACTTTTTACATATAAATCAACTAGTTTATTTTTTACCTCCAATTCAACCATAATTCTCTCTCTCTCTCCAGGTGGGTGGAAGGGTGGACAGGGAGTGAGGTGGAGTAGGAATTACCTCCATCTGAGTAATCACAGCTGACCTTAAAAAAATGAGGAAATAGAGACAGAAAAGAGTGAGGGAGAAGATCATATAAGTCATGGAATTATTACCATTTGTAGTTGAACAGACAGTAAATAATTTGTCTGCAATGCAGGAGACCCAGGTTCAATCCCTGGGTCAGGAAGATCCCCTGGAGAAGGGAATGGCTACCAAACTCCAGTATTCTTGCCTGGAGAACTCCATGGACAGAGGAGACTAGTTGGTTACAGTCCATGGGGTCATAAAGAATCCAACACAACTGAGTGACTAACACATGGTTAACAATATTTTTTATGGTAGACAACTACAAAAAAACAGAAATTTGATCATCTCACTTCTATCACTGGTGCCTCCACTGTCTACAAGGATACAGTTAGGCACACTGGGCCCAGATGGGTCTTGCCTTCTACTTGCCTCTTGTGACGTATCTCAAGCTCTTCTTCCATCCATATCCAGGACTCGAGGAGTACCAAAATATATGCCTGTTTGCTTCATGCTCTCTCACAGTCGCTTGCTTCTCCATGAGCTGGAACCTATTCAAGATTGTTTAATTTGTTAAAATAACCAGATCAGGACCAAGATGGAGTTACTCCTGCTAAATCCCACTACAGTCTCCATCAGTAAGAAAAAATTTAACTAAGTTTCTGAACTGAGCAATCCCAGAAAAGGAATCCTTAAGTCAACCAATCAACATTTGCCTGCTTATATAACTAGGCTCCAACACTACCCTTTGCTTCAAATGAGAAAAGTAACCCTGCTTTAATCAATCAGCAAATGTCCAGTGTAACTTCCTTGTTCCTGCTCACTTTGCTCTGTAAAGACCTTCCACCAGGTATAGTTCTTCAGATCTCCATTCTATTTGCTAGATGGGAAGCTGTTCAATTCATAAATTGATGAAAAAAACTAATAATGTCTTTAAAACTTAGTTGAATTTTCTTAACATACATTTCTCTTTCCCAACAAGGTTTCTCTCATGTCACAAGCACTCCTTCTCTGCCCTTTCTATACTCTCTACCCTTCTGATCACGCTACAAGGCAAGTGTTTATTTCCTTCCATTTTTTTTTCAGGCTGTGGAAGGAAACATAGTTTATTTTATTCATCTGCATGTCCTTGTGATCACCTGAAGTGTCCTATACACACCTAATAAAATAAATGAATGAAGACAACAAATTTATGACCCATCTCACTTCACAATTATACTGATATGGTCTAAATCAAATATCTATTAATAATTGAAATGTCATATTTGATGATATAAATAACACCCAAGTGTGAAGTACAAATGATAAAACAGTCAGGTCATTGGCAGGGAAAGCAAAATGCTTCCCTCACCCTTTAGTCCCAATATCTACTGTGATCCTCTATTTAGCTTTTTTCTTCTCTGCTACCCTTCAGAACAGTGTACTACTTTGCCCTGCTCTGTCAGTGAGCTCTCTGTTAGAAGGTTCATTCTACATTCTGTCACCACACAGCTCTGAATGCACCACTGAGACAAGGCTCAGCCCAGAAGACCCAGAAAAGTTAGTCATGATAAAACCTTTCAATTGTATTAAGGCCTCATTACCCTTTATTCAGATGTTGAAGAAACAACAACAAAAAAACCTTAGAATTGAAGAAAGTGACACCAGGAGTTGGAGACTTTGATCCCTAGACTCAGAGAGGTACATCCCATCCCTGAGCTTGCCTAGTGTGCCATCTGATCAGGCAGATTCATCCTCTAGTTCTCCAGGCAGGAAAAGGATGGGGCGAAGGGTCTCCATCTGACAGCATGATACTCTGCTGTTACCTTTGTCCTCCAAATCTTACTCACAGGTAAAGGCAAAGCCCCTACTGTACTCAGACATATAGGTATCCACATGTGTTCTGACTGCATATATTCTTTTGCTCTGGCCCCAAATCCTCACCATCCACTTTGTACAGATTCACCTTTATGTGAAGTGCCATGACAGGTTCCACCCATGTAAGCTACTCTGAGAATGTGGTCCAGAGGAATTTGAAAAGTTTGAATAACCTCTGAGCTTCCACACCCCCATCACATCAGTGACCACCAAGGCTTGGCCACATTTCCCAAACAACATACTCCTATTAATAGACAGTAGCTCTCTATTAACATGTCCCATCTGATCTCCACACTTTCTACACTGGCTTAGAAGTTCTGTTACCTGTGCTTTCTATCTATTTACTGTCTTGTTATAGTGAATGTGATTTCATCATTTTCTTGTGCATTCAAGCAACACTCACCCTTCTTGATGGTTGAAAAGTGTGGCCAAAGTCTCTCCACAAACCACCAAGAGTATTCACATTACAGCTGGACAACCCTTGTAACATACCCTTGTTGAAATCGACTCAAACAGTTATCCACAATTGTCTGAGCTTAGTGAAAGTGTGGGCGTTACAGTAGCCTTTTCTTTTCCCATTTCTTTTTGTTTGTTTCCTTTATTGCTGCTTTTTTTGTACTGTTATATATATATATATATATATATATATATATATATATATATAGCAGGTAACAGAACCTGTTACAAAGGAAAACAGCAGAGTATTAGGCTGTCAGATGGAGACCCTTTGCCCCATTCTTTTCCTGCCTGGAGAACCAGAGGATGAATCTGCCTGGTCAGATGGCACACTAGGCAAGCTCAGGGACGGGATGTACCTCTCTGAGTCTAGGGATCAGTCTCCAACTCCCATTGTCACTTTCTTTGATTCCAAATTTTTTTGTTTGTTTCTTCAACATCTGAATAAAGTGTAAAGATATATTAGTTATCTATCTATCTATATATATATATATATATAACATAAAATTACCATTTTAATCATTTTTAAATGTACAGTTAAGTGGCATTAAGCACATTAACATTGCTGTGCAATCACCCCTGTTATCTATTTTCAGAATTCTCTTCATCTTCTCAAACTGAAATGCTGTATCTATTAAATAATTACTCCCATTCCTCTTTATCCCTAGTTCCTGACAGTCATCATTCTACTTTCTGCCTCTATGAACTTGACTACTTTAGAAATCTCATTTAAGTAAACTTATACAGTATTTGTGGAGAAGGCACTGGCAATCCACTCCAGTGTTCTTGCCTGGAGAATCCCAGGGATGGGGGAGCCTGGTGGGCTGCCATCTCTGGGGTCACACAGAGTCGGACATGACTGAAGCGACTTAGCAGCATACAGTATTTGTATGGTTATTTCCTTTAGCACAGTGTCTTCAAGCTTCATCTATATTGCAGTATATGTCAGGATTGTCTTCCTTTTTAAGGCTGAATTAAATAGTCCATTGTATGTATATACCACATTTTATTTATTCATTCCTCTGTCAATGGGTATTTGGGTTGTTTCTACCTTTGGCTATTGTCAATAATGCTTCCACAAAGATCAGCATACAAATATCTGAGTCCCTGTTTTCCATTCTTTGGGGCATATATTCAAAAGGAAATTGTTGGGTCATATGGTAATTCTGTTTAGCTTTTTGAGGAACCACCATACTGTTCACATTAGTTGCTATACCTACCATGCCTTAAAATGTTTTCCCCTTAGGTCAGCTATATATTAATGCATTTGAGTATAAACAATGAGATCAGGTATATTAGTTATCTACTGCTGTTTCTGTTAATATTATGATTGTCCCCAAAACTGAGTTCAAAGCAACATTTTTATCTCACAGTTTCTGTGAGTTAGGAATCTGGGCACAGATTAGCCCTTGAATCAAGGTGTCTTACAAGCTGCAAAGTATTGGCAAGAGCTATATATAGTCAACTGAAGGCTCAAGTGGGAAAGGATCCACTTTCAAGTTCAACCTAATTGGGAAGTCTCAGAAGTGTACACAGGTTGTACACTTCCAAGTGTACTTCCAAGTGTACACAGGTTGGCATGCCTCAGGTCCTCGCTAGCTGTTGGCCAGAGATATCAGTTCCTTGCCTTGTGGGCCTCTCCACAGAGTGGCTTACAACATGGCAGAATGTTTTTCCCAGAGTGGGAACTCTTGGAGGGAGAGAGAGAAAGAGAGCAGAAGAGAGTCCAAGCAAGACAGAAATCATTGTCTTTTCATAATCTATCCATTGGAATTCAATCATTATGTCCAGCAAACACTGAGGGAAGGGGGTTAAAGACTGTACGTATCAGGAGACTGAGATCACTGTGAGCCATTTTAAAGACTGACTACCGAGTTGGGCTGTCACTGATGTAACTTAGAGCAACTAACGTCTAGAAGGCACTCAGATTATTTGTTTAATGAATGAATGAATATTAGGGCAAATGCAAACTCTGTCTTTTCACATGTTTATATGATGTTTGAAATCAGAGCAAATTTAACACACTGTATTCTAACATGATCATCTGAACAACAAAAATATATTTTTTCCTCTCCTATTTTACTAGGTTACATTAAAGCAGCAGAATCAAATTTAGCATCTCTCCCAGAAGACATTAGGGAAATAATACCACTTACTGACAACTTTTGTATATTTCCTGGTATTCTGGTGGAAACTTCATCATTTTATGACATATGGGAATAGATAATATGGTTGAAGATAATGTAGTCTATTTTAAGAATTTAACATCGGTTTACTGAAAGGCTTTTATGATTCAAGAGAAGAAAAGCAAAGAATATTACAATGAAGATATGCATGCTGTTTACTCTGGGTTTTTTTTTAGCTACATATTGATCTTTCAGAGACTTTTAAATTATATCAGTTAAAATAAGGAAAAAAAATATCTTTATTAAGCATGGATGGGCTACTACATCAGGTATCAAAGATATACCTATATGTGTCCTGTTCTTTTAATATTTTTAAATACTGTTATTCAATGTAGATTCCTAAACAAATTGACCAAGAATTTTAGGACTGATGATGATTTATTAGGATTCCTGAAAATTATTAGACATGTTATACCATCTATTCCTTACAAATGTGAAAGGTATATTCTTGGAATTGTTCAAAAGACATAGGCCAGTGTAAGTAGAAGTTTGGAATATTCAATGGCAGACTTGAACAGTCCTGGAGAAAATGTTATGTGATATCCTGTCAAGCCTTTCCAACAACAACAACAAAAGAGACATAATTCTTACCCAGACAAGATCATAAGACATTTGAAGGCTGTTGTACTATGAGGTGGTGGTGGTTGTTTAGTCTCTAAGTCACGTCCAACTCTTTTGTGACCTCATGGACTGTAGCCTGCCAGACTCCTCTGTCCACAGGATTTCCCAGGCAAGAATACTGGAGTGGGTTGTCATTTTCTTTCCCAGAGGATCTTCCCAAGCCAGGGTTCAAACCTGCACCTCCTGTTGGCAGGTGGATTCTTTAATATTTAGTCACCTGGGAAGCCCCATACTTTGAGAAGAGAATAATAAACAAGTTTGTGTATTAGCCAGCTCAGATAAACAGGAAGCAACTATTTCAAGGAATGTGTTGTAAAGCGTTTTGAAGCCACTCCCAGATTTTAGCAAGGATATGCAGTTTTCAGCTAGTACTGGCTGCTAGTGGTGGGGTAGAAGAGAATAGTGTAAAAATATTTATTGTGCTGCTTGTTGTGAGATAAGGATAAAAAATGATGTCTGTCATCTGTTTCTTTCACACTTCAGAACAGCTAGCACATTTAATGATGAAAAGCATTTTTGATTTTTTTAATCTCAATACTGAGTACTTCTAAGAATTTATTATTATAATTAAAGTGAAATAATTCTAAAGGCCCTTATATCACCAAAAGTTTATGATTCTATGATAGCAATTCATACTAGTGTTATTTTGAGTAAGTAAAAATATTTATTTTATTTTTAACAATAATATATTGTATTTTGTGTAAAATTGTATATGTTCTCAAATTCTGACTCTGTTGTTCATATTTCAAAATGGTTTTACAAACATGATCTTTAGCTTCTTCAGTTCAGTTCAGTTCAGTTCAGTCGCTCAGTCGTGTCTGATTCTTTGCGACCCCATGAATTGCAGCACGCCAGGTCTCCCTGTCCATCATCAACTCCTGGAGTTCACCCAGACTCACGTCCATCGAGTCAGTGATGCCATCCAGCCATCTCATCCTCTGTTGTCCCCTTCTCTTCCTGCCCCCAATCCCAGCATCAGAGTCTTTTCCAATGAGTCAACTCTTCGCATGAGGTGGCCAAAGTACTGGAGTTTCAGCTTTAGCATCATTCCTTACAAAGAACACCCAGGACTGGTCTTTAGAATGGACTGGTTACATCTCCTTGAAGTCCAAGGGACCCTCAACAGTCTTCTCCAACACCACAGTTCAAAAGCTGCAGTTCAAAAGTTCAATTCTTCGGCACTCAGCTTTCTTCACAGTCCAACTCTCACATCCATACGTGACCACTGGAAAAACCATAGCCTTGACTAGCCGGACCTTTGTTGGCAAAGTAATGTTCTCTGCTTTTCAATATGCTATCTAGGTTGGTCATAACTTTCTTTCCAAGGAGTAAGCGTCTTTTAATTTCATTGCTGCAATCACCATCTGCAGTGATTTTGGAGCCCAGAAAAAGAAAGTCTGATGCTGTTTCCACTGTTTCCCCCATCTATTTCCCATGAAGTGATGGGACCAGATGCCATGATCTTTGTTTTCTGAATGTTGAGCTTTAAGCCAACTTTTTCACTCTCCTCTTTCACTTTCATCAAGAGGCTTTTGAGTTCCTCTTCACTTTCTGCCATAAGGATTTAGCTTCTTAAAAATCCCTAACTCACTAGAACTCTTAAAGAATCTATTAGTTTCTTAGTCATAAACTCTTCTAAAAATTAGAATCCCAAGAATGTTAGTTATAGTCCAAAGTGCTAATTATTACTAAAATTTCTTTGAAACTTTGCAACTTTGCTATAAGAACACATAAGTACACCTACAGAGTCTAAATTTCATTTGTTCTGTTCATAGCAGGAAATTTTGCTCCTACCATCTTGGAGGGTTAATAGCCAATATTTCAACTGAAATATTTCAATTATTGCTATAAGTTTGGGAGCATTAATTTAAATGTTGAATTTCTCATTTATAAATGATTAATGATTAAAGGCTTAAAATAAAATCAATTTTGTTAGAAATAAGAATATTATGAAAAGAACAGAAAAAGGATATAATCAATTAAAAACCATCCCCTTTATTATTGTTTAGAACTTAAAATAAGCAAAATTCTAAGGCAAGAGAGAGACTTTGTCATAATTTTAAGGTCAAGAGTGCTTTAGAATTTAAGGCAGGGGTATTTCATGCTAAACAAAGTCTGTATGATAACCCTACAGTTTCTAATTATAGAATGAAAAATAACTTTATTGCTACTGATTGACTTACAAAAGAATAAGGTTCCCAGTGAATTTTCAGAAGAAATTCAACTCTCTTGCTTGCACACATGGTTGGTGGCAGTCTTTTCCTATTGCAATTTCTAATTAATGTTTAAAGCCATCTGAGCCAGAAGAACCCTATTCTTTGGTCATACTGTGAATATCTAAGTTCTCCAGAATCTATTCAGGCAAATTTGAAGTCTTTTATTTGATCCTTAAGCCCCTTCATGATGTATTTCCTGCATAAGACTTTCTTATTTCCAATACTTGAAGAGAAATGGGAAGTACCAATTAAGATATTATTTTCTATTGATTAAAACAACTGATTATTAAAGTATTATGCATTTATTTGGAAAATGAATCATATTTCATTTTGTATCATTTTCTTTTTTTTTAATTTTTATTTATTTTTTTAATTTTATTTTATTTTTAAATTTTACAAAATTGTATTAGTTTTGCCAAATATCAAAATGTATCATTTTCTAATAAAAACTTTCATTTGAAAGCATAATGTGATTACAAACTAGAAAGGGACATTGATTGGACAGAGGTTCTTAAAGTCTACAAAGTTCTGGGTTTCAGGGCAGTTGTGAACCTTCTGAAATTGTAAGATACTTTATGTTGATGAACATGTTCCTAACTAGAGGATTCAGAGAGAAAAGACAAGATGGAACAATGACTTGAGAGTTTGTGATCCAAGCAACAGACAGAGTAGAATATTCCATTGACTGGGAAAGTAGGATTTCAGGTGATTCTGAGACTTTTAAGTGGAGCTGGGAGGTGTAGATCAAGTGTTTAGTTTTGTGTGGATTAACTTTGAAATGCCTGTTAGATAGGTTGAGTCAGTCGGAACTCACTGGACCCAGGAAGGTAAGAAAAGCGAGCAAACAAACAAAAAAGCAAATGTAGTGTTCAGGTAAGTAACTATGCTAGGAGGAAATGCTACAGAAATCCAGGGACACGGTTCTCCTGAGGGTTTGTCTCCAGTTATGTGCACAGGCTAATCTAGTCTTTATCCCAGGAACATTAAAGGTAAAAATATCAATTTTACCTTTGAGAAAGAAACCATTTTATTTCCATATATGTTTTTTGTTGTTACATCAGTGATATATAGCTATTAAAGATGGTTATAAATATTTAAACTATAAATGGCTGAGTTACACATTATAAATAGCTCTATGAGCTCACCAAGCACTGTAAGTGATATACTCTAGTTCCCCAAGGAACCGTGGATAAAGTCACTGCCATGGTGGAAGACATAATGTGCATTCATCAGTGACAAATGAGTGCTGTGTCATAACAGATCCTACACGGAGTTTATTTTAGTCAGTAAAATTCATGGCAAAGAGCAGATATTATGTAGACTGATATCATCTAACTGACAGTACACTAGGATCAAGAAAAGAGTTTCTCATGAAATTTACACCAGAGTAACAAAATAGTGGGGTTTTCTAAATCCTGTAATTAAAGTAAAATAATGTATCAATGGCATCACTTACTCCAGAACCTTACATTTTGAGTTTTTTTCTACTCTTACCCATTTCTTTCTTTTTTTATGCCTCCATTTTTTCATACCCTCTCTTAGGGGGATTCCTCCTGCTTATATTTAGAATCAGGGCTACAGGGTAAAAGTAATAACTTATCTAGGTAGGCACCTATAGCATAATGTTCGGAAGGGAAGATGGGCTGACTTGACAAAGGTCCAGCTCTCTGGGCACAAGCTGTGTGGCCTTCCTTGGGCTGGTTACTTGATTTCCATGAGTTTTATGTTACACATATTCATTACTCTATGTCTCAACTTTCTCATTTGTAAAATATGAGGCATAAAATAAAACACAACCTAAAAGTGGTTTTGAAATTAAGTGAGTAAATGTAGAGAGTTGTCAGGTATAAGATACTACATTATGTAAGATATTATTTTAATATTAGTTCAGTTCAATTCAGTCGCTCAGTCCTGTCTGACTCTTTGCGACCCCATGGACTGCAGCACACCAGGCCTCCCTGCCCATCAACAACTCCCAGAGTTTACTCAAACTCATGTCCATCGAGTTGGTGATGCCACCCAACCATGTCATCCTCTATCATCCCCTTCTTCTCCTGCCCTCAATTTTTCCCAGCATCAGGGTCTTTTCAAATGAGTCAGCTCTTCGCATCAGGTGGCCAGAGTATTGGAGTTTAGCTTCAGCATCAGTCCTTCCAATGAATATTCAGGACTGATTTCCTTTAGGATGGACTGGTTGGATCTCCTTGCAGTCCAAGAGACTCTCAACAGTCTTCTACAACACTACAGTTCAGAAACATCAATTCTTTGGCACTCAGCTTTCTTCACAATCCAACTCTCACGTCCATACATGACTAGTGGAGAAACCATAGCTTTGACTAGATAGACCTTTGTTGGCAAAGTAATATCTCTGCTTTTTAATAAGCTGTCTAGATTGGTCATAACTTTTTTCCAAGGAGTAAGTGTCTTTTAATTTCATGCAGTCACCATCTGCAGTGATTTTGGAGCCCCCCAAAATAAAGTTTGTCACTATTTCCACTATTTCCCCATCTATTTGCCATGAAGTGATGGGACTGGATGCCATGATCTTAGTTTTCTGAATGTTGAGTTTTAAGCCAACTTTTCCACTCCTCTTTCACTTTTATCAAGAGGCTCTTTGTTAATTTATTTTAATATAATTATTATAATAATCAAGAGTGTCTAAAGGAGATAGTATGTGTAAAGGGACTGTGTGTGTGTGCTCACTCAGCTGTGTTTGACTCAGTGTTTGACCCTTTGTAGCCTGCTAGGCTCCTCTGTCCATGGGATTCTTCAGGCAAGAATACTGGAGCTGGTTGCCATTTCCTCCTCCAGGGGATGTTCTCAACTCAGGGATCAAACCTATGTCTCCTATATTAGCCAGAAGATTCCTTACTACTGCATCACCTGGGAAGCCTGTAAAGTAAGCTAGTTGTGTTATCTGGTCCTCAATTATTGAGCTCCTGACTACATGGTCAGGCTCCTCATTGGGTACTTACGGTACATTATTCATAATCTTCACAGCAACCCTAAAGCAGCATCACTTCTCTATTTTATAAGGTACTGAAACTGATACTCAGAAAAGTGACGTTCTCAAAGTCACACAGAAAGTGGCAAAGCCAGATGTTGACTTCAGGCCAAGTCTGCCTGATTCTAAAATCTGTGTGCCCAGTCCCTCACCCACAAAGACAGTGTCCAGGTGGTCAGGGTGAAGGCCCTTGACTGAACAGTCCTGTACCCCAGGCAAGTCCAGGGAATATGTTTAAGCTGAGTGTTTTCACCCATAAGATTATAGATTCCACTAGATGCTCTTTGTGAAAGTGAAGTCGCTCAGTCGTGTCCGACTCTTTGGGATCCCACGGACTTAGCCTACCAGGCTTCTCTGTCCATGGGATTTTCCAGGCAAGAGTACTGGAGTGGGGTGCCATTTCCTTCTCCAGGGGATCTTCCTGACCCAGGGATTGAACCCAGGTCTCCTGCATTGCAGGCAGACGCTTTACCCTCTGAGCCACCAGGGAAGCCCAGATGCTCTTTAGGAACTCGGAATAATTAGGAACTCAGAATAATTTCCCAGCATGAGTGAAGATTCTGGGATGTGCATGTTTTTCAAAGTGTGGTTTGTTTTTGCAAAGTTGGTTATCTACTTAAATCCTTTACTGTGCTCAGATTAGTCTCACGTAAGTACTGACGTCAACAAAGGAAAGGAATTTCCTTAGGTCCACAAAAGCAAGAGAAAGCTGCCTAGACTACATAATCTTTGTGTTTGCTTTTTCATTTTGTTATATGTGTTAAACCTTCCCCTCAAAAGAATGAGATTATATGCTACAATGAGAGTGCAATATATTTTCATGTACTTACACAGTCTTTTTTAGGTATTAAGAATATTTTATTAACTATTTTTAATAGTAAGGAATTATTTTCATGCGATTTTCTCATTTCTATTTAAATAAGGACAGATAAACTTGATTTAACTCTTCATTCTTACATGAAGAATATGAATGTCCTCTGGAATTGAAAGAAATGAAAAAGAATTTATGTTTCCTACTTTTATTATTCTGTACATCTGGTCTTAGAGTCAATATATCTGGTCTATGTCAAGCTTTTTCAGTCACCATTAGACTACCCCCATTAGGTAGAAAATTTGGCTTGTATTATCTAAAAGCCATATTACAAAATTCTTGCCATTTTTAATAACAGAAAGCTATTTATTAGATTTTTATGAAGAAAAAAAGATACATATTCAGAATTGAAGATGGCTAAGAAGACTCCAGCATAGATTACTTCATAAGTATTTTAATACAAAAATTTAAGATGGAAAGTTGAGATGAGAAATTTTACTTCTTTTTAATTAAAAATGAAAATTAATAATAGGTATAAATTAAAACACTAAATAAATAAGTCAGCATAATTCTCTGATCTCTGCTGCATCTTTATAATTCATAAAATTTCTGTTCATTTTGTGATACAGTCCTAATTTCATAAGAACTCTCACATTAACTAAATTAGTGTACTGCATTTGAAGTAACACATGAGATTCTATGCAATAAAACATTATATTGATTGATTGTGATACTTAACAGTGCTTAACACTTATTTAGCACTTTACATCCTCAAAGCACTTTACAAACATTAACTAATTAATCATCATGTCACTGTGATGTCAGAAAGGTGGTAGAATTCCCATTTCTGAGATGAAGGAATTAAATAAAGTGGCTTATGGAAGTGAAAGACTTTAGACAGTCTAAATATTAATACCTCAGGAAAGTTTCAACTCAGTGACTAGAGCAGGGAATTGACTGTGTTTATGAAATAAAGAAAGCAGTGCAAGTTAATATCATATTACAATCTCAGCCACTTTTCAACGATGGCACTTAGAAGAATAAATGGCCACTGCCAACAACCCGTGTTTCCTTTCTAACCTTTGCTATTCCCAAAGAGCTATTATATAATTGATTTTGCCTAGTATTTTCCATTTTTAAAGTCTAATTTTTTCATAATTAAAAACTCCCTGTGAATTTAAAAAGAAAATTGTTCAGGAATTTTCCATTTTATATCATTAATCATGTTTGAGAAAAAACATCAACTACTGGAAATGCTCAAAAAATTATGTTAAAGGAAGGATATTAACTAAGAAGTTTATTTCCAGTCAGAATAATTGTTTTTCAAATATTAATTCCCCAAAATACTATCAATAACCGCTCTTCAGATTGTTAAAGAAATGCTGTTCAGGAAGTGTCACTGTTTAAATTTTACGGAAGACCTTTATTTGACCTATGATACAGTACCATTGACCTGACCCTGAGATTCATACTCCATAAACTCCAAAAGTATACAAATATTTGGTGGAAGTATAACATAGATACAGAAAGGACAGCAAATCATACAGATTAACAAATTTTACAAAGCACGACTGGGTAACTACTGAGAGATCAAGGAATAGAACTCAGACAACCCTCATGTCCCTTGTTCTGGTCGCTGCTTTCTAAAGGTAATCTCTCCTAGGTAATCTCCACTAACACTTTGCCTGTTTTTGAAATTTACAAAAAGGTAATTATGTACTATGTACTACTTTTTACTATTTTGGGACTATTGTCTCTCAGTATTTTTTACAAAAATCATCCATGACATCAGAGGCAGCAGTATTTATTCATTTTCATTGCTGTATAGCATTACCTTAATAATGTTATGATTAATTATGTACATTAGTAATGCATCAGTTAATAATGTGTATGTATGTGTGACTGTATGTCAATACGCATGCCCGCTTACTTACTTGACTGCTGCCTCTGACACCATGGATGATTTTTGTAAAAAATACTGAGAGACAACAGTCCCAAAATAGTAAAAACTAGTACACTTTTGTTTCAGTTTAGAACTGTAAAATAAGTGCTACTATGAGCATTTTTGTATGTTTTGGTTCACATGTGTGTACATTTCTATTTAAATCTAGGAGCAGAACTTTTGTTTTACAGATAGTGGCAAACAATTTTTCAAAATTCTTCTTCCAATTCATATTCCCACCAGTAGTGTATGAGAATACCCTTGCTCCACAGTCTCTCCAAATTTTTGTAATTAAAATTTTACTGGAACACAAGCATACACATTAGTTTAGTATTATCCATGGCTTATTTAATGCTACCATCACAGAGATGAATAGTTATGACAGAAATCATATGGCCCATGTATTCGTTTCCTTGAGCTGCCATGACAAACTATCACAAACTGGTTGGCTTAGAACAAGAAAATGTATTCTCCCATAGTTCTGGAAGCCAGGGCCTAAAGTCAAAGTGTTGACAGAACGGCAATTCCTCTGGAGGCTCTAAGGCGAAGGTGGGGATCTTTCCTTCTCCTTTGTTAGCATTCCTTACTTTCTTTGGCTTGTGTCTACAACACTTCAATCTCTGTCTCAACTTCACATGAACTTCTCCTCTCTGTGTGTATGTGTTTTCTTCAGTGTGTCTCTTATAAGGATATTTATTATGTTTTGGCCCACCTGAATAATCCAGAGTGATCTCATCTTAAGAGCCTCAACTTAGTTATATCTTTAAGACCATTTTCCATATAAGCTAATATTCACAGGTTCCATAAATTTTACATGGATATCTTCTAGGGGGGCATTTTTCAGCTTATTGTAGCCCACAATATGTGCTATTTGGTTGATCCTTTACAGGAGAAATAGATCAATCCCTGCATTAAAATATCTTTTATTATGTTTACTGGCCATTTGGATTGTCTCTTTTCTGAAGCACATTTTTCTACACACACACAAATATAAGAAAATTTTTCTCTCATTTTGTTGCCCAAAGCTTGCCTTTTTAATCTCTAATTTGGATATTTTGATAAACTGAGGTGCTTAATTTTAATGTATTAATAGTCTGATTTACCAAACCTATAGATGGGGAAACAGTGTCAGACTTTATTTTTCTGGGCTCCAAAATCACTGCAGATGGTGACTGCAGCCATGAAATTAAAAGACACTTACTCCTTGGAAGGAAAGTTATGACCAACCTAGATAGCATATTCAAAAGCAGAGAACATTACTTTGCCAACAAAGTTTCGTCTAGTCAAGGTTATGGGTTTTCCTGTGGTCATGTATGGATGTGAAAGTTGGACTGTGAAGAAGGCTGAGCGCAGAAGAATTGATGCTTTTGAACTGTGGTGTTGGAGAAGACTCTTGAGAGTCTCTTGGACTGCAAGGAGATCCAACCAGTCCATTCTGAAGGAGATCAGCCCTGGGATTTCTTTGGAAGGAATGATGCTAAAGCTGAAACTCCAGTACTTTGGCCACCTCATGCGAAGAGTTGACTCATTGGAGAAGACTCTGATGCTGGAAGGGATTGGGGGCAAGAGGAGAAGGGGACGACAGAGGATGAGATGGCTGGATGGCATCATTGACTCGATGGACGTGAGTCTGAGTGAACTCCGGGAGTTGGTGATGGACAGGGAGGCCTGGCGTGCTGCGATTCATGGGGTCGCAAAGAGTCAGACACGACTGAGTGACTGATCTGATCTGATTTGATATGCAGATCAGGAAGCAACAGTTAGAACTGGACATGGAACAACAGACTGGTTCTAAATAGGAAAAGGAGTACATCAAGGTGGTATATTGTCACCATGCTTATTTAACTTATATGCAGAGTACATCATGAGAAACGCTGAGCTGGAAGAAGCACAAGCTGGAATCAAGATTGCCAGGAGAAATATCAATAACCTCAGATATGCAGATGACACCACCCTTATGGCAGAAAGTGAAGAAGAACTAAAAAGCCTCTTGATGAAAGTGAAAGAGGAGAGGGAAAAAGTTGGCTTAAAGCTCAACATTCAGAAAACGAAGATCATGGCATCTGGTCCCATCACTTCATGGCAGATAGATGATGAAACAGTGGAAACAGTGTCAGACTTTCTTTTTCTGGGATCCAAAATCACTGCAGATGGTGATTGCAGTCATGAAATTAAAAGACGCTTACTCCTTGGAAGGAAAGTTATGACCAACCTAGGTAGCATATCAAAAGCAGAGACATCACTTTGCCAACAAATATCTGTCTAGTCAAGGCTATGGTTTTTCCAGTGGTCATGTATGGATGTGAAAGTTGGACTGTGAAGAAGGCTGAGTGCCGAAGAATTGATGCTTTTGAGCTGTGGTGTTGTAGAAGACTCTTGAGAGTCCCTTGGACTGCAAGGAGATGCAACCAGTCCATCCTAAGGGAGATCAGTCCTAGGTGTTCATTGGTGGGACTGATGTTGAAGCTGAAACTCCAATACTTTGGCCATCTCATGCAAAGTGTTGACTCATTGGAAAAGACTCTGATGCTGGGAAGGATTGGGGGCAGGAGGAGAAGGGGACGACAGAGGATGAGATGGCTTGATGGCATCACCAACTTGACTCGACGGACATGAGTTTGGGTGAACTCCGGGAGTTGATGATGGACAGGGAAGCCTAGCATGCTGCAATTCATGGGGTCGCAAAAAGTCAGACATGACTGAGCGACTGAACTGAACTGACCTGACCTGACCTGATTTTATGTTTTGTGTGTGTATGTTAGTATTCTGTATGTCCTGTTTGCCTACCTCAAGTCAAGAAGATATTATTTTTTCCTAAAAGCTTTATTGGTTTACCTTTCATATTTAATTATAAAATCAAGAATTAATTTTGTGTGTGTGACATGATTTAAGAATCATGGAGGGGCACTAGATGGTGAGTAGGAAGATGCCGGACTTGCTTCTTCCCACAGACACATCAAAACCACATATAAAGCAACATCTCTGAGAAGTACGAGAAAATGAGCAGAAAATATTTTGCTCAGCTAAGGATAAAAAGAAAAAGCCACGTGGGGGTGGGTTAGAAAACCAGAGACACGATCTGGACAGCACCCATACTCCCAGCATGGCAACCCACAGGCAGGAAGAACATCACAGTTACAGAGATTCTCCCTGAAAAATGAGGGCTCCAAACCATGACTTGGGCTCCCAACCCAGGGGACCTGCACCAGGAAGACAATCCCCTATAATCTGGCCTTGAAGAAGAATAGAGCTTAAATATCAGAAAGCTGGAGGGCTATAGGACACTGAGGCTGTTAAAGAGCATGCACTAACTCACATACTCTAAGTCCCACCACAGAGGCAACAGTTTGAAAAGTGCCTGGGTCATACATGAAGGAGATTCATTAACTGATTTTAGTGCATGTACCCAAAGGACAGGAATCTGTTGGAACACTAGGTATATGGAGGCTGTCAGGTCCCAGGTTTTTATTACCTTCTACTGAGTTGGCCTGGCACTGGAAGGTGCTATTCTGACTCTCCCTATCTACCTTACTAGCACTGCTTGTCCCACCCAAGGTTCAAAACAGACCCACCCCAGAAAATGCTCCTCCATAGTGACATACCAACTCCATACTTGGAATTTGCCCTTAGCTGGGATTTCCATGCTTTTGCATTCCAGTACCCTATAATGAAAAGAACATCTATTTGGGGTGTTAATTCTGGAAGGTCTTGTAGGTATTCATAGAATCGTTCAGCTACAGCTTCTTCAGTGTTACTGGTCAGGGCATAGACTTGGATTACCATAATATTGAACGGTTTGCCTTGGTAACAAATGGAGATCACTGTGTCCTTTTTGAGACTGCATCCAAGTACTGCATTTCGGACTCTTTTGTTGACTATGATGGCTACTACATTTCTTCTAAGGGATTCTTGGCCACAGTACTAGATATAATGGTCATCTCGGTTAAATTCACCCATTCAGTCCATTTTAGTTCACTGATTCCTAAAATGTCGATGTTCACTTTAGCCATCTCCTGTTTGATCATTTCCAATTTGCCTTGATTCATGGACCTAACATTCCAGGTACCTATGCAATATTGCTTTTTACAGCAAAGACCTTGCTTCCACCACCAGTCACACCTACAACTGGGTATTGTTTTTGCTTTGGCTCCGTCTCTTCTATCTTTCTGGAGTTATTTCTCCACTGATCTCCAGTAGCATATAGGGCACCTACCAACCTGGGGAGTTCATCTTTCAGTGTCCTATCTTTTTGCCTTTTCATACTGCTCATGGGGTTCTAAAGGCAGGAATACTGAAGTGGTTTGCCATTTTCTTCTCCAGTGGACCACATTTTGTCAGATGTCCAAAAAAGATGTCCTTTTCATTAAGGGGGACTGGATTGCAAAAGTAGGAAGTCAAGAAACACCTGGAGTAACAGGCAAATTTGGCCTTGGAGTACAGGGCAAAGGCTAATAGAGTTCTGCCAAAAGAAAGCACTGGTCATAGCAAACACCCTCTTCCAACAACACAAGAGAGGACTCTACACGTGCACAACACCAGATGGTCAATACAGAAATCAGATTGATTATATTCTTTGCAGCCAAAAATGGAGAAGCTGTATACAGTAAGCAAAAACAAGACCAGGAGCTGACTATGTCTCAGATGACGAACTCCTTATTGCCAAATTCAAACTTGAAGAAAGTAGGGGAAACCACTAGACCATTCAGGTATGACCTAAATCAAATCCCTAATGATTATGGAGTGGAAGTGAGAAATAGATTTAAGGGACTAGATCTGATAGAGTACCTGATCAACTATGGACAGAGGTTCATGACACTGTACAGGAGACAGGGATCAAGACCATTCCCATGGAAAAGAAATGCAAAAAAGCAAAAAGGCTGCCTGAAGAGGCCTTACAAATAGCTGTGAAAAGAAGAGAGGCAAAGAGCAAAGGAGAAAAGGAAAGATATAACCATTTGAATGCAGAGTTCCAAAGACTAGCAAGGAGAGGTAAGAAACCCTACCTCAGTGATCCATGCAAAGAAATAGAGGAGAACAACAGAATGGGAAAGATTAGAGATCTCTTCAAGAAAATTAGAGATACCAAGGGAATATTTCATGCAAAGATGGGCTCAATAAAGGACAGAAAAGGTATGGACCTAACAGAAGCAGAAGATATTAAGAAGAGGTGCCAAGAATACACAGAAGAACTGTACAAAAAAGGTCTTCACAACCAAGATAATCATGATGGTGTGATCACTCACCTAGAGCCAGACATCCTGGAATGTGAAGTCAAGTGGGCCTTAGGAAGCATCACTACGAACAAAGCTAGTAGAGGTGATGGAATTCCAGTGGAGCTATTTCAAATCATGAAAGATGATGCTGTGAAAGTGCTGCACTCAATATGCCAGCAAATTTGGAAAGCTCAGCAGTGGCCACAGGACTGGAAAAGGTCAGTTTTCATTCCAATCCCAAAGAAAGGCAATGCCAAGAATGCTTAAACTACCGCACAATTGTGCTCATCTCACATGCTAGCAAAGTAAGGCTCAAAATTCTCCAAGCCAGGCTTCAGCAAAATGTGAACTGTAAACATTCAGATGTTCAAGCTGGTTTTAGAAAAGGTAGAGGAACCAGAGATCAAATTGCCAGCATCTACTGGATCATCTGCCTGGAAAATCCCGTGGACAGAGGAACCTGGAAGGCTGCAGTCCATGGGGTCACTGAGGGTTGGACACGACTGAGTGACTTCACTTTCACTTTTCACTTTCATGCATTGGAGAAGGAAATGGCAACCCACTCCAGTGTTCTTGCCTGGAGAATCCCAGGGACGGGGAGCCTGGTGGGCTGCCGTCTATGGGGTCGCACACAGGTCGGACACGACTGAAGTGACTTAGCAGCAATTTGATCATCAAAAAAGCAAGAGAGTTCCAGAAAAACATCTATTTCTGCTTGATTGACTATGCCAAAGCCTTTGACTGTGTGGATCACAATTAACTGTGGAAAATTCTGAAAGAGATGGGAGTATCAGACCACCTGACTTGCCTCTTGAGAAACCTGTATGCAGGTCAGGAAGCAACAGTTAGCATTGGGCATGGAACAGAAGACTGGTTCCAAATAGGAAAAGGAGTTCGTCAAGGCTGTATATTGTCACCCTGCTTATTTAACTTACATGCAGAGTATATCATGAGAAACACTGGGCTTGAAGAAGCACAAGCTGGAATCAAGATATCCAGGAGAAATATCAATAACTTCAGATATGCAGATGACACCACCCTTATGGCAGAAAGTGAAGAAAAACTGAAAAGCCTCTTGATGAAAGTGAAAGAGAGTGAAAAAGTTGGCTTAAAGCTCAACATTCAGAAAACAAAGATCATGGTATACAGTTCCATCACTTCATGGCAAATAGATGGAGAAACAGGGGAAACAGTGGCAGACTTTATTTTGGGGGGCTCCAAAATCACTGCAGATGGTGACTGCAGCCATGGAATTAAAAGATGCTTACTCCTTGGAAGGAAAGTTATGACCAACCTAGACAGCATATTAAAAAGCAGAGACATTACTTTGCCAACAAAGGTCTGTCTAGTCAAGGGTGTGGTTTTTCCAGTGGTCATGTGGGAGTGTGAGAGTTGAAAGCTGAGCACTGAAGAATTGATGCTTTCTAACTGTGGTGTTGGAGAAGACTCTTGAGAGTCCCTTGGACTGCAAGGAGATCCAACCAATCCATCCTAAATGAGATCAGTCTTGAGTGTTCTTTGGAAGGACTGATGTTGAAGCTGAAACTCCAATACTCTGGCCACCTGATGTGAAGAACTGACTCATTTGAAATGACCCTGATACTGAGAAAGATTGAAGGTGGGAGGTGAAGGGGATGACAGAGGATGAGATGGTTGGATGGCATCACCAATTCAATGACATGAGTTTGAGTGAAGTCTGGGAGTTAGTGATGGACAGGGAGGCCTTGTGTGCTTCAGTTCATGGCGTCACAAAGAGCTGGACATGACTCAGTGAATGAACTGAACTGAACTGAACTGGTTTTTCCATCCCTCTGAAGCAGCTCCTGTCCCAAGATCAATGCCACATACCAGAGCACCTGCAACAGTCACAGTCAGGCTTACAGACAACCACAGTAGAAGCTAGCCACACACTAGCATACCCACAGAAATCGCAGCCCAGCCACAATATGAGGGCACATGCAGCCCACATGGAGAGACTCCTGGAGCATCTGGCTCCGGCAACCAAGCGGATCACACTCTGGGTCCCACAGGTCACCTTCTACATACAGTTACTCCTTCAAGACAAAGAGGTATAGCTAATCTCCCTAATACATAGAAATAAACACAGCAAGTTTGGCAAACTAAGCAGACAAAGGACTATGTTCCAAATGAAAGAACAAGACAAAACATTAAAAAAAAAGGGGGGGGGCGGGAAATAACAAAATGGAGATAAGAAACTACCAAAGAGTTCAATGCAGTGGTCATAAAGAAGCTCACCAAACTCAGGAGAAGAATGCAGGAGAGAACTTCAACAAAGAGATAGGAAATACTAAAAAGAATCAATCAGAGCTTTAGAACACAATAATCAAAATGGAAAATACACTAGACAGCACTAACAGCAAATTAGAAAATTCAGAAGAACAAATCACCAATTTGAAAGACAGGGTAATAAAAATCGCCCAATCAGAACAGAAAGAAAAAAAAAAGTGAAGCTAGTTTAAGGGAACTCTGAGATAAAATCAAGCATATTAAACATTCACATTATAAGGGTCCCAGAAAAAAAGAGAGAAAGGGGCAGAAAACCCATTTGAAGAAATGATCAATGAAAACTTCCCTAACCTAGGAAAGAAAAGTGAAAGTGAAAGTTGCTCAGCTGTATCTGACTCTTTGCAACACCATGGACTATACAGTCCATGGAATTCTCTAGGCCAGAATACTGGAGTGGGTAGCCTTTCCCTTCTCTAGGGGATCTTCCCAACCCACAGGCTGAACCCAAGTCTCCTGCATTGCAGGCGTATTTTTTACCAACTGAGCCACAAGGGACAGATATCCAAATTCAGGGAGCACAGAAAGTCCCAAACAAGATGAGCCCAACAAGACCGACACCATGACACATTACAATTAAAATGTCAAAAATTAAAGATAAAAGATAATCTTAAAAGCAGCAAGAGGAAGACAAATAGTTACATATAGGGGAGCCCCCATAAGACTATCAGCTGACTTTTCAATAGAAACTTTATAGGATGGAAAAGAGTGGCATGAGATATTCAAAGTACTGAAAGGAAGAAACTTGGAATCATGAATTAATTCTCTATCTGGCAAGGTTAGTATTCAGAATTGAAGAAAACATAAAGAATTTCCCAGACAATCAAAAACTGACCTTACAAGAAAGGTTAAAGGCACTTGTTCCAGAAATACAAAAATTATGACAGAAAACACCTCACTGGTAAAGGCAAACCATATAGGAGAGGTAGTGGATCAAACAGCTTTATAGATAGTATCCAGATGGAAAGGAAAAAGTAGTCAAATCATCTATATTTACAGTAATTACATATGTGATATACAACATACAAAAGATTAAAAATATAACAGAAACAAAAAATAGTATGTAGATATTTTTATATAAAATTAAGAAAAATCTTTAAAGATAAGCACCATAATGTTTACTGTAGATAACTACATCTCTGGGTAGTGGAATTTTAAGAACCAGAGTTGGAGGCTCTTTTCTTACTACATTAATTAGTTTTAAGTCAGGACTGTGGGAAACTCTTTTTTTTTTTTTTAATTAAATAGAAAAAAGGAAAATAAGCAATCAGATATTCCTGTAGTCTACATAATGATCTTCATGTGTGTCATTTGGTCAAAATTTTTCTAAATATTAGCGTTGATTAATATTGCCTCTTATAAACAGTAGAGAAAAACAATATGATTGTTACTCAAGCAAGTATAATTTGCAAAATTATATAGGCTAAAATCTATAGGCTAACTGATACTTAGAAGCACCTAACACTAAAATTTGCAAAATGATTAAAAAAACAGAGCACTACTAGTATTTTCCTATACTGACCATATTTCAAAGACCTATTTGGTTTTATTTTAATTTCTCTCAGTAATAATTTTCTAATTGAATTTTAGGGGCATGTCAATATGATGATACAGTGCCAGGTTGTCATGCAGCAAATATACCCCAAAGGAGTAACTCTAAAAGGCAGATAATGTTGACATATTCTGGCTTCTGTGAATTTCAGGCCTATGTCAGCCTGAATTGTGCAAAACTGAGCTCTAAAGCTAAGAGTTCTGTAAAAACATTTTTCATGGTTTATTTATTTAACAGTCACACTGAAATCTATGTCCCTTTGATTTTTCAAATATCAGATACCTTTTTTAAAATCAGGCCCATTTAATTGATATTTTAAACTCAATATTTAAATATAAGTATTTTAAATATGTATGCTATACATACATTCTTATGCATACTACATATCTAGTAGGGTGAGAGAGAGAGAGGAACAGCGAGAAGAATAAATTCATTAAAGCATAGTTCATCTAAAAATTTTCAGCTTCTTTTTACTTTGTGGCCCTCCATCTTAAAATATCAAATTAAGTTTGAGATTTGAAAATTTTTACAAAAATAATAATGTATGCTCTAAATTCTGCTCAATCACTATTTTTTATTACTAGGTTCTAAGAGCAATTTTGAAATTTCAATAAATGTGTTAGGATGTACAGATTTCATAACCATAGAAAAATAAATCAATAGCTATTTTGAAAAAGAAAAGTGAAAAGCGGAAGATTTTTGTTTCTCATGAAATGTCAGGAGGTTGTGTTTGTGTTAATGAGAAACATTATCTTACCAAAGAATCCTGGTATCCTCATTTCCATTTATATAGGAAATTGATTAATACTTAACTAATTGGCACATGCAAATGGGGATTAACTGAATTCACTTTTCTTCACAACTCAATGACTGTAATTTAGATCCTTACTTAGATTTAAATCTTTTATTATTTTTGAAGGTAATCATCTTCCTGTTGTTAGAAATAAAATATCAAAGCACCATGCTAATTATAGCTTATTTGTGTCTCACAAATTACCTAATTAACATTACTGAAAAGTAAATCTACAGTGAGCAAAGTTTAAACTCCTGAACTGGAGTTAAGCCCTTTACACAATATAGTGAGGGGATATATATGCTATTGAATGCCATTGGGTCAGATAAGACTTTGGAGCTAATAACCATAGTTAGACATTCAAGTTTTACTTCAAAAGAAAAGCTTATTCTGATGTTTCAATGCAATTACATCTCTGAACTTTCTCAATTAGCTCTCCTAGATAGGTAAGAGACATGAGGAGGTGGGAAAACAGAAAGATGCGCATGGCTGGGAAAGTAAAATTAAGTAAAAATCTCAAAAGGTTTATGGCATGCTTGATTTGCTTGGGGAAACTCTATAAAATCAATGTAGTCACGGCTTTGGAATAGCTGACTAGTGTATTTCAAAACCTAAGATTCTGGCAATCATAATTCCTTAGGTTCAGGGCAAAAATCTTGTTAAGCAGTTTATTTAGAGGGAAATAGCTAGAAGGGTAACACTTTCTGAGATGTCTAAACCCAATTCATTCACATGCAAATTTAATATATGGTAGGATAGCTATGTAGAATTGTAGGCACATTTTTAGGAGCAGCTCTGAATTAGCTGTGAGGTAGACTTTTTCAGATATATTTGGACCAGGGCTGCCCTTGGCCATATACATATTAAATATTTATTGAGTAGTTATTATATGTATGAGGGACTACACTACAATCTCTAGGGTTTCCCTGGTGGCTCAGACGGTAAAGAATCTGCCTGCAGTGCAGGAGACTGGGGTTCAATCCCTGGGTTGGGTAGATCCCCTGGAGAATGGCAACCGATTTGAGTATTCTTACCTTAAGAATTCCACGGACAGAGGACTATGGTGGGCTACAGTCCATTGGGTCGTGAAGAGTCAGACATGACTGAGCCTCTAACACTTAACACTACAATCTCAATATGTAAGAGTGAAAAAGACTGGTGAGATTACTGTTACTGAGCAAAGGGCTCACTGCCTGATGCACACAGAAGTCAGTACTATGACTCAGGCTTTTGAGAAAACAAAGAGCTTTATTGCAAGGTCAACCATCAAGGAGACAGGAGGCATAGCTCAAATCTGTCTTCCTGATCCAGGGTTCAGTCAGACATTTATGAGTTGAGGGAGGAGGATGTGAGTCTGGGTGAACTCCAGGAGTTGGTGATGGACAGGGAGGCCTGGCGTGCTGCAATTCATGGGGTCACAAAGAGTTGGACACGACTGAACTGAACTGAACTGAACTGAGGTGATTTCAAAAGCAGCAGAAAATACAGGGCAAAGGATGCAGGAAACCAGAAGTTTAGGAATATCACGTGGTTCTAGCATACCCCATCCTGAAGAACAGGTGCCAAAGTCCTGATGTTTACTTATGTACTATAAGCCAGGCTGTATCCAAAAGGGCCACACTTCAAAGATCCAGTCATGTGAAAATTTGAAGGCTTTTCCAGATTTCTAATATGGAAATATTACAGTCTTGAATCATTTAGGTTACTCCAACTTTGCATGATATAGCCCTAATGCTCTATTTGAACTCTCAGAATCCCTGGAATAGCTTTCTTATAGACCAAATATCTCGATGAGTCACACATGGCCTCACTCTAGCTACACAAACTCCAGACAGGTTCTCACTCTAATCAGATAAAACCTAAACTTTGTTAAGTGAGGAGTTTGTTTTGGGGGTGAGGTCCTCATCTTTTAGCATCCTTCTTTTCTTACATTCAGTCTTTGTCTTCATCTGGCATCTTTTCAGTTGTCTCCAATAAACAGGCTATTTTCCATCATTCACCTGGATAATGCACCAAACACCTGATTTGCCCTTTCTGCCTCCCTTATAAAAAATGCCTTAATCCACTGTCCATCCCTTCCCAGCCTTTCTAAAGAGTCTAATAAACTAACCTGTGTTCAGGCTGATAATGGCTTAATTCAGACAGAGTAACAGTAGAAGCATTCTGGAGAAACCTGACCTACCAAAAATGTTGAGGGCAACAGCCATTCCTGGAGTAGAAATCAAGCCCTCTACACTCTTAAAATTAGACCAAATGGAAGACTGCTTCACAGTGCTTTATAATATATTTCAGACCTTGAGAGTTGGTTTCCCAAATGATGCAATGCTTGTTCTAAGAAAGAAGGTTTGCCTCATATCAAGAGAAGGGTTTTTAAATCATGATGTGAATACAGAAGGAAAGAAATTACTGGAAAGGGAGCAAAACCTTTCATCTTTGACCCAGTGTCCCACAGAGTGGAAAACATTTACTTTGAGATTCCATACACAGGTCAATGTACCACAGAAGCCAAGAGTGGTTTTTAAAAACAATGACACTAACCATAAGCCACCCAAGAATCAGAGACTTTACAGACCAGTTTCTTCCTTCACATGCTCATTTTCATGGCCACATGGGTTGGGGTAAAATTGTGCATCCTGCTAAATTGGTTTTCAGTGTGTATGTGAATGTGTTTTAGTCCTGACATATTTTCCTATTGGTAAGGGTGAAAAAAATAAAAAAGGCAAGGGAAAGAAAATGTTTTAAATACTGCAAATTTCAGTGTATAAATAAAGTTTCCCAGTAGATTCAAAACTGTGGGTAGACTTTAAAAACAAGCTTTGTTTTGGCTATTTGCACTTTAAATTCTTTGTTATTCACTAGTTAAGTCATGTCCAACTCTTTGTAACCCCATGGACCTAGCAAGCCAGGCTCTTCTGTCCTCCACCGTCTACCAGAGTTTGCTCAAATTCATGTCCACAGAGTTGGTCATGCTACCTAACCATCTCATCCCCTGTGACTCCCTTCACCTTTTGCCTTTCCCAGCATTAAGGTATTTTCCAACGAGTTAGCTTTTTGCATCTGATGGCCAAAGTACTGGAGCTTCAGCTTCAGCAACAGTCCTTCCGAAAAAGACTCAGGGTTGATTTTCTTAGGATTGACTGGTTTGATCTCCTTGCAGTCCAAGGGACTCTCAAGAGTCTTCTCCAGCACCACAGTTCAAAAGCATCAATTCTTCAGTGTTCAGCCTTCTTTATGGTCCAGCAAGACTACTGCAAAAACCATAGCTTTAACCTTATGGACCTTTGTTAGCAAAGTGATGTCTCTGCTTTTTAACACACTGTCTAGATTTTTCATAGTTTCCTTGCTATTTCCTAGTTAAAGAGTATTTTGTTCAAAAATCTCATAGACTTACTACAAAACATCCCCATACGAAAGATTATGTGCCCTTCCTTTAAGACCAGACTACTTCTTAGCCAATGTTCTGGTTAGCCAGAAGTCTTAGGTTAGCCAAAGTCTTTCCAACTTTGACTCCAAGAAGGTGTCCCTGCCCACCACAAGTCATTCTTGTGACACTGCACTGATATCACAGCCTTATTTTCCAGGTGTTCATTTGATTATATCTCCCCAAAACAACTTCTCTTCAATCTTTCTCTTGTAGATTTTAATACAGTAACAAGAGAAAATAATATGACTGAATGAACAATGTATGAGTAAAAAAATGAATAAACAAACCAAGTTCATTTACTTCCATAAATTCAGATAAATAGTTGTTTAGATAAAAACTAAGACCATGGCATCTGGTTCCATCATTTCATGGCAAATAGAAGCGGAAACCGTGGAAACAGTGGCTGACTTTATTTTGGGGGGCTCTAAAATCACTGCAGATGGTGACTGCAGCCATAAAATTAAAAGATGCCTACTCCTTGGAAGGAAGGTCATGACCAACCCAGACAGCATATTAAAAAGCAGAGATATTACTTTGCCAACAAAGGTCCATCTAGTCAAGGCTATGGTTTTACCAGTGGTCATATATGGATGTGAGAGTTGGACTGTGAGGAAGGCTGAGCACCGAAGAATTGATGCTTTTGAACTGTGGTATTGAAGAAGACTCTTTCGAGTCCCTTGGACTTCAAGGAGATCCAACAGTCCTGGGTGTTCATTGGAAGGACTGATGCTGAGGCTGAATCTCCAATACTTTGGCCACCTCATGCAAAGAGTTGACTCATTGGAAAAGACCCTGATGTTGGGAGGGATTGGGGGCAGGAGGAGAAGGGGATGACAGAGGATGAGATGGCTGGATGGTATCACCGACTTGATGCACATGAGTTTGGGTGAACTCCGGGAGTTGGTGATGGACAGGGAAGCCTAGCATGCTGCTATTCATGGGGTCGCAAAGAGCTGGACACGACTGAGTGCCCGACCTGAACTGAACTGAACCTTTAACAACTACCTAATATGAAAATAGAAATAAAACATTAGCAGAGTGAATGACAGAGTCCGTTTTTTGTCAAATGACTGTTTCCTCTTAGTATATATTAGGCTATTTGGAAAGTTTTTCAGACCAGTAAAGGGCTTCCCAGCCTGCCAATGCAGGAGAAGTAAGAGACACGGTTCCGTCCCTGGGTCGGGAATATCTCCTGGAGGAGGACACGGCAACTGATTCCAGTATTCTTGCCTGGAGAATCCCATGGACAGAGGAGCCTGGTGGGCTAGGGTCCATGGGGTCTCAAAGAGTTAGACACGACTGAATTGACTTAGCACACAGGCACAAAGTATCATTTGATATATTTAAGCAGTTGTTTACTACATAATACCCTGCTTATGTGAAAAATTCATGGAACTCTCAACTCTTATAGAGAGCAGTTAAGGCTCTGGAGGGTTAAAACTGCCTCTTAGAACCATGGCAGTAATCAGCAAGCAATGCTTTTCCAATTTTGTAGATTCAGAAGAGAAAAGGATTATCTTTTATAAAATTTTTAATAATGCCAAATGAACTTGTATGGTTGGTACACTCAGTGAAGTTTCCCTAGCCATTCTAATTTTAATAAAATGCTATTTTTAAAACAGATGGTATCACTAATGCCCTAATATTTTAAGAACATAAACTGAACTTAATAAATTTGAGATTATTATTAGTATTATCCTCGTCAAAAGCATTATCTTATTTAATTCCCACAATAAATCTAAAATGAAGGTATCACAATTATCCCTAACTTATACATGGGGAAACTAGAGGAAAAGTAATTGACCCAAGCTAATTGAAGTTAGAGCTGAAATTTGAGCCCAATTATGTCCAACTTCTAAGCTCAAACTTTTAATCACTAAAATATAGTCTCCTTCATCATGTATAATCACAAGAACATTAGCTCCAAAAGGCAGATTTACTTATCTGTTTGGTATATCACAATGACTATTGAACCATTTGTCACTGAACTAATGACTAATAGTGCAATGACTATCTTACATAATGGGTACTCAGTAAAGATTTGTTGAATGGAAGAATGATAAATAATGAGGATTATCTTATATCAACACTAGGCCAAGCCTCTCAACTCAGTTCTTGACTCCATAAGGTTAGAAGGAAGATATTAACCTGAAAAAAAAGAGTGGATTAGATGTACGAAGTTAGCAGAATTCTTCACATCTATCACACATTTTGACAGATACCTCATAACGTGCATAAAGTGAAACTTTCTGGAGCTGATGGTAGACTGTGTCACTTATGATGTCTCTCCACTATTTATGATAAAATAAAGACTAAGGTCTTTTTATTCCTGTTAAACGTATAACTCTTGAGTTCAGTTCAGTCACTCAGTCCTGTCCAACTCTTTTTGACCCCAAAAACTGCAGCACGCCAGGGCTCCCTGTCTGGCTCCAACTCCCAGAATCCAACCAAACCCATGTCCATTGAGTCGGTGATGCCTTTCAACCATTCATCCTCTGTCATCCCCTTTTCCTCCTCCCCTAAATCTTTCCCAGCATCAGAGTCTTTTCAAATGAGTCAGCTCTTCACAACAGGTGGCCAAAGTATTGGAGTTTCAGCCTCAGCATCAGTCCTTCCAATAAACACCCAGGACTGGTCTCCTTTAGGATGGACTGGTTGGATTTCCCTGCAGTCCAAGGAACTCTCAAGAGTCTTCTCCAACACCACAGTTCAAAAGCATCAATTCTTTGGCACTCAGCTTTCTTCACAGTCCAACGCTCACATTCATACATGACCACTGGTTAAACCATCGCCTTGTCTAGACAGACCTTTGTTGGCAAAGTAATATCATTGCTTTTTAATATGCTATCTAGGTGGGTCATAACATTCTTTCCAAGGAGTAAGCATCTTTTAATTTCATGGCTGCAGTCACCATCTGCAGTGATTTTGAAGCCCAAAAATTAAAGTCTGACACTGTTTCCACTGTTTCCCCATCTATTTCCCGTGAAGTAATGGGACCAGATGCCATGATCTTAGTTTTCTGAATGTTGAGCTTCAAGCCAACGTTTTCACTCTCTTCTTTCACTTTCATCAAGAGGCTTTTTAGTTCTTCTTTACTTTCTGCCATAAGGGCGGTGTCATCTGCATATCTGAGGTTATTGATATTTCTCCCAGCAATCTTGATTCCAGCTTGTGCTTTATCCAGCCCAGCGTTTCTCATGATGTCCTCTGCACATAAGTTAAATAAGCAGGGTGACAATATACAGCCTTGACATACTCCTTTTCCTATTTGGAACCAGTCTGTTGTTCCATGTCCAGTTCTAACTGTTGCTTCCTGACCTGCATACAGGTTTCTCAAGAGACAGGTCAGGTGGTCAGGTATTCCCATCTCTTTCAGAATTTTCCAGTTTATTGTGATCCACACAGTCAAAAGCTTTGGCATAGTTAATAAAGCAGAAATAGATGTTTTTCTGGAACTCTCATGCTTTTTCCATTATCCAGTGGATGTTGGCAATTTGATCTCTGGTTCCTCTGCCTTTCCTAAAACCAGCTTAAACATCTGCAAGGTCACGGTTCACGTATTGCTGAAGCCTGGCTTGGAGAATTTTGAGCATTACTTTACTAGTGTGTGAGATGAGTACAATTGTGCGGTAGTTTGAGCATTCTTTGGCATTGCCCTTCTTTGGGATTAGAATGAAAACTGACCTTTTCCAGTCCTGTGGCCACTGCTGAGTTTTCCAAATTTACTGGCATGTTGAGTGCAGCACTTTCATAGGATCATCTTTCTGGATTTGAAATAGCTCAATTGGAATTCCATAACCTCCACTAGCTTTTTTAATAGTGATGCTTTCTAAGGCCCACTTGACTTCACATTCTAGGATGTCTGGCTCTAGGTAAGTGATCACACCACTGTGATTATCTTGGTTGTGAAGATCTTTTCTGTACAGTTCTTCTATGTATTCTTGCCATTTCTTCTTAATATCTTCTGCTTCTGTTAGGTCCATACCATTTCTGTCATTTACTGAGCCCATCTTTGCATGAAATGTCCCCTGGTATCTCTAATTTTCTTGAAGAAATCTCTAGTCTTTCCCATTCTATTGTTTTCCTCTATTTCTTTGCATTGATCGCTGAGGAAGGCTTTCTTATCTCTCCTTGGTATTCTTTGGAACTCTGCATTCAGATGCTTATATCTTTCCTTTTCTCCTTTGCTTTTTGCTTCTCTTCTTTTCAAAGCTATTTGTAAGGCCTCCTCAGACAGCCATTTTGCTTTTTTGCCTTTGTTTTCCATGGGGATGTTCTTGATCCTTGTCTCCTGTACAATGTCATGAACCTCCGTCCATAGTTCATCAGGCACTCTATCTATCAGATCTAGTCCCTTAAATCTATTTCTAACCTCCACTGTATAATCATAAAGGATGATTTAGGTCATACTTGAACGGTCTAGTGGTTTTCCATACTTTCTTCAATTTAAGTCTGAATTTGGCAATAAGGAGTTCATGATCTGAGCCACAATCAGCTCCCAGTCTTGTTTTTGCTGACTGCATAGAGCTTCTCCATCTTTGGCTGCAAAGAACATGATCAACCTGATTTCAGTGTTGACCATTTGGTAATGTCCATGTGTAGAGTTTTCTCTTGTGTTGTTGGAAGAGGGTTTTTGCTATGAACAGTGTGATCTCTTGGCAAAACTCTATTAGCCTTTGCCCTGGTTCGTTCTGTATTTCAAAGCCAAATTTGCCTGTTACTCCAGGTGTTTCTTGACTTCCTACTTTTGCAATCCAGTCCCGTATAATGAAAAGGACATCTTTTTTGGGTGTTAGTTCTAAAAGGTCTTGTAGTTCTTTTTAGAAACGTTCAACTTTATCTTCTTCAGCATTACTGGTTGGGGCATAGACTTGGATTACCATGATATTGAATGGTTTGCCTTGGAAGCAAACAGAGATCATTCTGTCGTTTTTGAGATTGTATCCAAGTACTGCATTTTGGGCTCTTTTGTTGACTGTGATGGCTATTCCATTTCTTCTAAGGGATTCCTGCCCACGGTAGTATATATAATGGTTATCTGAGTTAAATTCACCCATTCCAGTCCATTTTAGTTCACGGATTCCTAGAATATCGACGTTCATTCTTGCCATCTTCTGTTTGGCCACTTCCAGTTTGCCTTGATTCATGGACCTAACATTTTAACTTCCTATGCAATATTGCTCTTTACAGCATTGGACCTTGCTTCTATCACCAGTCACATCCACAACTGGGTATTGTTTTTGCTTTGTATCTTCTGTCTTTCTGAAGTTATTTCTCCACTTATCTCCAGTAGCATATTGGGCACCTACCAACCTGGGGAGTTCATCTTTCAGTGTCTTATCTTTTTGCCTTTTCATACTGCTCATGAGGTTCTAAAGGCAGGAATACTGAAGTGGTTTGCCATTCCCTTTTCCAGTGGACCACATTCTGTCAGACCTCTCCACCATGACCCATCCATGTTGGGTGGCCCCACACGTCATGGCTTAGTTTCATTGCGTTAGACAAGGCTGTAGTCCGTGTGATCAGATTGGCTAGTTTTCTGTGATTATGGTTTCAGTGTGTCTGCCCTCTGATGCCCTCTCACAACACCTACTATCTCGCTTGGGTTTATTTTACCTTGAACATGGGGTATCTCTTCACGGCTGCTCCAGAAAAGTGCAGCCACTGCTCCTTAGCTTGGTCGTATCATATATATAGATAAATGATTGACAGATGATAGATAGACACATACATAGAGATAGACAGATAAATATGTAAATACACAATCACATATAAATGATTAAAACCATTTAAAGTAACAGAGATGCACAAAGAATGTACTTGGTAGAGTTTATCTGTGAAACATTCATCCAAAACATCTGTTTCAGAAAGGCCTTGAAGGATATGTGAGATCTGAATGGGCAGAAAGCAGAAAAAAAAAAGATTTTTTAGGTAGGAAAATCATGTGAAAAGATTCAGAAGGGGAAGCAGATAATATTGGATAAGGATGGTAGGAGATAGATTACTGACAGCAGATGAAAAAATTGGGGTTATAAAATAAAATTAGAGTCACTGATGAAAGAACTCCAGTGTCAACTAAATAACTTAGTACTTTTTTAGATAAGCTTTGAGATATGGTGTGATGAAAGTGATATTCATTTGTCAGCAGTATTCACTTCTCATCTCTCCTCTCCAACTAGATGATACCTTTTTCCAATGCAAAAACAAGACGACTCAGAGGTTATTTTCTGGGATCATTTTGAAGACAAAAATTTCCAAGAAATCAACTCTTGCCTATAAAAATCTGAATTTAATTAAATGAGGAAAAATAAAAACTTGTGTAAAACAAAAATAAATGTTACAACTGGCACACGGTAATGTAAAAAAAGCTCACTAATGAAAAAACACATTTTTTTTTTCAGGCAATAAAACTTAGCCAATACTTATGTGGTGGGAAATCTCAACCTACATCCACTTTGCCAGTATTAGGGGTTAGTTTTAATTATCAAGACTCCAGAGACTTCTCTTATGTAAGGAAAATGTTACTTACAGAATTAGGATATCAACTTTCACCTTATATGTTATAATACATAGAAGTTATTTTCATGGGTTTTCACCATGGCAGAAAATCCTTTAAAACAAATTACTTTCCAGTTTAGCATATTTTTCTGTATACCAGTGCCCAATTCAATAATTCTGAATGCTTTGAGAAGTGAAGCACAGGAAATTTTTTCATCTTTGAGTTGGCATGTTTCCTCTTCCACACCATAATATTGCACTTAGCATCAGCTGGGCAAGCCGAGCTGGCTGTCCCACTGCCCTCCACAAACCACAGCCATGAGTATATCTTATTTGGGAGACCAAGTTCAAGTAAATGATTCTCAGATCCGGGTCAAAGGCATTAGCAGGTTGGCAAAATTGATTGTGGTAAAACAGAAATGCCCTTTGTAAAATAACATAAAAGCAAAAAATGTCCAATTACTTTGTGTTTTGGTTTAAAAATAATTTCCTATGGGATACCAGTCCCTCACTAAATGCCAATAGCACACGGGAACTAAATTCACCAAATCAAACATTATCTGAATCCTTTGATTGCTTTCCCACATTCTCTTTCTTTACAAAGTCAATAACCATTGATTCATTATATATTCCTAGAATTTAAAATTTATGCATTCAGAATTGTCTTTATGGATCTGAGGATGATTCTTATTATCAACTAATACAGAGATGAAATTATTCCTAGAGAGAATACTTCTGTGCTACCAAGAGGTAAAATATTAAAATCTATTTTGAGTTGGCAAGAGTCCACACTAGCCTGTACAAATAGAAAATTTAGTAACTGAAGCAACAAAATGGCATTGTTAAAAGACAGTTTTACACTAAATCTTAAGGAACTTCCCCCCTTACCTTGTAGGATACAACTATTTCACAACATGATAAAAGTAGCATAGACTCAATAAATATTTATTCATAGATATATTGTTTGATAATGTGCAAAGAGCACAGAGACAGGAATCAATCAAAGTCAGATCGACATTATTTATTTTCAGGAATACTTATATTTATTTCAGGAATTTGTTGTTATTGTTCAGTTGCTCAGTTATGTCAGATTCTGTGCGATCCCATGGACTGCAGCACGCCAGGCCTCCCTGTCCTTCACCATCTCTGAGTCTGCTCAAACTCACGTCCATCGAGTTGGTGATGCCATCCAACCATCTCATCCTCTGTCATCCCCTTCTCCTCCTACCTTCAATCTTTCCCAGCAGCCGGGTCTTTTCCAATGAGTCAGCTCTTCGCATCAGGTGGACAAAGTATTGGAGCTTCAGCTTCAGAATCAGTCCTTCCAATGAATATTCAGGACCGTTTTCCTTTAGGATTGACTGGTTTGATTCCCTTGCAGTCCATGGGACTCTCAAGAATCTTCTCCAACACCACAATTCAAAAGCATCAGGTCTTTGGTGCTCAGCTTTCTTGGTAGTCCAACTCTCACATCCATACATGACTACTGAAAAAACCATTGCTTTGACTAGATGGACGTTTGTCAGCAAAGTAATGTCTCTGTTTTTTAATATGCTGTCTAGGTTCATCATAGCTTTTTTTTCAAGAAGCATATTTCAGGAATATGAATGAAAATAGAAATCTCATTGTTTATGTGAAATGGATGTGCTGTAAGTTCAGGATGTATTAGAAATAAAAATATTACACACAAATAAACAATTTTAGCCTATAATCATTTGAGCATTTGGGTGTGTATTTTTTGTTTGTTTGTTTGTTTGTTTTTCTGAACCCGATGGAAATTTATCATTATCAGTTAAAGACTACTGTGGAACATATTCTAAAAATAGACTCCCCAATTCAATAATTTGGAAATAGTCAGAAGTCCTCTTCAGTTTATTCTGAGAAAAGTGATGACACACATATTCTTATTTCACTTTCAATTTAGCTACGCGTTTTAAAGACCAACAAGTCTCTCTAGTGTTCCTTTGGAGAAGCGTTAAATAAATCTCAGGTGCAGCTGCTAAGTCACCTTGCCCACATTAGAGTTCCCTATCTGAGAATCCCTATCTGAGTTCCCTATCAGTTCATTTGAACATCAGTATCTACAATTCAGAGTATCTGTCCTTAAGATTTTCCATATGAGGTTCCATTTGATTTCCATGTCTCCGATGTCTCAACCCAAGCATCTACTATGGTCAGTCTCTTGAGATTTTTGTGGTACCTCAGTTTTAGCTGTCCCCATTGATTATAAGTACCATTCAAACTTCATAGAAGTATGCACATGAATCTTCCATTACATGCCCTTGGAAAAACCCTGGGAAAATTCTAGTGGAAACCACTGCTTTAGTATCTTCAATCAAAACCATTTGAAATAACAATGTGCTGAAAGCTATGAAAGAATATTATTTTTACAAAAGGACTTCTAAACAGAGCAATTATTGGCAAAGGAAACAGAAACATAATTTTTAGTTTTTAAGAACTACCTAATACATTTAAAAAATAAACAGAGGACAAGGTTTTCTAGTGGATGCGAGTTTATAAAATATTTCAACTGACAGGAAAAGTTGAATTAGATAAAGAGATAAGTGAGGGGAAAGTTAAATTTGCCAACTAGGGTAGCATTAGCAACTTGAAACAGGGACATTAATAAAGACCTTTTAAAGGTAAAAGTCATCTAAAAATGTTTGGTGATAGGATCAAAAGATCATTGCCCAGCATTCCCCTTGGAACCATCAGATACCCAGTTATTAAAGCCAGATCCTCAGAATTCATCCTAGACTCTTTCTCTTTCTCATCCCCTACATTTATAAATCACCAAATTATTTTAAGAACTTTGATTCTATCTGCCCTATCCCTCATCCTTAAAGAATTCTGTCATTACCTCATTTTCCTCACTGTCCCTCCTTATTTCTCTAAACTTATTATTTTTAATATTTTTTTATTTTTAAATCAGCTCATGTCACTCTGATGTTTAGCATTCTTCAGAAGTCAATATTCTACAGGAGAAGGTCTAATCTCTTTGCACTGGTGTCCAGCACAGATGGACTGCGCCCTTGCCTAAGTCAATCTCATCCTTCATTGCTTTTTGGAAGGCACTTTCTCAACACACTGACTGAGCTTATGATGATTTCCCAAAGACATCATGTTTTTGTGTCTTGGGAAAAAAAATTCTGTCTTTCCCTTCTCATTGCCTAACAAATTCCTACTAACAAAAATGCAGCTCAACAGGCACTTCCTCTATGAAGCCTCCTGACACCACCTCATGCCAAACTTCTTGCTCTCTCCTCTGTCATAGCACACCTTACCTCATTCTGTAATGACTTGTCATGTGTTCTCCCCCTCAGTAGACTCTGAGTGCCTCAAGACCAGGAATTATTTCTCATGCAACTTTTTATGTGAATACACAATGTCTGTGGGAGATCTGGTGGCTCAGATAGTAAAGAATTCACCTGCAATGCAGAAGATCAGGGTCCAATCCCTGAGTTGGGAAGATCCCCTGGAGGAAGGCATGGCAACCCACTCCAGTATTCTTGCCTGAAGAATCCCCAAGGACAGAGGAGCCTGGCGGGCTACAGTCCATGGGGTCATGATGAGTCAGACATGACTAAGCACAGCACAGACACAATGTCTGTAATAGTTGTCTCTTAAATAGGATTTTAGATCTGAAGGAGTTAAGTCAATGTTGACTCAAGTCCAGTTGCCTTGAAGGGGAGCCTGGAATTGGATTTCTACACAAGAGATTGATTAAGAAGCACTTTTAGGATAAACTCAGGGGGCAGCAAGGAAATAGAACATGACCAAGAAAGAAGCTAAGCAAAGATGTGGTTTTCGTTGAGTCCTCAGCTCAGCCTCTGCCTGGAGGGAGCACCGGAGTGGCCTAGGAGTATGTCCCACTGAACCAAAGGGGCCAGGCTTTTGGACACCTGTGTTAGTCAATGGGTGCACCCTGCCAAGGGTTAGAAGGCAGTGATGGTGGAAAGTATAAATTACCTCTCCATGTCCAGGTCAGCAGCCAATGTCAGCTCAGGAAGGACAATTTCCTATAAAGGGAAATAACTGTGAGCCTGTATTGGCCAATGCTTACTGCAGCTGAATTGTAAGTGCTTGCACTTAGGAGGAATCTGGGTAAAATACCACTAGCTTCTACAGACACCACACACACCAGCATATTCTTTCTCAAAAGTAGGTTATCTAGAGAAACTTTTCAATTTCAGATTTGATTTCTCTCCTATTCCAGTGAATCCATAGCTCTACCGTTTGAGGGATTGACTTCTTAACTTGACATATTTGGGTGTCTTTTTTTTATCTGACATATACATAACTATTAACTGTGCAAAGCCACATCAAGGACTTTAGTGAGCTGCAGTACAGTTATATAGCAGTCCTGCAGTAGTTCTTCCCAGGGAAATTTCTAAACAAACTGAACCCAAGTAGAGTAGAGTCCTGTGAAAAACTGTGCCTCAACATCTAGTGCTAACTACACATTAATATAATTGGCAGGCACACCACGTCTCCAGCAAATACTAAAAAATATTTCTTTGGAACATTTGTTCTTTACACGTGCCATAAATTACACTCTTTTTATTGGTGTGAGAAAACCCTATGTGTTATATCTGATATTGGATCCTCATTAAATTCACCATACATGGGAGTCAATAAATGGTTGCTCATAGACATGCTAAAGACCTTATAAGGCTAAGTCTGTGTGAGACTTTATAATCTTTCCTGGACACATGGAACTAAATAAACGGTGTATCATCATATTCTACCCATTTACCATAGAAGCATTTTAAAGGTTTGCAGCCCACGGAAACAGTATTATGAATAAACATTTATTAGTATTCATGCAACATTTATGCACACCCACCCACACACACAGACAAACAAAACAAATAGAAATGATCTTTCTCCCATATTTCAGTATCTTTTCAGAATTAGTGCATTATAGTAAACAACTACTGGAGAAGAAAATGCCAACCCACTCCATTATTCTTGCCTAGAGAATCCTGTGGACAGAAGAGCCTGGGGGGCTGCTGTCCATAGGGTCGTACAGAGTCAGACATAACTGCAGCGACTTAGCATGCATGCATGCATTGGAGAAGGAAATGGCAACACACTCCAGTATTCTTGCCTGGGACAAGAATCCCAGGGACAGAGGAGCCTGGTGGGCTGCCATCTATGAGGTTGCACAGAGTTGGACACGACTGAAGAGACTTAGCAGCAGCAGTAAACAACCACACCAAATTTTTTTTTTTTTTAATGAATAGTATAGGGTGTCAAAGAACACTGGAGACAAAATTAAGTCCCAAAAGCAAATTTATCTTCTATGTTTTAAATAGAGAAATTAAAAACAAGATAGTTCCTGATAATACACATGCCAATTTCAATCACTAGCAATGCAAAGATGTGTGTAGCAATAAGAAGCTGCCAATCTTTTTAAAATTCAATTTTCCCATTTTATGTTTATTATATTAGATGCTGACCACACATCCTATTAAGATCATCACGTGTTAATAAGAGAATCCTACTTGCATAAAGCTAATTTGGAGAAGTGTTTGCAAAAGTACAGTGGCATCGTGTGGCACTTTAGCAATGGGTATAAAAAGGTTCACAACAAATGTCAATGGCGGTCATGTGTGACTGAGGGCAGAGAAGAGTGTCTATTCAGGAAAACCTGGCCCCATTCCAAGGATTTTTATAATCCCTAGACTATTTTTAAGACGTTCTCAAAATTGAATCACACATTTAAAATGGAAAAAACAACTAACTGCATCCAATTCAGGTATGAAACTAAAGATAAGGAAATTCAAGCAGCTCTTGGCTGTGTGGTTTGAGTAGATAAAAATGGAAACTGTCCAAACCCTCTGACTGTGGAAAAGTCTCAACATTTGCATTTTGTTTCATTTTATTCTTCAGGCAGTATATTAACACACAGGGGATTACTATTATAATTTTCATTAACACTGAATGCTCTACAATCCAGTTGAACACATAATGTATTATTGAAACCTTGATTTCTAATTTTTAACGGTTGAGAAAGCAAGTGATTATATCCAGTAGAAAAGAAGTAATTTAGTAATACGAACCAAAATCAGGCCATTTCTACCTAGATGAAATGAGGAGATGGGTGAAATGTAACAATAAAATTAGCTGGATAATTCAGACAAATAAGTTTTAATTTACTGATATTGAGACAAATACAATAGTGGAGTAGGCAGAGCTTAGAAAAGGGTTATTGGGATAAATTAAGTTTCAGACAAATGGTGATTTGATACTTCAAGTTCTGGAACTTTCACTTTAATCATTTTATGAACACATTATTAAAACATGTTAAAATAGTCCATATTATCATGTTTAAAGAAATGGAACATACTGATTTTCCTTAATAAGTTAGGATTATTTTATGAACATTTTCATATATCAAGAAAATTTTAAAATTTGTCCCTAGACTGATCAAATACCATTGTAGCATTTAAATGTGATAAAGAAACATGCTGAGAATTGTTGAAGTAAATATTATTTTTCTCTTTTGCTCCATGTCCCCATATTTTTCTGGTCAGAGTTTCTTTTACACACAGGCAGCTTTGTCATCCTTTGATGTTTTTCCCAGTACCTATCATTGCTTCTAATTTCAGCTTCTTTTGTCAGTTTCTTCACTCCTTCTACCACATTATTTTTGTTCTTTCTTATTTTCCTTTTTATTACTTAAAAGTTCTCATATGTCTTCACTTTGAATTTTTAAAAACTGGTTTTGAAAGCAAGCACCATATGTGAATGCTGGTAATTTTTTCTCCTGTAACTTTTGCATTGCTAACTATTTGGTAATTTTGGTCAATGTTCATGCTCAGTAGCCTTATTTTCAAATTATTTCTGGTTTTTTATTATTTAAGACAGTTAAGGGTGCCAAACACCTGAGGGACTCTGTCTACAGTGACTAATGTCTTATTTTTTATAATACTGTAAATGTGTACTTTCCTTCAAGGGCTTTAAAGTATTTCCCAACTTTTTCCCTAGATAGTTGTTTCCTCTTTTGTTTCTTTGAAAATATTTCCATAATAGTGGTGTTTCATATCAAAATATAAAAATACTTATGGAAAATTCCTTTCCTTTAATTATATTGCTTGTATCAGAAAAAAGTTATTCTTTTCTAAAAGACTGGGGGTGGGGCATAAGTAAGTCAGAAATATCTTTATGTTAATACAAATTTATTACATGTCAGTCACATTCTCAAACCTAAACTACATGTAGTTTAAAATCAGGAAGTGATCCAAAGCCATGTTAGAAACTTTAAGAAATGCCAAAATAAGATCATTCCTTAGAGGCAGTTTTCGTTTTAAAGAAATTATGTTTCATTTATTGATACTGGCTGATTTATTGGTTGAACTTTGAGAATGCCTTTAAAGACAGTCTTTTCCATTAAAAAAACAAATTAGCACTCAGTTCATAACTGAGACCAAAACGGCATTCTTACTTAAGAACTGTTAAGATAAACTGAGGCAGTGTCAAACCAAAAGAGGTTAGGCATGATCAGCCAACAGGAGCCTGGGGAAAGACTTACATAGACAAATGCAGAAGTAAAGAAAGGAAATTATTGGATTGGCTATTAGCTTAAAGCCTTGCTGACAGTTTATGATTAGTTGTCCTCAACATTTTGATTTTATAACCTCAGGGCCTTTAGAGGCTTAGATTTTGGTTTGCTTATGTAGGACAATCCAGGGCACTGGAGCCCTCTCAATCTAGTGGTCTCCTTGTTTTTTGAGCAACACAAGGTATATTGATGGGTTGTGTTACTTTGATAGCTTCTGCCATAAAATCCAGTCCTATTAGCTCATTTAAAAGTTCCTTGGAAGCTAGTTTCTGCTTATCCGTCTGGGCTGACATCTATCTCTATGTCCCAGCCTCACTGAATCACTCAGTCGTATCACCCTGACATACTTACTGTCACTTGATTTCTCTCTCCTAACCCCCATTCTCTTTGCCTAACTCTGGTTTCTTCTTGCTTTAGAAGCTGTTTCTCTAAGATGCCCAGATGCCCCTCCCAAAGTTCAGGCCGGAGTACACAGTATCACCAGCATTAGGACTGCATTACTATCTTGACTTTCTGTGCAGTTTCTTCATTTCATAGCCAACACAGTCAATCAAAATTAAGACCTCTTCTGAAATGTACATTAATGAAAATTTATTTAGAATTAGATTTGGTTTTCTTAAAGAAAAAACCAGGCTAACATTTATATTACATTTTATTTATCTTATTGTAAAACAATGAAAAAAGAAGTTAAAGGTACAATTCCAAGCACAGGGCAGAAGCTAACATTTATCGGTGAAGATCTTGCAAGAAGAGGGTATCAGAAAAAAAGGAGGACGAGGATGTCAAGTGGATAAAGATGAGAAAGATACATGGGAAATATCACTACAAAGGTAGCTTTTACCACATTCTGAATAAATGTAGTGGGAATACATTCCATTTGCAACTGAATCATTTATATGCTAATAAGGTATCTACAGCAGTGATGTGGCTACCAATGGAATTAATCATATGTTTCTATTTAATCCAAAGACACTATGGGATATGCAAATATTCAAATGTAATATTAATTGAAGCAAAATAGTATGACCCCAGAAAAGTGGTCAACCAGAAATTAATGTTTATATATCCTAAAACTCCATTGTTTGGAAATAAAATAACTATGAGGGAAAAGGCAGAGACTTGATTCTACCACATGTTTATGAATTCAAATCTGAGATTCTCTGAAGAAATACCCTGAAAAATACAATAGTGTCAACAATAAATCAGAAAGTCAGAGTTTATAAAAAAGAAGAGGGAATGTGGACTGTGATTTCTTACTACTGATGTATAGAATATCTAAATGAGGCTGACATGTATCTTACATTCCACAGAAATAAGTAACATGAATAAAGAATGAAAATCTTCAGGGAAAAGGAGCCACTTGTGACTATATGGACATAATCTGAAAAATGGACAAGTAATAGATACATTTCTTGAGAAATCTCTCCAGATATTTTTAAGCTTTGGATTAGGATCAGTAAGGCTATTTAATGGGATGTTTATATATGTTTTTGCCTATTTATGTTTGTGAATAGATAGGTGATGGTAGAAAATGATAGATATTTAGTATTTTTATATTTGCATACATACACACATGCATATACTTTCACAGGGAATTTCTATTAGATGTTATCTAAATCTCTCAAAACTCAAAGAGATCCAAAATCTACTCATAAAGTCATTATTCAGATAAAGTTACGTCTGCACCATGAACTCAATTCCAGGGTCATCTGTCTCCTTTGACTTCCACAACTCACTAGTAGTCATCAGTGTATCTCTAATTCCTCGGTCTATAGGCCTCTGGTCAATGTACTAAACTAGTAACAAGCACTATCACTTAAAGCTCATCCATCCACAGTAATCTTCTAAGAACTGTTTCTAAATCTTTCTTCTAAGTTGTTCCTCTACATGAGCCACTATCAGTCCTCTGAAGGCAGAAACAATGCTTGAGAGTTTATTGTATGCCTACCAATCTAAGGACAGTTTTGAACTCATAACAAGTGATTCATAAATATCTACTCACAGATGCAGCTTGAAATTCCTCCTTAAGAATCTCTCAGTCGTGTCTGACTCTTTGCGACCCCATGGACTATATAGTTCATGGAATTCTTCAGGCCAGAATACTGGAGTGGGTAGCCTTTCCGTTCTCCAGGGGATCTTCCCAACCCAGGGATTGAGCCCAGGTCTCCTGTATTGGAGACGGATTCTTTACCAGCTGAGCAATCAGTGGGGGCTACCCCAAAAGAATCTAGCCCAGGTAATAAAACGCTATTAAGATGATAAAATTCAGCTATGACTTTTAATGATGAAGTTAGTCATATTATTTTCAGAATTTTATGTCCAATATGAAACCAATAAAATCTGAGCATCATGGCAGGAATACTAGGGGTTGGAGGGAAAGGAAGGCAGGGCAGTGTTTGGGGGTGGGAAAGAGGAAACTGCATAATAATGCATTTTTTAGAGTCTAAATTGAACTGTATCTTTGTGACAGCTATTTAGGAAATTCCAAGATTTTCATGGTTCCCCTAAGTATGGGGTCTGGCAATAAAAAAATAATCTGGCATTTATCTTTTGGAATTCAGGCAGCTGCTGAAGCCCAAATAAATCTAATTTCCATGATTCTTGTGATTTTAATAGCCATTTGCAGTGTGGAAACTGTGTGTTTGCTATTAAATTAGAACTATAAATATCATATAATCTGTATACTAGAAATATGAATAATTCTGAAAAGATCATGTGACTTCAATTGTTACAAATAAAATCAAGGCTATGAATTCTCACTATTTTGAAGCATCAATCATTTCAGAGGCTTTAGGTCAAAGAGAGCAAAGGCATTTCTATGCACCCTTCTTTCAGAGCTAATTTACATGCATTTTTAATGTAAGGTAGAAAATATAAGCATGTGACAAAGTGTCACTTTCATTAAAAACTTTAGGTTAAGCTTTTATCTACATCTAATGTTTTAAATTATTGGAGAGAGACATGGCCCTGAACTGAAAACATAGGGCAAAAATCATAAGATTCTGCTTCATGTAAAATTCCAGAACTTCCTTGATATTCAATAGTATATAAAACTTGCCCACCAAATTCCTTACACATAATGCAAATGCTGAATTTCTATGTCAGCAAGTATCATGCCCAGGGAGGAATCAGTATTTTTTTTATAGGAGTGTTTGTAATATTTTTGAAGGAAAAGCATAGGATGGGCACAGTAATAGCCCCTCCTCCTATCCACAAATGTTGGGACTCATGCAGAATTTTATGTGGTTTAGAAAACCCATATGTAGAAACATGAGTCACTAATGTTGAGGATCATCAAACAAAGAGAACTTCAGCTCTCCTCATATAAAGAGTTATATCCCTAGGTCTCTCCTCACCATGTGAGGAGGACACAGCAGTCTGCAACCTGGAAGAGAGCCTACATCAACCACCAAATCTGTCAGTGTCAGGACCTCAGGATTTCCAGACCTCAAACTGCGAGAAATAAATTTCTGTTATTTATAAGTTAGCCAGTCTGTGGTATTTTGTTATAGCAGCCTGAACAGACAAGACAGCTTCTGACTACAAATGAGTGGCTTTTCCACACGAAGCAATTCTCCAGTTCTTTGGGGACACCAACTAGATGTCCTAGAGTTTACTTTACTTCTGGCACTATCTGGAGTTAGCACAGACCCCCACAGGTTAAGGTGCTCCATCCACACAACTGCTCCCACTTCAGATGCCAGTCACAAGTCCCAAGTGGTGACCTGAATGTCAAATCTTCTATAAATCAGGGCTTCCCACCACCCCCTCTTTTGTTCAGTAATTTGCTAGAATGACTCACAGAACTCAGGAAAGTGCTTTACTTACTACTATTGGTTTATTATAAAATATAAAGTTCAGGAACTGTCAAATGAAAGAAATCCATAGAAAAAGGTATGGGAAAGAACAGAGTTTCCATGTCCCCTCTGAAAGCACCACTATCCCAACACCTTAATGTGTTCACCAATCTGGAAGCTCTCTGAACTCCATCATTTAGATTTTCTATGAAGTCTCCATTACACAGTATCTCCTGGAGTTTGCTCAAACTCATGTCCATTGAGTCAGTGATGCATCCAATCATCTCATCCTCTGTCACCCAAACGGCCCTCCATAAATAACAAAGGCACTCTTACCACTCAGGAAATTCCTAGGATTTAAAAGTTACCTCCCACAGATAGGAACAAAAGCCAGATACTTTGGGGGCAAGGTCAAATTCTTTGCCAAACAATCTATCTGTCACTGGGTTGTACCAGTGGACTGCATACAGAAGGATCAAAACTCTAGAGACTGGAACTTAGTCAAAGGTCCCACAAGAAATGGGGATTTTTTTGAACCAACAGAAACCTCATTCTCTTGGAATTGTAGCAGAGACAAGAAATAGGGTAAAAATGGTTTCTGGGAGCACTTGCCTGAAATCAGGTGGTATGAACTTCAGAAAGGAGTGATGAGTTTAGATTCTAAAAGAAGCCAGGCACTTCATAGAGAAAGAACCAGCATTAACTACTGTTTGCTTAAGCCTAAGAGTGGCAGTAGAAATCCTGGGATTACGGAAACCTGAATAAGAAAATATTATGACAGGTTTCATATGTGTGCATGTGTATACACCCATACAGACACACACACACACACACACACATATCAGTACCAAGCAGACTAAAAGTGCTTCTTTCTCAGAGGCCAGAAGTTAGAAGATTTAGGCAAGAGAACAGGCCCAACAGACCACAAAAGCCATGCCTTCAGTGATCTAAGAGACTGTTAGCCTGGTCCTTTCCCCAAGTGATTATTACAAAATCCTGAAAATGAAAAGGGGTGTCAGTTTCATAAAAACAGGACATGAAGATCTTAGAAGGCTATAACCTATTTGATCACCATATTTGAGTCAATTACAGCATCTTATAAGAAGATGGTGAAGTAAGCTGAAATCCTTGATACAGAATAAATTGACTCCAGATCTGCAAAAGTAAACATAGTTCGAATGTAAATGTTGAAGGCCCTTTAGATTTTTTGACAACAAATGCCCATTTCCTACAATTTTCTAGGATGGCTACTAAAGAAGTCAATGGTCCCCTTCCTCCTTAATTCTGGTCAGGAATTTTATTAATAATAATCTTCTCTACACTATGGATGTGAGAGCTGGACTATAAAGAAAGCTGAGCACTGAAGAATTGATGCTTTTGAACTGTGGTGTTGGAGAAGACTCTTGAGAGTTCCTTGGACAGCAAGGAAATCCAACCAGTCCATCCTAAAGGAAATCAGTCTTGAATATTCATTGGAAGGACTGATGCTAAAGGTGAAACTCCAATATTTTGGCCACCTGATGTGAAGAACTGATGCCTTGGAAAAGACCCTGATGCTGGCAAAGATTGAAGGCAGGGGGAGAAGGGGACAACATAGAATGAGATGGTTGGATGGCATCACCTACTTGATGGACATGAGTTTGAGTAAGCTCTGGGAATTGGCGATGGACAGGGAAGACTGGCGTACTGAAGTAAATGGGGTCACAAAGAGTCAGACATGGCTGAGTGACTAAACTGAACTACACTCTCAACTTTACCAATCTCAAATTCTTCTAATCCCAAAGACTTTGACATAGATGGAAGGGTTAGAGTTTTATACTACAAGATACATCCAGTTATGAAATTAAGTTAATAACAACAGTTCTTTGTTATCCTTCTTCTGAACTGAAACAGCACGTAGAAATTTTTTTTATCAGACCATAAGCTTTTAGAGGGAGAGAAAATAAATAAATCCAACTCAGAGAATGATCAGGGACCCCGACATAATCAAACTTTCAAAATGAAGAAATACAAAAAGATATTAAGTATCATGCCCAAGGTCACAGTGCTAGTTAGTAATATAACAAGATCTAGAAGGCAGTCTTCCTGAAGTGAAAGCCCCTCTCCCAAAACAAATCATCTAAAGCTATTATATCTACAGTTCAATGATCAATTTCCCAGTTGAAATCCTGCAAAATATACATATGCATAAGAAATTAATCAAATGATTTTCTTACCTTGCCAGTGCACATAAAGCTATGAAGGACAAGGTCAGAGTTCTCTTAACCAAAGGCTAAAGCATAGTAATTTTCTGCCTGCTAATATTTATCTCTCATCTCATAACTCATATAAGAATATATTAAAGCCATGATTCATCCAGTTTTCCAGATTTCCTAAAAATTAGTTTCTGTACAACATTCCATATATCTTTATTTAATCCACTATCAACTTACTTTACAGTGGTAACTTTGAAAGTAACTTGTCACCTTCCTCGTTCAAACACAGCCAGCTGAGAGAATTCAGATTATGAAAAACATGACTTTAGAAGACCACTCCTGCAACAGGCTGTGTTTAGTGAAGTGAGTCTAAAAACTAATACAGGCATAAAACTCTGTGGGGCTCCTGGGCATAGAAGCCTTTGCAAACAGTGGCTAATCAGGGAAAGGGGGGTGGATACAGAGACAAGGGAAGAGCAGCCAAGAAGCAACAGTGCAGACTTGGGCAGGGTCCTGGCTCCATCTCAAGGGCTAACACATCACAATACCTTTGAGCTCTTTACAGAACTATGTGCTTAGTCACTCAGTCCTGTCTGACTCTTTGCAACCCCATGGACTGTAGCCCGCCAGGCTCCTCTGTCCATGGAATTCTCCTAGCAAGACTATTGGAGTGGGTTACCATTTCCTCCTCCAGGAAATCTTCCCAACCCAGGGATCGAACCTGTGTCTCTGGCATCTCCTGCATTGGCAGGCAGGTTCTTCACTACTGCACCTCACCCCAAACTCTGTCTCTGAGATTCAATTTGGCACTAGTGGACAAAGGCTGAGTTTTCAGCCTCAGACATTCTTTGGAGATGCTGTGGGTTCAGTTCCATACCACTACAATAAAGCAAGTCACATGAAGTTTTTGCTTTCCCAGCACATACAAAAGATGTGTTTATGCTACACTGTAATCTATTAAGTGTGCAATAGCATTATGTATAAAAAAGAATATACCTTAATTAAAACTATTTCATTGCTAAAAATTGGTAACCATCAACTGGGCCTTCAGTGAGTAGTATTAGTAACATCAAAGATCATGGATCACCATAACAAATATAACATTTTAAAAGTTTGAAATATTGTGAGAATTATCAAAATGTGACACAGACAGGAAGGGAGAAAATGCTGTTGGAAAACTGGCACCAAAAAGACTTGCTCAACATAGAGTCACCACAGACCTTTAATTTGTTTTTTTTTTTTTTTTTTTAAATTTTATTTTATTTTTAAACTTTACATAACTGTATTAGATTTGCCAAATATCAAAATGAATCCACCACAGGTATACATGTGTTTAATTTGTTTAAAAAAAAAAAAATGCGCAGTATCTGAAAAATGCAATAAAGCAAATCACAACAAAACGAGCTATGGCTGTGTATAGATAAGACACACTCGTACCCACGTACATTTGTTTGAATCCTTACCCATATTTAAAGGTCTATTTTAAATGAGAACTATCTCATGAACTCTTTCCCAGCAACCCAACCACAGTGATTTCTTCCTCCTGGGACATTTTACAGTGCTCAGTGTAAGAACTACATGTTTAGCATTTAGCACACCCTGCCTTTAGCTCAGGGTACCTCCAGTGTGCACTTAGTTCTACCACTTCTTCCTATCTTCACACTGACCCTTTTGATCTCCAAATTTAGGTGGGAAGAAGAGAGAGACATTTTTTCATCACATGTCTTAGTTGAGATAAACTGGAATTCTCAAAAGGGGTTCTCCTAAAATGCTAAAGGAATTAGCAAAATTGAAAAAACAAGAACAATGACACAGCAACAAAATCACAGAAACCGTCTTATTTATGGTGCACATTTTTTCACTGTCACAGAAGTTTGGTCTAACCACAGACTGGTTTGGCTGGCTTAATTATACAGGCCCTTAGATTTTGTCTTCACCAACTCTGGCCCAGATGCCATAAGTCTAATCTGAAGAATATTCATGCAGCAGCTTTCATGATGGTCATTTCTCTGGGTCCTGGGCCATCTCCATGCTTCCTCTGATGTTCAGACTGTTCTTTCATCTGGCCAATTACCCCAGGTTAATTACCCCTGGGTTATGAAAAAACCCATGTTCTGACTTTCTGTGCCTTGTGAAAAAGCCATGCCTCTGGCAACTCCCTCCCCACCTTCCTCCCCAAATTTGAAGATACTCACTTAGCAGATTCTAAGGAAAACCAAGCCTTTACGCAAAGAATATTGCAGGCTCTTTCCAGGTGTTCACAGACTCATGAAGCCCATGTTCAGAATCCATGTTTGAGTCTAGTGACCTGATGACCTCAGGCAGGGAGCCCCACTTTGCAAAAGCCTCTCTCCTTATGTAATTCTCTGCCAGATTCTCCCCACAAAACCCGTTTTTCACCCAGCACCAACAACGGAAGATTTCTTAGGAAACCCATCCCCATCGGGATTCTCATTGAGTTACTTCCTGGAAAGGATACTCTTAATTTTCTGTTAATTTGTAAGCAGAGAAGATTGATACCTGGCCCTTCTTAGAAGAGGCTGATCATTTTTCCTCCTTTCTCAGTTCCTCCAAAAGGCTTTGCAAAAGTCTACACATTACATTTAGGCAGTGTTAAAATGCACTTATAAAAAAATACACATTAGGAAGAAAAGATCATTCTACTATGCTTTCTATTATTTTTTAATCATTAATTAAATTGAGATATTAACTTTTTTCCTTGCTATATATCCCCTTTCTCTTTCCTCCATTTAAAGATGACAGTGGCCTCTGTGATTCACTGCTTCAGGGGAGGCACAGCAAGAGGTAGCTTGAAAGCCTTTTTTATTTTGGAAATTTCTAAAGCCAAACCCAATGTAGAATGTAGGGAATTCACGAACATAAACATATTATCTTTGAAGAACATAAAGGGAAGATGATTCACCCCAGACTAAAGATATATCTTATGCAGAGGCAGATCGACAACATCTGCAGTTCTTCAGAGCACACAGGTCCCTGAAGGCACCCCACCAAACCTCATCCATCCAAAGAGTGTTGCCTATGAGGTGGGTGTCAGAGCTGGGCACAGGCAGCCATGAAGAAACTCCTTACATCCCCAACCATGACGAGGAACCACAGACCATCACAGGATCCAAGGATGCCATGCAGAGTGGGCCCTGACCTGAATCCCTCATTTATTTACACGGGCACAGTGGTCCACCAAAACTTAGCATCTACAAGTACCCAGAACTCTTTGTGGCTGACTCTGGAGAAGGACAGGAAATCCTCCAAAGTAACTGGCATCCAATTTTTCACACTAAATTACTTTTTGGATAACGAAAAACGTTGTCTTATTTTTTGTACAGTTGAGTTTGTGGAGTGGGATTTCTACTTTTTAGTTTATTCCTGTCCCCTGTTTTGCCAATTACTTGTATGACACATGAAGATAAAGATCAGTCTTAAACTCCTATATCACTAGAATTTGTCAGAGGGCCCTGGATGACTCAGTGTTAATGAATTCTGTTTGATGATCATATTATCCAATTATAAAATCTTTGAACTAGAAGCATTAGACAGTCTTTTAGTCCAATCTCTTTATTTCATAGACAAGGAAACTAAAGCTCAGGGGGATACATTTTCCAGGTCACACGAAGTCTTCACAGTTGTGTTTTCCTTCCAAACTTTATCTTCTAAAACTTGAGGGTTCTATTGGCAGGTATCCTTTTGAAGACTGGGTCTCAGGAACAGAAACAATAGAGATACTTAATAGATCATGCACACTTCACTTGTTCTCTCAAATCCCATCTTAGTGTTCAAACTCCTTTTGAGAATTCAAAGGACATTGGTCCAGACTGTCTTCTATACTTCCTGCTCCTATAAGGATGTTCCTTCCCTCTGGACCACTAGCGAATGAGCCATGGTGGGTGACTGTATCTCTAAGTCTTCTCTACTATCTTCAGAAGAGTATCAAGCATCATTTCTGTTAGAGAGTATCCCACTCAGAGATGTTCTTACGGGACAGTAAAACTAGAAGACTGAGAAAGGTCTTGCACCTTAAAGGAGAAGATGTGGCTTTGCCAGATGGTGCTAAATAAAAGCCTGCAGTGTTACAAAACTCCTTTGAAAGGGATCAAGTGCATGCACTCAGCCTGTTTTTAACTAGCATCACATTGAACTCAGAATGCTTGCTGCTCACTTGCTGCTGTCTTAACGTTTTTTTTTTTCTTAAGGCTGTGCTGACTTCATTTGAACCTGATTTTGTGTATATCTGAACTATTTGAGGAGGTACAAGACTAAAATGCTATGAATCTGGGGCTCTATTTTCCTCTGCTTTCACTCCTCTCTTCTCTTGGGCTTATCCATAATCCATAATATAAGCAATTTCATCCAAATCATCCAGTCTTCAAGAGTTTTCCTTCCCTTTAGGAGAGGGTGGGATGAATTGAGAGAGTAGCATGGAAACATATGCATTAGCACATGAAAATAGATAGCTAGTGGGAAGCTGTTATATAATATAGGGAGCTCAGCCCGGTGCTCGGTGACAACCTAGAGGGGTGGGATAGGGGCAATGGATGCGAGGAAGGGTCAAGAGGGAGGGGATATATAGATACTTATGGCTGATTCATGCTGTTGTACAGTAGAAATCAACACAACATTGTAAAGCAATTATCCTCCAATCAAAGATGAATATTTTAAAAATTGGAGAAAAAATAGTCTTCCTTCCCTTTAATATCTCCATATATCATCAAGAGCCTAGCCCAGGGGAAGCAGGCTATAGAGGTGAATAGGCAGAGCACAGAGGATTTTTAGGGCAGTCAAGATACTGTTGGATATTATAATGTAAATATCTGTCATTACATCATTTTTAAAACTCACAGAATGTACAAACCAAGAGCAAATCTTAAGATCAACTGTAAATTAGGTGATTTTGATATATCGATGTAGGCTCATCCTTGGTAAAATAAATAAATAAATAGCATTCTGGTGAGTGATACTGATAGCGGGGAAGGCTATGTATGTGTAGGGGTAGGGGTTATAGGAGAGATCTCTGTACCTTCCTCTCAATTTTCTATAAATCTAAAATTGCTGGAAAATAAAGCCTTCTAGAAAACAATTTTTTAAAAACAAACAAACAAAAAAAACCCATGAGCTCCCATGAGAGCACATTACAATGGGAAATTCAGCATCTCTTTACTATTCCTTAGACTATTGACTCTAGCTCCAAGTCTTTAGGCCGGATTTAGGTCTCAACTTCCTACCCCACAGTCTTGCTCGCTGCAGCTGCTGCCTGCTCTATTTACCCAAATGAAGACAGATGTTGTCCTGCATTTCCCAGAGTACCACTAACCTAAGGACAGTTGGTCTATTTTTAGCAAAGATACGGGTATAATTATGAATGATAATGGCATAGGACCAAATAAAAAATGACTTTAAAATAAATGTTTAGACATTTTTCTTTCTAAGCTTCATAATTAGCACCACCACTGGGAATTTCTCATTGATCACTTGTCTTTTTTGGTCTTAGTCTAGTAAAATGTCCTGGATCCCATTATCTTCTTCTGTCCCAATACCTGTCTCCTCTCTGCTACCCACTTCCAGATCCCTACAACCTATCATCCCTTCCATATGCCATACTAGACTCCCCAACTTCCTCTTACTTAATCATGAATCATAATCTATCTCACATTTATTTTATTCTCTATTCAAGACAAAGTGCTAAGGTTTATTTTTATATAACAAAAAGTCCTGTAAAAGAAATTTACTAAATAACAAGGAGATGGATTATCACATTCCTAGGTAATGTGGGAGCTGCAGAATTCATTTCCTTTTTTTAATAACTAGTTTTTCCATATATGAAAACACTACCTATCTGTGGGTCTCAAAGAAGCAGAGTCATCTAAGGAGGATTTGAAAGTCAAACAACCTTTACTCATGCCTGCTGTTCCAGCTCAAGAGTGATCAAACCATCCTGAACAATCGCCACAGTGCTCTGGTTACAACTGCCTCCCCTAAATCAAGTTCTGCACGGTGAACCATATTTCAAGGTTTTATCAACCACTGTTTTGATCAAACGGTTTCCTTCCTTTTAAAAGTTTTGAGGTAGCTTATCGGAAGTCTACAATCAGTTCAGTCCAGTCGCTCAGTCGTGTCCGACTCTTTGTGACTCCATGGACTGCAGCACGCCAGGCCTCCCTGTCCATCCCCATCTCCTGGAGCCTACTCAAACTCATGTCTATTGAGTCGGTGATATCATCCAACGATCTCATCCTCTGTCATCCCCTTCTCCTTCTGCCTTCAATCTTTCTCAGCATCAGGGTCTTTCTAATGAGTCAGCTCTTTGCATCAAGTGGCCAAAATACTGTCCTGCAAAGTACCGAAGTCTACGATAGAACCTTTAAAATAAGGTGCCAAGATGGTGGACGGTAATTGGTATGAACCAGGCAACACTAGCTGGCCCTAGGAAGCAAGCTCCTGACATAAGGGGCATTGCTGGATGGGAGGCAGGCAATCTCTACTAAGAAGTTGCCCTAAAATATAGTTTAGCATGATCAAAAGTGATGGTATTATCATATCCAAGGACAGCTCCAGGCCATCCGAATTACCTGCAGCAATAATTTAAGAAAATATCCGCATCAATGATAGGTAGCCAACTCCTAACCAACTAATGCTGTTCTGAGTGATCATAGACAAGTGCGTTCTGAGTGTCTTCACCACCAGCATTTCTTTTGTTGCAAAGGAAATTGTCCTTTCATTCAGATTATCTCTTTTATGAAGTAACTTAGAGCATCCTATGCACCTGGAAACCAAAATGGTGATGTTACCATTAATTGACAATTCTATCTGCTTCCTTATCTTTGCTAAGGTTGTTGGCAAGAGGTTGTCTTCTCATCCATCAGTACAATGCCAAGCACAGAGTTAGACTGTGTTCACATCAAGAGAATGATCTACTAGACTGGACTGTGCTCTTATCAGCAAAAGGATCTGATCACTGAGGAGTGATTTAATTTGAACTAGTTTATAAAGTACATGCTGATTAGTTACATAAATTATTTCAATATTCTTCTTCACAGAAAATTTAATTTATAGTTTATCTAATTTTCTAAGAGGCATATTCAACATGAAAGAAAATTTCAATTAAAAAGACTAAGTCAGTTAGTGTTTGAAAGCAACTGATGAAAATGAATATTTCCTAAAAGGTCTCTTCTAATAGAAAAATAAAAAGTGAAGGAGGAAGAAGAATTTACTTTCTCTTTTCATTTTTAAAAATTCTTGTTTTTTTCTAAAAGCCAGAAATCAATTCCAGCATCTTTGCCATGATATATTGGGTTCCTTTCATTTACTCATTCCACACCTTTGATATTTATTGAGGTACTGCTACAAACAAAGCATAACAAAGTGATTATGATAACTGGGTAGAACAACTTACTCTTGTAATGATTGTAACGAGACTGCTTCTTCCTGACTTCAAAGGAATGACTCTAATGCCCAAGCATAACTTTGAATCGGAGAAGGCAATGGCACCCCACTCCAGTACTCTTGCCTGGAAAATCCCATGGGCAGAGGAGCCTGGTAGCTGCAATCCATGGGGTCGCTAAGAGTTGGACACGACTGAGTGACTTCACTTTCACTTTTCACTTTCATGCATTGGAGAAGGAAATGACAAGCTTGATACTGGGTTAGTTGTTTCATCAGAGCAGTGGAAAACCAGAGGATGAAGGAAAAATTGTTGCTTGCACTGACCTTATTGATATAAAGTCAATGAAACTTAAAAGCATTGAAACAATATAGAAGGCAGAGGAACCAGAGACCAAATTGCCAACATCTGCTGGATCATCAAAAAAGCAAGAGAGTTCCAGAAAAACATCTATTTCTGCTTTATTGACTATGCCAAAGCCTTTGACTGTGTGGATCACAATCAACTGTGGAAAATTCTGAAAGAGATGGGAATAACAGACCACCTGACCTGCCTCTAGAGAAATTTGTATGCAGGTCAGGAAGCAACAGTTAGAACTGGACATGGAACAACAGACTGGCTCCAAATAGGAAAAGGAGTACGTCAAGGCTGTATATTGTCACCCTGCTTGTTTCACTTATATGCAGAGTACATCATGAGAAATGTTGAGCTGGAAGCACAAGCTGGAATCAAGATTGCCTGGAGAAATATCAATAACCTCAGATATGCAGATGACACCATCCTTATGGCAGAAAGTGAAGAGGAACTCAAAAGCGTCTTGATGAAGGTGAAAGAGGAGAGTGAAAAAGTTGCTTAAAACTCAACATTCAGAAAACTAAGATCATGGCATCTGGTTCTATCACTTCATGGGAAATAGATGGGGAAACAGTGGAAATAGTGTCAGACTTTATTTTTTGAGGCTCCAAAATCACTGCAGATGGTGACTGCAGCCATGAAATTAAAAGACGCTTACTCCTTGGAAGGAAAGTTATGACCAACCTAGATAGCATATTCAAAAGCAGAGACATTACTTTGCCAACAAAGGTTCGTCTAGTCAAGGCTATGGCTTTTCCTGTGGTCATGTGTGGATGTGAGAGTTGGACTGTGAAGAAAGCTGAGCACCGAAGAATTAATGCTTTTGAAGTGTGGTGTTGGAGAAGACTCTTGAGAGTCCCTTGGACTGCAAGGAGATCCAACCAGTCCATTCTGAAGGAGATCAGCCCTGGGATTTCTTTGGAAGGAATGATGCTAAAGCTGAAACTCCAGTACTTTGGCCACCTCATGTGAAGAGTTGACTCATTGGAAAAGACTCTGATGCTGGGAGGGATTGGGGGGTAGGAGGAGAAGGGGATGACAGAGGATGAGATGGCTGGATGGCATCACTGACTTGATGGACGTTAGTCTGGGTGAACTCCAGGAGTTGGTGATGGACAGGGAGGCCTGGCGTGCTGCGATTCATGGGGTCACAAAGAGTCGGACACGACTGAGCAACTGAACTGAACTGAACTAAACTGAATATTTTCACCTCACCTCTCACTGTGATTCTGAGGGTGAAATTTTTGGTAGTTATTTTTGCCTAGGCAAGTAGAAACAAATATGGGGCAAATTTACAAAGTAATGTATTTGTGCAGAAATTCACAAAGCCCAGTGTTTAAAGAACATTAAAGGTCATCAGAAAGGTCCCAAAATTATAGTTGCATAAGCTAATGTTCTCAGATAATAAGAGTTTTTCATTGCTTCAGTCTATGAAACAAAATACTAATTTTTAAACATACCAAACATACTTGATATAAACAAACACATGAGCAAAACTACATGGTGTAAAAAACCCACAGCAGTTATAAACTAGAACTTATCATGCATGCACTTGCATGAAAACAACTCAGTGTTACTGCTGTAGACTGCTTCACCCTAATCTATAATTGTATTTAGACAAAGATATTTGGTGTATGCATCAAGGTTAAGTTCTGCTTGAATTAATAGTCAGTACCTCAAGTCTGGGTTGTTACAACCTCTGGATTGTCTTCTAGTCTCTCCACTACAATAGACTTCAGACCACTGCCAGATTTATCTAACTAAAACATTGAATGGCTCCCCATTGTCTAATAAATTAAGAAGTCATCACCCTGGCATTTGAGGTTCTCCACAATATGGTACTGAGCTAACACTGTCTGACATGTGAGCCCTCCATTCCAACTGCACGGTGTTCTTCACTGTTCCCCAGATAAACAATGCTGGCTCCCTTCTCCATAATCTTGTTTATGCTGTCATTCTCCAGATGTTAGACATTCATGGAAAAACACAGATCCTTGATGAAACTTTCCTCCTCTTTCCTTCCCACAGTGATTTTCCTCTGAATATTCAGCCATTTTTTTCAACCAGAACACTATTGGTATTTTGGTCCTGGTAACTCTTGTGTGGCAGGCTGTCCTGTGCACTGCAGAAGGTTTAGTAGCACACGTGGCCTCTGTTTTACTGGTGGCTCTACCAGTAAGAGTCACCCCCTCAGCAATGACCAGCAAAAGTGTCTCCAGACATTGTGAAATGTCCCTGATGGGGGCAAAAGTTTCCCTAGTTGTTCCAGATCATTATTGCCTGTATCATTTACGTTGGCACTTAAAAATATCTCATATGTATGTATCTTACTTCCTAAGCTAGATTGTTTTAGTATAAGTATTGTGTATTACTTTATTTTGAATCCCTTATAGAGCACTGTAGTTAATACTCAATAAATACTTAAAACTTAAATGAGTGAGTGAAAGTCACTCAGTCGTGTCCGACTCTTTGTGACCCCATGGACTATACAGTCCACAGAATTCTCCAGACCAGAATACTGGAGTGGGTAGCCTTTTCCTTTCCAGGGGATCTTCCCAACCCAGAGACTGAACCCAGGTCTCATGCATTGAATGCGGATTCTTTATCAGCTAAGCCACAAGGGAAGCCCCAAACTTAAATGCTTAGTATCTAAAAGTTAGAAGGAATGTGAAAGATCATTTGACCCAACCTCATTTTTTTTTAACTGTAGAAACTCAAAAATAGGAAGTAAAACTAGTTGCCCAAAATGAATGTGTGTTGGCAGAATAGCTCTCTTCTACCCAATCAGGTAGTATTAATAGTGTAGTATATTTCTTCTTATTGAGTATATTATGAGAGACTTAGTTAATTTCACATCAGCATGAGCAAACACTAGTCTATAACTTTATTAAAGGCTCCTTCTATGACTTTGCTTTAATAATGTGCATATGTGTTATTAATACCCTTATATTTTTATATTTAATGAAAAAATAAAAACCCTGATATAAGAAAGAGCCCTTAACATCATGATTGAAAGATAAGAGTTTAGCATGTATAGTTGTGTAGTCTTCAGGGAGTCACTTAACTTCACTGTGTCTCGAATCTCATCGTTAAAACTCTTATTCTGCTAAAAATAAAATAAACTCCTCTACAGAGGAAAAACTGTTTTGTTGTTTCTACCATATCCCCAGTACCTGGCACAAAGTATGACATTCACCAAACATTTTCTGAATGACTGACAAACTAGAGATATATTAGGGGCTTATTTTAATTTATCCTGAGAATAAAATGAGACCAAAAAAATCCTGGAGAATGCGAAGTGTTAGACAAATTCAAGATATTTTTATGCTTTAGAAGTCTAAGCAATTCATATGTTTAAAAATAGTAAAGTAAGAAATCAAAATTAAAATTTGTGAAATGTTGCAAAGCAGTATACTTTGGGGAAAATATCAGCATTAAATGGCTGAATTAGAAAAGAAGAATGTTCCTGTATTAATAAACTCAGCTTCCATCTTAAAAATCTAGAAAAATAAGTAAAATCCAAAGTAAGAAAGGAAATAATAATGATCAGAGCATAAATCAATAAAATTTAAAAATAGAAAATCAAGTGAGAAAAACTAATGAAATCAAAAGTTGGTTCTTAAAAAGACACTCTGCAACAGATGTTATCAAAGAAAAGCAAATTAAAAGAATTAATGACTACTACACACCAATGGTCAAAATTCAGAAACTGAAAACATGAAATGCTGTTGGGGATATGGAACAGAAATTTTTATTCAGTGCTGGTGGGAATTAAAAATGGTACAGACACTTTGGAAGCTGGAAATCAGTTTGACAGTTTTTTACAAAACTACATATACTCTTACCCTAGTTCCAGAAATGGTACTTCATGGTGTGTACTCAAGGGAGTTGAGTATTTCAGTTCAGTTCAGTTGCTCAGTCGTGTCCGACTCTTTGTCACCCCATGAATCACAGCATGCCAGGCCTCCCTGTCCATCACCAACTCCTGGAGTTCACCCAGACTAACGTCCATCAAGTCAGTGATGCCATCCAGGCATCTCATCCTCTGTCGTCCCCTTCTCCTCTTGCCCCCAATCCCTCCCAGCATCAGACTCTTTTCCAATGAGTCAACGCTTCACATGAGGTGGCCAAAGTACTGGAGTTTCAGCTTTAGCATCATTCTTTCCAAAGAAATCCCAGGGCTGATCTCCTTCAGAATGGACTGGTTGGATCTCCTTGCAGTCCAAGGGACTCTCAAGAGTCTTCTCCAACACCACAGTTCAAAAGCATTAATTCTTCAGCGCTCAGCTTTCTTCACAGTCCAACTCTCACATCCATACATGACCACTGGAAAAACCATAGCCTTGACTAGACGAACCTTTGTTGGCAAAGTAATGTCTCTGCTTATGAATATGCTATCTAGGTTGGTCATAACTTTCCTCCAAGGAGTAAGCGTCTTTTAATTTCATGGCTGCAGTCACCATCTGCAGTGATTTTGGAGCCCCAAAAAATAAAGTCTGACACTGTTTCCACTGTTTCCCCATCTATTTCCCATGAAGTGATGGGACCAGATGCCATGATCTTCGTTTTCTGAATGTTGAGCTTTAAGCCAATTTTTTCACTCTCCACTTTCACCTTCATCAAGAGGCTTTTGAGTTCCTCTTCAATTTCTGCCATAAGGGTGGTGTCATCTGCATATCTGAGGTTATTGATATTTCTCCCAGCAATCTTGATTCCAGCTTGTGTTTCTTCCAGTCCAGTGTTTCTCACGATGTACTCTGCATATAAGTTAAATAAGCAGAATGACAATATACAGCCTTGACATACTCCGTTTCCTATTTGGAACCAGTCTGTTGTTCCATGTCCAGTTCTAACTGTTGCTTCCTGACCTGCATACAAATTTCTCAAGAGGCAGGTCAGGTGGTCTGGTAGTCCCATCTCTTTCAGAATTTTCAGTTTATTGTGATCCACACAGTCAAAGGCTTTGGCATAGTCAATAAAGCAGAAATAGATGTTTTTCTGGAACTCTCTTGCTTTTTCCATGATCCAGAGGATGTTGGAAATTTGATCTCTGGTTCCTCTGCCTTTTCTAAAACCAGCTGGAACATCAGAAAGTTCATGGTTTCCATATTGCTGAAGCCTGGCTTGGAGAATTTTGAGCATTACTTTACTAGCATGTGAGATGAGTGTAATTGTGTGGTAGTTTGAGCATTCTTTGGCATTGCCTTTCTTTGGGATTGGAAAGAAAACTGACCTTTTCCAGTTCTGTGGCCACTGCTGAGTTTTCCAAATTTATTGGCATATTGAGTGCAGCACTTTCATAGCATCATATTTCAGGACTTGAAATAGCTCAACTGGAATTCCATCACCTCCACTAGCTTTGTTCGTAGTGATGCCTTCTAAGGCCCACTGGACTTCACATTCCAGGGTGTCTGGCTCTAGGTCAGTGATCACACCATCCTGATTATCTGGGTCGTGAAGATCTTTTTTGTACAGTTCTTCTGTGTATTCTTGCCACCTCTTCTTAATATTATCTGCTTCTGTTAGGTCCATACCATTTCTGTCCTTTACTGAGCCCATCTTTGCACGAAATGTTCCCTTGGTATCTCTAATTTTCTTGATGAGATCTCTAGTCTTTCCCATTCTGTTGTTTTCCTCTATTTCTTTGCATTGATCGCTGAAAAAGGCTTTCTTACCTCTTCTTGCTATTCTTTGGAACTCTACATTCAGATATTTATATCTTTCCTTTTCTCCTTTGCTTTTCACTTCTCTTCTTTTCACAGCTATTTGTAAGGCCTCCTCAGACAGCCATTTTACTTTTTTGCATTTCTTTTCCATGGGGATGGTCTTGATCCCTGTCTCCTGTACAATGTCATGAACCTCATTCCATAGTTCATCAGGCACTCTGTCTATCAGATCTAGGCCCTTAAATCTATTTCTCACTTCCACTGTATAATCATAAGGGATTTGATTTAGGTCATTCCTGAATGGTCTAGTGGTTTTCCCTACTTTCTTCAATTTAAGTCTGATTTTGGCAATAAGGAGTTCATGGTCTGAGCCACAGTCAGCTCCTGGTCTTGTTTTTGCTGACTGTATAGAGCTTCTCCATCTTTGGCTGCAAAGAACATAATCAATCTGATTTCGGTGTTGACCATCTGGTGATGTCCATGTATAGAGTCTTCTCTTGTGTTGTTGGAAGAGGGTGTTTGTTAGGACCAGTGCATTTTCTTGGCAAAACTCTATTAGTCTTTGCCCTGCTTCATTCCGTATTCCAAGGCCAAATTTGCCTGTTACTCCAGGTGTTTCTTGACTTCCTACTTTTGCATTCCAGTCCCCTATAAAGAAAAGGACATCCTTTTTGGGTGTTACTTTTAAAAGGTCTTGTAGGTCTTTATAGAACCGTTCAACTTCAGCTTCTTCAGCATTACTGGGTGGGGCATAGACTTGGATTACTGTGATATTGAATGGTTTGCTTTGAAAACAAACAGAGATCATTCTGTCATTTTTGAGATTGCATCCAAGTACTGCATTTCGGACTCTTTTGTTGACTATGATGGCTACTCCATTTCTTCTGAGGGATTCCTGCCTGCAGTAGTAGATAGAATGGTCATCTGAGTTAAATTCACCCATTCAGTCCATTTTAGTTCGCTGATTCCTAGAATGTCGACGTTCACTCTTGCCATCTCCTGTCTGACCACTTCCAATTTGCCTTGATTCATGGACCTAACACTCCAGGTTCCTATGCAATAGTGCTCTTTACAGCATCGGACCTTGCTTCTATCACCAGTCACATCCACAGCTGGGTATTGTTTTTGCTTTGGCTCCATCCCTTCATTCTTTCTGGAGTTATTTCTCCACTGATCTCTAGTAGCATATTGGGCACCTACTGACCTGGGGAGTTCCTCTTTCAGTATCCTATCATTTTGCCTTTTTGTACTGTTCATGGGGTTCTCAAGGCAAGAATACCGAAGTGGTTTGCCATTCCCTTCTCCAGTGGACCACATTCTGTTGAGTATTTAGGTCCACACAAAAACTGCACCGGGATATTTACAGCAGCTTTATTCATAATTGCCAAAATTTGGAAGCAATCAAGATGTCCTTCAATAGGTGAATGGATAAATTGTATTATATCCACACAATGGAATATTATTCAACACTAAAAAGGAATAAGCTTATCAATCATTAAAAGACATGGAGGAATCTTAATGCATTTTACTAAGTGAAAGCAGGCAATCTGAAAAGGCTACATACTGTATGAATCCAACTACCTGACATTCCAGAAAAGGCAAAACTATAACGACAATAAAAGGATCAGCAGTTGCCGGAGGTTAGGTAGAAGGAGGAACAGATGAAGGACAAAGTATTTTTAAGGCAGTGAAAATACTATCTACTACATAATGATAGATATTCTGTCATTATACCTTTGTCCAAACCCACAGAATGTGCAACATCAAGAGTGAAGTCAACTGTATCTTTGGGTGATTTTGATGGGTCCATGTACCTTCATCTTTGGTAAAAAATGAGCCTTTCTGGTGAGGATATTGATAATGGGGGAGGCTATGCATGTGTAGGGGCAAGAGTATATAATTTTTAACTGTCTTAATATGAACATATGAATATGCCTTAATATGAAACTACTCTCAAATATGAACAGTCAGTCAAAGATTACCTGACATTGGCAAAAAGCCTCTAACAAAAGAAGAAACTGGAGACAAAGCAGAAAACAGAAAATGTAAATAAACTATACTATCCTCAGAGACTAAAGAGACCTTTGAAATTAGAAAAGGAAAACAATTCAGAGAAAAATAAATAAAATTAAATTTTTTAAAGCTCATTACAAAATAGGATGAGAAATAAAATATATTTAAAATATGCCTTAAGTTTCAGGACTCACTCAGGAAATGCAGGGAGAAATAATGGAAATAAGGAAAGGAGATACAAATAAGAGTATCAATACAGAGAATTCAACAAATAGTTAAGAGCTCTAGAAAAAAAAAAAGCTGGAAAAAATGAGAGTCAAAAAAATGATTCAAAAATTTCTCAGAACTCAAGGATTTGAGTTTGAAATTGAAACCAGCACTGTGCTGTGCTTAGTTGCTCAGTTGTGTCTGACTCTTTGCAACCCCATGGACTGTATGTTTTATAAGTTTGTAGCATTTATACTTCTACAAGTATCAGAGCTTCAAGTTGCACAAAGACTTCAGGAGGATATCTTGTATCTTTATAGACATGGCCGCCTCTTTTTAAAATAGTCCTTTGCCTGGGTGGGCTGTTTATCTGCTTGAGCACCGAAGTTTCTTTTTTCTAGATTTGGTAAAGGAATTATAAACAATAGCATTAATTCTCCTGTAATAAATTGAAAGAAATTGGACCCTAATAGTACTCTTGCCTGGAAAATCCCATGGACGGAGGAGCCTGATAGGCTGCAGTCCACGGGGTTGCTAAGAGTCGGGCACGACTGAGCGACTTCACTTTCACTTTTCAGTTTCATGCATTGGAGAAGGAGATGGCAACCCACTCCAGTGTTCTTGCCTGGAGAATCCCAGGGACGGGGCAGCCTCGTGGGTTGCCGTCTCTGGGGTCGCACAGAGTCGGACACGACTGAAGCGACTTAGCAGCAGCAGGACTGTAGCCCACCAGGGTCCTCTGTCCATGGGGATTCTCCAGGCAAGAATACTGGAGTGGGTTGCCATGCCCTCCTCCAGGGGATCTTTCTCAACCCGGGGATCGAACCCAGGTCTCCTGCATTGCAGCAGATTCTTTACCATCTGAACCACCAGGGAAGCCCAAGAATACTGGAGTAGGTAGCCTATTCCTTCTCCAGGGGATGTTCCCAACCTAGGAATTGAACCAGGGTCTCCTGCATTGCAGGCAGATTCTTTACCAGTTGAGCCACAGGGAAGCCTCAAAACCGGCACTGCTGCTGCTGCTGCTAAGTCGCTTCAGTAGTGTCCGACTCTGCGCGATCCCATAGACGGCAGCCCATCAGGCTCCCCCGTCTCTGGGATTCTCCAGGCAAGAACACTGGAGTGGGTTGCCATTTCCTTCTCCAATGCATGGAAGTGAAAAGTGAAAGTGAAGTGGCTCAGCAGTGTCCGACTCTTCGCAACCCCATGGACTGCAGCCCACCAGGCTCCTCCATCCATGCGGTTTTCCAGGCAAGAGTACTGGAGTAGGGTGCCATCGCCTTCTCCGCAAATCAGCACTAGATCAAATCAAAACCGTTAGCCATCAGCGGGCGCAGGAGATACCGTTCCCAGCACCTCTGAGGTCGGCCTTCACAACTTTTCTGGAGAGTAATCAAACGGGTAAGACCTAGATCTCAGAAGGCGAGTGACCCTGGTTTCCCTTTCTAGCTGTACTCTGGAGGATTAGTGCAGCCAGACAGAAGGATGACTCTGAAACAGAACCTGATAAAGTTAGAGAAGCTAGGAATGCCAACCAGACCCATAGAATATTTCATACCTGGAGCTAATGTAGTCTGTATTCTTGTCAAATGTGTCTCTTTTTATAATCCAACTTTTCTCTATATAAAAGGAGAAGAGAGAAAGAGGTAGTGTCTTTATTATTGTTATCATTATTATACAGCGTGACAGGAAGACAGAGCTAAAGATTTTAGGCAGTGGACTATTTTAATTTTATAAACATCACTCAGAGCTTACAAGGACAGCACATAAAGGGAGCTTGACACCGTTGTACAAGCCTTCAGTGGTTTCCACAGAGGATCAGGGCTCCCCCATTTCCCCTCCCTGCCACTACCCCCCACCCCTGCATTATAGACAATACCGTGGGATCTCTCCAGACTCTGGCAAAGCTTGTGGTGTCTTCTTCCTTCCTCAATACTTTAGATTAAGCTTTTACCCTGAGGCCCTTGTTAAAATGCACATCTGTCACCTAGGAGATTAACACAAGAGCCCATCTGTTTGGTTCAGAAAGCTGGCCAGTAGCAGCCTGACACCGAGCTCCTGACATGAGCTCATGACAAGCTCTGTTCAGGGTATCCTGAACAGAGGCCCTGACTTGGTCATGAACAGAGCTGGGTCCCAGGACCATCTCAGCTACTTATTTGCTGAGGACAAGCCTCAGCTTCCCCAGATTCATTTTTTTTATCAAAGACAAACTCTACCCACAGAACTGTATTGAATATAATTGTGCTCATAGACCTCTAAGATTCTGTCCCGCCTTAAAATTCAGTGGCTCTATATTCTGAATAGAATATATACTCTGACACCTCAGTCACCAAGAATAAGATTTGATTTTTTTAAAGAATAAATATTGTATTTTAAATATCCATATACTATATCTGCATATGTAATTTTTTTTTAAATGCAAATAATTCCAGCTGGTTAAATTTAGAATGCTTATATTAAAACCAATTCAACAATACTCTCTGGCATGATTCCCAGAACATTTTCATTTGATTGGGAATTGTTTAAATTTTAATTCATTTTAAGCCCTTCTTTCTCCCAATTGTGCTCCTCTTAGAAGGTTGCATTTGAAGTATTGACTGCAATTGTACAGACTCTCTTATTAAATCATGGATCTCAGCAGTGATACTGCTACCATATGGATGCTTTCTGGGTCACATGGAGAATGTGTAGTGGGGTAGAGAAAATACATTAATATGATTATGAATTGTTTTTGTGGATTCCCTTTTCCTTCCAAGAGCGCCTGCCAGAGGCTCACTTCTGCCCTATATCAGGATCAATACTAACATGCTCTTACTCATCTGATCTTTCCCTTTCCCTTTTAAAACATTTAAGATAACAGCAAAACTGTCTTCCCAAACACTTCTGTCAGTACCAACTCTAGAAAAGCACAGAAAAACCAAATCAAACTGTGCAGATTCCGTTACGTCAAACAGGTTCATTTCCTATAAATTCATTATCACACTGCTTTTCCTTTCCTGACTGGTGTTTTTGCTGTATTCTCAAATTTTATTCAATCTGGATCCCAATTTTCACTGGCCTTGGGAAGATAAAGTGGAAACGGTGGCAGCAGAGGCTGGGAGAAGGGCCGCAGACAGGGCTCCCAGTGGATGATGAAGCTCTATTTTGGATACAGAGCCTTCCTGCATCTTTATACCTGGCTTTTACCACTGTACAACAACCAACTTATACTTTTTCTTAACAACTCTTTCTCTCCTTCTACCCCTTTACTGACCCAGCCACTGCTAGAGACTGAGATTTACCCTTTATCCTAAGACCTACAGTCCTTTATAGCTATATACCAGGCATTGAGTTAAGCCATTTCATTTAAATTTTATCACTTAATCATTAGACAGTCTTACAAGTCAGGAATGGACTTTATTGTTTTAAAACTAGGGAAATTGAGACTGGAGAGTTTAAATAACTAGCATAATGTCCAAAGACAATACAGAGTTGAGGTTAGATGTGTACTCAGTTCTGTCCCCCTGTTTAAAGTATGTATTTATGTAAAATGAATAATAGCCAGGAGGTAGTATTGAAGGAGCACAAAAGTGATACAGCCAGTACTATGGTTTGATCAAAAACTACATTAATATAACATCCACATGTCTACACAAAAAACTTAACTAATAACTTCCATGATCTCATATTCAGTGATTGTAAATGGCATATTGTCAAACTAAGGAAAGCTTTCAGCCATAAGTAACAGCCCAATTTTTACTGACCAAAACACATCTTTCTCAAACATAACGAAGTCTAGAGCCTGTTCAGTTCAGTTCAGTTCAGTCACTCCGTTGTGTCCGACTCTTTGCGAGCCTATGAATTGCAGCACGCCAGGCCTACCTGTCCACCACCAACTCCCAGAGTTCACTCAAACCCATGTCCATCAAGGCGGTGATGCCATCCAGCCATCTCATCCTCTGTTGTCCCCTTCTCCTCCTGCCCCCAATCCCTCCCAGCATCAGGGTCTTTTCCAATGAGTCAACTCTTTGCATGAGGTGGCCAAAGTATTGGAGTTTCAGCCTCAGCATCAGTCCTTCCAATGAACACCCAGGATTGATCTCCTTTAGGATGAACTGGTTGGATCTCCTTGCAGTCCAAGGGACTCTTCTCCAACACCACAGTTCAAAAGCATCAATTCTTCAGCACTCAGCTTTCTTCACAGTCCAACTCTCACATCCATACATGACCACAGGAAAAACCATAGCCTTGACTAGACAGACCATTGTTGGCAAAGTAATATCTCTGTTTTTCAATATGCTGTCTAGGTTGGTCATAACTTTCCTTCCAAGGAGTAAGCATCTTTTAATTTCATGGCTGCAACCACTATCTGCAGTGATTTTGGAGCCCCAAAAAATAAAGTCTGACACTGTTTCCATTGTTTCCCCATCTATTCCCCATGAAATGATGGGACCAGATGCCATGATCTTAGTTTACTGAATATTGAGCTTTAAGCCAACTTTTTAACTCTCCTCTTTCACTTTCATCAAGAGGCTCCTTAGTTCCTCTTCACTTTCTGCCATAAGGGTGGTGTCATCTGCATATCTGAGGTTATTGATATTTCTCCCGGCAATCTTGATTCCATCTTGTGCTTCTTCCAGCCCAGCGTTTCTCCTGATGTCCTCTTCATAGAAGTTAAATAAGCAGGGTGTCAATATACAGCCTTGACGTACTCCTTTTCCTATTTGGAACCAGTCTGTTGTTCCATGTCCAGTTCTAACTGTTGCTTCCTGGTTGCATACAGGTTTCTCAACAGGCAGGTCAGGTAGTCTGGTATTCCCATCTCTTTCAGAATTTTGCACAGTTTATTGTGATCCACACAGTCAAAGGCTTTGGCATAGTCAATAAAGCAGAAATAGATGTTTTTCTGGAACTCTCTTGTTTTTTCCATGATCCAGCGGATGTTGGCATTTGATCTGGTTCCTCTGCCTTTTCTAAATCCAGCTTGAACATCTGGAAGTTCACGGTTCATGTACTGCTGAAGCCTGGCTTGCAGAATTTTGAGCATTACTTTACTAGCATGTGAAATGAGTGCAATTGTGCGGTAGTTTGAGCATTCTTTGGCATTGCGTTTCTTTGGCATTGGAATGAAAACTGACCTTTTCCAGTCCTGTGGCCACTGCTGAGTTTTCCAAATTTGCTGGCATATTGAGTGCAGCACTTCACAGCATCATCTTTCAGGATTTGAAATAGCTCAACTGGAATTCCATCACCTCCACTAGCTTTGTTCATAGTGATGCTTTCTAAGGCCCACTTTACTTCACATTCTAGGATGTCTGGCTCTAGATGAGGAATCACACCATCATGATTATCTGGGTCATGAAGCTCTTTTTTGTACAATTTTTCTGTGTATTCTTGCTACCTCTTCTTAATATCTTCTGCTTCTGTTAGGTCCATACCATTTCTGTCCTTTATTGAGCCCATCTTTGCATGAAATGTTCCCTTGGTATCTCTAATTTTCTTGAAGAGATCTCTAGTCTTTCCCATTCTGTTGTTTTCCTCTATGTCTTTGCATTGATCGCTGAGGAAGGCTTTCTTATCTCTCCTTGGTATTCTTTGGAACTCTGCATTCAGATGCTTATATCTTTCCTTTTTTCCTTTGCTTTTCGCTTCTCTTCTTTTCACAGCTATTTGTAAGGCCTCCTCAGACAGCCATTTTGCTTTTTTGCATTTCTTTTCCATGGGGATGGTCTTGATCCCTGTCTCCTGTACAATGTCATGAACCTCATTCCATAGTTCATCAGGCACTCTGTCTATCAGATCTAGGCCCTTAAATCTATTTCTCACTTCCACTGTATAATCATAAGGGTTAGAGCCAGTAGCCACACTAAAAAAGTAAAATGAAACATGTAAAGTTAACTTTAATAATATATTATATTTCACCCATACATCCAACATATTATCATTCCAACATGCAATCAACATTAAATATATAAATGATATAATTTTCTGTATTACTTTTTATACTCTCTTTGAAATCCAGCATGCACTTGTGTTAACAGTATATCTCAATTCAGACTAGCCACATTTCAAGTGCTCTTAGCCAGATGTGGTTAGTGATGACCACACTGGACCAAAGGGTAAGAGAAGTTACTGCTGGAGTTAGATTCCTAGTAGTTCTCAGAGCTTTCTCCTCATATTTAGCACCTCAGATTTACAAAATGTTTACCAAAATACCAGACATTGTATCAGTATCCAAAGCAAGAAAACGGAAGAGGCACCACTAGTAAAATCCTTCCCAGAATACCTCTATTTACATCTGTGAACTGTCCCAACATAACCCTTCATCACAAGAAGGGCTGGGAAAGTGGAAAAATTTAATTTTTCTTCTGATTTTCAGTGGAAGTATAAGAATATGGTAAGTTTCCTATATACAAATGAATTCCATTCAAACAGCACATTCATAAGTCCAATTTGTTCATAAATCCAAGAAATTAACCTAGGTACCCAATTTTTATAGATAACATCAGACATGTGAACTAACTTAACATGACTGGACATGCAAATGCATGTTTGCATCTTTGAAAGTCTGCACCTTGAAAGTTCATATGTAGGGCGTTTACTGTAAAGGGGTTGGAAATAGAAATATATTTACTAACTGGCTAGCTCAGACATAGATATTATTTAAAAAAAAAACAAAGAAGACTGTATTTTAAATAAAGAGACATTCTAAGAATTACAGAAATAGCTCTGCTTCATTTCTGCAATATTTATATAATATTTAACTAAATGACAAATGGGTCTTCCTTTCAGAATAATACCTATATAGCTCACTCACACCATTTTTCCAAATGAGAGAGAGATGGAATATCAGGAATGAAGCATCTGGAGAGAAGAGTGGTTCTCAGAAGATGAGGGTACTGACCTCATTTTCCCCCACATCTTTCCATGGAGAGCCTTTTATGAATACATGAGTGCACGTAACTGAACACCAAATGTAACACTATTTGCTCAAATCCTCTAGAGCTGCTAATGTCAATGTTCATTTTAATACATCACAATGTATGAAAGTGAAAGTGAAAGTCACTCAGTTGTGTCCGACTCTTTGCGACCCCATGGACTATACAGTCCATGAAATTCTCTAGGCCAGAATACTGGAGTGGGTAGCCTTTCCCTTCTCCAGGGGATCTTCCTAACCCAGGGATCAAACCCAGGTCTCCTGCACTATAAGCTGATTCTTCACCAGCTGAGCCACAAGGGAAGTCCAAGAATCACAATGTACATGCTGCTCTTAATAGTTTATAATTCTTCCCAGTTATCTCTTTCCAAAACAAAATAGCAATAAATAAATCTAAAATAATACCACCTTATCAACAAAATTTTGTGGATACATTAATGAAAAAGAAAAAGATCTTTAACTTCAGAAAAATGAATAATACATAGCTTTGACATAATTAACACTGGAACTTAAGTAACAGGAAATGGAAGCAAATTAATCTAATATTATATTGTGGATAGTTTGAATTCCTCTGTTTTATTGTACAGATACTAAATATTATGGCAAACCTAACTACTGTCTTCTAAAGTATTTCTGTATGTTCTCTCTTCTCACAAAGATCCTAAAAATATTCTCAGTTATCTTAAACCATGATATGACAGAGCACATTCTATTTAATGGTAGAAAACTAATCTATAATAAACTCATTCCACTTCATATAAATTAAAGTTGGTACTCTTGTTTATTTAGTTTTAAATATACACATACATGTATATGTAGGCTTTCACATAACTAATCCTCTGAATATTCAAACAGCCCACTAGGTCATCTAATGGGATTGTGTGAAGTAAAGCTGCCATGAACTGGAACATAGGGCACACTGCATGAGCTGACAATTAAAAGGATAAAATTCCTCAGATGAAAACAGGAATGAGTTTAAACCATCAGAGAAATTAGGTCAATAACATAGTCTTTAATTATAATCTCCTGAGATTTGCATTCTGAAAAGGAGTAGAAATCCTTGGATTCTGTATGAGAAAGAGTAATCCCATTATAACTTCACTAGACTGTAGCAATTGAGATGAACTTTGTACAACATCAGATGAATGACACGTGTTGACCTCACCACAACTAAGCCCCAGTTTTAAGAGATTCCTATGACTGTTGCTTAATATATTAAAAACCAAATACAACAACAATTTGTGCAACATAATATTACCATTAATACCGTTAATATCACTTGAAATCTTCTGTTCTTGTTACATGTTTGACAGCATGTCAAATGGTTGCATAACCCCTGTACACATATGGATGCCTGACTCCTATGACACAGGATAATGATAGGACACACTGCAAATCAGTGAGGGGCTCAGTGACATAAACCCAGTGCATAAATTGCCAGTGGGTCATACTTTCCCATCATTATGGTACTAAGTAAATATGCACTCAGGGCTATTAACACTGTTGTGGGCTTTGACATATGCCACCATGCAGAGGCTGATGACCAGCTACATAAACACTGTGCATAGATCTCCTATATTGCCAAGGCCATACATTCCTTGGAGACCTTAAAATGATGCCTGTGTCACTTGAAAATGACATATGATCACAAGGTTCTGTTTGAGAACACTGTCAAATTAGTGATTATTTCAGAATTTAAGGGAGAAAAAAAATGAGAATACTTTCATTCTAATTAATTAAAAAGACTGAGGGAACACACTTAAAATCTAATAATAACTCTGACCTCACCTCCAGCATCTCTCCTTGACTTAGACATACAAGCAAAAGACTTTTGGTGCTGTAGACCTGGATGATAGCTTGGAGAAATTTTGAAGAATCAAAAATTTTAAATTCAGTGTTAGATCCTATACGTGCCTTTCGTGCACCCTATTACGTAACTCAACCCACCTCTTTATTGTCTGTTCTCCCCTCCCCTTGCTCTTCTCTTTGCCCACCATTCAGAAAGGGGAAAAAAAAAACAAACACTCCTGTCTTCTTACAGAGTATTTCACCTATCACCAGCCCCTGTACCCAAACTCAGCAAAGCAACACCTTTTGTATATTCCAAAGTCATGTCAATGAGTCATGTTTATTCTTTCACTTCCTATGAATATTTGCTGAAATAAAGGAAAAGTATAGTGCTATGACTTATAACACCATACCTCAGAAAGCAGATGTTGACAAGTTTATTTTAATCAGATTCTTCTATTATAAATGGATCAAACATTTAAATGACCTAAAATCTAACTGCTAATAGTTTACTGTTGTGGTCTAAAATGTAAGCTAACAATTATGTAACTTAAAAAAATAAGGATTAAAAATAAATAATTTGCAATGTCTATAACATGATATAGAAAAAAAATCAAAATTAGAATAAAGCAACTGATTTTTATATATCTAGCTATAGAAAACAATCTACTCAGTTCTTTTCCTATAAATGAGATGTCAAATTGAAATAATTTGTTGTTGTTCAGTCGCTAAGTTGTCTCTGACCCCATGGACTTCAGTATACCAGGCTTCCCTGTCCTTCACTGCCCACCAGAGTTTGCTCAAACTCACGTCCATTGAATTGGTGATGCCATCCAACATATGAGGATGGAGATTTACAGAAACTTCAAAACCTAAACTATATATGACATTTTCTCAGTCTACATTAAGCTTATTATACAGAAGTAGATAATTTTATTACTAGTCATGGCATCCAGTCCCATCACTTCATGGGAAATAGATGGGAAACAGTGTCATACTTTATTTTTCTGGGCTCCAAAATCACTGCAGATGGTGACTGCAGCCATGAAATTAAAAGATGCTTACTCCTTGGAAGGAAAGTTATGACCAACCTAGATAGCATATTCAAAAGCAGAGACATTACTTTGCCAACAAAGGTTCGTCTAGTCAAGGCTATGGTTTTTCCTGTGGTCATGTATGGATGTGAGAGTTGGACTGTGAAGAAGGCTGAGCGCAGAAGAACTGATGCTTTTGAAGTGTGGTGTTGAAGAAGACTCTTGAGAGTCCCTTGGACTGCAAGGAGATCCAACCAGTCCATTCTGAAGGAGATCAGCCCTGGGATTTCTTTGGAAGGAATGATGCTAAAGCTGAAACTCCAGTACTTTGGCCACCTCATGCGAAGAGTTGACTCATTGGAAAAGACTCTGATGCTAGGAGGGATTGGGGGCAAGAGGAGAAGGGGACCACAGAGGATGAGATGGCTGGATAGCATCACTGACTCTATGGACTCACGTGAGTCTGAGTGAACTCCAGGAGTTGGTGATGGACAGGGAGGCCTGGCGTGCTGCGATTCATGGGGTCGCAAAGAGTCGGACACGACTGAGCGACTGATCTGATCTGATCTGATCTGATCTACAAGCCCAAACTCTGATAGAATCAAAACATCATTAGCCACATGAACGTTTCAACGAATGTTTATCCCTATTGATTTCTAGCTTCCATCTGTAAATGCCTTGAGCTTCTTGATCCAAGACATGTCCACAGTTTTCATACTGCTTTATGAGAAAAATGAAAATAAATTTTCTAATAGAATTTCACTTCCTCTAATTTCATACTGAGAACTAAACCAGCCATTCAGGAAATAAGTCATCTTGAGTTAGGTGGTACTTAAGATATCCAGCTGCAAATTAGTCACTTTTCTGTAAAGGTAAAGAAAGTATGCATAATATTATTTTATTTAAAATATTGATATATGTGGCAAGCAGGAAAATGTTGTAATCAAAAGAGGATACAAACATATATGAGTTTGATAATCTGCAACAGATAAAATCCATTTAAATATATAATTATTTCTAAAAGTGGCTACATCTTATTTTTGAAATTATAAATAAGTATTACATGCATCAGAAGGTGATAAATTATCTTGGGATTTTGGAGATTATAAGGATCATTATCAACTAATACTTCAACCAGAGCTTAAAGATCTACTTAACCTGGAGATTATTCTAATAATAATATTGACAATTTTTCAAAGACTTTTAGAAATGTCAAAACATTTGATTGTATCAAACTCTAATTTGAACTACATATTCTAAAAGCCTAACTAGCAATCAAAAAACAATTATGCATATAAGCACTTTAATAATCATATGAGTCAAATCTTTCAAGTTTCCTTACACTCGATCATCTACATTTAAACTTGAAAGAATTTTGCATTTAATTTTATGACTTAAAAGAAGGTAAGCTAAAATGCATCTACCAACTAATGAAATATAATAGAAACAACAAAACCCATGCATTAAAAACAGGCATTAAGCATAATCTCATAAATAATGAATTAAATGTGTTCTTTATTCATTACTAAGTTTTAGTTGACAAATTTAGCACTTACTCCACTATAGGCAAATAAATATAATTTTATTTAATTTTTAAAATAGTCTCATGATAATTATGCTTATCTCCATGTGGTTATTGAGGCTCAGAAAATGTAGGCAACTTTCCCAGCATTCATGTAGCAAACCACAGCGGGAAGTCAGGAGATTGATTCCAACAATGATATTCTTAGTCACCCTTCTAGAATCTCTCACATAAGATTTTGAGAAACAGAAACTTAAAATAGCTGTTTGAAAGGTAACACTTTCTGAATATATATGTGTGACAACTAGCAGGTCAAGTTCCCAGTAACTTTATATCACCAAAAGAAATGCATAGTATAATTTATGAATTGATAAACTAGATATATGAGATATCCTTGATTCTACAACATATGTTTTTAAGCCCCAGCATTTTCTGTATTTTGTCTTGTGATCAAAGTCAAAGAAACCTCCTGTTTCCAGGCAGGGTATTTCTCTAGCTTTTGAGAACTTACCCAGTATCAGAGGCATCTGATTCTTGTCTTGGGTAGCACAACATGTGGTTACATTTTAACTAAAATTTGCACTACTAATTATGAGGAAATTATCTCAAGAATACTTAATTTTTATTAAAATGCAGCATTGAAATAATAATCATTTTATTTATAAAAATCCATCTCCCCCACCTATAAAATGCTGAAGGGCAGTTATCATTAATTGTTATAAAGATTAAGTGTAAAGATTTAGAATGGTGCTGGGCGTGTAATAGGTACTCAATAAATGTGTACTGTTCCATGACAATGCTAATTATAAGACAGAAAAGGAGGATGCAGAAGAGCATGGAAAACAGCTGCAGGATATAAATCTATGAAAGAGAAGAAAGAACATTTCAACAGAGCCATGACCTACTTAATTTTTGGTATGGCAATAACTAAGTGCTTTATGGGATCTAGAAATGGGTAATACTTCCAAGGAAATAAAACAGTTTCATATTGTCATTGAAACATATCCAAAAATGCCACCTCAGACTCATGTAGTTTAAAGTACAACTCACGTTTTCTTCCCCCAAAGATCTCCCACTTACTCCCTTTTCCCAAAGAGCATGGTACCTACACCATTCCATGTGCTGTTAACATTTACAGTGAATTGAACAGGCCCCTCTCACCTCTAGATTCATGTTCATCTCAGAGTGTGACCTTTTTGGAAATAGGGGCTTGCAGATGTAATTAGTTGAGATGAGGTCATGCAGGATTAGCATGGGCTCCAAATCCAATGACTTGTGTCCTTCAAAAAAGAGAAGAGGACCCACAAATGCACCAGAAAGAAGGCCATGTGAAGACAGAGGCCGAGTGGGATGATCCTGCTATAAGCCAAGGAACATCAAAGAGAGCCAGGAGCCGCCAGAAGCTGGAAGAGGCAAGGGAAGATTCTTCCCCAGGAGATTCAGAGGGAGCGTGGCCCTGCCCATACCTTAATTTCAGACTTTCAGCCTCCTGATTTGGCAAAGAATAAATTCCAGTTGTTTTAAGCCACCAAGTTCTTGGTATTTTGTTATGGCAACCTTAGAAAAGGAATACACCACCTCCACACACTCACTCTCATTGGTATCCTGCCCTAAACACTCTCTCCTCTATCCCAGTATTAAGTGTTACTTGCTCAGTCCTGTCCAACTCTTTGAGACACCATGGACTGTAGCCCACCAGGCTCTTCTGTCCATGGGATTCTCCAGGCAAGAATACTGGAGTGGGTTTTCATGCCTTCCTCCAGAGGATCTTCCTGACCCAGGGATCGAACCCAAGTCTCTTATACCACCATTTGGCAGGTGTGTTCTTTAACACTAGTGCCACCTGGGAAGGCCCCAGTGGATCCATTCAATTCCTCTCTGAACCTCAGTGCAGACCTCATTGACTTTCTCTGATCACATTAACTGCGCCTCTTCTCAAGAGCTAAAGCTTATGAATCCACCCCTCAAAATTTAGCAACAAGTTGTCAGCCTTTCAAGCAGAGAGCCAAGTCTTACATTTGTTTAGCCCCACAGTATCCAGCACTTACAAGATGGCCAAGAAAAGTACCTAAATGACCAAGTTCACAGCACAGGCTCTGAAAAAGATTAAGAGCACAATCTCTGGGACCAGGCAACTAGGGCTCAGATGCTGGTTTTGCTGATTATAAATCTATAATGGTTTATAATTTTGAATAATTATAAATCCAAACCAACTTCTCCTGTGTCCTCTCTCTGCCTCACTTACCTTATATGTAAAATGGAGATGATGTCAGTACTTATGTTGTGAGGTTCTAAGAGACTGAGTGAGTTAACACTATAAAGCACCTAGCACACAGTAAGTACGTGAAGCTAGTCTCTTTTTTATTACAGTTATTACCATATACAGAGACAACACATATTAAAATACATTTGTTTAAGACTGGGTGTGGACAGACGACTGAAAAGGAGCCATAAGTGAACCAAGTAAGCATAAAGAATTAGTCAAGTGTTTTCCTCTTCAAAACCCCCAATTATTTCCTGTAATAATTGGAAATGGAATTGTTTTTGGAGGAATCAACTAAACATTTCTTTTCCTAGGAGTGTGATGGTTAATACTATGTGTTTCAATTTCACTGGGCTAAAATAAAGTCTGACACTGTTTCCACTGTTTCCCCATCTATTTCCCATGAAGTGATGGGACAGGATGCCATGATCTTCGTTTTCTGAATGTTGAGCTGTAAGCCAACTTTTTCACTCTCCTCTTTCACTTTCATCAAGAGGCTCCTTAGTTCCTCTTCACTTTCTGCCATAAGGGTGGTGTCATCTGCATATCTGAGGTTATTGATATTTCTCCCAGCAGTCTTAATTCCAGCTTGTGCTTCTTCCAGCCCAGTGTCTCTCATGATGTCCTCTGCATATAAGTTAAATAAGCAGGGTGACAATATACAGCCTTGACATACTCCTTTCCCTATTTGGAACCAGTCTGTTGCTCCATGTCCAGTTCTAACTGTTGCTTCCTGACCTGCATATAGGACTGTGAAGAAAGCTGAGCGCTGAAGAATTGATGCTTTTGAACTGTGGTGTTGGAGAAGACTCTTGAGAGTCCCTTGGACTGCAAAGAGATCCAACCAGTCCATCCTAAAGTAAATTAGCCCTGGGTGTTCATTGGAAGGACTGATGCTAAAGCTGAGACTCCAATACTTTGGCCACCTCATGTGAAGAGTTGACTCATTGGAAAAGACTCTGATGCTGGGTGGGATTGGGGGCAGGAGGAGAAGGGGATGACAGAGGATGAGATGGCTGGATGGCATCACCGACTCAATGGACGTGAGTTTGAGTGAACGCCGGGAGTTGGTGATGGACAGGGAGGCCTGGCGTGCTGCGATTCATGGGGTCGCAAAGAGTCGGACACAACTGAGCGACTGAACTGAACTGAACTGAACTGAAAAGGGTAACAAGGTAGCTGGTAAAACATTATTTCTGAGTGTGTCTGTGAGAATGTTTCAAGAGAAGATCAGCATTTGAATTGGTAAACTGAGCAAAGATCTTCACTAATGCACAGGTGAGCTTCATTGGATTCACTGAGAGGCTGAATAGAACAAAAAGGTGGAGGAAAACCAAATTTGCTTTCTTTGTTCAAGCTAGGATATCCATCTTGTCCTGCCCTTGGATATTAGCACTCCTGATTCTTGGATCTTCAGATGGAGGCCAGGATTTACATAATTGGACCCCTGTTCTCAGGTCTTTGGACTTAGACTGAATTAAACTACTGGTTTTCCTGGTCCTTCAGCTGGCAGATAGTACAGACAGTAGTGCTTCTTGCCCTCTATAATTGTATGAAACATTTCCTATAACAAATTTCCTCATTCATTCATAGATAGATAGATAGACAGAATATGGTAGTTTAGTTGCTAAGTCGTGACTGACTCTTGAGACCCCAAGGACTGTAGCCTGCCAGGATCCTCTGTCCATGGGATTTCCCAGGCAAGAAATACTGGAATGGGTTGCCATTTCCTTCTCCAGGGGATCTTCCTAACCCAGGGATTGAACCAATGTATCCTACACTGGCAGGCAGATTCTTTACCACTGAGCCACTGGGGATTTCTGATAGATAGACCCTATTGGTTTCATTTCTCTGGAGAACACGGATTAACACCTTGCCTTCTCAGAAGATATTAGCCAACATTCCAAGTATCCTTGTAGAGTTTAATAATCCCAAGTCCCCTCGTCTCCACTCAGAAATTGCCCTTGTCTACAATATCTTCTCTCTTTTCCCTAGGTGATCCCACTCCCACTTTGAAGGCCAATCTCCTACCTGCGACATAATTACTTTCCCAATTACTCAAGCCCACTTTAATTATTTCTTCCTGTGAAGATTTCTAATACACCATAACACATAATTCAACGCACAAATACTGATGATTTATCATTTTATGTACATATGCTATCTTTCCACTAAACTATAAGTTTAAGAGAAGAGTCAGCAATTTAGCAACAGACTAATTCCAAAATCCATTCTCTTTTTATATTTATGTGTTTAAATCTGCATTTTGTACAAAGTGGTTAAATGCTTTAATACAGTAAAAACATTCTAGACATTATAATACTTTTCCTGGGTCACTTAAGTAAACTTTAGCTTTTAAAAAATTGGGAAGGATAATTTATTGGCTGTATTTGGCACAAATAAAAATTTTCTTTAGTAATATATACAAAGTCATATTTTTCTATTTGATAATTATGTTTATAGAAAAATAATGAGAAAGTTATAAAAAAAATTAAAAAGGCCCATAAGGAAAGTTTCAGAGAAATGAAATAATTTAGACTAAAGAAAGGGAATGAGATGGATGAAATAAATTAGGTGAGTGTTACATTTGATGAAAACTTGAACTTAACTTTCTGCAGAGAAGAGCCAGGTAAGATATAAGAAAAAATGCATAAAGATATAAATTTATAAAACATAAAACTGAGAAAGAGACAGATTCTCTTCTTTTAAAACTACTCAGGAGAATAACTATCTGAACAAGAGCATTTCCTGTTGTGCCTAAAAGCCTGGGGAAGGGTAAGAAGCCTTATTCTGTAAATCCTGAAATCCACTTGAAAGAAACATATATTAAACATGTTTGGCTTTTAAAATAAAACTATCATCTGTAATTTTATTCCTGCTGCTTTTCCTCAGAGAGTGATGATTATAATCAATTCTTTAACCTTTTTAATTACAGGAAAATGGGCAGCTTAATTACACCTCATGGGGTAAAGTACAGTGGGAAGCAGCTGCAGTGGTTGGAACTCAGGTGAAAGAGCAGTAAAGGCATTGTAAAGAAAAACACTTCTCATCTAGTCAAATAAATAAGCTATAAGAAAAGGCAGTCAGACAAGGAGAAGGGCAAAACCTGCACCTATATTTGTTTAATTTGATATTTTAATTAATGAATGAACTTAGGGAAAGATTCAAAATAACACAAAAGCTATCAAATTTTGAATAAAATAATGCTTCACAGACCTCTTGAAAAAGAGATATTGTCATGTTTCCTCTTCTAGCCTCATTCCACAGCAACAACCCTCGGAACCTCTGTTGCAACTAAAGAAAATTCAGGTGTACGGCAGTCACATCCAACCTGAACCCAGAGAGGAAGCATGGACGCATCACTGCAGCCATATAGAGGCCACAGAAACATCACTCTTAAAGCTCAACCTGTTGCTTACTGGATAGCCCTTGAATCTATGTCAACCAAGGAAAGAGTGGCTTTCATCCATTCATTTAGAAGTATTTATTGCAAACCCATGACACACCAAGCACAGTTTTAAGTGCTGAGGACACAAAAGTGCACAAGTGAAAGGGCTGGCCTTAGGCAGGGACACAAAGTACTCATCTGTATCAACAGGAGGGACAGCAGAGTTTATACAGATGCATGGAGGCTGGTGGTTAGGCATGTAGAGATACAGCGCTTCAGCTTGTCTTTGTTTTCTCAGTGAAGTAGAAGGCAGATTTATCAGCTCAAAGAAGAGAGGGGGAGTACTGAAGGTTTAGGAGAGAGGAGAGTGTGAAATAGCCATCTTAGAGAGTGAAAAAGTCAATGACTAGGAAATGAAGTCCAACTCCCGGCAGTGCCAAGGACCCACAGGGGTATGAGTTAATCATTTAGCATGATTGGGTTCTTTCTTCCAGCTACACTCAGTCATTCAAGAGCAGGCACAGAAAGCCAGAGTCAGATTTAACCAGAATTTTGGTTTTGCCAGACAAGTACCACAAATGGAGAAAGGAGTAGAGTCCATATATAAGTAAAGTGTCCTTTAAATGGAAAGGAACAGTGCTGATATTTATGTGTAAATTCACTTGATAAACATTAATTAAAATTGACTGTATTTCTAGTATATGTTTATTTATTGGCTTATAGTAACGTTATTTTTGGTTGGCATTGGACACCTCTTAGTGTATGAGGGAACTTTGTCTATACCAGAAAAAAAAAAATTAATACACCATACAAGGAAGAAGAGAAGTACAAGAAGAATTAAAATAGCTTGAAAATAAAACAGGAATTTGGGGACAAAGGAAACAGCAAAGCTGGACTGAGTGGCAGGAGGTTGGAAAAACTATTGTTTTGTGGAAAAATTAAGAAAAATGATTTAAGTCCTGTGTGATTCAGAAGCACATATGTGAGAGGGCAAGGTGACTTCTCATCACAGTTACTATGGGGAGGAAATCGGGGCCAGAAGTGAATCTGATAATTTGTGAAAACCTCAGGCACACCAGTGGTCTTCCTACAAAGAATGAAATGACAGTTACGTTAATCATATGCGCATCATAACACCCAGGATGACTGTTCTTCCCTGGAGCTGCATGGTTAACATTTATGAAACTGTTTTTTTGACCCACAAAGTGAGGGTTATTAAACTAGATATTTAGGCCCACTTTCAGCTCTTACATTCGGAAATTAAGGTTTTCCAGGAAAAAAACAGAGTTAACTAACCCTAAGACACTACACCCAACCTAAAAGTGACAAACAGAATATAACCCAACTTGAGTTCATTGCCACATCCTTAACTGCTCCCTGTTCCCACTGGGATATATGTCTTAATGGACAAAGGGCACTCTCCAGCTGTCCCCATCAGCTTGTTTAAAGGGATTACCACTGACTGAAATGGGAACAGGAGGCAATCACGATTAGGAGGCAGCTCTTCATGAGACAGGGCTCCCATAATCAAGCCACAAAGGTCTGGGGACAGTACGCTCTGCTGGCCTTAACCAGTTATTTCTGCCTTGTACGTATAATCTTCCTGCCCTGAGTGATTAAATGAATATGAACACTGTGTTCTAAAAGGTTAATTGTATGGTCCAGGAGTAAATGTTGTATCACTAGCTCTTTGTTTATCTTAGAGGGCTAACACCACTTCTTGAAAACGTAAAGCTGCATATTTTCCGTAACTAATTAACAAAGAACTTGATTAAAAGCTATGTAGTTCATCTACTAGATGCAACATCTGGGTGAAGGATTTAAGAATTAAGATAGTTTCCAGGTGAAATGAAACAGATTCTTTAAAGGAAAGAATCTTATACAGCTACAATATTTACAATGCTTTTATCAAGACATTAAAACAGAAGCAGATGCTTCTCTATAATTCTAAAATATTAGTTACACATGGTATAATGCATTGCAGAAAACATAATAATAATAATGGATGATAGTAAGACAGAGCAGCTTTCTCCTGGAGTTGGATACAGAACAGATACCAAAGATTTTTGAAGTTAAACTTAATACAGATGCGACAACCGTAAATGTGCTGCAAAGTAAATATCACATCAGAGAGATAAGAGAAAGTATCCATTTTTTTATAAATATCAATCCTGGGGATGATAGTGTAACACATACACTTACTCTTAATAAGTATGAATTATTAATATTTAAAGCATTAATCATGTAACTATTCTTAAAATATTCTCAATGATGTACTTATATATGACTTAAAAGTCTATTCTAAATCTGTTCTGTGGGTTCATAGGATGAAACATGGTGTAGCTATGACTGGATTGAGTAAGAGTGGGCTCCTTATTCTAAGCACTAGATCCCAGTGCTTATTATCCATACAACACAAATTGGAAAAACAGTTCTGTGCCAGCACTGTGCTAAGTAGAAGGAATATAAATACACAATAAACTTTTTTTACCTGTGCCCTGGGTAACTCAGGAGAGAACATGCTAGAGGGCAAGGAGATCTCTTATCAGATTCAGTACAGGCAGGAAACTAGGCCTTAAGTGAACTTGAGAATTCACAGAAGTCTTAGGAACACCAATGGTCTTTCCACAAAGAATGAAACAGGAATACATGGAAATAACTGTTCAGTGGAAAAGCAACTGTAGATAGGATTGAGCACACAAAAGCATGATAAGGACATTGTTTCAGGTATGTATTAATATAAGGTACCATAGGGACAGGGACAAAGCAATTAGCTACTACTGGAGCTGGATAAAGCTTTACCAAGAAGGAAGCAACATTCCAAGTGTATTTTAAAGGATGAGGAAGGGGGATATCCTAGGAAAAGCAGACAGTACCCAAGTGAAAGCACAGCATGAAAGAGCAGGATATCGTCTACCTCATAAAACCTTCCAAAGCTATAATTTACCTGTCTAAAGCAAAGCAACAAGAGACACAGAAAAAAGATTTGACATGCCTATAACATGTCTAATACATATCAAATACTCTGCAGAATCTACAAAGAATCCGGAAGGTGATTTCATATGGCTCCAGTCTTGAAAAAGAATTGTGCAAAGCTCAGCTTCTGCATGATGAAGTTTTGTTCTAGAAACAAAATTTTCTGTTTTCAAAACATAAATATCTTTATTTTGATTCAAGAATCAAGAAATGTTTACTGTAAAAGTATTCACAAAAACACAGGAAAATATAAAGGAGAAAATTAAATCAACCTCTTAGAAACAAACATTATTTACGTGTCAGTGTACGATGTTTTAACACTTCCAGTGTATGTGTGGATGTATGTGCATGCCAGAGTGTAGTTCCAAATTTGAACAAAAAAGTACCACTCAGAGTAACCTAATGTTGGAAAAGGCAGTCTCCTTGTGTGCAGACACTGACCCCATTGGGCCACATGAGAATGGACCCTGGATATACGTATAACTAAATAACTTCTCTGTACACCTGAAACTAACACAACACTGTAAATCAACTATATTTCAATAATAAAGTGAAAAACAATTAAAAAAAAGAATGGACCTTGAGCGTGGAATACTTCCTCACCAAGAAATGACAAACCCTTATAGCCTATACCAGGAAGATTCCCTTAAGTGGAAATAGCTTTCCCTATTGTAAGCTCAATGTATGCTCCTTTATTCTGCTTAAAGGACAGAAATGGTATGGACCTAACAGAAGCAGAAGATATTAAGAAGAGGTGGCAAGGATACACAGAAGAACTGTACAAAAAAGATCTTCACGACCCAGATAATCACGATGGTGTGATCACTGACCTAGAGCCAGACATCCTGGAATGTGAAGTCAAGTGGGCCTTAGAAAGCATCACTACGAACAAAGCTAGTGAGGTGATGGAATTCCAGTTGAGCTATTTCAAATCCTGAAAGATGATGCTGTGAAAGTGCTACACTCAATATGCCAGCAAATTTGGAAAACTCAGCAGTGGCCACAGGACTGGAAAAGGTCAGTTTTCATTCCAATCCCAAAGAAAGGCAATGCCAAAGAATGCTCAAACTACCGCACAATTGCACTCATCTCACACGCTAGTAAAGTAATGCTCAAAATTCTCCAAGCCAGGCTTCAGCAATATGTGAACCGTGAACTTCCTGATGTTCAAGCTAGTTTCAGAAAAGGCAGAGGAACCAGAGATCAAACTGCCAACATCCGCTGGATCATGGAAAAAGCAAGAGAGTTCCAGAAAAACATCTATTTCTGCTTTATTGATTATGCCAAAGCCTTTGAATGTGTGGATCACAATAAACTGTGGGAAATTCTGAAAGAATTGGGAATACTAGACCACCTGACCTGCCTCTTGAGAAATTTGTATGCAGGTCAGGAAGCAACAGTTAGAAGTGGACATGGAACAACAGACTGGTTCCAAATAGGGAAAGGAGTACGTCAAGGCTGTATATTGACACCCTGATTATTTAACTTATATGCAGAGTACATCATGAGAAACACTGGGCTGGAAGAAGCACAAGCTGGAATCAAGATTGCCAGGAGAAATATCAATAACCTCAGATATGCAGATGACACCATCCTTATGGCAGAAAGTAAAGAAGAACTAAAAAGCCTCTTGATGAAAGTGAAAGAGGAGAGTGAAAAAGTTGGCTTGAAGCTCAACATTCAGAAAACGAAGATCATGGCATCCGGTCCCATCACTTCATGGGAAATAGATGGGGAAATAGTGGAAACAGTGTCAGACTTTATTTTTGGGGGCTCCAAAATTACTGCAGATGGTGACTGCAGCCATGAAATTAAAAGACGCTTACTCCTTGGAAGGAAAGTTATGACCAACCTAGATAGCATATTCAAAAGCAGACACATTACTTGGCCAACAAAGATTCATCTAGTCAAGGCTTTGGTATTTCCTGTGGTCATGTATGGATGTGAGAGTTGGACTGTGAAGAAGGCTGAGCACAGAAGAATTGATGCTTTTGAAGTGTGGTGTTGAAGAAGACTCCTGAGAGTCCCTTGGACTGCAAGGAGATCCAACCAGTCCATTCTGAAGGAGATCAGCCCTGGGATTTCTTTGGAAGGAATGATGCTAAAGCTGAAACTCCAGTACTTTGGCCACCTCATGTGAAGAGTTGACTCATTGGAAAAGACTCTGATGCTGGGAGGGATTGGGGGCAGGAGGAGAAGGGGATGACAGAGGATGAGATGGCTGGATGGCATCACTGACTCGTTCGATGTGAGTCTGTGTGAACTCCGGGAGTTGGTGATGGACAGGGAGGCCTGGCGTGCTGTGATTCATGGGGTTGCAAAGAGTCAGACACGACTGAGCGACTGAAATGAACTGAACTGAAGAGAGAAACACTTGCCTTGGGGGACCAATCCCCACCACTAAAGCCGATTTTGTTCTGCCTCTTCTCTCTGTAAGTAAAGCATTGCTCCATCCAGTGCTTGACTGTCACAGAGATCAAAAGCATCATTTTTAATGACTGCATAGTATTTTATGATTATTTATTCACCCAATCACTTTTTATAGATGCATAATTTATTTTTAATCTGCCCTCACTTCAATTAATATCTTGATTACACAAATACTGAAAATATTCTCCTAGGTTATTTGGGAAGTAGACTAAAGTTTTTACTGTATAAATTCCTTTCCTAAAATAGAGTAAGCAGAGGTTGATAGCTCCAAATGAAATTATCTGATCAGTCATTTCTGCACTCTGATTTTAAAATGTACACCTCCCACTTCCTTCTCCCCATATTTTAGAATGCTTATTGACCCTCAAGGCTAGGCCAACTACCTGTGAAGTTATGACCAGACAGCAGAAGTATATACTACCAATATTTCCATTGAAACTCTGGTGGTACATATTTCTACTACACTTCAATTAATTTTTTTTCTTTGAAAATGTGAAGCCTTAATAGTTGTACAAATATTTAAATATTAACCATTAAATTTGCTCAAATGAAATGGAACCTCTTCTATTCAAAACGGTCTTCATAAATGTGAAGCATTATCAATCACTGCTTAATCTAGGCTTGGGTTTTCCAAGGTCTGAGTAGCTTTCTTACTTTATTTTTCTTCAAAAATGGAGAATTTTCAGGGCCAACCTTAGCATTTTTTTATTAAATGACCTATTATCAGTCAAGGTTCTCCAGAGAAAAAGACCCAATAGGAGATATACATATATATCCCTATGTATTTAATAATTCTAACTTCTTCAGAGTGGGCTTCCCAGGTAGTGCTAGTGGTAAAGAGCCCACCTGCCAATGCAGGAGCCAAAAGAGACTCAGCTTCAATCTCTGGGTCAGGAAGACCCACTGGAGAAGGAAATGGCAACCCACTCCAGTATTCTTACCTGGAAAATTCAACGGACAGAGGAGCCTGGCAGACAATGGTCCATGGGGTCACAGTCAGACATGACTGAAGTGACTTAGGACAGACAGATGGAACTTCAAGTCATTACAGATCCCAAATCTACTTCTCCCTATTCACTTTTGTTATTTGTTTTAAAGTGTTCAATTTTCACATTCCTCTTTAAACAGAGTGCAAATTTTTGATTAGCCAAAATAATCACAGTTAATAAATACCAACTGTATATTTTTTTAATTCCAATACTGAAACTTTAGAGAAAACTGATAGATTTAATGTTTTTTTCTTTACTCTTCTGAATTTTAGTATCACTTGAGTCTGACACAAATATCCTAGCCAGCCTGCCAGTTCTCTCTGATTTTGAAACATGCCTATTTCACAAAGAGGCTTTGTAGAAAAAACATTGTGTCTGTTTTAAATTGTTGCAGTTTTTGTAGACCAAATGTCTCAAAGAAGTTTGCTAAAAGCAGTTTATACAATTATGATTTTCCTAGTTACCACACCCCAAAAGTCAAAAGAAGCACCCCTTTTCCAATTACTCATAATTAGTTCCAGAATCCACAGTAATCTCAAATCCAAAATTGAATCAATCTCACGCCTCCTCATCCTTATTCTTTTCCAGTGTTCCCATGCCTGTGAAACATATCACCTCTTACATTTGACCACAACAGAAAACTAGAAATTGCTGGATACTGCCTCTCCCTTACCACCTTACTAAATCACTCACCAATAAATGCTGGTAACACGATTTCAAGAGTCTAAATCTGTTCTCTTTCTCTAATCCCAAGGTTACCGTCTTAGTTCAGGTCTTAACTGTTGGTTGACTGTATTTTAACATCAGCACGTGGCCTCCTTGCCTTGAATACTGAGGCATTTTCCTCATCCCATTCCCTATCCATTCCCCACCCAACAGCAAAAGAAACTTTTCAAAAAATAAAAAATGAAAGGAACAAATAAGCAATGTAGTCAGATCATGCAATTCTATTTAAAATTCTTGAATTGTGTTTTCCATTTCACATGGAATCAAGTCCAAGCTCTTCAGCATAGCAAGGACTCTCTCAAAACTTTGCCACTACATCTTCAGTCTCAACATTCATTTATTATCCATTTGTATTCTTGATCCACCATTATAGAGAAACCTGAAGACAAAGTTCAGGAATGACTCCTTTATCCTTTCAGATTATAAAATAGATAAGTGATCCTATTTATAAGCAAAATTCAAATGTGTTATTAGTAAAAGTTTTACCAGTCAAGCCCTTTATCTTCATTTATTTTGGCTGTGCAGGGTCTTTATTGCTTCGTGGGCTTTTCTCTAGTTGCGGCGCACAGGAGCTATTCCAGTTGTGGTGTCCAGGCTCCTGCTCGCAGTGGCTTCTCTTGTTGAGGAGTGCAGGCTCTAGGGTGCAAGGGCTTCAGTAGTTGCAGCTCCCAGGCTCTAGAGCACAAGCTCAATAGCTGTGGTGCACGGGCTTAGTTGCTCTGCAGCATGTGAGAGCCTCGCAGACCAGGGATCAAATCCGTATCTCCCGCATTGGCAGGTGGATTCTTTACCACTAGGCTACTAGGGAAGCCCCAAGCCCTTTATTTTACAAGCAAGAGTTGTCGTTGTTCAGTTACTAAGTCATGTCCGACTCTTTGCGATCCAATGGACTACAGCATGCCAGGCTTTCCTGTCCTTCACCATCTCCTGGAGTTTGCTCAGACTCATGTCCATTGAGTCAGTGATGCCATCTAACCATTTTAACCTCTATCACCCCCCACTGCTCCTCTTTCGCTCTATCTTTCCCAGTGTCAGGGTCTTTTCTAATGAGTCGGCTCCTCACATCAGGTGGCCAGAGTACTAAGCTTCAGCATCAGTCTTTCAAATGAACATTCAAAGTTGGTTTCCTTTAGGATTGACTGGTTCGATTTTCCTTGCAGGCCAAGGGGCTCCCAAAGAGTCTTCTCCAGTGCCATAATTTGAAAACACTGATTCTTCAGCACTCAAGCTTCTTTATCATCCGACTCTCACATCCAGACATGACTACTGGGAAAACCATAGCCTTAACTATTGAGACTTTTGTTGGCAAAGTGATGTCTCTACTTTTTAATATGCTGTCTAGGTTTGCCACAGCTTCTTATTGCAAAATTCTGGCTTAAACTGAAAAAAGTAAGGAAAGCCACTAGGCCATTCAAGTATGACCTAAATCAAATCCCTTCACAGTAGAGGTGATGAATAGATTCAAGGGATTAGATCTGGCAGAAACACTGTCTGAAGAACTGCGGACAGAGGTTCATAACATTGTACAGGAAGCAGTGACCAAAACTATTCCAAAGAAAAAGAAATGCCAGAAAGCAAAGTAGTTGTCATGAGGAGCCTTTACAAATAGCTAAGGAAAGAAGAGAAATGAAAGCAAGGGAGAAAGGGAAAGATACCCAATTGATGCAGAGTTCCAGAGAATAGCAAGAAGAGATAAGAAGGCCTTCTTAAGTGAACAATGAAATGAAATAGAGGAAAACAACAGTATGGTAAAGACTAGAGATCTCTTCAAGAAAACCAGAGAAAAGGATCATTTCATGCAAGGATGGGCATGATAAAGGACAGAAACAGTAAGGGCTAACAGAAGCAGAAGAGATTAAGAAGAGGTAGCAAGAATACACAAAAGAACTACACAAAAAAAGATCTTAATGACCTGGATAACCACGATGGTGTGGTCACTAGCCTAGAGCCAGACATCCTGGACTGTGCAGTCAAGTAGGCCTTTGGAAGCATTACTATAAATAAAGCTAGAGAAGGTGATGGAATTTCAGCTGAGCTATTTCAAATCCTAAAAAATTATGCTATTCAAGTGCTGTACTCAATACATCAGGAAATTTGGAAAACTCAGCAGTGGCCACCAGACTAGAAAAAGTAAGTTTTCATTCCAGTCCCAAAGAAAGTCAATGCTAAAGAATGTTCCAACTACAATTGTGCTTATTTCACATGCAGGATAGCCTTAAATAATAGATTTTAAATTATTGGTTTCTCAGCCCTTTTACTTAGTAAATTTTTTCTTAAACTATTTCAAAAGTCAAAAATGAAGTTATCATTTCCTCTTCAGTTCAGTCCAGTCACTCAGTCATGTCTGACTCTTTGTGACCCTGTGAATCGCAGCACGCCAGGCCTCCCTGTCCATCACCAACTCCCAGAGTTCACTCAAACTCATGTCCATCGAGTCAGTGATGCCATCCAGCCATCTCATCCTCTGTCATCCCCTACTCCTCCTGCCCCCAATCCCTCCCAGCATCAGAGTCTTTTCCAATGAGTCAACTCTTCACATGAGGTGGCCAAAGTACTGGAGTTTCAGCTTTAGCATCATTCCTTCCAAAGAAATCCCAGGGCTGATCTCCTTCAGAATGGACTGGTTGGATCTCCTTACAGTCCAAGGGACTCTCAAGAGTCTTCTCCAACACCACACTTCAAAAGCATCAATTCTTTGGCGCTCAGCTTTCTTCACATTCCAACCCTCACATCCATACATGACCACAGGAAAAATCATAGCCTTGACTAGACAGACATTTGTTGGCCAAGTAATGTCTCTGCTTTTCAATATTCTATCTAGATTGATCATAACTTTCCTTCCAAGGAGCAAGCGTCTTTTAATTTCATGGCTGCAGTCACCATCTGCAGTGATTTTGGAGCCCAAAAAAATAGTCTGACACTGTTTCCAATGTTTCCCCATCTATTTCCCATGAAGTGATAGGACCAGATGCCATGATCTTCGTTTTCTGAATGTTGAGCTTCAAGCCAACTTTTTCACTCTCCTCTTTCACTTTCATCAAGAGGCTTTTTAGTTCCTCTTCACTTTCTGCCATAAGGGTGGTGTCATCTGCATATCTGAGGTTATTGATATTTCTCCCGGCAATCTTGATTCTAGCTTGTGCTTCATCCAGCCTAGCGTTTCTCATGATGTCCTCTGCATAGAAGTTAAATAAGCAGGGTGACAATCTACAGCCTTGTCGTACTCCTTTTCCTATTTGGAACCAGTCTGTTGTTCCATGTCCACTTCTAACTGTTGCTTCCTGACCTGCATATAGGTTTCTCAAGAGGAAGGCCAGGTGGTCTGGTATTCCCATCTCTTGAAGAATTTTCCACAGTTTATTGTGATCTACACAGTCAAAGGCTTTGGCATAATCAATAAAGCAGAAATAGATGTTTTTCTGGAACTCTCTTGCTTTTTCCATGATCCAGTGGATGCTGGCAATTTGATCTCTGGTTCCTCTGCCTTTTCTAAAATCAGCTTGAATATCTGGAAGTTCATGGTTCATGTATTGCTGAAGCCTGGCTTGCAGAATTTTGAGCATTAATTTGCTGGTGTGTGAGATGAGTGCAATTGTGCGGTAGTTTGAGCATTCTTTGGCATTGCCTTTCTTTAGGATTGGAATGAAAACTGACTTTTCCAATCCTGTGGTCACTGCTGAGTTTCCAAATTTGCTGACATATTGAGTGCAGCACTTTCACAGTCTCATCTTTTAGGATTTGAAATAGTTCAACTGGAATTCCATCACCTCCACTAGCTTTGTTTGTCGTGATGCTTCCTAAGGCATATATATATGTATATGTGTGTGTGTGTATATATATATATATATATATATATATATATATATATATATACTGAGACTGTTGACATTTTGACACTATTATAGGCATTTGAAAGTTTAATATAATTTTTAATGAAAATTTGTGTTTCAAAAATAAACTCAAAATGGATTAAAGATCTAAACGTAAGACCAGAAACTATAAAACTCCTAGAGGAGAACACAGGCAAAACACTCTCCGACATACATCACAGAAGGATCCTCTATGACCCACCTCCCAGAATATTGGAAATAAAAGCAAAAATAAACAAATGGGACCTAACTAACCTTAAAAGCTCCTGCACATCAAAGGAAACTATTAGCAAGGTGAAAAGGCAGCCTTCAGAATGGGAGAAAATAATAGCAAAGGAAGCAACTGACAAACAACTAATCTCAAAAATATACAAGCAACTCCTACAGCTCAACTCCAGAAAAATAAATGACCCAATCAAAAAATGGGCCAAAGAACTAAATAGACATTTCTCCAAAGAAGACATACAGATGGCTAACAAACACATGAAAAGATGCTCAACATCACTCATTATCAGAGAAATGCAAATCAAAACCACTATGAGGTACCATTTCACACCAGTCAGAATGGCTGCGATCCAAAAGTCTACAAGTAATAAATGCTGGAGAGGGTGTGGAGAAAAGGGAACCCTCTTACACTGTTGGTGGGAATGCAAACTAGTATAGCCACTATGGAGAACAGTGTGGAGATTCCTTAAAAAACTGGAAATAGAACTGCCTTATGATCCAGCAATCCCACTGCTGGGCATACACACTGAGGAAACCAGAAGGGAAAGAGACACGTGTACCCCAATGTTCATCGCAGCACTGTTTATAATAGCCAGGACATGGAAGCAACCTAGATGTCCATCAGCAGATGAATGGATAAGAAAGGTACATATACACAATGGAGTATTACTCAGACATTAAAAAGAATACATTTGAATCAGTTCTAATGAGGTGGATGAAACTGGAGCCTATTATACAGAGTGAAGTAAGCCAGAAAGAAAAACACCAATACAGTATACTAACACATATATATGGAATTTAGAAAGATGGTAACAATAACCCTGTGTACAAGACAGCAAAAGAGACACTGATGTATAGAACAGTCTTATGGACTCTGTGGGAGAGGGAGAGGGTGGGAAGATTTGGGAGAATGGCATTGAAACATGTAAAATATAATGTATGAAACGAGTTGCCAGTCCAGGTTCGATGCACAATACTGGATGCTTGGGGCTAGTGCACTGGGACGACCCAGAGGGATGGTATGGGGAGGGAGGAGGGTTCAGGATGGGGAACACATGTGTACCTGTGGCAGATTCATTTTGATATTTGGCAAAACTAATACAATTTTGTAAAGTTTAAAAATAAAATTTAAAAAAAAAAAGAAAATTTGTGTTTAAATTGTCTAGTAATTAGTTTTGTACTTTACAAAAGCATCAGTCCAAGACAGAATTAAAAAAAAAAAAAAAAAAACTGTACTTCACCAAAGATAGTTATAGAAGCTCTGTTCTAGCATACTTTTTAAGTCTGCCAACATACCCAACACCTAGAGTTTGACTTTGCATCTACCCAATTACCATTAGCATTTGTTTCGATCTACTACTAAACCTCTCCAGGATGGTCTCTTCCATGGTTGAGTTTCTAACACTGATACTCCCATGTTGCCCAGTGTCTACCACAGATACTGTCCAAAAGTCTTACTAGGGGCTATGCATCATGAGCCCAATCCTGGCCTCCACAGACAGCCCACCTCAGAAGGGCTGATCACTGTTGTTCAGGCTGTCCCCCACAGCTGCAGAAGAGCTTACCACATGTGATAAATCATGTCAGTTCCCATCAAAAGGAACGGCATTAAATTCCAAGTCCTGCATACTACTGGCAGGGATAATTTGGTGAAATGAATTTGTAATTCTAACCCTGAAAAGCAACAGTCACCATCACAAGTACTAGTATTAGGTGGTCTATTCTTAAAGATAAAAAGAAAAAAAAATTAAGGCTTTTTCATTCTAAATGACTGCTGAGTCTTACTATAATTCTCACTTACCCACTCAACTCCCTATGTCATACTGCTTGAGTCCTTTTCTGGTTTTCCTCCTCTGAAGATAAACCTCTCAACTGGATTAAAGAGAATTTTTACTCATATTAAGTCTTTCTTGGGATGTCACCAAGATGACAACATAGGAGCCTCCTGAATTCCCCTCCTTCCATGGATGAACCAAGTATACAGCTACACACAAATCAATTTCCTACAGAGAAATCCAGAAACTATTTGAGTGGTTCCTACACATCTGGTAACTGAGAAAATACCTCTGGTACAGTGCCTTACAATTGGAAAGGAGCACCCACTCCCAGATTCTCGCTGGGGAGCAAAGAGTTTGTACCTCATTCTAGTGTTATAACTTTTAAGTCTGCCACCGAAGGACTAGACCCCAAATAACCTAGCTCTGAAATCCAGCAGAGTTTGCATCACAAGGCAAATTGACTTCCATCCTCTTGCATTTCTTAAAAATTTATTTATATATTTATTTTTGCCTGTACTGGATCTGCCTTGCTTTGTGCGAGTTTTTTCTAGTTGCAGAGACGGGGGTTACTCTCGAGTGGTAGCGCATGGGTGTCTCATTGCTATGGCTTCTCTTGTTGCAGAGCAAGGGCTCTAGGGAATGTGGCCTTCCGTAGTTGCAGCACATGGCTCAGTAGCTGTGGTTCATGGGCCCAGGTGCCCTGAGGCATGTGGGATCTTCCCAGACCAGGGAATGAACCAGTGTCCCCTGCATTGCGAGGTGGATTCTTAACTCTTGGATCAGCAGGGAAGCCCCTTCTTTTGTTTTAAAAAGTTTTTTTTTTTTTTAAGTAAGTTCCAGAATGTCTAGTGTACATTTTATTGGGTAACTTCATGATAGGTTGACTAAATATACCAGGATATATGGCCAATTTATTGCTGAGATGTCACCTGTGTTGTTTTTCTATCCCATAACACTATTTATCATGGAAGATGGTAATGGAAGAGCTACCACCATTAACTGAATTGCAATAAAAAATCCAGATTTTTATTCTGATCATACCAACCTAGGTCCCATCAGATCAGATCAGTCACTCAGTCCTGTCCGACTCTGCGACCCCATGAATCGCAACCCGCCAGGCCTCCCTGTCCATCACCAACTCCCGGAGTTCACTCAGACAAACGTCCATTACTTTACTAGCGTGTGAGATGAGTGCAACTGTGTGGTAGTTTGAGCATTCTTTGGCATTGCCTCTCTTTGGGATTGGAATGAAAACTGACCTTTTCCAGTCCTGTGGCCACTGCTGAGTTTTCCAAATTTGCTAACATATTGAGTGCAGCACTTTCACAGCATCATCTTTCAGGATTTGGAATAGTTCAACTGGAATTCCATCACCTCCACTAGCTTTGTTCATAGTGATGCTTCCTAAGGCCCACTGGACTTCACATTCCAGGATGTCTGGCTCTAGGTCAGTGATCACACCATCGTGATTATCTGGGTCATGAAGATCTTTTTTGTACAGTTCTTCTGTGTATCCTTGCCATCTCTTCTTAATATCTTCTGCTTCTGTTAGGTTCATACCATTTCTGTCCTTATCGAGCTCATCTTTGCATGAAATGTTCCTTTGGTATCTCTGATTTTCTTGAAAAGATCCCTAGTCTTTCCCATTCTGTTGTTTTCCTCTATTTCTTTGCATTGATCGCTGAAGAAGGCTTTCTTATCTCTTCTTGCTATTCTTTGGAACTCTGCATTCAGATATTTATATCTTTCCTTTTCTCCTTTGCTTTTCACTTCTCTTCTTTTCACAGCTATTTGTAAGGCCTCCCCAGACAGCCATTTTGCTTTTTTGCATTTCTTCTCTATGGGAATGGTCTTGATCCCTGTCTCCTGTACAATGTCACAAACCTCATTCCATAGTTCATCAGGCACTCTATCTATCAGATCTAGGCCCTTAAATCTATTTCTCACTTCCACTGTATAATCATAAGGGATTTGATTTAAGTCATACCTGAATGGTCTAGTGGTTTTCCCTACTTTCTTCAATTTAAGTCTGAATTTTGCAATAAGGAGTTTATGGTCTAAGCCACAGTCAGCTCCTGGTCTTGTTTTTGCTGACTGTATAGAGCTTCTCCATCTTTGGCTGCAAAGAATATAATTAATCTCATTTCGGTGTTGACCATCTGGTGATGTCCATGTACAGAGTCTTCTCTTGTGTTGTTGGAAGAGGGTGTTTGTTATTACCAGTGCATTTTCTTGGCAAAACTCTATTAGTTTTTGCCCTGCTTCATTCCGTATTCCAAGGCCAAATTTTCCTGTTACTCCAGGTGTTTCTTGAGTTCCTACTTTTGCATTCCAGTCCTCTATAATGAAAACGATATCTTTTTTGGGTGTTAGTTCTAAAAGGTCTTGTAGGTCTTCATAGAACAGTTCAACTTCAGCTTCTTCAGCGTTACTGGTTGGGGCATAGACTTGGATTACTGTGATATTGAACAATCTAATCACACTAGGACCACAGCCTTGTCTAACTCAATGAAACTAAGCCATGCCCGTGGGGCAACACAATATGGGCTGGTCATGGTGGAGAGGTTGGACAGAATGTGGTCCACTGGAGAAGGGAATGGCAAACCACTTCAGTATTCTTGCCTTGAGAACCCCATGAACAGTATGAAAAGGCAAAATGATAGGATACTGAAAGAGGAACTCCCCAGGTCAGTAGGGGCCCAATATGCTACTGGAGATCAGTGGAGAAATAACTCCAGAAAGAATGAAGGGATGGAGCCAAAGCAAAAACAATACCCAGCTGTGGATGTGACTGGTGATAGAAGCAAGGTCCGTTGCTGTAAAGAGCAATATTGCATAGGAACCTGGAATGTCAGGTCCATGAATCAAGGCAAATTGGAAGTGGTCAAACAAGAGATGGCAAGAGTGAATGTCGACATTCTAGGAATCAGCGAACTAAAATGGACTGGAATGGGTGAATTTAACTCAGATGACCATTCTATCTACTACTGCAGGCAGGAATCCCTCAGAAGAAATGGAGTGGCCATCATGGTCAACAAAAGAGTCCAAAATGCAGTACTTGGATGCAACCTTAAAAACCACAGAATTATCTCTGTTCGTTTCCAAGGCAAACCATTCAATATCACAGTATTCCAAGTCTATGCCCCAACCAGTAACGCTGAAGAAGCTGAAGTTGAACGGTTCTATGAAGACCTACAAGACCTTTTAGAACTAACACCCAAAAAAGATGTCCTTTTCATTATAGGGGACTGGAATGCAAAAGTAGGAAGTCAAGAAACACCTGGAGTAACAGGCAAATTTGGCCTTGACCCACAACTAAACCAGAAAGATGGAATGAATACAATGGTGAGTTTAACATCAGCTTTCTCCAAACATCATGGTTCTACAAATCAGTACTAAGAACAGAGTGGAGACAATTGGGTGCCGGGGGAAGGGGGCAGGAATCAAATAGTGCCTGCTACCATCAACAATATGAAAGGCAACCCGTGGAATGGGAAAAATATTTGCAAACCACATATCCAATAAGGGATTAGTATCCACACTATACAAGGAATTCATACAAAGTAACAGTAAAACACCAAATAACACGATGGGCAAAGTGCCATAATAGACATTCTTCTAAAGAAGACATCCAAGTGGCCAAGAGGTACATGAAAAGGTGCTCAATATCACTAATTATTGAAGGAAATGCAAACCGAAACCACAATGACATATCACCTCACACATTTCCAGATCATGGTACAGAGCATGTAACACTACAGGCCTTCCACAAATGTCTTACACTATGTAGGTATGCAGGTGTTTATGGATAAATAGATAGATGATGGAATAATGAGGTTAATTATCTCTATCCCTGGTAAAATGCTTTTCAAAAACCTAGGATAAATAGATTTGGTGAATCAAATTTCATTATTATAATTAATTGACCTTCTCAACTACTAGAGAAAATAGTGAAAATGATATATATTTTCCATATGTAAGTTTCAGTTCAGTTCAGTCGCTCAGTCGTGTCCGACTCTTTGCGACCCCATGAATCGCAGCATGCCAGGCCTCCCTGTCCATCACCAACTCCCAGAGTTCACTCAAACTCATGTCCATCAAGTTGGTGATGCCATCCAGCCATCTCATCCTCTGTCGTCCCCTTCTCCTCCTGCCCCCAATTCCTCCCAGGCTCAGAGTCTTTTCCAACAAGTCAACTCTTCGCATGAGGTGGCCAAAATATTGGAGTTTCAGCGTTAGCATCAGTCCTTCCAGTGAACACCCAGGACTGATCTCCTTTAGAATGGACTGGTTGGATCTCCTTGCAGTCCAAGGGACTCTCAAGAGTCTTCTCCAACACCACAGTTAAAAGCACCAATTTTTCAGCGCTCAGTTTTAGACATAAGTAAATTCAGAATTAAAGTCCCAACTCAATGGTTTCTATAGGTCAGCATTAGCTGAGGTCATGGTCCATGATCCTACTTACACTTTACCTCATATTACATTTTTTTACTTAATTATCATCAAATGTCTGATTAAACAAGCGATGTTAGTCATTCCTTAGAACAAACTGTGGTGGATTAAGAGTTTCCTTATGTGAGTACTATCAGTAGAAAATATCCTGCTTTTTTGATCAAGGAAGAGTATCTTAGAAAGATTAATGATGTATTCTGGTTAATCTAAATTATGGAAATAGGTAATTCCATTTTAACTAGAAGATCAGACTTCTGTTCAATAACTAGATATTTGGCAAAACAGATTTCTCTGGGCCACATTCAGGACCCCAGAAATCCTCAAGTAACTTCAGAACACTGGGGACCAGAGAAAATGCGTATGTGGTGAATGTAACACTCTTCCCCCTGAAGTTGTCATTAAAACTGAGACCCTGGTGAACACTGTAGCAATCTTCATGTATAACAAAGAGATATAGCAGTAGATTACCAGATAATTGGTTTAGAAACAAGTTGTCAAGCTATTGGTTTTAATATCTTATTTAAGATTTCTGAAACTTGCTGAATAGAAACATTTGTTGAACTAATATAAAATGGACATAGTGAAGTACCTCTCTTTAATCTTATTTTGGATATACCCTTGAAATAGAAGATTTCATATGGAAGAGAGTAAATTATAAGATTAGTTCTGAGCTCTAACACTATGTTGAAGATCTAGCTCCCAACTGAGGCACCAGTTTGAAAAATTTCTGTGTGGGACAAATGTAACAGAGACAGAGATTTGAATGTGGGGATTTCATATTCTATTAGAAGGCAATGGCACCCCACTCCAGTACTCTTGCCTGGGAAATTCCATGGACGGAGGAGCCTGGTAAGCTACAGTCCACAGGAAGAGTCAGACACGACTTCACTTTCACTTTTCACTTTCATGCACTGGAGAAGGAAATGGCAACCCACTCTAGTATTCTTGCCTGGAGAATCCCAGGGACAAAGGCTCCTGGTGGGCTGCCATCTATGGGGTTGCACAGAGTCAGACACAACTGACGAGACTTAGCAGTAGCAGCAGCATATTCCATTTAGATGGTTCTGGAGCTCTCACTGTGTTTTGAATGTAGATTTAATTTATATAATCCACAGCTAAAGAATTTGTGTGATCCTAAGGATCCTAAGGTAGACAGACAGGTTACAGAGGAGTCCTGCAAGACTCCGAAGACCCTCATCACATGAGCAAACACTTCAAGGCCTCACCTAAAGAAGGCACCACCTCCCACTTTCAGAGTTTAAACAGGCTGCCAATTAAATAGTTTACAGTAGGCTTGGAATTATGCTATCTTCGTCACTGCAAAACATTCCACATTTAAGATTCACCTTCATGAATCATCTAATAAATGCTATTATCTCTGTAATAATCTACACATGAATAATTTAATTACACATTTAGTCTCAACCCAGGCCCCCTGTGAGGAACAGAAAATAGTTTGGGATTCTGTCTGGGTTTGGAGGCAAGGTTAACTCTTATACTTCTGCTTTGACCTCCAGGAGTAGGGAATATGTCAGCTGAGAATTAGGATTAGAAGCTCCTCCAGTTTCCGGGGTCAAAGTCCTTCTGGTCAGACCCCTACCTCATTATAAAACTCAGTGCTAGTGCTACTGACTCCAAAGCTGGAATAATTGCCAGATTTTACTTTTTGTCTTCCTGTTCAGTTGTTTGGCACATCTCCCTTACTTTCTTGACCTAACTTTGTGCCTCGCATTCACTGTATTGGTGGAAACCAAACAGCCCATTCCAAGAGGGAAAGGGCAAGTGATTGTTATGGTCTTTCAACTATTAGTGCTTTCAATTTCACCATGAGCACAACTTAATATCCATGCCATCCAAGGCAGGCCAGGGGCTAAATATGACTCCATGCTAATGAAATAACCTCTACATCATTTTTAGCTTTATAGAATTAACTTATTATTTGTCAATAGTATGTGACACAGTACCTTATGTTTCAGAAAACTAGCATCTTTCCTGCATGTTATCTATATGATTTCTATTTCTAAGGATAAATGAATGATTTACTTAAATGTCATTTTTAATTCATTTTTATACATGAAAACATTAAATGAGTATGTGTTATAAGATTTCTACACTTAGCAGATACATAAAATGTTAAAATCTATAATATCCATATACAACAAAACAACATCCTGTCCTAAGTTGTTGATGTCTAACATTATCCCTCTAGGTATTCATGACAAAAATTATACTTGACTATGAGTCATAGCTGTTAAATAAAACAGTAACTCTGTGTATAAGAAAATATGTAAAATCATTCATTTGGTTGGAAACACCATGGAAATGTTTCCCATGGGTACTTAAACTGGGCCTGAGGAATTCTGAAGTTTCCCATTCTTATTAACATAGTTTTTAAATAGTGTGTGTGTATGTAAAAAGAAAGCATGATCAAGAAAATGAATAAAAAATTCATAAAACCTTGGAGAAAAATCTAAAGAAATTGATCATACTTTAAAAACTGAAATAATAAAACTAACATTTATAAATGAACTGTTATAAAATAATCCCTATGTATCTTTCTTCTGCAATATAACAGAATCAATGTAGCTATGCCAAATTCATTGCTTTTGACCAAAAATAAATTTTTTAAATGAGTAGGATCAACATCTTGAAGAAGTTCCACAATGATCTGTTGTGTGCCTTAATTTTAATTAAAAAACCAAATGAATAGCATAATGGAAGCAAAGAATCAACATTAATCTTTAAATCAAAAGGATTTACAATGAGATTATAATTAATTACATGCCAAAAATATCTTATTGAATAGGGTGGTGACCTCAGTTACTTTGTTTAATCACTAGAACAATTCAATCTCCAAATAAGAATTTGGATCAATTCCAAATATATCCAATTAAGTTATCAATTCACTAAGAACAGTGACAATAAAACTCAAAAATAAACTCTTTAAAAACTTTTCTTTTTGATTAATGTATCTGCATCATTTTTTTTTTTAGTACTTAGGTCCTTAAGGAAAACAATCTTGGCAGTAGGACCTTGCTAGACCCACAATGCCTGGGAGCAAACATTTCCATAAGTAATCATGTTGATTTTTTGTTCTATTACTGAGCACATTAGTTGTCACTCCTAAACACATTTGCAGCAGACCAAAGTAAAAAACAAACAAACAAACAAAAAAATGCTGTTCATTTTATCTTGACTACATTCTGGACAGCAACAGATTAGCAGATTTTATCCTAAGGATTTGGAAAAAGCCTTTAGAATTTTGATATGTTTCTACATGTGTACTTCTGAGACTTTTGTCTCTCAAGTTCTGCAATAATACTATAAAGGTTCTCTAGACAAAACTTATATTGCCAAAAGACTATAATTCATTTCCCTGGAAACCTGCAGGATTGTTACATACAGAGACTCAGAAACTGAAAACAAGAACGAATCATTTCTGGCATCTTATAAATGAAGATGTATTTTACTAATGCAAAGCAACTTTCCATTTACCATTGAGTGACCCTGGAAAGGCATTTATGAGAACGCATTTCATTTTTTTAAATGTCTATTTTTTTTTCCACATGAAATGACAAGTGTGTCAAGTATCCTAATTGCAAAATGTTAAATCAATTACAGAAGTTTCCAAGCAGCACCTTTCAATGAACTTCAGAAGGAAACAAACAAGCTTTCTCTAATCAAGACAGGGGTAAGGAAGTCAGTCTGTTTCTCTTAACTTTAGTAGTTGCTGATACAGGTTATGTATCTCTAAGACTCCATACATTCTTTTTAAACACACATACACAAAATTTAATGCTTTTTAAATAATAATTAATATCCTCAACTAGTCAAAATGTGAATATTTCTGGAGTTCCCCTCTATGCACAGCACTCTGTCAATTTCTCCCCAGAATTCTGCCAAAATCGTCTGACTCTAGCTTCAACCTTGGCATTTGGACAATCTTAAAACTGAAGAACTGTTGGCATTCCTGAAGTCATCTGTAATCAATGACAGGTGTTTGATTAGTTACCAACATATCTAATCAGTGTAACAACGTCAATAATGTAAATGAGACATGTCCTTCGGATTTATTGTCATGCTCTGAAAATTTACATTCAAGTACAGATAAAAGCATTCTAGATGTAACCCAAATAAAACAATCTTATGTGCTTTATATGCTGAAACTCTGTCACTCAGTTCAACAGTTCAATAACACTGTCAAAATTAATTACAGAAATAATAGTCAATGATAAGAGCTGGAAAACTGGTTTCAGAAGGCTAAAAAGTTTCCTCAACATCCATTTAGGATCAAAACTCTCCAGGAGGTCTTAAAAACCTAAAAATAGAGCTACCATATGATCCAGAAATCCCACTTCTGGACATGCATCTGGCTGCTGGCTGCTGCTGCTGCTGCTAAGTCACTTTAGTCGTGTCTGACTCTGTGCAACCCCACAGACGGCAGCCCACCAGGCTCCCCCGTCCCTGGGATTCTCCAGGCAAGAACACTGGAGTGGGTTGCCATTTCCTTCTCCAATGCATGAAAGTGAAAAGTGAAAGTGAAGTCACTCAGTCTGACTCTTAGCAATCCCTGGTGCAGCCCACCAGGCTCCTCCGTCCATGGGATTTTCCAGGCAAGAGTACTGGAGTGGGGTGCCATTGCCTTCCCCACACATCTGGAGAAAACCATAATTTCAAAGATACATGCACCCCAATGTCCATACAGCATTATTTATAATAGCCAAGACATGGAAGCAACCTAAATGTCCATCTACAGAGGAATGGATAAAGAAGATGTGGTAATATATACAATGGGATATTACTCAGCCTTAAAAAAAGAATGTAACAATGCCATGTGCAGTAACATGGATGGACCTAGAGATTGTCATACTAAGTGAAGTAAAACAGACAAACATTATACAATACCACCTTTATGTGAAATCTAAAAAAGAAAAAAAATGATACAAATGAACTTACATACAAATCAGAAATAGACCCACACACATAGAAAAATAAACTGATAGTTACCGAAGTGAAAGTCAAAGTCCCTTAGTCGTGTCTGAGTCCTTGCGACCCCATGGACTATACAAGTCCAAGGTATTCTCCAGACCAGAATACTGGAGTGGGTAGCTCCCTTCTCCAGGGGATCTTCCCAACCCAGGGATGAACCCAGGTCTCCTGCATTCTTTACCAGCTGAGCCACAAAGGCTGATGGTTACTGGAGGGGAGGGTAGATTAGGAGTCTAGGATCAACATACTAAATGTGGATCAACATACAGATCTGTATATAAAATAGATAACCAACAAGGGCCTACTGCACAGCACAAGAACTATAGGCAAGGTTTTATAATAACCTATAAAGGAAACGAAACTGAAACAAAACATATATACACATGTATAACTGAATCACTTTGCAGTACCCCTGAAATTAACACAACATTGTAAATCAACTACACTTCAATTTATATATATATACAACAAACGAGCAATCCTGTCCACCAGGGACTTCCGGCCTTCTTTACGCAGCCATTTTACCCGCGCTGGGTCTGTTCTCACGAGGTGCTGGTTCAGGACGGGGTGCTGAGTCTGAGAAAGCTGCAGTGGAGAGGCCTCTCCCCTTTCCCCACCACAAAGACAGGACCGAGGCTGGCGACACCACTGGAGGCAACCGGACCAGGCCGGAATTCGGACCCCGTGCCCAGCGCCCCCTCCTCTCAGGCAGCTCTAGCCACACTGTGCCCTCCGACTCCGGAGGCAGTGGCCGCGCAGTGGGACCCGCCACAGGTAAACGCTCCGCCAGACTCTAGAGCCCACGGTGCCGGCACCGCTCACGGGCCTGCAGCCCAGGCCCAGCCTCTGGGGCGGCGGGCGGCCGTGGGTGGGGCCTTGTTTCTAACAAACAGTGTGACGGCGGTGCGTGGGAAAGGGTCAGGGCGGAGGGCCTGGCACGTGTAAAGGTTTGGAGGTCAGACCAAGGCGGGAGGACTCGGGAAATTTGGGTTCATCGTGTGTACAGTCAACAGTGCGGCTGAGTGGCTCAGGATGGGCAGAAAGGCTGTTCCTTCTTTCTGAGGCCTTGGAGGCTGGTGGACACATTATATGTTAGCGTTTGTTAGTTGCTCAGTCGTGTCCAACTCTTTGTGACCCCATGAACTGTAGCCTGCCAGGCTTCTCTGTCCATGGAATTCTGGAGGCAAGAATCCTGGAGTGAGTTGCCATGTCCTTCTTCAGGGAATCTTCCCGTTCCAGGGATTGAACCCGAGTCTCCCACATCACAGGCAGAGTCTTTACTGTCTAAGCCATCATTTAGAAGATACCCAAATACGTCTGGAGGCGGGAATAGGCTGGAATGTGGGTGCAGGGGAAGGTGAGGCACAGAGAACTAGAGTCCTTGTTCAAGAGCAGAGATCTGCTGCAAGGCAGCTCAGACATAAGTTAAGCAGGGGTCACCAGGTCCCAAGCATGGGTGGGGATACAGGAGATTCCTGCGTACCTGGAGCCCAGCCATAGTTACCTTCCTATTCCCACAGGTTCCAGAGGTTTTAAAAGTACTTAGGGATCCCACACAAGGCAGGAGAGGGTGTCTCCATCCCTCAGTGGTAAGGACACTGCTGTTAAAGTGTCTGGGTGTTGTGGTGTATTGAGACTCTTCCCGTTGTATATTCTTGGTGCTTGGATGTGGGGGTCCTGAGGATGTCCCCAAGCCCTTGGTCCTAGGGGCAGGACAGGGGTAACATAGAGGTATTCCCATTCCTGACAACCAGTGTAAACTGGTGTGGAAGGTTATCCCAGGAACGGATACCAGCATATGCAGATGTTTGGAGATGTGACTACGGTGGGAACAGGGGTACATACAGCAGGCCTCCATCTTTATGTTAAGAACAAAGACCCAAGGATCAGTAATCAGGCCTGCGATGAGGCTATCTAAGAAGTCTGGCATCATTTCTGGAGGTAATGAGAGGTTTGGATAAAAGGAAGTAGGTGGTGCTAACCAGTTTTTAGTAGGCTCCATCAGGCTGGGGAGATAAGACTTTGGAGTTAAGGAAGGAGGCAAGGAGTCCAGGAGGACATTACTGCTATTGTCCAAATGAGTGTTGAAGGACCAGAACTGTGGCCATGGAAATGGGAGACAAGTTGGGGTTCTAGGTACATTTTTAATGAAGAGCCAAGTAGATTTTTGGATGTTGTAGGTGAGGGAGAAAAAGGGAAAGGTTAAGGATGACTCCATGGTTTTTGGTTCTGGCAGTTGAAGGACTATATCCTTCCTCAACTTGGATGTGACAGTTGTCAGTAGGCTCATCAGAAGTTTTGTTTTGGTGCTTTTAAGTTTCTAAGATGTTTCAGAAAGCAGTGAGTGGAGACATCAAATGGGCAGCTAGACACACACATCTGAAATTTGGGGAAAAGCTCAGGATGGAGACTTTGAAAAGTGGTAGTTATTGTGAGAACTGAGTAGAGCTGTGGATGATATTTCGAACGTGAAATGTGTGTGTGTGTGTGTGTGTGTGTGTCCCACACAATTGTTTTCAAGTATATTCTAATTTTTTATAATTCTACCATGCCAAAAATAAGCCTGCACCCTTCAACAGATATCCCGCTCTTCTCCCCCACAGACTTAGATAATTACTCATCTATTTTCAATCTCTTTAGTTTTGACTATTCTGCTTATTCATATAATGGAATTGTATCATATGAAGTCATCTGTTACTGGCTTCTTTTACTGAGCATAATGTTTTCAGGTCGACCCACACTGTATCATATATCAGTACTTTATTACTTTATATTGCAAAATAGTAGTCCATTTGTTGATAGACCACATTTTATTTATCCATTCATCACTTAACAGACATTTGGGTCATTTCCATGTTTTGACTAATATCAATAATGCTGCTATGTGCATCTGTGTACAGATTCTTAAGTGAATATATTTTCACTTCTTTTGGGAATATACTGAGGAGGAGAAAGCTAGATCATGTGATAACTCTATATTTAACCTTTTGAGAGACTGCCAGACTGATTTAAAAAATGGCTTCATCATTTTATATCTCTACCCCCAGGGTAAGAGTGTTCCAGTTTTTCCAAAACTCACCAATTTGTGTTATTATCTGACTTTAGATTCTAGCTATCCTCATATGTGTGAAGTGGTATCTTACTGTGATTTTACTTTTCACCTACCTAATAATTAATAATGTTAAGCATGGTTTCTTATGCTTCACTTCAGTTCAGTTAAGTCACTCAGTTGTGTCCTACTCTTTGCAACCCCATGAACCGCAATACTCCAGGCCTCCCTGTCCATCACCAACTCCTAGAGTTTACCCAAATTCATGTTCATTGAGTTGGTGATGCCATCCAACCATCACATCCTCTGTCGTCCCCTTCTCCTCCTGCCCTCAATCTTTCCCAGCATCAGGGTCTTTTCAAATGAGTCAGCTCTTTGCATCAGGTGGCCATAGTATTGGTGCTTCAGCTTCAACATCAGTCCTTCCAATGAACACCCATGACTGATCTCCTTTAGGATGGACTGGTTGGATCTCCTGGCAGTCCAAGGGACTCTCAAGAGTCTTCTCCAACTCCACAGTTCAAAAGCATCAATTCTTTGGTGCTTAGCTTTCTTTATAGTCCAACCCTCACATTCATACATGACTACTGGAAAAACCATAGCCTTGACTAGACGGACCTTTGTTGACAAAGTATGTCTCTGTTTCTTAATATGCTTTCTAGGTTGGTCATAACTTTCCTTCCAACGAGTAAGCATCTTTTAATTTCATGGCACAATCACTAACTGCAGTGATTTTGGAGCCCAAAAAAATAAAGTCTGACACTGTTTCCACTGTTTCCCCATCTATTTGCCATGAAGTGATGGGATCAGATGCCAGGATCTTCATTTTCTGAATGTTGAGCTTTAAGCCAACATTTTCACTCTCCTCTTTCACTTTCATCAAGAGGCTTTTTAGTTCCTCTTTACTTTCTGCCATAAGGGTGGTGTCATCTGCATATCTGAGGTTATTGGTATTTCTCCCAGCAATCTTGATTCCAGCTTGTGCTTCATCCAGCCCAGCATTTCTCATGATGTCCTCTGCATATAAGTGAAATAAGCAGGGTGACAATATACAGTCTTGATGTACTCCTTTTCCTACTTGGAACCAGTCTGTGGTTCCATATCCAGTTCTAACTGTTGCTTCCTGACCTGCATATAGGTTTCTCAAGAGGCAGGTCAGGTGGTCAGGTATTCCCAACTCTTTCGGAATTTTCCACAGTGATCCACACAGTCAAAGGCTTTGGCATAGTAAATAAAGAAGAAATAGATGTTTTTCTGGAACTCTCTTGCTTTTTTGATGATCCAGCAGATGTTGGCAATTTGATCTCTGGTTCCTTTGCCTTTCCTAAAACCACTGTGAACATCTGGAAGTTCATGGTCCATGTATTGCTGAAGCCTGGCTTGGAGAATTTTCAGCATTATTTTGCTAGCGTATGATATGAGTGCAATTGTGCAGTAGTTTTATTCTTTGGCATTGCCTTTCTTTGGGATTGGAACGAAAACTGACCTTCTCCAGTCCTGTGTCCACTGCTGAGTTTTCCAAATTTGCTAACATATTGAGTGCAGCACTTTCACAGCATCATCTTTCAGGATTTGAAATAGCTCAACTGAAATTCCATCATCTCCACTAGCTTTGTTTGTAGTGATGCTTCCTAAGGCCCACTTGACTTCACATTCCAGGATGTCTGGCTCTAGGTGAGTGATCACACCATCATATTATCTGGGTTGTGAAGATCTTTTTTGTACAGTTCTGTGTATTCTTGCCACCTCTTCTTATATCTTCTGCTTCTGTTAGGTCCATACCATTGCTGTCCTTTATTGAGCCCATCTGCATGAAATGTTCCCTTGGTATCTCTCATTTTCATGAAGAGATCTCTGGTCTTCCCCATTCTGTTGTTTTCCTCTGTTTCTTTGTACTGATCACTGAGGAAGGCTTTCTTATCTCTCCTTCCTATTCTTTGGAACTCTGCGTTCAAATGGGTATAGCTTTCCTTTTCTCCTTTGTTTTTTGCTTCTGTTCTTTTCACAGCTATTTGTAAGGCTTCCTCAGACAGTCATTTTGCTTTTTTGCATTTCTTTTTCTTGAGGATGGTCTTGATTCCTGTCTCCTGTACAGTGTCACAAACCTCCGTGCATAGTTCATCAGGCACTCTATCTATCAGATCTAGTTCCTTAAATCTATTTCTCAGTTCCACTGTATAATCATAAGGGATTTGATTTAGGTCATACCTGAATGGTCTAGTGGTTTTCCCCATTTTCTTCAATTTAAGTCTGAATTTAGCAATAAGGAGTTCATGATCTGAGCCACAGTCAGCTCCGGGTCTTGTTTTTGCCAACTGTATAGAACTTCTCCATCTTTGGCTGCAAAGAATATAATCAATCTGATTTCGGTGTTGGCCATCTTGTGATGTCCATGTGTAGAGTCTTCTCTTGTGTTGTTGGAAGAGGGTGTTTGCTATGACCAGTGCGTTCTCTTGGTAAAACTCTATTAGCCTTTGCCCTGTGCCATTCTGTACTCCATGGCCAAATTTTCCTGGTTCTCCAGGTGCTTCTTGACTTCCTACTTCTGTATTCCAGCCTCCTATAATGAAAAGGACATCTTTTGGGGATGTTAGTTCTAAAAGGTCTTGTAGATCTTCATAGAAGCAACCATTCAACTTCAGCTTCTTAAGCATTACTGGTCAGGGCTTAGACTTGATTACCATGATATTGAATGGTTTGCCTTGGAAATGAACAGAGATCATTTTGTCGTTTTTGAGATTGCATCCAAGTACTGCATTTCAGACTCTTTGTTGACTATGATGGCTACTCCATTTCTTCTAAGGGATTCCTGCCCACAGTAGTAGATATAATGGTCATCTGAGTTAAATTCACCCATTCCAGTCCATCTTAGTTCACTGATTCCTAGAATGTCAACCTTCAGTCTTGCCATCTCCTGTCTGACCACTTCCAATTTTCCTTGATTCATGGACCTAATATTCCAGGTTCCTATGCAGTATTGCTCTCTATAGCATCAGACCTTGCTTCCACCACCAGTCACATCCACAACTGGTTGTTGTTTTTGCTTTGGCTCCATCTCTTAATTATTTCTGGAGTTATTTCTCCACTGATCCCTAGTAGCATATTGTGCACCTACTGACCTGGGGAGTTCATCTCACAGTGTCCTATCTTTTTGCCTTTTCATACTGTTTATAGGATTCTTTCAAGGCAAGAATACTGAAGTGGTTTGCCATTCCCTTCTCCAGTGGACTACATTTTGTCAGAACTCTCCACCATGACACGTCGGTCTTGGGTGGCCATATATGGCATGGCTGATAGTTTCATTGAGTTAGACATGGCTGTGGTCCATGTGATCAGACTGGTTAGTTTTCTCTGATTGTGGTTTTCAGCCTGTCTGCCCTCTGATGGAGAAGGATATGGGGCTATGGAAGCTTCCTGATTGGAGAGACTGACTAAGGGACCTTGTTCTGATGGGCGTGGCCATGCTCAGTAAGTCTTTAATCCAATTTTCTGTTGATGGGCAGGGCTGTGTTCCCTCCCTGTTGTTTGACCTGAGGCCAAACTATGGTGGAGGTAATGAAGATGATGGCCACTCCTTCAAAAGGTGCCATGCAGGCACTGCTGCCCTCAGTGCCCCCAACCCTGCAGCAGGCACCAACGACCCACGCCCTGCTGGCGACTCCTGGATGCTGATGGGCAAGTCTGGGTTAGTCTCTTGTGAGGTCACTGTTCCTTTCTCCTGAGTCGCTGCTGAAAAACCATCAACAGGAGAATGTTGGATCCCACCAAAAAAAAGATACCCTGTGTCCAAGGGATGCAAAAACAGAAGGCAAAAGAGAAGCCCCAGCAAGATGGTAGGATGGGCAAAATCTCACTTAGAATCAAGCCCCATACCCGCCAGAGACTCTCAGAGGGCTCAAACAAACCTTGTGTGCACCAGGATCCTGAGACCTCACAGAGACTGAGGCAGAACTGTGTTTGAGTGTCTCCTGCATAGGTACGGGTCAGCAGTGGGATGCTTCAAGTGCAGCGGCTCTGGGTGCAGTAGACCTGGGTATGGCATAAGCCCTCTTGGAGGTCACCATTAACCCCATCGTACAGCTGCCAGAACTTACACAAGACTGGGGAAACAGATCCTTGTGTGCACCGTGACCCAGGAGAGAGGAGAGGGGTTAGAGTGAGGCAAGCCAAGTGAGGATAGACCAAAAGCTGTACCTTTTAGAATAGTGCATTATCTTAAGTGAACAAAATTGCCAATGATTGAACACTATTTACAAGGCCCAAAAAATGTTTGGGAAATTGAAACAATCCAGTGGTCACTGGGAAGGTTATTCTTTTTATATTTTTTGAAAGTAATGCAGAATTTTTAAGGTATTTTTTTTCTTTAGAAAAAGAAATCATTCCCTCCATTCCCTCCAAGTGGAATGGCCACTACTGTCTCTATTGTTAATTTAGTTAAGAGTAGACAAAAACTGGAGAAGATTCTTGAGAGTCCCTTGGGCTGCAAGGAGATCCAACCAGTCCATTCTGAAGATCAGCCCTGGGATTTCTTTGGAAGGAATGATGCTAAAGCTGAAACTCCAGTACTTTGGCCACCTCATGTGAAGAGTTGACTCATTGGAAAAGACTCTGATGCTGGGAGGGATTGGGGACAGGAGGAGAAGGGGACGACAGGATGAGATGGCTGGATGGCATCACTGACTCGATGGACGTGAGTCTGAGTGAACTCTGGGAGTTGGTGATGGACAGGGAGGCCTGGGGTGCTGTGATTCATGGGGTCGCAAAGAGTCAGACACGACTGAGCTACTGAACTGAACTGAACTGAGACAAAAACTGAAAGGAGCTTCCATGAGGAGGTCCTTTAGAGACTGCAGAGGGGCTGGGCTTGCTCAGTGGAGCTTCTCAACTGAAAAGGTGCCTGAGCAAATCCAGAGCACCTGGCCCTCAGACTCTCTCAGAGCAACGTCCTTCTGAACTGGAGGGGGAGTATCTCAAAGAAACCCTGCTAAAAAGGACTTAGCTCTGGTTTCCCCAGGCTTCCTGACTTTGTGAGTGAGAAGTAGGTTCCAGGATGAATGTCAGATTTCACCTCTAGCCATCTTCCTCTAGAGGAAGGGAAGGGGCAGATTTTTTTCTCATGCTCTGGTCCAACAAAGATACAGTAGATGAGAGATGGACAAGATGGAGGGAAAGAGGTGAAAGATAGGACCCCATGGTGAGGAAGGTAGAAAAGTGGACCTAGGCATTAGCCACAGCAGCAACATTAATGAAGGCCAGGTGCCTGTTTTCTAGCTCAAATGAGAAACTGGCAGGAAGTTTGCTGTTTGCTACCTGAGGGCTACCTCGGTCTCTGAAAGCCGGCCTTCTGGGTGACGGAGACGCTGAGCAGGATGAGAAAATCCAAGCTCAGAGAAGATCAATGATTTTCCCACCACCGCTTTCCTAGCTGGAGCAGAACAAGGCATTAAAATATGAAGAATGACTATATGTGAAAGCAGAGAAAAAGAAAGAAAACAATACAAAAATAATAGTGGGTTTTCCGCGGCTCCTGCGGTGGTGGCAGCGGTGCCGGCCTTTGAGCTGTGGGGAGGATCCAGCGCCAGATCTAGTGACGACTAAGGGTCCGGTGCATTCCACCCTAATTGCGTGCCGGGGAGGGCAGAGTCACGCCCTACGGTCGCTGAATCCTACAGGGCATAGAAGCGAAAACATGACTGCTGAGCCCATGAGATAACCCTCCTTCCATCACTTCACAATAATTCATGAGCTGCAACCCTTCTGATGCCCACTTCCACAAGCAAACTTCAGGTCTTTTTCAATCGAAAGCAAGTTGAATACATTGGTGCAGAAGCTTCATGACTTTCTGGCACACTCATCAGAGGAATCTGAAGAAACAAGTTCTCCTCCAAGACTTGTGATGAACCAAAGCACAGAGAGAAGAAATACAGCTCCATCCACCAGAACATCGACACAAGCTTCCCTAACCAGGAAACCTTGACAAGCCACCTGTACAAACCCACACACAGCGAGGAAACGCCACAATAAAGAGAACTCCACAAACTGCCAGAATACAGAAAGGACACCCCAAACTCAGCAATTTAAACAAGATGAAGAGACAGAGGAATAGCCAGCAGATAAAGGAACAGGATAAATGCCCACCAAACCAAACAAAAGAGGAAGAGATAGGGAATCTACCTGATAAAGAATTCTGAATAATGATAGTGAAATTGATCCAAAATCTTGAAATTAAAATGGAATCACAGATAAATAGCCCGGTGGCAAGGATTAAGAAGATGCAAGAAAGGTTTAACAAGGACTTAGAAGAAATAAAAAAGAGTCAATATATAATGAATGCAATAAGTGAAATTAAAAACACTCTGGAGGCAACAAATAGTAGAATAACAGAGGCAGAAGATAGGATTAGTGAATTAGAAGATAGAATGGTAGAAATAAATGAATCAGAGAGGAAAAAAGAAAAAAGAATTAAAAGAAATGAGGACAATCTCAGAGACCTCCAGGACAATATTAAACGCTACAACATTCGAATCATAGGGGTCCCAGAAGAAGAAGACAAAAAGAAAGACCATGAGAAAATACTTGAGGAGATAATAGTTGAAAACTTCCCTAAAATGGGGAAGGAAATAATCACCCAAGTCCAAGAAACCCAGAGAGTCCCAAACAGGATAAACCCAAGGCGAAACACCCCAAGACACATATTAATCAAATTAACAAAGATCAAACACAAAGAACAAATATTAAAAGCAGCAAGGGAAAAACAACAAATAACACACAAGGGAATACCCATAAGGATAACAGCTGATCTTTCAACAGAAACTCTTCAAGCCAGGAGGGAATGGCAAGACATACTTAAAATGATGAAAGAAAATAACCTACAGCCCAGATTATTGTACCCAGCAAGGATCTCATTCAAGTATGAAGGAGAAATCAAAAGCTTTTCACACAAGCAAAAGCTGAGAGAATTCTGCACCACCAAACCAGCTCTCCAACAAATACTAAAGTATATTCTCTAGACAGGAAACACAAAAACGGTGTATAAATTCGAACCCAAAACAATAAAGTAAATGGCAACGGGATCATACTTATCAGTAATTACCTTAAACGTAAATGGGTTGAATGCCCCAACCAAAAGACAAAGACTGGCTGAATGGATACAAAAACAAGACCCCTACATATGTTGTCTACAAGAGACCCACCTCAAAACAGGGGACACATACAGACTGAAAGTGAAGGGCTGGAAAAAGATTTTCCATGCAAATAGGGACCAAAAGAAAGCAGGAGTAGCAATACTCATATCAGATAAAATAGACTTTAAAACAAAGACTGTGAAAAGAGACAAAGATGGTCACTACATAATGATCAAAGGATCCATCCAAGAAGAAGATATAACAATTATAAATATATATGCACCCAACATGGGAGCACCGCAGTATGTAAGACAAATGCTAACAAGTATGAAAGAAGAAATTAACAATAACACAATAATAGTGGGAGACTTTAATACCCCACTCACACCTATGGATAGATCAACTAAACAGAAAATTAACAAGGAAACACAAACTTTAAACGATACAATAGACCAGTTAGACCTAATTGATATCTATAGGACATTTCATCCCAAAACAATGAATTTCACCTTCTTCTCAAGTGCACATGGAACCTTCTCCAGGATAGATCACATCCTGGGCCATAAAGCTAGCCTTGGTAAATTCAAAAAAATAGAAATCATTCCAAGCATCTTTTCTGACCACAATGCAGTAAGACTAGATCTCAATTACAGGAGAAAAACTATTAAAAAATCCAACATATGGAGGCTGAACAACACGCTGCTGAATAACCAACAAATCACAGAAGAAATCAAAAAAGAAATCAAAATTTGCATAGAAACGAATGAAAATGAAAACACAACAACCCAAAACCTGTGGGACACTGTAAAAGCAGTCCTAAGGGGAAAGTTCATAGCAATACAGGCACACCTCAAGAAACAAGAAAAAAGTCAAATAAATAACCTAACTCTACACCTAAAGCAACTAGAAAAGGAAGAAATGAAGAACCCCAGGGTTAGTAGAAGGAAAGAAATCTTAAAAATTAGAGCAGAAATAAATGCAAAAGAAACAAAAGAGACCATAGCAAAAATCAACAAAGCCAAAAGCTGGTTCTTTGAAAGGATAAATAAAATTGACAAACCATTAGCCAGACTCATCAAGAAACAAAGGGAGAAAAATCAAATCAATAAAATTAGAAATGAACATGGAGAGATCACAACAGACAACACAGAAATACAAAGGATCATAAGAGACTACTATCAACAATTATATGCCAATAAAATGGACAACGAGGAAGAAATGGACAAATTCTTAGAAAAGTACAACTTTCCAAAACTCGACCAGGAAGAAATAGAAAATCTTAACAGACCCATCACAAGCACGGAAATTGAAACCGTAATCAAAAATCTTCCAGCAAACAAAAGCCCAGGTCCAGACGGCTTCACAGCTGAATTCTACCAAAAATTTAGAGAAGAGCTAACACCTATCCTGCTCAAACTCTTCCAGAAAATTGCAGAGGATGGTAAACTTCCCAACTCATTCTATGAGGCCACCATCACCCTAATACCAAAACCTGACAAAGATCCCACATAAAAAGAAAACTACAGGCCAATATCACTGATGAACATAGATGCAAAAATCCTTAACAAAATTCTAGCAATCAGAATCCAACAACACATTAAAAAGATCATACACCATGACCAAGTGGGCTTTATCCCAGGGATGCAAGGATTCTTCAATATCCACAAATCAATCAATGTAATACACCACATTAACAAATTGAAAAATAAAAACCATATGATTATCTCAATAGATGCAGAGAAAGCCTTTGACAAAATTCAACATCCATTTATGATCAAAACTCTCCAGAAAGCAGGAATAGAAGGAACATACCTCAACATAATCAAAGCTATATATGACAAACCCACAGCAAACATTATCCTCAATGGTGAAAAATTGAAAGCATTTCCTCTAAAGTCAGGAATGAGACAAGGGTGCCCACTTTCACCATTACTATTCAGCATAGTTTTGGAAGTTTTGGCCACAGCAATCAGAGCAGAAAAAGAAATAAAAGGAATCCAAATTGGAAAAGAAGAAGTAAAACTCTCACTGTTTGCAGATGACATGATCCTGTACATAGAAAACCCTAAAGACTCCACCAGAAAATTACTAGAACTAATCAATGACTATAGTAAAGTTGCAGGATATAAAATCAACACCCAGAAATCCCTTGCATTCCTATACACTAATAATGAGAAAACATAAAGAGAAATTAAGGAAACAATTCCATTCACCATTGCAATGGAAAGAATAAAATACTTAGGAATATATCTACCTAAAGAAACTAAAGACCTATATATAGAAAACTATAAAACACTGGTGAAAGAAATCAAAGAGGACACTAACAGATGGAGAAATATACCATGTTCATGGATTGGAAGAATCAATATAGTGAAAATGAGTATACTACCCAAAGCAATCTATAGATTCAATGCAATCCCTATCAAGCTACCAACAGCATTCTTCACAGAGCTAGAACAAATAATTTCACAATTTGTATGGAAAAACAAAAAACCTCGAATAGCCAAAGCGATCTTGAGAAAGAAGAATGGAACTGGAGGAATCAACCTACCTGACTTCAGGCTCTACTACAAAGCCACAGTTCTCAAGACAGTATGGTACTGGCACAAAGACAGAAATATAGATCAATGGAACAAAATAGAAAGCCCAGAGATAAATCCACGCACCTATGGACACCTTATCTTTGACAAAGGAGGCAAGAATATACAATGGAGTAAAGACAATCTCTTTAACAAGTGGTGCTGGGAAATCTGGTCAACCACTTGTAAAAGAATGAAACTAGAACACTTTCTAACACCATACACAAAAATAAACTCCAAATGGATTAAAGATCTAAATGTAAGACCAGAAACTATAAAACTCCTAGAGGAGAACATAGGCAAAACACTCTCTGACATACATCACAGCAGGATCCTCTATGACCCACCTACCAGAATATTGGAAATAAAAGCAAAAATAAACAAATGAGACCTAATTAACCTTAAAAGCTTCTGCACATCAAAGGAAACTATTAGCAAGGTGAAAAGACAGCCTTCAGAATGGGAGAAGATAATAGCAAATGAAGCAACTGACAAACAACTAATCTCAAAAATATACAAGCAACTCCTACAGCTCAACTCCAGAAAAATAAATGACCCAATCAAAAAATGGGCCAAAGAACTAAATAGACATTTCTCCAAAGAAGACATACAGATGGCTCACAAACACATGAAAAGATGCTCAACATCACTCATTATCAGAGAAATGCAAATCAAAACCACTATGAGGTACCATTTCACACCAGTCAGAATGGCTGCGATCCAAAAGTCTACAAGTAATAAATACTGGAGAGGGTGTGGAGAAAAGGGAACCCTCTTGCACTGTTGGTGGGAATGCAAACTAGTACAGCCACTATGGAGAACAGTGTGGAGATTCCTTAAAAAACTGGAAATAGACCTGCCTTATGATCCAGCAATCCCACTGCTGGGCATCCACACTGAGGAAACCAGAAGGGAAAGAGACACGTGTACCCCAATGTTCATCGCAGCACTGTTTATAATAGCCAGGACATGGAAGCAACCTAGATGTCCATCAGCAGATGAATGGATAAGCAAGCTGTGGTACATATACACAATGGAGTATTATTCAGCCATTAAAAAGAATACATTTGAATCAGTTCTAATGAGGTGGATGAAACTGGAGCCTATTATACAGAGTGAAGTAAGCCAGAAAGAAAAACACCAATACAGTATACTAACGCATATATATGGAATTTAGAAAGATGGTAACAATAACCCTGTGTACGAGACAGCAAAAGAGACACTGATGTATAGAACAGTCTTATGGACTCTGTGAGAGAGGGAGAGGGTGGGAAGATTTGGGAGAAGGGCATTGAAACATGTAAAATATCATGTATGAAACGAGTTGCCAGTCCAGGTTCGATGCATGATACCGGATACTTGGGGCTGGTGCACTGGGACGACCCGGAGGGATGGGGTGGGGAGGGAGGAGGGAGGGGGGTTCGGGATGGGGAGCACGTGTATACCTGTGGCGGATTTTTTATTTAAAAAAAAAAAGAAAAATAAAGAAAAAAAAAAAAAAGGACCTAATGGCCAGCCCCCCCACCACAGCTGATACTAGTGGGGGATCCTTGAGGGTCTACCTGTTCCCCAAGGACAAATTTTGCATGGCAGGAGCCTCAGATCACTTCTGGCTGGGATTTACACCCTCTACACCAAGTCCCTGCCCTTGGTTCTACTGTTATTGTAAGGATTGAGGTAGTTAGTTACTTTTAGCAGAGTATCCATCACCTGTGGTTACTCAAAACACATGCTCCCAAGGAGCTTTCAGTTGTTACATTTAAGGAGAAAAATATCTTTCTTTTGTCCTATCAGATTCTTTTGTCCTGTTAGATCCAACCGTATTGAGGTACCAGTAATGGCACCATCAGACTGTTCCCCAAGGAGGTGCATAGGGCCAGGGTCAGGGTTGGGGTTTCGGTCCTCACCCTCTAAATCCAACTTTAGTCATCAGGCTTCCTCCCTCCCCCATGCCAAATAAATAAGCCTTGTGAACCCAAAGGAAAACGGAAGTTTTCAGGTGATGTTACTCTAAGTCTAAATATAAGGGAAATGTTCTGCATTTAAATCATCATATATTTGGAAGGGTAATAGTTTTATGATCCCTGGCATTGATGCAGAGTTTTTTGCAATGTACCTTCAATTACTGGGTCAGGCTGTGCTGCTTTCCATCTGTCTGTTGTCTGCAAACATGCACACAGTTGCATGGTTTCAATGTCAAAGCCACTAGGATCTCCCCATGAACACATTAGGGGAAAGAAAGGATGAGAGGGGGAGGAAAGGGTTGACCTGAGGCACAACTTCTGTGAATGAGGAAGTTCACGTGGACCATGTGGGGCTCTGTGAGGTCCCACCAAAGTACTGGTGGTTCCCAGTTGGGCACCGTTGAAAACTAACCGATGCCTCTCCTCCCTGGACAGGATCATTTTTACTATCTGAGCAGAATCTTGCCGGTGAGACTACACATGAAAACCGTTTTCTCAAACAAGCTACTAAGGCAGTCTTCAGATTGCCTTTACTGTCCAGTTACCCAAACATGTGTTTGAAATTACTGTTTCATTCCTTGGGGATAGGACAAATTGTTCACCGTAGATTAGATACTTAAAACACATTCGTTTTACCTGAGTCACATCTTTATGGAAACTTTCCCAGGATTGAATTTGCAAGAATCCGTGACTGGCATTTATCATAGTTATTAAGCATAATGAAATCCAAACCAATACGAGTTCATCTACTATATCAGCCTCAAGGGCTCCATTTGGTACTCTGAAGGCCCAGGTTGTGAATACTGCTTGTAATTGTGGCCTGGTTACTATCGGTTAGAGATTCCAATTTGAGAGAAATCAGTTTAGTTTATTTCAAGGCCATTTTAAGTTTAATTGAGCAGTTTCGGCTTCATTTAAAATAAAATCTCCTCAAAACCAGTTAAGTTTAAACCTTTAAAGATCTTATTTTCAAGAAAAGAAAATGGTAATGATATAGTTAATAAAGTTATTGTTATTCTAAAACATATTATTAAAATATAGAAGGGGAATTAGATGAAGGCAGTCAAAAGGTATGAATTTTCAGTTACAAGACATTTACTAGGGATGCAATGTACAACATGATGATTCTAGTTAACACTGCTGGTATGGCATATTTGGAACTTGTTAAGGAAGTGGAAAAGACTCTGATGCTGGGAGGGATTGGGGGCAGGAGGAGAAGGGGATGACAGAGGATGAGATGGCTGGATGGCATCACTGACTTGATGGACGTGAGTCTGAGTGAACTCCGGGAGTTGGTGATAGACAGGGAGGCCTGGTGCGCTGCGATTCGTGGGGTCGAAATGAGTAGGAAACGACTGAGTGACTGAAGTGAACTGAATTGAAGGAATTAGATCCTGAGTTCTCAACACAAGGAAAAAATCATTTTTTCACTTTTTTTGTATCTATATGAGATGATTCAAGTTAACTAAACTTATTCGTGGTAATCATTTCACAGTTTATGTGAGTCAAATCATTATACTATACACTTTAAACTTACACAGTGCCGTATGTCAGCTATGTCTCAGTAAAATTAGGGGAAGGGAAGAATTATACTTCACTCCGTCAGTTCGATTCCTGGGTTGGGAAGATTCCCTGGAGGAGGGCATGGCAACCCACGCCAGTATTCTTGCCTGGAGAATCACATGGACACTGGAGCCTGGTGGGCTACAGTCCATAGGTCACAAAGAGTCGGACATGACTGAAGTGACTGAGCACTGAGCACAGTCAGTTCAGTTGCTCAGTTGTGTCTGACTCTTTGCAACCTCAAGGACTGCTACATGCCAGGCTTCCCTGCCCACCACCAACTCTCAGAGCTTGCTCAAACTCAAGACCATCAAGTTGGTGATGCCATCCAACCATCTCATCCTCTGTATCCCCTTCTCCTCCTGCCTTCAATCTTTCCCAGCATCAGGGTCTTTTCTAATGAGTCAGTTCTTTGCATCAGGTGGCCAAAATATTGGAGCTTCAGCTTCAGCATCAGTCCTTCCAGTGGATATTCAGGACTGATTTCCTTTAGGATCGACTGGTTTGATCTCCTTGCAGTACAAGGGACTCTCAAGAGTCTTCTTCGGCACCACATTTCAAAAGCGTCAATTCTTCAGCGCTCAGCACTCTTTATGGTCCACCTCTCTATTTAGAATAGTATCCATCACAAGATATACTTCACTATTAAGAAGTGATCCTATAAAGGGTTGGAAACACCCAAATTTGATCCGGACCAATACTAGATCTGCTTTAAAGCAGGGTTTCCCAACAATAGCAGCATGGACACCTTTGTTGTGAGGGGCTATTGTGTGTATTGCAGATGATTAGCTGCATCCCTGGCTTCTTTGCATCAGATGCATGCATGCAAAGTCTCTCAGTCGTGTCTGACTCTTTGCAGCTCTTTGGACTGCAGCCCACCAGGCTCCTCTGTCCATGGGATTCTCCAGGCAAGAATACTGGAGTGAGTTGTCATGCCCTCCTCCCAGGAATCTTCCTAATCTAGTGACTGAATCCACATCTCTTATGCCTCCTGCATTGGCAGGGGGGTTGCTTACCACTAGCACCACCTGGGAAGCCCTGGCCTCTATGCATTAGATGCCAGTAACATCCCCTGCCCACTGTAACAACTAGAAACATCTCCAGACATTAGCCAATGTCCCTGAGGGGTTATCACCCACAGTCAAGAAACCTGTCTAAAGAAAGAGCTAGGATTATTTCAGGGTAGGAATGGGATCATCTGCATGAATAGTGTCCCTGTCCTTTAGTAATCCTGGAGTAGACACTTGCATTCCCTGTCTAATCTAGATGTTTTCACCCAAACCCAACTTCACATATTACTGATTCTACTGGTTTGAACAGACTCTAGGAAGGTGTAGTTTGAGATCCCCTTCTCCAAGGCAAAGTTAGAGAACATGGACACTTATTTCTTCTGACGGAAGCTATTCCCCATATCAGAAATTGTTCTTACACTTTGTGTTAATGGGCAAAAGAATGTACATTCATTCTGTGAGCTAAAGCTGAATACTGCATTATGAACCTTTTCACTCATCACAAAGAGCGGTTCACAGTGTTCCTTTAGGTGGCTTGCACTGTACAATTGCTAACAACAAACAAACAAAAAGCAGACAAATTGTCAGAAACTGTCACTACCTTCAAGAAGCTAGTAATCAACTCCTGCGCTATTCTGGTATGGTTTCCTTTCAGCATCACTCCTGCTAACCTACACTCTCCACTGCCCTTCTCTGATAGACCCTGGCCTCACACAGGGAAACATATACACATATTCCTGTGGTAGTTGTCCATTTATTCTGAAAGACAGAGTTCATTTTTCTGATATCTCAGTTCCCTTAATCTCACTGAGCTTTCCTGATCATACACTTATTTCAATTCTTTTTGCCACTGAAGAGTGATTCCCCTGCTTTGCACCAGTCTTTTGGTTTATATTTTTGTGAAACTGTGAGCACAGAAAGCAAATAAAAATATATAAAAAAGGAAATGTTCATAATAGAATCCACACTTATATTGTAAGGTCACATTCTGAACAGTTAGATGTTAGTAGCTACCTGGAGTACTGTGTTGAAAAGTATTCTCTTGCGAATGAAATGTGGATTAGGTTTCTAGCATGTAGAGAATGCTACAGAAGAGGGAAGTCCTTATCTCTGCAGGAGATGTGCAGGGTGGTCTTTTTAAAAACATAACGTTTCGCAACGTTCCCATTCTCTGTGTGTTACTGGAGAACATTACAGGCAAAAGGAATTGCATTTGCAAAAAGTTTTAGCAAATTTAAGCAGCAATTCAAGGCATGTGGGTTGGGTTTGGGGGCAAGATGAGAATATTGTGGAAAACAGGGCCAGAAAGTTAGAAATTAAAAAAGAAGAACCCAGATTTTTTGTAAAAGTTTATCACTCTGGAAGCAGTATAAAGAATGAATTGAAGAGATTTTTTTTTTTTTTTCTGTAATGACCGTGTTACCTTCTTAAAGAGAGTCCATCTGGGAGGATATTGCAAAGGACTCAGAAGTTGAACATCAGAATTTCAGCAGCATCCAAATTGATATCATTTTAAATTTACATATAAAAGAGAGAACACAAAACTTGCTCTAATGGTGAGAGCTGTGTGTGAAGACGGTGCTATTTACACACTTGATGAAAGTGGTAGATGACATTTATTTTATTTTTTAAATTTTATTTTATTTTTAAACTTTACAATATTGTATTGGTTTTGCCATATATCAACATGAATCCGCCACAGGTATACATGTGTTCCCCATCCTGAACCCTCCTCCCTCCTCCCTCCCCGTACCATCCCTCTGGGTCTTCCCAGTGCACCAGCCCCAAGCATCCAGTATCGTGCATCGAACCTGGACTGGCGACTCGTTTCATATATGATATTATACATGTTTCAATGCCATTCTCCCAAATCATCCCACCCTCTCCCTCTCCCACAGAGTCCAAAAGACTGTTCTATACATCAGTGTCTCTTTTGCTGTCTCGTATACAGGGTTATTGTTACCATCTTTCTAAATTCCATATATATGTGTTAGCATACTGTATTGGTGTTTACAAGCAATAAATGCTGGAGAGGGTGTGGAGAAAAGGGAACCCTCTTCCACTGTTGGTGGGAATGCAAACTCGTACAGCCACTATGGAGAACAGTGTGGAGATTCCTTAAAAAAACTGGGGTAGATAACATTTAACTCTTTATATACACCATCTCTCATCTGAAGCACTTGCCTCTCAGCACTGCTAACTCATCTCATCCTCATGGCAAATCACAAATTCTACCTAGATTTGACTATATGCTTCTTTGTGGTATGAATTCCCACTTCTCCTGTCAAGGGATAGGGTCTGTCTCTTTACCCCTTTAATTTGGACTTGACTATGTGATTTTCTTTCATCAAAAGGCATTAGCAAATAGAGGCTTGAAAATGGACTTGTTCTCGTTTGTTGCTCTGAGAGCACCATGTAAAGAAACCTGGGTTAGCCTGTTGGATAATGAGACACGTTCGGACATGTAAATAAAACCACCCCAAGCTACGCATCTTCAGCCAGGCCTCTCCAGATCAGAAGGCTCTCCTAGCCGATCCTTGGAGTTGTAGAAATAATACATGTTTACTGTATTGAGCCACTAAGTTCTTGATGGTTTGTGACACAGCAGAAGCTTACTAATAAATCTCACTGCAATCCTAGGAGATGGGTACTAATATTTTTGACATTTTAGAAAAAAAAAATGAGACATTTAAAGACTAAGAAACCTATCCATGGTTATAGAGCTAACAAATGATAAAGACCAGAATTTGAACCCATACTCTAGATGTATGTGGATTTTGAAGGGGTTTGATCTGCTTAGCAAGATAAATCTGCTGTTTTCTCAATTAAAGAAATTAAGATTTTGCTAGTACTTTAAAATGGGAGTGGAAGAGACATACAAGAACAAGAAATTCTGGGAAAAAAATAATTCACCAGGTTTTCAATTGAGGAATGCATAAGTTAAAGAGAAGAATGATAACTGTATTGCAGCGATTGTCAAAAAGAGTAATTCATAGCCTGTCAGTCAGCTGCAAGACTCAGTAGCCTGCAGGGTCTTCTAGGTGGACCATTGCCAATCCACAAACCTATTAACATTAATATGTGTGATGTAACAGTGTGGCAAGGATGTATTTATTATGTACCTCCACAAAATGGTATCCAAATGCCTCACAGTTCTTCATATTCATTCTTTCTTTTCTTATTTGGTGATGGCAGGTGAGAGGGATTTATTACCATGCCACAGTCCCTGGACCCTGAGTGTTTGAGACACACCACAACCAAGCATACAGCCAGAGATGCCTCCCAAATCTAAACCTGCCGGAACAGGAAACAAGAAGTTCCACAATAATTAAAAAGGTAGCAGCAAGAATGCTGCAAAGCATAGGTACCACAGTGAATACAGAGTTATACCATAGAGGTAAAAGAGCAAATTTTGATTTATTGAGCTCTAATTCCATTGAGGGTTTCTGGTGACTCCAGCTTCACACTTGTGGTTATAGTATTCCCAGAACCCCTCCATAGAGTTATTTCCTGAAATGCACAGCTGCCTCTTATTTATTTTATTAACTTTACATAAAAACCATGGGAGCACAGCTTTTACGGTATTTGACTATGATTGGCCTTGTCTTTTCAAGTTTGGGATGGAAGGGGGAAAAAAAGCATAAAATGCAAAGAGAACACCATTTAAAAACTAAGACTCTCGAAGGAGTGATAAGTAGAAAGACTTTCTGCTTGAGGTTATAATTTAGCAGTGAAATTTCCTCAGACTAGTATATGATAATTGATTATATTTCAAAACAGATCAAAATGCAGATTTTTATACCATGAAGGACAGTTGTACAATATACAAACACCTAGTCAAAGAGACAGAAAAATTGCTGAACTTCTTGGTTATAACCTTGTGATTAAGAAGTAAGGTAATGTAATTTGTTATAGAATCTACTGTGATCTATTCAATTTTTTTCATCTAGAATACATCTAAAAAGATCCTTTGAAGTTGTCATCATTATTCCAAAATGTCACTGCAAAGGGTATTACCTTTAAAACATAAACCATTAGAGTCTGGTCCCAGATTCTAGAACTAAAATAGTATACTAGAATAGAAAAATCAGTTCACTGAGAAGAAAAATTTGTTAAAATTATATAGTTATTCATTAAACTAATGATACTTTTATAGCTTTGAGATAAATTTGCATGTTTTAATAAATCCTAAAGAAGCTCTTTTGGGTAAGATCTCTAACCATTCAATGTCATTATAAAAATTAAATTAGTGCTAGTAAACCATGATATAGTGTTAGTGCCAAAGTATTTTGTTGCTTAACCAAACAAGGGTATAATCAGAAATTCTTCACAAAGTCCAGCATATGGAGCTTATAGCTCTTCAATTATGTCAACATTTATTAGTTAAATAGAAATCACAAATCTTCTTTAAGGAAGTGAGCCCAGATGCCTGCAATTAATATTTCTCAGACCCACAGAAAATACTTTAACTTAATTCCCAGTGTCTTTACTTTCATGGGCTAAAAACTCACCAATTATGTCGTTAGAAAAAGCAATGGCTAACCAGAGCTTTGTTGTCATGTATTTTTTTTAGCTGAAGCTAATTGGATCCAAATGAGTAGAGCAATGTTGTAAGGGCACGAAGAGAAATCTTGGGTCTTTAGGAACTGAAATAAACGAGGATAATCAGCGGTGTGTGCAGAATATCCTAAGTTCAATTAATATAAATAGGATGGCAGTCAGCTGGGAAGTGCCACGGATCATGATGGCTTGTGGTGGGCAGCTCACGTCTTATTACGCTATATAAACACAAACAACACGCCAGACGGAACTACATCAAATAACAGGAGTCAGGGAACCAGGAGCTCAGATGAAGGCTGTTGCAAATTTCTCTGCTCCACTTTTACAGAACACAGTCTGGTCTAGATTGTAAATTTGTGTGTTGAGTAGTAGGAGGAAGGTAGGATGCACGGGAAGTCCTCGTTTCAAAGATGAAAAATGTAGCTCAGGTAAGATAAAGCTACTAATGTATTCCAACCATGACAATTATTTTCACCCACATACCTATATAATATTTATATTATATATAATAAGAATGATTTTAAGCTTGTATTTGATTTTTACAATAAATTTTGATCTAAAATATAACACTTTCTCGGAGAAGGCAATGGCACCCCACTCCAGTATTCTTGCCTGGAAAATCCCATGGAGGAAGGAGCCTGGTAGACTGCGGTCCATGGGGTCGCTAAGAGTCAGACACGACTGAGCGACTTCACTTTCACTTTTCACTTTCATGCATTGGAGAAGGAAATGGCAACCCACTCCAGTGTTCTTACCTGGAGAATCCCAAGGACGGGGGAGCCTGGTGGGCTGCCGTCTATGGGGTCGCACAGAGTCGGACATGACTGAAGCGACTTAGCAGCCGCGGTAGCAGCATAACACTTTCTAGAAGAATTTCTTGATGTACTGGCATTCATTTCTTAGTGGATAAAAATTATAGCTTGAGTTTCGTTAGCATGGTATCTTTAGGAAGTGTCTCCTCTTATAACGGATATTTAGTTCCCCTTTAAAAATGAAGTAGCATTAAACCCACAATTTGAAGCTATTTTGTGCACAACATATTTAAGTTTGTCATGAGTATATTGGAATTAAGACTTTTTTCTCCCATTTTATTTTCTTCCGTTTTTTCTCCCATTCTGACTTGAGATGCCAACCCTGTGGTCATCATTAAGCATGTGTGTGTTAGGTACATGTTTTCCAACAGCCACTGAATTAAACAGTGATATTTCAGGTAAGTTCATATTGTTATTAAAGCAATTCTGCAGTGAGAAACTTGGATTCATCACCAACTCTGTGACTTTTCAATTGAGTGTCAGCCTCTCTGGATTTCAGTTTACTCACCTTAAGATGAGAGACTTGGTTTAGATAACCTTAGAGGCTTTTCCAGCTCTCAGAGCCTGTGTAAACTGAGAACCAATCAAACCATATGAAACCACTGATACTTGAGGCAGAATGGTCTTTTTTTATTGTCATCTTTATGGCTGAGACTATTTCTGAGACTTCTAAAGTTCTAATCATGACTTATTACAGGAAGTCATGTAGGAATCAGAGAGCAAGCCAAATTATATATAATTATTACAGAAAAAATTACAAAATACAGCCAAGAAGAAAAAGGAAAATATAAACCAGATATCATCTTAACTCCAAAATAGTAACATTCTTAAGATTTTAGTGAATACAAGAGGGGAAGAGGATGGAAGTATGGTGGAGGAGATGATGGGAGAAAAAAGAAACAGATGATAAAGGCAATAAAGCCAATAAATTATATAGTTGGTGTAGATATGGATATACATATGGCACATATAGGGGCTTCCCTTTTGGCTCAGATGGTGAAGAGGCTGTCTGCAGTGCAGGATACCTGGGTTTGATCCCTGGGTTGGGAAGATCCCCTGGAGAAGGAAATGGCAACCCACTCCAGTATACTTGCCTGGAAGATGCCCTGGATGGAGGAGCCTGGCAGGCTACAGTCCATGGGGTTGCAAAGAGTCCGACATGACTGAGTGACTTCACTTTCTTTTCTATGGCATGTATAGACACAAATGATGTAAGATGACAGAGCATATGATCATCACTTTTTAACTTGATTTGACACTTAAAAATATTTTCTTGGGTTATTAAATGTTTTTCAAAAGCAACATGATTAAGGACTGGTAAACATATCTATGTTACACATAGATATATGCTATACATAGATATATTCCATATGTGCATAAGAGTATATAGTGTTGTGTTGTACGGTTGCTAAGTCATGTCCGACTTTTTGCAATCCCAGGGACTGTAGCCTGCAGGCTCCTCTGTCCATGGGATTTCCCAGGCTAGAATACTAGAGTGGGTTGCCATTTCCTTCTCCAGAGTGTATATACATGTATATATATTGACATGTAATTTTATAATAAATATCCTATAACTGTTATAATTTATGTTCATAATTTTTAGGTTAAATTCCAAGACATAAAAACAGTATGAGAGTGCTGTGTAAAATTTTAAAAACTTGACGAGTCATAAATCAAGCATTAATAAATACCTTATTAAGGACCCCAGGCACTATTAGGATAAAATAGTCGTGCCATCCCTGGCACAAAGATGATAGATGATGCCATCCCTGGTGCAAAGGGAAGGGGGATGTGAGGAAGTCTCCTGTTCTATCTTGATCTGAAAGATTTTAAGATTAGAGGTTTGTTTTCCTAAAGAGAGCTTCAGGATAGGTGTGTGAGGCATAAGAAGTTGAGATCATTTGTGAGATGTCCTGATATAGGGCAAGAGCCGCCATCCTCATCTAATTCATCCTCCTTCAGTTCTGGATGGAAGGGAGGCAGGACAAGTAGAACATGGCAACAGAGACCAGTCTACAGGATCGTTTTAGGAGTTCTTCATTTCTTCCAAAGACGAAAGCAGCAGAGGTAACAGAAGCAAGAATTCTGCAAGAATGTAGACAGGTCTTTCAGTAAATTCACAAAAGGAAGCTACACTCTTGATATTTAATTTCCAGACTCCTTACTCCCATTGTAAAACGAATAACTTCTCAAATTCAGCCTCAGAGTTTAGCGGAGGTTATTTTTCAGTTGTTGTTGTTTTTAAAGCTGTGCCACGAGGCATGTGGAATCTTAGTTTTCCTGTCCAGGGATCAAACCCATACCCCCTGCAGTGGAAGAATGGAATCTTAACCACTGGACCATCAGGGAAGTCCCTAGTGTTTCATCTTTGGAGACTTCCATGACTTTCAAAGGGTTGCATTCACCATTTTTTTTTCCTGATTTTCAAAAATCAAATATCAAGACATTTTCTGACCATCAGTTATGGTCATTGGTTACAACATTTTTCAGTGCAGTGTTGAGAATGGAAATGCAGAGGATCCCATTGACCTGGAGGTGGCTGGGTGAGGAGTTCTGGTTTCTAGGGTTTATGACCCCATGTTGAAGAGCACCTTCCCCTCACCCCGCCTCCCACTAGATATCCAAGGTCTTGCCTTCATTTTCTTAGGCTAACAGGTTTCCTTGAGTACCGGTAGGGGAGGGGCATTGAAAGTGGGTAGTAAAAGAAGGTTTAGTATTTTCTCCTTCACTTCTGCCCCCAAACTTTATCTAAGTACTTAATCCTATTTCTTTTGGGGTAAACCCAAACAGTTAATTTTCCACATTAAGAGTCTGTGTCTTCTTTTCCTATAAGGTGGTGGTGAATTTTGGTAGTTGCCAAATTGCCTCAGTAGCTCCATGAGAAAGAATATATGTCGCCATTCACTAGAAGATGTTGTGCAGGTTGGAAGTATTGATATATTTGTGCAGGTCACCAAATCTGTCTGGGAAATGGTTCAGAAATGCCAGAGCCCAGAATGGGTCACTGTAGAGTGCTGTATTTCTTTCTTTCTGGGTCTTCCAAAGCCCAGAATGGAAGCAGCACTCTAAAGGAGTGTGGAGGGAGCCACTTTGTGACAAAAAAGAGGAGTCAAAAAGAACCAGAGCGTCTCAGCAGCCAATCAACTTATAGTTTATTTTTTTCTGGGTTTTTGTTTTTGTTTTCTTTCTAATCGAGGTGTGAAAAAGTTCTAGGTTCAGTTGAAGTTCCTGATGGAGAAACACAATTGAGATTTTTTCAGTGATAAAATCTGCATATTTGTATTTCAAACAATGTAGCTAAAACTTGATGTAAATTCCTCCTTTTTTCCTTTTTTGGCTTAATGAATATCATTTATTCAGTATGAAATCTTTATACTATATGTTCCACGTGTTAAGAATAAATGTACATTAAATCTTGGTAAAAAAAAAAAAAAAAAAAAAGAACCAGAGCATAGAGAAGATCTTAGCATTAAGAGACAGAAGAGTGAGAATCAGATATTTTATCTTATTCCTGGGTGGGGTGGGGTAGGTGAATTGTTTCAAGATCTTCATACTTCCGCAGAAAGTGTTATAATCACTGGCTCCAACTGGACAGGACTGATGATACCTATAGTGCTGTACATGTTCCTGGAGGAAGTTTCAAAGGAGTCACAGTAAGTGAAGGAAATTCTGGCAACCACACATAGAAAATTAAGAGCAAAGTAGCTCTTTGTGAGGGCAGGACACTGAGCAGAACACACTTGCAGAAGTCACGTGGCCAGTTTCTTTCCTGCAGCCCACCACTCTCTGGGAAGATTTTCTTTTAATCAAGGATAAAATTTGTAAGAACTTGTTACGGGACACAGATGCTGTGAGATAATAGAATTTAGAGTGCTGTATTTCTTTTTTATTCCTTTTGTGTGTACATATTAATTCTAAATACAGACTTACAATAAATCATTATACCCAGATGTCTTCCTATAAAGAAGTTGGAAATCTGCTGAAGTGTCGCCTTTCCAGGAGAAGATGATTCTAGATTTCTGAGAAAGGACTGACATTTAAGAGGGGTCTTAGCCTTCCAAAAAATAATAACACAAAGGGCCTTCATGTCATTGGCCTTTTTTCTTTTATTTTTTTTGCCATAAAAGTTGATAGAAACAACATAATCAGAAAAGAAATTTTTAAAAATTTAAATGCCTATATAATTTTATGATATGAGGGACTAAATATGTGTAGCAGTGAAAGGAAAGGACCTCATGAGTATAACAGTGAATCTGTAAGCACAATGGGTAATACAACCAAATGACTAAAAGGAGTAACAGTCAATGTTATCACTTAGGATTGCCAAGAGACAATGTGACTACTTGGGAAAAAAAGCAAAACAAACCTTTAGAATAATGATGACTCTAAACAAGGGAATATTATGTATCTTTATGAACTGTTGGTGCTATAGTAGTAGGAATCTCAACCATAGTAGCTTAAATATGAGGGATTTTTTTGAGGCCACCTCTCATAAGAAGTCTATAGGTTGGTTAACTCAGTAATATGATGATGTCATCAAAAATCCAGGTTCTTTCTCTGTGACATAAATCACAGCAAGATCCTCTATGACCCACCTCCTAAAGTAATGGAAATAAGAACAAAAATAAACAAGTGGGACCTAATTAAAAGCTTTTTAACAGCAAAGGAAAGTATAGAAGTGAAAAGACAACCCTTAGAGTGGGAGAAAATAATATCAAATGAAACAACTGACAGAGGATTAATTTCTAAAATATACAAGCAGCTCTTGCAATTCAATATGAAGAAAACAAAACAAAACAACCCAATCAAAAAGTAGGCAAAAGACCCAGACATTTCTCCAAAGAAGACATACAGATGTCTAATAAACACATGAAAAGATGCTCAACATTGCTCATTATTAGAGAAATGCAAATCAAAACTACAGTGAAATATCACCTCACATGGGTCAGAATGGCCATCATCAAAAAAATCTACAAATAATAAATGCTGGAGTAGGTGTGGAGAAACACTTGCACTATTGGGAATGTAAATTGATACAGCCACTGTGGAAGATAGTATTGAAAATTCCTTAAAAACTATACATAAAACCCATAAAAACCATATGACCCAACAATCCCACTACTGGGCATAAACCCTGAGATATAATTTAAAAAGACACATGTACCTCAGTGTTCATTACTGCACTATTTATAATAGCTAGGATGTGGAAGCAACCTAGATGTCCATCAACAGATGAATGGATAGAGAAGCTGAAGCTGTGGTACCTATATACAAAGGAATATTACTCAGCCATAAAAAGGAATGCATTTGAGTCAGTGCTAATGAGATGGATGAACCTAGAGCCTCTTACACAGAATCAAGTAAGTCAGAAAGAGAAAAACAAATACTGCATATTAATATAGAGGCTACCGACTCCAGTATTCTGGCCTAGAGAATTCCATGGATAGTATAGCCCATGGGGTCACAAAGAGTCGGACATGACTGAGTGACTTACACTTTCACTTTCAATGTATATCTAGAAAGATAGTATTGATGAACCCATTTGCAGGGCAGCAATGGAGACTCAGGGCTTCCCAGGTGGCACTAGTAGTAAAGAACCCACTTGCCAGTGCAGGAGATATAAGAGACGTGGGTTTGATCCCTGGGTTGGGAAGATCCCCTGGAGCAGGGTATGGCAACCTACTCCAGTATTCTTGCCTGGAGAATCCCATGAACAGAGGAGCCTAGCAGGCTACAGTCCATAGGGTTGCAAAGAGTTGGACATGACTGAAGTGACTTAGCACACATACAATGGAGATGCAGACATAGAAAACAGACTTATGAACATGGAAGGGGGGACGGAAGGAGAGGGTGGGACAAATGAAGAGAGTGGCATGGGAACATAAAAACTGCCGTATGTAAAATAGATAATCAGTGGGAATCTGCTGTATGACCCAGGGAACTCTAACTGGGGCTCTGTGATAACTTAGATGGATGGGATGAGGTGGGAGGTGAGAGGGAGGTTCAAGAGGGAGGGGAGATATGTATACCTGTGGCTGATTCATGTTGATATATGGCAGAAGCCAACACAATATTATAAAGCAAGGATCTTTCAACTAAAATAAATTTTAAAAATAATTTCCAGGTTCTTTCCACTTGTTTTTTCGCAGTGGCCAGAAATGGCAGCTGCGGTTCCAAGAGTTACATGTATTAACAGAGACAGAGAAATGAAACACAGATTAATTCGTTGCTTTTTATGAGTGAAGATACAGTGTCTCAGAAACCCCCAGTAGCAGTCAGGGCCTACTCAAAAGAGAAATCACCCAGCAGGTTAAACACGGAAGTTTTATATAAGAGTTATTAACTATGATAAAACAGTAACTATAAAATACAAAGAACCTCTCTATGGTATTTGAGACCTAAGGGTGAGTCCTGGAGGAACTCCAGCCTCGCCGAAGCAGGTGCTTCAGCTGCAGCAGAGCAGGGAACTTGGCCCGTCTGGAGTCTGGTCACATCACCAGCAGCCATGCCCAGTGCAGGCCCAGGAGCAGGGTCATGTACCTGTGGTGTTGGGTGTCCAGTGGGAGTCTGGCTCCCTTGTGTGGGGTGGGGAGAGGGAGCTAGAGAAGACCTTCAAAGGGCAGCGCTGGCAGGGAGGGGCTTGCAGAGGGAGCTAGCTTTCTGTATGGATTCTCCCCCTCTGTGCACACCGCCCTCCCCCCCACCCCCCACTGTGGGTCCCAGGTAGCTACACACAGGTCAGCCAGGTTACGGCCAGGCTGAGACTGCAAGATCACAGAGAGATTGAGTTCTGGGCCCCAGGCTCAGACAGGTCTCACCCAAGGTCCCCACACCCACAGTTCAGGCTGCAAATTGAAGAAGTATGTACTTCCCAGGTGGCTCAGTGGTAAAGAATCTGCCTGCCAGTTCAGGAGACATGAGTTCAATCCCTAGGTTGGGAAGGTCCTCTGCAGAAAGAAATGGCAACCTGCTCCAGTATTCTTGCCTGGAAAACTGCATGGACAGAGGAGCCTGGTGGGCTACAGTTCATAGGACCATTAAAGAGCTGGACACTACTCACAGACTGAACAACTTCCCCCTACAATGTCTCCAGCGCCCTCTACTGAAAATTTTAGCATCATGAGAAGTGAAAAAAGTGAAATGTAAAAGGGAAATGGTTACAGGAGTTTCATTATTTATCATAGAGTGTATGTCCAAGGGTGCATTCAGAGCTGAGAGGCGATACATTAAGAGCTGACATAGCCCTGGATGACTTTCTCTCATATCTCCCTGGCCAGAAGTGCATGACATGCACATGCCTAAACCAATAATGGATGGAATTAATCATCATATTTGGCTTAGACTAATCAAGCTTTTTTTTTTTTTTCCAGTAGTCATGTATGGATGTGAGAGTTGGACTATAAAGAAAGCTGAGTGCTGAAGAATTGATTATTTTGAACTGTGGTGTTGGAGAAAACTCTTGAGAGTCCCTTGGAGTACAAGCAGATCCATCCAGTCCATCCTAAAGGAAATCAGTCCTGAATATTCATTGGAAGGACTGATGCTGAAGCTGAAACTCCAATACTCTGGCCACCTGATGCAAAGAACTGACTCATTTGAAAAGACCCTGATGCTGGGAAAGATTGAAGGCGGGAGGAAAAGGGGACAACAGAGGATGAGACGGTTGGATGGCATCACCGACTCGATGGACATGAGTTTGAGTAGGCTCTGGGAGTTGGTGATGGACAGGGAAGCCTGGTGTGCTGGGAAGCCTGGACTGGGAAGCCATGGGGTCGCAAAGAGTCAGACATGACTGAGTGACTGAACTGAACTGAACTGAATCAAGCTTTACCTTCCTAGGGCTGGAAAGGTGCTTTCTTTCCAGAGCACAAGACCCACAAGGCCAGTCAGGTCTCTGCCCTCAGGAAGAAGCCTGAGATTGGTCATGGGCAGACAACCCACAGCACGTGCTACCCAGGCTTCTGTTTCAATGGTTTGGGATACCCCGGGTCAGAAAAATGGCAGAAACCTACAGTCTATTTTCTCCTAAAAAAAATGTTTTTAAGTCTATGAAACTTTAGCAAAAGGATTGGAAAGCAGATGATACCAGAGAGCAGAATCTTACAATATTTAAGTAGCTGAGTTAGAAGATTCTGTGTGCTTTTCATGATGTGAAAATTATCATTGGGCTGCTGTCTATGGGGTCGCACAGAGTCAGACACAACTGAAGCGACTTAGCAGCAGCAGCAGAAACTAAAAGCTTGTTTTAAGAAGGGAAAATGTTAATTTTGCTTGCTATGAAAAGAGAATGGGAGAAAACTTCAAGTATCCATCAAAAGAAGTCTCTAATCCTCACTTAGAGAAGTCTCCAGAAACTCTTTCACCATCAAACCACTGTCATCCTAGCCCTCTGGTAGAACCTGGCTTTTCCTTTTATTACTTGCTGATGTCTCTGCTCTTTTGCACACTCATCTGAATGATCTCATCTTCCTCTTCCTTGCCCTGCTTTCTCCATATGATAAATCTGAATTCACATTTGCCACCATACACTTTATTAGCCACACCTTCTGTCTCCGTTCAAAGGGAGTTGTACCAAAGGTGTGCTTGATGGTGAAGGTGTTGTTGGCCAGTTCAGTTCAGTTGCTCAGTCATGTCCGACTCTTTGCGACCCCATGGACTGCAGCACACCAGGCTTCTCTGTCCATCACCAACTCCCAGAGCTTACTCAAACTCATGTCCATAGAGTCGGTGATGCCATCCAACAATCTCATCCTTTGTCATCCCCTTCTCCTCCTGCCTTCAGTCTTTCCCAGCATCAGGGTCTTGGTCACAATGTTGGTTACAGTGTTACTAATTTAGAAATTATATCTGCTAAGTCTGAAATATTATATAGTGAATAGTTTTTCTTATCTGCAAAATATAAATATATGGAGGACAGACATTGTAGTCCATACACAATTTCATTTTTTAAAAGATATTTTAACTTAATATACCATCACTTTTAATGCAATGAAGTCAACCTTAACATTAAAAAAAAAAAATTCAAGTTTTCCCACTAAAGAATTATCTCCTGCCAGCTCAGTCAGTAGTCACCTCTAAAACATGATAGGAATCATACATTTTAGGGAACATTATAAGAATTTACCACTGGGAGTCATATTTTTGGGTGACATGTAACAAAGCTTTGGTAGCAAGCTAGTATGTCATTTACTTGCTGATGTGGGATGTTGCCACTGAGAAATATTTGAAAGCTGCCAAGACCTTCCTGAAGAACAGAATAGGCTCTTTGTTTTGGTGATTATGCCTTCTTTGGGAGAAGAGGAATTGTATTTATTCACAAATTTTGAATATTGACTATATTTAAGACTTCAGAGCTTAACAGTGAAGTTCTATTTGGATGTGTGACTTAATAATCGAACCTCATTTAACACATAGCTAAAATGTATAGTCAACTCTAAGTAAAATTGGGCTTAGAGATTTTATATTGGAACAGATACAAAGTCTTAAACTCATCCTATAACTAATTCAGGTTCAGCACCTCGATCTCCCAGGTGTAGGAAGAGGTGAAGGTCAGATCTAGGCTGAGATATGCAAGGGGAAGCTTCCTTGGTGCATCCCTCTGAGCAACCACCTTCATCCCTATAGTCTCTCACTGTTACACCTGGAAAGCACCCTCAGCTCTTTTCCTTCATTTCCCTCCCATCTTGATAGTCAAGCACTCCAATTACCACATCCTTATTCAACCAGGTGGAGAAGGCAATGGCACCCCACTCCAGTACTCTTGCCTGGAAAATCTCATGGATGGAGGAGCCTGGTAGGCTGCAGACCATGGGGTTGCTAAGAGTCGGACACGACTGAACGACTTCACTTTCACTTTTCACTTTCATGCATTGGAGAAGGAAATGGCAACCCACTCCAGTGTTCTTGCCTGGAGAATCCCAGTGACGGGGGAGCCTGGTGGGTTGCTGTCTATGGGGTTGCACAGAGTGGGACATGACTGAAGCGACTTAGCAGCAGCAGCAGCAGCAGCAGCATTCAACCAGGCGTTAAGAAGAAAGGACTGAAACATTATGGGGGGTGGGGTGGGGTGGGGGTTGAAGGCAGGAGGAAGGACTGGCCCTGTTTTAAGATAATCAGGCAGTTTTTGTCTTATAGCTGAGTAGATTCAAATTCATGTGGTTGCCTAGATTAAAATTCCATGTTTGATCCAGTATTATCTGTACAACCTTGTTGATATTATTTAATTTCTTTGTGTTTCAGATTGCTCTTCTGCAAAATGCAGAGAAAAATCATTCTTACCTGACATGGTTGTTCTTAGATTAAATGATTTGATACAAATATAGTTCCTAAAATAATGCCTGAGACAAAGTAAGTAGATCAAGTCAATGCAAAGCATTTTTCAAAATAGAGAATAAAAATGTTACTTGATATACACATGAAGTTTAAATAATTTGAGTGTCAATAATTTATGAATATAAAACTTTTATGAATATAAAAGTCAATAATTTTGACTAGAAGGCAAATGAGCAATTAAATGATTGAAATGCTGAATTATATATTTATTATATTAAGAAATTTTTAACAAGTGTAATTGTGGCCAGTTTTTGACATGTGCTTCTGTTAAATTTTAAATACACTGCTTTTGCAAATTGTGCTATTCAATTAAATGAGTATTTATTGAACAACTACTGTGTGTAAAGTTATCCCAATTATTTATTATTATGGGAAAACACTCCCTAACACTTAGTGACATAAAATTGTAACTTAATTTATTATGTTCATTATATTGTGGATCAGGAATTTGGGCAGAACATAGTTTCTCTCTGCTGCATGATAACTGAGGTCTCAACTGATGTTGAATTTGAAACTCCAATACTTTGGCCATCTGATGCGAAGAGCTGTCTCATTTGAAAAGACCCTGATTATGAGAAGGATTGAAGGCAGGAGGAGAAGGGGACGACAGAGGATGAGATGGTTGGATGGCATCACCGACTCAATGGACATGAGTTTGGGTGGACTCCGGGAGTTGGTGATGGACAGGGAAGCCTGGCGTGCTGCAGTCCATGGGGTCTCAAAGAGTCAGACATGACTGAGTGACTGAACTGAACTGAACTGAACTGAACTGGGTTGAGATGGTTAAACAGCAAAACTGAGGCCACATGTCTGGAGCCTCATTTCTGGGTGGCTGCTGCATTTCTTGATTCTTCTCCATATCACATCTGCTAAATCTGGAGTGTTCAAGATGGCTTCTTCCTCAAGTCCTATTACTAGGACTGGGTTGGCTGGAACAGATGGGGAAGCCCATGTATCTCTCTCTCACCTAGCCTCTCCATGTGACTAGCTTGGGCTTCCTCAGAGCATGGACTTCTCATCCTTAGACTTCTCATATGATGGTTCATGACTCCAAGAGCAAGTGTTGCAAGAAGCTAGGCTAGAAGCTGCAAAGCTTTTAATGACTTATCTCAGAAGCCCCCAGACATCACTTTTGCCACATCCTATTGACCTGTAAGTCACTAAAACTAGTACAAAATCAAGGGGAATAAAATTAGAAATGGGAAGAAAAGCAAATAATTTGTATTTTTTAATCCATCTCATCAATGTCATCAACTTAATATATATGTTTTCAAGCTACTGCCCATGAAAGTTAATGTTCTCAAAAGAATTGTTTACCAATTATCTACTCTCTTCTTGCTGCTGCTGCTGCTGCTGCTGCTAAGTCCCTTCAGTCGTGTCTGACTCTGTGCGACCCCATAGATGGCAGCCCACCAGGCTCCCCCATCCCTTGGGATTCTCCAGGCAAGAACACTGGAGTGGGTTGCCATTTCCTTCTCCAGTGCATGAAAGTGAAAAGTGAAAGTGAAGTCGCTCAGTCATGTCTGACTCAGCGACACCATGGTCTGCAGCCTACCAGGCTCTTCCGTCCATGGGATTTTCCAGGCAAGAGTACTGGAGTGGGTTGCCATTGCCTTTTCCACTCTCTCCTTAGTGGCCTCTAATCTTGTGCTAACCCTCATTATATCACTTACACTCTTCTTGAAAAAGTTGTTAATGATCTCCATGTTCACAAATAAACTGGAAAAATTTCAGTATCATTTATTTTGATTTCCAAAGGGTTTTTTAACACAGTTGAACACTTTCTTTAAAGATTCTCTCCTCTAGGCTTTTTGACACCTTTACTCTCTGATTTTTCTGTTCTGTGGCTATTTCTTCTTAGCATTTCTACTTCCTCCTTTTTTTCTACCCTCTTCCTTATCACCATGATATATCCCCACACACACCCCCATCAGTTGTCACCTCTGTTTTAACCAGTACTCAATCCATTCATTTATCTTTATTTCTACTGCTACGAATCCAGTCAAAACCCAAACTGTCTAGCACCTGACTTTTTTTCAGTTCCTCAACTACCATGCTTTTAACTCCTTAGCATCTTTCTCCACACTCATCTCGCCAGATGGAAAATGCCATTCCTCCCTAACGGTGTCCTGGCCAACTTTCACCCTACTCAGAGTTGAGTTGAGTTACTAAGTCATGTCTTACTCTTGCAACCCCACAGACTGTAGCCCGCCAGGCTCTTCTGTCCATGGAATTCTCCAGGCAAGAATACTGGAGTGGGTTGCCATTTCCTTATCCAGGCACCCTACACAGAGTCTCAGCTTAAATAGCATCACCTCAGAGACAACCTCATCTCTCTACCTAAATTAGGTCTTCCCACAATTCTTTATCATTTTTCTTCATAAAATATATTACTAATTACAATTATATATTTTATTTTATTTAACATTGTCTCTAGTAAGTAGGTTGTAAGTTTGATGAGGGCAGGAATACTATCTTTTAAATCACTTTTGTTGATATAATAGTGATAATTTTTCTCTCTGGAGTTAGATTACCTAATGTATATTCTGAGTATAGGCTAGCTATGACTTTGGGGAAGTTATATAATCTTTTATTCTTCAGTCCTCTTATCACAAAAATGTGAATAATAATTAAATATGTCTAATAGGGTTGTGGCAAGGACTTAATGAAATAATATGTGTGAGATTAGCAGAAAGTCTAGCACATGGCATTGTATGCTTATTAAATATTTTCCATTGGTATTTTTATTATTATTTTTTCTGGTGCAGTGCATGGAACATAGTTGGTGCTCAATAAACATTTTTTTCTTTTTAAATTTTTTTTTAATTGGAGGATAATTACAATATTGTGTTGGCTTCTGCCATGTATTAATATCAACATGAATCAGACATAGGTATATGTATGTCCCCTCCCTCCCAACTCCCACCCCATCTCACCCATCTAGGTTGTCACAGAGCACCAGGTTTGGGAGCCCAATAAACATTTAGTTATTGGATGAATGGTGAAAATTAAACATAGCTTGAGAAAGATACTTTATTTCTATGTGATGTAATATGTAATTTTTATATATATTTTAAAAGATATATTTTGAAATATAAGGTAATAGTATATGAAAGAACTAAGGGAAAATTATTCTTATACCAGGCTAAACATTTCCCTTGCCTCAGTGCCTGCTCTGTATTAAACTAAAACATGTCTTAATTATCTCTTTACAGATCATGTAAAGGTTAATTCAAATTAGTCCAAGTTGAATATTTACATATTTTGAATTAATGACATTCTGATTAATGAGTTTTTCTGTATGTATGGTTTATTCTAAAGTAAAAGTAAATTATACATGCTGATAAATCATTAAATTTGATTCATATAAGCATTTTAATGAAATAATTGAATAAAATTTCTCATGAATAAGCATATATTTGTGGAATTATTATTAGAAGACAAAAATTGACCTGTGAAATTAAAAGAAAAATTACCTATTTAAAATGAAAAGGGAAAGAAAAGGGTTCTTTTCTCTATAACATAATTATAATATACTTACTAATTTATAATATGGTTTGGCTTTAATATTCTAGGAAAAGATTCATAGGTGATAATCAGACTAGATTTATAGGGACCAGTATAATAACAATATAACTTTTGTCCTTTTCCCTTCCCACCAAATTTCCTATGAGAAAATAGAAATGAAAATTCACTCAAATTACAGCTCAATATCTTAAAAATTTCCAAATCAGTTATTCATCCATTGCTAAGCAGAAAAAAATAGTATTTCTATTTATGGTAAAATCCAGAAACAAATTTACTCATATATATTTTAGTGAGATTTATTCTTTTTTAGTAATTCAGTTTCATATTTTATTTCTGAATTAAATCCCTTAATATTTCTGAAGGACATGTTCAGGGGATTGAATCATGTTATACATTTGAATATGTCTAAAATGAAATTTTGTTCAGTTATAATGGTTTATATAATTAACCATATCTGCTCAAACTTTGTTGCAAAAAAATTCTTCCTATGAGAGTTTTTTAACAGCATTCATAAGAACACAAGGTGTGGGGCAAGGAGCATATATTCATTTTGGTAAGGCAATCTTAGAAAAGGCCACTCATTTTGTTAGGAAATGTTTTCCTAAGAAAGCAGTATTTGCCAATTCACTCCTTTTCTCTTAAACTATAGAAAATTATGGCAATCCAAGATTTTGTTCTTATGCCTTTCCTTGTTTAAGAATGATAAATGATTTTATCTCACTACAGCCCTTTGGCCAACATGTATGGGGTTTATTGTTGTCATGAGAAAGTTGCATAAGATGCTGGTGGCTTGTCTTCAAATTCACTGAAAATGTTTCTATAATCATTTTATTAAATATCATCCTAAGTGAATTTTAATTCTTTGAAAATTACTGATTCCTACATTGTTAACTCTCATTTAATCAGGGCATTCTGGTTTTGCAAACAGAATTTATTTAGTTTTTCTGATGCAATTTGGTTTTTTATTTAAATCCATTGAAAAGGAGATGAAAGTGTACCTGCAGATCCAATAGTAAGAAAAATCCTATCCTACCTGTCATCCTTACTGGCTTACCTTGTGACCCACCACCTCACTATGCCATTGCTGACATCACACAAGTGTGGCAAGCAAAATTTCTAAAATGCATACCTGCCCACACCCACACCCCTGCCACACACACACACACAGATGTCTCCCATAACCCCAGATGACATGTGATATGATATCATTCCTGCGCTTATGTTATGCTCTGTGAAAGTTGACTTTAAAGCAGGGAGATTATCCAGGTGGGCCTGATCTGATCACATGAATCTTTTAAAAGCAGAAAGCTTTCTCCAGCTGATAGCAAAAAGCCAAGTCAAAGAGACCTGAAGTGTGAGAAGGACTTGCTGCTTATGAGGATGGAAGGAGCCACCCTAAGAAGGACTGCAGATGGTCTTCTAGAGATAAAACCAGAAGCCCACTGATGGCAGACAAGGAAACAGAGGCCTAACATAACTGCAAGGAATTGAATTTTGCCAATAAACAGGGAAGACGCCATGCTCCCGTTAATTACAAAGCCTGCAAATACCCTCTGTTCAGCCTTGTGAGACCCTGAGCAGAGAACCAGCTAGGCCATCCCAGATTTCTGACTTACAGAACTGAGTGATAAATGGGTTTTGTTTTAAACTGCTAAACTGGGGATACTTTGTTATGCAGCAACAGAAAACTAATACAACTAGTAACAATCCTAACATTTACCAAATGACTCACTGAACTTATATGATGATTTGGGTCTGTAACAAAGTACTTCAATTTGTCATATGTTGATATCCTAACCACTGAGCAAGCATACACATTAAGACAACTATAGTCTGCCCTGGTCTTTTAAGTTCCTTTTTCAGCAACAATAAAATTTCTTATCATTATTTTTAAAAAACTGAACAAAATCTATATTCTAACAACTCACAATTTACTAATAATATGACTGAAATTTGAAGAAATATTGACTAAAGCTACTTTCTTTGAAGGGAGATTCCATTTTCACCCCAGATAGATCCATATTAGGAATCATTTTTAATAGTTTGATAATACTGCTTGTCAGCAGCAATATACATTCTTGTTCTAAAATGTACCTCTATCATCCAAAATATTATTCACAATTGCCCACATGTGCCTGCTACACATCTGTTTTCAGCTTTTCTATCCCTATTCCTAGATTCTACTCTAACTTTTCAATGCAGTGATTTCTTAAAATTTCATCAACCACAAATTAACCACCCTTCTCCCCTCCCCCCATTTGCAAATGATTATCCACACCTGAAGACTTTACAACTTAACAGTACTTCTCTGCTTGCCTGGCATTTCTTTTAAGACTATTTTCAATAATCCCAGCATCTTAAAACAATTTAAAAAATTGATATGGATGTGAATGACTTATTAGCAGTCCAGTTGAAAGAAATTAACAGGTGATTTAATCTGAATAAAGGGAGAAATAAAAAATAACACGAAAGTTTCGAGTAGATGACCTAAAGGAAGATGCCAGTAACAGTAACAACAACAAAAAAAAATACAGAAGAAGAAGCAAATCTGGAAGGAAATAGTGAGTAGATTTTAGATAATTTAATGTTTATTCAAATACTGAAAGGAGAGATTTGTACTAAGATTTAAAATTTTATACAAAGATTTACAACTTTATACTAAATCCTAATCTCCTCTCCCAAATTTTGGATTCAACTCTCTTTTATTAAGTAAATCTGTACTTTTCTTTATACCTAGAAACTTAATTTCATTTGTATGTAATAAACTATACTTAATGTGAGTATAAGCCCATACTCTCATGTAAGAAATCATCTTCTACTATATTTCTCTTGGTAATTCAAGGATTGACAATCTCCTTTAGGAAATATTTTTCCAAACTTTATAGCTAGTTTGCTATTATGACCAAGCAAGGAAATTTCACTTCCAAGTATAACCACAAACCCAGCTACTTTCCTCTGTAAACTATTGTTCCAACATATTTCAGCCTGAAATTTTCCAGCTGTGCTCAAGGGCTTCTCGCAACCACATGGAAACTATTTCTTGGGGCTTATTTTTAATTACAGCCTTTGCTCTTTTTTGGTTCTTCAGATAGTTCTGCTCCCAAGGTTACATGATGCTCTAGAGACACAACATTTGTGGCACCACCACTGTGCGATATTCTACAATAAGGAATATCATAGGGCAGATGGAAGCATTACCACAGAATTTGGATTTGTTTCTGTACTTTATTCAGAAGGATGTCCATATTACCATTAATATGTGTGCTTTGAACTCATCAGATGTTATTCATTCAGTTAGATGCCTGTAAATATACCACACACTAGGATCCCACAAAATGTCATGCTAAGCAAGATCCATACCCTTAATGACAGAAGTGGTAACATACATTACACATCCTTCCAGTAGGAAAATGTAGTAAAGAACATTGTGTAACATGTCTGTCTTAAGAAGCAAGCGCCTACTGATTGATGTGTCTTACTGGCGAAGCTTTCACGTGAACTCTCAAGTGAAGTCCTGTTTATTTCTCATAAATCATCAAAAGTAAAGCCAAAAGTTCAATAAGGTAGATATAAATGTTTTCAGTTTAGTCTGAAATAATTATAATGGATATATTCCTAGTTCTTCCTCAAATTACTAGAATCTCAAAAGTTAAGGTTAATTCTAAAGTAAATCCAGAATTTGTGTATTCCAAGAAGGGGTTAAAAAGATCCAAGATGTAGTCTATCCAACAAGAATGCAGGGCCCACCATACTGCTTAAGGACTATTCAAGAATTGGCCAAGAAAATTAAAATGATTTCTTTATGTGGCTGTCTGGAACATAGTATCCTGCAGTGGCTTTTGCCTTAATTTTTAGAGCTTTTTTTAATTAAAAGGATCCATACACTATATTCAGTATAATTTTTTTTCAGTGAAGTGTGTATGAGGAAAGAGGTGGAGTGAATGTAGTGTTTATTAACTGAAAATTAGTTAAAGTAAAAGTGTTACTTATACAAGGTAGCTAATCATATAGGATAATTCCCTTTCTACAGATGATGAATCTGAGATTCAGAGCCACAGAATGACTTTCCAGAAAGGGCTGAGGAAGATTTAAACTAAGGTGTCTGTTTTCATTTTGAAATTCCAGTTCTCATACTTCGACTATATAACACATGGTCCTCTCAAACTTATCACATTATTAATAGAATTTTTGTTTGAAAAATTACTATTGCCAGAGTTAAATAGCAAAAATAACTGTGCCACAAGACAGTGGTTTCCAAGGTGGGGCTCCCTAACTAGCAGCAGCTGTATCATCTGGGAAATGGTTAGAAATAGTCTTACACTCTAGTCCTAATGAATCAAAGTCACAGGAAGTGAGCCTGGGCAATCTGTGTTTTTACAAGGTTTCCAGCTGATTCTGGTACACATTCAAGTTTGAGCTCTAGAATAGGAATTCTCAACATTTGATGGTGCATCATTATCACTGGCACAACTTTTCAAACTCGGATGCATTCCCTACAGTCATTGCATACGTGTAATTCTCACTTGCAGAAAAGGTTGTGTGACATTGCTACAGAAAGTTCATGAGAGCAGCGAAATTCAGTTAAACAAAGAGCTTCATTATTTTCACGTTTGGTCAATCTAATGATAACACTAAAGCAGTGGTTCTCAACAGGGGACAATTTTCCACAATATATTTTACAATATTTTCACTATTGTGAGATTGAATTGTATCTGTAAGGATTTTATGTCAGATATTTAGTTGAATATTTGTTTTGGGACCTGTGAGTGGAAATACAGTATGACTTAATATATTAGAGTAATAAAACAGATAGATCTTGCCTTCTAGATATATCTAGACTTGCCTTCTATCTATCTAGACTCTATGTATAGTTATAGAGAGATGACGTCTTTGAAGAATAATATAAACATGTATAGGAAAAAACACCAACCAGAGTGGAGAAACCTCATTGAATATACTGGTTTCATGGACTGAATTGTGTTGCCCAATATTCATATATTAAAACCTTATCCCCCAATGTAACTGTATGTGGAGATAGGAAATAGAAGTAAATGATTAAGGTTAAATGAGTCATAAGGGTGGGACCCTAATCCGATAGTTTAGTTCAGTTCAGTCGCTCAGTCGTGTCTGACTCTTTGCGACCCCATGAATCACAGCACGCCAGGCCTCCCTGTCCATCACCAACTCCCAGAGTTCACTCAGACTCACGTCCATCGAGTCAGTGATGCCATCCAGCCATCTCATCCTCTGTTGTCCCCTTCTCCTCCTGCCCCCAATCCCTCCCAGCATCAGAGTCTTTTCCAATGAGTCAACTTTTCGCATGAGGTGGCCAAAGTACTGGAGTTTCAGCTTTAGCATCATTCCTTCCAAAGAAATCCCAGGATTGATCTCCTTTAGAATGGACTGGTTGGATCTCTTTGCAGTCCAAGGGACTCTCAAGAGTCTTCTCCAACACCACAGTTCAAAAGCATCAATTCTTCGGCGCTCAGCCTTCTTCACAGTCCAACTCTCACATCCATACATGACCACAGGAAAAACCATAGCCTTGACTAGACGAACCTTTGTTGGCAAAGTAATGTCTCTGCTTTTGAATATGCTATCTAGGTTGGTCATAACTTTCCTTCCAAGGAGTAAGCGTCTTTTAATTTCATGGCTGCAATCACCATCTGCAGTGATTTTGGAGCCCAAAAAAATAAAGTCTGACCAGTCCAATAGTACTGGTGTGCTTATGTATAAGAAGAGGAAGAGACACCAAAGAGCTCAATCTCTCTCAGAACATAGACAGAGAAAAGGCAATATGACAACACAGTGAGAATATGTCCATCTACAGGACAGGAAGAGAACCCTCACCAGAAACCAACCCTCCTAGCACTTTGATCTTGGACTTCTAGGTGTTAGTTAGTACTGTGAGAAAATAAACCTATGTTGTTTAAGCTACCCAGTCTGTGGTATTCTGCTATCACAGCCCGAGAGGACTACTACTGCTAAGGATGACTTAGCAGCAGCAGCAGCAGTCCTGGAGAATAGCTACATTTACCCACCCACAAATGACTGAAAAGCACTTACTGGTAACTAATGTAACTTGCCAGAACACAGTATAGAACTTGTTAAAGGAATGCAACAAAATCTAGCACTCAACAACAAGAAATTGACCATGTCTAGCATCCAATCACGGAGAAGGCAATGGCACCCCACTCCAGTACTCTTCCCTGGAAAATCCCATGGATGGAGGAGCCTGGTAGGCTGCAGTCCATGGGGTCTCTAAGAGTCGGACACGGCTGAGCGACTTCACTTTCACTTTTCACTTTCATGCATTGGAGAAGGAAATGGCAACCCACTCCAGTGTTCTTGCCTGGAGAATCCCAGGGACGGGGGAGGCTGGTGGACTTCCATCTATGGGGTCGCACAGAGTCAGACACGACTGAAGCAACTTAGCAGCAGCAGCAGCAGCAGCAGCATCCAATCAAAAACTTCTAAATGTGCCAAGTAGTAGGAAAACATGAATCTTACCCTGTTTAAAAAAAAATGTATTGATATAAACAGGCCAAGAAATGATAGGTATAATTAAAAGACCTTAAAACAACTACAATAAATATTTTAATATGCTCAGAATTTAAGAGAACATAAATATAATTAGGAAAGAATTGGAAGATATAGAAAATACTCAAATGAGACTTCCAGAAATGAAAAATCTATTATCTGTCATGAATATGTCACTGGATGGGTTGTCAGCAAATTAAACAATTCAAGAGGGGAAAAGAGAAGTAAATGGAAGACACTGCAATAGAAACTATCACCAGAAAAGCACAAATAAAATTTTAAAAATATATAGAATCTCAATGTCCTGTGGGACAGTATTGACCAGTCTAACCTGTGTTTATGGTGTCTCTGAGTGGGAGGATGGTATGTGAAAGAAAAGAGTAGAAGAGAAAAAATATTTGAAAAAATAACTTTTTCCAAATTTGATAAAAACTGTAAACCCAAAGACTAAAAAAACTTATGCAAGATTTTTTTAAAAAGGAAAACTATATTGAGAACATTATAGTTAAATTGCTGAAAATAGGTAATAAAGAGAAAACCTTAAAACCAGCCAAAGGAGAGGAAAGATTTGTTATGTATAGAGGGCAGTGATTAGAATGATTTCAGACTTCTCACTGTCAAAAATAGAAGGAAAATTACATTTTAACATCTTGAAAGAAAACAAAAAGTCAACCTAGAATGTTTTACTCATATAAATATCTTTTAAAACTAAAAGTGAAAGGAACTTTTCAAAAAAGCTGAGAGAAGTCATATTAATAGTTTCCAGTCAGGAATTAGGAAAAATGAATAGAACAGGCAGAAGAAAAATGATACCAGATGAAAATGAATCTGTATGAAGCAGAGAAGAGCATCTCAAAAATGGTATGTGGGCAAATAAAAAATACCTTCATCACCAATTTTAATTTATTTAAAATGTCATTGAAAAAATTACATACATTAATCCCTCTAAACCTGTATATTTTTTAAACAAGTTTCCCATGTATTTATTTCTGTAAATTTTCCATTTTTTACCCTGAGGGTGGATTGCAAGTAGAGTAAATGTGAAAGAACTCTGTATCTTAATTTCATCCCTATAAATTATTATTCACTCTTTATCATTTGGTTTCTTTTCACTTTAATATTGCAGCTTTGTGGATGTGGATGACATTTAACTATTTTAAGACCAATTAGCCAGTTCTGAAGCACCTTCAGTGATTTCAGCAAATAACAATTGCTCTTCAGGACACACTGGTGCTGGAATTCTCAGTCTGGAAAAGAATGTAAATGGCTTATATTGAATGACATAGCAAATTCACTCAATAGGAAAGAGCCTCGTATTTTTCACTGTCTGCCAAAAGATACTCAGCACAGTTTAAAGGATCTACATTCTTGCAAATTATGTACTGAACATAATCACTGGGATTTTTTTATTCTTTCTTTCCCCTTGAATAATAAATTCAGTGAATATTGCTAAAACACAGTTCAGTAACTGAATGATCAAAATGTTTTTCAAATGAAGTCCTTTCAACTATCAAATTATCAAATTCATGGCTGACTGGAGAATTATGTTGCAAAAAACTAGTGAAATATCACCAGAATCAAACATTTTTAATGGATTTCTTACTCAAAAAGCTCTATTCCTTAAACACTAAGCATATCCTGTGCAAAGTATTTTCTGAAAAAATAAATATAAAATTAAAGAAAAAAGAAAACTAATAAAAAAATTCTTTAAAGTTTTTAATGTTTAGAGTTGGAATTTTCCTTGTAGAGCAGGAAGCAAAAAACCTTATCTTGTACTTTCTTATAAACCCTTCAATGGCTTCCCACAAATTCAGGAATAAAGTCTACAGTCTGTCATTTCACTCACCCAGCTGAATGTTATGCTGGGCTGGAAGAAGCACAGGCTGGAATCAAGATTGCTGGGAGAAATATCAATAACCTCAGATATGCAGATGACAGCACCCTTATGGCAGAAAGTGAAGAGGAACTAAAAAGCCTCTTAATGAAAGTGAAAGAGGAGAGTGGAAAAGTTGGTTTAAAGCTCAACATTCAGAAAACGAAGATCATGGCATCTGGTCCCATCACTTCATGGCAAATAGATGGGGAAACAGTGGAAACAGTGTCAGACTTTATTTTTTTGGGCTCCAAAATCACTGCAGATGGTGATTGCAGCCATGAAATTAAAAGACGCTTACTCCTTGGAAGGAAAGTTATGACCAACCTAGATAGTATATTCAAAAGCAGAGACATTACTTTGCCAACAAAGGTCCATCTATTCAAGGCTATGGCTTTTCCAGTGGTCATGTATGGATGTGAGAGTTGGACTGTGAAGAAATCTGAATGCTGAAGAATTGATGCTTTTGAACTGTGGTGTTAGACAAGACTCTTGAGATACCCTTGGACTGCAAGGAGATCCAACCAGTCCATTCTGAAGGAGATCAGTCCTGGGTGTTCTTTGGACGGACTGATGCTAAAGCTGAAACTCCAATACTTTGGCTACCTCATGCGAAGAGTTGACTCATTGGAAAAGACCCTGATGATGGGAGGGATTTGGGGCAGGAGGAGAAGGGGACGACAAAGGATGAGATGGCTGGATGGCATCACCGACTTGATGGACATGAGTTTGAGTGAATTCTGGGAGTTGGTGATGGACAGGGAAGCCTGGCGTGCTGTGATTCATGGGGTCGCAAAGAATCGGACACGACTGAGTGACTGAACTGAATTGAACTGAACATAAAAAAATCAAGACCATCCCCAAGAAAAAAAAATGCAAAAATGCAAATGGTTGTCTGAGGAGGCCTTACAAATGCTGAGAAAAGAAGAGAAGCTAAACGGGAAGGAGAAAAGGAAACATATACCTATCTGAATGCAGAGATCCAAAGAATAGCAGGGAGAGATAAGAAAGCCTTCCTCAGTGATCAATTCAAAGAAATCGAGGAAAACAATAGAATGGGAAACACTAGAGATCTCTTCAAGAAAATCAGAGATACCAAGAAAACATTTCATGCAAAGATGTGTACAATAAAGGACAGAAATAGTATGGACCTAACAGAAGCAGAAGACATTAAGAAGAGGTGGCAAGAATACACAGAAGAACTATACAAAAAAGATCTTTATGACCCAGATAACCACGATGGTGTGATCACTCACCTAGAGCCAGACATCACGGAATGCACAGTCAAGAGGGCCATAGGAAGCGTAACTCTGAATAAAGCTAGTGGAGGTGATGGATTCCAGTTGAACAATTTCAAATCCTAAAAGATGATGCTGTGAAAGTGTTGCACTCAATATGCCAGCAAATTTGGAAAACTCAGCAGGGCCACAGGACTGGAAAAGGTCAGTTTTCTTTCCAATCTGAAAGAAAGGCAATGCCAAAGAATGCTCAAATTACCGCACAATTGCACTTATTTCACATGCTTGCAAAGTAATCCTCAAAATTCTCCTAGCCAGGCTTCAACAGTACATGAGCCGACAACTTCCAGATGTTCAATCTGGTTTTAGAAAAGGTAGAGGAACCAGAGATCAAATTGCCAAAATCTTTTGGATCATCAAAAAAGCAGGAGAGTTCCAGAAAAACATCTATTTCTGCTTTATTGACCACACCAAAGCCTTTGTGTGGATCACAACAAACTGTGGAAAATTCTGAAAGAGATGGAAATACCAGACCACCTGACCTGCCTCTTGAGAAACCTGTATGCAGGTCAAGTAGCAACAGTTAGAACTGGACATGGAAAACAGACTGGTTCCAAATAGGGAAAGGAGTACATCAAGGCTGTATGTTATCATTCTGCTTATTTAATTTACATGCAGAGTACATCATGCAAAATGCCAGGATGGATGAAGCACAAGCTGGAATCAAGATTGCTGGGAGAAATATCAATAACCTCAGGTATGCAGATGACACCACCCTTATGGCAGAAAGTGAAGGAGAACTACAGACTCTTGATGCATATGAAAGAGGACAGGAAAAAAAGTTGGCTTAAAACTCAGCATTCAGAAAACTAAGATCACAGCATCCGGTCCCATCACTTCATGGCAAATAGATGGGGAAACAATGGAAACAGTGACAGACTTTATTTTCTTGGGCTCCAAAGTCATTGCAGATGGTGACTGCAGCCATGAAATTAAAAGATGCTTGCTCCTTCGCAGAAAAGTTATGACCAACCTAGACAGCATATTAAAAAGCAGAGATGTTACTTTGCCAAAAAAGGTCCATCTAGTCAAAGCTATGGTTTTTCCAGTAGTCATGTATGGATGTGAGAGTTGGACTATAAAGAATGCTGAGCACCAAAGAATTGATGCTTATAACTGGGGTGTTGGAGAAGACTCTTGAGAGTCCCTTGGACTGCAAGGAGATCAAACCAATCAATCGTAATGGAAATCAGTCCTGAATATTCATTGGAAGGACTGATGCTGAAAATGAAACTCCAATACTTTGGCCACCTAATGCCTCATTGGAAAAGTCCCTGATGCTGGGAAAGATTGATGGCAGGAGGAGAAGGAGACAACAACAGAGGATGAGATGGTTGGATGGCATTACCAACTTGATGCACATGAGTTTGAGCAAGGTCTGGGAGTTGGTGATGGACACAGAAGCCTGGCGTGCTGCAGTCCATGGGGTCGCAAATGGTTGGACATGACTGAGCGGCTCAACTGAACTGAATTGACATGACAGGTCGTCTCCTGCCTTTCTCAGCCCACCGTGCTCAGTGTGCTAAACAGTTTCAAGGCCTATTAACCTAGTAACATCATTTCAGTCTGTTGACCTTGCCAAACTCCTTCCCCCTGAGGACCTCCCCAGATGCTGTTCCCTCTGCCTGGAATGTGTTCTACCCGTCTAACATCATCTCCCTCCTTCTTCTCTTCTCATCTGTATCAATTTAAACTATTATATTCTTTATTTTTTGTTCATTGCATTTATTTCACATAGTAATTGTATCTTTTTATATCTTTGGACTGACACTGTATTCCAGTAGGGAAATATCACGTTGATTCAGTCTCTATCCTCATGTCTAGGAAGTGCCTGGCACAGAGTAGGAACTTCATGTTTGTGGAATGAGTGAACAGCTTGATTTGCACATGAATTTATGAATGCCTTTTACCACAAATGCCATTTCATTCTTAGATGAAACCCACAAACTGTGGTGGTATTTGCTATTATTTTATATGCGTTAGTGGGTCTTTCAAGAACACTGTATACTGAAATTGATTCATTTGGCATTACATGGATTCCGCCTTGTAATATGGAAGAGCAGTTAAAAGCATCATATGTGAACATTTAGAGGTAACAGATGCATAGAAATTCTAATGTTCCTTCCCAAAAATCCAGTGCCATACACATGTATGAACTTGTACTAGAAAATGGAAGCACTTATTTATGATAAGATGTTATAAAATGGAAAGGAAAATCAGTGCGGGCATTGTAAAATCCCCATTTCAGTGTGAGAACTCAGCAGTCCACCAGCATGGCGAGGTGAATCTGTGCTGCAACATCTCCACACTGTGGCCAAATCTAGAATCATTTACTTTTCCTTGGGAACACAAGCTTTTCAGGTCTTAAGTAAGGGTAATGCACACAAGCATTCATTTAATATTAAATGCAACTAACTTGAATAATTCCTTGAAAATTAATCTCTAAGAATTTTATTAGTACCCCTTAATCATCATGGCTTAATGTCATGCTGGCACAGTTTACTGTGGTTGCTTTTCTAACGGCTCACTCCTCTGTTTTGCATCCTACTCATATCCAAAACCAATTTTTTTAAAAACTCAAATGCATGATTTAGAAAAAAATGGAAACTATACTGTATCTCTCTTCCTCTATCCTAGCAGAAGTTTCCTCTATTAACCATTACTCCTTTCACCCAAATTTCTCTAATACACAATAACCTGAATTCTAACCTTAAGCTTAAATTTTACAGTTACTTCAAAATTTTGTGCCATTACATTGAATATTTAGATCAACTGTTTTCAATATATATTCACTTCAAAGTGCTTTGTGTACACCTCTCTTTTTCTAGTATTGAGTGAGAAGTAAAAAGAGATTTCCTAAATGAAGGGAAAAGGGAGAAAAATCTATCTAAATTTCCCAATTCTGCTTGGTCAAACTTCTGTGATGAAAAAAAAATTGAGTTGATGTGCTTTCTCAAAGAATTTGGCACTTGATAATGAATTCTACTACTTTGCTTCAAAAATATTAATCTATAAAATCTCTTGATTGACTTGTCTGTTAATACTTTTACTATGTAATAGAGAAAAGGCATTTTGTTACCTAAAATCATTCTGCATTTTTACTTCATCCAACACTGACAACTTTCTATATTAGATTCTATAGATGGTATACTAAAGATTTTTCCCAAGTAAGTCCCTCCTCAGTTCAGTTCAGTTGCTCAGTCGTGTCCGACTCGTTGCAACCTCATGAACCGCAGCATGCCAGGCCCCATGTCCATCATCAACTCCCAGAGCCCACCCAAACTCATGTCCATTGAGTCGGTGCTGCCATCCAACCATCTCATCCTCTGTGGTCCCCTTCTCCTCCCGCCCTCAATCATTCCCATAATCAGGGTCTTTTCAAATGTGTCAACTCATCACATCAGGTGGCCAAAGTATTGGAGTTTCAGCTTCAACATCAGTCCTTCCAATGAACACCCAAGGGTTGGATCTCCTTGCAGTCCAAGGGACTCTCAAGAGTCTTCTCCAACACCACAGTTCAAAAGCATCAATTCTTCGGCGCTCAGCTTTCTTCTCAGTCCAACTCTCACATCCATACATGACTACTGGAAAAACCATAGCCTTGACTAGATGGAACTTTGTTGGCAAAGTAATGTCTCTGCTTTTGAATATGCTATCTAGGTTGGTCATAGCTTTCCTTCCAAGGAGTAAGCGTCTTTAAATTTCATGGCTGCAATCACCATCTGTAGTGATTTTGGAGCCCCAAAAAATAAAGTCTGACACTGTTTCCCCATCTATTTTCCATGAACTGATGGGACTGGATGCCATGATCTTAGTTTGCTGAATGTTGAACTTTAAGCCAACGTTTTCACTCTCCTCTTTCACTTTCATCAAGAGGCTCTTTAGTTCTTCTTCAATTTCTGCCATAAGGGTGGTGTCATCTGCATACCTGAGGTTATTGATATTTCTCCCAGCAATCTTGATTCCAGCTTGTGCTTCATCCAGCCCAGCGTTTCTCCTGGTGTACTCTGCATATAAGTTAAATAAGCAGGGTAACAATATACCACCTCGACGTACTCCTTTTCCTATTTGGAACCAGTCTGTTGTTCCATGTCCAGTTCTAACTGTTGCTTCCTGACCTGCATACAGGTTTCTCAAGAGGCAGGTCAGGTGGTCTGGTATTCCCATCTCTTTCAGAATTTTCCACAGTTTATTGTGATCCACATAATCAAAGGCTTTGGCATAGTCAATAAAGCAGGAATAGATGCTTTTCTGGAACTCTCTTGCTGTTTCAACGATCCAGCAGATGTTAGCAATTTGATCTCTGGTTCCTCTACCTTTTCTAAAACCAGCTTGAACATCTGGAAGTTCATGGTTCATGTATTGCTGAAGCCTGGCTTGGAGAATTTTGAGCATTACTTTACTAGCATGTGAGATGAGTGCAATTGTGCGGTAATTTGAGCATTCTTTGGCATTGCCTTTCTTTGGGTTTGGAATGAAAACTGACCTTTTCCAATCCTGTGGTCACTGCTGAGTTTTCCAAATTTGCTGACATATTGAGCGCAACACTTTCACAGCCTCAACTGGAATTCCATAACCTCCACTAGGTTTGTTCGTAGTGATGCTTCCTAAGGCCCACTTGACTTCACATTCCATGATGTCTGGCTCTAGGTGAGTGATCACCCCATTGTGGTTATCTGGGTAATGAAGATCTTTTTTGTATAGTTCTTCTGTGTATTCTTGCCACCTCTTCTTAATATCTTCTGCTTCTCTCAGGTCCATACCATTTTTGTCCTTTATTGAGCCCATGTTTGTGTGAAATGTCCCCTTGGTATCTCTAATTTTCTTGAAGAGATATCTAGTCTTTCCCATTCTGTTGTTCTCCTCTATTTCTTCGCATTGATCACTGAGGAAGGCTTTCTTATCTCCCCTTGCTATTCTTTGGAACTTTGCATTCAAATGGGTTTATCTTTCCTTTTCTCCTTTGCTTTTCACTTCTCTTTTTTTCTCAGCTATTTGTAAGGCCTACTCAGACAGCCATTTTGCGTTATTGCATTTCTTTTCCATGGGGATCGTCTTGATCCCTGTCTCCTGTACAATTTCATGAACATCCATCCATAGTTCATCAGGCACTCTGTCTATCAGATCTAGACCCTTAAATCTATTTCTCACTTCCACTGTATAGTCATAATGGATTTGATTTAGGTCATACCTGAATTGTCTAGTGGTTTTCCCCACTTTCTTCAATTCAGTTCTGAATTTGGCAATAAGGAGTTCATGGTCTGAGCCACAGTCAGCTCCAGGTCTTGTTTTTGCTGACTGTATAGAGCTTCTTATATTATAAAAATATAATCAATCTGATTTCAGTGTTGCCCATCTGGTGATATCCATGTATAGAGTCTTCTCTTGTGTTGTTGGAAGAGAGTGTTTGCTATTACCAGTGTGTTCTCTTGGCAGAACTCTAATAGCCTTTATCCTGCTTCATTCTGTACTCCAAGGCCAAATTTGCCTGTTACTCCAGGTGTTTCTTGACTTCCTACTTTTGCATTCCAGTCCCCTATAATGAAAAGGATATCTTTTTTGGGTGTTAGTTCTAAAAGGTCTTGTAGGTCTTCATAGAACCATTCAACTTCAGCTTCTTCAGTGTTACTGGTTGGGGCATAGACTTGGATTACGTGATGTTGAATGGTTTGCCTTGGAAATGAACAGAGATCATTCTGTTGTTTTTGAGATTGCATCCAAGTACTGCATTTTGGACTCTTTTGTTGACCATGATGGCCACTCCATTTCTTCTGAGGGATTCCTGCTTGCAGTAGTAGATATAATGGTCATCTGAGTTAAATTCACCCATTTCCTTCCATTTTAGTTCGCTGATTCCTAGAATGTCGACGTTCACTCTTGCCATCTCCTGTTTGACCACTTCCAATTTGCCTTGATTCATGGACCTGACATTCCAGGTTCCTATGCAATATTGTCTTTACAGCATCAGATCTTGCTTCTGTCACCAGTCACATCCACAGCTGGGTGTTGTTTTTGCTTTGGCTCCATCCCTTCATTCTTTCTGAAGTTATTTCTCCACTGATCTCCAGTAACATATTGGGTACCTATCGACCTGGGAGTTTCTCTTTCAGTATCCTATATTTTTCCCTTTTCATACTCTTCATGGGGTTCTCAATGCAATAATACTGAAGTGGTTTGCCATTCCCTTCTCCAGTGGACCACATTCTATACCTCCTAGAGGGAAGGAACAATGTTTTCACCTCCTTTTGTTTCCTCATAAGCTCCTAACATAATTTGATGTCTATAGTAGGAATCTAATATATTTAGAATGAGTAAACAGGCAAATAATTATTTAATCATTTTATCAAATGTTGATCTTTGTATAGCTCTGAATCATACATGATGTGCTAATATGCCATGTGATTTTTACCTAGTTTCTTAATTTTTCTGGGATTTTCATTGCTTGTATATCAAATGAAGCAGGTAATTTTCCCCAAGGTCTTTTCAAGATTTAGGATGCTATGATGATTCTGCAAGTGAAAATAATAATAATTTATTACATTAATAATTATCAGATCAGATCAGATCAGTCACTCAGTCGTGTCCGACTCTTTGCGACCCCATGAATCACAGCATGCCAGGCCTCCCTGTCCATCACCAACTCCCGGAGTTCACTCAGACTCACATCCATCGAGTCAGTGATGCCATCCAGCCATCTCATCCTCTGTCGTCCCCTTCTCCTCCTGCCCCAAATCCCTCCCAGCATCAGAGTCTTTTCCAATGAGTCAACTCTTCGCATGAGGTGGCCAAAGTACTGGAGTTTCAGCTTTAGCATCATTCCTTCCAAAGAAATCCCAGGGCTGATCTCCTTTAGAATGGACTGGTTGGATCTCCGTGCAGTCCAAGGGACTCTCACGAGTCTTCTCCAAAACCACAGTTCAAAAGCATCAATTCTTCGGCGCTCAGCTTTCTTCACAGTCCAACTCTCACATCCATACATGACCACAGGAAAAACCATAGCCTTGACTAGACAAACCTTTGTTGGCAAAGTAATGTCTCTGCTTTTGAATATGCTGTCTAGGTTGGTCATAACTTTCCTTCCAAGGAGTAAGCATCTTCTAATTTCATGGCTGCAGTCACCATCTGCAGTGATTTTGGAGCCCAGAAAAATAAAGTCTGACACTGTTTCCACTGTTTCCCCATCTATTTCCCATGAAGTGATGGGACCAGATGCCATGATCTTCGTTTTCTGAATGTTGAGCTTTAAGCCAACTTTTTCAGTCTCCTCTTTCACTTTCATCAAGAGGCTTTTTAGTTCCTCTTCACTTTCTGCCTTAAGGGTGGTGTCATCTGCATATCTGAGGTTATTGATATTTCTCCCAGCAATCTTGATTCCAGCTTGTGTTTCTTCCAGTCCAGCATTTCTCATGATGTACTCTGCATATAAGTTAAATAAACAGGGTGACAATATACAGCCTTGATGTACTCCTTTTCCTATTTGGAACCAGTCTGTTATTCTATATCCAGTTCTAACTGTTGCTTCCTGACCTGCATACAAATTTCTCAAGAGGCAGATCAGGTAGTAACAAATATAAATTTTTTAACCACATGCCAAATATTTAGGATTTACTATGACTTTTTCTAGAGAAATACGTGAAGGAGAAAGCTACTGAGAGTCTATAAAAATATGAACTAGACCATACAAATGTTATTGACAAAAAACTTGAGTACACAGAACACCAAAGTTATATTTGTGTATCTGAGCAACTGGTTATGTCACATGCTGACAGGTTAGTTATAAAGAAGAACAAAACTAGAACACATCTAATCCCATTAATCTAATGGATGCAGCTAAAATAGGTAAACATAATAGGTATTATCCCTAAACTTGCTGGCACAAAGTCGTTTTTAAAACTTTAGGACTTTAAAACCTTACCTCTGTCCATGGGAAAAGTGAAGCTAGACTGTTGGACTACACTTCATTTGTCCTGTAACTGTTTCTGGAAACTATTGTTTGGTAAATGCCCTAGAGATGAAAAAATTCCTACAACAATGATAAATAGTAAGGGAAAAAAAAAATCAAAGACTTGGAATTAAATTACATAATTAATTAAAATAGCATTAGAAATGAATTAAAACTAAGTCATAATCAGAACTTCATTAGAGTTTTTAAACATTTTTAGCCTTTCTTTTAAAACCGTTCTCTCAGTAGGCACTGGTGACCTATGAATCATTAAATTCAGTTCTATCTCCTTTACCTTGCTTTAGCATCATGTTATGACCACCTACTTAGTCCCTTTCTTAGCACTGCTTTTGCACCTATTCCTGGTTCTCCTTCAGCATACTAAAAACAGTCATTCCAGAAAATTCTATCCCACCAGTATTTTCTTGTTTCCTTTGGATTCTGTGTCTTTTAATATCATATTGACTAGATACATGGTTCTCAGCTGTCTTTTTGGTATCTCTATAAGGAATAGATAAAATTCAGTGTGCTTAAAACTGAACTTTCTTTTCAAAATCAGCACATCCTCCTGATATTTCTGTTAATGACATTGCAGTTATCTGTGAATCTTACATGTTATCCCACACTCCATACTCAGTCAGACTCTGAATATTTTCATTCTTATCTCAATATTCTTTCTCACACCCATCTTTTCTTCCCCACTTCCAGTGCCAGCCTCCTAGTTACAAGTACCTCTCCTTCATCTCTTGCCGGGAATGTTGCAGTGGTTTCTTAAGTATGCTTCATGTATCAGATCGATCATTTTTACCACACAAGTCTTGATTTATTTCATACAATTTTAGTGTTTCTAAAAGCACACACCAAATCTTTTAATGTCCTGCTGAAAAAGCCATATATATCTTTCCACTGTAGGTAAACAAAATCGAAAACTCTAATGGTCAAAGCTTTTCCTGAGCTTCCTAAATAACATTTCCTCCTGTTTTCTACCTGTCTCCACATTCAGATGGAACCGAACCACCCTCAGTTCTCTTCGTTTGCACCTAATTTCAGGGCAGAAACTCATGGTGTTGCCTCTGGTGCCCTCTTTACCTCCATCCCAGCCTTTCATCCTTTTGCTTCTTCAGACAGCTTGTTACTTTCCTTGATTCCCTCCAGTCAAATTTGATATACTCACCCAACCCAACTCTTATAGTCCTTAAAAAACACATATTTTTAAACTATTTCAAATATATAAAAAGATATATAGAAGAATGGGGTTTCCCAGGTAGCTCAGTTATATAGAATCTGCCTGCCAGTGCAAGAGATGTGGACTCAAACTCTGGGTTGGGAAGATCCCCTAGAGAAGGAAATGGCAACCTACTCCAGTATTCTTGCCTAAAAAATTCCATGGATAGAGAAGCCTGGTGGTCTATAGTTTATTCTATAATTTAATTACAATATATTGTTTTACTTATTCTATTTTATTAGGTACTGTTGTTACTCTCTTACTGTATCTAATTTATAAATTAACTTTATCATAGATATTTATGTATAGAAAAAAACATAGGATTTGCTACTGTCCACTGGGGGTTAGAAAAAGGAAGAGAGTTCCAGAAAAACATCTATTTCTGCTTTATTGACTATGCCAAAGCCTTTGACTGTGTGGATGACAATAAACTGTGGGAAATTCTGAAAGAGATGGGAATACCAGACCACCTGACCTGCCTCTTGAGAAACCTATATGCAGGTCAGGAAGCAACAGTTAGAACTGGACATGGAACAACAGACTGGTTCCAAATAGGAAAAGGAGTTCATCAACGCTGCATATTGTCACCGTGCTTATTTAACTTCTATGCAGAGTACATCATGAGAAATGCTGGGCTGGAAGAAGCACAAGCTGGAATCAAGATTGCCAGGAGAAATATCAATAACCTCAGATATGCAGATGACACCACCCTTATGGCAGAAAGTGAAGAGAAACTAAAAAGCCTCTTGATGAAAGTGAAAGAGGAGACTGAAAAAGTTGGCTTGAAGCTCAACATTCAGAAAACGAAGATCATGGCATCTGGTCCCATCACTTCATGGGAAATAGATGGGGACACAGTGGAAACAGTGTCAGACTTTATTTTTTTGGCTCCAAAATCACTGCAGATGGTGACTGCAGCCATGAAATTAAAAGACGCTTACTCCTTGAAAGGAAAGTTATGACCAACCTAGATAGCATATTCAAAAGCAGAGACATTACTTTGCCAACAAATGTCTGTCTAGTCAAGGCTATGGTTTTTCCAGTGGTCATGTACGGATGTGAGAGCTGGACTGTGAAGAAAGCTGAGCGCCGAAGAATTGATGCTTTTGAACTGTGGTGTTGGAGAAGACTCTTGAGAGTCTCTGGACTGCACGGAGATCCAACCAGTCCATTCTAAAGGAGATCAGTCCTGGGATTTCTTTGGAAGGAATGATGCTAAAGCTGAAACTCCAATACTTTGCCCACCTCATGCGAAGAGTTGACTCACTGGAAAAGACTCTGGGATACTGGGAGGGATTGGGGGCAGGAGGAGAAGGGGACGACAGAGGATGAGATGGCTGGAGGGCATCACGGATTCAACGGACATGAGTTTGGGTGAACTCTGGGAGTTGGTGATGGACAGGGAGGCCTGGTGTGCTGCAATTCATGGGGTCGTAAAGAGTCGGACACGACTGAGCGACTGAACTGAACTGGGGATTAGTGGAATGAATCCCCTGTCGATAAAGGAGGACTACTGTATTTGCTGAAGTATTTAAGGAAGGATGAAATAATATATCTGGGATCTGCTTTATAAAAGAGAAAGAACTTTTAACAACTATAGTTGCCGGCACAGTAAATGAGCTATCTAGGGATACAGTGATTTCCATCTTACCAAATATGGTCTAAGAAATTTGGGTGCTGTAGAAAGAATGTCTGCCTTACTTTTTAGAGAGGAATAGATAATCTCTATGATCTCTTCAGACTCTCAAACATATAATTATATGATGAAATGCATTATTTTTATTAAATGTGATTTTAATTAAAGATATTTAAATTTCCAAGAATAATTTCTGATTGAAATCACGAGTAATATAAAAACATAAACAAATATCTATTCATATATAAATGATAGACATGAGTAATGTCATTAACTAAAAGTCTGTTTATATATCATAATTATGATATTAGAAATACAGTTTGCAAATTATTAAACCAAACCCTTACATATAATCACGATAATCACCATGGAGGATTTTGCATAAATAATCATCTCCCAATACCAGAGGCACTATATAATATATCTGCATGACAAACTATTGAAGAATATATCCCACATTCATGAAACACAGTAAAATTTAATTGTCAAATAAAAAATAAATGTAATTGAAGAGCTGAGAGTATTCACAAATGTCAGCTTTATGATTCAAGGACATGGCCCCCTTTGAAGAACATAGAACAGAGACTGCATTTACCATGAAGCACAGAAGACATCTAGATCTGAGATGATGGTTGGATTTTACTTCTCTTTCTAATGTCAATTGATTATGAATGGTGCCTGGAAAAATGCACTGAAGAATGTGTGACCCTCTTTGAGCTCAGTGGGAAAAAAATGGGAAGATTGATGACTGGTGTCCACTACAGTTTGGGGATATAGGAGGGTGGATGAGTTAAGTATTTGCCAATCCTGCAGTAGACCATTAAACATTGACTCACCACAAATCTTTTTCCTCCCACCTCTACCACTTTGACTAGCTATAAAAACTTTCACTGATATTTAAATTGTTACCCATTCTTTCAGAATATATCCTATTCCAGCAAAGTAATAGTTATTTTGAGTAGGCAGAATCCTTTTTTTTTTTTTTTTAATCTTGAGAGTGCATAAAACAGGGTGGCATTCCAGACTTCTTTTCGGCAGATACCCTTCATCCATCAGACTTCTTTTCAGCAGATACCCTTCATCCAGTATAACAGAAAACATTAATTTGGAAAAGAGAAACCAGGATGATGTGGATAATAATAGTACCCCCCCCCAAAAAAATGCTGATTCAATGTCCCTCCTTCTGTCTGGGTCCCATGCTGTCCCTAGACTCGTCCTGAAGCTTTCCCTTGTTGCAGCATCACTGCAGCTGTTAACTCCCACCGTTGGCATCTGCCCCAGTACCCTCTCTAGTCCTTGAACATTTTGTGATTTTGATGTCTACTTTATATTTTCATTCTTATTCTTTTACTGTTAATTGTAGTTATAATCATTTTAATTTTTTGTTAATGTCAGTTAAAATCTCTGAACTTTTAAGTAGTTGATTTACAGTATCATGTAGTTTCAGCTATTACACCAAAGAGATTCAGTTATATTATATTTGGTTTTCAGATTATTTTCCATTTTAGGTTATCTCAAGATATTGAATATGTGTTGTAAATCTTTCTTGGTTATCTGTTTTATACATATTTATTGTTCTTATTATTGCCATACTCCTAATTTATCCTGCGCCCCCTTCCCCTTTGGTAGCCATAAATTTATCTTCTGAGTCTGTTTCTGTTTTGCTTTTACAAAGTTTATTGATTATGTTTAAAATCTATGTACTGGCTTATTCAAATGATCTTCAATCCTTTTTAAAAAATTTATTGGAGTAGAGTTGATTTAAAGTGTTGTGTTTCAATTCTTTTATGTATTTGCCTATCCTGTTGTGATTTTTCCCTTTCCTGTAGATTTTTGCTCCTTTTCTACTTAGAGATCTTTAATATGTCTTTTAGCGTAGATTTAGTATTGGTGAATTCTTTCTTTCAGTTTTTGCTCATCTGAGAAATTATCTCTTTCTGTTCTAAATTATAATCTTACCGGGTAGAGTATCCTAGGTTGCAGATTCTCCCTTTTCAGAACTTTGAATATGCCATCCCACTCTCTTCTGGCCTGCAGAGATTCTGCAGAGAAATCTGCTAATAGCCTTATGCAGGTTCCCTTGTAAATAATTCTTTATTTGTCTCTTGCTGCCTTTAGAATCTTCTTTTTGTTTCACTTTTGTCATTTTAATTACAGTAAGTTTGGTGTGGGTCTGTCTGGTGTCACCTTGTTTGGGGCCCTCTTTGCTTCCTGTACCTTAATATGTTTCCTTCTTTAGGTTGGGAAGTTTTCAGCCATAATTTCTTCAAATACATTTTCAATCCTCTTTTCTTTCTCTTCTCCTGATACCCATATTTTGGATAGATTTACAAGCTTTATAATAACCCATGAATCACGTATGTTGCTTTCCTTCTCTTTCATTTGTCTTCCTGTCTGATATTTTGAGTGGTTGGTTTCCATTATTCTGTCTTCTGGATCACCTATTCATTCCTCTGTGTCATTTAGTCTGCTATTCCTTGCTTCTAAATTGGTTTTTATCTTGGTAGTTCAATTTTCTAATTTTCATCAGTTCATCTTCATAGTTTCTATTACCTTGTCACAATGATCTGCACTTCTATCAGTAATCTTTCTTAATTTTTTTTAACATTTTTATCACCTCATTTTTGAACTTGGAGTGTAGTTGACTGGTGAGGTCTGTTTCATTATTTGTTCTTTCAAGGGATTTCACTTGTTCTTTCAACTGGCAGTAGGCTCTTCTGCCTTTTCATTTTATTTAAATTTTTCTGTCTTTATGAATTTAGAAGAAACAGTTATCTATTTTGGTTTTGAAGGAGTGTTTTTATGTGGGAGCACCTCTGTATTGCTGTGTGTCCAATATTTTCGATATGGGGGCTGATTTTGGTATGGATGTCAGCCATCTCTTTCCTCGGATTATGCTGGACATTGTCCCCTTGATGGGTGAGTAGTGTTGCAGTGTGTACAACCCAAGCTGGATGTGCGTTCAGGCTTCATCTTTGCTCCAAGGTGTCACCACCCTGTCCAGGGCAAAGTCCGCTCTTGTTGGAGTAGAAGTCCTGTGGGTGGGTTGGATTAAACTTGCCCTTGAGTGCATGCCCTGCCAGAAAGAAGGTGATTGGTGAAGCAAGTCACAGCAGACCTAGGCACCACCTGTAGAGGCATTGGCAGTTCCACCCAGAAGCAGCATAAGGTTTCATCCCTTTCTCTGTTGTGTTCATCCCAGGTCCAGTGCAAGGCTATGGTGTAGATTAGGCTGAATGTCAGGGTGTTGTGCCTGCAGCAATTGAGGTGACTATCCTGCTGCCTGGACTCTGGGGTGCCAGTGTGTAGACTTCTTCCAGAATCTGCCTGCTCCAGAGCTAGGGTAAGTTGCAGAGTGATGTGGGTGGAGCCAGGGTACTCTCTCTGGGAAATGAATCTCTGTGTTCCCCTGCCCAGGGGCTGTCAGGCTGAGATTCAGTGCTTATTTGCAGCTCATTCTTGTGACGCTGCTGTGGCTCCACTCAGGCCCTTCAGTCTGCTTCTATGGAACTAGATAGAGTGCTCTCTCTGCCTGAGACGTAGTGCTTAGCCACTGCGTGTTCTATGGCACCACCCACTGCATGCATTGACAACCGTCGGCCGGGCCTAGCCTGCTACCCCCATGTACATGCTGACCATGGTCTCCAGGGTTCCTCTTGGATCACACCCTAGGTGCCACTGTCTCTCTTTGTATCTAGATTGAACTCTGCCCTGATCTAGCACCAGCCTGTGGTATGGAATGAGCAGAGCTGAGGTATTTGGCTTTTCAGACTGAGAAATGTGGTGAGGTGGCAGCCACCGGTGCAAGGCTCTTTCTGCTGACTTAGCAAGCCAGCACATGCACGCTCCTCACAAGTAGAGTCTAGGGTTCTCCAGACCTCTGTCTGTCTCAGCAGATTTCTCAGCAGGCAAAGAAAGGGCTTTGTTTCTCCATAGGGTACCCTATTACTGGGATGCCTAGATTGTGAGTCTACATGCCCCCTTCTCTGGGCAAGGAGCCACCCATGGAGACCACCTCTTCCTTAGTGATCCCTCCCAGAGGTGCAAGTCCCAACCTAAGGCCTTTTTTTTTTTTTGTCCTGCCCAGTTACATGGAGATATTTCTTGCACCTGTGGTATGTGGTAGATCTGCCAGTTTCTAGTTTTCTGTGAGAAATTGTTGCACAGGTAAATGTACTTTTAATGTGTTCATAGGGAGAGGTGAGCTCTGTCTGCCATCTTAGTGACAGTTTTTTGTCTCTTTTGTTCACTGCTCTTGCATTCACCACCAAGAATGGTGCTTAGATCATAGTAGGCAAAGAATAAATTCTTAGTGAATAAATGCTTTAATAGATGATTAAGCTAACAACATTGCATTCAAGTGGGCATGTTGTGATTGGTTTAATTTCACATTTGGAGAGATGCCTTACTATAAACAAGGTTCTGTATAACAGATTTGGGTCAAGTTATGTGAACTAGACCTAGGATAAAATTCAGATTAAGATATATTTAACATTTTATTGCTATCAATTATTAATAATTATTAGAGTTAATTATGTTTCTTTCCATTCCCAAATCACCACTGAATTCTAGATATACACTGCCTTAAATTTATACCATTGTTTTAATCTTCTAAATTGCTTCTCTACTCCAGTTGTTAATACTGTATTTTCATCTATTTTACAAACTGCTGCCAAATTAATCTTTCTAAAGAGCACTATGACAATCATGCCCCAGAAATTGACTGTGGCATCTTGATGCCTAATGCAAAGTCTCTCAAACTGGCCCTAACCCACCTCTATAGACTTTTCTTCTACTACTTCTACGTCATCACCTTGTGCTCCCACCACCGAGCCTTTGTGAGTGTCACCAATTCACATATAAAGATGATCCTCTACATCAGAAACAGGCAACCATTTTGTGTTTAAAAAAAAGATCAGATAACAAATACTTTAGGCTTTGCAAATCATACAGTCTCTGTTACAACTACTCAGCTCTGCCCTGTAGATACAAAATGAGCCCAACAGTAAGGGAATAAACATAGATGTGCTCCAGGAATATATGAATTTCACATAATGGTCATGTGTTACCAAATTTTATTTTTAAAACCATTTAAAAATATATTATACAAAACAGATGTTGAGCGAACTTTGACTCCGGGGCCAATTTGCCACCCTTTGTTCTACATGGGTGTAAATCCTGCTCTTCATTGACAGTTCAGTCTATTCTGTGAGTGCTTCCAAATTGTTAGTACCAACTATGCCATCTTCTTCCTATCAAACTTTCTTCTGTTTAAAAAAAATGACCACATTCTGTACTTCTGTGTAACCGCAGTAGCACATTATGCCAATACTAGACACTCAGCATTTGCTGTTTTCTGTCACTACTGATAATAACTTTGATGAACATTAGTTATATCACATTTAACCGTACCTTATAAAAAGAAAAATTAAAGACTTGCTATTTTTTAAAAACATTTTTGTATTAGCTTATTTCTTTCATCCTAAGATATTTCCTCAGCCCCTCCACATACGCTAACTCTATATATCCATTGAGTGTGATGCCAGGCTTTGGTACCAAAAAGTAATTGAATCAGTGGTGCAGCTTAGAATCAATGGACTCTTCAGTTCAGTTCAGTTGCTCAGTCGTGTCCGACTCTTTGCGACCCCATGAACTGCAACATGCCAGGCCCCCCTGTCCATCACCAACTCCCGGAGTTCACTCAAACTCATGTCCATCGAGTCGGTGATGCCATCCAGCCATCTCATCCTCTGTCGTCCCCTTCTCCTCCTGCCCCCAATCCCTCCCAGCATCAGAGTCTTTTCCAATGAGTCAACTCTTCGCATGAGGTGGCCAAAGTACTGGAGTTTCAGCTTTAGCATCATTTCTTCCAAAGAACACCCAGGACTGATCTCCTTTAGAATGGACTGGTTGGATCTCCTTGCAGTCCAAGGGACTCTAAAGGGTCTTCTCCAACACCACAGTTCAAAAGCATCAATTCTTGGGCACTCAGCTTTCTTCACAGTCCAACTCTCACATCCATACATGACCACAGGAAAAACCATAGCCTTGACGAGAAGGACCTTTGTTGGCCAAGTAATGTCTCTGCTTTTGAATATGCTATCTAGGTTGGTCATAACTTTCCTTCCAAGGAGTAAGCGTCTTTTAATTTCATGGCTGCAATCACCATCTGCAGTGATTTTGGAGCCCCCAGAAATAAAGTCTGACACTGTTTCCACTGTTTCCCCATTTATTTCCCATGAAGTGATGGGACCAGATGCCATGATCTTCGTTTTCTGAATGTTGAGCTTTAAGCCAACGTTTTCACTCTCTTCTTTTACTTCCATCAAGAGGCTTTTTAGTTCCTCTTCACTTTCTGCCAGGACACTTCAATTCTAATCATAAAAAGGAAAAATAATTTTTCTACAATTTTTTCTTTTGATTATGAGCTTAGCAGACCACAGCTTCCTAGATCTAGGAATATGGTTTTTTTTTTTATTTTTAATTTTATTTTATTTTTAAACTTTACAATATTGTATTAGTTTTGCCAAACATCGAAATGAATCTGCCACAGGTATACCCCTGCTCCCCTGGTTTTGATTTGAAATATTCTATACAGCACTCAGATTTTGTCATATTTTTAGTTTCAGAAAATACTACCATAATCTAAAGCACATATTAAAGTGATTTTCCTCCCAAATATCTGAGTCCATGAAATAAAAGTCAAGTAGAAATGATATGAGTCCTGCCCTTCAAACTTGTTTGTCTGCATATCCCCTGAAAGAATGCTTGTAAAATTTACTCACTCACAAATTTTGAGTTGACATCAGAAATATTATATTATTAAATAGCTGAAAAGAAGTAATTTCTATTTTAAAATAAGTGTTAATTTTTAAAAATGTATCCAACTTAATTGTTTTTCTACCGACCAGTATCTATTTAAACATTTACAGACTTTTACACCTGGAAATTTTACTTGCACTCCTTTAATTTGTACTTTATTTCCCCGCTTTCTTTTATTGAACATTGATTTACAATGTTTCAGGTGTCAGCAATCAGCTATATATAAATATTCTCTTTCAGATTACTTTCCATTATAGGTTATTAAATACTGAATATAGCTCCCTCTGCTATACAGTAGGTCCTTGTTGTTTATCTGCTTTATATATAATAGTGTGTATCTGCTCATCCAGGCTTGGCGTGCTGCAGTCCATGGGTTGCAAAGTCAGACACAACTGGGCAACTGAACATTTGTTCATCCAAAATCCCTCATTTATCCCTACCTCCCTTTCACCTTTTGTAACTATAAGTTTGTTTTCTATGTCTGTGAGTCTACATCTGTTTTGTAAATAAGTTCTTTTGTATCATATTTTAGATTCTGCATATAAGTGATCTCACATGTTACTTATGTTTATCTGACTTAATTGACTTAGTATGTTAATTTCTAGGTTCATCTATGTTGCTGCAGATGTCATTATTTCATTCTTTATATGGCTGAGTAATATTTCATTGCATATGTATTAATTTGTATTCCAGTTGTCACATAGAATTTTATCTTAATATATTTTATTTTTTAAAAACTTATTAATCACTATATAACACTTCTATGCAGGAAAAAAATTCACAATTTTTAAAAATTTTACTATGTTTAAAGTGTTAAACATGTCTTCTGGTTATTATAATTTTTAGTTTTATATAATTGACCAAAATTCTGTAACTAATTCACACACGTCACTGAAAACCCATGATTTAATGAAGCAGGTTATTTCTTATATAAATCAGTTTGTCATCAGTTTTGTCTGTTAAATAAGCATGAGAAAGTATGCTTACACTAATAAGTAGAGAGGAATGAAATTATAATAGTTGAGACATTTTCTAAGAGTTGTACATTTTAGTGTATATAAACTTTAGATCAAAAGGCAAAAAACATGTGATTTATTGCCAAGATTCATTTTAATAAATGATCAGATGACAGATCATCATCTGATGATGTTTTTCTTTAATTGTGTTGAAACCAAATTAATTTTAATGAAAGCTTAGCAACCACCTGACTTGCAAAGCTTTTGTTGAATGAAAATTGTAGTGATTCCCTTTCCCTACACCAGTTATTTAAAAATTTTGATTTTTAAAATTTGAGGTTTTGATACCACAGAGTAATGCACTACAGTGAAGCGCAGGAGCGGTAAGAGTAACTGTAAAAGGAAGGTTGGAAAAAAGGAAATGGCATAGTGCCTAGACCATAGGCCTGGTCCAGTTAGTATAGGGAGAGGGCCAGTACTGAAGTTTAGGAAATTGGTTGCCTTAAGACCCTTTGTTGCTGCTAAGTCACTTCAGTCATGTCCGACTCTGTGCGACCCCATAGACGGCAGCCCACCAGGCTTCCCGTCCCTGGGATTCTCCAGGCAAGAACACTGGAGTGGGTTGCCATTTCCTTCTCCAATGCATGAAAGTGAAAAGTGAAAGTGAAGTCGCTCAGCCGTGTCCGACTCTTAGAGATCCCATGGACTGCAGCCTACCAGGCTCCTCCATCCATGGGATTTTCCAGGCAAGAGTACTGGAGTGGGGTGCCATTGCCTTCTCCGTAAGACCCTTTATATCAGTTTAAATTTTTGGAGTCTTCAGGTACTCTCAGAGGTACATTTTCCTGTTGGAAGTCCACTAGTACACAGCCCATTCTATGACAGACATAGAATACTCAGAGAAAAGCCTTGGCCACAAGATGTCACTAAAATTCCATGTTCTACTTTAAGATGTTATTACAAGCTTCTTTACTTCAAAATAATCAACAGCAACATTTGAGTTTTAAACAAGAGGGGGATAAAGTATTCTTAATGCCTTCTTAATTTCAAAGAAAAAAATGTGATGGGGAAAGAAAGGATGATGAAGACAAGCAAGTTAGTTTTTGCAGTATTATGCTATCTGAGCCTATACTACTTTGTTTCTAGCAAAATGTAATCCAATAAACTTTAAATGGAATTAAAATTTAGTAATTTAAAGCAGGGTACTCTTAAAATGGAACATCTTGTAAAAATAAGTATTTTATTAAAACTCCTAGAAAATTAATACATTTTGTGGATGAAAATAAACCTATTCATTTCATCAGATTTACCTTAGAAAATCTGTTTATTCATCTACATAGCTATGCAGCCCCTAAAACTTTTTATAATGCAAGTCCACTCAGATTTGAAAACTTAGCACTTAGCAATTGCTTAGTTTTTTAAGAGTGATGTATATTTATAGTACTCACTATGTACTTTAGGTATTTTGAGAACTTGTTTATTGGCATGCTACATTTATTACCAGTAAAAGTTATACTAATCACTATGCAAAGTCTAGCAGTTAGGAACAGGCATATTTTAAAGTTACCTGTGTATAGTTCTTGGGACTTTCTCTAACATGCAAACCCAAGAGTTTCAGAAGACCCAGCTTTATAAGGACTAACTTATAAAATGAAGAAAGATATCACAACAAGCCATCTGAATGTAGGGATATAAATAACATAGATTTGCCTATTTACTAATTATAATGAATGAATATATAATAACTAAAAAACTAAATATAATGAATGAATGCTTTATTTTGGCTAGGAAATAACAAAGAATATGAAAATCATCTGATGAAAATATCCACCCCCATCCATGTATCATGCAAAAACACACCCTTGCTCAACATACATCTAAAAGAATATGTACTGATTAATGATAACATTCTGAAAATGTTGATAATTGTAATTCATAAAATGTGAATGAAAGAAAATAGGACTTTTTTTATGTCATCTCTAACTTTTTATTGAAGTATAGTTGATTTACACCATTGTGTTAGTTTCAGTTTTATAGCAAAGTGATTCACGTTTGGGATTTTTCTTTTGCAGATTATATTTCATTATAGGTATTATAAGGTATTGAGTGTAGTGACCTGCGCTATATAGTAAACCCTTGTTGCTTCTCTAGTTTATGTATAGTAGTTTGTATCTGTTAAACTCATACTCCTAATTCCTTCTTTCTCCCCTCCCTTTCCCCTATGGTAACCAAAAATTTGTTTTCCAAGTCTGGAGTCCGTTTCCATTTTGTATATAGATTCATTGCCATTATTTTTTAGATTGCACATATGAGTTATATCATATAGTATTAAATTTGTTTTCTAAGTCTGGAGTCTCTTTCTGTTTTGTATATAGATTCATTGCCATTATTTTTTAGATCACACATATGAGTTATATCATATAGTATTTGTCTTTTCTCCAATTTATTTCACTAAGCATATTCTTTAAGTTCATCCACATTGCTGTAAATGGGAATAGCTCCTTCTTTTTCTTAGCTGGGTAATATTCCATCGTGTGTGTATAGAACCACTTCTTCCTAAGTCAGTTGTCTACTGTGGACACTTAGGTTGTTTCTGTGTGTTAGATATTGAAATAGTGCTGCTATGAACATTAGGGTGCAAGTATCTTTTTGAATTACAGTTTTCATATTTTCCAGATACATACCCATGAGCAGGATTACTGGATCGTATGGAAGGTTCTATTTTTAGTTTTAAAGGAACCTCTGACAGTTTTTCACAGTGGCTGCTCCAGTTTAATTCCCACCATGTTAGAGGGTTCCCCTCTACTCCATACCCTCACCAGCATTTATTATTTGAAGACTTTTTGATGATAGTCTTCTGACTGGTGTGAGGTGATACCTCATTGTGGTTTTGAGTTGTATTTCTTCAATAATTAGCAATGTTGAGCATCTCTTCATATGCCTGTTGGCAATCTGTATGTTTTCTTTGGGAAAATGTCTATTTAGGTCTTCTGCATATTTTTTGATTTGGTTGTTTTTTTGATATTGATTTGTATCAGCTGTTTGTATATTTTGGATTTTAACCCCTTGTTGGTAACATCATTTGCCAATATTTACACCCATTTCATAGGTTGTCTTTAGTTTTGTTAATGGTTTTCTTGCTGTGCAAAAGCTCTTAAGTTGGATTAGGTCCCAGTTGTTTATTTTGCTTATATTTCTTTATCCTTAAGATCTAAGAAAATATTGCTATGGGTTTACATTACAGAATGTTTTGCCTATGTTCTGTTTTGAGTCTTATGGTGTCATGTCTTATAAAGGTCTTTAAGTCATTTTGAGTTTATTTTTGTATATAACATGAGGGAGTGTTCTAACTTCATTGATTTATATGTGGTTGTCCAGCTTTCCCAACATCAACTGCTGAAGAGACTGTCTTTCCTCCATTGCCTGTTCTTTGTCACAGTCTCCTTTGTCATAGATTAACTGACCCAAGGTGTGGGGGTTTGTTTCTGAGCTCTCTAGTCTGTTAAATTTATCTATACTTGTTTTTGTGTCAATATCACACTATTGTTTTAAAAACATTTTATTTTACATAAAAGTAAAGCCAATTAACAATGCGATGATAGTTTCACAGCAAAGGGACTCAGCCATACATATACAAGTATCCATTCTTCTCCAAACTCCCCTCCCATCCCAGGCTGCCACCTAACACTGAGCAGAGTTCCCTGTGCTATGCAGTAGGATCTAGTTGGTTATCCATTTTAAACAGAGCAGTATGAACATGTGGATTCCAAACTCCCTAACTGTCTTTCCCCCCCATTCTCTCACCCTCCCTGGCAACCATAATTTTGTTCTCTTAAGTCTGTGAGTCTGTTTCTGTTTTGTAAATATGTTCATTTTTATCATCTTTTTAGATTCTTCATATAAGGGATATCATATTTCTCCTTCTCTGTCTTACTTCATTCAGCATGACAATCTCTAGGTCCACACATGTAGCTGCAAATGGCATTATTTCATTCTTTTTAATGGCTGAATATTAATGGAATACAATATTCCATTATATATGTATATGTACCACACCTTCTTCATCCATTCCTCTGGGATGGACATTTAGATTGCTTCCGTATCTTGGCTACTGTAAACAGTGCTGCAGTGAACACTGGGGTGCAGGTTTCCTTTTGGATACCTATTTCTTTTCTCTGGGTATATGCCCACCAGTGGTATAGCAGAGTCATATGGTAAAACTTATTTTAGCTTTTTCAGGAACCTCTACACCGTTCTCCATAGGGGCTGTATCAGTTGACATTCCCACCAACTGTATAGTAGGGTTCCTTTCTCTCCACACCCTCTCCAGCATTTATTATCTGTGGATTTTTTTTTTTTTATGATAGCCATTTTGCCTGGTGTGAGGTGATATCTCATTGCAGTTTTGACTTGAAAGTGAAAGTTGCTCAGTCATGTCCAACTCTTTGCAACCTCATGGACTATATAGTCGATGGAATTCTCCAGGCCAGAATACTGGAGTGGGTAGCCTCTCCCTTCTCCAGGGGATCTTTCCAACCCAGGGATTGAACCCAGGTCTCCTGCATTGCAGGCAGATCCTTTACCAGCTGAGCTACCATGGAAGCCCTAGAATACTGGAGTGGGTAGCCTATCCCTTCTCCAGTGGATCTTCCCAACCCAGGAATCGAACAGGGGGTCTCCTGCATTGCAGGTGGATTCTTTACCTACTGAGCTATCAGAGAAGCAGTTTTGACTTGCACTTCGCTGATAATTCGCAATGTTGATGATCTTTTCATATGTCTCTTGGCCATCTGTATGCCTTCTTTGGAGAAATGTCTATTTAGGTCTTCTGCCCATTTTTTGACTGGATTGTTTTGATGATATTAAGCCTTATGAGCTGTCTTGATTAATGTTTTTAGTCTGAAGTCTAGAAGGGTTATGCCTCCAGCTTTGTTCTTTTACTGTTTCTAAAATTTCATTACACTATAAAGAAATGCAACAGATTTTTGTATCCTGTATCCTTCAACCTTGCTAAACTCATTTGTTACTTCTAATAGATTTTGTATGGAGACTTTAGAGTTCTCTATATATCATATCTACATATCTCTATATATCACCAGGGCTTCCCTGTGGCTCAGCTGGTAAAGAATCTGCCTGCAATGCAGGAGACCTGGGTTTGATCCCTGGGTCAGGAAGATCCCCTGGAGAAGGGCATGGCAACCCACTTGAGTATTCTTGTCTTGAGAATTCCATAGATAGAGGAGCGTGATGAGCTACAGTCTGTGGGGCAGCAAAGAGTCGGGACACAACTGAGCGACTCTTTCTCTCACACACACACGTCATCTACAAATAGTAAGTTCTATCCCTTTTGTTGGGTTTCTGTCACTAAGATTTCTGACACTATGAGAGTAGGCATCATGAGAAGCTATGTGTAGCCATCCTTGTCTTGTTCCTGAATTTAGTGGGAAGGCTCTTTTTTTCACTGTTGAGTATTACGCTGACTGTGGGTTTGTCATAAATGGCTTTTATTATGTTGAGCTATATTCCCTCTGTATCCACTTGGGTAAGAATTTTTATCAGGAATAGATGTTGAATTTTTTCAAATGCTTTTCTGACATCTTATTGAGATGATCATGTGTTTTTTATCTTTCCTTTTGTTAATATGATGTATCACATTGACTGATTTGTGTATGTTAAACCACCCTGTGACACTGGAATGAATCCAACTTGATTATAGTGTATGATATTTTTTATACACTGTTGGATTGTTTGCTAATATTTTGTTGAAGATTTTTACATCTACAGTTGTTAAAGATATTAGTTTATAATTTTCTATTTTTGTGGTGTTTTGGTATCAAGGTAATGGTGGCCTTATAGAATTAATTTGGGAATACTCCCTCCTCTTCAATTTTTTGGAGTAGTCTTCAGTGAAAACAAGCTCAAATAAAATTTCAGGATCATCACCCAAGCAATGAGATCCAAATATCTGAGGAGAACTCACCAGAACACCTGAGGAGTACCAAGAAGCCAGAGGGGCACAGTGGGCCCGTTCTGGTACTGAGCGCCAGTTCCAGGTAGACTCCAGGTGTCCTCTGGTGAATGTCTCTGATATCCAGGCAGCTGCACCAAGCATATGTCAACAAAACAATTAGTCAGTCTAAGAAAGAAATGGAAAATTTTGAGCCAAATTTGAGGACTATAACCCAGGAAGAATATCTCACAAAGTTCCAAGAACCATTCTACCCATCAGAAGGCAGTTATACAAATTTTTTAAGACAGAAAGCTGTACATTGAATGATAGGTTATTGACAGTTTACACAATCCAGAGCTAAGCACTCTGTAGCTCCTTACAAGATCAAGAAGGAATGTTATCTTTAAGGAGTTATCTTGTTGATGCTAGGGGAATCTTGCTCTTTATGGTTAACCAACTATTTCTGCTGATGGGGTAGGTTTGGTTGATGCATAATGTAGATACATAATGCACAGTAGAGAGGAGAGAGGAAGTCAAAGGGCAGAGAAATAAATTTGTTTAAATCCTTGTTTTCTATAAAATGAATTTTATTTCATAACCAGCATTTCCACACTTTTCGTGAGTCTACACATCTTGAGCCCTTCTATCTGTCCCAGTAGTTCTCCCCAGCATCCAAGGGGGCTTGTCTGCTCCGTGGAGGACCCTGTGACTGGGCTGCCCAATCTGTGGCTCAGCCTCCTTGCTCCCCAGGGTGAGGGTCCACCCATGCAGACTGTTTCTTCCTTTCACATTCCTTTCAGGGTCTGAGGTCCCAACCTTACTCTTCTTCTTCCATCCTACCAGTATGTGATTTTTCTTAAAGCTTCTGTTGTAAACAAATTCCACAAGTTTCCAGTTAGTTTTCCAAGAGAATTGTTCTGTATGTGGACGTATTTTTGATGTGTTTGTGTGGGAATGTGAGCTCCATTCTCCTACTCCACCATCTTGATCTGAACCCTGAAAATAGGTTCTTTTAAAATTTTTTCACTCTACTACTGAAAATGTTTCAAAATAGCTTTATTTGGATGGAGAGTAAAAAGAGATAGTTAAATTGATCTGACAAACTGCCAGAATATGGGTTATAAAAGGACAGAAAATAAGAGCATTGACTAGCTGCTAAAAAATGATGGATGATTCCAGTTGTTAGCGAGAAAAGGTGATTACTCTGTTTTGTTTTTTTTAAACAGTATAGTCAAGGCTATGGTTTTTCCAGTGGTCATGTATGGATGTGAGTTGGACTATAAAGAAAGCTGAGTGCCGAAGAATTGATGCTTTTGAACTGTGGTGTTGGAAAAGACTTGCGAGTCCCTTGGACTGCAAGGAGAGCCAACCAGTCCAATTAGTCATTGGAAGGATTGATGTTGAAGCTGAAACTCCAAGACTTTGACCACCTGATGTGAAGAGCTGACTCATTTGAAAAGACTCTGATGCTGGAAAGATTGAGAGCAGGAGAAGAAGGGGAGGACAGAGGATGAGATGGTTGGATGGCATCACCGACTCAATGGACATGGGTTTGGGTGGACTCCGGGAGTTGGTGATGGACAGGAAGGCCTGACGTGCTGCAGTTCTTGGGGTCATAAAGAGTCAGACACGACTGAGCAACTGAACTGAACTGAAAATCAGGTCAGCATAAGCTTTTAGTGTACAACTTGTTCTATAAGAATGATATATAAGCAATTTATCCCATAAATCTGTTCTGTATTACCATGTTCATAACAGAGGAAGCTTGTCACTGCTTTGGTATTCTAATAGACATGTGAGGCCCCAAACCTCCTGTTTTTATGAATACACATACCAAATTTCTTTTTAGTCATATATTTTCTCTCACAATAATCTTCTTGAGTTATCATAAGAAAAATCTACCTGCAGATAATGTTAAATGGGTTCCCAACCTGTCCTCTGCATGCAGCTCAAGAAAGAACTTTTTCATGTTATGTTGCAATACCCTAATATACCTAATGTTTCTGAATTAAGGCAAGAAAATAAGATGGAGGTTAGGTGGGGATAAAGCTCTATACAACTAAGCCATTTGCAAAAGACTTCTGTATTACAATTAACATTATGGACCTGGAGGAATGTCTCTTCAAGAAAGTAGGTCAACAGGTTGAGTATGCCACATGAGCAAGGCACCTAAAATCAAGGAAAAGCCATTTACTGACATTAACAGTGTCTGAAAGAAATATTTTTAAACTCTGCTCTGATCTCAAAACCTCATGTGAACACCTTTCCTCTAAAAAAGGAAGTATCCAGGAAAAAGTTTTCACCTCATGCCCATTATAAAAATGGTGTAGACTTAAAAAGATAAAACTTGCTCTTTTCTTTCCCCTTCGGCATTGGATCAACATCTAGACAGGTCATAGTTGATAATTAACTGTTCTTTTTTAACAAGATGAGTTGTTTGACTTTTTTTTGCATAACACTTTAATTTACCTAGCCACCACCTTCATAGCTGCCCTAAGAGCTGGCATTCCATCATTAAAAGATCATGCTACATACTTTCTGTGTGTGTCTGCTTAGTTGCTCAATCGTCTCCGACTCTTGTGACCCCATGGACTGCAGCCTGCCAGACTCCTATGTCCATGGGGATTCTCCATGCAAGAATACTGGAGTGGGTTGCCATGCCCCTCTCCAGGGGATCTTCCCAACCCGGGACTCAAACCCAGGTCTCCTGCATTGCAGGCATTCTTTACTGACTGAGCCACCAGAGAAGCCCACATCCTGTACTGAAAAATAAATTTTGGTGAAGACATCCTTTTTAGTCTTCACCAAAATTTATTTTCCAGTATATTATTATTTTCTACAGATTTTCAGGGATGAATTAGGACAAGTTAAGGACTTCTCTCTCAATATATGTAATACACATATACCCAATAACGGGTCTGAAAACATCCTCTAGAACACATATGGAAGGAATTACTCTTCTGTGTTGTCACTAAATTACAGAACTTTCTGATAGAACTTTTCCAGTACTTTTGTCCTGATTATATGTTATTAATGTTGAAACTGGTTTTAACAAGCTTTCAACAAGTCTTTTTTTTATATTATTATTATTGCTATTACTGTTACAGATTTGATGTTTGAACTGAGTCTACAAGTTCAGATCCACATGTAATGGATTGCTTCACGGTTGTTGGGAGGCTAGTGTTACTATATAATTTTATACATAAATAACTCCTGAGGATTACATCTGATGGCAGGAAACACAGGACAGATGGATATAATCATTAAGAGATGCTAAAATGTGCCTGAGTGTCCAAGAGACTTATCTAAGGTAGGGACCCTCCTAAGGCAGGGACTTAAGTTATTAATCTTAAGTGACACGGCTTCACACTACTAGGTGCTGAGTGAGCTGTAAGCCAGGTGCCTGGGACAGAAACTGACAACAGTCTCTTACACTTGGCCTTAAGGAATGCAATTCAGGATGATGCTTCTATAATTCTGGACTCTCCTCCATCTTGTATAACATTTTAAACTGAGATATTTTATAATTACTCAGAAAAAATAAAATTACCTAACTAAATTCATTTACTAGAGAAATCAATGTTTTAAAAGGATCTGAAGACTTCAGCAACATGCAAATATATGTGCTACTGACCAATGGTAAATAGATTCAGTCCAAAAAGTTTTTTCAGATGTTTATTACTGTTCTTTCTTATATGGTTTAGTTGATGTTTTGAAGACATCACACAAAAGCTCCTGCACAGAACATACAGATTCTAACTCCATTCACGCTGAAGTTCTTTCTACTATTTACATTATGGAATTTTTATGAATAGTAGTATTCATTACTATTCAATCATTTTTCAGTTACTTATTTTTGTGAATTGGAAATAAGTATCAACTGTAAGATGCAAGTCTAATTAATTTACATGAAAATTAATAGAAAGTGCCTTAGTGAAGATGAACACCTTGTTGACTTCATGCAGGCTAAAGTAAATTGACCAACAGTCCTTGTATACATATGTATCTAATAATTAGAAAGAACATAGTTAAAAATGAGATTTTCTATGAAAACCATATCTTACATTTAAAATTTAGAAAACATGAATTGTGTGCAAAAAATTATAAAAATACATTTGAAAAAATATTTCATTTTTTTCCTTCTGAACTATGAAACTGTTTACTATGGTCTCCATTCTTTTAGCAGCATTGCTCTAATCTGAAAATTAGGATTTTACCTACAATTCAGATTAAGCACTAAAATATGTCAATGGTTAAAGTAGTAAGGGTATCAATGAAAAATCACAGAGAACCACCTTCTAATAATAATAAAATAAACTATTAACCAGTAATCATTGCTTTATACAAGTTAAAGTGAGAAAATAATTAAGAAACTAGAACAAATAAGCTACTTTATGAACCAACTGTCTTCTGTTAAAATACCTGCTACATAGTAAGAACTCAATAAACGTTCACCAAATTCAAAGAACATTTAAGAGAAAAAACCGATGTTATTTAAAATCAACTTTCCCCCTCAGTCCTAAACTCTTGCTCTAGCATAAGGCTGCTCTCAGAATTAAAATAATGGCTTATTCTACGTTTCTGATAATTCCTAGGAGCCCACTGTTCATTAATTTTGATTGTCCTATTACTAGTTCCAGCATTAAAGCTCCTGATATGCTAAAATTTTCTAATGTTATCTAGTTTCTGCACTCTAAACTCATTTTATCATAAAGCTGTATTTCTCTAATAAGTGCAATCTACTGCAAAACCTTCTGTCTGCTCTACAAATGCTTTCCATTACACTTCCTGGAATAACTTAACAGCAGGAGCCACTACCCATCCGGAGCCATGCTTCCCTCAGCAAAATCCTATCCCAAATCTGCCACTTGTCTTCAGTGTCACTCCTACCACTAATCTCTTAAGAGTCAAAAATACTTGATTATTAACATCTTTATTTTTACTGGGGATTACTGGCAGTCTCCGTGCAAGAAGCACGGCTGAGCTACCCCATGCCCAAGGTCAGGGGTGGCGACCCAGAACGCCAGGTTGCTATGGTGCAGGAACAGCAGAGAGGAGCAACCCCACGTCCGAGGACGGGCGGCTGCGTGGGCGCAGGAGGGCCAGAGGAGCTACTCCACGTTCAAGGTCAGAAGGGGCGGCGGTGAGGAGATACCCCTCATCCAAGGTAAGGAGCAGTGGCTGCACTTTGCTGTAGCAGCCGTGAAGAGATAACCCACGTCCAAGGTAAGAGAAACCCAAGTAACACGGTAGGTGTTGCGAGAGGGCATCACAGAGCAGACACACTGAAATAATAATAGCAGAAAACTAATCAATCTAATCATACGGACCACAGCCTTGTCTAACTCAACGAAACTATGCCATGCCCTGTGGGGCCACCCAAGACGGGCGGGTCATGGTGGAGAGGTCTGACAGAATGTGGTCCACTGGAGAAGGGAATGGCAAACCACTTCAGTATTATTCTTGCCTTGAGAACCCCATGAACAGTATGAAAAGGCAAAATGATAGGATAATGAAAGAGGAACTATCCACGTCAGTAGGTGCCCCATATGCTACTGGAGATCAGTGGAGAAATAACTCCAGAAAGAATGAAGGGATGGAGCCAAAGCAAAAACAACAACCAGTTGTGGATGTGACTGGTGATAGAAGCAAGGTCCGATGCTGTAAACAGCAATATTGCATAGGAACCTGGAATGTTAGGTCCATGAATAAAGGCAAATGGAAGTGGTCAAACAGGAGATGGCAAGAGTGAATGTTGACATTCTAGGAATCAGAGAACTAAAATGGACTGGAATGGGTGAATTTAACTCAGATGACCATTATATCTACTACCGCGGGCAGGAATCCCTCAGAAGAAATGGGAGTAGCCACCATGGTCAACAAGAGTCCAACATGCAGTACTTGGATGTGATCTCAAAAACAATAGAATGATCTCTGTTCGTTTCCAAGGCAAACCATTCAGTATCACAGTAATCCAAGCCTATGCCCCAACTAGTAACACTGAAGAAGCTGAAGTTGAACGGTTCTATAAAGACCTACAAGACCTTTTACAACTAACACCCAAAAAAGTTGTCCTTTTCATTATAGGGGACTGGAATGCAAAAGTAGGAAGTCAAGAAACACCTGGAGTAACAGGCAAATCTGGCCTTGGAGTACATAATGAAGCAGGACAAAGGCTAATAGTTTTGCCAAGAAAACGCACTGGTCATAGCAAACGCCCTCTTCCAACAACACAAGAGGACTCTACACATGGACATCACCAGACGGCCAACAGTGAAATCAGATTGATTATATTCTTTGCAGCCAAAGATGGAGCAGCTCTATACAGTCAGCAAAAACAAGACCAGGAGCTGACTGTGGCTCAGATCATGTACTCCTTATTGCCAAATTCAGACTGAAATTGAAGAAAGTAGGGAAAACCACTAGACCATTCAGGTATGACCTAAATCAAATTCCTTATGATTATACAATGGAAGTGAGAAATAGATTTAAGGGACTAGATCTGATAGAGTGCCTGATGAACTATGGACGGAGGTTTGTGACATTGTACAGGAGACAGGGATCCAGACAATCCCCATGGAAAAGAAATGCAAAAAAGCAAAATGGCTGTGTGGGGAGGCCTTACAAATAGCTGTGAAAAGAGAAGCGAAAAATAAAGGAGAAATGGAAAGATAAGCATTTGAATGCAGAGTTCTAAATAGCAAGGAGAGATAAGAAAGCTTTCCTCAGTGATCAATGCAAAGAAATAGAAGAAAACAATACAATGGGAAAGACTAGAGATCTCTTCAAGAAAATCAGAGATATCAAGGGAACATTTCATGTGCTGAAGCTGAAACTCCAGTACTTTGGCCACGTTATGCGAAGAGTTTACTCATTTAAAAAGACCCTGATGCTGGGAGGGATTGGGGGCAGGAGGAGAAGGGGACGACAGAGGATGAGATGGCTGGATGGCATCACTGACTCGATGGACATGAGTTTGGGTGAACTCCGGGAGTTGGTGATGGACAGGGAGGCCTGGCGTGCTGCGATTCATGGGGTCACAAAGAGTTGGAGACGACTGAGAGACTGAACTGAATTGAACTGGCAGTCTGTAATTTGGCCTTCTATCAACCACTTTACACTTTTCTTGACTAAGACATGGACTTATATTTTAAGCATATGCAACAAAGCAAAAGGTTGTATAGAACACTTTTTCACATTTAAACAGTTATAGTGATTAGAAAGTAAGACAGTATTTTAAAGGCTTCATACTTTTTTCCTTTTCTATTCTAGATATGATCTGTAATGTTTTTATGTATATTTCCTCTGTAAACAGAAGTACATACTGCACAGACATCCTTAAAAATGTTTGGAAAAAACAAAGAATGCAGAGTATTTTTCAATGAGCATGATTTATGAGGAAGCAAAATAATTTCCTTAACAATGAACTGCAAATTCAGTTAAAATATTTGTAAGTTGCTGAGAAGGTATACAGTCACAAAATCATGTGTAACTTTTAAAAAAATTGTAGCAGACCTTAGAAATCATCTGGTTCACTTTTACATGTGAAGCAATTGAGTTGAAATTCCTTCAAAATAAGGAAGTAGCAATAGTCAGACTGGACTTAAAGTGCAAGAAAAAAATAGGCTTTGTAATTTAAAAAGAAACTAAACCAAAAAAAATAAATAAAGCCAGAGTGAAAAAAAAGTCTCTACAACAAAACTATGTGAACTTTGGCACATTATTTAACTTTGGGGGCCTGTTCTTCATCTTTACAAAAGCATAGACTTTAATAATTCTGTCGACCAAAGTGTTGTTAATTTGAATTCATATTCAGGAAAATAACTTTGGCTTTATTCATTAGAAATTTACTGAGTATCTAATATATGTGCTAGGCAATGTCTTTAGCAGATACACAAAGGACTAGGAACCTATAAAGCTCTGAATAAAAACTAGCATTTGTTCCCTTACTTATATCTTTAATAAACATTATTGAATACTGTGTGTGCAAAGCAATGGAAATACAATGGAAAAGTAAAACAATCCCTGCTTTCAGCTTAAAATCTTAGTACGGGAAATTCAACTAACAATAATATCTAAAGTGCTAAAACTTTATAGCAGAAACAAAGTGCTCTGATAAATACCAATATTATAAAGAGGGTCCACTTTTGAGAAAACATTTAAGCCAAATCCTCAAAGATGAAAAAGCAGCCATACAAAAAGCTGGGGAAAGATTATTCGTGATAAGACAAGGTACACAAAACTCAAGAGAAAATAAAGTTTGACTTACGGAGAAATTTTGTTTTTAAACTCCATTTCTATTAGAGTCCTTTTCTTTCTACGATAAGGCTGTCTGAAGCAACAAAAAAATTAAATTTTACAACTTTGGATACTTTCCAGTAAAAGCAAAGAGCTAAGTAAGCACAGGATAAATACAAAGACTACATAGCTACAGATGTCCGCTGGACCAAACAGTGTGTCCAAATGAATGCAATCAAAGCTAGACAGTGATAAAAAGACCGTGAAATTCGGATTTTATTTTGTAGGTAATGTAACACCAGTGAAATATCTGAATGTGGAAGATATGATGAAAGCTGTAGTACTTTAAGGAAATTTTAATGTCACAAATATGCAAGAAATATTAAAGCAAATAAGAAATTATTACATAACAAGGGTTAGGTAAAGAGGGTCTAATTTCAGCAGCTAAAACAGAAAATAGTACTATAGATATGCTACATCCAGAAAGAGCAAGAAACTGCACGTATGAAACAAAAGACTATCTCTAAGGCCAAAAACACAACGGTGTCACAACAGGAAGGAAAGAGAACCAGGGCTTGTGACACAGGGAGTTCAAGAAATCTGATATAAATTCTTACATTTTTAAAATTTTATTTTTTTAAATTTCCCAATTATCCAATTTATCCTTTTTCATAAGTAATACTGTCATACATTAAGATTCTTTTATCTTTCTTCCAAGTGGTTTTATACCACTAAACAAGCAACTCAAGAGGTAGAATATAATTACAAGAGGAAACAGTACGCATGACCGCTCCCGCCAAATCCAGGTGAACAATTCAAAGGCATGTTTGCTTTGGAAATGTGACAGCAAATGACAGTTAGTCAAAAAAGATTCACCAAAAACTACTTTAGGGACTTAGCTGGTGGTCCAGCTGTTAAGACCCCATGCTACCACTGCAATGAGCAGAGGTTCGATCCCTGGTCGGGAGCTATAAATAAGATCCCACATGCTTCTCAATGCAGCCAAAAACACAAAACCCACAACCTACTGTAGATACAAGGCACTATGTACAGTAGTTACCACACACTGGCTCTCAAACTCTAAAATTTGGGTTTAACCCTAGGCTCTACCATCAGCTCTGAAAGCTCGGGAAATTACTCAACCCTATTTTCCAATAAGTGATAGCTATCCACAGGATTAAATGAATTAAAACACACAATATGCACAGAAAAGTAACTGCCATATAATAAATATCCCAATTTAGCTATTATTTATATTATGCAAGGCACAGGTGGGAATGATTGTGAAATAAGGAAGAATCTTCAATTCCAGGAACTATTTAGGGAGACAAAAGTACCTTTAACAACTTGAGAACAATTAGTATAGTACAAGATCAGAAACAGAAAAGATTAATTCAAGTTTATGAAATGCTTCAAGCAAAAAGGCTGTAAGTAGTTATGATGCTTTGTTCAGAAAACATCCCATCAGATAAGTAACACAGCTGGCAGTGAACAGCAAGAGATTCCCTCAATGCTTAACTCATTAACTCAAATATTACTAATTTCATACTTGAGATTTAAGTTGTTTTATAACTTAAGATGAAATCTGCCAACCAAAGAACCCTCACTAAGTGACTCACTGAAAAAGTAAATGAGATTAGACCAGGGATTCCAGTAACAATTCATGACTATACACAAGGAACTCTGGAGTTTCTGGTTTAATAATGTGGGGCACATTATAATTCACAGTAAATATCACTCAACACTTTACTGAAAGACTATAAGAAAGGTTCAAACTAGGAAAAATAAAGCTGAAAGGATTTAGTGCACTCTTCAACAACACAGAAATATTTTCCTTCCAGCTCTAGCAAAGGGCCTAATGCAGTTCTCACCTTAAGACATCTAAAACCAGAGAGCTGAATTCAAAGTAAGTTTAGGTAAATCAATCTATTGATGTATTGTTTTCTCGTATGCTTGATTCACTGACTTACAGATTGCAGATGTTCAATAAATACATGCATATAAACCCAGATGTAGAAAGTCTCATTTTCCAGCACCACAGCTGTGCTACGTGCATTCAAACTGGCTAGATACACATTTCATCACTTTCTCCAAAGCATGGCCATTAAACTTATCTTGTCAAAATAAAATGAATTCTGCATTAATATTTTTGTTTCACTTGATACTATTTTAGTAGGTTTTGTCATAACATCTAACACCTACTGAAAAAGAAAAACTCACAAGTTAACTATCATAAACAACAGACTTTCTAGAGAGTATTCTTAGTAAGATTTAGCCTTTTAGCTTAAGGACTTTGGTAAGAGCACAAAATCTTCTAAAAATAATTTAAGTCTGCAGGAAATAAATTATTATGGCAGGATTTGGATATTAAATATAAGGATCCCTACAGGACTCACAGATGTGCTTTAGGGAAGTCCAAGAATTCCCTGAATTATGCAAAAATTATAATAATATATGCAGAGGATGAGATAGTTATCACCGATTCCATGAACATGAATTTGAACAAACTCCAGGAGATAGCAGAGGACAGAGGAACCTCTAAAGCCCACGGGATTGCAAAGAGTTGGACATGAATTAGTGACTGAACACCAACATATGCAAACATATTTTTTATAGAGACAGAATATACCTCCCTTTTTTCAAAAGGTCCCCCACAACCCAAATTTAAAAAGGGGCATCTACATTTGTGAAAATAGATGCTGAGAAATGGTTTTCACTCATTTTTATGACTTTTTAAGCCATAAGAGCTATTTTGCTAAAATCCAATGTTTCTGATTATCTTTTTTATTTAGTTATACCATTATTCTTTCAATCCTTTTCTGGAGTGCTACTACACTAACTGGGCTTAACTAACTAGTCTTCCTTTGGCATAAAAATGTTGCCTTTCTGATAGCCCAAGAATGTTTTCCTGTGTTTGCCATTTTCAAGTTGATTTAATAAAACTAGAGAGGGTTTTTTCTATTACTTGATATTTTAGTAAGACACATGAAATATGTTTTTTGGTATTTTAGATACTAGTAAAACATCCAAACACAACAAATACGTTTTCATTTTAACAAAAAAGGATATTGATGTGTCACTGTCAGCTACAGCAAATCAGCCTCCAGTAAATAGACCAGGTATCCCCTGGTTTGACCACTGAATTACTATGAATTAAGTGCACTTTTAGATGTTCTCAAAGGCCTGGCCAAGCTTTAACTGTCATGAACAAATTTCAATTCCTCTAGATCTTTCTCTGAACAGAAATACACACTTCCCCAAAACTGTTTCTAGGCATCTTGCTGGTGGTGGTGGTTTAGTCACAAAGTCATGTCCAACTCCTGCGACCCCATGGACTGTAGCTAGACAGGCTCCTCTGCTCATGGAATTCTCCAGGCAAGAATACTGGAGTGTGTTGCCATTTTCTTTTCCAAGCCATCTTAGGGCCCTCCAGTATATCCTACTCTGACCTTTATGTCAGTAAATTTTAATGGGAAGTTAAAATTTTATCCTAATTTGGGGCCTAAAAGTTTGTGCATCTACATATTAAATTCCAACAGATTATATAACCCCAAGACCACCACTAATGACTAGAACCAAAGACAAAATCTAGATGCAAAAAAAGTCTTTTATACAGTAGGTTAAATGTCTTTTACTCATTCATTCACCCATTCACTTGGACATTAGATCCCACTGTGTAGCCAGCTGTGGGGATTCAAAGGAAATAAAATATAGCTCTAATTGTGCTTAGTCACTCAGTTGTGTCCAATTCTGTGTGACTCCATGAACAGTAGCCCTGTTTGTCCATAGGATGTTCCAGGCAAGAATACTGGAGTTACCATTTCCTTCTCCAGGGGAATTCTCATTTAGTGTATCAGAAAGATTTCACATTTTTAAAGGGTGACTGAAGGGACATGCAGCCTAACTTGTACATTACACATTCAAAAATTCAATACTGAACATACCTACAGGTAATTTCTGCCCATGCTGAGCATCTTCCTTTGGTATTATCTCTACAGTATTTGACAGCAATAGAACAAAGAAAACGTCAATAATTTTAAATTTTATCCTTTACTAAGGATATCTATCAATTACATGTTAAAATGATACTTCAATCTTAAAGAACAAAAAAAAAACCTAAACAAAGCACTATTCTTACAGCAAACTAAAGGGATTTCCCTCCTTTATTAAGTTCTTATTTGGGGATGTATGAATTTGTACTCTTCATAAGAGGCATGGCACTAAAAAAAATTACAAAGATCATTCTTTTCCTCCTGTTTCCAAAATTTTGTAAGTCACCCTAGATGATCATGAGCTGAGCTAAAGTTAAAAAATTAATATGTACAAGCACCTCATCACGACATTTCCCAGCTGAATTTTTTTCCAAATGACATTTCTGCAAATTAAAATTATTAAATAAATTCAGATTCAGCAAGCAGCTGCTGGGTGATAAGGAATTTAAACTTGAAAGCAACTGTGTAATCTGGCAATCTAATCTTGTAACTCAAATCCAGTAAAACAAATTAGAAGTGAAAAAATCCTAATAATTTTATGATGTGGGAATATATCTCAATATATGTTTAATGTGGGGTATTGGTCACCTAAGGTCATTCAAGAGAAAAAATTCATTTAAATTACAAACTGGGTATACCTTTTAAAAAATTTCAACAGTATAATAAATGCTCTATAAAACTGTTAGCTGAAAGCTTAAAGAAAAAATTCTGTTTTAAGAACAGCACTTATTACCCAAAATACTTCACAAAACGTTGCATATTATAAGATATTTAGCTTGGACAATAGTTAACTCTGAAAAACGTTCATTAAATATTTTAAAAAGCAAATGAAATTTTTCTCCACCAGCTAAATTTCTGTACTTTTTCTATGAGAATGTCATTCAAGTTTCTAAAATAACCCCTGACTTTAAACATCTCTAATATATGTACTTCTTTTTAAAGCAATACTGTCATAAGATGCATTTGTAAAATTACTTAGATTTAGACAAAAGTAACTGAAAAACTTAAAGGGGAAGCCTTGAACACTATTAATTTTTTCCCCACATGAAAAGTACAGATAGCAGCAAAATACCCACTAAGTGAAAATATTAACCAGTTTCGAAGGCACATTGTTAGTTACAACATCTGAAGTGGGATTTATTTGACGAATTGCATGAAATTTTCAGAATATCTGCTGCAACTCAAGTAGAAAAGAGGCAAGTGTTCACATACTATGTTAGCTTGTAGTCAAGAAAGCCATTTCAACTAAAATATGTCAACCCCCCAATATGAAATCACTTAGACATTGCTGATGTAGTATTTGGATGAATTTCTGTATAGAAGATTTTTCAGACTGACAGTGTACTCAGAGCTTCAAGGGCTAGGTAAAATTAGTTCTCTTCTGGTCAACAGTGCCTAACTTCCACTAGGTGAATCTTGGTCTCCAATCCCACTGTCCAGTGCCTGCCTTACATGGAGTTGTACTTCATGGGACCACACAAAGTGTTTACATTATAAAAGGCTTCTAGGTCACTTGGTTCAAATGTAATAGCCGGTTTCATTAATCTTCCAGGAGCAAGGGAACTCTCTCCTGTAATTCTCAGGTTGATAAATTTGATTTTCCAAGTATTCTCCACGAAAGGGCAGCGGATGAGTCCAAAAATTTGTTCAAAAATGCCCAAACAAGTGTTTCCTCGGTGGACAGTCCCAGCAACTCCAACCATAACGAGACCATGGGGAGAAGCAGCACATTTTAGTCCATGGGAATCTAGGTTGGGACTGAGAAAAAGATACTCCTCTTTCACTAGTGACAGCAGACGAAGGCTCACAATTTCTGCTCCATGGTAGTCTATCACATTTTGTTCAGATGTGTTGTAATAAAACCTAAGCTTGACATCATGCCAGAAGTGCTGTGGCCCCCATTCATCTTGAGGTGGTCCCAGAAGAGGATTCTGAGAATTCAGAAGTTCAAAGAACCACTGACAGAATTCTTCACCTAATCGACGAAAATCAACCTTTTCGGCGTTTTTTTCTTCTTTCTCCTGCTGATTAATAAAACCAAGGTTAATTCTCATATCTATTTTCTATCTAGGCTATTTCAGAGTCAAGTTTTCATGTACTAGTTGTAGCAGAAAGGAAATGAACCACCTATGAACTCAATGATAGTACATTCTTTCTCAAAATGGGGAGGTCATTTAAGAAACTCTCAGTTTAAACTTCTGACACTAAGAAATTAAGATTCAACCAAGTCTCTTAAAATATCAGCATAAATTAAGTCAATAATAATGATTTACATAAGCATTTTCTCTTGATTGTGGCAGTGAATCACAGGTATGTTACCTGTCAAAACTTTCAAACTGCTTTAAATGAATACACCTATTGTGGTATATTTCATATGCAGCCAACTTTACAATAAAACCAGTCTTTAAAAGACACCTCTAAATTTGATTGAACTACATTATTTTCTATGATTGGGATTAATTTCATACACAGGAAATATGTTTTCCAAAGGAAATACTGTAAAAATACACCTGACAGACTACCATTCTATTCACCATGTATTCCAGAGCAGAGTACTTCACCCAGATGTTTAACATCTTATATTTACTGGGCACATGCTACTACTAAATGTACTGGGCACTGTGCTCGCCACTTAAGTGCTATTTCCTTCTATCTTCACAAGTCTTATGACACAGATTTATTGTTATGCCTGTTTTATAAAGAAAACAAGGCCCCCTAATTTGAAGTCACATCTACATGATTTCAAAGTTAACACTCTTTTCAGTACATTAAGGAAGCCCTAGAAGATCCTTTCCTAATGTGAAGGCAAACATCTCTCACTTAATTTAATGTGAGTGTGTAGTTTAAAAACTTCAAGTTATCTAAAGGGTCAATAGGTATTTAAATATTCACACAGTATTTAAAATGCACAGTTGAAATACAAAGAAATACAAACAGTCAATGTCAGTTGGAGGAAGTTACTATAACAGGGACTTTTTTCATAGATAACAAAAATTTCTTTCATTTTTGCAATCTAATGCCAAAGAAAGTCTTCAAAATAAGAAAGGGCTTACAACAGCATTCTTTTAAAGAAGGAGAAAAAAAAAATTAGAGAACCAGAGGCTAAATTAAAATTAAATTGACCCTGCAGTCTATCTTGGAAAGGGGCATGGCAACCCACTCCAGTATTCTTATCTGGAGAATTCTTCGGACAGAGGAGCCTGGTGGGCTAGTCATAGGATCATGACTGAAGTGACTTAGCATGCATGCATGCAGTCTATCTACTGTCTTTAAAAATCAAGTCTCCATTTGATAAAGGGCTGCAAAACATTTTTCCCTCACAAATCAACAAAATATCACATATACATTACTAAATATTAAAAAAAAAAGGTTCAAAAGGTAGGGGATATATGTATACCTATGGCTGGCTGATACATGTTCAAGTTTGACAGAAAACAACAAAATTCTGTAAAGCAATTATCCTTCAATAAAAACAATTTTTTAAAAATACTTTGGTGCTTTACTGCTCTTTCTTTAGGATGCAAAAGACATAAAGCTAAAATTATAAAAAATAAACATTAATTAACCATGTCACCCCATATCTATGATTAGCTAAAGATTCTTACACAAAACTATGGTTTAGGATATCACTATGAAATCTGTTTTACCTGTTCAGAGAGTCTAATGTCCTCTGTCTTAACTGGCTCTGGTGTTTCCTTCAATTTTGGTTGTAACTGCTTTTTCCAGTAATCCTTTGCATGCTGAATAAGATTGTGTTTTTCAGTAGCTGGAGGTATAATAACACCCTGTGTTGCCAAGTACTTAAATATGATTTCTCGGTGGACTTTTCTTCGCCTCAAAAGTTCTTCTACACTTTGACTGTAGACTAATATTGCACGAATGGCATCTAAAAGAAAATTGTAAAGATTAGCAGAAAATCATGAGTCACTTGTAAATTTGTCCAGGGTTAGCAGAAACACTATCAAATGATATTTTATAAACTCTTCTCATGGCATTATTGCTTTTGAATGAGATGGTTATCATTTTTAAAAACCAGGAAGTGGGTTGTCAGGTTTTGGGTTTTAAAAAAAATTTCTTTATAAATTTCCCTACCTAAAATTCCTCCTTCCTTTTACTTCTCGTGAGAGACTGTGAATTTAAGCATTTTAAGGAATAGTTGCATTTTAAGAAAAAAACTGAATAAGAGAAAAAAAAATTCTTTCTAATAAGGTCAATAGACCAACATTCATTTACAATCTCTAAAAACAGACAAAATTACAATTCTTTTCAGTTCAATCTCCTTACTCGACAAATAATGAAAGTCAGGGATACATAATGCATCAATCATCATACTTGTAAGAAGTGGCAGAGCCAAGACCGTCTCTTTTTTTTAGAGAATTTCTGTTAAACAGACTAAACATTATTTTTATATGTATGAGGTATGAAAGTAGTGAAAGTCACTCAGTCGTGTCCGACTCTTTGTGACCCACTGGATTATACAGTCCATGGAATTCTCCAGGTCAGAATACTGGAGTGGGTAGCCCTTCCCTTCTCCACGGGATCTTCCTGACCCAGGGATAGAATCCAGGTCTCCGGCATTGCAGGCGGACTCTTTACCAGTTAAGCCACAAGGGAAGTCCAAGAATACTGGAGTGGGTAGCTTATCCCTTCTCCAGGGGATCTTCCCAACCCAGAAACTGAACCTGGTCTCCTGCATTGCAGGTGGATTCTTTATCAACTGAGTTATCAGGGGAGCCCATATGAAGTATACAGAATGGCAATAAAATGAACTCCTATATGCACACCACATAGCTTAAGACATAGGAATAATTAGTATCTTTGAGGTCCTCACTTTACCTTTCCCTACATAATGCTATTCCATCTCTCTCTTTACCTTACATGTAGATACTCTCCTAACTGCTATTTATCATTTCCTCGATTTTCGTTCTTTTTGGCTCCCCCTCGGGGCTTGTGGGATCTTTGTTCTTCGACCAGGAATTCCAGGGATTGAATCCAGACCTCCAGCTGTGGAAGCACAGAGTCCTAACCACTGGACCACCAGGGAATTCCCTCAATTTTCTTTATAGTAGTACAACGCAACCATGTATCCCTACAGAATATAGTTTGGTATTTCTCTGAATGGTCTATAAACCTAATCCATCATTATATTACTGTAATTTTATTGTTTCTGAGATTAAGCTATGTGGATAAACACAGCTGTAGTCAACTGATTTTCAGTACTGTACCTAAGATAATTACAGACTATATCACAAGATATTTACTTTTGTTTTATAGACTTATTATGTGTATCCAAGTACAAATACTATTGCTTTGAACATTCCCACACTATTGGTGAATGTGACTAAAACTGTAATAGATTAAAATGCTGAATATAATTGATGGTGGATCTAAAAGCAAACAAGAAATGAAACTACCCAGTACACTAATGTCTCCCAGCCCAGAAGGGCAAGGAGAATGATCATCACCTGGAACCTGTTACAAAGGTAGAATTTCTGGGCCTGCTCCAAAACTACTGAATCAGAACCTGCATTTTAACAAAATCCCCGAGAGATTCATGGGCACATTTAAGTTTGAAACACTCAGGTAAGCAATCTTCCATTTTAGGAGATAATATCAAACTTGTTTTCCAAAGTAGTAGTTCCAATTTACACTCCCCAGTAGTTATCAAAGACTTACTTCACAAGATAAACAATACTTGAAGTTTATATGTTTAGTTTTTGGAAATTTGGTACATATAAAAGAGACCATGTATTTTCGGATTTTATTCCATTGCTTTCTAAAGATGTTGACTATATTTTCTTATGCTCTTCCCGCCCCTTCCACCACCCCAGAAATCATTCTTCACGTCACCTTACATTTTTGTATGGGGTAGTTTCATTTCTTGTTTGCTTTTAGATCCACCATCAATTACATTCTAATCTATTCATCAATAGTGTTAGAAGGTGATTACCATGTAAAATACATAAATGCCAAAGAACTACATTAATTCTAAAATTATTTTCAGTCTAACGTCTTAGAAATTCATTTGGTGTTCATGGTTCACTTTCAAATGAATCCTCTTAAACGGTGAAAACGTAAAAGGTCTTAAAAGAGAAAGGCAGTTTTAAGAGGCAGACTCTGATACTTAAGTCATAAGCTAATATAGGAGTCAGAAATTTTCCCATTTTAAAGTAAATTTCAGCAAATTTAAAATAAAACTAGTCAGGTAATATACAACATGATAAAGGCTTACCGCTTAAGCTACTCATTACATTACAACCAAAGAATATTTGTAATCCATGAAATCTACTCTATCGAAATGTTTATTTGGTTCTGAATGTAGTCCTAGTACACAGAATCATCTCTGAAAAAATTTGAGTCCAAAAAGAGACTTAGATTCAAACTGTCTACTGCTCTTTTATCACAGCAGTTGTTTTAAGCTCATAAAGCAGCAGACTGATAGTGTTTATGATATCCTCCCCAAGCTCAAGCAAATAGGCAGCAGCTGATACTCTTCCCCTGATCGAAACTGAAAAAGGAGAACAGCCGACTTCCCGGAATTTCTTTTAAAAAATCACTATTCACGTACCTTGAATTTTCGAAACGAAACAAGCAGCATCTGCCCATAACATTTAAAGGATTAAAACCTGGAAAGCAGCGCCATTTTCAGCCCACCATTTCCCCCAGTGCTTGGCGAGGCGGGGGTGAGCCATGGATGGCTACGGGGCAACACAGCAGCTATACTGGCCACGATTCCCGGGGGTTCCGTCCAAGTGCAGTCGCGGACCGGCCGTGAGCGAGACATACCACGGCCTCCACTCGCACACTCAGGCAAGCTGGGGAGCCTGAGGATCTCTCCGATGGCCACCCTTTGGGGGTTGGAGGGTGGGGTCTACCCCTTACCTTGGCGGTCCTCAGGCTGCACCAGACGGTTGGTGATAGTGTCGCAGAGGGCCATGATCTCATCGTTGTCCAATAGGCTGAGCAGGTTACGACAGCCCTCCATCTCCGTGTAGCTGAGCCCCGTCATCTCGACCCCCAGAATGGGGGGAGAGGACGCCGCCAACAAAGTCGCTTCCTTAGGCCCAGCGGGCCGGCGCCTTGGCAACAGATACCGGAAGTGCCTTTCCGGCCGTTCACGGCTAAAGAGCCTCGGGTATTCCAGACCCGTGGGCGGAAGCCGTAGTAAATGAGGGCACTCAGGAAACTCGGTGCTCCGATCGGTGGTTCCGGGCTGCTGGGAACTGAGAGAAGTATCTCGCATCTCTCTTCAGGGAAGCTCCGCGTTTACACCGGAACGCCGGCATTCTACAAGATAAAACGAAACCCTCAATTCCTCAGGAGTCACGCCTCCAAAAGAGCGCCTGGGAGGCCTGCGCAGTACAGGTGCGTGGAAAGCTGGCGGCGGCCCCAGCGCAAGGCGAGCTCCCGAGATGCAGCGGGGCCGACCAATGGAGGCGTCTCCTCCCCGCCCGCGGGGCCGGCCCCTCGGCAGCGCTCAAAAGTTATCTGTGGCTACTTCAGAATTGGGTGGTACACCTGAAGTTTTATATTCTTAAGTTACATAGTTGTGTGTTGAAACAATCTGGCGTTGTTTAACGTTGTACTTGGAAAAGTTTAGGAAGAAAATCACCTACCCTATGCTACGCGGGTCCGCCTTTCAGCTTCACTGGCCAACAAGCTGGGGTCTGCTATTGCTTCTCTTCTGATCCTCGCCGGCTTGGCTTTAGTCGAGGCAATATTGGGAATGGTTTAATGTTGGGGACTCTGAAAACCAGATTGCCAGAATTTTATTCCGTCACTTATTAACTGTGACCTTGAGCAAGCTCTTTGGTCTCCCAGTTTTCTGTCTCGAAATAGATACAGTAGAGATACTTACCTGATGGGGTTGTTGGAGCGGGGGAGGAAGGTGAAGAACCGTAGCGCCTAGAAAGAGTCCAGTATGTATTAGTTCATCACTGTCAGTGTCAACATTTACGAGAGGGAAACTTCAGGCTTAAATGCACTGTCACTGGCTTCTGTCTCCTTCCGTTGTTTTAGCCACCGTTTAGATTTATTAACATTAATTAGATTATTGCCAGTTAGTAGCTAAAATGTGCAAACTTGCATATCCAGATGAGCAAAATTAACCTTTATGTAAATATTACAGCTAAATATCAGTCAAAATGTGCTGTGAATATAGTCTTAAAGATAAGGCATTCGAAGCATATTTAAACTGACTTGCCAGTGGATGTCATTTAGGGTACATTTCAGTTATCAGATACCAATTCTTCGTTTTTCATTAAGCGTTGATCGCCTACCGTGAGAAATGACACATACCCTTCTTTGAGAAGCCTTTGGGAGTGTTGCAAATAAAGAGATAAGTGCTCATAATCCTGGTGCGGAGCCACATGAAAGACATGCCCAAAGTGTGTGTGTGTTTAACGTATTTACTGAGCACTACTCCCTCACTTTAACTTGCCAGGCACTGTTCTTTATGCTGGGAACAATTATAGGTCTTTTCAATTCAGTTCAGTGGCTCAGTCGTGTCTGAATCTTTGCGACCCCATGAACCGCAGCACGCCAGGCCTCCCTGTCCATCACTAACTCCCGCAGTCCACCCAGACCCATGTCCATCGAGTGAATGATGCCATCCAACCATTTCATTCTCTGTCATCCCCTTCTCCTCCTGCTCTCAATCTTTTCCAGCATCAGGGACTTTTCCAGTGAGTTAGCTCTTCACATGAGGTGGCCAAAGTATTGGAGGTTGAGCCTCAACATCAGTCCTTCCAGTGAACACCCAGGACTGATCTCCTTTAGGATGGACTGGTTGGATCTCCTGGCAGTCCAAGGGTATCTCAAGAGTCTTCTCCAACACCACAGTTAAAAAGCATCAATTCTTCGGCGCTCAGCTTTCTTGATAGTCCAACTCTCACATCCATACATGACTACAGGAAAAACCATAGCCTTGACTAGATGGACCTTTGTTGTCTAAGTAATGTCTCTTTTTAATATGCTGTCTAGGTTGGTCATAACTTTCCTTCCAAGGAGTAAGCGTCTTTTAATTTCATGGCTGCAATCACCATCTGCAGTGATTTTGGAGCCAAAAAAATAAAGTCTGACACTATTTCCACTGTTTCCCCATCAATATGCCATGAAGTGATGGGACCGGATGCCATGATCTTCGTTTTCTGAATGTTGAGCTTTAAGCCAACTTTTTCAGTCTCCTCTTTCACTTTCATCAAGAGGCTTTTGAGTTCCTCTTCACTTTCTGCCATAAGGGTGGTGTCATCTGAGTATCTGAGGTTCTTAATATTTCTCCTGGCAATCTTGATCCCAGCTTGTGCTTCTTCCAGCCCAGTGTTTCTCATGATGTACTCTGCATATAAGTGAAATAAGCAGGGTGACAATATACAGCCTTGATGTACTCCTTTTCCTATTTGGAACCAGTCATGTCCAGTTTTAACTGTTGCTTCCTGACCTGCATACAGGTTTCTCAAGGCAGGTCAGGTGGTCTCATATTCCCATCTTTCAGAATTTTCCACAGTTGATTGTGATCCACACAATCAAAGACTTTGGTATAGTCAGTAAAGTAGCGATAGATGTTTTTTTGGACCTCTCTTGGTTTTTCGATGATCCAGCGGATGTTGGAAATTTGATCTCTGGTTCCTCTACCAGCTTGAACATCTGCAAGTTCTCGGTTAATGTATTGCTGAAGCCTGGCTTGGAGAATTTTGAGCATTACTTTACTAGCATGCGAGATGAGTGCAATTGTGCAGTAGTTTGAACATTCTTTGGCATTGCCTTTCTTTGGGATTGGAATGAACACTGACCTTTTCCAGTCCTATTGGAGCTTGCATTTTAGTAAGAGACAGAAATGTAATAATGCCAGGAAATTCTATGGCGAGAAGTCAAGAGGGATGGAGGAGAGGATGTTGATAGTATATACAGGCTGTGAAGAAAGGCTTCTTTAAGTGACACTGAAGAAAAATCTGAAAAAAGTAAGAGACTGAACCACAGAAGAGTGTTCTAGGAAAAAGCAGCAATAGAGGTTCTGAGGAACAAACAGAATGCTTGGCATATAGGAAAGAGGCCAGGAGGCTGGAGCAGCTTGTGCAAAGAGAAGGCGGTAAGAAGTGAGGTTAGAGCTGTAGTCAAGATTGATCTGGAGCAGGGTTTCTCAACAGAGGCATTATTAACATTTTGGGCAGGATAATTCTTTTTTGTGGGTCTGTCCTGTGCATTATAGGATGCCCAACTGCATCCCTGACCTCTACCCAATAGATGCCAGTAGCACCTTCTCCACTAGTTGGGCTGCCAAAATATCTCCTTCCTCAAATAGTTCCTTGGGGTGGGGGGCGGGGTGGTGTGCAAAATTCCCTCAGTTGAGAACCACTGATACAGAACCACCTCTCCAAAAGTGCTTTCTAAGATGAAACTATTTTGCATCTGTGCTAATATAGTAACTGTCAGCCGGCCACACATAGCCATTGAGCTCTTGTAAGGCAGCTAGTATAGCTGAGTCAGTGAATTTTAAATTTTATTTGAATTTTAACAGTTACTTGTAGCTAGTGGCTACTGTATCAAATAGTGCAGTCTAGAGTCTTACAGCCCATTGTAAAGACTTTGGCTTTAATCTTTTACCTCAGTCTGTATTTCCTATTCTTAGTCTCTTCAGACTAGTCACAGTGGTTTTCTTGTTTTTTATGTCTTAAACTTACCATGCAGGTACTTGCCTCAGAGCCTTTGCTCTTACCTGGCACATTCATCATTCCCTCAGATGTCCGAGTGGCTGTCTTTCCCTTACTTCATTATTTCCCCTGCTCAGCAGTTATCAAAAGTGCTATCATCATCTCTTATCATCCTGTTTAAAATCACCACCTACAATGCCATGCTTACTTATTCTTCTCTACCTACTTTTCTCTATAACATTTATATTGTACTTTTGCACCTACCCACCCCCTGCCCCACCAAGTAGAATGTGAGTTCTGGGATTCAGGGATTTTTATGTTTTTTTTTTTTTGTTTTTTTTTTTTTTTATTGTCTATAAACAGAGGCTGGCACATAGTATGCAATAAATATTTGTTGAATAAATGAATGAACTGTAAAGCCATTGGAGGATTATCATCAGACTGGATCATCTTGGCTGCTCTTGTCTAGAACAGACTGCCAGAAAGGCAAGGATAAAGGCAGGGAACTCAACTCAAAGATTAATACAATAGTCCAGGTGAGAGTGGAAAACATGAAAAGTCAGGGATGACTGGAAAGTTTTGATTTGAGCAACTGGAATTGCCGTCTACTGAGAGGAGGAAGACTGGGAGATACAGGTTTCAATAGAGAAATCCAGAATTATCAAGAGAGATCTGCTTTCTGGAGAGTGTAATGATGCTCAAGAAGATTAAGCAAAGAATGAGTGAAGCAGAAAAAGTAGTACAGGTAGAGGGAGTAGCAGTGAAAAATGCATGGAACAACATGGCTGTTTTTTGGCTAGAACAAGGACAGTACAGGAGCCATAACATGAAAAGAAAGTAAAGTCAGTAAAATTGTAACAGGAAGGGCTCAGCACTAGGCCCTTCAGGCACTTAATTCTTAAACTTTGAAGATTGGCTCTCCCCTTTTAACAGACATGTAAGTCTGAACTCTGTGGGATGGGCTTAGTTGCCTTAGCTATCATGCTAGAATTTGAATACATTTGATCTCACATCTTTGAGCTTTTCTCATTAAACTACATTCTGGTAGTTTCACTGAATACTTCATGGGGAAAAAAAAGTTTTCTAGATTAGCAGATTTGGGGTATAAGATCTGGTAAAAATATTCATTCAACAGTAGTTGTTTAAAACCTATTAAAGGTGACTTCCTTAAATGCCCTGGAAATTGGGTTTCTAAGAAGGCTCTATACATTTAATAGTTTACATGCTAGGGAAATATGAAGAACCTTGTTGATTTAGATCTGTGGTTTTCAAACATTAGTGTGTATCAAACCCACCTAGATGACTTAAAGACAGATTGGTCCCTCAGCTGATCAAAAATTTAGCATTTCTGTTTTCTTGGGGACAGGGCACAATGTGACTTACGGAATCCTGTGAAAGTGCCAACTCCTAACCACTGCACTGCCAGAGAAGTCCCCCAAATTTAGCATTTCTAATAAGTTCTCAGGTGATAATGCTGCTGTTGTGGGGACCACACTCTTAAGAATCACTGCTAGTAGAGAATGAAACATCAACCAGCCGTGTCTACCAGACTTCATCCCTTGTCTCTGAAATCACTGATCTTCAGGCAAGTCTAACCCTCTCCACTTGGATATTATCAGATCCACTTGTGCCCCACTTTTGTAGGGAAAACTGCATGACAGAATGGAAACTACATGACGTGGTTTTAGGAGGAAACATCAGATTTTTCATTCTCACCTCTGCGTTTATTAGCTATGTGACTAGCCAGGTTACTTAACCTTCCTGAGCCTTCGTGTCTAAAAAGCACTGCTGCTAACCATATTTGGGTTAATAATTAGAGGTAACATACATAAAGTAAGCTGATACACAGTAATTTTTTCTCCATTTGCATTACCCATAAATAAGGCATGGATCTCTCTCCCATTTTTAGTTTTTATTCGAAGTAATACTGGATTGCCTCCATTTCAGGTATGGGTAGATATACAGCCCAAATTTCTGGCTTCATTATCAGTTGATTCTTGAAATCAGTATGAATTTTATGCTATGAAAGCAATCTAACTCATTTGTCTTGGAAATGTATTTAAACATTCGATTGCTTCCCAGCATTCCTCAAATTCAGAAAAGAAAAAATAGGAAGTCGAGATAACCCCAGTAACTTTATATCTAAATACCTCAATGCATTTATTTAATCATCTAAGATCATATGACCATGAATCATAGATGGTGGATCCTAGATCTCAGCTCTGGAATGCTTTAATAACTTTCTCAGAGTGTTTTTCAAAGCATAACATTTGTAATATTTGGAAATCACCATAATTAACAGAATATCTATTCTTTCATTTGCAGTGCTATCATCGCATCAAAGAGCTTCTCTTTCTACTTCAGCCCTCATTAAGTTGAAAATTATAGCAAAAAGTATAGGAGGTTTGCCTTTGTTAGTGAGCCTAAAGAGTAGAAGCCCTCATGACCAAGGACCTCCCTTTTAGGTACAGGTTACTAACTGGCTTAAACATGTTCCCACTGAGGTGCTTCTGTAGGAACCAATTATCATAATGTACATCTTATTTCAAAATGACTTCACAGTCTTTAAGTTCCACCAGAGGCTCTTCATCTCTGAAGATTTACCAATGTAGATCAGTCCATCCACTGTCCTGGAGAGTTCTGACATTTGTCTTCATGTACTAAGTTTGCAGAGGCTACTATTTCATACTGAAACTACTTACCTGAAATAACTTTAGTAAACAGTGTTCTATCAACTTGTAATTCCCGCATATGGACATTAGTTTAAACAATGTCTAAAAATATCTATTTTGTGTAAACTTTTAGAGTTTTCTGTTTTCCATGTATTTTAAAATCACTCAATAATCTGAATATAGTAATATTAACTGAAATACCTCATTCTCTTATGAAACATAAATTTCTTAACATTTACCTTAAGCCTAATTCCTTTTGAAGTAATGTGCTACATAAAACTGAACACTTCATTACCAACAAGGACAATGTTTTATTGAACAAATCTATGTACAGTACAAAAAATTTCTTGAAATGAGACACTATTGTTGATTTATTGCAGTTCAATGGCTCAGTTTTAATTTGTACTCTTATAAAATGCAAAGTAAAATAATTTAATGTTCAACAAGGAAGCACAAATTTCCTTTCTTGCTGAATCTGTAATACCTTTCACGTATTAACAATTCCAAAATGCATATGCAGCATTTAGTCATTCTGAAAAGGTGTTTTACAGTACCAAATAAATTAAAAAATAAACACTACCATTCTTTTTAGGTTTTTCCACCCATACTACAGTTTGAACCAAATATGAAAGGAGTACGGCTGTACTTTCAAGTGTGATTTGAAGAGAATCACAAGTTTGATGTTATAAGTTATCTTTTCATTATATAATTGGTGGTTTAAAAGAAAAAAAAAAAAATATGGCTAAAGCCCAAAGTACCAGTGTCCTTGTCCACGAAGGGTCTCCTTTTCTATCTTCTCCATAATATCTGAGCAGCAAAATTTCAGATTTGCTATTCTTTTGACCTTACTGAAACATGGCAGAAAGCTAGTATTTAATATTTCAATGGAAATTTTTATTTGACAATGAAGGATTGAAACCTGGTCCATGTAAGATAAACACACCCTTAAAATAGAAGGAGTAGAGAAGAAAAAGAGAAGATTTTGAGGAATAAGAAGAAAGCTTCCTTGTCTTCTGAATCCCACATTAAAACTGTTAGAAGTTTATGCACCTCGTAAAAGCAAAATGATGTAAGTTTTATAAGGCATACATAAGAAAATGCACATATTCTTTCAATAGCAATTATTTGATAAGTAAAGAGGTTAGAAATAGAACATTGTGGTCCAATAGAATTTTATAAAACAATCCCTTGATGTATAAACCAATTTGATCTCAGTCTTTCATAAAGTTTTCCCTTAGTAAAACAAAGGTAGAAATAAAACTTCAAATTAAAGACAAAAAAATAACAAGTGGAATATGTTTAAAATATTTTGGTATGAACTACAGAATGAATGAAAACAATTTGCAGACATGGATTTATGTCAATAGTTACAACTTATAAAAAATAAAAAGTTAAAAATGTGATAAAATGTTAAGCTGTGATTTTAAACTTCTGGAAAAGATACAAAGCAGAAATATTTCAAAATAACTTCATTGCCCATATGAACTAGTCTCCAAACAGGCTTTTTTATTACATGACTGAACTGAAATAGAACTCAAGTATTATATTTTAGTATCAGGAAGCATGGAAAATGGTTTTTCTTTAGTTGACCTTAAAAGACATAAAAATCTGATCAAGTTGTTTATCTTATGTTATTTAAATGTAAAATCCATAGCCTAATATAGGCTACATAACAAAACAAAAACCTGATTTGATTGAAATGGACTGATGACTATCAATTGCATAGTAGTAAATGCCTATGATAAATAATAAAATTGGGACATTATTTTAGATATCTGGTTTACCATGACCTGGAAATCCTAATTTAATAAAGTCTGGATGCTGCCCATGAAGAAAAGTCTCACTTCCTTAGTGGCTTCATTTAAGAAGCTTTAATATCCAAAAATTTCTAATGTAGGGTCTGATGAGATTATATACTTTGAACAAGAATATACCAGTTGGAATAACTGGAATATTTGGTTGACATATTTGTACGTTAATAGCTCTGTTTTTAAAGAATCTACCTTTGCAGCTTTTGTTCATTTTACCCCTGCTATAGATTAATACCCTATTAGGTAAAAGGAAGTCTTTAAGCGTCTTCTTTTAAAGACTATATAAGTGGAACACATCTGAGAGGGTATTTTTAAAAACTTTTTAAACAATTTATTGGCTATTAAGTTAAAATCTTCCTTAGGAAAATTACTGGTCATCAAAGAAAATAAATGCATCAATATATCTTAACTGTGTTCTTGCTGTGCAAGTTTTTGTGTAAATATTTCCTTTAATATATAAAAATCACTATTCAGGCCAAATTTATCAGAAATAAATAAGAAAGCATGAGTAATATGGCTTATTTTAGAATAAACTCTAATTGAATAAAACCAATGAATTCTTGACCTGATTCTTGGCTGTGTTATTTTTTTTTACAGCCAGTTATTTTCATAGGACTGTACTTAGATAACTCACATTAATGTCTAAAGGACCTTACTATGAATCATCAAGCAATGTCCTAACACTACTCTATATACAAATAGAAATATCCCAGTGTGCTTATACCATTATTCACATTGAAAAATTTGCAATTCAGTGTTTTCTTTCAACTAAGACATCTAAGACAGCCTTTAATGGTCTTACATTCCTCCCATCTCTCCCCAGAGTTACCAATAGTATTGAGGCTGCTGCTTACAGCTCATTGGTATTATAAAAATGGAAAGTGGAAGGTTCTGTCAAGAGCTCATTAGCAAAGCACTATTGTTTTGCCTCCTGTTAATTTTCAATGCTGGCATGTCATTCATTGAACTCTGACCTAATCAAGCCTCTGGAAACAAGTTACAATCTTTTATGGCTAGGATGGTGATAAGTTTTATTCTTTCAATTTCTAAATAATAATAAACCAAATAGAAATGGTTCTTTAAAGCATGTTTGATCCAAAAGAAGGACAAAATCTGATTACGCATGACAAGAATCCTATTTGTAGAATACTTTAAATTGTTTATTGTAAACCACTCCTTCTTTTATATATATATATAATGGGTTAGTTCTTCCCTTTCTGTAAGGCCATAGCTGGTTATTCTTTTTGACTGGTTGCCTGAACATGTTTCTCACATAAGCGAAACTGAACATGCTGCTATTGATCATCATCAACTTCTTTAAAAAAAAAAATGTGGTTTCTCTGGATAACTGGTACTTTGGGAGTTTTGTAATAACCCTTTTGGAGTCTAAACCAGCACATCTCCTCTGTGGGTTCATTCTAGAAAATGTGCTTTGTCTTTATCTTTAGTAATCCAAGATCGCTCTAAAATTAAGGCCATCAGGGAAATAGCAAACTGATGATGCATTTTCTTGTAGTGCATTTTGCACACTACTGCTTGATCGACAGATCTTTCTGAAACATTTTTATCAGGCACCTGTAAAACAGAACACGTCTGTTAATTCATATTTTATAGATGTTCATCTAGTATTCTAAGTTAGATTTCCTGTTTGTTTATACCCTTACTCATTCAAAGAATATTAATATTAGTAGAAAAGCATGTTCTTCTTTAGCTCAGTTTTTCAATTATTTTGTTTTTATTTTTTGTTTTTTTTTAAATTTTTGTTTTTGTAATAGAGGCTCAGCTTCACTTGTTTTATATTCTGGCATGCAGATGAAAAACACTTTCATCTTAATTAGTTTGTCTTCAGATTTCTTATTACATAAAAACATAGAATGAAGAAAAGCCTCAGGTAGTTAAAATGTATGATCCAAAAAGTATGAAAAAACTGTGTTTACGTTCTGGCTTCCACAAGTTCATAGGCCTATGCCTATGCAAATTACTTGTGAATGTCAGTTGTTTGATATATAAAACAGGAACTTATGGTGCTTATATGGATTACACGAAATAATGTATGGAGTAGTGCTTTATTATCTGTGTTATACAAATGTTAATTTTTTTAACCTTATGACGATTTATGGCATTTTCTACTTCTACAGATATACCTACTGAGAAGACAGCAGACTTACTTTCATCATCTGAATCAAATCCAAAGAGGGTCTGACATTTCTTTTGTGCAAGGTGAGCCTCAAGTGCTTCTGCATTACAGTAGGTGGTCAGGCATTTGCCACATCTTAATCTTTTCACTGATTTTTTACAAACGTTATCTTGATCAGAACAGGCATCTACCCTATCAGTCAGAAATTTTCTGCGTTTTGGCATACTAAGGTACCGTTCATCAAGGTAACTGGGAGGCAATGGTCTGACATATGGCTTTGTTAAAATTAAGCCATATGAAGTGTGTTCGCTCGTCGGATTTGGTTTGGAAGGTGCCTGAGATACTGGCAGGGTATTGTGTTCTTGTGGTACAACACTGGGTAAAATGGAACCGTTTTCTGTCCTGATTCTATTTGTATCAATTTTCAAAGCAGGATCTGATGAAACTAAAGGTGTCTGCTCTATTCCACTGTGTCCATTGACTAAATCATTAATACTACAATTATTTTCAGAATTTGGCTCTATGTCAGGCATCTTTTGGTCTGTCAAGCTTGTATCAGAAACAGTGTCATCAGAATGTTCATTTCCATTCTGAATTAAACTGTCTGTTTTCTTTTCCATACTTTCTATACAGGTCTTTGGTTCTGTAATATCTTTCCTTGATTTGCTAGTAGAAACTGGCAGACTAGTAGTCTGTCTCTCATTACCAGATGAGTCTTTTTCCTGATGATTAGATTTTAAGTCTGTAAGAACATCCCAAAGAATTGCTTCACTTGGTTGTGCAGATGATTCTGGTGTTTTACTTAAATAATGCTGAGCTTCATGTTCATATAGCAGAGGAAGATCTTCAAAAAGCTCATGGCATTCTGGAAAACTACACTGAGCTTGAAATATCCTGTGACTTTTTGTGTGCTGAGCAAGTTGGAATGGCAGCTTAAATGCTTCATTGCAATTAAAATGCAAACAAAAATACACATTTGGATAGCTGTGTCTATTAAGGTGATCTATAAAATGTTGAGAATCTTCAAATTGCCTTTGACAAAATTTGCATTTTCCTTTGCTCCACTTCATTACTGTTTGCCGCACATTTAAATCAGTTGGATGTACAGTCCTTGCATGCTTATTCAGAAATCCAATTCTTTTAAATATCCTGACACAGCCAAGAGCAGGGCATTTAAAATTTCCTTCTTGATCTGTTGCATATATGTCTTTTGGATGGCACACAGCTCCATTGATTTTATGAAGTACTGAACTTTCTTGATTCAGGTCATAGTCATCTTCTTCATAATCACCTTCCTCATCTTCTTCCTCCTCATAGTCATCCACACAGATAGGTAATGGCTCTGAGACATTATTTAAAGAAGTATCAGGGCTGCCATTTTCAGTAATGTTTTCAATAACATCTTCTGATACATTTACAGGAATTTCAGTGAATTTACCCACATGTGCAGGGATGACCTCTTTGTTTCTGTCACTGGAACCGGTAATAGTCTCTACTTCCAAATCTTTATTATCAGAATTCCCATTTTCAAATGAAATGAAAGTATCAGAACAATTCATTTCTTCTAAAGCAGGATTTTCTTGATCCTCTTGCTGAGCTGCAGCAATTTGCTGTCTCTGTATTTTCTTAACGTGATTCTTTAAATGCTTCTGCATAAGTCCTCTGTTTCTAAATTTCCTGCCACATATCACACATGAAAAACTGCCCTTTTTCTGATGAGCCTGGGCATGCCTTACAATGTGACCACCTAGAAATTCCTTGTTACATAACATACACCGATGCCTTGGGACATTGTGATCTACTCTGGAAGCATTAAGAGCTGTAAGGTTTTTCTTTGCGTTAATAGGGCCTTTTGGTTGCACTCCAGATATATCATCAGGATCAAGCTCTCCAAGGCTCTGATCTGTAAGAGAGTCAAGCCCTTCCTCTAAACTGTGCTGATCCAATGCCTTTTTTACATTACCTGCAGAATTTTCCAGTGCACTTTCATTTAGAAATCTAACTGCTGACTTATCACTCAGTAATGCTACACAGTTTTTCTTAATCATTATGAAATTCCAGAATTCAGGATCAAAAAACAATCCCTTTTTCAAAATTGGAAGTAATTCAAAACGAACACGATTTTGAACACTACTTGTGCCTTCATTGTATTCTTCATCTGGACGTTTGTAAAGCTCTTCAACAGTATGATAAGCTTCCAAGGAGCGTTCAAGAAAAAATATCGAGAGTGCACAAATCCTGAGAATCTCCAAATCATTTGGTAAAAAATGTGCAATTGTTTTATAAATTAGACATTTAGTTTTGGGATCATCATGAAGATCTAGTTGTAGAGCACAACCACATATTTCAACACAAATTTGTAAGCCTTCTTCTTCAACCTGTAAAAGAAAAATATTACCACTGAATACCTTCTAAAAAATCAACACTTACTAGTTTATCTTTTTAAAATACAACTCTGAAACAAAAGCTGAATAAACAAACATAGTATTCTAAACATGCAATTTTCTTCAATGGGTAGCCTTGTTTACTCTTTTTTAATATATAAAGAAATTTATTTATTTTACTTGAGAATAATCTGGAAAAGATAGCATTTTAGCTTCAATTTATTTAATTTTCAAGTTTATGAGCCTTACTAACCATAATACAAAATATTATAACCTTATGGTGATTAAAATATAAATGCATCATAAACTTATGGTGATTAAAGTTTATTACAAATCTAGATTTTTTTTAAAAAGGATGGCTTATGGAAACTCTTTCATAAAGCTGCACTAAATATTATTTTACTTATTAAGTAATATTATTTGTCAATATAAGCAGAGAAATGTAATCCATATAAAGAAGGCAATTACCAACTTTCCAAATCAGTAAGGTATCAGAATAATGAACGTACTGAAAGTTATCTGAAAAGTATTCAAGCTTTGAAACTTTAACTAATGACTCAAGTATAACTGCATCAAGCTTTTAGTTGGGAATTTGTTGATTATCCACCTGAATTCAAGTTATAAATAATGCCTCTAGTGATTTGGAATGATCTGCTCGTTTGAATAGAAAGAAATGAAATAGTCTGTTTTTAACAGTTGTGTGTGTGTATCATATCGGCTGCATATGGTAAATTACGGATGACGGGGGGAACACAACTTTGCCAGCCTCGTGTCCTCTATGTTCCTTACATGCTGTGTAACCCTTACTTACAGTTCTACAAGCAGACCTTAACTTTGCATATCACTTTACCTAGATGGTAAATTCCTACCTATCTCCTACTCATTCTTTGAGAATCCTAAATAGCAGGGACAGTATCTCATGTGGTTACTATCTTCTGTGGTTAGCACAGGAGTTGGCATATAAAGACCTTTGAATAAGTGTTTGCAGAATGAATGAGATCAGATATATTATACCAATTTTAGTCTTCTGTAAATCTACCATTTACAACTTGGAATCCTTTTCTGAATTTAAATTTCTTATTTCTTATTGTTACTTATAATTTCTAATGGTCAGTTACAAAACCTGCATAAAATTTTCCAGATACAGCAAATGCAAATCCACTACTTCAAGACAATTCATTCTCTTTCTCCAAAGTTCTATCTACATCCTCTACCTTTCTTCATGAATTATAATGTACTTAGTTGCTGAGGTTTAAAAAAAATTCAGGATCATCACAAAAGGGAACAGGCTAAGGCTACTTTCTAACCTGAAAGCCTTTAACAATTCCACTACATTTAGGAATTGTTTCAAGTTTTAGTGTAATATTCAGTCCCTTCTGAATCTCTAGCAACCTGAACCCCACAGTAACTAAACTCTTTGATTAGTTTCCCCATCCATACTCTCCTGTTAATGCCACTGGACAGTTATGAGAACCAAATAATAAAATGAAGAAAAGAGGCTCTGTAAACTATGAAGTCCTCTACAAATATTAGTATTATCCTATTTTACCATTTAACACCCAGCTGAAAGCAGCCTCCTTTGTGAAGCTTTTTCAGATACACTATCTGTAACGTCTCCTTCTGAACTCATACAGCATTCATTATCTGTGCCTCCTTTCACAGCACTGAGGCATATGAATGATCTATTCCATCAGATAAAAATGTTTTTAGTAGAGTGTATAAGAAATTAAGCACATTGTAAATACTTACTTCATCTTTGAATTTTTCTTATCATGTATTCTTAGGTTGACCATGCATGTGACATTGAGAAATTTCTAAGATAATTGACTGAACTTCACCTATATTTTAAACTTTCTGTAAGAGTCTCTCAGTTTTTGGTGAAAAGTGAAAGTTTTAGTCACTCAGTCATGTCTGAGTCTTTGCAACCCCATGGACTGTAGCCCTCCAGGCTCCTTTGTCCATTGGATTTTCTAGGCAAGAATACTGGAGTGGGTTGCCATTCCCTTCTCCAGGGAACTTCCTGATCCAGGGACTGAATCCAGGTCTTCTGCACTGCAGGCAGATTCTTTACCATCTGAGATGAGAATCATTTGTTTAAAAAATATAGACAGAAATCTTTATTTTTAGAAAAGTTTTACAGGTGATTCTGATGCACTTCAAATATTAAGTGCAAAATTTGCACTCTATAGCATAGATTTTTTTTTTTCCATTTTTTGGTGGCACAAGAGGTTAACTTTGATGATGCATTTAAATGACAAATCACTATTTAATAATGAAGCTATTAGTTGTAGTTAGCTAAAAAGAACCTAAGAAGTCCTCTGATACAATGCTTTATATCATGGGAATATGATACAAAACTTTGTATCAGGGGAATATGATCATTACATGGTCATACATCTAATGAGTGATGCAGTAATAAATATGATAAATGCATAAATGTATAAAAAATTAAAATATATTATTTAATGGATGCTTCCTTATGTATTTAAAAGTAACCCACATAAAGATTCAGTTAAATGGAGCTATCTAAAATGTAAGGTAGCTTCATCTTTCCTATCTTTGTCTTCAAAGTTCTGTTAATATTTGAGGAAAAAAAGTAAAAAGATCTATAGGATCTACTTTCATGTCTATATAAGAATCTTATGTAGAACTGTACACACTTGCCAGTAGCCCATGAAAAACTTGCTTCACAAACAGGTCATGGGTTTTTACTCTTATTTTAAATAAACATTTTAAAAATTTGTCCTTAGGTTTCAAAAATGCCTCAGAATTAATTGTTCCTTTTCATTCTAAACATCAAACTTAAAACTATGAACTGTATATTTCTCTATGACAGTGAATTAGGTATTACCTATAGTTACACAAAGATCATCTGCAAATTAGTTAAGATTATATAAACAGGATTTAGAATAATGTTAAAAATGACAGGCTTATTTAATTTTAAGAAAAGACAGAACAGCTTCTTACAGAAGCAAGTTGTTCCCACATAAAACTTTATGTAACACTAAATTGGCTTTTTATCTCTTTTTTTTTTCCCAGTTATTTTCATTTATGTATAAGCTTTGTGTCTTGGGAGTTTGAGGTTAGGGGGAGGGGAGTATATAATATATGGAGAACGTGGCCTTAAAATCTTTCTTTACTTCAATTACATGATCAAATAAATTTTATGAGATGCAAGTTTCCATGAACTGTCATTTAAATTTAACTTAAAATGAAGGGATAAATATATACTATTTACCTCATCTTTAATGATTTTCATGAAAGGAAATATGACTCTCACATTAGTTGCTGTTCTTAAGAGCTGGTAGCACTGATCTACAAAAACTTGTTTTGAAGGATTAGACTTTAGCTGAAGTTTACTCCATATGAAAATCAACTCCCTGTAAATGAGAAAAAAAGAGAAATATTCAAAAATAGTTTATTCAAATACAGACATTACCTGTCTTTCCTTTATTCTGTAGTGCCCTGGCTGGGATATATACAAAGTGGGTGTAAGTGGATATTACTTTAACTCCAAGCTACTTCCAAAGCTACCTGTTTGGGACTAACAGAAGCTGGGGGAAGAGGAGAGATCAGAAATTACAACTTGCAATGGTACAGAATGTATCCCAATCATATGCCAACAAACCTAAGGCATCTCTAGTACTTGATCAAAACACATTCTAATTTCAATATACCAATATTAATGAGATTACTTAAAAAAATAACCTTGACCTTTAAATTAATATCCACTTGCAAATTTAGAAATCAATGTTGTACTTTCTGCAAAGAAGAAATGGTTCATACTTTTAAGATACCAAAAGTACTACATATTAAAAGTATTAAGTATATTATAGCACTGATTCTGAAATTTTATGTTTTACACCATCTACTCTTCCATTACAGTGTAGTACTTTTAAAGGAATAAGCTATGGACCATTTAAAATATTTCACAGGTAGATTCTTTTCTAAAATATGGAGGGCAGAGGAATCTGGTGTGCTGCAGTCACAAAGAGTTGTACACGACTAAGTGACTGAACAACAACAACAGGAGTGAGGAATGGGTTCTGAGACAAAGGAAATTGTAAGGTATAGTTGAAATGTTTGGATATTAAATTTCAGCAAATTAGAATTCCTTGAAAAGTGTCATAAAAGTTACATAAAGCATCTTAGTCTAGAAAGTATTAAAATAATTGATGAAAACATATTTCTTTTAAAAGCAATATACTGGTCTTACGTTTAGATCTTTAATCCATTTTGAGTTTATTTTTGTGTATGGTGTTAGAAAGTGTTCTAGTTTCATTCTTTTACAAGTGGTTGACCAGAGTTCCCAAAAACTCCTAGAGGAGAACATAGGCAAAACACTCTCTGACATACATCACAGCAGGATCCTCTATGACCCACCTCCCAGAATATTGGAAATAAAAGCAAAAATAAACAAATGGGACCTAATTAACCTTAAAAGCTTCTGCACATCAAAGGAAACTATTAGCAAGGTGAAAAGACAGCCTTCAGAATGGGAGAAGATAATAGCAAATGAAGCAACTGACAAACAACTAATCTCGAGAATATACAAACAACTCCTACAGCTCAACTCCAGAAAAATAAATGACCCAATCAAAAAATGGGCCAAAGAACTAAATAGACATTTCTCCAAAGAAGACATCCAGATGGCTAACAAACACATGAAAAGATGCTCAACATCACTCATTATCAGAGAAATGCAAATCAAAACCACTATGAGGTACCATTTCACACCAGTCAGAATGGCTGCGATCCAAAAGTCTACAAGTAATAAATGCTGGAGAGGGTGTGGAGAAAAGGGAACCCTCTTACACTGTTGGTGGGAATGCAAACTAGTACAGCCACTATGGAGAACAGTGTGGAGATTCCTTAAAAAACTGGAAATAGAACTGCCTTATGATCCAGCAATCCCACTGCTGGGCATACACACTGAGGAAACCAGAAGGGAAAGAGACACGTGTACCCCAATGTTCGTCGCAGCACTGTTTATAATAGCCAGGACATGGAAGCAACCTAGATGTCCATCAGCAGATGAATGGATAAGAAAGCTGTGGTACATATACACAATGGAGTATTATTCAGCCATTAAAAAGAATACATTTGAATCAGTTTTAATGAGGTGGATGAAACTGGAGCCTATTATACAGAGTGAAGTAAGCCAGAAAGAAAAACACCAATACAGTATACTAACGCATATATATGGAATTTAGAAAGATGGTAACAATAACCCTGTGTACGAGACAGCAAAAGAGACACTGATGTATAGAACAGTCTTATGGACTCTGTGGGAGAGGGAGAGGGTGGGAAGATTGGGGAGAATGGCATTGAAACATGTAAAATATCATGTATGAAATGAGTTGCCAGTCCAGGTTCGATGCACGATACTGGATGCTTGGGGCTGGTGCACTGGGACGACCCAGAGGGATGGAATGGGGAGGGAGGAGGGAGGAGGGTTCAGGATGGGGAACACATGTATACCTGTGGCAGATTAATTTTGATATTTGGCAAATCTAATACAGTTATGTAAAGTTTAAAAATAAAATAAAATTAAAAAATAAATAAATAAATAAATAAATAAATAAAAGCAATATACTGATTATGTACTTTGAGCCCAGCACTTAAAGCTATTAAATCTAAGGACAGTTTGACTACTATCATAAAGGTGCACATACTGTATTTAGAGAGACAATACAGAGAACACAAAACAAAAAATGATGGCAAGCAACACAGAAAGTAAAACCAAAATTTCACTTCCATTTCACACTAGCTGTGTGGGTGTTCCTAAGTTTCAGTTTACCGCCACTATTTTTTTTTTTTTTTTTTTTTTTTGCACACAGAATTCCTTTGAGAAGCTCATGAGGTTTCATACCATGCTCCCAAATCTCTAGCTCTGACTTCTCCAGTTTGCATAACTGGTTATTTCAATTTAATTGGTTTTTATCACTTTAATCCATTTCAGTTCAGTTCGTTGCTCAGTTGTGTCCAACTCTTTGCGACTCCATGGACTGCAGCACGCTAGGCCTCCCTGTCCCTCACCATCTCCCGGCATTTGCCCAAGTTCATGTCCATTGAACTGATGATGCCATCTAACCATCTCATCCTCTGTCTCCCAAAGACACTAAATATTCCTCTAACCTGTTTGGTTCTAACCTGTTTGTTTTTCATAGTCTCTAATTTTTATTATACTTTTGCCCACAATTTTATCATTCTCAATGTTACCACCTTAGACCCTTTAATTTTCCATATGTACTTCTATAGGGGTTGCTAAACTAATCTGCTACCAGTCTCCTAGATTATTTCATTTAGTACTTGTTCAGTATGCTTTCTGGTATTAAAAGCAACAGAAACATGGGTTTAGGAGTCAGAAGGATCAGGATATGAATCCTGGGCATTCTTCTAGGTTGGTTTCCTCAGTGTCAGTTAATGTGCTTTATTTATTCTCTTTTTTGTTTGTTGATTGCTCTACTTGGAAAATAATTATTTCTAAGATGAGCTTATCTGTCAAAGTCCTTATCAAGTAACTCATGAAAACTTTCATGAATACCCCAAACTAAAGTGATAATTATTTCAGAACAGATCTTATCTCTCTTACTGATTTCATGCCTTCGTAAACTTCCTTGTTTTAGAAGGCCTGTTTCCTCACATATTAATGCATTGTAAATCTTCTCAATGACACACTGTATGGTGGAGCTAATGGAAAAGAACAGGGATTGAGAATAAATGAGACCTACTCAACAGGCCTGTGTCTCAATCAGGTATTACATACCAATTGGGATGGTACGGCCCAGTCCACAGTGAACCATCATTTTCTAAGAATAGCCCTAATATACAGGGTTGGAACCTCAGTGGCCATGCCTTCTATATGACCCTCCTCACTGTTCCTGAAATATTAATCTAAGGATGGGAAACTGACCTCAGTTCAGTTAGAACCCCTGAAACGGTCTCAACTCTAAACTAGGAAGCCTGGGGAGTGTTGCCATTCTTCTGGTCTACAAAAAGAAAGACTGAAGCCAACTGGCAGATCAGAGATACTTTTAAAAAACCCCAGCAATCTCAACATCCTTGTTAGCAGTTATTTTTGAGGACCACCCATATCTCTGCCCTTGATGTGGCTTGTGTAATATATCCCAGTATTCATTCAATAAATGCTACCTTTTCCCTGAACCAGTTATTCCAACTCCATTTTGTTATTATTAATAGCTGTGTGGCTTTTACTTCTTTTATCCAGAATTTTCTTACACATAAAAAGCATTAAGACAGATAAGTGAAAACACCTAGATAAAATGTCTAGTATATACTGATGTTTAATAAATTGCTCACTGATAGTCTTCTTTGTGAAGACCAGAGGGAAACTTTAATGAAGCTTCTGTTTTCTTTTCCCAAAAAGGGTCCGTACAAAAAACATAGCACTGGGACTTTCCAGTGGTGTAACAATCCGCCTTCCAGTACAGGAGATGCAGGTTTGATCCCTGGTTGGGAACTAAGATCCCACATGCCTTGGGGCAACTAAACCCCCTCACCGCAACTAGAGAGCCTACATGCTGCAGGTTAGAGAGCCCGCACCCTTAAGAGCCCGCGCACCACAGGTAGAAAAGCCTGCAGGCCACAGTGAAGAGTCTGCAGGCCTCAATGAAGACCCAAGTGCAGCAAATAACAAACAAAAAGCCTCACAGCACTGATTTGGTGTACAAACACATTTCCCAGGTAGCTCACTGCTAATATAACCATCAAGTTATCTAATTGCAGAGAGACTATAAAATGATTTATAGCCACCCTTACCACATAGATTTTTTTCATACTATACCCATTTTATAATAAGTAATATTTAATAGTAGAGGCTGCTCAGGTTTGAATCTTGGCTTCATTTACCCCATAAGATTGCTGGAGTAAATGAGATAATAAATATATAAAGCACAGACTAATGAAAGCACTCAGCCAATACAAGCAGCTGTTATTATTATATTATTATTGATGGTGAGAGAACTAGATTAGTAGCTTGTTTCATTGGCTTGAGTCAAGAATAAAAACTGGACTGTACATCAAGTTTTGTCCTCGGAAAGGAGAGATGAAGAACAAGCTGAAGACCAAAATGAAACAGACAACACAGACCTTGTAAGCTGGAAGAATCCTGCTATTTAAGTTACAGTGAAAATCAACTTTTACAAGAAAGAAGACCCTAGCACTCAGAAATATAAAGGAGAGAGGTAAAAGAAGTAAGAGGACAGGCAATCAGAACTCAGCCTACTCAGAAGGAAGGACAAAGAAGCAGGCTAAGGAATCCTTTTTTGTTAGGCAGCTGGGAGGCACACACCCACCTTCTATTTTTAGAAGGTGACTGTGGCCAGGAGCAGGAAAGATAGGCTCTGTTCTATTTTTGAAGTTCCTCTCTAAAGAGTAGAAATTGGTTAGCCAAGAGAAGACGAAAATAAAATGTTTTCCTGGTTATTTTTTGGTTTGTTTATAGGTGATTCCAGTTTACTTATGTCAAAATGAAAGACTAAAGATAGTCTTAAATAGTTTAATAAAGCCAAGGGTAGAGAACATTCCTATCACCATAGAAAAGATATATTAAACAGTAATGACTATACATTGTTTCAAAATAATTACCTATCAAGAAATGATAATACTTTGAAAACTACTTAGAAGTGTAAGTCTTAACCACTATCTCCTGATCCTCTTCTCTATTTGCAACTCCAATTTACATAGTACACTTTTGAATAAAAATTTGTATAATCTAACTTATAGTCCCACAGAAGATAAGTCCGCTAGTTTCTAGACCTAACTCTATTAACTAGCTTTTGACTCCATCTCTGAATCTAAAGATTTTAATCTATAACATCTATATTAAATAAGTTTATCTTTACACCTCCTTCAAGCTATTCTTTTAAGTATCTAAGAACTTAAAATTTGAAAGCATTCATTAAAAAATATTTATAGCCCATACCATTTCATATTATTTTGTTAGGTAAATGAGACCTAGTTTTCTCTCAAGAATTGGTGACATGTCAAAGTGGTAGTATTGTGTCTGTGTGTACTGAGGTAGAGGAGGCAAAAGTTATTAGGATTTTTTTCTAATTATTTTTGATTTTATCTAATAGTAAAATACTCTCAAATTAAATACTCTTAAATTAAAATACTCTCAAACCACATTCTGAATTACATGATTACTTGGATCATGTAATTGGATGCTTCATATGTTCTAACAACTTTGTAATGGCTTTTTAAATGCTCAGAAAAACTAACAGTCACATAATATCATTTATATTAGCACCCCCTCACCCCCTAAATGAACTACTTAGCTATGAATCTAGCAAAATATGTATGAGATCTACATGAGGAAAACACAAAACTCTGATGAGTGAAATCAAAGGAGTAAATAAATGAAAAGATAGTCCATGTTCATGGACAAGAAGACTCAATATTATCAAGTTATTAGTTCTTCTCAGCTTAATCTACAGATTCAACCCCAATCTAAATCCTGGTAGTTATTTTATGGATATGGACAAACAGATTCTAAAGTTGTTATGGAGAAATAAGAGACCCAGAATAGTGAATATAATACTGAAGAAGAACAAAGTTGAAGGACTGATACTACCTAACTTCAGGACTTAATATAAACTAACATAATGCAGACAGTGTTGTACTGGTTTAAGAATAGACATATAGATCAATGGGAGAGAACAGAGAGCCTAGAAATAGATGTACATGCTGCTAAGTCACTTCAGTTGTGTCCAACTCTGTGTGTGACCCCATAGACGGCAGCCCACCAGGCTCCCCCGTCCCTGGGATTCTCCAGGCAAGAACACTGGAGTGGGTTGCCATTTCCTTCTCCAATGCACGAAAGTGAACAGTAAATACAGTCAATTGTTCTTTGACAAAGCAGCAAAGGCAATTGGAGCAAATATCTTTTCAATAAATGGTGCTCAAACAACTAGACATTCACATTTAAAAAAAGATGAATCTAGACACAGATTTTGTGTGTTAAGTGGCTTCAGTCATATCTGACTGTCTGCAACCCTATGGACTGTAGCCTGCTAGGCTCCTCTGTGGGATTCTCCAGGCACAGACCTTACACCCTTCACAAAAATTAACTAAAAAGGGATCATGGTCTAAACAGAAAACACAGAAGACCTTATGTATGGTGATGCCTTTTTAGATATAACACCAAAGACATGATCCATGAAAGAAATAACTGACAAGCTGGACTTCAGTAAGATTGAAAACTTCTCTGTGAAAGACAGTATCAAGTCACAGACTGGAAAAAAATATCTGTAAAAGACTCATCCAATGGATGATTGTTATCAACAATATACAAAGAACTCTTAAAACTGGACAATAAGAAATCAAATAACCCAATTAAAAAACAGACTAAAGATCTTAACAGATACCTCACCAAAGAAGGTATACAGATGGCAAATAAGCATGTGAAAGCGTGCTCCACATCATATGTCATCAGGGAAATGCAAACTACAACTAAATTAAAACAGCAATGAGATACTACTACATATCTATTAGAATGGCTAAATCTGGGACACTGAAAATAACAAATGTTGGTGAGGATGTAGAGCAACAGGAACTCTCATCCATTGTTGGTGGAAATGAAAAATGGTACAGACACTTTGGAAACCAACTGGTCAGTTCCTTACAAAACTAAATATACTCTTACCATAAGTTCCAGCAATCATGCTCCCTGGTATTTACCTAAAGGAGTTGAAAACTTATGTCCACACAAAAACCTGCACACAGATGTTTACAGCAGCTTATTCATGACTGCCAAATCTTGGAGGCAACCAAGATGTTCTTCACTAGACAACAGATAAATAAACTGTGGTACATCCAGAAAATGGAATATTATTCAGCACTAAAAAGAAATGAGCTATCAAGCTCATTTGAAAGCTATCAAGCTCACATGGAAAGACGTGGAGGAAACAAAAATGCCTATTACTAAGTGAAAGAAGCCAATCTGAAAATGCTGTATACTATATGATTCCAACTATATGATACTCTGGAAAAGGCAAAACTATAGAGATAAGGGGCAGAGGTGGGAGGGAAGAGATGAATAGGTTGAGCAAAGAGAATTTTTAGGGCAGCAAAAATACTCTGTGCGATATTATACTGATATATATCATTATATGTTTGTCCAGATACATAAAACAGTTAACAGCAAGAGTGAACCCTAAACATAAACTGGACTTTGGGTGATTAATATATGTCAATGTAAGTTCATCTTTGGTTTAAAAAAAAAAAAAGTACCACTGTGGTGAGTGTTTTGATAATGGGGAAGGATATGCATTTGTGGGGACAAGGAGTATGTGGAAAATGTCTGTACTTTCCTCTCAATTTTGTTGTAAACCTAAAACTTCTCTGAAAAATAATCTCTTAAAAAATTTAAAAATAACACTCTAAATGTAATGTAAAACATAATTATTTCATTATAACACATTTCTTAAATATTAACACTGTTTATTACTGGCACATGATCATTTTCTTTTTTAACCCTTAGGTCTTACAACCCATTGTTTCTTGCACAATAAATGTGTGTGTGGGGGAAAATGGCTTAACATCTTCACATAACTTTTAAAAAAATAAGGTATAAATTCTGCTAACGAATTCTCCTTCTGCATCCCAGCTCACCATTTCTTTGTCTGTATTATGAACACTTACCAGATACAGTACATATCCCCATTCTGGAGCTGTGAAATAAGAAAGGATTCACAGAGTTGCAAGGCTAACATAGTCTTGCCTTCTTTTTCAGTGTTACAGATGATATCAATTCCACTCTTACAATCAGTTTTCAGTAAATGCTATAAGATGGAAAGAAAACTCAGTTCATATCATTAAAAATATCTAGAAAGATAGTTGTAATAAATTTTTAAGCATTCAGAAGAATTTAGATTTCTAATTTTCTTCTACAAAGACAATGAATTATACAGAACTATTTTTATGGTTTTCCATAGTTTCACTATATAGTACCTACAGTTGATAATGACCACTTTTAACCTCAATGTCCATAGCTTGTAGGTACGTAGGGTCCATATTAGGAAAAGATTAATTCTTTCATCTTAAAAAAACACCAAAGTAACAAACATTGGAATTTAATTTCTTAGTATTTTAAGATGCAAAATCCTGATGCTTCTCAGTTTTTATTTAACCTGTCACACCAGAAACTCACTCAACATGAATAATGCTTATCAATGAAAATTTTAATTTCATCATTTGTTAATATGAGCTAATTCAATATGAGCTTAAAAATGGTATCAAAGGGAATAAATCTAGATAATGTAATCTTACAGCCTTTGATAGTACTGTAAAAGGAATTTACCAAAAATGGGCTACGTATTTTTTGGTAAGTTTAATAGGCAAACAATCTCAAACAATACCTCTCGGAATAGGTGATCTTCTACAGGTGACATAAACAGACAGGTGAAGAGTGCTTGATGGAAGTACAAGTCTTTACTGATTTCTGGGTGATTTATACAACATTTAATAAGAGCCATTGCTTCAGGTATGCGTTCACAAGCAATTAGGTATCTGGCACGTAGTTCAAAGAATAGTGGATTTTCAGAACTTAAATATTTGTTCACTATATTAAAAAGAAAACAGACTCTTATTACTCTCAAGAAAAGACTGTCTCAAACATTTTTCTTTGACACTTCAGCACTAACATGTAGTATCTAATTAAATCAACTATTTAATTAAATAGCATTTTCCTTATTAGGAGTTTGTGAAAAGAATATATCAGTTAAATGATTGAAAAAATGGCAATAAAAGACAACAAAACTGTGCCCAAGAAATATTTGCTGATTCTTTCTCAATCTAAAGAAAGAAGCAAAATTAGAAAAACAAACAAACATGAAATACTCTTTTTTTGTGTTCTCTAATGTTAAAATATGTTTCAAATGGCACAGGATCTGGAATTTCTTTCTAGTCTAAGATTATGAACTTTGTCTTCTTACCATTATTTTCATTACTTTAAGATTAGAAGGCTAAATCCTAATCTGCCATTAAAACCATATTAATTCAGATTAATTATAGCAAAATATAATTTGAATTAGTGAAAAGTTCAGTCATAAAAGAAATATTTTATTACTTTCTAACAAAAAAGTAAGCTAAATGTAATGTCAAATAGGACTGCTTATTAATATATGTCCATTAATATATGCCCAAGGATAATTACTAAACTTAATACTTGCTTTTACACAGTTTTAAAATATATAAACACCTTTACCTACGTAAGTTTATTCAGACCTAACAACAACCTCATGACAGATATAATACTTGTTTTACAGATCACAAAACTGAGTCTCAGAGAGGTCAAATGACTTGCCCAAGGACAAAGAATTAATTAAATAAGTGGCAGAGCAGGAAATGGAACCCATATTTCATAATTTCAAATACAAAAATGTTTTAGTTAATTATATATATTTAATCAATAGCTTCTAAAATGCCTATGAGTAATGTTTTATTTGGGCTTCAACATTTGCCTTGCAACTCTGTTTATAATATATGAGCAGCATACAAATATGATTTGTATAGTTAATGCAAAAATAAACTTCAGACTAATCTTTACCCTAATGATCACGAGTCGAGTCATCCACATTAATGAGCTTCTAGAGCAGCTTTTCCCAAAATGAAGTATGCTAGGGTAAGTATAAAAGGAGTACGTATCAAAGAACTACACATAGTATGTGCTGTGCTGTGCTGTGTTTAGTTGCTTAGTCGTGTCCGACTCTTTGCAACCCCATGGATTATAACCCACCAGGCTCCTCTGTCCATGGGAATTCTCCAGGCAAGAATACTGGAGTGGGTTGCCATGCCCTCCTCCAGGGGATCTTCCCAACCCAGGGACTGAACCAGGTCTGCGGCATTGCAGGCAGATTCTTTACCGTCTAAGCCACCAGAGAAACCTATAACTGTGTATATAAAGGTACCAGCCTCACACCGACCAACAATGGGTTTGTTCTAGCTCCTACTTAGAGAAACCTGTAAGTTATCTGAAAAATCCAAACTCTTCTCTCTTGTTCTCACTCCCTATGAATCTGTCTTTGCCTAGCTCCTATCCCCTCTGGCCACATTCCCCAGCTTCCTCAGAGATTCCTTCAAAGCTGTCACCCCTGCCTTCCCTAAATTTGATGGTTCATACGTTCCCTCAATAACCCTACTCTTCCTCCTCCAATGCAACTACTGCCTCTGTCTTCAGTTTTGGTTTTTTTTTAATTCCTTTCTTAGACCTTCACATCAAGTGCTAGTTCTCCTTTCTATCCCTTATATTTATACAATGATACCACTGCCACATGTACCTTAGCTCTTTCCTTCTAGTCTTGTCCTACTTCCCATCTCATTCCACCACTCTCATTATTTCTCCTGGTCTTATCTCTTTTCATCTTCTCTCACATCTTTTCTTGTCCCCTATGCTTGTATCTGGGGGTCAGCTTGCTTGTAAGCCCTAGAATCATAGCCCCTTCCCCACTCAGTTCTACTCACAACCCACTCCCACCCCTTTACCTAGGACAAATAGAAAGATCCTAACATACTCAGGCAGTTGGTGGTGGGCAGTGTTTTCTCCCCAATGTCTGAATGGTTCCAGAGGTCTTGTCTTTTCCCTCTGGCCATGTTATAACTGTACTCCATAGGCTCTCTCCATGCTCTCAAATGTGTCCAGACTTTTGTGCTTATTCTAAATTTCAGTGACTCAAATGTTCTGGGGCTCAGAAATAATACGGCAAATATATATATATATATATTTTTTTTTTTTTTTTGAAGAATTAATTAGAAATAGTTGACAGAGCTTCCTGGAGGGAGGAGGGTTCAGGATGGGGAACACAGGTATACCTGTGGCGGATTCATTTCGATATTTGGCAAAACTAATACAATATTGTAAAGTTTAAAAATAAAATAAAATTAAAAAAAAAAAAAAAAAAAAAAAAAAAAACACCAGGCTCTGCCACCCTTGTTCAGGATTTGTGACCTGGGTTACAAGCTTTGGCCTTTCCTCTGGCTACCAACCTGCTGAGGCCTAGGGAAGACCCCGTGCCATCCAGCTGTGTCCCGGAATGCAACCAGCACTGACCCAGGGGACCTGCACAACAGAGCTACGAATCGATGGTGGCTTTGACTGAGAACAATTTGATCAGGAGAAAGAAATTTTCAGAACCCATGGACTAAGCGAAAATGCCATTAAAAAAAAAAAAAAAGAAAGAAAAAAAAGGAGATTTTGGCTCATTGGAATCTAGATTAAAGAGAAGGTGATGTCAAAAAGGTATGCAGATAGTAAGGGGATGAGGCAAAACTCCTACTGATGAAGGAAGTTTGGGAAATACTGCTCTAGAGTATTTGGAACTGAAATTTACTTACTCATTTAATTAGTCAGACATTCACTTATGCATTCATGTGGTCATTCATTCAATAAACAAGTACTGATACTGAGCACCTACTACTCTGTACCAGGCACTGGGCTAGGTGTAGGATATGTTAGTGTTTATCAAAACAAAAGCTAAAGGACCTCCATCCTTCATAGAGTTTCCTGTATAAGGGAGATTCCATGTGCTTAAGCAGGGTGTTGCTTTTTTTTTTAAGGGTGTTCCTACTTAAATAGATTTTAAAAACATAACTGAAGTGACAAATACAAACTCTTTGTAAATAAGTAGCATCTGGATACTAAATATGTTAACACTCTGAATTTTAATAGGGAATTACTAGAGATAGTTTTACCTAATCTTGTGTCAAATCACTCTTGGGCTGGGTTAATATAGCAAATTAAACACACTTCATGTGAAAATACATTACTCTTATTCAGTACTGTAAATAAAAAACACTAATACTGCTCTAGTTAGAAAATGAAATTGTGTTTGTTTCTCACAAATGAAGGTTTAGATTTGAGTCTCCTGTAGTACCTATCTCCTGAGATGCTGGCTGGGCTTTTAGAACAGCTTGCAACACAGGATCTTCCCATGGGCCACCATCTCTAATGATTCGAGTCACCAGTTCCAGATTCACATTTCCATATCTGCGGAGGTGATTCTGGCATTCCTAGGAGAGAAAAATCATTTTGGCTTTGTGAATTTAAAGGGGTTAAAAACTAAACTTGATCATCATTGTCAATAAAATGACTGATGGTCAATAAGGCAGCTGTTAAACTATAAAAGAGAAAGGGTTGCTTTAGTAACCTAATTAGGGTGTCAAAACCCCATTAGTACACAAATAGGCTTTAATGCCAAAGGTTACACAGTTCATACAAAATTGGACTTAGAAAATCCCATTATAGCAGGGATAAAATGTAACCGAAGGGAAAAACATAAGGGATGCATCATTCCTAGGAAAAGAACCAGGTCGCAAAAATATAAAAAGTGTATGTTCAGTTATGTGAGGGCTCATAAAGTTTCCATTAACAATGGCAGGCCTGACAATAAGAAGGGAATAAAGAGGTCCCTGTCCAATGCAGACTCTGGCTGGCAGGTAGGTACAGGTCCTTGTCCCTGATCCCAGATGTAGAATCTTAGATGTGGCAGAGGCTGGAAGATGGAAATTCTATTCCACTTTGTTGTATAAGTAGATTTATAGTCTTGAGATGAGAAATGACAGGTTGAAGGAATGAATCTAGCCTATAATATGAAGACTTTGCATTAGATTTAAGATAAAGATACTATTGATAAGTTGGGCATTAACTGATAATTTGTCTATGCATTTGTGTGGGTTACAAAAGATATTTGAAATGTTTTCATAGACTGGTGATTAAAATATGAGTTATATAACATAAGTTTGTAAACAATGTTAAAGAGAACTTGGTTTACTGAATTTATTTATTAGACTTAGATTTACATGATTTAATCATTTGATTAGGCATCTTAGATTCATTATGTACTTTGTCAGGTGTTTTTTAAAATGTTTCATGGAATCTGATAATTTAAAAAGATTAACTGAAAATCTAGTGAAGTAATAGATAGATTTATTTTTTAATGCATAAATTGAACTTAAGGCCTTAAGAAAAAACTAGATACTGACATTGGCAATGCTAAAAACTGGAATAAAATGCACATCACTTAAAACACAAACAACTGTCAAAATTTTTTTCTGTGCTCAAAAAATCCCTCAGACATGAAAAACTTAGTTATAAAGCGAAGCTTAGGATAAAACCACATACATTTACAAATTTTACTTAGATGAATCATTAGGCTACATATTCAAGGTGGCAATTAACATTTTGCTTTTATTGGCACTTTTCATTCATTGTTAAAATACATGAAAGAGGCTTTGTCTTCTAAGAGAACAAGGCAGCAGAAGAAATCAAGTTTCAAGACAAAGAACCATTCCAAGAAGTACCACTAAGTCAAACATGAAAATAGCCTCTAAAAGTCATTTATGGAATTCCCAAATTAAAATAAGCAGGCAAGCAAACAAAAACCCTATAAACAGTGGGCAAATTACTTAACCTTTCTGCTTTTTCAGTTAACTCTTCTACAAAATGGATACTAAAAACACCTACTTCATAGGATTGTTGTGAGGATTAAACAACACCTAGTACTGAAAAGTGCTTGGGACAATGCCTGGCACATAACAAATACTTAATAAGTGCAAGTTACTTTTTTTCTAGTATGTTTAAAGATTCTGAATAAATATTTAATTTTAGGACACCCAACTGCTTAGCATAAAATTAATTTCTATATTTCCATGTGTCAGCATGTTATAGCACTCATAAAAATAAGGTATAAAGTTATTGATCAGCCATGATTTTTTTAACACATGGAACACAGTAATGATCTGGGCAATGACTTCACGGATAAAAATTATAATCAGTTTCAAACCTCAAGGTAAATAAATTCCTAAATTGCTCTAGACATACGTATCATTGCCCATACAAATTAAGCTACTGTAAGCTGGCTTTTGGTCCAAAGCACAAGAAATACGGTAAGCTGGATGCCAGCCCATGAATCACTGGTGAGGCTTTCACTCTGCTGTGGAACTCTTGGTGAGGCACCAATAATATAGCACTTAGCACTGTGGGACCTAAAACAGGACTTGGGTCTCAAGTCAAAAGATGATGAAACAGATCTACTGCTAATATCTTAAACTTGGCAGAAAATAAGAAACACTTGGAGGTCTTGTTAAAAGATGATTCCCAGACCCCAATTCAAACCTACTGTTTTAATTATTAAACCTACTATTTAATTATTATAATTTAAAGTTTCTAAGGGAAAACCCTAATAACCTGTATGTTTAACAATAGCTAGCCCTCAGTCAGCTCTGGCATATGTTTTCATTGTACTTCCTACATTTAAAGTGCACTGTCATAAATGTTTATACTATAAAGTATATACTTGCACTCCTACCAATCCTTCTATTAAAATTAGTAAATTAGATTAAGTTCATTTTCTAAGATACAATTATATTTAAGTGAAAGTTTTGTTTTTTGGTGCATGCATTCCTTGAGTCAAATACAACATGTTTTGGAGACCACTTCTATGGGGAAGTAAATCTGGATAGGAAATAGAGATGAAATAAAGATTTCACTTTGGTCTATTTAATAAGACACAGAATGAAAGAAAAGTTTTTAAGTATCTTTGGGCTCATTTTTCCTTAAATAGTATGGTGAATGGTTTTCAATTTAAAAGCTCTCAAGTGAAAAAGGAAATACTTAAATCACTCTAGATTTACAACTTATCTTTTCTAGAGTATATTTATATTGTATTTTTTAGGAGGTTTATTTAATTTAAAAACCTATATATTAACTTGGACCTATATATTAACTTAATCCTTTATTTACTCACTGCATTGTACTAAATATAATTCCCTTGGAAACTTACATTCAGCCTTGTGTCTTTGCCAAAGTAGAGAGAAAACATAATTTCTTCACTCTTCTTTTATAATCTGTTTAGTTCCAGAAGACTTTTCTTTCACAAACTTGCTGTCACTTTGCATGTCTGTGTAGCTGCAGGTCAGTGTTCTGGTCATTACACAAACTTAATCTGAATCCTTTCGTTTATCATAGTATAAAAGTTCTTAATACTTAAACTTCATATTTAAGGACCTCTGAATTTACCAACCTAACTCATTCACCTATGAATGAACACCATGACTCCGCTTCTCCAGCCTGGTTTTTAATGTCTCCTAAGCTTATCTCATACTTCCTTGCCTATGCCTTTTCTCCTACCACTCTCCCCTACAACTTTCTCCTGTCTTCCCACTGAGAAGCCTCCACTAGCTACCTCAATCCATAATAATTCTCCAGCAGTACTGAAAATCTGTACAACTCCACTCTTCTGGTACTCATTATATAGGAGAAAGGCCATGCATTACTGAGTAGGTGTTGCCATCATCTTACTTCCTAGGTAGTTAGAAGTTTCTTCAGTCAGAAAAGGAAAGTATACCAGAGAAGACATATTCTTAAATAATAGATAACTTTTAAAATCAAATTAGGATTTTATAGAAATCTGTGAAAGCAGAAGCATTATGAAATATGTCTTATTTTGAATGAAATCAGATTCCAGAATTAAGTATAAAATACCACGTCAAATTCATTCATAAGCAAGATATTGCAGCAGATCAGAGCAAAAATGTAAAAGGTATTCAATGTGATTGATTTATAAAACCAAAGACTTTAAAACACAGCAAACTCTTTATAATTTATAACACCTGGAAATGAGAATGATCATATCTTTTATTATTATATTTTCATTAGCTGTGGTAAAGTACTTCAAAAGGGGTAAAATTCAAAGATGTTATGCAGTTTTCTTTTACAAAAAGACAGTTCTCACAAATTTGCTGTTCTTCTCTGTGATAGGTTTCTGAGAAGTATTTATCTGATGTTTTTGAAAAAATTAGCATTCTGAGTTTTCTAATATAGAAAGAACAGTATACAGTGAGAAAGTTATTACTCTGAAAAAGAAAGTTCTTAGGAGATGATCATTTAAAATAGATGCTTGGATGTATTTACATCATTACATGACTGTTGTTGCCCCAATTCAATACCAACTATAATGCTTGTATTTATGACATTAAAAAAATGTAATTAGAATTTTCTGTTTAAAACATGCTTCATTTGGAGCATTTTAATGAGTTTTCAGTTTATTTGTTTAAAAATGGTTACTGTTCAAGAAAACAGTGATTTCAGAAACAACAAATTTAGTCAAATTTAGTCAAATTGCAAAAAAATTGCAAATTAAAAAAAAATTTTTCAAATTTAGTCAAATTGCAAAAAAATTGCAAATTGCAAATTTTTTATTAAAAATTTTTCAATAATATTGTCATGTGAGTGTATGTTCCTCGGTTCTTTGTTTTGTCACAACAAAGATTTGGAGTGACGATATGAACTTAAAATTTTTTAAAAATAAAGCACATTTAGTCATACTGGTGTCATTAAAGTTTTACACTGTTAAAATATTATTTTACTACATATTTTTATGTTTTATAATAGTTGTTGTTTAGTTGGTAAAGTCATGTCCAACTCTTTTGCAACCTCGTGAATTGTAGCCCATGAGGCTTCTCTGTCCATGGGATTTCCTAGGCAAGAACTTTGGGGTGGGTTGCAATTTCCTCTTCCAAGGGGTCATCCCGACCCAGGGATCAAACCCATGTTTCCTGTATTGGCAGGCAGACTTTTTACCACCGAGCCACCTGGGAGCCCATACAGTATTAATGAAAGTGAAAGTGTCCATCACTCAGTCGTGTCCCACTCTTTGCAACCCCATGGACTGTAGCCCACCAGGCTCCTCTCTCCACGGGATTCCCCAGACAAGAATACTGGAGTGGGTTGCCATTCACTTCTCCAGGGGATCTTCAGGACCAGGGATCGAACCTGGGTCTTCCACATTGCAGGTAGATTCTTTACCATCTGAGCCACAGGGAATATTTCCAAATACTATAGTATTTGTACATGTACATAAAATAACACCTATACACATATTGGAGATATATGTTCAAACTTAAAAAGTCTGAATGGGTATGATATCAGAAGTCTAAGGATTCCTAGTTTTAGGTATTATTTATTTATTTTTGTGTTTGGTATCAGTTATAAAACTCATCTTCTTCTATTGATCCTAATGGCTTGGCAGTTTTCTTCAACATCTCCTGGTCTGCTTCTTCCTTGCCATTATTACAGTTTGTACTCTAGTCGATGCCTTCATCTGCTATCACTCAGATAGCCGCAGTAAAGTTTCTTATTTCTCTCTCTCCCCATTAGGGTGGTCTTGAAAAGGCTTTAAAATGTTAAGACTATGAAGCATTTAAGATAGTATAAATAAAAACATTTCTTTAAACCTGTTCTTTTGACCCATACATTATTGCACACACATGGTTGCATCATTTAGATTAGGGAACACTGGAAAGATGGCTGAGTTGAGAATAGGATTCTATAAACCTCAACTCATTTGAGCTTAAGTTTCTGATCTATAAAACAAGGAATTATTAGATTAAATTTCTAAGGTGACTGTCATCTTAAAATTATAAAAAATTCACTATTGCATATAAATTATCCATATTTCACTTTAAAAATAACTAGAAATTATGTACTTATAAGTGAACTATTTGGAGAAGGCAATGGCACCCCACTCCAGTACTCTCGCCTAGAAAATTCCATGGATGGAGGAGCCTGGTAGGCTGCAGGTCATGGGGTCGCAAAGAGTCGGACATGACTGTGAGACTTCACTTCCACTTTTCACTTTCATGCATCGGAGAAGGAAATGGCAGCCCACTCCAGTGTTCTTGCCTGGAGAATCCCAGGGATGGCGGAGCCTGGTGGGCTGCCATCTCTGGGGTCGCACAGAGTCGGACACAACTGAAGCAACTTAGCAGTAGCAGCAGTGAACTATTGGGGCTTTTGAAAAAATAAAAATATTAATGAGTTATTGTCTCCTATTTAATAAACCTGATTAAATTTTTTTACATTTAAAATTTTTAGGTAACAATATAAATGTTACTTAGTTTTTTTCTGAAGGGGAAATCAATCATAAATAAAGTAAAACCACCAATTCAGAGTATAATCAGATTTCAGAATTAATTGGTAGTTGCCGTAACAGGCTTCCCTCGTGGCTCAGATGGTAAAGAATCCACCTGCAGTGTGGGAGACCTGGGTTTGATCCCTGGGTTGGGAAGATCCTTTGGAGGAGGGTATGGCAACCCACTCCAGTATTCTTGCCTGGAGGATCCTCATGAACAGAGGAACCTGGCAGGCTATAGTCCATGGGGTCACAAAGAGTAGGAAATGACTGAGCAACTAAGCACAGTACAGCACAGCACTTTCAATTTAAAGACAGAAAATTTAATTTCTGCATATCTTATTAAGAAACATTTACTTCTAATTTAGTTCAAAATTATTTTTACATAGAAAGTCTGAAGATTACAAAGAAATATATTTCTATGTGTGTTATCTGAGTATGAAAGTACAACCTACCCTACTATCAATAATTTAAAATAAGTAATGAAATGATATGGCCATCAGAGAAGTGCTATTGTTACAGTTCTAACCTGTAAGACAGACCCTGAAGCAGAATTAAGGTAGCTGCAAGATTTACTTGAGCACAGGTTCCTAGGCAAACTAAATATAAAATATGACTCCGTGAATAGGTCAGTCAAGAGAACAGGTCACAATATGGGTTATGCTACAAATTGACAAGTTACTAAAGCTCCAATAAATATTGTTGAATGAATGAATAAAATTTCTCAAGTCTTTGGTTTAATGATTTATTTAGAAATATTTTATCTGGGAAAATATATATTACTTTAGGTATTAATATGGTCAGATAATATGGGAACACAATTTTGAAACTGCTTCTCACAGAAGGTCCTGCTCTTAAGCTGATATTTGTTGTTCAGTTGCTCAGTTGTGACTGTTTGCAATCCCATGGACTGCAGCATGCCAGGCTTCCCTATCCTTCACCATCTCCCAGAGTTTGCTCAAACTCATGTCCATTGCATGGAGTCAGTGATGCCATCCAAACATCTCGTCCTCTGTCATACCCTTCTCTCCTCCTGCATTCAATCTTTCCTGGCATCAGAGTCTTTTCCAATGAGTTGGCTCTTTGCATCAGGTGGTCAAAATATTGGAGCTTCAGCATCAAGCCTTCCAATGAATAATCAGGGTTGATTTCCTTTAGAATTGACTGGTTTGATCTCTTTGCAGTCCAAAGGACTCTCAGAGGTCTTCTCCAACAGAGAAGGTTCGAGAAAGAATCAATTCTTGGGCGCTTAGCCTTCTTTATGGTCCAGTCTCACATCCATACATGACTACTGGAAAAACCATAGCTTTGACTAGATGGACCTCTGTCGGCAATGTCTCTGCTTTTTAATACACTGTCTAGGTTTGTCATAGCTTTTCTTTTAAGAAGAAAGTGTCTTTTAATTTTATGGCTGAAGTCACTGTCCACAGTGATTTTGGAGCCCAAGAAAATAAAGTCTCTCACTGTTTCCATTGTTTTCCCATCTATTTACCATGAAGTGATAGGACTGGATGCCATAATCTTAGTTATCTGAGTGCTGAGTTTTAAGCCAGCTTTTACACTCTCCTCTTTCACTTTCATCAAGAGGCTCTTTAGTTCCTCTTCACTTTCTGCCATAAGGTTGGTGTCATCTTCAATAATTATGAGGTTATTAATATTTCTCCCTGAAATCTTGATTTCAGCTTATGCTTCACCAGCCCAGTATTTCTCATGATGTACTCTGCATATAAGTTAAATAAGCAGGGTGACTATATATGCAGCCTTGATCTACTCCTTTCCCAATTTGGAACCAGTCTGTTGTTCCATGTCCGGTTTTAACTCTTGCTTCTTGACCTGTATACAGATTTCTTAGGAGGCAAGTAAGGTGGTCTGGTATTTCCATCTCTTTCAGAATTTTCCACAGTTTGTTGTGATCCACACAGTCAAAGGCTTTAGCATAGTCAATGAAGCGTAAGTAGATGTTTTTCGGGAATTCTCTTGCTTTTTCTATAATCCAGCGGATGTTGGCAATTTGATCTCTGGTTCCTCTGCCTTTTCTAAATCCAGCTGATACATCTGGAATTTCTCAGTTCATGTACTGTTGAAGCCTAGCTTGGAGTTATATTTTAAAACCTTTTAACCAGAGTTACAAAGGTAGTTTTGAATACCAAGATGAGAAATTTGCCAAATCTTTGGGAAATTTATTCCAATTAGTCTAGGGAGGGGACATGATCTAGGTTTTGAGAAGGTTTTAGTGGAATGTCAATAGTTCTAAACTTATTCCTATTAGCTAAAATAATAAAATCTGGGAGACACACTGGTCTTATGAAGATGATGAATATATACTCTCACTTCTTTTTGTGTGTGTGTTAGTTGCTCAGTCATGTCCGACTCCTTGTGACCCCATGCACTGTAGCCTGCCAGGCTCCTCTTTTCATGGAATTCTCCAGGCAAGAATACTCGAGTGGGTTGCCATTCCCTTCTCCAGGGGATCTTCCCAACCCAGAGATTGAACCCTGGTCTCCTGCACTGCAGGTAGATGCTTTACCATCTGAGCCACCAGTGAAGCCACTCTAACTTCTCAGGGGAGATCAACACTTGCCCCAGTAAAACAGGGTGGACATAACAAGCTATTTACACTCCTCTCTTGTGGCTGGTTCTTTTACTTCTGATTATTTTTTGCCCTTCAAGATGCTATTACAGTAAGATAGCCTTGGGCCTCCTCCTGTTTGTGAGTTTTTGTTCCCTATTTCCTCCCACCTCCTTTCCCTACTCACACAAAGAAGGTCAAACAGATGGAAAAATAGGGTAGAGTACCAAGAAAAAAAAAAACTTAACTAAGACCAACTTCTCTGCTCAGTCGCTCAGTTGTGTCAGACTCTTTATAATCCTGTGGACTGTATCCTGTGAGGCTCGTCTGTCCATGTGATTCTTCACACAAGAATACTAGAGTGGGTCGCCATTTCCTCCTCCAGGGGATCTTCACTGACCCTGGGATTGAACCCTGCATCTCTACAGAGCTCTAGCAGTAATGCTTTTAGATTACAGGTTGGGGTTTTGTTGACTACTTCAGGGTCAATCTCTTCCCCCCCCCCCTCCTAAATTAACAAGTGAACAAAAATCTATATAACATTTATTTTTCTCTTGATTAATAAAATGATACATGATCTTGACTTGAAACAAATTAGGGAGATATACATAAAAACCCATAAATCTACCATTAATTGGGCATCATTCAGTTCAGTTCAGTTCAATTGTTCAGTTGTGTCCAACTCTTTACAATCCCATGGATTGCAGCATGCCAGGCTTCTCTGTCCATCATGAACTCCCGAGCTTGCTCAAACTCATGTCCATTGAGTCAGCGATGCCATCCCACCATCTCATCCTCTGTTGTCACAGTCTCCTCCTGCCTTCTTCTTTCTCAGGATCAGGGTCTTTTCCAGTGAGTTGGCTCTTGGCATCAGCTGGCCAAAGCACTGGAGCTTCAGCTTCCGCATCAGTCCTTCCAAGGAATATTCAGGACTTATTATTTCCTTTAGGACTGACTAGTTTGATCTCCTTGCAGTGCAGGGGACTCTCAAGAGTCTTCTCAGTTCAAAAGTATCAATTCTTTGGCACTAGCCTTATGGTTCAACTCTCACATCCATATATGACTACTGGAAAAACCACAGCTTTGACTATATGGACCTTTGTTGGTAAAGTAATGTCTCTGCTTTTGGGTATCATTAGTACTTGGATATTCCAAAGATATTTAAAACTCTTGTGTCTAGAATGGAACTTATCTTCTTTCTAGATCTTCCTCTTCCCCATATGATCAATGCTCAGTTAGTGAATAGCACTACTCTACGTGGTTATTTGAAAGGAAATGGCAACCCAGTCCATTATTCTTGCCTGGAGAATCCCATGGACAGAGAAGCCTGGTGGGCTGTGGTCCATAGTGTTGCAAAGAGCTGGACAGGACTGAAGTCACTTAAGTACATACATGGTTACTTCAGCTTAAATGCCCAAGAATATACTTGATTCCTCTCTCTTTTCCTTACTTCCATCCAATCAGTACTATAATCTGAGATCTTAGTTGTTGATTATTGTGTGTGTACTTTTATTCAAAATTTATAGTTTCTTTTTTCAGAATCATTTCTGGTATTAATAGGATTTTCATAACAACATATTAACAATAGTGTGCTTACTTTTACTTGTTTCTTCAGATCAGTCCTATTTTTTTTTCCCATAACCACTCTGTGTAAATTCTTTGCTTTGATCACTTCTAAATCAGCTGGTTTCTTTCTTTCATTTTCCTGATAAAAGATATGTAGCTGGTTGGTCTTCTAAGTATCTGGACTATTTATTTCTGTTGTCCTCTCTCATAAACTACAGGGCTTGCCATCTGTATTATTAAATAATACTTTTTCCCTTTAAAAACTCAGGATATTATTTGTTCTGCCATTTGTTACAATGAAGAAGTTCACTGAAGACCTGATTTTATTCTTTCCTTTGTGAGAACCCTAGTTTTTCTATGTGAGTCCTGCATCTGTAGGAGTTTTTTTAATCCTAAAAACGAAGACTGTAATAAGATATGGCTGTATGTAACCATGAATTGAAAATTAATTTTTAAAAATTATTTACTTCACTGGTTTGGTTTTTCTTAGAGCTAGTCTGCTGTTGATAGCCTTCACTACACTTTTAATTTAGTGGTTTCCTCTCCATATAGTATTTTACTTCCATACATCCTTGAGGTTGTCCTTTCTTTTAAATTTCACTTCAGTTTCACAGAAGATACTTGAGACTCAACCACAGCAAGAACATAACTGATCCTTAAAAAACAAACAAAAAAAGAAAACACCTTTTATCTTACCATGTAACTGATGGTAATTCATGTTATTTAGTCTCTTCATTCATCTCTACCTAGAGTATTTACAACAGAGAGCTGTTTTACTAATGGATAAATAGGTCTTTGTCAAATTTTTCAAGTCCAAACAGAGAAGGTAAAAGTTTCTAAGTATGATTTGTTAAGAGTAATGGCCTGTGAGGCAGTAAACTATGAGGAAGCTACAGCTGGAGCTGTACAGCTGAGCTATTCAGAAAACATTCTTAACCTCTGGGTACTGGGACAGGCTGCATTTAGTTTGGGTCATACCATCATTCTCTCAATGAAAGGAATGCTCTCACGCAGAGCCATACATGCCATTTTTAATGTAGATTTAACAGTCACATCACAATTCCTGTTCTGTTGGTTCTGCTGCATACCTAGTGTATTTTCAGGAAGCACCAACCGGAATGAGATTGCCCACATACCAAATGACCCACTATTGCTATTTCCTCTGGCCTCTATTGTTACAAGCTGGTGGGGGGAGCCACATATTACTGGATAGCACTGGATGGTTCTCTCTTTTATCTCTGTCCCTCATTTCCCTATTTAATCACATTCAGTTAACCAACTGCCGATTTTATAGCATTCACAAGGAATTTTTTTCCAAATTTTACATTATTTTTGTCATTTCATTGAGAGTCTATTTAAATAAATTAACAGATTTTGGAGACCAAGTGTAATGAATTCAATTACAAGCCTATGGAAAGCTCACCAATGAACAGATTAAAATAAAAATAATAATAATGAAGTTGGTGCATCACACAAGAAATGTGTCATCTTCTTATGTTGAGGTAAAGAAAAATTACCAGAGGCCAAGTTCCAAGAAAGCAAGCTTTTAGGAGCCAGCACAGATCCTCCTCATCTTACGATGGGGTTAAGGCCTAATAAACCACCGTAAGATGAAAATACCATAAGTCGAAAATGCATTTAATACATCTAACCTCCCAAACATCATAGCTTAGCCAAGCCGGCCTTAAAAATGCTCAGAACACTTCTACTGGGCTTATAGTTGGGAAAAGTCATCTATCACAAAGCCTATTTTATAATAAAATGTTGAACACCTCATGTAATTTATTGATTATACTGAAAGTCAAAAACAGAATGGCTGTCTGGGTACAGAATGGTTTTAAGTGTACTTGTTGTCTACTCTCATGATAGCATGGCTAATTGGAGCTACTGGGAGCTGCTGCCACTGCCCAGCATCATGAGACAGCACCATACAGCATATCATTAGCCAGGAAGAGATCAAATTTCAACATGTGAAGTACACTTTCTACTAAATGGTACGCTTTCACACCATCGTAAAGCTGAAAAATCCTAAGTTGAACCACTGTAAGTTGGGGACAATCTGTATATGGAACATCTGGCTCTAAGAATGAAGTTTCCTCTTGGAATAAAGCACAGAGTAAAATACAGTCAATGGATAAGAAGAATAAGTAATTTCTACCTAAACAACTCAAGGTTTAGGAAATCTGAAATTCACAGAAGAAAAGAATAAGCTTAAGAGGTAGGTTTTGATTTCATCATGAAAAACAGAAATCCTAATAATATGACTTCATGAGTTCACATACTTCACCAGACAGGCTACAGGCCTTCCTTAGACCTTAAACCTGATCATTTTTCTAAGAACAATGCCAAACGGAGGACCCTATACAGCAAATACAATTACTGTTTCCACTTTACAAACAATGAAACTGACACTGAAATTATGTAACTTGCCCAAGATGACAGAGTGGCAAGTCGGGAAATGGGAAGGAAATGGGTGGGGGAAGAGAATGAACAATTAACTCAAATCTGCCAAGAATGTTAGTCCCTTGCTAATTCAAAGTGTGATCTAGGGACCAGCACCATCAGCATCACCTCATAGCTTGTTAGAAATGCAGATTCTCAGGTCCCAACCCAGAACTACTGAATCATTAACTTGGATTTTAACAAAATTCCCATGTGATCTTTATGTACACTAAAGTATGAGCACCTGTGTTTGTCCTACTTCTTGTAGAGAAGAGCATGATCTTAGCTGGTATGAATCTGTATGAAAGATGGATAGAAATGTACCACTTGGGAACTAGGGCTTGCACTAGTAGAAAGTATTAAAAAAAAAAATTCAAAAGGTGACATTGGGTTTGTCATTGGATTACCAAAGGTTGGTCTAAAGCCTGGAGAATTCACAAGCTTACAAATGTGAGGTTTTAAAGGAGTATACATGATGGACTACATATTGTCCTTTCTTGAGTCCCTTAGGGCACATGGCTGGGGAAGCACCAGCAGCAGCGGTTCAGTTAGAAAATGAAGACTATTCTCCAGATAAAGCTAAAATGGGTACAAAAGGTGAAATTTCTCCAAGGAAACAGAAATTAGAGGCTTAGGAAAATTTAGAGTAGGAGTGGGCCACAATATCACAAGTAGCAGAAATGCAGAGATTGAAAACAAACAGGAGAAGGGGTGGGTTTTAGAATTTGTTGAGGAAACAGAAAACTGTGCAAACCTATTGAGGTTGAGGAACTCTCTCTATTGAGTAATTAATTATTTAGATAACTGAATGGAAACTCTGTTGACAAAGCGAAAAAAGGATATACCCTTCACAAATAGTATGATTTCACACATTTAAAACAGAAGTCAAATACTGTCTCTTATCAACTCTAAAAACACTTCAGTATTTCCCACTGAAGTCATTTGTCACTTTCTAAAATACTTGCAATTTACAAAGGTTTGACTTCTTGTCTTTCTGTCTCTAAACTAGAATTAAAGCCCACAATAGCAAGGTTTTTCTGGTTTTGCTTATTATGGTTTTTTCCCAGAGCTTAGTGCATAGCGCACAGTGGGAACTAAATAAATATTTACTGAAGCAAAAATTCAAGAATAGATTGCTAAGGACACAAGTGTCGAAGGAAAAATGGAATGGAAAATTATTTTAAAATACCTGAATATAGACTCTAGTTAGAATGCAGTTTCCATGAGAACAGGTATTTTTACCTCTTTTGCTCAATGTAAGGATGGATACAATAGAAAGTTCAATATAATGTAACTGATTCTAAGATGTGTTTTTTTCATATTTTTTTTAACACTAAGATCATATTGTTTTACAATACTATCTGAATCCATGTCAGCCTGGTAATGTAACCATGTAGTAATGTAACCATGATGTACTTGTCATTCTGAACCCAAGGACATCAAAGACAGCATGAAACCTTGCCAGACGGTTTACTGGTGACTCAGAATAAAACCCAAGAGACTAGCAGAGCACTCTTTTAACTCTTGGATATCAAATGGTATAGGTATAGATAATTAATCTAACTTAATACCCCTGAAGCAGGAGTCAAAAGGTGACTAAACAGAACTTACTGTAAGTCATTTTAAGCTTTTAAAAACCCAGTACAAATAACTTTTAGTTCTTTTATTAACTATTTTAGGAAATGCTACATCACCAACACTTTCGATGCCACTGAAGACAAAATAGTGTAGAAAAACAGACACTGATGACTGGCGAGGAGAAGCAATTCTAGAGTCAGATTCTGAGTGTGAAGAAGTTTTAGATGTACTTTAGCCAATTAAGTTTGCTTATAGTTTTCCTATTTTAGGACTTCCCTGATAGCTCAGTTGGTAAAGAATCTGCCTGCAATGCAGGAGACCCTGGTTCAATTCCTGGGTCGGGAAGACCTGCTGGAGGAGGGAAAGGCTACCCACTCTAGTATTCTTGGGCTTCCCTGGTGGTTCAGCTGGTAAAGAATTCACCTGCAATGTGGGAGACCTGGGTTTGATCCCTGGGTTGGGAAGATCCTCTGGAGAAGGGAAAGGCTACCCACTCCAGTATTCGGGCCTGGAGAATTCCATGGACTATATGTCAATGGGGTCACAAAGAGTCGGACACAACTGAGCGACTTTCACTTCACTTCCTATTTTATTTATGTACCAGAATGATCAATCATAAAAATCTGTTTTAATTCAACCTTAAACTCTTCAAGTAAACATGAAATACAAATTATAGGGAAGAGAAAGCACTGCACAACTTCTCTGTGACTCTGATGATTTCCTTCCTCAATGTAGAATGCAGTCTGTTGTCTCAACAGTTATACCCCTAGGGGGAGCTCAAAGTCCATCTTCCTTTACGTGTGTGTGCTCAGTCACTCAGTTGGGTCCGACTCTGCAACCCCATGGGCTGTAGCCCACCAGGCTTCTCTGTCCATTGGATTTCCCAGGCAAGAATACTGGAGTGGCTTGCCATTTCCTTCTCCAGGGGATTTTCCCGACTCAGGCATCAAACCTATGTCTCCTGCATTAGCAGGAGGATTCTTTACCACTGCGCCACCTGGGAAGCCCCACATCTTCCTTTATTCCACCCCTAAAAAGGGCAATGAGATACTGCCAAGGACACATTAGTGAGCCACAGTACTATATATTGCTTCCCAACAAAATGGTAAAAAAAAAAACATCAAATGATCTTGTATCTACAGGTGAGGTCTTAGATCTTTAGTCATTCCCTTCTAGATTTATTCTTCATTCATAAAGTGTATGCAAAAAGAAAAAGAAAAAAAAACCCTGCCTCCTCTCTTGGGAAGGCTATTAAGGAAATAGATGAGAATATCAGAAAATAGCCAAGGGAAAAAGTGGCATGGGGACAGACAACCTGCTTCTAGTCTAGGCAAAAAGAGTGCTTTTTCTATGGCTAAGGGCTATGCATGGGGTTTTGCAATGAAAGCCTTTAGCAATAAAAAGCATGCTAGCAATAAAAGGATGTGCTTGGGAAGCTACAGGGGGTGGTGGCAGCAGGCTCCAGTCTAGCAAATAAGGAATTAAAATCTAATGTATGAACTGCTTAGAAGTACAGCTAAAAGTTATTTTAAGAACTTTCTTTTCTGCTAATGTAACAGAATCTTAAGCATTGTCACATTAGGAAATCTAGAAGCTTATAATCAATAAATAATCAATATACTATTTTCAGGTGGAGCAAAAGGGCCTGTTTCAAAGGTAGATTAAAATGAAATAAATAAACTGTTTTACCTGGAATGATCCAAGAATATCCTTTAAGGGCTCTTCATAAAATTCATCTCTTCCAAAGAACAGCAGCAACTCAAAGAAACTCCTAGAAAGAATAAGCGAATGGATTGATTTTTTTTTTGCCCCAATTTAAAGACTATCAAGAAATAACAGTTACATAATATCAGATATTTAGTTTTAAAATAGTTGGCTTTGAAAAACTATTAATCATTTGAAGTAAAGTGAAGTTAAAGTCACTCAGTCGTGTACGCCTCTCTGCAATCCCATGGACTACATATAGTCTATGGAATTCTCCAGGCCAGAATACTGGAGTGGATAACTTTTCCCTTCTCTAGGGGATCTTCCCAACCCAGGGATTGAATCCAGGTCTCTCCGGCACTGCAGGCAGATTCTTTACCAGTTGAGCTACAAGGGAAGCCCATTAATCATTTAGGATTCATGTTATGTTTTTGGTAAAATTATAATAAAAAGAAATATACTGAAGTTCTATATCAATAGAATTACTTGAGTCTAGTAGTAGGAGTAGTGTTAGTCACTCAATTGTATCCAATTCTTTGTGACCCCATGGACTGTAGCCCTCCAGGCTCTTCTGTCCATGGAATTCTCCAGACAAGAATACTAGAATAGGTTGCCATGCCCTTCTCCAGCAGATATTTCCAACCCAGGGATCAAACCCAGGTCTCCCGCATTGCAAGAAGATTCTTTACCATATGAGGCACCAGGGAAGCCCTAGAACAAGGTAGGACTCCCCAAAATATAGAGTAGTCTAGAGCAGAGCTGGAAAACTACTGTTTTTGTTTTTTATTTTTCATAATACATGAGACAAGAACACTTAAATTTTAAATTGTTAAAAACCAAAAAAAAAAAAAAAGGCGGGGGGCAAGAGAATAGTATTTCCTAACAGGTAAAAATTACATGAAATTTAAATATCATTGTCAGTAACTACATTATTGTTCAAACAGAGCCACACCCATATATTTACATATTGACTATGGCTGTGTTCACACCAGATAAAAAAACTGAGTAGCTGCAACTAGACCTTACTAGTTAAGCCTAAAAATATTTGCTATCTGGCCCTTTACTCAACCCTGGTCTAGAGCCAACACTGGGTTTCAATCTCAGCTCCACTATTTCCTTTATATGTGACCCTGAGCAAGTCACTTAGTATCTCTGTGTCTCAGTTTCTTTATTTATAAAACAGGAACAATAATAATAGCTATCTCTTGTAAAGCACTTAAAACAATCCCTGGCAATGCTATATAGGTGCTTGCTAATAATACAGAACTATTTTTATTATTAATATTGCCATCAAAGTTTCCTTCAACAATCTAAGAGGAAACCTAAAGTCTTCACAGATGAGTTTTTCCCAGCTGTGCATATGTCAGTTTTGTTGAAATATAAGACACCAATTTTTCCTTACTTAAATTATGAAGATTTTTAAGATATCTAAAAAAATTCATCAAAATGTTTTTCTTCAAAAATGTATTACTGTATAATGTAATACTGGAAATGTTGAATGTGTTTCATATAATGCTTAATATTTAGATAAACTATATATTTAGTATAATGCTTAATATGTAACTGTCTATACATTAGCCAATTATAATTAGTACTAGTCCTAATTATAGGTTACCTACAGTTCATTTAACTAAACTTAAATAATTATTCAAATTAGAAATACCTAAATAAAGTTAATTATATAAAAACAAATTATTTGCAGTGGGATGAGTATATTATAGATGGCATGCCTTTTTAATTAAAAAAATTATACCTTTTATCAGAGAAGGCAATGGCACCCCACTCCAGTACTTTTGCATAGAAAATCCCACGGAAGGAGGAGCCTGGTAGGTTGCAGACCATGGGGTTGCTAGAGTCGGGCACGACTGAGTGACTTCACTTTCACTTTTCACTTCCATGCATTGGAGGAGGAAATGGCAACCCACTCCAGTGTTCTTGCCTGGAGAATCCCATGGACGGAGAAGCCTGGTAGGCTGCAGTCCATGGGGTCGCACAGAGTCAGACACGACTGAAGCAACTAAGCAGCAGCATACCTTTTATAGTCATTTTTACTTTTATCAAACAGTATATTCCTATTATCTATGTAAGCTTAAATAACTAGAATACCACTAGAGTCCCCATTTATGAAACAAACTATATTCTGGTCTTAGAATTCAGATCATATTTTCACATATACTACAAGGGGTAATAAGGTACTTCCTAAAATACACAGGCACACAATAATAGACTGTGATAATTATGACCAGATTTACTTTTCGTTTCTGGGTCTCTGAAGCAGATTAAGTAATTTTCACAGTGAAATACAAGAATGTGGATTTCTGCATTTATGTACCACAAGAAAATTCCACTAAATTATAATGCTTAACTACCCAAATACAAGAAATCCACTTACCAATTTAAGCCAAATAAAATTAGGTCTATTCTACATGAATTAAAGAAGAATAGAATAGAATGTTATAAACTCTCAATTTTTAACAATTTCTTCTATGATAATTCTAAATCTTTGATCATATAGATATCTCAACTTAAATGCTACTTAAGCTTAACAGAGAGCATTTAGTCATACTCAACCATTTGAATGCATTTATCTTCAAAACAATTTCTTCAGTAATGTCTTTACTGAGGAAAGAAAAGGTCTGTATTTTTTTTTTTTTCAAATATGTACAGATAAAGAAACTGTACATTATTTTTTCTATATTATGAATCACCACTTTTGGTGATTCATCCTCTGAAAATAAGTAAAATGCTGGCTAAAACAGCTGGCTTTTGCCTTGACTAAAAGTTAAAAGTTATACTAATAGGCTCCTCCGATCAGTTTCATCACATTTCTAAGCCTGTAAGGAAAACTGCCTGCTTGCACACTGAATTACACAGGAAAAGGAAAAAAAAAAGACTGATTTTAAAATCCTCTCATATAGGTTTTCACCTGAATTCATATTCTGTAGATGGTCCAAAAATTCTCGGGCTAAGACTTTAGCTAAGATTGGTCCTGTGCTAGTAGTATCTCCAGGTCTCTGGTTGAAACAAATGTAAATCCTTTCTAAATATCCACTTCAAACCCAGGCTTCAATTTTTACAAATAAATTTATTCCAAGAAAATACAAATTCACAATTTGTAAATATTGTAGTATTTGTAAATATTAGTAATAATGATGATGTCAATAAAAATCATAGCCTATATAAGGAAAGACAACACCATAAGCAAAAGAAAATCCACAAAGACTTTATATATTTAAGCCAGATCTAGAATATAAAATGAGGATAATATAGTTGAAGGAATATTATTCAGTCACTAAGTCATGTCTGACTCTTTGCAACCCCATGGACTGTAGCCCACCAGGTTCCTCTGTCCATGGGATTATACTGGAGTGAATTACCATTTCCTACTCCATGTTTAAAGAATAAAGAAATATTAAAAATTATAAAAAAAGATAATAGCAATCAAAAACTTACAGAAATAAAATCAACAAAATTAAAAGTCAATGAACACATTTAACTGCAGGTTAGACACAGGTGAAGAAAAAAACTAGTAAAACTAGTATACTGAAAGATCTGTAAAAAAAAATAAAGTGCAATACAGAGAGACAAAGAAATGGAAAACACACACAAGGGTTAAAGACATGAGGAATGGAGTGTACAATTCTAACATGACTAATCATACTTCCACAAAAAGAGAGAGAGAGAGGGAATGAAGCTAAGACAAAAACTAAGTAAGAATTTTTTATAACTGATAAAAGATATCAGATCTAGAAAGCCCAAGAAATTTCCATAATGATTAATCTATACCTACCTAATCATAGTATTTATAAAACGCCAAAGAACAATGTATAAACAACCAGAAAAAAATAAAGACTATTTAAAAGACATGGGAAATTAAATGAGCAAGAAGAGTCTAAGATGCAAATTAGTAAGGTGTGTGTGTGCTCAGTTTTGTCCAACTCTTTTGCGCCCTCATGGAGTATAGCCCACCAGGCTCCTCTGTCCATAGGACTTCCCAGGCAAGGATAGTGGAATGGGTTGCCATCTCCTTCTCCAGGGGATCTTCTGGACCCAGGTATCAAACTAGCTACTAGCGTTTTCTGTGCCTCCTGCATTGGCAGGTGGATTCTTTACTGCTTGAGCCATGAGGGAAGCAGATGTTAATTCACTAATGCAAATTAATAAGCATATAATGACTAAAAAATCTGATAGCATGAAGCAATAATAATAATTTCATCTGGGCTTTTAAAAATCATAGTAAAAATATAAAACATCAATAGCATTAAAACTGGAATGAGAAGTTTCAGTCTGTGTGTTCTAGTGCTCTTGAGCTAAAGGAAGATAAAAAGCATATAAAATATATACTTCAGTACTAAGTTCTTGTAATTCATATATTAGTATACCTGAAAGTAGAAAGTTGATTACAAAACTAATATCCATGAAAACCATGAAATAGCATGAGCAACGAAAAGCAACTAGCCAATATGAAAACATTTTGAAATATTAAAACATTTGAAACCTTTATAATTGAACTGGCATTATATTGGCATGTTAACAAACAGCCTAATGAAATTTAATGGAAAATCCAAAAATAGGACAGCTGCATGGGAGAAGTGAATATGTGACAGAAGCAGCATCTCAAATCAGGGAAAATGTTGGCTTCATATCAGATAGCCCAGTATTAAAAGACAAAATTGCTTCACTCCAACTTCCAAACATAAGAAAAAATTCAAAACGGATCAAAAAATTAATACAAATATCGGAAATAATCACATACAACTTGGTTATAGAGAACATTTTCTTAATCATGATTCAGAAGTCAGGAGCAGCATAAGAATACTGATGAAATTTTCTGTCTGGCATCATACTTGTGCTACATCATTTTGTAGTTCACATCTTCTGGGAATAAAATCTTTCAGCTTTTGCTTCCCTGAAAACATCTTTATTTCTCCCTCAAGAATTAATAGTTGAAAGACTTGTTCCTGCAGTACTTTAGAGATGTCACTTGACTATGTTCTGGCTTACACAAATTCTGAGATGTCTGCAGTGGTATTCTAAATTAGGTAATGTCTTTTTTCTTTGGTGGGCTTCAAGATTTTTTCTGTGATTTTCCGAGTTTAAATGTGATGCATCTAGGTGATATAGGTGGCAGGCTGAGAGAGAGTTTAAAATTATTCTGTTTGTTGTTCTTTGTTCTGAGATTTTTAGATCTATGGTTTAATGTCTTTCAGTATATTTGAAAAAATTCACGGCTACTGTCTTGTATTTCTTCTGCCTCATTTTGCTTCTCTTTCTGGGATTCTAACAAACTTATGTTATACAGGTTCATATTTTCTTAAAGTTCTTAGACCCTCTGTTCTATTTTCTTTTTTTCTGCTTGACATTTAGTTTAGGTAATTTCTTTTGACCTACACTTGATTTCATTTATTCTTTCCTTAACTGTATTGTGCCAACTCTATGATGAGCCCATCAGAGGCATTCTTCATCTGTTATTGTATTTTTTATTTCCAGCATTTTCATTTGAATCTTTCTTAAAGCATCCTAGCTCTTTGGTGAAATTCTCAATATATTTAAACCATGTTATCCATTTTTACCACTAGATCTTTATATGTGAATTTGATTCTACAACCTGCTTTGTCCCTTGATAGTGCATTATTTTTTCTTTTTCTTTTTCATGTGTCCATAATTCTTGGCTGAAAGCTAGACTTCATGATTGTGAAAGTAAAGACAGATACTAATAAAACTGGTGCCTGGAAAATGCCGTTTCTTCTGCTAGCCTTTATTGTGGGCCATTTAAATAAATCTAGTCATGAGTTAAGTGGGCTTGTTATTGCTACCATGTGGGCTGTTGCTATCATGACCTTCAGTGCACCACTGGCTTCCAATTCCTCCACTGTCATATTGTGCTGAAGGTGGAGCCTGGGTTGTCAGATAATACTTTAGGCTTTCTGAGCCACATTAAGGTCTCTCTCCCATTTTTTTTTCCTCGCCCCTTCCCCGTCCCCACTGCCACCAATGTCACATTTTTTTTTTTAATACCATTGTTTAAAAATATAGTATGTCTTAGCTTGGGAGCCATATTAAAAAAGAAAACAGAAACAGCTATGGACAGCATTTGACCCCATGGGCCACAGTCTGCCAACTCCTGAGGTAAAGAATAATCATGTTAAGCAGAGAAACAGAACACATAAGACCCAACTGAAACTTTTATAAATAAAAAAATACAATGTCTGAGATGGAAGATACATTGTATGGGATTAATGTCAGATTGGACTGCAGAAGACAGTGTCAACACACACACAAAGACTGAAAAAAATGAACAGAACAGTCAGTAGCATGTGAGTCAACTGTGGATTTCCTTCAAGTGGTGTCCTTTAAGAAAACATAATGGTTGTTTCTAAAAAAATTCTCAAAGGAATTTTACAAATTTGGGGAAAAGTACAAACCCAAACTTCCAAGAAGCTTAATAGTAATAAATGTGAGAGAAACTACTGTGTAAAATTACAATCAAATTTCTTAAAACCAGTAATAAACTTCAAAAGATCAAAAGACAGCAATAAGAAAATGAAAAGGTAAGCCACAGTATAGGGAAAAGTATTTACAAATCACATATCTGATAAAGAATGTATAACTAGTATAAAGAACCCTTAAAACTCAAATAAAGTAAACAATCCAATTTTAAAATGGGCAAAAGATTAGAATACACATTTTACTAAAGAAGATAGGCACCGAAGAAAGGTACATGAAAAGATCTACCATCAATAGCACTGAGGAAATCCACCAAAACTGAGATACCACTAGGCAACTACTAGAATAGCTATCATGAAAAAGACAAATAGTAAGTTTGTCAGTGAACATGCGGAGACACTGATACCCTTATAGATAGCTGGTTAGAATTTTAAAGGCATAGTCACTTTAGAAAGAGTTTGGCAGTTCTATGTTAAACATAAAGACGGTCTGCAATGCAAAAGACCTGGGTTCGATCCTTGAGGTAGTAAGATCCCCTGGAGAAGGGAATGGTAACCCACTCCAGTATTCCTGCCTGAGAATTTCACAGAGGAGCCCACCAGGCTCTTCTTGTATGGAGTCGCAAAGAGTTGGACGACTGAGTGACTAACACTATCAAGAAAGTAAAAGTCGATCAGTTGTGTCCGACTCTCTGCAGCCCCATCGACTATACAGTCCGTGGAATTCTTTAGGCCCGAATACCAGAGTGGGTAGCCTTTCCCTCTCCAGAGCATCTTCCCAACCCAGGGATCAAACCCAGGTCTTCCACATTGCAGGAGGATTCTTTACCAGCTGAGCCACAGGGGAAGCCCAAGAATAGCTGGACTGGGTAGCCTATCCCTTTCTCCAGGGGATCTTCCTGACCCAGGAATAGAACCGGGGTCGCCTGCATTGCAGGCAGATTCTTTACCAACTGAGCCATCAGGGAAGCCCACAACACTATCATAGGATACTGCAATTCCATTCCTAAATATCTAGTCAAAGAAAATAAAAACATTTGTCCACTTGTAACAAATGTTCATAGCCAAAAAACTGCAAACAGTCCAAATATCCATCAGTTTCTAGATTTTAAAAACAAAATGTACTGTATCTATAAAATGGATTACTATCCAGCACAAAAATGAATGACCTACTGATGTGCTAAAACATGAACTTCAAAAACGTTATTCTAAATGAAAGCACTCATATGTAAAAGCCTACATGTTATGACATATTATTTACATGGAATGTCTAGGTATAGCAGCTATAATATTAAGATAGAAATCAGATGTTCCTTGGGCTGGGGAGAGACTAAGGATTGTTCGAAAATGTGCAAGAGGGATATTTTAGGGGTGGAGAATCATAGTAATACTGGATTGTAGTAATGGCTGCACAGCTTTACAAATTTACTGTAAATCATTTGCTGTTGTTGTTTAGTCGTTAAATCATATCTTATTCTTTTGCGACCTCATGGACTGTAGCCTGCCAAGCTCCTCTGTCCATAGTATTTCCCAGGTAAGAATACTGGAGTAGTCTGCCATTTCCTTCTCCAGGGGAATCTTCCCAACCCAGGAATCGATTAATAATACTTAAATTGCAAGAACTTAGTGGAAATTATGCCTCAATAAAGGTATAAAAGAGATAACTAGCAATGGGTAAGGAGTGCAGAGGTAGACATAAAAGAAGGCTGATGATATATTCATAATTATTAAAGCTGGTGATGGGCAATTCATTATACTCTTCCTTTTAATTCTGTGTAGGTTTGAATTGTTATAATCTTAAAAATTTATAAAATGCCACATTAACAGAGATGTAGGGAAATAGGTCCCATCTTATATGGCTGGTAATATTATATTTTGGCTTAACTTAAACAGAGAAAATTTGGCACTAACTATCAAAATGATAAACCTAACATACTCTGATCCAGCAATTCTACTCCCAGGATACCTGTACAATATGCAAAAATCCTTGAAGTCAGATATTTCAGATTCAGGTCCATATCACCACAATAAGGCAAACATTGCAATAAAGCAAGACACATGAATTTATTTTTTTGGTTTCCCAGTGCACATAAAATTTATGTTTACACTATAATATGCAGTCCATTAAGTGTACAACAATATTATGCATAAAAATGCATATAGCTTAATTTAAAAACACTTTATTGCTAAACAGTGCTAACCATCATGTGAGTCCTCAGTGAGCTGTACCAGTAACATCAAAGATCACTGATTACAGATGATAACAACAAATATAATAATAATGAAAAAGTGTGAAACACTGTGATAATTACCAAAATAAGACAAAGAGACAGGAAATGAGCAAATTCTGTTGAGCACTAACAGACCTGCTCAATGCAAGGTTGCCAGAAACCTTCAATTTGTAAAACAATAGTTACATATGAATCAAATGAAGCAAAATACAACAAAACAAAATATGCCTGTATATATTCCTAGGGCCATTCATACATGGCAATTAATTAAGGGGTTGCTGATAAAGGGTTCTTGATAGCAATAGATCAGAACAAAATCTAAACACTAATTAACAGAGTACCAGTTAGTTAAAACTTTTACATTTCCATAACATTTAAATACTCTACAATCATTTTAATGACTGATGATAGTCCTCTATAACGGGAAAAGATATCCAATGAAGAAAGGGTGCATACTATAGCACCTTTTAGCATTTTTGTAAAATGGAGGAAAAGGAAACATGATTTTTTTTGTATATGCATAAAATATCTCTGGAAGGAAACCCAAGACAATGATTACATTGATTGCGTATGGAAGTGGAAACTAGAGGACGTTTTCACCATAAACAAAATTGAAGAATATAAATTGAACGATATCTCTTTGTGTGTTCACCATACTTCTTGAATTTTGAACCACAAACATGTATTATACGACCTACTCAAAACTTAAAAAATGATACAAAGAAAATCTTAAAAACAGCTCCCCCAAAGGGTGCATTATATACAGGGAAACAAAAATAAGGATGCCAGACTTTTCATCAGGAAAAAAAAAAAAAAAAATGAATCACACAAGCCAGAAAACAATGGATAGACACCTTTTAAAGTACTAAGGTAAAAAATCCTATCAATCAAATATAAAAGCAGTGGAAATACCTTTCAAAAACAGAGGTCTTTCATCTCCATGACAATCAGCACACCACCACACCACAGTATCATATCTGTTTGAATGCTGACAACATTGTGATGAACCTACAGGATGAAAGCTTCACCCAGGGAAGCTTTATAAAGGGTAAGAGGAGTTTGCTGCTGGAGAAGAAACAAATCTCTCCCTTCCTTGGTGTTTGAGGAGTCAGCTTGGGGTCCAGCAAACCCCACCCTGTCCCCAGTTCAAGTGATGGTCCTCTCTGCTCTAGTCTTCTCCACCCTTCTTGGATAAATGAAGACTGACCCATTTTCAGAGGAATGACTTTCCTTCTCACTGTGGTGGCCTGAAGTGTTGGAACAGCATGTTATTTTTCAGTGACTTCCTACAGTGGGAGTTCCTCCCTCAAGGTTAGGAGGCAATAACCACCATCCCAGGACTTCTCAATACATTTTTATTACCTAAACTGAGGAGAGTAAAAACCCCAGACGTCTCTGTCAGTTATGCAGAAGGCAAATGCTTAATGATTAGGTTTGACCAAGGAGGCAGTGGTAGAAAATTGAAGGAGGAAGGGAGCAGCAGTAAGGTCTTTTCCCCCTGCTCTTCTTCTTCTGGGTCCTAGTTAGCAGTAATTATATCTCTTCCAAGGTCTCCTCTCACAAAGGTCAATACATCTTCCTCTCATCAACCATCTCCAGTCTCTGAGTTCTAGCATTCCATCTTTTGTTCCTCTGTCCTTCTATTTCCAGGGAAACAGCAACTTAACTACTAGTTGCTAAGTCTAGGTTCCTCCTCTCTGTGGTCTATTCTCTCAGATCTTGCAACAACTATGAAACTGGTTCTATAAATTAAATCAAATTCCCTCTACTGAATTATCTAGCATGATTAATATTTCCCTAATTAGATCTTGATTTAAATAAACTATAAATCTTACACCTGCTAAACCTATCTTTGGAGAATAAAATGGCAACCCACTCCAGTCTTCTTGCCTGAGAAATCCCATGGACAGAGGAGTCTGGCAGGCTACAGTCCATGGGATTGCAAAAGAGTAGGACACGTCTGAGCGACTAAACAACAATATAAATCTATCTTAATCAAAAAGAAGACAGGAGACAAAAATAAATTTACTTGTGATTATTCCCTATATCACCAGCAGGAAATTATATTCCATCCTCCCAGTTCCAAAATTAGAATGGAAAACTTTTTCAAAAGTCAATGGCTTAAGAAAAATATAACCAATAAGATACAGCCAAGATGAGTCACAAATTTGTTTTTATGAAATATTTTAAAAATATGTGTGTCTTGGTGTGTTCATTCTGGAATTTTTTTAAATTTAGATATAATTTTACATATAACATTATATTAGTTTCAGGTATATAATATGATAATTCAATACTTGCATATATTACAAAATGATCACCTCAACAGTCTAGCTTAACGTCCATCACCACATATAGCCACAATGTTTTTTCCCTATGGTAAGAACTTGTAAGATCCACTCTCTTAGCATCTTACAAATTTATAATAAAATATTAGCTAGTAACCAAGCTATACATACATCCAATGACCTGTTTATAACTGGAGTTTGTACCTCTTAACCATCTTTACCCATTTGGCCTACCCTCAACCCCCACCTATGGCAACCACCAATCTGTTCTCTATCTATGAGTTCAGTTTTGTTTTAGATTCCACAACTGAAATCATTATGATGTTTGTGTGACTTACATCACTTAGCATAATACCCTCAAAGTCTACACATATTGTCACAAATGGCAAAACTGCATTCTTTTTTATGGCTGATGAGTTAGTGTTTATAGACATATGAATACACATATACATACATATCACATCTCTTTATGCTTTCCTGTACTGATGGACATTTAGGTTGCTTTCATATCTTGGCTACTGCAAATAATACAGCAATGAACATAGGGGTGATGATATCTTTTTGAGCTAATATTTTTGTTTCTTTCATATTAATACCCAGAAATGGAATTGCTATACCATGTGGTAGTTTTTTAACTTTTTGAGGAGCTTCCATAGTAGTGCTTTCCATAGTGCTGGTACCAATTTACATTCCCCAAAACAGTGCACAAGGATTCCCTTTTCTCCTCATCCTTGCAATGCTTATTACTTCTTGTCTTTTTGATAATAGCCACTCTAACAAATGTGAGGTGATATCTCATTGTGGTTTTGATTTGCATTTCCTTGATGATTAGTGATGTTGAACACATTTTCATATACCTGCTGGCCATCTTCATGTCTTCTTTGCAAAACTATCTATTCTTATCTGCCCATTTTATTTTAATCTGATTATTCTTTTTTGATGTTGTATGCATTCTTTATACTTTTATATTTTGCATAACAACCCCTTATCAGACATATAATTTGCAAATATTTTCTCTCATTCAATAAAGTTGCTTTTCATTTTATTGATGGTTACCTTTGCTGTGAAGGAACTTTTTAGTTTGACACAGTCCCACATGTTGATTTTTCCTTTTGTTTCATTTGCTTTTGGTGTCAAATCAAAACAAAATTATCACTAAGAAGAACATAAAAAAACTTACGACTTATGTTTTCTTCTAGTTTGATAGTTTCAGGTCTTGCATTTGATTCTTTAATCCACTGTTGGTTGATTTTTGTGTATGGTCCAGTTTTATTCTTTTGCATTTTGCTGTCCAGTTTTCCAAAAACCATTTACTAAAGAGACTCTCCAATCCCCACTGTATGCTCTTGGCTCCTGTGTTATACATTAATTGACTATATATGTGTTGATTAATTCTGAGCTCTCTATCCTGTTCGATGACTATATGTCTGATTTTATGTCCATACCATACTGTTTTGATTACTATAATTTTGTAACATACAGTTGACCCTTGAACAATCCTTGAACTGCACAGGTCCACTTATACCTGGATTTTTCTCCCCTAAATACATACTATAGCACTACACAATCTTTGGTTGGTTGAAATCTGTGGATGTGGAACTTCAAATGCAAGGGCTGATGGTAAAGTTACTTTTCACTGCACAGTGGATGGGAGAGTTGGTGCCCCTAACTTCCTCGTTGTTCAAGGGTCAACTGTAGTTTGAAATTAGGAAGTATGATGCCTTCAGCTTTTTCCTTCTCAAGTTGCCTTGCCTATTTGGGATCTTTTGTGGTTCCATACAAATTTTAGGAATGGTTAGTTCTATTTCTGTCAAAATTTTAATGTACTGTTGCAACAATTAATGTATTGTTGCTAATATCTGATTGAGGATTTATACATCTGTTTTCACTGGACATTGACCTGTAATTTTCTTTCATGATATCCTTGTCTGGTTTTGATACTAAGGTAATGTTGGCCTCATAAAATGAGTCTGGAAATGTCCACTTCTCTTCTGTTTTTGGGTGAGTTTGAGAAAGATTTTTATTAATTGTTTGAATGTTTGGTAGAGTTTCCCAGTAAGGCTGTCTGGTCCTGAATTTGTGTCTGTTGAGAGGTTCTGAATTACTGATTCAATCTTACTGGTAACTGTACTGTTCAGATTTTCTATTTCTTCATGATTTACTCTTAGTAGGCACTATGATGATGATAAGAATTTATCCATTTCTTCAGTTGTTCAATTTATTGGGGTATAATTCTTCATAGTACATACAGCCCTCCATATCCATAGGTACAACACACACAACACATCCATGGATTCAGTCTACCACATATGGAAAATATTGGAAGGGAAGGGAAATTCCAGAAGGTTCCAAAAAGCAAAACTTGAATTTGCTGAACACTAGCAACCCATTCCAGTGCTCTTGCCTGGAGAATCCCAGGGACGGTGAAGCCTGGTGGGCTGCTGTTTATGTGGTCGCACAGAGTCGGACATGACTGAAGCAACGTAGCAGCAGCAGTGATTTACACAGCTTTTACTCTGTATTTACAATGATCTACATAGCATTTACATTGTACTATATATTATAAGTAATCTAGAGATGATTGCAGATACCATGTTATTTTATATAAAGGACTTGAGCATCTGTGGATTTTGGTATCTCTGGGGAAATCCTGGAACCATGCTCCCACGGATGCAGTGAGACATCTGTAGTCTCCGATGATCCTTTTCATTTCTGTGGAATTGGCTATTACAACTCCTCTTTCATTTCTGACTCTGAGTCCTCTCTTTTTTTTCTTGGTGAGTCTAGTTGAAAGTTTGTCAATTTTATCTTCCCCAAGAACCAGCTCTTAGTTTGATCAATCTTTTTAGTTTCTATTTCATTTAGTTCCACTCATCTTTAGTTACATGTTCCCTTCTACTGACTTTGGGCTTCATTTGTTGTTCTTGTTCTGATTTCTAGGAATATAAAGTGAGGCAACACTGTTTGAGATCTTTTTTTTCCCCTTGATGTAAATATTTATTGCTATGAACTTTCCCCTGAGAACTCCTGCCATATACCATAAGTTTTGATATGCTGCATTTCTATTTTCACTTTTCTCAGTACTTTTTAATTTTTCTTTGAATTGTTCTTTGACTGTCAGTAGCATGTTGTTTAATCTCCACATATTTGTAAATTTTCCAATTTTCTTCTTGTAATTGACTTCTACTTTCATATCATTGTAGTTAGAAAAGATGCTTGATATGATTTCATTTTTCTAAATGTTTTAAGACTTGTTTTATGGACTAACATGATCTATCTATCCCATGCATTTGAGAAGAATGTGTATTCTGTTGCTTTTAGATAGAATATTCTGTATGTCTGTTAAGTATATCTGGTCTAAAGTGTCATTCAAAGCCAATGCTACCTTATTGATTTTGTCTGGATGATCCACCAATTAATTAAAGTCCTTCACTATTGTATTGCTTGCCTATTTCTCCCTTTAGGTCTATTAATATGTGCTCTATGTATTTCGGTGCATCTGAGGGAGTTTACAATTTCTGTATAAGGAGCAATGAGCAAAATTTTGTCAAATTTTCAACAACCAAAGATGTATTTCTTATTTGTTTTTTGTTTTTTCTTATGACTTCATTCCACAGTGAAAGCTGACAGTATAATGATATAGTCTAGTTCTGTCAACCAAAGTTACTGTGGGAAGGAAATCAAAAGAATTATCAAGCTTTCCTTCCTTTAGTTAGAAAAAAATAAAGACCATTTTTAAAACTACACACATTCATCCTTCTAGATTTTAATAGGTACTATAGGTGAGAATAGAGGATGTCATCTGATCACTTCACCTCTGTGAAAACAAATATACCAGTTAATAATCCCTATATCTTTTTGCCTTTAAGATGACTATAGTCTCAACGACTTCACTCCAAAATTAACAAAAGGAGTAATAAAAACCAAAATTACTAGGAAAAAAGATGCTAGTCCACATATAGCACCAAATGAAATGCTGAACATTTAAACATGGCCAATGTAAGTAAATGCATATAGGTTTGTCTAATTTGACTTTAAACACGACAAATCCTGAAAACAAAATATTCTAATGTAATAGCAAAGAAAAAACAATGTTGAGAGAATTTAGTAAGGGAATTTAAGTAAGACCCCCAGTGAGCTCAAAAAGGATTTCTTCCTTAGAGAGAGAAAATAAAGAAATAGAAGGCTAGACAATCTTCATTTCTCTATAAAATAAATAAAGTTCACCTGCCACAAATGATTAGTAAAGATAATGAATACAAAATTGGAGAAGGTTCAAAATAGTTGAAGAGTCAAGAAGTAATACAAGTGTTACATGTTGTAGAGAAAGGATATACTGACTGAGGCCTACAAAATTAACAGCTTTAATGGAGCCTTTGTTGTTGTTTAGTCACTCAGTTGTGTCCGATTCTTTGTGACCCAATGGACTGTAGCCCACCAGGCTCCTCTGTCCATGGGATTCTCCAGGCAAAAATAGTGGATTCGGTTGCCATTCCCTTCTCCATTTGTGGGGCCTACCATCACCTCCCCCCCCAAAAAAAAGTCCTTTCGAATTAGCCTTTCTTCCTTTGATTTCTAGGCTATCCCCTAAATTAGTTGAAACCTGGCCTTAAGTCATAAATGCAACCAAATAAAACATAGTTTAACACAGTAGAGACTGAAGTTAGGCTCAAAGCCTATGTTTGAAGTATGGTACAATACAGCAACATAATCAGAAATGGTCACTGATCTCTCATTTTATGTGTGGCCCATGACAGTCTGCTGCTGTTGCTAAGTCACTTCAGTCATGTCCGACTCTGTGCGACCGCATAGAAAGCAGCCCATCAGGCTCCACCGTCCCTGCGATTCTCAAGGCAAGAACACTGGAGTGGGTTGCCATTTCCTTCTCCAGTGCATGAAAGTGAAAAGGGAAAGTGAAGTCGCTCAGTCCTGTCTGACTCTTAGCGACCCCATGGACTGCAGCCTACCAGGCTCCTCTGTCCATGGGATTTTCCAGGCAAGAGTACTGGAGTGGGGTGCCATTGCCTTCTCCTCATGACAGTCTAGCCACTCTTATTAAGAGGCACAGTATACCCACTTAGTTTCATGAAAAAGAAGGCCCTTTGGTCTTCTCTCCCTATGCAAATTGGCATATATACTTTTAATGTTTGCCAATGTATATACTAAATGCTGCTAGCTGAACTAGTTCTTGCCTCCAGTAGATCATGTGGGTCCTTTTAGACCTAATGGCTGCCAAGCAAATTATTACTTCCATTACTGAACTCTACCTGGAATGCTGAAATTATCAACATTTACTTTCTGCCCAGATAAAAGAGGCTAGAAAGGCAACATTAAAGTTTGCTTTTATATAAAACTGATAAAGTTTACATTGTCTGTCTGAAGGCCCACTTAGTTAAAGGTGTTTGGCTTCGTTCTACTTGGAAAACTTAGAAATCAATATTTAACTGATCTAAAACAAGAAAACGATAGGAAAAAATAAACAGAATTTAATTAGCTTAGATGTGCAAAAATCCCCAAACTTCTCAGGTCTCAGTTTTCTTATCTATAAAAAGGAATTAATTTGAGGTCCTTTTTAGTGCCAACATATATGTACACACACGGCAAAATTTTCATTTCTTTAGAAAATACAGCTTACAAGGAAAGTCAACCCAGATAAAAATTATAATTAGTCCATTTAAGAAAATTCCCTACATGACTATTCATTTCTATAGAATTTAAAAAAACACTCAGGTAAGAATCCAAAAAACAGAATCCAGTTTCTTCTCTATAAAGAACATCTTAGAAAAATTATAGTTTTTAGAATCTCCCACCCTATAGAAGGTAGATCTTCACATATGTATTAATTTACAAGGTGTGTATTGGTTTTTATGAAAGTGAACATATATAGACCAGGACAATACTACCAGAGAATATAGTGATTTTAACATATTACATATATACATATTAGCATAAAACATGTTATAGATATTACTACTTTAGCTTGCCTATACATGTTTTGTTAAGTGAATAAAACTTTGAAAATACATAATATATATCATAAATAAGAATTCTACAAACAAATATGAGTTATAGTGAAATACATTAATATCCTGACATCCTGTCCAAGCACCTTGAACATTGTTTGCCATTCCTGGAAGTTTCTTTTGCTTCTTTAATCTACTCCCATCATTCCTTTAAAATTTAGCTAAAGTACTAACACCAAGCATATTTTCCATGACCTCCCAGACCAGGTCAGGTCCCCTGTTATATTCTCTGACTGTACCATGTAATTCTTTTATACTTATAATATATGCTACTGGAGTTGCTTATGTAGTAAGTCTGTAAGATCTTTTAAAATAAGACTTCATCTCTTATTTTCTATTTATCTCTTAGAATGAAGCACAGAGATTTACAGAAGGAATGAATGAATAATTATAGAATAATTGTTAGAATAGTTTTCTGGCTCAAATATTTCAATAAAATAGAATACTGTTACAGACTCACTGTTCTTTTAATGGTACCACCATGTGGTTATTTCTCCATTTTTTTTTTTCTGGTATTAAAAATACAATTATCTTTCCTGCTAAAGTAAATTCAAATAATGCAGAAAGTTTCCCCTATATGAAACATTACTATTTAACAAACCACTAAGATAATTTACTTTCTTTTGCCTAGCACTGTCCATCTTAGATACGATTTACTTTTGCTTAATACATTATTCTTTTCATGTGTGGTAGTTAAAAAAAAAAAAAAAAGCTAGCAAGGAATAAAAGTCAACAAATGACTTTAAAAATCTGTTTAAGTACTTTTGAAAACTTTAAAAGCATTTTCACATTACAATAAAAAAGTGAAATATTATATAGATGAAAGTGAAATAATCCAAATTGGGAGAAATAATCCAAATAAACACTGAATCAAGAATAGTACTTCTTATTTAAAATTAATCTATTTCTATCAGTATTTATTTTCTTCTCTTCATAAATCAGCAGAGAATAATTGAAAATGTTTTGGTAGCTTTCAAAGTATCATATACAAATATTTTTTGAAATGACATCCATTAATTGTCTACCTACCTAGCCAGCTCTCTATCTCACTACCTCATTCACTTCTTGAGTAAACTCCTTACCTTCCAACAAATCTATGGTCCTCATGTGGTAGCCAATGAAGTATCCTCCTTTCCACTTTTTCCCCTAGCTATGGGGTGTGTTAACTATCAGACAGGGAAAACTCTTATCACACTCTCCTCAACACAGTGATTACTTCAAGCAACAGGCAAACAACCTCAGCCAGGCCTGAGTTCCCAAAATGTTTTGGGAAATAGAAGTGGGAGCAGAGGGTTTCTTTTCCTTTGGTTAAAGTAACTTAATCCCAGAACTGTCAGCAGCCCCAAGAGAATGAAGCCAAAAAAGGAGTGATGGAAAGTGACCAATTCTAGATATTTTATTCTCTGAATTCAGAAAATCCTGAAACTAGTTCTAGTCCTTGCTTTTCCATGGTTTAGTCATCTAATAAATTCCTCCACACCCTTCTTATTTTGTTTAAGCTAGCCTGGGTAAAGATTTGTCAATTATAATCAAGAAGTCCTAATATTTCCCATATCCATTTAGGTATCACAAAAAATAAATGTTATTAAGTTATACACACACACACTTTTATAACTGCTATGCTCTTAGAAGTCTACATAACGTCATACTCTAAACTCTTCTTCCTACCTACAATTTTTTTTTCCACCTTTCCTAGGGTAAAACTGAGGAGAAGGCAATGGCACCCCACTTCAGTACTCTTGCCTGGAAAACCCCATGGACGGAGGAGCCTGGTACGCTGCAGTCCATGGGGTCGCTAAGAGTCGGACACAACTGAGTGACTTCAGTTTCACTTTTCACTTTCATGCATTGGAGAAGGAAATGGCAATGTTCTTGCCTGGAGGATCCCAGGGATGGGGGAGCCTGGTGGGCTGCCGTCTGTGGGGTCGCACAGAGTTGGACATGACTGAAGAGACTTAGCAGCAGCAGCAACAGCAGGGTAAAACTGACAAATAGAAATTGTATATATTTAAAGCATACAACAGTAATCAGAATTAAGCCAGTTAATATATCCATCACTTCACATAGCTCCTATGACTTTAAATACATATAAACTTTTAAAGAAGCATAATATACATGCTCTCTTTAAAATGTATATGTATATATCATATATATAAATCAAAAAACCATAAAGTTCGTATATATGAAATCTACACATCTTCGAGATTTAAAAATGCTAAGTGTAGAGAAATGCTTCAACCCTGTCTCTTACTGCCAATGCCCCAGAATTAACAACTTCAGTATTTTTAATAGTTACTGACAATAAGCTTTGCTAGTATTTCCTGATTTACCAATTTTAACTATTATCTCTTAACTTCTTGCTATGATAAAAAAGAATTTAACTCCTCACACAACCAATTTCATCCTCCCAACAGTTACTCATTATTATTCCTCTATTATTTATCTCTGTAACTTTACCTACACTTTTATTTATGGTTTCCTGTACTACTGAAACTCCATTTTGTAAAATACAAAATAAAGGAAGGCTATTAGTGCCCTTGTCCTTCATTTTCAATTCACAATTTCCACTAAATGTCTTACACTGAAAGGCTAATAATTTTCCTCTGTTCTGTAACTAGAACTATTTGTCCTTTTATAAGCTTAAAGTCAATAAGCATCATGTATGTGTACATGTGCACTAAGTCACTTCAGTCATATCTGACTCTTTGCGACCCTAAGGACCATTACCCGCCAGGCTCCTCTGTCCATGGCATTCTCCAGGCAAGAACACTGGAGTGGGTTACCATGCCATTCTCCAGGGGGTCTTCCCAACTCAGGGACTGAACCCACGCCTGTTATGTCTCCTGCATTGGCAGGTGGGTTCCTTCCCACTAGGGCCACCTGGAAGTACCCTAAGCATCATGTATATGAAGAATATATAAATAATATTTATATAAGTAACATTCAGTGCATATTTAAGTAAGTGAGTTATCACTCTATCCTTTTCCTATTCAGATTATTTTTAATTTTCCTGGAGTATCTAATTGCTTTTTTATTTCCTTTACCTTGTCTACTTATATAATTACCTTGCTGCTGCTAAGTCGCTTCAGTCGTGTCCGACTCTGTGCGACCCCATAGACGGCAGCCCACCAGGATTCCCCGTCCCTGGGATTCTCCAGGCAAGAACACTGGAGTGGGTTGCCATTTCCTTCTTCAATGCATGAAAGTGAAAAGTGAAAGTGAAGTCGCTCAGTCGTGTCTGACTCTTTGTGACCCCAAGGACTGCAGCCTACCAGGCTCCTCCGTCCATGGGATTTTCCAGGCAAGAGTACTGGAGTGGGGTGCCATTGCCTTCTCCATATAATTACCTTAAATGGTTCCAAAATCTCAAGGTTAGTTTCAAATCTCCTACTGAATACTTTGCTCTTGAAGTGACATACCTGTAAGACTTCCTATTCGGCAGTGACCCTGGAACTTCTCTCCTATCTTAAGTAAAAAATACTGTTTTCTAGATCCACTGTCATATGATCTCAAGGTTAGTTTCAAGTCTCTTACTGAATACTTCCCTCTTGAAGTGACATATCTGTAAGAACTACTATTTGGCAGTGACCCTGGAACTTTTCTCCTCTCTATCTTAAGTAAAAAATACTGTTTTCTAGATCCACTGTCATATGATCTTCTTATATTATAACCCATTTTTCTGGAGCACATTCTCTAACAACTTAAGAAAGAAAATGTGGACAAATCAATCTCCCAGGTCCTTACATGCCTTGAAATACTGTTTCTACTGTATACTTCACTGACAGTTTGGATGAGTATAAAATTCTACACTGAAAATAAGTCCACATTAAAACGGTAGAGACACTGATTTATTATTTTCTACCACCCACTGTTGGCTGTATGAAAATTGATACCAATCTGATATTCGTTTTTTTTAGGTGACCTAGTTTTTTCTCTCTAGAAGGTATTCAAATCTGTTTTTTCATTCTTGGTATTTCCAAGTTGCAAAATGATGTATTTATCTGAGTATTTTTTTCTAGTCAATGTGCTAAGCACTTCTTGGACTCTTTCAATCTGGAAGTTTAAACTTGTTTCTGGGAAATTCTTTTATTGTATCTCTGAAAATTTCCTCCAACATATATTCTGTAAATTCTTTTTCTGGAACTCCAACTAGTTAAATAATGAACCTCCTACATGAGGTCACTGCATCAGTTTTTTTCTGACACATTCCTTCATTTTGGTTTTGTTTTACATTCTGGATTATTCAACTTTCCAACTCCCTAGAGAATTCTAAATTTTAACCATCATATTTTCTTAATTTCCACACACTTATTTTTGGTATCTCAGTATTCCTTTCACACAGCATGATATGTTGCTGTTTTAATGTCCTACAAATCTCAACTCTCTCTGAAAAGGCAAATTACAGATTTTATATTTCCCTTCTAATTTTTTTGTTTTCAACATTAACAGTATTTCTCCCAGAATTTTTTTAGTTTGTTTTCATTGTGTTTTTTCCATGATGAAGTCATCCCCCAAATGTCTGATAATTTTTGAATATCCATTAATATCTAAGGATTAATTGGGAACCCTATGAGCATGTTTAGAATTTGGTGATTGATAAGTTTTTTCTTTGGGGTAATTAAGTGATGAGGTAGCTGTCTCAAAGAAAAACCTTTAATTGCCAGAATACAAAGGTCACTGCTCCAAAATCATTTAATTTCTTTAGAGAAAAAAAGAAAATATCAATGCTGTTTCCCTACCTGACAGGCCCTAAGGTCTGGTGAGTAACCTGAATGGAAAAACTGCAATTAATTCCTTTATCTGTATTCTCCCAAAGTATCTCATTCCCTACTCTCTATTTCACGCCTATATTCAAAGTCTATACCTCCCTAGGATTCCAAGGGGGAGGCATGACAGATAGTCTTCCTCCCATCTTATAAGGCTAGGATAATTTTGTTTTATAAGCTACCCACAGTTTCAAAAAATGTTTTACAAATAATAAAGTATACACATACATAAAAGTAAATATACAAAACAACAAGAGTTGCACAAAGTAATACTTTTCCTATGAGACACACTCTGATATTTTCTGTTGTATTTTGCAATGCTGATAAATGAATTCACAACCCACTAATGTGATATGAGTCTAATTTAAGGAGCCAAAAATAATTTAAAAAATTAAGTGGTGACTTGCTCTGCCATCTTTCAAAGACCACTCCTCTATTTTCTTTCCCAAAGAAAACTGCTGAAATCTTTTCATTCACTGATGACTCTTCTCTATTTTCTTTTCACTGTATTTCCCTCTTCTACTTCTTTACTACTTTAGTAGGATCTAGGAGGGCAAAAAGGATAAATACAAGTACTCAGTTTGTGATCTTTAACTCAAAGTCCTTTACAAGTGTTTTTAAAAACCAAAGTTTCCTAACCTCTTTCTGACCTAAGTTCCCTCTGCTAACTATGACGGCCTCAACTGCTACTGGGACTTACAATTAAAGTTTGCCAAGAGACTCTGGAGAATTAAAAAGGAAAGGAAAGTGCTAATAGTAAACCTAAAAATCCTTATGACTATTCCATTTAACTCTAAAGCTAAAAGTAAAATTATGGCTAAATGTTCAAAATTAAATCTAAACCCTTACATGAAGAAATGGAATTTTCTTTTTGAGGGAAGACTTTAAGAAAGGTTCTGTCTGCAAAAAAAAAAAAAAATCAAAAACCAATTCTCAGATCAAAAAAATACTTTGATGAGAAGTAAAGAGTACTTACAAAGCAAGGCTACTCAAAACATATTGTACGTGCTCACATTCATCTGGGAATGATGCACTGGCTGATGTAAAACAACAAAGTGCCGTCTGAAGAACCTGAAGCTGTGGCAAAGGGACCTGCCATCTTCCAGCATAATCTTCTACCACCTGATAAGGAAGCAATCCAAAAAGTACATTATTAGAGAAAATGTTAAATTTGGATAAAACTTACCATATAAAACATTAGTTCAGCATGAACACAAATGATTTAGGAGGGGAAAAAAGTTATTGTTTGTTGTTGTTTAGTTGCTAAGTTATGTCCACTCTTTTGTGACCCCATAGACTGTAACCCACTAGGCTCCTATGTCCATGGAATTTCCCAAGCAAGAATACTGGAGTGTGTTGCCACTTCCCTCTCCAGGGGATCTTCGAACCCACATCTCCTACATTGGCAGGTGGATTCTTTACCACTGAGTCACCAGTGAAGCTCCTCTTTATTGTTTAGTTTCATTGTATACATCTGAAAATAAAATGAACTATTATCTGAAAATGTGGGAAAAAATTATAATATATAAAAGACTATATGGTTCAACTGCCAAATCTTTACCAAATGTTTTAATAAATGCTTTCACATCCTATGTCTAGCTTTTTTCCAAAGTACAAATTATCAAATATTAAAATAGCTAGACAGCAGAAGATAGTAATAAATAAAATTAGAAATAAGCATCCATTATTATAATTTATATAGGACTGAACTAAACATTCTGGCAACAAATGAGTATTAAAGATATAGTGGTATGATACTCTTTCATAAACTGTACCATATTATGGGGAAAAGATTACAAAATAAAATCAGTCCTGGCTCTGTCACTTAACTAGTTTATGAATTTGGATATGTCATCTACCTTCTTTATGCATTAGTTTCCTTATCATAACATGAAGATAACAATGCTTATCTTGCAGATTTACTCTAAGGCTAAACTGGGAACAATTTATGAGACAACAATTTAGAATTATCAATTGCTATAAAATGTTAATCATGATCTCTCACATGCAAGACTACTGTATGCAAACTATTATATTCTAGAAATTCATCTTATAAAACCAGTTGGCAAACTATGGCATGTAGGCCAAAGTCAGCCTACCACCATCTTTGTATGACCTACAATCTAAGAATGGGCATTACATTTTCAAATGGTTGAAAAAATATTTGTGATGCATGAAAATTACATGAAATTCAAATTTCAATATCCATAAAGTCTTACTGCAGCATAACCAGGTTTATGCATTTACATATTATATAATCTATGGCTGCTTTCCTGCTATAACAGGTTGAGTCGTTATGATGAAATCATATGGCTAACAAACTCTAAAATATTTAATATCTGCCCCTTTACAGAAAAAGCTTGCCAACTCCTGATTTAAAGCTGGTAAAACTAGAGAAGAGTACAACAGCCAAGAACATTTAGAGCTCAAGGACTTTTCATACTCATCACTTCCTGTTAGAGGTAATTTTTCATGGGTCCTTGTATTTCCAGTTTTAAAAGAGACCCAGACTGCCTTCATCCTTTCAAAGAAGTTTATAGGAAACAGCCTTGAAATACAGAGATGATGTCTCTCTTCAAAGCAATGGCTCTCTCTGGAGCAAAGGTCAGGCAGATATGCTTGCCCACTATTATAAAATATTGCTGTTGTTTGTTGTTGTTTAGTTACTAAGTTGTGTCCCACTATTCTGGGACTCTGTGGATTGTAGCCCACTAGGCTCCTCTATCCATGGGATTTAAGATTAGGAGTCCCTTGACTCATTGGAAAAGACTCTGATGCTGGGAGGGATTGGGGGCAGGAGGGGAAGGGGACGACAGAGGATGAGATGCCTGGATGGCATCACTGACTCGATGGACTGAGTCTGAGTGAACTCCGGGAGTTGGTGGACAGGGAGGCCTGGCGTGCTGCGATTCATGGGGTCACAAAGAGTCAGACACGACTGAGCGACTGAACTGAACTGAACTGAAGCTTGGGTTCCTAAGCTGTGATATAAATGTACTATGAGTTCAGGATTCACTTGGACCATTCACATAACCTTTGTGACACTTGAGAAGCAAAGGGAACCACCATGAACTTGAAGCTCATGTTGTTTGTTGTGCTATAAAAGTAACAGAGTCTGCTATCTCCAACCCAGGAGTTTCACTTCTTTGGCCAGCATTTGTGAAACTATGGCAATCTACCTTAGATAAAATCCCTGACTTTTCACAGTTCTTTGACAATTCCAAATTTTCACATCAGGTGCTAGTATGTCTCCAATGTTTCTAGGAACATGTGTGGATAAAGGAGAAAGCTAGAGAAAGCTAGAGAGCATTAGCTCTATGAACTTGTATCCCCCTTCTATTATCCAGTACTTCTTAACCTGGGAATTAAAAACTACTACTAACTATGATGATCCCAAGTAGGACAGATTTTTCCAAACCACCATAGGCAAAAAAAAAAAGGAGGAACATGTAAATGGTGGTTTCCTGGATTTAAATTTTCTCTTCTCTAAAGTGTTTGACCAACTTTATTGCCTTTTTTTTTTTTGGCCCACATAAAACTTCTCTGGTGCCACATTAAAAATAGGTACCTAACAAACTCACATTTTTCTATCTTTAGTTTGCCCTAATACATTTCTACTTAGAACCTTATTCACTTCCTATTTATGGGCTGGGCTTATCTCCTTAGAAGAGAACCTTTCTACTTTTTCAGGTTCTATGATCATTGTAGCTTCCCTTATTCACCAAGATTCAGCTATTAATACCCCATCTGATCCATCTGAATCCAAAATAATAAAACTACTTGTGTGCAGTACTTCCAATAGGCTTCCCATAATACACATGAAGGAAAATAAATAAAACTAGTTGAAATTTACAAGCAGTTGGCCCTCAGTATCTGCAGAGGTTTGGTTATAGGATCCCGCAGTTCAGTTCAGTTGCTCAGTCATGTCCGACTCTTTGCAACCCCAAGGACTGCAGGATGGAAGGCTTCCCTTTCCATCAACTCATGTTCATCGAGTTGGAGATGCCTTCCAACCATCTCATCCTCTGTCATCCCCTTCTCCTCCTGACTTCAATCTTTCCCAGCATCAGATCTTTTCCAATGAATCAGTTCTTTGCATCAGGTGGCCAAAGTATTGGAGTTTCAGCTTCAGCATCAGTCCTTCCAATGAAAATTCAGGACTGATTTCCTTTAGGATGGACTGGTTTGATATCCTTGCAGTCCAAGGGACTCTCAGAGTCTTCTCCAACATCACAATTCAAAAGCATCAATTCTTCGGCACTCAGTTTTCTTTACAGTCCAACTCTCACATCCATTTAGATTACTGGAAAAACCATAGCTTTGACTAGATGGACCTTTGTTGGCAAATTAATGGCTCTGCTGTTTACAATGCTATTTAGGTTGGTCATAACTTTTCTTCCAAGGAGCAAGTGTCTTTTAATTTCATGGCTGCACTCACCATCTGCACTGATTTTGGAGACCAAAAAAATAAAGTCTCTCACTGTTTGCATTGTTTCCCCATCTATTTGCCATGTAATGATGGGAACAGATGCCATGATCTTAGTTTTCTGAATGTTGAGTTTTAAGCCAACTTTTTCATTCTCTTTCACTTTCATGATTCCAGCTTGTGCTTCATCCAGTCCAGCATTTCTCATGATTTACTCTGCATATAAGTTAAATAAGCAGGGTGACAATATACAGCCTTGATGTACTCCTTTCCCAATTTGGAACTGGTCTGTTGTTCCATGTCCACTTCTAACTGTTGCTTCTTGATCTGCATACACGTTTCTCAAGAGGCAGGTCAGGTGGTCTGGTATTCCCATCTCTTTCAGAATTTTCCACAGTTTGTTGTGATTCACACAGTCAAAGGCTTTGGCATAGTCAATAAACCAGAAATAGATGGTTTCCTGGAACTCTCTTGCTTTTTTGATGATCCAGCAGGTGTTAGTAATTTGATCTCTGCTTCCTCTGCCTTTTCTAAATCCAGTTTGAACATCTGGAAGTTCATGGTTCACATACTGTTGAAAGCCTGGCTTGGAGAATTTTGAGCATTACTTTACTAGCATGTGAGATGAGTGCAGTTGTGTGGTAGTTTGAACATTTTTTGGCATTGTCTTTCTTTGGGATTGGAATGAAAAATGACCTTTTCCAGTCCTGTGGTCATTGCTGAGTTTTCCAAATTTGCTGGCATACTGAGTGCAGCACTTTCACAGCATTATATGTTAGGATTTGAAATAGCTCAACTGGAATTCCATCACCTCCACTAGCTTTGTTTGTAGTGATGCTTCCTAAGGTCCACTTGACTTTGCATTCCAGGATGTCTGGCTCTAGGTGAGTGATCATACCGTTGTGATTATCTGGGTCATGAAGATCGTTTTTGTATAGTTCTGTGTATTCTTGCAATCTTTTCTTAATATCTTGTTAGGTCCATACAATTTCTGTCCTTTATTGAGCCCATCTTTGCATGAAATGTTCCCTTGGTATCTCTAATTTTCTTGAAGAGATCTCTAGTCTTTCCCATTCTATTGTTTTCCTCTATTTCTTCGCACTAATCACTGAGGAAGGTTTTCTTATCTCTCCTTGCTAGTCTTTGGAACTCTGCATTCAAATGGGCATGTCTTTTCTCTTCTCCTTTGCCTTTTGCATCTTTTTTTCCCTCAGCTATTTGTAAGGCCACATCAGACAATCATTTTGGCTTTTTGCATTTTTCTTGGGGATGGTCTTGATCACTGCCTCCTGTACAATGTAACGAACCTCCGTCCACAGTTCTTCAGGCATTCTATCAGATCTAGTCCCTTGAATAGATCTTTCACTTCCACTGAATAATCGTAAGGGATTTGATTTAGATCATACCTGAATGGTCTTGTGGTTTTCCCCACTTTCTTCAATTTAAGTCTGAATTTGGCAATAAGGAGTGCATGATCTGAGCCACAGTCAGCTCCTGGTCTTGTTTTTGCTGACTGTATAGAGCTTCTCCATCTTTGGCCGCAAAGAATATAATCAATCTGATTTCAGTATTGACTATCTGGTAATATCCATGTTTAGAGTCTTCTCTTGTGTTGTTGGAAGAGAGTGTTTGCTATGACCAGTGCGTTCTCTTAGCAAAACTCTGTTAGCCTTTGACCTGCTTTGTTTTGTACTCCAAGGCTATATTTGCCTATTACTCCATATCTCTTGACTTCCTACTTTTTCATTCAAGTCCCCTATAATGAACTGCCGTGTAGGGCCACTCAAGATGGACGGGTCATGGTGGAGAGTTCTGAAAAAACGTAGTCCACTGGAGAAGAGAATGGCAAATCACTTCAGTATTCTTGCCTTGAGAACCCCATGAACAGTATGAAAAGGCAAAAAGTTAGGACACTGAAAGATGAACTCCCCAGGTCGGTAGGTGCCCAATATGCTACTGGAGATGAGTGGAGAAGTAACTCCAGAAAGAATGAAGAGATGGAGCCAAAGCAAAAACAGCACCCAGGTGTGGATGTGACTGGTTATGGAAGTAAAGTCTGATGCTGTAAAGAGCAATACTGCATAGGAACCTGGAATTTTTGGTCCATGAATCAAGGCAAATTGGCAGTGGTCAAACAGGAGATGGCAAGTGTGACATCGGCATTTTAGAAATCATCAAACTAAAATGGACTGGAATGGGTGAATTTAACTCAGATGACAGGATCGCCTACCCCATATCAAAATTTACAGATGCTCAAGTCCTTTATATAAAAGTGTATTTGCATATCATCTCTGAAATTACTTATAATACATAATACAGTGTAAGTACTATGTAAATCGTTGCAAGCACACAGCAAATTCAAGTTTTGTGTTTTGGAACATTCTGGGTCTTTTTCCAAGTATTTTTAATACAGTTGGTTGAATCCACAGATGTGGAACTCACAGATATGGAGGACTGACTGAATCTTCTTACGCCGTTTAATGTCATGCCAGATACTAATATTGTACTATAACATTCACTATAACACTTCTTTATAAATATTTTCCTTAAAATATATAAAACTTTACATTACATTGTCTTTTTATTCTGAAATGTTTCTCCTGCACTATAACTTATTAGTAAGCGCTTAACTAATGAGAGCTGATCCCATGACATTATAATATGAAGGTACTCTACTCAGCCACTGTGCAGCGAGGAACACACCTTATTATATTTGTCATTTTCTTTGGTATTCTAATAAGTAACAGTTTTTACTGTCACTCTATAAAGAACTGCTGTATAGAGAATTACATACTTTATTTAAGAACATTAAAATACATCATCCAAATTACTACAGACTGAAATGTGTTCCCCTAAAGTTCATGTATTGAATGATGTCTTAACCCCAGTGTGACTGTATTTAGAAATAGGATATTTTGTTATAGCAGCCAGGGCTGCCTAACACACAAATGTATAAAAATAACACAAACGCAGCAGTTTAAGAACCCCTAAAATGTAAGGTGATCAACTAAAATAAGATTATGTTTCTTAACTGAGTTCTCCTTTTTTCTAACACAACAGTGAGACTGCCAAACACTAGTTTGTCACAAAGCAAAGAATCCTGATATCTAAATCCAGGTTATAATAGACTAATATCATTAACACAGTATCCAGGATGACTTTACTTCTATTAGCTGGCCATCTGCACCCATGTCACTCTCCTACCTGAAACCTCCCACTGTCATCAACATTATTTCATATATTTCACAGGGGTCAACAGAGCTGTTCACTAATGTTAATTTCATTACTTGCTTACAGTGAATCCACCCACTTTTTAAATCTAACATACCATGGCCATGATCTTTTAGTGGTTAGTACTCTGTCATGTGATTAAGCCACATCACAATCATTCTAAGAGCTTCAAAAAATGGTTATAATACATCCCAATCTATGCACTGAATAAATCTTTTAATCTTCTAAATACCTAAAATAAACATTGTAACAAATATTGTTAGTCTTTTCCCCAACCCTTTCAGTATCATTAGGTTATTCATTTATAATATAGCTTATATACACACATATATTTATGTGTGTATATATAAATATATTTCCTAGCTCTGTCCATTGAGAGGGCCTAGGAGCAATGACACCTCAGTAGCAGTACACATACTTAGGACCCAAATCTTTGTTTCTAAACACTATTCTCCAATATCCTTGGGTCTCCTCAGGCACAAAGAACTTGGGCTGCTCAAGCCCTCCTCCAGCAGAGATGGAACAGGGAAAATATCAAGATAAGACTCGAACACTTTGTGCTGCCAGAAAGTAATGAAATGCTGAAACGGTGATGGAATATAAGAACATGGGAGCCAACCTGAAGGTGCTCCGAGCAGTTAAAGCTAGAACAATTTGAGCAACAAAATAAATGATGGTATCCATGAGTCTCTACTGATAGAAATAATCTAATTAATCAATAAAAGTTAGGGATGAGACTGCTTTGCCTCACAGCAGAATGCCAATTAATACATATCAATAAAAAGAGAGAAACAGAGAATCACCGTTAGGCAAATACTATATATAGCAATGAATGTTGCAGACAAGAACCACAAATCTATGCTATTATTAGTGGGTGAAAAATTTGAGAAGTTTCAAGATTTGCCATCTCAAAGCAATTCCCACAAGACAGTTATCAACTAAAAACAGAAAGATAGTATCTTTAAGTGGAGAAACCTCACAAACTTAACCAAGCCATCAAGGTAAACAGCACCAATAACTAGTAAAGCATACTATCATAAACCTCTTGATATCATGCCCCAAGAAAGACAAAAGCATTTTTGTAGTAATTTTGCCAAAAATGCAAAAACCTAATTCTAATTATGAGAAATCCTCAAACAAATCCAAACTATAGGATATTTTACCAAAAAAAAAAAAAAAAACACCACCCTGACCCTCTTCAAACATGCAAAGGTCATGAAAGGAAAAACTGAAGAACTGCTAGAGTGGAAGACACTAATAACTAAACACAATGCGAGATCAGAAATAACATCCTGAAACAAAGGAAAAAAAGAGCAATAGTGGCAAAACTGGTAACTTTCTAATAAGGTCTGTAATTTACTGGATATTATACAATGTTACTTTCCTGAGCTTGATAAGTGTATTCTTTTCTACAAATATAAAATTAGTTCACTTTTTAGGTTTAAAAACAAAATTTTTTGTTCCAAACTTTCCCCTCAGATTTCAATGTTCTCACTTATTTTCTGGATGCTATTTTATAATATAAATACATTTACTTTCCTTATCTTATTACCTAACTACACACCAAGATTTACCCTCACCTATGGGTTTCATTTGTAGTCAGATAGAAAAATAAAACAGGTAGATTGCCAGCACTGTGGGGAGAATACAGGTTTTGGAATCAAGACAGATTAGGCTTTGTCATTTATTAGCTGTGTAACATTAGCGAAGTTATTAACCTTCTCAATCTAAGTTTGCAGTAAAATGAATTTAATATTAATCACAGAGCTATTGAAGAACTAAGGTAATATGTCAAAATCCAGGATAATTCTGGGCATAACAAATAGCTATTATTACCAGTACACTTTGTTTCAAAAAATAGCCAGCAAGCTTAAGCTTACTCTGGTGACTATTTCAATGCATCAGTATGAACTGGTTAACTGTTTCCAGATGTAAAATTACAACAAATTTTACTATTATTAGCAAGCATATAAGTCACTCACAAATAAAACCTATTCAAAAGCTATTGCTGAGTTTCAACTATTTTGTTCAATATTCATTGACAAATAAAGTATATCCTAGATACAGCAATACAAATAGAATAACTTCATGCCTGAATAGATATTAATAGATTTTGGTACCTGTCAATTTTTCATTTGATTCCAAACTCACTAGGGAAAGCAATATACTAAATGCTCCCTGTATAAACATGAAAACTGGCATAAAACTCCCTGTGTAAACATTAAAACAAGGGAACTCCAAAATATGTGGAAATGTATATGAATATCAAATTAACATGTGGAGTGAACAGACCTCTTCATTTGTCTGCAGCTGGTGATATCCACAGATGTGTGTGTACATGATAAAGTCTTAACTAGCATGGGCTAAGCAGAACCCTGCATCTGACTTCAATTTGGCATGGCCACTAAGGCAAAAGAAGTAACAGCAAAAATAAACAAATGAGACCTAAACTTTTTAAAAAGCTTTTGCACAGCAAAGGAAACCATAAACAAAAGGAAAAAATCTACAGAACTGGAGAAAATAAATGCAAATTATGTGACCAACAAGGGATGTGCAAAATATACAAACTGCTCATACAACTCAATTAAAAACAAAAATCCAATCACTAAATGATCAGAAGACCTGAAGAGACATTTTTCCTAAGATATACAGATGGCTAACAAGCACATGAAAAGATGCTCAATAAAGATAATTATAGGAGAAATGCAAATCGAAACAATAATGAGGTATCACCTCACACGTGTCAGAATGGCTATCATCAAAAAGTCTACAGGTAACAAATGTTGGAGAGGATATGGAGAAAGGGAAACTCTTCTACACTCTTGGTGGAAATGTAAATTGATGTTGCCAACATGAGAAACAGTGTGGAGGTTTTTCGAAAAACTAAAAATAAGAATACCATATTACCCTATGATCTAGCAATTCCATTCCTAGGTATATATCTGGAAAGGAAAAACAAAACTTTACTTTGAAAAGATAAAGGCACCCCAATATCCACAGCACTATATGCGGTAACCAAGATATGAAAGCAACCCAAGTGCCCATCAACAAATGACCAAATTAAGATGAGACATATATATACAATGCAATATTATCCAGCCACAAAAATATTTAAAAAAATACTGCTATCTGTAGCAATGTGGATGGACCTAGAAAATATTATGGTTAGTGAAATCTGTCAGAAAAAGCCAAATACTATATGATAATATTTCAAATACTATATAAGGAGTCTAAAAAATAATACAAATGAATGTTTATGCAAAACATAGACTCACAGATATAGAACCAACTTGTAGATACCAAATGGGAGAGGGAAAGCAGGAGGGGCAAATTAGAGGTGTGTGATTAACAGATACAAACTACTATATATAAGACATAAGCAACAGAATATACCATAAAGTGTAAGGAATTATACCCATTATCTTGTAATAACCTATAATGGAATATAATCAGCAGAAATATTGAATCATGCTGCACATCTGAAACTATCACAAACTACTGTAAGTCAACTATACTACAATTTTAAAAAATCAGCCTGACCTGGCATGATGGTATTGCAGGTGTTGTTGAGGCAATAATTTTATTTTGAATTTTTCAAATGTCCTTTAGTTATACAGGTTTCTTAAATACTAGTAGATGGAAATCTTTTTTTGTTCCTTCTGTCTGGTTTCTCAACAAAGTCCACAAGCCAAAGAATTAAACTGAAAAAACAGTTTTAGAACACTACTAGTGTGTGAATGTCTAGACTTTAAATTATTAATATTAGTCTTAGATGAGCTGACTTATTTTGATCCCTGTTAATTTTGTTCTCAGCGAAGAGCTCTTATATTCATGTGACTTGCCCAAAGGCTTCTAGAGTCACTGTCATATGATCTCTAGTAACTTCTGAGAATGATATGTACATGAACTTAATCATTAAGTTATATATATCAAGATTTTATTTGAGTTCAATGAAGATGTCCAGTGGATTTTATTAAGTGCAGAAATAAAGAAAGGTCAATCTTAATTATTATTTAGGGCATAAATCACTTTCCTAGACTGACGCAGAAGAAAAACTCAATGGAATTACTACACATTCAAAGCAGAAACTAAAAAGGGTAACAAAAACTAACTTTAGATACCAGGTATGCTTAGTCTCAAGAACTAAATTTGTTTCTAAAAGATGACTAACTTTCAATCAAAATAACAGTGAAAGAGTTAAAAAAAAATAAAAGGAGGTCATGTTAAGATGGAAGAAAAGTGGGACTTTCTTAAGAATGAATTCAATTTCAGAAACTAAACTAGTCAGATATGAAAAAAGAAAACAAGAATATACTGATATATACCAGAACTATGCATTCTTAAAGATGGAATTGAGGGGGAAATGTATTTTAGCTGTTACTCATCAGAAAGGAAGAGTGACTGACTCCAAAAGTATCTAACAGAGGTACAGGAGGTAAACTGAAGCGTGGAAGTCACAGTGAATCAGAATGGAAATCCAACTACGGTAAAACAGTATTTTAAAGAAATAGAAAATACATAATAAGAGTAAGTGTAAAAACCACACACCATGAAGACTGAGACTGCTATTCAGTAACATAAAATCTGTACAGATGTGAAAGGTTAAAAAAAAAACAAACACACACTGAGAGATTATCATTGAATACCTGAAGCATTTCAGATGCGTTTCAAATTACTAGTTATTATAGGAGGCAATGTAGGATATGGCACAGTGTCACAAAGAAAAATGCCCCAGGAACTCAAAGTTAGGCCTCAGGAAATGGACAGGAAAAGCAAAACTGAAGAAAAGCAAAATAAGAGGTTAAACCTTGGTTTGATGTTGAGCTGGTAAGATTTCCTTAAATCTTGGAGATAAGAATGGGCAAAATCTGTTTCACGGTGAATGCTTTTCAGTAAATTCCATATTCCTTGACTTTCATCTCTGGTATTACAGGAGATCTTACTGAAGATAAGAGATAACTGAAGAACAATAAAACCTAAGCCCAAAAGAAAACAGAAAGGGAAAGGAAGACAGGAGGAACCAACTTAAGAATAGGCTGAAATATAAACAAAAACAGAAACCAACTATGTTTATATGAAATGGCATATCCTATCATTGCTGAAGGACTTTCCTGGTAGCTCAGAAGTAAAGAATCTGGCTGTCAATGCAGGAGACGCCCTGGATCAGGAATTCTGGAGGAAGAACTGGCAACCCACTCCAGTATCCCTGCCTGGAGAATCCCGTGGACAGAGGAGCCTGGAGGGCTACAGTCCATAGGGTCACAAAAAGAGTCAGACACAACTTGGTGACTAAATAACAACAATCACTGCTGAAAGGAATGTGACAAAAAGGAATGTTTACACTGCCAGTGAGGTAGAATAAATCATGCAAGGTCTAGAACAGTTAAGGAGATTGAACCAGTCCATCCTAAAGGAAATCAATCTGAATATTCATTGGAAGGACTAATGCTGAAGCTGAAGCTCCAATACTTTGGCCACCTGATGCAAAGAACTGACTCATTTGAAAAGACCCTGATGCTGGGAAAGATTGAAGGTGGGAGGAGAAGGAGACGAGAGAGAACAAGATGGTTGGGTGGCATCACTGACTCAATGGACATGAGTTTGAGCAAGCTGCAGGAGATGGTGAAGGACAGGGAAGCCTGGTGTGCTGCAGTCAACGGGGTCACAAAGATTCGGACATGACTGAGCGACTGAACGACAACAACAGAAGTTAAAAGCAGAATAAAGAAAGGATTTAGAGGAGCAAGTGGCAGAAGACATACTATCTTCAATGAGTACAGACATCAGAAATATTAAAAGTAGCTTTATTTCATTATGGCTATTGTCCAAATAATACAAATATGTGGCACAAGAGGAGTACTTTTATGATTTTAGCTCAATAGGCCTAAGAATTTCAGGGGAAGTGGCAAAAGTCATGGTAACACAAGGCTAAAAATGTTTTGGCACAGGCTGGGGACAGAGAAATCCAGAGACCAGGGCAGAACATCAGAGCTATGGTAATGGCAAGGCTCGAGTCTTGTGGAGCCTTGCAGAGATTGTACTTTGAGCTTTCCACACTACAAGTAAGTGATATACTCTTTACAAAAGTCAGTAAAGAAGCTATACCACTAAACAGAATCTATACTTACTGTAGCACAGGAGTTCCAGGACAATACATAAAAAAACAGAAATTAAAAGTTTTTAATATGAAGGAAACCTTAAGAAAGAGACATCAAGTATGACCTGGTGCTTGGGGCTGTCATTCATGAAATGTATAACTTTGCAAGACAGAAAATCAGAAACAGCTTTCAAGAAAGCAGAAATGTTCAGGTAAAGTGCTTCCACCTCTCAAAAAATTATCATAAGCATAGAGTGGCACAACTGTTTGATGAATATTCCCACTAAAACTTTACAAGTTACAGACACTGGCAGTTGCTGTAACTTGCTGTAACTGACTAGCACCCTGGTGAGGTTGAAACCAAAACTGACTTGATACCTTGATTTCTGTGCACCCATCTTTCCTTTAATATTCATCTTTAGTGATACCACTAAATCCTACTGGCAAAGTGATGTGAGTCAACTGTACTATGTACTAAGTTCAAGGAATTACTAGTGTTTCTAAGTTTAATGGGTGTTGGCTGGGTAGTGTAAGGAGCGTTTGCCCTACTGACCTTCTGGATTCTTAAAAAAGTATGGTTGGAGGTTAAACGATTTTCCTTTTGAGGTGCAAAAGAAGCCACTCCCAGTGAGAAGACAACCAAGCTACAGCTCCTGAAAACTCCCCAGCCCTAACCAGACAGGCACAATGGCTCTGATTAAGCAATATTCCAGGAAGGCAGAAATTTGGTATCGTAACCTGTTTGGGACTCTAGTCTTTAATTTCTCTTAGTGAAATTAATCATAGGAGACCATTCATTTGATCCAAATGAAGTGTTTCTGGCAGACATAACAAGAGGCAGGAGAATACTTAATTCAAGCTGAAGGAGGGGGCAAAAACACTAGAGTAGCTGAAGGTAAGTAGCAGAGACAAAAAGTAATAGGAGACAAGTTAAAAAGCTAGACAGAGGCTAGATCATGAAGACCTGCAGTCCACTGCAAGAATTTTGGCTTTGACCCTAAGACAGAAAAACATGGAAGGTTTAGTTTAGAAGAGACCTCACTCTTATGTCTTTAAAAGGATCACTTGGCTATGTGGAGAAAAGAACCAAGAAAACTAGAAGCAGGGAGATAAATTTCCCAGAGGAAGGATGACTATGGCTTGGATCAAGGTCGTGACAGTGGTTACAGCAGTCAGATAATCTTTTTCTCCCTTACTAAATGATACAGTTTCTTGAAGGAAGGGGATGTGAACTTTTCCTTCTTTAATCTCCTATAATCATTAGGATGAAACTTTCCACATAGTACACAGCCAATGTTGTTTTTGTTTTGTTTTGTTTTGTTTTTTAGGAATACCTTCTACAACACTTTATGTACCTAGATCTATGCCTAAGATAATTAAGGATAATTCAATAGATTGATATTAAGAAAAAATAAGTTATATATATATATATACTGTCAGACAGGCATATATGCAGCATTTTATAAATACCTATTAAGTTATGAGCACTTACTAGTTATTGAAGTTAAGTTCAAAATATAAAGAGAATACAAAGAATCTTAAGAGTTAAAGGGCAAAACATGTGGAATCTAAAACATGGCACAAATGAACCTATCTACAAAACAGAACTAGACTCACAGACATAGAGATCAGACTTATAGTAGGGGAGAAGGACAGGGGAGAGGAATGCACCAGGAATCTGGGGTTGGTAGATACAAACTATTACATATAGAATGGATAAACAACAAGGTCTTACTGTATTGCACAGGGAACTATATCCAGTCTTCTAGGATAAACCATAATGGAAAATAATATTTTAAAAGAATGTATATATGTGTAAAACTGAGTCACTCTGCTGTTCAGCAGAGATTGGTACAACACTGTACATCAACTATAATAAAAGAAAAGACTAGCAATTCAAAATAATACAATTTTAAAACAATAATAAAAAAAAAGGAGTTAAAGGACAAAATGGCTTCAGTTAATATAGAGTTTTAAAGAAACTACCAATAGAATATTTTTTTCAAAAAAATTAAGTTAAGAAAGGACTGTATAGTAAGAGTTAAGTCCCATAAAGGGAAGCAGAAATTGAATATCTGCTCTTCACAAGCACGGGATGAAATGGAAGAAATTAAAATAATAAAAAAGGATGAATGAGTTTTAAGATTCTAACTCAGTTCTACTTTTTTTTCAACTGCGTCCCCTCTTGATAAATTATATACACTCACTGTAGTAAATCTGGATTATTAAAAAAATCATCCATCATTTTCTGCCCACATATAACCACTATTAACATCTTGGTAATTTCTCTTTTCTAGCGTGTGACTTGGGGTTAGTTGCTTAACCTCTGAGTCTCATCTGTGCCATTCATAAAATGACGATTAAAAACAGTACCTATCTCACAGGATAATAGAAAGGAATCAATAAGAAAGTAGCACAGGGGCTGAGATACTTTTTTTTGAAAAGGCCAGAAAGCTGTTTATGAGCCACACATTGTCCATCTCAACTACTTAACCCTGTTATATCATGAAAGCAGCCATAGAAAATACAGAAGTGAACGGGCAAAGTCCAATAAATTTTTATTTGCAAAAGCAGGCAGTGTTGCTTATGTCACAATGGCTTGCAGCAAAGGTTCATAACTTGTTGGTGTGTCTGAATGACTGTGGTCTGTGTTTGTTTAGTAAGATTTGAAATTCCTAGGAGAATCTGATAAAAAAGCAAAAACTTTACACTTGCTCACCAAGGAAATGCAAGTACACTTCTTTTGCAAATACTTTTAGAGTTCACAGACTTCCTGAAGTCACAAATGACTCCTATAGTTTATCTTCAAGAAATCCTGTCTCTAGTGAAGTAGCTCATTTGATTTTTATTTACAGCACCACCCCCCTCTAAAATACAGTGCATCTGGTGAGAATGGACCAGCCTATATTCAAACTGTATAGTCTTCCTACAAACAAATTTTTCCACCTAATTTTTTCATCAGTATATTTTATCTTCCTAGTCATTGAGAACATTTTTTAAGGCTGAATAGTTTATGAGGTTGAAAAATGTTCAGCTGTTTTAGATGTTCTGGTTCCGTTTTCATTTTCAACTCATTCCTTTAATTACAGTTAATATTATGATGAATTGCTTTATATCCAAATTTATATTTCTTAGAAATTAATGTTGTAAGTCAAAAAGTACAAATTATTTTTAATGTAATCTATTTTGATGAATTATGGTTCAGAAAGCTTGTGGTGATTTCTGCTCCCATCATTTGAACATGAGATATCCATTTCACCACACCCTCATGAGTATGGAATACAACTTTACTGATGAGTTCTATAACCCGAGAGATCTTTGGCAAGTTTCCAAAACATGGCAAAGGATAATAAAGTCTAAAAATGCACAGCCACTGCTCTGCGTTAGTAAAATTTCAAGATATTCAAGGTTAATCTAAATAATATGGAGAGACAAACTTTAAAATTTTAATCATTAAGAAAAACATCTGAAATATATTCCATAACCCTCCAGCCTTCAAACTACTAGGTAATAACACGAAGTAACTGGTTTGTAATCATCACTAACTCTTGCATTTTAAAAATGACCACTAAAGTGAGCCACTGCTTCAGAGAGAAGCATATCCCACTCAAGTGGGTTGGGGGAAAAAATAAAAAGTTTGAAAATCACTTATTAGAGAGAACTTCTGATAGCTTAAGTTTAGTTTTTTTCTCTTTTTCGCATTCATGAACATCTTTAGTTTCTGCTGCCTTGAGTATTTTTAAATCACTACTTCCACTCAATAATTGCTTAAGTATAGTATATACCAATATATATGCACAGATACTATAATAGATACTGAATGCTTATTCCTAGATATAATATATATGTATACTTGAATGGTTAAGTATACAGGCTCTTGACAGACTGGCCAAGATTCCAATCTGACTTAGGCCATTTAATCTCTCTTAGTCTAAAATTTTCTAAACTTTAAAATGAGAATAATGGCACATACCACATAGGGTAGTGGATTAAATGAGACAGAAGAGGTAAAACACTTATCACAGTATCTGACACACAGAAAACACTCAAAATATCACTTATATTCATAAACTCCAATAAAATAAGTAAACCTTTCTGATAACTAAAAATATAACACACACAGAGCAAATCATTGACAAGTGGTTAGTGAATATTTAAAACGTTTTAACTTCAGGGTAACTAAAACAGATATGGGTTAATTTTAGTAAACTCCAGTTATAGAACTATGTATTAGTAAATTGTGTACATGTTTTATCAGAGTATCAAATACATACACACATATCTAAGGTACAAAGAACAATGTTGTGTACCCATCTATTAATATCTACTGATACAACTACTTCTCTAATTTCTTTCTCTTTTCACTTCTCTGTTTTACCATAAACGTAGCCAGAAAAGGAGGATGTCCCCTTCTCTCTCAAAGTTAATTAACTAATCAATTATAGTGTATCACTCAACACTGAATAAATACAGCTAATCAAGTTCTCCATGCCTTTACCTACCCAGACAAGCCCTGAGGAACAAAAATACAGACTAATGGTCACTCTGTTCTCAAAATCAGCAAACTCAAATGGTTCTGCAGGTCAATTAAATCTATCTCTTTAAGAAGCTACCATTTTAGACTTCTGTTCACTTTAAATCTCTAACCACCCCCATATACTCTCAAGAGATGAAGCTTCCACCTACCCCAAAACTCCTATACAAAGCACCTCTTCCATTTGTGCTTTGAATCTTGTCATCCTTTCCCTTTTAGGATCTTATTTTACAGATTATCTCTTCTTTCATTATTTCTTCCTTTCAAATGAATCATTCTCATCCAATTTTAAGCACAACAAATTCTCAACTATTTTAGGAAAAATAAAAAAAAAAAACTTCACCTTCAACCCACAATTTCTCCAGTTTCCACCCATATCTTCCCATCTCCTTTATAAATTATCTATATTACTATTTACATCTTTGCTTCCCACTCCTCAAACTACTCCAGTCTGACTCCTGCTCCCATCATTACATGAAAACAGAGCTTTGCTTAAAGTCACCAAAGATCTCCATGTTAATTCAATGGTTGGACCTCAATAGTTTTCGATGCCAATTACCATTCACTTCATCCTTCATTCTTATCTTCTGTTTCACCATAGTTACCTGGTTTTCTCCAAGTTCTTTAATCTTTCTCAGACTTATCAAGTGTCAATATTTCTATCAGGCCATTTAACTGTGGAGTTTCTTCACTTCTAAGTCTTTTTCTCTATATTATCTTTTTATGTGAGCTCATTCACATGCATGGCTTCAAATACCATCCACACAACTATGATTGATCAGACCTCACTTCTGAGCTCCGGATTATGTAAAGCCAATCATCTTTAAGATCTCTCCTTGGAGACACCTTAAATTCAACATGTTCAAACTAAAGCAAAGAATCTCAGTCAAAGTCAACTTGCCCGAGAATGCAGGCGCCTGCATTTTATATATACTTTTTCTTCATAGACCTGATCAAAGTTATAGCTATACACTAAAACAGGGACAGTGCCTGTTTGATTATCACTCTATGACCAATGCCTTATATAGTCATTCATCAGGATTTGGGAGACTGGTTCCAGGATCATTTCCACAACCTCTACCCCACCCACAGATACCAAATCTGCAGGTGCTCAAGTGTTTCATTTAAAATGGTATAGTATTTGTATATAACCTACACATATTCTCCCGAATACTTTAAATCATCTATGGATTACTTAAATACCTAATACAATGTAAATGCTATGTAAATAGTTGCCAGTGTGCAGCAAATTCAAGTTTTGCTTTTTGGAACTTTCTGGAATTTTCCCCCCAATATTTTTTCATCTCTGGTTGGCTGAACTCGGGGCTGTAGAGCCATGGATATGGAGGGCCAATTTTATAAACAATAAGCATCAACCCTAACATCAATCACTTTTTTTTCTACTGTTTAAACACAAAGCCTTTCAACTGTTTTTCACGTTCACCACTGCTTTGGGGAATTGAAGGTATTAAGTGGTTGGTATATGAGTGTCAATATACTGAAGTTTAGGATCTTATGTCACACATTATACAGATTGACCTCCTCTCATATTTAGTTGCCACCAAGTGTTCCACCACAGTGCTAAACAGGTGATGCTGATTGGCTCTCATCCCAGAGAGCCGACCTATTACTGAACAGAGTTTACCACTGAAATGATGAACCAACCTGTCAGAGATAAGCTAAAAAATAAAGGTGATACATATTACATGGAAGCTGAAGACTTCCTTGTATTAGATTCCTTTGAAATTACAAACTTTAAAAATACTCTCCAAATCAGACTAGGTATTGTAAAAATATAACTAGAGTTAGTATTTTAATAAATTATATTAGATTTCAAATGGCCAAATATCCTTTTCATTACATATTAATATATACTTTATTAAAACAACAACTTTTGGCTATAAGCCATGTGGTATCTTAGTTCCCTGACCAGGGATTGACCCCATGCCCCCTGCAATGGAAGCATGGAGTCTTAATCACTGGACTGCTAGGGAAGTCCCAATATACATTTTAAATAGCATATTAATTGACCATATTTTATTGATGTTTTATTTTTCAAATACCTCACCATATACACCTTTTACCATATCTTTCTTTAAAGTTTTCTTTTTTGCTTTTATTTGTAATTGCTAAAGGTATAGTTTATCAAATTTTGGCAAGAAAATAAAGATCAGTGCCAACAATAACAGTACAATTGGTGCCTTAACGTCTGTTTGGCAGAACTGTAAAATAATGGTATCACTCAAAGTTTTAAAGCAATGACTTCATTTAAAAGTATTTTCTTCTACCATTTTATCTACAAAAACTGAAATAAATTTCTTTAACCCAATGTTATGGGTGATTATTAGAAAGCAGTAATGAATATATATTTTAATGCAGGACTGTATATAAAGAAGTTATTTAAGTTTAGGCTGTCATTGGTCAACCTAAAATTATAAACCAATTCATTTTTTTAAAAAAGCATTTCACATATTTTTGAGAAACAAAGGAGTTCAAATTTCATCATGCTCAAAATATTCTTGCATTTATTCACAGAAAATAAGCAATCTGTGAAATAGGGAGAAAATAAAAAGTACTTTTTATATTTTATTTTTCCTCTGATTATAAAGATAGTAGATTTAATGAAGCAAACACAAAAAAATAAAGTAAATGTAAAGAAAAATATTCATCTATAAACATATCACTAATAAATTATCCACTGTTTACAATTTGATTTTTTTTTTGGTCTTTTTATTTACAAAAGTGATATCACCTGCCTTCAGTGTCTTTTTCTGTTGTTATAATGCGACTAACAATTTCCCATATGAATAAATATCACTTAAACAATGACTCTTAGGGGCTTCCCAGGTGGCTCAGTGGTAAAGAATCTGCCTGCCAAGGCAGGACACATGGGTTTGACCCCTGGGTCAGGAAGAGACACTGGAGAAGAAAATCGGAACCCACTCCCATATTCTTGCCTAGGAAATCCCATGGACAGAGGAGCCTGGCAGGGCTATATTCTATGGGATCACAAGAGTCTAAACAACAACACATGACTGTTAGGAGAAAGGATTCCATTAAATTTAACATTTTCCTAACTTTTGTTATTAGCTAATTTTTAATAATGTGCTATTACAAATAATGTCATTATGAACAATTAGTAGTATTCAACGCATCACTGACTTGATGGACGTAGGTTTGGGTAGATTCCGGGAGTTGGTGATGGACAGGGAGGCCTGGTGTGCTGCGATTTATGGGGTCGCAAAGAGTCGGACACGACTGAGCGACTGAACGAACTGAATGCTGAAAGTCAACCTTTCATAATTGAAAGAATTGAAAGTTAACCTGAAAGTCAACCAAAAAAAGCATACTGCTAAGTTGCTTCAGTCGTGTCCAACTCTATGGACTATAGTCTGCCAAACTCCTCTGTCCATGGGATTCTCTAGGCAAGAATACTGGAGTGGGTAACCATTTCCTTCTCCAGGGGGAAAGAAAAAGCATAAACAATAGCAAAGTATTTGGCTCCCTAAATACAGCCAACAAGGTCTAGGATTCACTTTGTTTTGTTTTTCATTATTACAATAATTATAATAAATAAATAACATGGAGGTAAACATCATACTTGATAAAAGAATTGCAAGTGACTACTTCCGGGGACTACGTGGGGAAGGAACAGGACAAGAGTATGACCACTATTTTTTTTATTATAATCTATGGCAAAATAGGAAAAAGAAAAATAAAAACACAAACAAAAAAAGGTTGCCTTTACAATATCCATTCTTATTTTCTTCCTTCTTTATTAACAGAATCATGTGAAAGTAAAAGTCGCTCAGTCCTGTCAGACTCTTTGGAACCCCATGGACTTAGTCTGAACTGAATTCTTCAGTTCAGAATACTGGAGTGGGTAGCCTTTCCCTTCTCCAGGGGATCTTCCCAAGCCAGGGATCAAACCCAGGTCTCCCGCATTGCAGGCACATTCTTTACCAGCTGATCCACAAGGGAATCATAGGCACGTGTTTATCCAGGAGAAAAATACAAAAATATATCCTAACATTCTTTTCAGATGGGACTAGCTAACAAGATGGAAATCAAAGCTACTGAGTAGAATTTACAGCAAGATGTTTTTGGCTTACCCCAGAGACACCCCATTCCTGCTACATGGAACTGAGATCTGATGCTTGGAACTTCAGCAACTATTTTGGATCATGAGGCGAACTTGAGATAGACGATAAAGATGACTAATAAGAAAGAACAAATGATGATAAAGCTACCATATCATTCCTACTAACCATTCAAGACTTTTCATTTGAGAAATAAATATGTACTCATTTAAACTATTTAAGTCAGGTAAACAGTAGAAACAGCGTCAGACTTTACTTTTTGGGGCTCCAAAATCATTGCAGATCGTGATTGCAGCCATGAAATTAAAAGATGCTTACTCCCTGGAAGGAAAGTTATGACCAACCTAGATAGCATATTCAAAAGCAGAGACATTACTTTGCCAATAAAGGTCCGTCTAGTCAAGGCTATGGTTTTTCCAGTAGTCATGTATGGATGTGAGAGTTGGACTGTGAAGAAAGCTAAGGGCCGAAAAATTGATGCTTCTGAACTGTGGTGTTGGAGAAGACTCTTGAGAGTCCCTTGGATTGCAAGAAGATCCAACCTGTCTATCCTAAAGGAGATCAGTCCTGGGTGTTCACTGGAAGGCTGATGTTGAAGGTGAAACTCCAATACTTTGGCCAGCTCATGCAAAGAGTTGACTCATTTGAAAAGACCCTGATGCTGGGAAGGATTGGGGGCAGGAGGAGAAGGGGACGACAGAGGATGAGATGGCTGGACTGCATCACTGACTTGATGGACATGAGTTTGGGTAAACTCCGGGAGTTGGTGATGGACAGGGAGGCCTGCTGTGCTGCGGTTTATGGGGTTGCAAAGAGTTGAACATGACTGAGCAACTGAACTGAACTGAACTTCTAGCAGCAAAATGCAATAACTCAATTTTAAGTCTTATATGACTTATTAATAAACAAAGCACATGCAAAACATAAAACTAAATCAAAAAATAATTCCAGGAATAGTAAAAATGTATTATTATACTCCTAGTAACTGCTCAAGAAACTATATTATGTGAACTTTATACCAAGACTAAGAGATAGGTTTGTATTTTCCTAAAACAATTAAATTTTAATTTAAAGAGGCATGAGCATGTAGTTTGTAAAACTATGAAGTGAACTCTTTTTCTGTTAGATTGTTTATCTGTTTAAAGTGCCTGTTACACACTGTGCTGTGCTCAGTTGCTCAGTTGGGTGGGACTCTTTGCTACCCAAGGGACTGTAGCCCGCCAGGCTCCTCTGTCCATGGGGATTCTCCAGGCAAGAATATTGGAGTGGGTTGCCATGCCCTCCTCCAAAGGATCTTCCCAACCCAGGGATTGAACCCAGGCCTCTCACACTGCAGGCAGATTCTTTACCATCTGAGCCACCAGGGAAGCCCAAGAATACTGGAATGGGTAGCCTATCACTTCTCCAAGGAAACTTTCCAACCCAGGAATCAAACCGGGGTTTCCTGCATTGCAGGCAGATTCTTTACCAGCTGAGCTACCTGGGAAGCCCTTCTTGCTACCCAGGATGCACACTAGCTGCTTAAAATTATTTGATGAGATGATTAAATACTTTCTTTCAAGACAGAGTATCCACTAAGAGTTCCAAAGTAAGGTTATAGCAGGGTTTCTCAACTTTGGCACCAGATAGTTCTGTCGATGATTCTATTGACCACTATGAACCAGATAATTCTTTGCTGTTAGGGCTGCCCGGTACATTGCAGGATGCTCAAAATCTCTGGCCTCTTCACACTAGATGCCAGTAGCAAGCCCCCAAGTAAGACAATCACAAATAGCTCCAGACATTGCCCAATGTCTGCTACAAGAAATAAAATCTGAAAAACAATATAGTCATTTTTGCAAATCAGTTAGTGCTTCATTAGGAACATTTGGCTTTTCTAGTTAACAATTTAGAATTGTAACATTTCTAAATTCCCTCTCAGGTTTACTGCAGGATACAAACTTAAAGTGACCTACAGATTAGATTATCTCTAATGTTCCTCTTAAACCTTCAGAGGATTTCACATGTGAGAAATATTAATAGCCTCTATCTATTTAAGCCTATCTATGTGCTAGGTATAGTACTGAGAACCTTATGTTCATTCTCTCATTTTATACTTATGACATCCTCATGGGATGGCTATTTAACCCCACTATAATAAGAAATGATTTTAAAGTCTATTTTAATCAACATATTGAAGTGCTTTCAGAAATACTTATATATCATTCACTATATCCATTCTAGCTCTGAACTAAGAAGGGTATCTTTAACTTACTTAATTTATAATTTGTGATACAGATTTTCAATGTATCTAGCAACAAAATTAAGTTGAATTACCACAACCTTCAGGTATGGGGGACATGTTCACAGCCCCTAAGAAATCAGAGATAATTAACTGTTACTTGGAATATTTTTTATACTGTGGCATAATGAAAGAATACCTTAAAAATTTTCCATCCATTATTCCCTGAGTTCTTCAGTAAGTTTTTCTTCTCTCTTGTGCAACTTGACCAAAAAAAAAAAAATAAGTCACTTTATAATTATTTGAGGATTCATTTGTAATTTCAATCTATAGTTCAGAAGAAATTGAAGGCTGGGTCCAAAAATCCCAGCTTGTTCACCTGACAAATTAAGTTGCTCAGGCCTCAATTTCAACAATATAACTTGCGTAACAAGACCTATATGAAGGCCTTAAGAGTTAATAGGCCCTCAATAATTACATTTCTCTTCCTTTCATCCCCAAATTAAATATCAGCTAAGGGCCAATTCCAATGCAACTGGAAAAGAACATTTTCAGTCTCCCAAATCCAACATCTCAAAAATCAGTTATAGGCTAAGGGATTATCCCCTTAGTTTGAGATTTAAAATTACTAGTATTGTTTCTCAAATAGAAAGTTTATCATCAAATGCATTGAGTGCATGCATAATTTTTCACTTCTATTATCTACAGTCTTCTGTTTTACTCTTGCCTGTGGTAAGACACAAAACTATTCTTGAAAAGAAGTGTTCCTTCCTCTCCTTTCATCCACACAACTAACTGCCAAGAAATTTTGATTCATATTTCTCTCTAATAGGAGGAAGAAAAATTAGAGCCTTTCTTCTCAACTTTACAAGGCTGTGTGTTTAATTCATATATTGAGTTAACTGTCACCAACTCAAGTACGTGTTATCCATTTTATGGATTACTCACAACTAGTAATTTACTAATGAAGGCAAGTTACCCTTAGCGAATATTAGGATACCAAATATTTAAAAAGAAACAATCTTTAGGAATTACATTGTATTCCCTTACTAGCAAATAAAGCATAATTATTATACTAGAATTCTATTAATCAGTCTTAAATGCAACTTAATTCAGGTAATCTTTTATTCCATCTTAAAGTTTTAACACAAAAAAATACTTCACAAAGCTCACCTGCAAGGTGGAACCAGGATAGGAACCCTAAGAAGAGATCTTTTGGTAATGTAGAGTATTATAAAATATGTTATGAGATTTCAGGTAAAAGTTGGTAACATGAAAGCATGTCAGTATAACACTCATAATTTAGCAATATAAAGCTCTTCCTGTTTACTTTTATTTCCTTGGATATTTTAGGATGTAGTGGGGTTTTATAAAATAGTCAACTTCTTTTGTTCTTAAAATAATTTACTGTCACTATTCAGACACTGTATTTCACAAGCTAAATTTATTCATTTGTTCTTAAAGTTAGTTTCAAGAAATAGAAGGAAAGTAATTAAAAGTTCTCCAAAAATGTTCTGGCCCTCAAACTAAATTTTGCATTCTACAGCAAATAAATTTACAAAGCTAAATGTAACCAAAGCCAAGATGCTCATTAATGATATAAAAAGCCAAATATAGATAAAGATACTTTCTGTCTGTGATGCTATTAAAAAGATCAATTGTAACATAATTTTACAGCAGTTTAAAACTCCTACAGGTAAATAATCTACTGAAAACATGGTTTCTACATGTAAAATATAGAGGACAAGCTCTGTAAAGACACAACCTCTAAATTCTGAATGTCAATACAAAAAAAAAATGTTTTTTTAAGAAAGTTGTTAAATAGAGAACAATGCCAAAGAAAACTCACATATCCCATATAACAAGACAATTTCCACCATCAAACAAACTTATCTATTTTGGAGAAGAGGGGGATGAAATCTCCCTGAAAATGTCAACCCCACCCTTTTTTCTAAGCAATCTCTCAATGCTTGGAAAGACATAAAATCAAATTTCAGCAAACACGATGCTCATTTCTGCTTAGCTTTATTTCTTACTTGCTACCAGAATGAAATTAATGGCTAACTTTAATATGTAAAGGATCCAAAGGATTTTACATATTCACTCGTTTAATTACTATCCGGATTTGAAGGTAAAGAAACTAAGGCACAAAGCGGTTAAGTAATCTGTTTAAGATAACACAGCTAGTAGTGGAACCAAGATTTGAATCCTATACATCCAAGATAATAAACAAAGGAATGAGATGGAAAAGGAGCAATTAAATTTTTTCCCAAGAGTTTGCAAAATAATAGTGCTATGAAAGAGAACAAAATGTTAAACTATAAATATATGCAGATGTAAATGTATAGGTTACATAAATTCTACCCCTGCACAAATATGGTACTTTAATATTTGATTATGCTTAAACGTTCTAAATACATCAAATCGTTGTGGCTGTCGACCAAGTAAGTAATTTACTGTCACTGTTCAGACACTGTTTTGTTGTTTTTTTTTCACAGGCTAAATAAAATACACTATAATTTAAAGGAAGAGGGGGTGGTGGTGATGTAACCAGAGCAATAGTTTCAGGAAAGCTACTTTCTCTATTAGCAGTTTATTAGAAAAGAGCTTGTGTGTATAGGGGAAAGGGGTAAGAAAAGGAAAGATGACAATCCCATGGCCTTAGCCCCACCTCCCAAAAAAGTAACTAAATCACTGTGGGTCAGCGCCTAAGCCAACTGGAGAACTAGCCCAGCGGGATCTCGTGAGGGGATGACAGGAGACCCTAGCAGAGGGGGAGGGGTGGCGATGACAGGAGAGGGGGCGGTAGAGAGATGGCACGCCTTCCATATCCGAAAAAGGGGAGAATACGGGGGGCAAGGGGCGGAGAAGAAAAGGCAAGATATGTTGCCAGAGACTCCAAATGAGGTGACAAGAAACAGGATAGGAAACACAAGAAAGGCGGGACCCTCGGGCAGAAAGGGGTCTGTCTGGGGCAGGGGAGGCATGTCAGTACAGAGCTTTCCTGCCAGCTGACCCTCCGGTACAACCCCTCCACCCGGGACAAACTCTCACTTTCTCCGCAACCCTAAACCTGAGCGAGTCATCCCGAACCCGCTCCCCGCCCCCCACCCCAAGCCGGATAGGTGGAGGGGGGAGCTTCATCCTCAACGCTCCTCGCTGCGCCGGTGGCGCGAGCGCCGGACACAGCCCAGATTCGGAGACGAAAAGAGTAGGAGAGGCAGGGAGGCCCAGGACCGCTGACAAGTCCGGGCGGGCGGCCGACGGGCGCCTCACCTGACAGAAGCGTCGGCAGTAATCCCGACTGCTGATCCCGACGCCGCCACCACCGCAGCTGCCGCCGCCAGCGCCGCCTCTGCCGTCGCTCGCAGCTCTAAGGCCGGCTGGGCCTGGCGGGGACTCCACAATGGCCACGAGCTCTTCTCCGAGGCGTTCGGCCTCTTGGTCGCTCTCTTCCTCCGCCATGAGGCTCTCGCCGCCCAGCGCGTACCAACCCCTGCGCCGCCGCCGCTGTAGCTGCCTCGGCTAACCTCCTCCTCCTCCTCTAGTTCCCTCCCCCTTCTCTCCTCCCCAGCCGGACAGGGGCCTCTCGGCTAGCTCTACTTCCGGCTCCGCCCACCCACGCCCCCGGTTTTCATTGGAGGACGCTAGCCGCCAATCATGCACATGTCCGCCCTTCTACCACTATTGGTCAAATTTGCCGTCTGTTTGATAGACTTGCAGTCCGTTGGTCAATGTTGCTCGGCGGTTGCTGGGGGCCGCCTACGAGCTCTGCCACTGGCAGCACAGGAGGACGGGGCGCGGCGGGGGACACGGCGGCCGCCGCGGGGCTCGTTCGTGCAACAGCGGCGGCGACGGCGGCGGTGGCGGCGGCGGCTGGTCCTCCTCCCTCTCCCTATTGCTCCTCCTATTCTTCCTCCTCCTTTCCTTTCCGGCCGTGTATCGTCCACTTCCCCTAGCGACGGCCCAGATCCTACGGTACCGAGGAGCTAGGGAGGCCGAGGGTGGGCCCGGCCGTTGGTGCGGGCTTTGGGCCCGGGGCCTTCCGTCCCGAGCGGGAGCCGGGGGCGGGGCCGGGGCGCCGTTGTCGGCGGGAGGAAGAGGGAGGGGACGGGAAACCTGACAGCAGCCGCCTCCGCCAGGCGCCTGCCGCCTCCTCCCTTGAGACTGCCGCCAACTCGGCTGTTGAGTTCCCGGGCCCACGGCCGGCAGCTGGGACTCGGCCCTGCCCAGCTAGCGGGCAGGGGCGGTGAGACGCCGGCGTGCTGGGCTACGCGCGGGAGGAGGGAGTCTAGACGCCGGGAGCGTCGCGAGCCCCGCCTTTCCCTCCTCCCGATCCTTGGGGCTGGGGCACTCGAGGAGGCTCAGATCGGGGCGGACGACTGAGGAGGGACTGGGCTGAGGAGAGCTGGGGTAAACGTTGGGATCCGGATTTATGGACTTAACTAGGATGATTTTAAACACACCTGCGTGGTGGCTGTTGTGGACGTTCTTCGTTTTTTTTCATCCACTCTTCTTCCCCCCCTCCATTTTTTCTTTCCATTTGTTTTTCGTGTTTTACAGTAAAGGCATGACTTCCCAGCACCTCAGGGAAAATAGGGTGCAAGCCCAGAAACTGTTTCCCCATCACCACTTGTTGAAAAACTGATTTGAAGGCATATCCGGGTTTGAACAAACGGAAAGTGCCAGGATTTAATGCGTCTTTGGTTTTGCGCTGGAGACCCTTCACTGCTAGGTATCAAGACGAAAAAAACGAAACTCATCCGGTAAACATTTAAACTTGAAAACTTCTGATGAGTTTTATTTTTATCCAGTAAATGATTTGCTTCTTTTCTTTTGTTGGCCAATTACTGGCCTTACTTTTTAACTTCCTCGTTTAAAATATCTTTACTTCTATGGTAAACACTTTTGTTCTTCGGTTCTGTAAACTCGAGCAACCTCTACTGGGTAGATACTTGCCTCTGCAGTAACAAAAATGTACTAAAAAACTTACAAGATTTTGTAATGAATAGGCCTTTCATACTAACACAAGTGATTGCGTGTTTTATGCTTCAGAGAATAACGAACAAGGTAATTGTTTACAGGTTGAAATCCAAAGATAGACTTTAAACATAGAATGATTTAAGCATCACTAGTCACAAATATGTAATGTTTTCCATAAAGAGGTTGGAACCATTCATTATAATTGGGACTGACTTGGTATAAGATTCTACAACACATACCATAAAGTACAAATATGTGTAGTGGTAATTCACTGTTAAGTACGCAGGAATTGTCTTCTGCAATTGAAAACCTATAGCCTAAATAATATTTGACACATGAAAGCCTTGGTTTAACAGATTTTTATTGGAAAAAAAAAGAATTAAACCTATTAAAAGCCTAAACTTTCCAAGAATACTGGGAAATGTTGAGGTCTCTGAGGTTATGTCCACAGGTGTCTAATACATAAATTCTTTTGAGAGAGATTTCATATTAATCAGCTGTGAATTCTGTAGCATAGATTAATGGAATACTCCAATGTTTTTTATTATGCTCATAAAGCATAGTTCTTCAGAACACACCTGGGAATTTTTCTCTAGTTTATTTAAACGGAACAGAATTCCGTCCTGAAATCTATCAAATTCACTTCAGTTTCTTTTATCTGGACTAATTTAAGAGTTTAATCCAACAAATGGTTATCATTTACAACCTTTGTTATCTCAAGATTTCAGTGGCCATAACCTTATGATTTTGGCAATAATCAGAAAAATCTGTTGTTGGGATAAATTGAGAAATTATTAAGTTATTTCTGAGTTAAATATTTGTGAAAATGATCACTTATTATCCCATATCAAACAAATTGTGATTGAGCATCCATCATGTACGAGATACTGTGTTAAGTTCTTAGTTTTGATCTAACTTAATAGTTAATAAATGAAATAAATATTAGCAAATGTAAACATTACTGTTTGATGTAAACAAAAGTGTTAGAAAAGCTACTTTCCATAGCTTGACTATCATCACCTTTTGGAAAGGTGTCTTAGTAGAGGCGTATATACATTAAAAATGACTAATTTGAGCTCTATATTTTGACTGTAAAATTTAATGTCATTGTTGCTGCTTTTAATCACATTTGGCCTGTGTCCTTTCTTGACTTTTACTTTCTTTATTCTCAGAACTTTAGAAATTATATTCATCTCCATATAGAATTATACCAGCTTAATGGCTCACCTGTTTGAATAAATTTTGTACATAATTCCTTGCAGTTGTTTTCCTAAAATCTGTTGCTCCAGAATTGTGACAGGAACAAAGTTCTTTTAAAATTGAACACACATCTAAATTAGATGAGATTCATACAACTGATACCATTAATGTAGACCTGTGGTTAGATTTTTCTAAAGGATAGTGACATGTATGATAGTTGGAGTTCTTTTTTAATGGTTAGAATTTAATGTCATCAAAATCAAGGGATGGACTTAGTTGTTACTAGTAATTTGCTCTGGTTTTCCCTTCCCTTAACATATTTCAGGTAAGTTAAAACTTAATAGACAAGTCTATTAATAATAATTTGAATTAAATTTTCTGAAGCCTTTAATCTTAAAATGTTTAAACCTACCTTTTATTTTTGCTTCCTGCGTGAAGTGTTATAACACTTATCTTTGTTTCTCTTGTCTTAAAAGAACCCCATTCAAAGTCAGAATGGAACGATTTGTAGTAACAGCACCACCTGCCCGAAACCGTTCTAAGACTGCTTTGTATGTGACCCCCCTGGATCGAGTCACTGAGTTTGGAGGTGAGCTGCACGAAGATGGAGGAAAGCTCTTCTGCACTTCTTGCAATGTGGTTCTGAATCATGTTCGCAAGTCTGCCATTAGTGACCACCTCAAGTCAAAGACTCATACCAAGAGGAAGGCAGAATTTGAAGAGCAGAATGTGAGAAAGAAGCAGAGGCCTCTAACTGCATCGCTTCAGTGCAACAGTACTGCGCAAACAGAGAAAGTCAGTGTTATCCAGGACTTTGTGAAAATGTGCCTGGAAGCCAATATCCCACTTGAGAAGGCTGATCATCCAGCAGTCCGTGCTTTCCTGTCTCGCCATGTGAAGAATGGAGGCTCCATACCCAAGTCAGACCAACTGAGGAGAGCATACCTGCCTGATGGATACGAGAATGAGAATCAGCTCCTTAACTCACAAGATTGTTGACAAGGAGGTTACCACCATTGTGATCAAGATAAATAATGTGGAGTATTAAAAGTTATGTGTTGATTGTGTGGTTCATTTTTATATTTATTTCATTTTAAATCATGTGATGCAGAATAGTTTTGCAATGTATATACAGTTGCAGGCAAAAAATTAAAAAAAAGAAAAAACTCACTGCAAAATGTATTGTTAATTTTAGTCACCAATGGTGTAAAGCAAAACTTAGGGTTTAGAGTGTGCTAGGATACCTGAAACCTGATGGTTATCTTTAAAATTGATGGTTTTTCTCCTGAAATGTTTGTGCATGGAAGAACTGCCCTGCTTTTTTACCCTGTTGCCATGTATAATTATTCCTTGTGAGATTACTTAATTACTTGGATTGATGACTAGCTTAGGAAATTGAAGCTGCTGCCAGGCAATACCACTCACAGTAACTTAAAGAAATTATTTCCCTGATTATAGGATCCTCAAAAAAGAAGGGAGGGTGGGAAACTATTCTTACATCTTCAGATTCCTAGCAGAAAAAGACTGTTTATTGCAGACTGTGCTTTACTTGTATATGATATAGTTACCTTAACTATCCTTCAGTTCCTCACTGTCTTTTTTCCCTTTTTTTTTTTTTTTTTTAAGGCTTCTTGTTGTATTTAGTAGCAGCTTCAAGTGACCAAAAGACTGAAATCTTACTGGCAGTGCCAAAGCCACTGGGAATTCTGCAGTGATATGATTTTAGTCTCTAACTATAAACAGATTTTTGAAACATAGCTTTCATTTCAAGTGTCATCCTTAATTTGCAGACTTCTTTTTTTATGTCATGGTATTAAAAGACTTCAAGATTGGCATTTTCATTTAAACAAGTAGATGTTTTATGATTGAGTTTCCTGTTTTTACAGAGAATTAGCAATTACTTTTTGGCTGACAAATCAGATAATAAGGAGATTACTTTTTATGCGTTAATTTTCCATATGATTTTATAAAAGTTTATTTAGATAAATAGACTAGAAATAAGTTTACTTACTTTCACTTCTACATGCTTTGCCTCTGGTGGTACAAGGTTTTTAAACATAGGTGATAAACCATTGTCTAGAAATACTGGCAAGGTTTTTTTGTAGTGGCGATCTGGCAGTATCCTGCATAACTGTTTGGGTGAGGAAATAAATCAGTTCTGTTAAAGGTCAACCATGTTCAGGAAATGAGCTCTATCTGAACTTCACTATCCTGTAAGGTTATTAAAGTAGCTTAGCCCAGTTGTCATCTTTGTTGGATACCCAAAATATATTTTTTAAAAATTGAACAGCTGAAAAGTTGGACTAGAGCTTTAAGAAAAAAGTCTTAAATTCTTTGAAAACATTCAAGTTAAAAGGGTTTATAAAATATATTTCTATTAAAGTACTGATAATTGATGCCCTATGTGATGTAGAGGGAGCTATCCTTGAGCTCATTTTACCACAAATCTTCATTTTAAAAAAGCCAAAGTGAGTAAGAAAAAGATGTTTTTCAGAAACAGCTTTCTATATCTTTTTTGGTAGATTTAAGTTCCTAGTTTGGGTTGTCAAAGTGCCCATCTGATTTTAGATTTATGTGAGGTTTTTTGGTTGTTTTTAAATAAGCCTGCCACCAAAAAAAAAATCACTTGTCAAAATTCGAGCTACCAGATTTTCTCATGTTCAGTTACGTTAAAGTAGCACAATTAACGCCCAGAATAGTGCTCTCATTGATAGAGCACATGCAAGAGGAGACCAGCAGCAAAACAACCAAAATGTACTTTGTTTTTACTTCCTCTAATAAAAGATTTGCAGGCAACCATGTTTGATTTGAATTATCTAAGATGGTACAAGATCAACAAAGCTAGGAAAATAATTGAGTTTTATAGCGTTCTTTTTGGAATACAAAGATAAGGTTAGATAAACAATCATTCTAATTTTTTCAAGACTCATGAATCAGACAGCTCCCTATGTAGATACTAATTTGCACTAACAGCAAACACGTAGTGGCAGAACAGCTCTGAGTAGTCCTCAGCAGTAAACTGGATGATGATGTACCAGAAAAACCAATAATTCACATTTGAGTATTTAGTAGTTAAAACTAATTTGGTAATCATTTAGGTCCCCTATAGTTTGATGTATTTCTCCAGGCTCCTAACTTGTCACACATTCACTGTATCTAGAGGCATAATCTATCCTCCTGTTAGGATTATATCATGTCCTTAGAAGCGTTTTTCATCCTGTTGCGGAGGTTTAATATGTTTCTTTACTGATTGTGAAATTTTTCGTTCCCTGAAACTGGTTAACTTTACTTCATAGTTAAATAGATAAGGCAGAATGATTGTGTTAGCCTGCTCAAACTGGTACAAATCTGTGAAACCATGGTTGGCATACGTTGGATAATGAACAGACTAAGAGGCATATGCTGCAGTGGCGTGTAGTGGACATGTGTACAGACGCTTTCAATCTTAACTATAGTGTTAGTGTGATGCTATACTATTGGAAAAAAATAGCACATTTTTTTTTCTATTTTATAAGTTGTATGCATAAACATAAGATTTGTTACGTTTCATTTATAAACTGCCTTCAACACATGCTTACCTGTTAAAATAGCGTTTTCTCAAAGTATGGTAGTATGTCTTCCAGAATTTCACTATATGCTTACAGTAAATAGTTCCTAACTTGTTGAAATGTTAAATTCCTTGTTGGTTTCTTTTGATTCTCCGGGGCATATAGCAAGCCTGAAAGACATTATAATCATTTCTTACAGGGTGAAAATTTAGAAAGATTGCGTATTGGAACCTAAATAGTTATTTTATTCATTATCATCTTTGAGTAAGACTTATTTTATTTTAAACAAATGCTACTTCCAGTTAAGGCATTTGGCCCTAATGAATTTTCAGGGACCAAAATACTTTAAAGTTCTGCATCTTAAAACTGTAACCAATTAAGTATAGGCTTGGGATTGTTCAGAAGTATTCATTGCTTAAAAACCTTTGTAAGTGACAGTTGGCAAGATCTTCAAGCAGAAAGTTCCACAGTCAGATCTTTTGCCTGAAAGAATCTGTATGTAAATGTTAATGGAAAATACATTTTAAAAAACTGTAAGGTGGCCCAAAACAAAAGCCACAATTTGTCATTTGGTGCTTAGTCTTTGTAAGGGCTCTCTGTGGTTTGACTTGCCCCAGCTGCCTTTAAATGAGTACAGATCACTTTCAAACATGTTTATTAAATAGAAAATTCATTCTATAATTTAATTGAAAATCTTAGCCTAAAATGTTTTGGCTTCTAGTCCACCCTGATTAAAATGTGAATAGTGAAGTGACTATCCTAAGCCTGGTTTATCTCAATCCATACTACCATAGATTTCTGAGGTAAATACAGTTCTTACGTAGTGGTATTCTACTTATATCCAGAATACTGTATTCATTAAAATTTTACTATGTTCATTTGTGTATTCCCTTGCTTATTTTTTTTGCTCATGCATGTATACTTAGTATAAATTGTTGCTTTTAAAGTTTTGTCTCTGTGACTTTTAGAAATAAATTTCAAAAATTATTTCAGAATTTTTTGAAAGCATGTTTTGTTTTGTGGGTCAATAGCCCCACTCCAGTACTCTTGCCTGGAAAATCCCATGGACGGAGGAGCCTGGTGGGCTGCAGTCCATGGGGTTGCTAAGAGTTGGACACGACTGAGCAACTTCACTTTCACTTTTCACTTTCATGCATTGGAGAAGGAGATGGCAACCCACTCCAGTGTTCTTGCCTGGAGAATCCCAGGGATAGGGGAGCCTGGTGGGCTGCCATCTGTGGGGTCGCACAGAGTCGGACACGACTGAAGTGACGCAGCAGCAGCATGTATTTCATAATTCCAACAGATAATAAAATTTTATGAGTATAGATTTATTTTCCTACGAGTTACATCTCTGAAAGATTATTGGTCCTTACCCCCAGTATCAAAGCATATATTCTGTCAAATTCACATCATAGCTACAGATAGCCCCTTTCCCCTAAAATTATATAGGTAATATTTAAATACACTTAATCAGTACTTTTAATTGGAAACATACTATAATTTTCTACCTTTAGAAATACTAACAATGGAAGACAAGGGCCTAATTTGCATCTCATAAGTTTTAGTGGGATTTTGAAAGATTTGCTTATCCTTATTCAGCACTGGAGGAAAATGTATAGAAGTGGAAACTGTCTTATTTTACATAGTTTTGAGGGCAAATAGTCCTATTTACTGCTATTTGTAAAATATTAATGAATTTATGTTTTTGGTGATTCCCTGGCAGCTCAGTCGGTAAAGAGTCTGCCTGCAATGCGGGAGACCCGGGTTCCATCCCTGGGTCGGGAAGATCACCTGGAGAAGGAAATGGCAATTCACTCGAGTATTGCCTGGAAAATCCCATGGACGGAGGAGCCTAACAGGCTATATAGTCCATGGGGTTGCAAAGAGTCGGACACGACTGAGTGACTTCGACTTTTCGGTGAATTTATAAAGTAATTGTTTTTTTTTCTGAAGTCAAAATGGTAGGTAGGGCCTTAAGAAATTTGTCAATACTCTTGTTTCCAGTTTAGTATCTCCAAACCATCAGAGACTTATCTTCATTTTGCCTAAAGAATCTCATCATAACCTTTATTAAATGTAAACCAATTGAATGTATGTGCTTTTGAGTTTCCTTTTCTTTGTAAATTGAGTTGTATTATGCACCTATAACGGAGAAGGCAATGGCAACACACTGCAGTGCCTGGAAAATCCCATGGATGGAGGAGCCTGGTGGGCTGCAGTCCATGGGGTTGCTAAGAGTCAGACACAACTGGGCGACTTCACTTTCACTTTTCACTTTCATGCATTGGAGGAGGAAATGGCAACCCACTCCAGTGTTCTTGCCTGGAGAATCCCAGGGATGGTGGGGCCTGGTGGGCTGCTGTCTATGGGGCCGCACAGAATCGGACACGACTGAAGCAACTTAGCAGCAGCAGCAGCAGCAGCAGCATGCACCTATAATATGGTATCTCATGATGCAAAAATGTTCCTGGGATCAGACTAGCTAGCCTAGCCCAGTGAAGATTAAAACTAGCAAATAGAACAGGACTTGTGATGCATTTTATATGTATGGCATGACTTCCATCATGTTACTTGATTTCACTTGTTTTATATGTATACTAAGGATGAACGCTTGGCGCACTCTTGTTTAAATGTTGGAATCATAAAAGTTCATGGCTTCAAGTTCTTGGTTAAACACGAGTAATATGCAATCAACTAGTACTTAGTTCTTATCGTGTGCTTGAAGCTACTCTAGCCACTGGGGATACATGAGAGAAAATAAAGATTTGTTGCCACAACACAGCGATGAGGGCAGAAGAGTGGAAGAGTGCATGTCTTTTCTAGCCAACCTCTTTAAACCAATTCCTTGTAAGACTAGTAAATTACCAACAAAACACTTATCATTGATTTTATCTTGATTGTCCCAGTCTTATTTTGTACAGAAGCAATAAAAATTGAAAATTTGCAAATTAAATTGTCTGCATATCCTTTGAAAATCTGGTAGTGTGTTTTATCCATAAAATATGAATTTCTATATTAAAATCTGTTAAACAGTGAAAGTGAAAGTGTGAGTCACTCAGTCATGTCTAAATCTTTGTGACCCCATTGACTGTAGCTCACCAGGCTCCTCAGTCCATGGAATTCTCCAGGCCAGAATACACTAGAGTGGGTTGCCATTCCCTTCTCCAGGAGATATTCCCAAACCTGGGATAGAACCAGGGTCTTCTGCATTGCAGGCAGATTCTTTACCATCTGAACCACCAAGGAAGCCCTATTAAACAATGGGACCGACCAACATAAATGCTGTAATATAAGAACCTGCCACATTTTCCTGCAATGCCCATGATAAATCGTGTCATTGAATACTGGATATCAAGATAGTCACTGGTGTACTTCATCGATTAGACACTAACTAATGATGATTATGATCCAACCTCCTGAGTTGATGTGTATATCAGATGACAGATTCCACAATCTTGTCTGTTTAAGCATACAAGGAATCAGTATGTAATAGAACACAGTGACTTTTTTATTTTTTTCTTACTATGCTCATTTAGTACCTATTCAGTAGTAATAATAATTTTATGCATTCCTTTTAATCTAACAAATTCCACTTTTATGAATATATCAGAAAGAAAATAGCAAATGTATAAAGATAAACGTTTAAAAGTTCATTTTAATATTATAATCATAAAAAAACTGCAAGTGCTATGAATCCAGCAGTACTGGCTGATGCTGCTGCTAAGTTGCTTCAGTCATGTCCAACTCTGTGCGACCCCATAGACGGCTCCTCTGTCCCTGGGATTCTCCAGGCAAGAATACTGGAGTGAGTTGCCATTGGAATGGTTCAAAAATTATGACACAGCCATGCTGTTGCTGCTGCTAAGTCACTTCAGTCGTGTCCGACTCTGTGCGACCCCACAGATGGCAGCCCACCATCATGACACTATTCAAGTGATCTAAAAGAATAGATTAAAAGAGACACAATGTTAAATTTATATATATATACACACACATATATAAATACAAAGTGTATTTTGGAGGAAAAAAACAATGTTATGCAAAGCACAATATGTTTTTATGTGGTTTAAAAAAAAACACACCAAATGATTCAGATTAAGATTACTAACAAGTGGTGGTATTGAATGGGGCTGGAGGCAATATTTACCTTGTTTTACACACTCTTGTATGTTGACTTAAAACAAGCACATGTTATCTGTGCCACACACACAGAATATATAGTAGACTTCATTGAAACATGCTACCATAACAGTTATATCCAAACTGTAAAGAGTAGCAATATCACATAATTCATCTACCTTATTAAGGAGATTACTAAAAAATTTTAATAGATGAACAAATATTTTTAAGCATCGTTTTAAATTCTTTAAAATTTACCTTCATAAAATTTAGTTGCATATTTACAAAGTAAAGTCATTTTCCTTTCCCCAAGTTATGCATTTCTAAGTATGTAATGGGGAATCAGTTTCAAAATTATGACTTTAGTATCTCTATATTCTATAAATAGCCTAAATTTTCTAGTTTTTTATAGCAGTTTATAAGGACTACTACACAATATTTCAATAATAACTATGACAAACATAAATCTAATATTAAACTGCTAAAACCCTGTAGGTATTTCCTAATCTGTCAGGTAAGGATAATAAGATGAATGTCATAAAATATCATCGGGTAGTTTCTCTATGTAACACCTTAATATCCTATTTCAGAAAACCAGCACTAGATCAGGACTGGAACTCCATGTCTGATAATCATTGGTAATTTAATTCTGTTCCTCTCCATGAAGGTTGCTATTGTGAAATGAACATTTTTCTGAATACTCTTTTTCTAGTAGGGGATGACCTAACATCTTCTTGCTTACCCCCATAGCACAACAGTAGTTTCTTTACTGTTGGGTTGGCCACTACTTTTCTTCACATTTTTCCACATTCATGGAACAAACATTGTGGCCAACCCAATACTTAGTATAATAGTAACACAAAACAAAAAAGATACAGTCTTTCCCTGTTACCAACTGCCATCAGTTCCTAAATTTTCTTTCCTATCTGATTTCCTTTTTCTCCTCTAATGCTTTTTCATTTTCTTCCCTTGTGGATTTTTATGCTATTTAAGAATAGCACAACTATTCTTTGACGAACACAGAATATTATCAACTCACTGTGAGATCACAAGAGTTGTAAGTAGGAAATTCATCTCTAGATTCCATGTAGTCATTAATTCACACTTTTAGATGTACCTGGAGTGTGAAATCAAGTGGGCCTTAAGAAGCACTACTACAAAGCTACTCAAGGTGACAGAATTCCAGCTGAGCTATTTAAAATCCTAAAAGATGAGGCAGTTAGAGTGCTGCACTCATATATAAGCAAGTTTGGAAAACTCAGCAGCCACCACATGACTGGTAAAGGTCAGTTTTCATTCTAATCCCAAAGAAGGGCAGTGCAAAAGAATGTTCAAACTACTGTACAATTGCCCTTGTTTCACACACTAGCAAGGTAATGTTTAAAATCCTTCAAGCTAGGCTTCAGCACTGTGTGAACTGAGACATTCCAGATGTACAAACTGGATTTAAAAGGCAAAGGAACCAGAGAAAAAATTGCCAACATCTGCTGGATCATAAAGAAAGCTAAGGAATTGCAGAAAAACATCTATTTATGCTTCATTGACTATACTAAAGCCTTTGTGTGGATCACAACAAACTGTGGAAAATTCAAGAGATGGGAATACCAAACCACCTGACCTGCCTCCTAAGAAATCTCTCTGCAGGTCAAGAAGCAACAGTTATAAAGGGACACTGAAAAACAGACTGGTTCCAAATTAGAAAAGGAGTACATCAAGGCTGTATATTCTCATCCAGCTTATTTCACTTATATGCAGAGTACAACATGTGAAATGATGGGCCGGATGAAGCACAAGTTGGAATCAAGATTGCCGGGAGAAATATCAATAACCTCAGATATGCAGATGACACCACCCTTATGGCAGAAAGCGAACTAAAGAGCCTCTTGATGAAAGTGAAAGAGGAGAGTGAAAAAGCTGGCTTAAAATTCAACATTCAAAAAACGAAGATCATAGCATCCGGTCTCATTACTTCATGGCAAACACGTGGGGAAACAATGGAAACAGTGAAAGACTTGATATTTTTGGGCTCCAATATCACTGCAGATGCTGACTGCAGTCATGAAATTAAAAGACACTTGTTCCTTTAAAGAAAAGCTATGACCAACCTAAACAGAATATTAAAAAGCAGAGATATTACTTTGCCAACAACCGTGTAGTCAAAGCTATGGCTTTTCCAGTAGTCACGTATGGATATGAGAGTTGGACTATAAAGAAAGCTGAGTGCTGAAGAATTGATGCTTTTAAACTGTGGTGTTGGAGAAGACTCTTAAGAGTCCCTTGGCCTGCAAGGAGATTCAACCAGTCCATCCTAAAGGAAATCAGTCCTGAATATTCATTTGAAGCTGAAACTCCAAACCTTTGGCCACCTGATGCAAAGAACTGACTCCTTGGAAAAGACCCCAATGCTGGGAAAGATTGAAGGTAGGAGGAGAAGGGGACAACAGAGAATTAGATGGTTGGATGGCATCACCAACTCGATGGACATGGTTTGAGCAAGCTCCAGGAGCTGCTGATGGACAGGGAGGCTGGCGTGCTGCAGTGACTCTTAGCAGAGTCACAAAGAGTCAGACATGACTTAGTCACTGAACAACAACAAGGACAGTGAAAAAACGTTCAAAAAACAAAGATCATGGCAGCTGGTCCCATCACTTCATGGCAAATCAGATCAGATCAGATCAGTTCAGTCATTCAGTCGTGTCTGACTCTTTGCAACCCCATGAATCGCAGCACGCCAGGCCTCCCTGTCCATCACCAACTCCTGGAGTTCACTGAGACTCACGTCCATCAAGTCAGTGATGCCATCCAGCCATCTCATCCTCTGTCATCCCCTTCTCTTTCCCCCAATCCCTCCCAGCATCAGAGTCTTTTCCAATGAGTCAACTCTTCACATGAGGTGGCCAAAGTACTGCATGGCAAATAGAAGGGGGAAAAGTGGAAGTAGTGACAGATTTTATTTTGTGGGGCTCCAAAATCACTGGGGATGGTGACAGCCGCCATGAAACTAAGACACTTGCTTCTTGGAAGGAAAATTATGACAAACCTAGACAGCATATTAAAAAACAGAGACATCACTTTGCCAACAAAGGTCTGTATAATCAATGTTATGGTAGTCATGTACAGATGTGAGAGTTGGACCATAAAGAAGTTCTGAAGAATTGATGCTTTCAAGTTGTGGTGCTAGAGAAGACTCTTGAAAGTCGCTTGGACTGCAAAGAGATTAAACTACTCAATCCTCAGTTCAGTTCAGTCTAGTCACTCAGTCATGTCCGACTCTTTGCAACCCATGGACTGCAACACACCAGGCCTCCCTGTCCATCACTAACTCCTGGAGTTTACCCAAACTCATGTCCATTGAGTCAGTGATGCCATCTAGCCATCTCATCCTCTGTCGTCCCCTTCTCCTCCTGCCCTCAATATTTCCCAGAATCTGGGTCTTTTCAAATGAGTGAGGTCTTCCCATCAGGTGGCCAAAGTATTGGAGTTTCAGCTTCAACATCAGTCCTTCCAATGAACACTCAGGACTGATCTCCTTTAGGATGGACTGATGGGATCTCCTTGCAGTCCAAGGGACTCTTAACAGTCTTCTCCAATACCACAGTTCATAAGCATCAATTCTTCAATGCTCATCTTTCTTCACAGTCCAACTCTCACATCCATACATGACTACTGGAAAAACCACAGCTTTGACTAGTCAGACCTTTGTTGGCAAAGTAATGTCTCTGGTTTTTAATATGCTATCTAGGTTGGTCATAACTTTCCTTCCAAGGAGTGTCTTTTAATTTCATGGCTGCAATCACCATCTGCAGTGATTTTGGAGCCCCCCAAAATAAAGTCAGACACTGTTTCCACTGTTTCCTCATCTATTTGCCATGAAGTGATGGGACCGGATGCCATGATCTTAGTTTTCTGAATGTTGAGCTTAAGCCAACTTTTTCACTCTCCTCTTTCACTTTCATCAAGAGGCTCTTTAGTTCTTTTTCACTTTCTGCCATAAGGGTGTTGTCATCTGCATATCTGAGGTTATTGATGTTTCTCCTGGCAATCTTGATTCCAGCTTATGCTTCATCTAGCCCAGTGTTTCCCATGATGTACTCTGCATAGAAGTTAAATAAACAGGGTGACAATATACAGCCTTGACGTACTTCTTTTCCTATTTGGAACCAGTCTGTTGTTCCATGTCCAGTTCTAACTGTTGCTTCCTGACCTGCATACAGGTTTCTCAAGAGGCAGGTCAGGTGGTCTGGTATTCCCATCTCTTTCAGAATTTTTCACAGTGTATTGTGATCCACACAGTCAAAGGCTTTGGCATAGTCAATAAAGCAGAAATAGATGTTTTTCTGGAACTCTCTTGCTTTTTTGATCCTAAAGGAAATCAACTTGAATAGTCATTGGAAGGAATGTTGCTGAAGATACAATACTTTGGACACTTGGTGCAAAGAGCCAGCTCTTTGGAAAAGACCCTGATGCTGGGAAAGACTGAAGGCAAAAGGCAAAGGGGATGGCAGAGGATGAGATGATTAAATAGCATCACCAACTCAAGGGACATGAATTTGAGCAAACTCTGGGAGATAGTGGAGGACAGAGGAGCCTCGCATGCTATAGGCCATTGGGTCACAAAGCGTTGGACACAGCTTAACAACTGAACAATAACAATTGTATTGAATCTACAGAAAAACAGGTTCAGGTTGGCACAAAAGGAAAGACGGCAAGGAAAGAAGGTCTCCAAGGAAACAAATGGAATACATATTATTTTGTATTACATTCATATTATTCTTTGATAATTTATTCTCCTTCATTTATTCCATCCTGTTTTTGACTTCTAAGACCTCTATCTTGTTTTCTGAACATTTTCTTTTCATAGCATCCCATTTTAGGTTTATGACTGCAGAATTTTATCGTGTGACAACTAATTTTTTAAAAGCTTTCTTCGGCTCTTGCACTGTCTTTCTTCCAGCCTCTTCTATTTTGACTGCTTAAATTTAATCTATCTCTTCCTAATTGGAAACATTATTTAAGTAGATAGTGATTCATACATGCTCATTCGTATTTGAGAACTAAATAGCTGATTGGAATCCATATGTGCATAATTGGCACCTGGCAACAAGTAATCAGAAACAATTTTTGAAGAACTCAAAAATCAAGTTGTTGAAAATCTCTTATCTAAGTACTTTAAGATTCTTTAAACTCACAGAGAGAAGGGTGACAAATTTAAAAATTAATAAAGAAATTAATGAAGAAATCAAATAGAGCCTAAAGATCAGAAGGGGGAGCTCTCAAAGCCTGTAATGATGGTAATGATGGCAGAACCCAACAGGAAAAAGAAAGACACCATACTTTCCTAGCTAGGACTCAGCCAATGAAAAGCCATGAATGCTCTAAGACAATCCATCCAACTTCCTTTCCCTTTTATAAAAAGCATTCTCATTCCTTACCATGTGCACAAATTTTTGTTTTGAGTACATTTATTTTTATAGTTAAGTCCTATTCATGGATATTTCACTTTGACTTTCCAACTACAGTTTTAATAGCTTTCTTTTTAAATAAATCTTTTGAAGTATAAAAAGCAAGTGAATGTAAAACATACCAAGGAAATAAAAGCACTTGTAAGACTCAGGTACAGCAAAATCCTCAAAGGTACCATGTAATGCTACACAAATATTACAAAACACAAAACATGATGTGGCACAGAATGGCTAGCTGCTTACCAAACCTGCAGACAGGGAACTGCAGATCCCAGCCTCCCTGCCCAGGTGATGGAATCCTGGACTGGAAGTCAAATTTTAATCTCCGTCATGCAACCTTCTATTCTCTTACTCCTCTGATGACTGAACTCCAGGCTCTAGTTAAAGGACAAGTTTGGGAGTTGAACTGTGTTCCTACAGAAGTAATAGCAAGAGGTTAATTTTCCTGGATGACAAGGCATATTGATGTGTGCTGCTTTGTCAACTAGGAAGATTTCCCTCTAGAAAGTCTTTAGGGCAGTGAACTTTCAGTTCAGTCACTCAGTCGTGTCCGCCTCTTTGCGACCCCATGAATCGCAGCACGCCAGGCCTCCCTGTCCATCACCAACTCCCGGAGTTCACCCAGTCTCACGTCCACCGAGTCAGTGATGCCATCCAGCCATCTCATCCTCTGTCGTCCCCTTCTCCTCCTGCCCCCAATCCCTCCCAGCATCAGACTCTTTTCCAATGAGTCAACTCTTTGCATGAGGTGGCCAAAGTACTGGAGTTTCAGCTTTAGCATCATTCCCTCCAAAGAAATCCCAGGGCTGATCTCCTTCAGAATGGACTAGTTGGATCTCCTTGCAGTCCAAGGGACTCTCAAGAATCTTCTCCACCACCACAGTTCAAAAGCATCAACTCTTTGGTGCTCAGCCTTCTTCACAGTCCAACTCTCACATCCATACATGACCACTGGAAAAACCATAGCCTTGACTAGACGGACCTTTGTTGGAAAAGTAATGTCTGTGCTTTGGAATATGCTATCTAGGTTGGTCATAACTTTCCTTCCAAGGAGTAAGCGTCTTTTAATCTCATGGCTGCAGTCACCATCTGCACTGATTTTGGAGCCCCAAAAAATAAAGACTGACACTGTTTCCCCATCTATTTCCCATGAAGTGGTGGGACAAGATGCCATGATCTTCGTTTTCTGAATGTCGAGCTTTAAGCCAACTTTTTCACTCTCCACTTTCACCTTCATCAAGAGGCTTTTGAGTTCTTTATCACTTTCTGCCATAAGGGTGGTGTCATCTGCATATCTGAGGTTATTGATATTTCTCCTGGCAATCTTGATTCCAGCTTGTGCTTCTTCCAGTCCAGCGTTTCTCATGATGTACTCTGCATAGAAGTTAAATAAGCAGGGTGACAATATACAGCCTTGACATACTCCTTTTCCTATTTGGAACCAGTCTGTTGTTCCATGTCCAGTCCTAACTGTTGCTCCCTGACCTGCACACAGATTTCTCAAGAGGCAGGTCAGGTGGTCTGGTATTCCCATCTCTTTCAGAATTTTCCACAGTCTATTGTGATCCACACAGTCTAAGGCTTTGGCATAGTCAATAAAGCAGAAATAGATGTTTTTCTGGAACTCTCTTGCTTTCTCCATGATCCAGCAGATGTTGGCAATTGGATCTCTGGTTCCTCTGCCTTTTCTAAAACCAGCTTGAACATCAGGAAGTTCATGGTTCACATATTGCTGAAGCCTGGCTTGGAGAATTTTGAGCATTACTTTACTAGCATGTGAGATGAGTGCAATTGTGCGGTAGTTTGAGCATTCTTTGGCAGTGCCTTTCTTTGGGATTGGAATGAAAACTGACCTTTTCCAGTCCTGTGGCCACTGCTGAGTTTTCCAAATTTGCTGGCATATTGAGTGCAGCACTTTCACAGCATTATCTTTCAGGATTTGAAATAGCTCTACTGGAATTCCATCACCTCCACTAGCTTTGTTCGTAGTGATGCTTTCTAAGGCCCACCTGACTTCACATTCCAGGATGTCTGGCTCTAGGTCAGTGATCACACCATCATGATTATCTGGCGCAGGAGGGCCTAGAGGAGCTATCCCACGTTGAAGGTCAGGAAGGGCGGTGGTGAGGAGATACCCCTCGTCCAAGGTAAGGAGGAGCAGCTGTGCTTTGCTGGAGCAGCCTTGAAGAGATACCCCATGCCCAAGGTAAGAGAAACCCAAGTAAGACGGTAGGTGTTGCAAGAGGGCATCAGAGGGCAGACACACTGAAACCATACTCACAGAAAACTAGTCAGTCTAATCACACTAGGACCACAGCCTTGTCTAACTCAGTGAAACTAAGCCATGCCTGTGGGGCAACCCAAGATGGGCGGGTCATGGTGGAGAGATCTGACAGAATGTGGTCCACTGGAGAAGGGAATGGCAAACCACTTCAGTATTCTTGCCTTGAGAACCCCATGAACAGTATGAAAAGGCAGAATGATAGGATACTGAAAGAGAAACTCCCCAGGTCAGTAGGTGCCCAATATGCTACTGGAGATCAGTGGAGAAATAACTCCAGAAAGAATGAAGGGATGGAGCCAAAGCAAAAACAATACCCAGCTGCGGGTATTTATTTTTATTACATTTTGTACAATAACTAGGTCTTTTAATCAGCATTTGAATAATCAACAGAATTCATCATATAACAAGATAATCTAATTTCTGAGGTTTTAACAAAGAATTTAATACAGGCAAGGGAACGCTCAAATTACAAATACATCTCATCTGTTCATTGTAGCAGGTGCATAGTGGGCTTGAAAGGATTTGGAAGCACCTTCTTCAAGTTTTGGGTGTATGACCATAAATTAGTAAAATCACGTAAAAAAATTCCAAGGTTAAAGATTTTCATTACTTAAGACTGACCTTTATCCAGTTAGTACCAAACAGAGTTCCTATAATGAGGGAATGAATGAATTTCTTAATATTACTTATGTATGTGTGAATTGTTCTTTTGTGTGCATGTGTATTTAACAAATTTCTAATCCTGGGTGACATATACTCACTATCTATTATGTTTCTTGACTTATATTTTATGATGTCACTTTCATTTATTCAACACATATTACTGGGTACAAACTACTCAGGGGTTGTGAGAGCACTCTGCTCTAGACCTAAGGGGATGCAAGACTAGGCAGTTATTCTCAAGAAGAAGCTCTAATAGGGGAGAATATGGAGAGAGAAGAAAATTGCAGTATAGTACAATAGAGTTTCCCAGGTCGTGCAGTATTAAAGAATCTGCCTGCCAATGCAGGAGATGCAAGAGACACAGGTTCAATCTTTGGGTCTGGAAGACTCGCTGGAGTAGGAAATGGCAACCCCCTCCAGTATTCTTGCCTGAACAATTCCATGGGCAGAGGGGCCTGGCAGACTACAGTCCATGGTTTGCAAAGAGTTGGACATGACTGAGTACACGTGCACACAAGCACACAGCACAAGTTCACTCTAGTCAAATAAAGGAAAATTAAAACATTAGTGAGGTAAATATTTCTGGCTGGTAAAGATGATACTATTTTTTAATGTTAGTGTATGGGAAGAATGAATATCTCAAATTGCTAAGACAATACAAATTACAGATTCTAGATACAATTTTGGAATAAGCTATAAAAACATTAAAATGTGCAAACCTTTTGGTCCCGAGATTTCACTTCTTTGATTCTGTCATAAATAAATATTCATGAATGTATGCAACCAATGTGTTTCTAGAATATTCACCCAGTGTTGCTATTAGTTAAAAAAAAATTAAAATGGTTAACAATTAGTATATTTTTCCAAACCAGCCATAGGATTGAATGCTGCACAACTTTTAGAAAAATATACTGTAGAAGAGGATTTAGACATGAAAATTATTTCACATCATGTTTTTAAATGAAAAAAAAAAGGAAATTACAATATATCCACCCTTAGGTATTTATATTTATCTCTGGGTAATACAGTCACAGGGATTTTTATTTTCTGGTACATGCATATGTGTACTTTCTAATCGGGAAATATCCCTAGAGCAAACAACTGACATTAGGTAGTGGGAGCCTATCAAACCCATTACAAAGAGAATCTGTCATATATGTTCTGCTTTTATGAGTGTGAGAGGTGCCTAAGGTATGGCGGTCATATTAATTTAGAATTATACTCTGAAGGATATGCATAAAAGGTGTCAATTGCTTCACTTTATGCTCAATTCTCTGAAAATTCAGGCATCACTGATGCTTTTGATAATCTTTTTTATAAATTTGGCATCGTCCCTCTTTACCCAGCTGCTTCTATGACACACTAGCATGTGTATGGTACTTAGTAGCCCTTCTTTTAAAAGAATTTTGTCTATACTTTCAGTCTTAAAACACCTAGAGCTGATTGACAGTGAACTCATAAAGTAGGTGCTATATCCTCAGTGATGAGAATAGTCTACAGGAAAAGTACTGTCAAAATTTTTTAAACTTGATCCGGTCATTTGAGAGAGTTGTTTGTCACCTTGATTGAATGAATTTGTCATTTCCTTCGAGTGAGATTTCTTATAATAACTGAATTTCTCTTCAGTTCAGTTCAGTTCAGTCTGACTCTTTGCGACCCCATGAATCGCAGCACGCCAGGCCTCCCTGTCCATCACAAACTCCCGGAGTTCACTCAGACTCACGTCCATCGAGTCAGTGATGCCATCCAGCCATCTCATCCTCTGTCGTCCCCTTCTCCTCCTGCCCCCAATCCCTCCCAGCATCAGACTCTTTTCCAATGAGTCAACTCTTCGCATGAGGTGGCCAAAGTACTGGAGTTTCAGCTTTAGCATCATTCCTTCCAAAGAAATCCCAGGACTGATCTCCTTTAGAATGGACTGGATGGATCTCCTTGCAGTCCAAGGGACTCTCAGGAGTCTTCTCCAACACCACAGTTCAAAAGCATCAGTTCTTCGACGCTCAGCCTTCTTCACAGTCCAACTCTCACATCCATACATGACCACTGGAAAAACCATAGCCTTGACTAGACGGACCTTTGTTGGAAAAGTAATGTCTGTGCTTTGGAATATGCTATCTAGGTTGGTCATAACTTTCCTTCCAAGGAGTAAGCATCTTTTAATTTCATGGTTGCACTCACCATATGCAGTGATTTTGGAGCCCCCCAAAATAAAGTCTGACACTGTTTCCACTGTTTCCCCATCTATTTCCCATGAAGTGATGGGACAACATTTTCTGAATGTTGAGCTTTAAGCCAACTTTTTCACTCTCCACTTTCACCTTCATCAAGAGGCTTTTTAGTTCCTCTTCACTTTCTGCCATAAGGGTGGTGTCATCTGCATATCTGAGGTTCTTGATATTTCTCCCAGCAATCTTGATTTCAGCTTGTGCTTCTTCAGTCCAGCGTTTCTCATGATGTACCCTGCATGTAAGTTAAATAAGCAGGGTGACAATATACAGCCTTGACGTACTCCTTTCCCTATTTGGAACCAGTCTGTTGTTCCATGTCCAGTCCTAACTGTTGCTCCCTGACCTGCACACAGATTTCTCAAGAGGCAGGTCAGGTGGTCTGGTATTCCCATCTCTTTCAGAATTTTCCACAGTCTATTGTGATCCACACAGTCTAAGGCTTTGGCATAGTCAATAAAGCAGAAATAGGTGTTTTTCTGGAACTCTCTTGCTTTTTCCATGATCCAGCAGATGTTGGCAATTGGATCTCTGGTTCCTCTGCCTTTTCTAAAGCCAGCTGGAACATCAGGAAGTTCACGGTTCACATATTGCTGAAGCCTGGCTTGGAGAATTTTGAGCATTACTTTACTAGCATGTGAGATGAGTGCAATTGTGTGGTAGTTTGAGCATTCTTTGGCATTGCCTTTCTTTGGGATTGGAATGAAAACTGACCTTTTCCAGTCCTGTTGCCACTGCTGAGTTTTCCAAATTTGCTGGCATATTGAGTGCAACACTTTCACAGCATCATCTTTCAGGATTTGAAATAGCTCAACTGGAATTCCATCACCTCCACTAGCTTTGTTCGTAGTGATGCTTTCTAAGGCCCACTGGACTTCACATTCCAGGATGTCTGGCTCTAGGTCAGTGATCACATCATCGTGATTATCTGGGTCGTGAAGATCTTTTTTGTACAGTTCTTCTGTGTATTCTTGCCACCTCTTCTTGATATCTTCTGCTTCTGTTAGGTCCACACTATTTCTGTCCTTTATCGAGCCCATCTTTGCATGAAATATTCCCTTGGTATCTCTAATTTTCTTGAAGAGATCTCTAGTCTTTCCCATTCTGTTGTTTTCCTCTATTTCTTTGCATTGTTCACTGAGGAAGACTTGCTATTCCTTGGAACTCTGCATTCAGATGCTTATATCTTTCCTTTTCTCCTTTGCTTTTCACTTCTCTTCTTTTCACAGCTACTTGTAAGGTCTCCCCGGACAGCCATTTTGCTTTTTTGCATTTCTTTTCCATGGGGATGGTCTTGATCCCTGTCTCCTGTACAGTGTCACAAACCTCTGTCCATAGTTCATCAGGCACTCTGTCAATCAGATCTAGTCCCTTAAATCTATTTCTCACTTCCACTGTATAATCATAAGGGATTTGATTTAGGTCATACCTGAATGGTCTAGTGGTTTTCCCAACTTTCTTCAATTTAAGTCTGAATTTGGCAATAAGGAGTTCATGATCTGAGCCACAGTCAGCTCCCAGTCTTGTTTTTGTTGACTGTATAGAGCTTCTCCATCTTTGGCTGCAAAGAACATAATCATTCTGATATCGGTGTTGACCATCTGGTGATGTCCATGTGTAGAGTCTTCTCTTGTGTTGTTGGAAGAGGGTGTTTGTTATGACCAGTGCATTTTTTTGGCAAAACTCTTTATTACTTTGCCCTGCTTCATTCCGTATTCCAAGGCCAAATTTTCCTGTTACTCCAGGTGTTTCTTGACTTCCTGCTTTTGCATTCCAGTCCCCTATAATGAAAAGGACATCTTTTTTTGGGTGTTAGTTCTAAAAGGTCTTGTAGGTCTTCATAGAACCGTTCAACTTCAGCTTCTTAGTTATTTATAAAATCAATTAAATGAATAAATGCATTAAGTATAAACCTTGGTGTAATAATTTTATCTACTCAAGTGCTATTTATCACCTGTATCCTATAACCAGGCAAGCAGCCTTAGGAAAACTAAATTTGCCAATAAGTTAAGATGAAATCTACAGTTGATTTGCCTCTTATAGGTTCTTTAAGAGGGGTTAGTTTTCCACTAGATATCCGAGGTAGTGACTAACCATCCAGTAGGTTCCTATGGAAGGAAAATGCATTCTATTCAACTGGCCAAAAATTCATTGAAATTTTTCCCAAAGATGTTACGGAAAAACTCAAATGAATTTTTGGCCAACCCAATATCTTCCACAAGAAATTATCCTGTAAACAGTCAAGAGTCAGTGGTTGCATAAGGCTAAAGTGACCCAAGCCAGGCTTCAGCAATATGTGAACCGTGAACTTCCTGATGTTCCAGCTGGCTTTAGAAAAGGCAGAGGAACCAGAGATCCCATTGCCAATATCTGCTGGATCATGGAAAAAGCAAGAGAGTTCCAGAAAAACATCTATTTCTGCTTTATTGACTATGCCAAAGCCTTTGACTGTGTGGATCACAATAAACTGTGGAAAATTCTGAAGGAGATGGGAATATCAGACCACCTGATCTGCCTCTTGAGAAATTTGTATGTGGTTCAGGAGGCAACAGTTAGGACTGGACATGGAACAACAGACTGGTTCCAAATAGAAAACAGAGTACGTCAAGGCTGTATATTGTCACCCTGCTTATTTAACTTACATGCAGAGTACATCATGAGAAACGCTGGATTGAAGAAGCACAAGCTGGAATCAAGATTGCTGGGAGAAATATCAAGAACCTCAGATATGCAGATGACACCACCCTTATGGCAGAAAGTGAAGAGGAACTAAAAAGCCTCTTGATGAAAGTGAAAGTGGAGAGTGAAAAAGTTGGCTTAAAGCTCAACATTCAGAAAATGAAGATCATGGCATCTGGTCCTATCACTTCATGGGAAATAGATGGGGAAACAGTGTCAGACTTTATTTTGGGGGGCTCCAAAATCACTGCAGATGGTGACTGCAGCCATGAAATTAAAAGACGCTTACTCCTTGGAAGGAAAGTTATGACCAACCTAGATAGCATATTCAAAAGCACAGACATTACTTTGCCAACAAAGGTTCGTCTAGTCAAGGCTATGGTTTTTCCTGTGGTCATGTGTAGATGTGAGAGTTGGACTGTGAAGAAGGCTGAGCGTCGAAGAACTGATGCTTTTGAACTGTGGTGTTGGAGAAGACTCTTGAGAGTCCCTTGGACTGCAAGGAGATCCAACCAGTCCATTCTGAAGGAGATCAACCCTGGGATTTCTTTGGAAGGAATGATGCTAAAGCTGAAACTCCAGTACTTTGGCCACCTCATGCAAAGAGTTGACTCATTGGAAAAGAGTCTGATGCTGGGAGGGATTGGGGGCAGGAGGAGAAGGGGACGACAGAGGATGAGATGGCTGGATGGCATCACTGACTCGATGGACGTGAGTCTGAGTGAACTCCAGGAGATGGTGATGGACAGGGAGGCCTGGCGTGCTGCAATTCATGGGGTCGCAAAGAGTCGGACACGACTGAGCGACTGAACTGAACTGAACTGAAAGTGACCAGAATTGTGTTAAGAGACAGGAAGGATGTAACTAGGTAATCAGAGGAAATTCAATCATTTCTATGGCTTGGTGTTCTGAAATTGGTTAATTTGGCATTTAAAAATAGTTTTCCCTACATAGCACAGGGAACTCAACTGAATATTCTGTAATGACCTATATGGAAAAGAATCTTAAAGTTGATATAGGTATATGTATAACTGATTTATTTTGTGTACCTCTGGAGCTAAGACAACATTATAAATCAACTATATTCCAATTAAAATTTTTAAAAACTTTTTTAGTTTTCTAATAAAATTCCATTTGAAAAATATACCAACAAAAAATACATATGCTATTTGTACAACTAAAGAGGATCAATGAACCCTCAATGTTACTTTAGGTTCATCCATAAATTATTTGCATGATTTGAACAAGCTTGTGTAGACTTCTGTGAGCCTTAGATTTCAATCCTGTGAAATGCCAAATTTGGTCTATGTGGTTCCCAAAATACTTTGGGGTTTACATTCTATCATTTAATGATAATGAGAAAAAGTCTGTGCATGCTGAGATGCTTGTAATTGCACACTCAATCTGTTTTAAAAGAGGAAAGAGACTGGAAGTATTTAAACAGTGGGAGGCAAAGAAGCAAAGAGTGAGGACTAAAATGAGCTTTATGAAATTTCTGCCTTCACTTTTCATTCATATTGGTATAAAACAACTTGGGCATAAATATAAAATATCTTAGTATAGACTTTAGAAGTGGTGATTAAACTATATTTAATATTTAAATATATTAAAATATAGACAGTAGCATAATATAAGGTACAGTGTAATATAGCTATAGCAGTATTAATCTGAGAACAGAGAGGAACAAAAAGTTTCTTTCTTTTGGGTACTGAAAAAATATATTTAAGAATGTCATTTATATGCAAGAATTACTGAATGGTAATTGGGCTGTTTGGTAGATTAAAAATGACTCCTAATTCTTTGACATTGTCCTAAAACTGTGATACTCAGATTGAGACTTGACCCTATAGTCTTATAACTGAGGTCATACCTGGTCTCAAGACTTAATGAAGCCTGGGTTCTTGATGTCCCACTGCAGAAAGAATCCAGTGAGAGACAAAGTAATAGGTAAGACGTGGACTTACCTAGAATCACACTCCACAGACAGAGTGTAGGCCATCTCAGAAGGTGAGAGCAGCACCAGGATATGCGGTTGTCAGTTTTTAAACAGGCAGGTAATTTTATAGGCTAATGCGTGGGAGGAGTATTCTAGATATTTGGGGGAAGGGGTGGGGAGTTCCAGGAACTGGGTCATGGCCCACTTTTTGACCTTGATGGTCCACCTTGGAACTGTAATGGCACGGCACCTGTTGTTGTTGTTGCTGTCATTCAGTCACTAATTCGTATACAGCTCTTTGCAATCCCACGGACCAAGCTCCTTTGTCTTCCATTATCTCCTGGAGCTTGTTCAAATTCAAGTCCATTGAGTAGGTGATGCCATTCAACCATTTCATCTTCTGCCATCCAGTTCTTTTGACCTCAATCTTTCCCAGAATCAGGGTCTTTTCCAATGAGTCAGATCTTCACATCAGATGGTCAAAGTATTAGGGCGTCAGCATCAACAACAATCTTTCCAATGAATAATCAGGGTTGATTTCCTTTAGGAGTGAAACTGGTTTGGTCTCCTTATAGTCAAGGGACTCACAAGTCTTCTCTAGCACCACAATTTGAAAGCATCAATTCTTCAGGGCTCAGCCTTCTTTATGGTCCAACTCTCACATCTGTACATGACTACTGGAAAAACAATAGCTTTGACGATATGAACCTTTATGGGCAAAGTGATATCTCTGCTTTTTAATATTCTGTCTAGGTTTGTCATAGCTTTTCTCCCAAGGAGCAAGGGTTTTTTAATTTCACAGCTGCAGTCACTGTCCACAGTGATTTTTGGAGCCCAAGAAAATATAATCTGCCACTATTTCCACTTTCTCCCCTTCTATTTGCTATGAAGTGATGGGACTGGATGCCATGACCTTAGTTTTCTGAATGTTGAATTTTACTCTCCTTTCACATTTATTAAGAGGCTCTTTAGTTCCTCTTTAATTTCTGCCATTAGAATGGTATCATCTTCATATCTGGGGTTATAGATATTTCTCCTGGAAATCTTGATTCCAGCTTGTGGTTCATCCAACCTAGCATTCTGCATGATGTACTCTGCCTATAAGTTAAATAAGCAGGGTGACAATATATAGCCTTGTACTCCTTTCCCAATTTTGAACCAGTCAGTTGTTCCAAGTCCAGTTTTAACTGTTGCTTCTTGACTCACATACACTTTTCCCTGGAGACAGGTAAGATGATCTGGAACTCCCATCTCTTTAAGAATTTTCCACAATTTATTGTGATCCACACAGTCAAAGGCTTTAGCATAGTCAATGAAGCAGATGTTTTTCTGGAACTCCTTTGTTCATATGTTCATAGCACCATTGTTCACAATAGCCAGAACATGGAAACAACCTAAATACCAGTCAACAGATGAAATGATAAAGAAGATGTGATACATATATATAAATGGAATATTACTCAGCCAGAAAAAAGAATGAAGCATTGCCATTTGCAGCAACATGGATGCAACTAGAGATTATCATACTAAGTGAAGTTACTCAGAAAAAGACAAACATCATATGATATCACTTACACGTGGAATCTTAAAATACAGCACAAATGAACCTGTCTGCAAAACAGAAACTGACTCATAGACACAGAGAACAGAATTTGGTTTCCAAGGGGAAGAGGGGAGGAAGAGGCATGGACTGGGAGTTTGGGGTTGGTAAATGCAAACTATTACATTTAGAATGGATAAACAAGGTCCTACGGTATAGAACAGGGAACTATATTCAAAATTATGTGATAAACCATAAAAGATAAAGTCACTCAGTCGTGTCTGACTTTTTGTGACCCCATAGACTATACAGTCTATGGAATTCTCTAGGCCAGAATACTGGAGTGGGTAGCCTTTCCCTTCTCCAGGGGATCTTCCCAATCAAGGTCTCCCACATTGCAGGCAGATTCTTTACCAGCTGAGCCACAAGGGAACCCCAAGGATACTGGAATGGGAAGCGTATTCCTTCTCCAGAGGATCTTCCCAACCCAGGAATCGAACTGGTGTCTCCTGCATTGCAGGCGGATTCTTTACCAGCTGAGCTACCAGGGAAGCCCCGTGATAAACCATAATGGAAAAGAATATTTAAAAAAATACAATTTATGCATGTATATAACTGAGTCACTTTGCTGTACAGCAGAGATTGGCACAGCATTGTAAATCAACTATACTTCAATTAAGAAATATTTTTACAAAACAGAGAGAAGCTGCCACAAGGACAGTGAACTGACAGCCCCCAACAGCAGAGCCTTCAGGTTACACTCCAGGGTTCCAATTAAGGCCAAGCGGTCTTCAAACAGCTCCCTGGAGAGACTAAACACAGCAGGTTAGCATAGCACGCAATTTCTTCCCAATTCAAAACTATGGGCAATTTTGCACCAGCGTTCCCCACTGGGCTGACAGAGACTTTCTCAGAGCTGCAGCGTGGTCTGAGGCTCTTCCTCCCCGATCTTGCTTCCCCTTTCACTTTCACATGTGTCAGACTTGCATTGTAAGTTGTAGACTTTCTTTGGCCACTTTTGGTCCCTCTGCTTTTGCTCTTACACATGTGTGGTCTCCACTATAGCTCTTGCATTTCTAACTCCATGTTGGTGTTTGTTTCCAGGACAACACAGATAGAAGAAAATTAGTGTGTGTGTACTTAGCACAGCATAGCGCAGCACAGTATTTATTTAAGAAGAAAGCCCAGCCCAGAAGACTTACAATCTGGTTCTTCCCATATGCTGCTACAGGAAATAGACTACTGTTACCTACCATACTCTGCTTTCCTTATTCCTTGTCCCATCGAGGCCTGCAATGAAATGAATTTTGAGCTATCAAAAATAGATATATTTTTAATATACATCAATAGATTATTTTTATTATAGCCTTCCCTGGTTTGACATAAAGTATATTAATAGTATAAAAAGAATAAAAATACTATTAGCTCTTTAACTTACTTGTAGTTAACCAAATAGTATCATTTTGTAGATCACAACTTAAGATATTGGCTTGGCAGCACCAATTAGATCATTCTTGTTTACTTTTTTGGCTTTAAGAAATCTGTGAGTGGTTTCTGATTTATTTAGAGTTAACATTTTCCATTTTCAATCTGTTGCTACTTTACAAAACACTGAAACTGAACAATTCAGATAGGAATAATTCACAGGATCTCTGAAGACTGTATAAGCACATTATAAAATAATACAAAAATATAAAGAAAAGAATTGTTTTTAAAAACCTGATGAATTTTGGAAATGCAAATATAATTTCAACATTTTAATTTTTATATTAAGGCATATTGACTTGGTAAAACATAAAGGACCTCTCTAATTACACTTAATTTAGCTGTTAAAACACCACAATTTTTTTGTTAAAACATCAAGAGATTTATAGGTACTCCTCTATCTCAGTCGATCAAATCACTGGAGTTTATAGTAGAGAGTCTGTATTTCTTTAGACTGTAATCTCCAATTACAGATACTTAGCCTGACAGTTGGAGAAGGTGATGGCACCCCACTCCAGTACTCTTGCCTGGAAAATCCCATGGACAGAGGAGACTGGTAGGCTGCAGTCCATGGGGTCGTGAAGAGTCGGACACGACTGAGTGACTTCACTTTCACTTTTCACTTTTATGCATTGGAGAAGGAAATGGCAACCCACTCCAGTGTTCTTGCCTGGAGAATCCCAGGGACGGGGGAGACTGGTGGGCTGCCGTCTATGGGGTCGCACAGAGTCGGACACGACTGAAGCGACTTAGCAGCAGCAGCAGCAGCAGCCTGACAGTTAAGTATTCAAATTGGAGACATTTTATGAAAAACATGTGGTTTGTACTGGTGTGACTCTGATTATTTACATTTCAATTTTTACCGTGTATTAATCTGCATACTGACTTTTTTGCTCTGTGGTTAGCATCAAATGTTTGGCACTGGCATATTTATATAAAATACACTACTGTGCTGATACATTTCTGAGTTCACTGTTTATTTTTTTTGTCCACAAAACCCACAGAGCTACTAGGTGTCACATGACAGCTGCATTGCAACAAATTTTTGCTCAAAGCCACACTTACTTTTGCCCCAGTTTAGTAGATTCTTATTGTACATAATCCAAGGCTTGTCCTTGGAAGAAAAATGCCTGGCTGCATATCACAGGCACTTTCCTGTGATTGTTTTTTTTCTGAAATTGTAAATGTTCAAATTAATTTCAGTGTAATAAAGACAAAAAATAGCAACTGACTTGTTACCTTGCATAGTATTTTTTAATTAAACTTATCTTGCCAACATTTTCTTCATTGCACACAGCCTTAAAAAAACAGATGTCAGAAATCTTTGAGATATATTTTATAAACAAAGTAAGAATATAAACAAATTTCTGGTACAGGAGTTAATTCTGCATTAAAGGGGCTCAAGCTATTTAGTAGTAAAATAGAAAATGTAAGAAATCACTTGATAAGACTAAGAAAATAAAGCATTTTAGTAGCTGAAAATATACTAGAGATACACTGGTATCCCCTTAGTCCTTGTTTCCATTAGACATATTCTAGAGGAGGAGACAGACAATAAGCAAATATTTTATGACTTAGTGTCAGATAGTGAAAGGAGCTATTAATAAACCATGTACTCAGAGAGCAACTATTTTAAGTAACTTAAAAAAAAAATAGCTGGTCCTTGAAGAAATGGCTGATTTCAGATCTTGGGCAGTAATAATAAAAGGTAAACTTAGAGTATCTTCTTACACCAGAAAGTAAGAGAATTATTAAAGATTACACAATATTATATCAAAAGGCCTCAGAGGCCAACTTGAAGAACCTCTTTATCAGTCTAGATTCAACTAGGAGAAGAGCCACACAATTATTATGGGAATATAAATATAAGAATCTGAATTTACATGAGTGTGGAAAAGCTGAGAAAGCAGCTGGAGGATCACATCTCTAATTCTTCAGCATGAAACTGAAATCAGTTTGAAAAGAAAGAATTGTAGAAGAGTTTGAGAAGCTGTCACTCCACCTACAGTGACTCTGAAGTGTGAGCTCATGGACAGATCTGTGAAGCCAATGAATCTGGCCACAGCAAACTCCTGCAAATAATGGCTTCTGCCTCCATTTTCAACTTTCACATTTTGCATGCATTCCTGTCACTGACAAACTCTGACCTAAAACCACACAAGAAAGGGGAATCTGGAAAATGTGGTTTCCAGACTTAGAGAATGTGGCAGGGCTTCCAAGCAAATGGTGGCTCCCACTGCCCTAATACAGACAATTTGAATGCAGTATAACTACAACTGCTAAAATACATCAAATAGGATTAAACCCATGAGTTGATAATGATCCTAAGATTGATTGCAAAAAACAGCCTCAATTATTTCCTTTCCTTATGACATGACTGCAGTTCTTCTACTCAGAAGGGAGAGTATTTTCCTCCATCCCTTGAATCTGGACTGGCCCTCCAACTCTCTTTGACCAACAGAATGCAACAGAAAGGACAATGTGCCAGGTCTTAGGCCTCAAGAAGTAAGCATGCTTCTGTCTGCTCTCTTACACAGCTGTGCCTTCTCCTTTGTGCCACCCTCCTACCGTATTATGAAAAGGCCCAGGCTAGCATGCTGGTCGATGAGAGAGTACAGGTAAAAGAATTAAGTCATCTCAGCTGACTGAGGTCATTCCATGCCAGCCAGCTGCCTGCTGACCAACAAAGATCAGCCTGGAGAAGTTGAACTGCCCAGATTACTTTTCAAGCCTATTTTTTAAACAGTTTTATTGAAATATAACAGATATACAATAAACTGCACATATTTAACCTGTTCAACTTGGTAAATTGTGACATATGTGTACACACATAAAACCACCACTGTGAACGATTTGACAGATATATCCATCATCCTCATTTAATTCTATTTATGATCAGAGAATATACATTGTATGACTTTAATCTTTTTGAACTGAAACTTGTTTTATGGCTCAAAATATGGTCTTTCTTGGTAGATGTACTGTGTGCATCTGAAATGAATGTCTTCTGTTACTGTTGAATGGAGTAGTCTATAAACATCCATTAGGTCAAAGTAGTGATACTCTCCTAGTCTTCTCTGTCATGCATTAATAGACTCTTCAATAAAGAAAAAGATGGTAAAAATATTAGGCTTTGCAGGCCATAGAGTCTTTGGCACAATTATGCAACTCTTAAGGTGGAAATTAATTTATCTGAGATCTTTCTTTTTTTCTTTATTTGGCTCTTAGTGCTATAAATTTCCCTCTAAGTAATGCCTTAGTGGTGTTTCACAGAGTTTGATGTGTTGGTTTTTATTTTCGTTCTATACAAAATATAGGCACTGAGTACTATAACTTTTCCCCTAAATACTACTATTTTGGTACAGTGTGTAAACAGCCATAGCCACCTTCTGTTGTGATGCAAAAGAAGCCCACAATACATACAAGTGAAAGAATGTTAACATAATAAAATATTATTTACAAAATCAGGTGGGACAGACAGAGGGTGGATTTCACTCTCAGGCCATAGATCACTGAACTCTAAGGACAATTACTGATTTTACATCTACACGTTACATTAATTATTAAGACAATGGTATTAAACTCTCTATATATACTTGTCGACTTGCCAAGTTCTGCTTATAGTTATAAATTTTGTTTCATGTATTTTAAAACTTTCTTATTTGGTGAATAAACATTTAGGAATGTTTTGTCCTTTTGATAAATTGCCAATTTTACCACTGTGAAATGACATTCTTTACCCTGGTAAAATGCTATGTGCTGAAATTTATTTTGTATGATATTAATGCATGCATACTAAGTTGCTTCAGTTGGGTCCGACTCTTTGCAACCCCATAGAATACATCCGCTAGACTTCTCTGTCCATAGGATTCTCCAGGCAAGAATACGGGAGTGGTTTGCCATTTCATCCTCCAGGGGAGCCTCCTGATCCAAGGATTGAACCAGGGTCTCTTATGTCTCCCTCATTGGCAGGTGGGTCCTTTACCATTAGTGCCACCTGGGAAGCCAAGTTTGGCTTTCTTTGATTATTAATAGCATGGTATATCTTTCCATTCTTATACTTTTAGCTATTTCTATCTTTATGTTTGAAGTGTGTATTTTTGTAGGTAGCATAGAGTTGGGTCTTGATTTTTTAACCCAATTTGACAATTTTATCCTTTTAATTGGGGTATTTAGACAATTTGCATTTAATGTGGATAGTATGGGTAGATTTAAATATTTTTTCTACTTTATTCATCTGTTTTTTCTCCCTTTTCCTTCCTTCATTTGATTTAATTAAATATTTTATAAAATTTTATTTCCATTATTTCCTTATTACCTGTAACTTACTGCTTTGTCATTTTTGTGGTTGCTTTAAGTTTTATTGTATATACCTTTATCATCCTTGCCTTGCATGCAAGCTCAGTCGTGTCCAAATCTTTGTAACCCCATGGACTGTAGTCTTCCAGACTCCCCTGTCCATGGAATTTTCCAGGCAATACTAGAGTGGATTTCCATTTCCTACTCCATTGCTTTAGCATATGCATCTTCAAGTATATCAAGAGAACTTTACAATAGTACGTACCTCCTTCTTCTCGCCTGACCTTTGCATTATTGTGGTCATCATATTTTTTGTTATATAGTTTGTCTGTTATAAACTCAACACTGTACTGTTATGATTTTTGTTTAAATAATCAATTATCTTCTAAAAGATTTAGATAATAAAGAAATACTTATTTACCCATGAATTTACCATTTCTGGAATTATTCATTCCTTAGTGTTGGTCATATTTACATCATTTTCCCTCTAACTGAAGGATTTCCCTGAATATCTCTTACAGTGTAGGTATACTGGAGATCTTTCAGCTTTCGTATGTCTTTATTTTACCTTCATCTTTCAAATATTTTTCACTGTGTATAGAAAGGACACTTTTTTCTTTTCAGCACTTTAATGTTCTTGCTTCACTGTCTTCTTACTTGCACTGTTTCTGACAAGAAATCTGCTGTCACATGTATATACTGTGTATTTTGCATTTTTTCATGTAGTTGTTTTTAAGATTCCCTTGGTTTTGAGCAATTTGATTATGATGTACCTTGATATATTTTTACTCATGATTCTTGTGCTTAATATTTGGAGATGTAGCTTTATAGTTTTCATTTAATCTGGAAAGTTTTAGCTGGGTTTTTCATTTAAGCTGGAAAGTTTAGTTTAGGTTTTCTTCAAATAATTTTTCTATCTCTTCCTTTCTGTCCTCTCTTTCAGGGACTACAAATATGTGTAGATTAGTCTGCTTCAATTGTGCTGCAGCTCACAGCTCTGTTCATTAAAAAAAAAAAAAAATCCCTCTTTTTTATGTGCTTTATTTTGAATAGTTCTATTGTGGTATCTTCAGGTTTATTAATCCCTAAACTTTTCTTTTAGAGTCTCTAACTCCAGTACTCTTGCCTGGAAAATCCCATGGACGGAGGAGCCTGGTGGGCTGCCGTCCATGGGGTCGCGCAGAGTCGGACACGACTGAAGTGCCTTAGCAGCAGCAGCAGCAGCAGCCTACCATTAACTACATTCAACATTTTCATTTCACACACTGCAATTTTACAAAGTTGGTTTGGATCTTTTTAATGTTTCATATATCTTCTTAATTTGCTTAATGTATGAAATAAAGTTATAATAAATGTTTTAATGGTTTTGTTTACTAACAGGTATGTCCATTCTGGATGGGTTTTGATTAAGTAGCTTATAGCCTCATAATAGTAAGTCTTACTCTCTCGCTTCTTTCCATACTTAGTAATACTTTATTGGCTACCATATAATCTAAACTTTGTCTTATTGGGTATTGGGTATTTTCTGCATTCCAAAAGGATTCTTGAACTTTGTTCTGGGTTACAGTTTTGTGACCTGAAAATAGTGTGACCTTTCAAACTCTTGAATTTAAGATTCTTAAGTGAG